>NW_026623089.1:24309110-25559110 GCF_023065955.2 Ursus arctos
AAATGATGTTAGTATTGTATCAATGAGGTTATGAAGCCTAACATATTTTGGTGAGATGATCATGGAGTTAATAATAGCTTATATATTTCTTCCATAAAGTTATAGCCACTGAAATTAATTAGTAATACCAGAGGAGATGTTATTTAGACAGATTCAGATTTTCCAGTAATGATCATATCTAGATGTTTGTGTTATTTGTAAATTATAATCCGGCTTCCTTGAATTTTTCAACCATTAAAAGTGAAGTTTAACCAGTGGCCATGTACTCATTAAGTATACAATTTTTTGGCTCCACCCACCTTAAAAATAGTTCAAAACATTCTCACTAACACCTTGGGGAGGAGAGACCTGTCTTCACAATTTATGAGATAACTAACCTTCACAGATAGCAATAAGGATATCATGAAAAATTGAATATGTATTGAGTGGTTACTACATGACAAGCTAAGTTCTAAGTGGTTTTTACCCATCATCTCATTTCAACCTCCTATCAACCCAATGAGGCTGGTGTTATTGTAGCCCTGATGTAAAAGCAAGGAAAACTGAGACAGAGTTAAATAACATGGTCATTGCCTCAGAGATAATGATGGCAGATTGGAACTTAAATCTGGATTTTGGTAAACCATACTCCCTAGCATTTAGCAACTCCTCTAAGACTGTTTCCTTAGCCTTACTGAGCTTCCATAATAGCTATCTCACAGGACTGTTAGCACTGAGATTTCTTTCTCACTGTCTCCACGTTTTTAGCTCCCAAACATACGTGTATGTGAGTGTGTATTTGTGGGCGTATATGTGTTTATATGTGAATATGTATGTGAGTATGCCTGTATGAATATTTGTGTATGAACATGTGCACATGATGTGTGAATGTGTGTATATGTATGTGAATATATGTGTATATGGGAATGTGTGGGTACTTTTGTGTGTGAAAATGTGTATATGTGAGATGTCTGTGAAGATATGTGTATGTTTCTCTCTCTAGGCTGGGGCACTTTGAGGGCAGGGACTGCTTCTTGCTCATTCTTACATCCCCTGCATCAAACCCAGTGTCTTCCAATTCCATAAATTTTTGTTGAATAATGAATGAAACTGAAAGACCTTTATACCTACTGAAAGTAAATTACATGTCATTTCTTTCCCCTTCCTTATTTCTGATTTAGGCAGTAAATTTACTAGCACATTCTTTAAATGCTACTGCGTAGGTTACATGAAAGTAGCAAATTCCTTTGGTATACAAGTGCTCTGTGGTGTAAATACATTTTTCTGTCCTTGTGGAGTTATATTTTTAGGAAGCATTTTTTTTCAGGTATTATAAGAAAGTAACCTGCAATTATGGCAATTATTCTAAAATAGGATTTTGTGTCATTCAAAAATTCCAAATCCGACTTTTGGTTATTTTTTCCGATTTCAAAGTAAACAAATCACCTGATTTAAGCTGTTTTTGTTTCAAAAGGGGAATCTAAAAATATCCTCCTTTCTACTTCATCTCCCTTTTTGCGTCATACTGAATTGGTACTCTCACACTCCCACCCTCTCCTCATTCCTAGCTACTTCTGCCGAAATGAATCATAAGCATTTGGCAGTGTAATGACAAGCCTTAACACGTTCAGATCTTGAGAAATAAAAAATGAAAACTGTACAGACATACTTCTTTTACAAGGGGTATTCAAATCCCAGTTTTAAAAATCTAGACACTAACAACTTTTGACCTGTAAGGACTTGAAAGGTCAATATTGAATTTATTTCATTCAGACATTAACCAGCTGCTGCACTCAAGCCTCCAAGCCTCTGGAGTTGGTAAAAGGCTTTGTGCTATTGTATCGCTCCATCCTCTTATGTATTGTATTTCTTCTGCCTTTGTTTGTAAAATATCTGTTGGATGTGATACTTTAGAGCACTGGCTCAAAACTATTCGTCCCGTCATTAACTGGCTCTGTGGGCAAGTCACTACTGAACACGGAGTCTTACACATGAGTTTCAGTTTTTAACAGAGGTAGCTTCAGGGAAATGAAACCATTCAGAATCACCCAGAAAATAGGAAAACTGCTAGTAAGATTTTTGTAGTCGTTTGCCTCTTCAGAATGATCATATGATCTCTAAGAGCCCTTACAACTAAAATTCTGTTTTCATTGTGCCCCTAACTTTAGTTGCCTTATGAATTAGCACTGTGTCCGTTGTTCTGATATAATTGTGACTGAAGAGTGAATAAATGCTGCTGGAATTTCAGAAAGGAGGGCATGTCTGTCAAAATCATTGAGAATACTGTTTACACTGAAAAAAGTTGTTTTTGAGAGAAAGAGAGAGTCAGGGGGAGGAGCAGAGGGAGAGAATCTTTTTTTTTTAATTATTATTATTTTTTATTATATTAGTCACCATACAGTACATCCCTGGTTTCCGATGTAAGGCTCGATGATTCATTAGTTGTGTATAACACCCAGTGCACCATGCAATACGTGCCCTTCTTACTACCCATCACCAGCCTATCCCATTCCCCCACCCCCCTCCCCTCTGAGGCCCTCAGTTTGTTTCTCATAGTCCATAGTCTCTCATGTTTCATAGAGGGAGAGAATCTTAAGCAGGCTCCATACCCAGCACAGAGCCCAATCTCATGACCCTGAGATCATGACCTGAGCTGAAATCAGGAGTCAGATGCTTAACCGACTGAGCCACCTAGGCACCCCTGAAAATTTTTCTTGAGATGACCCTTAATAAATTTACCAAGTGAGGGATGCCCGGGTGGCTCGGTCGGTCGGTTCAGCATCTGCCTTCAGCTCAGGTCATGATCCCAGGGTCCTGGGATCAACTCCTGAATCAGCTCCCTGCTCAGCAGGGAGTCTGCTTGTCCCTCTATGCCCCCCCCACCATGTGCGCATGTGCTCTCTCTCTCTCAAATAAATAAATAAATAAATAAAGTCTTTAAAGAGAAAAAAAAAAGAAATTTACCAAGTGTGATGGGAAAGCCCACTATATGCATTGTCCAGGGAGGGAGGGAGGTTTTCAGAGTAAAGTCAGTGCCTATCATCCAGAAGAAATGTTCAGGTTTTTGCTCGAAAGAAATAACTTCCCAGGACCTTACTACCATCTTGTACTCTTCCTCATTTCCTCTTCTAATCGTTCAGATCTGGCACCTCACCCAGGTTTTTAATGAAAATTTTGTTACTGCAAGTTCCTGTTTCACAAAGCTATCACAGCAATTACAAACCACAATTTGTGGCTTATTACAATAAATTTTTAACACAATCATGGGACACTGCCCATTTGTCTGGGAAAATCACAGTCTTCTCTATTTCTACAGCTTGTTTTTCATATTGCTGCAAGAAGAAATTAACCAATATAGATTCCTATTAGAAGTATATTTATTCTCAATATATATCCATGTGAACTTCATTTCTAACAAAAAATGGACAGATTATTTGTGATTGAGTATTCAGCTGAATACAAAATATGTATTCCAAAGTTGACTCTTTAAATAATTATTTAGAATTAGGGACACTCAGGTGGCTCAGTCAGTTAAGTGTCTGACTCTTGATTTCAGCTTAGGTCTGTCTTTATTTATTTATTTATTTTTATTTATTTGAGAGAGAGAGCACGCGCGCACATGATGGAGGGGTTCGGGGAGGGGCAGAGGGAAGAGCAGACTACCTGCTGAGCAAGGGAGCCCGACCTGACATGGGGCTCGATCCCAGGACCCTGGGATCATTACCTGAGCTGAAGGCAGCTGCTTAACCAACTGAGCCACCTAGGCACCCCTCAGCTTAGCTCTTGATCTCATACTCATGAGTTCAAGCCCCATGTTGGGCTCCAGCCTGGGCGTGGAGCCTATATTTTATTTATATATATAATATATATATATATATTTTATTCACTCCCTCACTCAACAGATAGTGTTGATTTCTGCTATATGCCAGGCAGTCTCCTAGGGACTGGGGAATCAGAATCAAAACAGACCAAATAAAACAAAACAAAACAAACAAGAATCTGCACTTCTTGGGATTTATATTCTAGACCCGTAAGTGGGATTTAGACAAATACTAAAAGACAGATATTATCTTCTAGCCCAGTGATTCTCAATTAGGGGTGATTTTGCCTGTCCCCCAGGCCCCCAGGACACTAAGTGATTTCTGCAGATGGTTTTGGTTGTCACACCCGGGGAGGGGGATGCTATTGGCATCTGAAGGGTAGAGGCCAAGGATTCTGCTACACATCCCACACAGGCTTCGACGAACAGCCCCAACTGAAAGCTATCAGGCTGAGACTGAGAACCCTTGTACTAATGTTTAGTGTTAGAGCTCAGAATGTTGGTTACCCTTGAGGGGGTGGTAACTGGAAGAGGGCATAGGTGGGGGAGGGTTCTGGATGCTGATTACATAAGTGAATTTATTATGCAAAAATCCGCTAAACTCGGCTCTTGTGATTTGTGTATTTTTCTGCAGGTATAATTTAACAGATATAGTCACTGCATTCTTTGAAACTCTTCCATCAGGACATGAGGTGTCTATGTCTCCTACCCTTGAATCTTGGATCTGTGACCGCTTGACCAGTGTAATAATATAGCTGAACTGAGACTGTGTCAGCTTCCAGACCAGACCTTAAGAAATCAGTGGCTTCCACTTCCTGTCACTTGGGACACCTACTCTTGGAACCCAACCACCATGCTCCCGATAAGCCCGAACAACAGGGGGAGAGGAACAGGCCCCAGGCCCTCAACTGACTGACCTCCCCTGACAGCCAGGATCAACCTACCAGCAATGTGAGTAAACCACCCCGAAGTTGGTCTTCCAGCTTCTAATCAAACTACCCCAGCTGACATCAAGTGAAGAAAAGTCAAGCCTTTGCCACTGAGCCCTCCCCAGGTTGCAGATTCATGAACTAACGACATGACTGTTGTTAATTTAAGCCATTAAGTTTTAGGGAAGTTTGTCAAGCAACAGTCTGTAACTGCAATAACGTTAAGTACATCAAAATTTTACTTTAAAAAGTAGGACTATGGCCACATAATTTGGGGAAAATTCTTGGTTAAATAAAGTTTTAAAGGTTTTCTTACTATGGAACTGTTAATGGGCTAATGTGCTTTGTGTTTTTGCACAAGAGTAGCCAGTGTTTCTCAAACATTTTTAACCCCAGAATCTGTATTTTATTTTATTTTATTTTTTAATGATTTTTTATTATATTATGTTAGTCACCATACAGTACATCCCCGGTTTCCGATGTAAGGCTCGATGATTCATTAGTTGTGTATAACACCCAGTGCACCATGCAATACGTGCCCTCCTTACTACCCATCACCGGTCTATCCCATTCCCCCACCCCCCCTCCCCTCTGAGGCCCTCAGTTTGTTTCTCATAGTCCATAGTCTCTCATGTTTCATTCCCCCTTCTGATTACCCCCCCTTTCTTTATCCCTTTCTTCCCCTACCGATCATCCTAGTTCTTATGTTCCATAGATGAGAGAAATCATATGATAGTTGTCTTTCTCTGCTTGACTTAGTTCACTTAGCATTATCTCCTCCAGTGCCGTCGATGTTGTAGCAAATGTTGAGAACTCGTTCTTTCTGATAGCTGAGTAATATTCCATTGTATATATGGACCACAACTTCTTAATCCAGTCATCTGTTGAAGGGCATCTCGGCTCCTTCCACGATTTAGCTATTGTGGACATTGCTGCTATGAACATTGGGGTGCATATGGCCCTTCTCTTCACTACGTCAGTATCTTTGGGGTAAACACCCAGTAGTGCAATGGCTGGATCATAGGGTAGCTCAATTTTTAACTTTTTAAGGGACCTCCACACTGTTTTCCAGAGTGGCTGTACCAACTTGCATTCCCACCAACAATGTAGGAGGGATCCCCTTTCTCCACATCCTCTCCAACAATTGTTGTTTCTTGCCTTGTCTATTTTTGCCACAGAATCTGTATTTTAAGGCACATCTTGCAGGACTGGGGCTCCATGGACCAGACATTAAGGAAACCACGCTCAGGGTGCCTACGTGGCTCAGTTGGTTAAGCGTCTGCCTTTGGCTCAGGTCATGATCTCAGGGTCCTGGGATCAAATCCCACATCGAGTCCCACTTCAGGCTCCCTGCCCAAGGGGGAACCTGCTTCTCCCTCTCCCTCCCCCTCCATGTGCTCTCTCTTGCTCTGTCAAGTAAGTCAATAAAATCTTAAAGAAAGGAAGGAAGGAAGGAAGGAAGGAAGGAAGGAAGGAAGAGAAAGAAAACCACACTAACCTTTCAGTAATTCAGAGTTAATATCAGCATGGTTTTAACTGGAAAATTCATCTGTAATACAGTTAATTCTGATACTAAGGTGAAATACTTTAAATTTGTCTAATGAAAAATTTTTAAATTATTTGAAAAGTTTTAATGGTAGTTGAAAAGATTAGATGACATACCACTAGTTATTTCAGTGTCCCTGAGGTCATAATCAATGGCTACATAAATTTAAAAAAAACACTGAATTCTGTTTTACTTGGATTAATAGTAGCAATGTATACTCTGATTGAGCTGTTGAATGTTTAAAGTGCTTTCCGTGTTTCCTTAAATTCTCACTCGATCTTAGGTTGAACTATACAACCCAATACAAAGTTGGCTTTTTGTCTAGGCCTTAAAAGCAACATTGGACTGAAGTGGATAAATCGAGAAAGTATCTCCTGTCTCACATCTAGTGGAACTCAAGTTTGTTCTTCATGGTCATCATCCAAAATCAAATGGAGGTTTTGTTTTGGTTTTCTTATCAAAGACCAACAATCCCCAGTTCCCCCATGTCTCAGCTCGGACATTTCATTTCAGCATGAGGAAATTTTGGAAGAAAAATACGGTGTTGAAGTATAACCTTATGAAGGCTAGGATACTGACCAGTTTCCCAGGAGCCCCTTGGCATCATTCCCCTTCAGCCGCTCAGACCCTCGGCTGGAAGCTGACCTCTGGAGGTAGAGTTCTCCAACCAGTCTTCTTTAGTCCATGCTCTCTCTAGATTTACAGTGCCTTGCTTTCCATCCCAGAGCCTTACTACCAAGTCTTAGTCACCCTCATCTACGCCTGATTGCTGGAAACGTTATTGTCTGTGTGAACCTTCCTCTTCAAACTCTGCTGACAGTAATCACTGCACTCCCAAACCAACTGAATTGGGAATTCTGGTTTCTAGATTTCTCTTTGGCTTGTGGAAAGACCATTTGTTTGGCTTTTGTATACCTCACAGAACCACACCACCAAAAAGGCAGGAGAAGGCTGAAATCCAGGCCACATTTCATTAACGAGGCTGAGTGCCTGGGAGACTGTTAGCCCAAAGGGACATCTTTTTCTGGATTTAACAAAGGTGATTTATAAAGTAGTGTTTGCACGGGGTTCTACCATAGGCCTCTGGGGCATCATTAGAACATCCAGGATATTCTCTTTCCTATCTTTTCTGTTACCTTAGGCTCTGTCCCATTCCATAGTATTTCAGACATGTCCTTTACATATGAGAGACTTGACCGAGTGACTTCTAAAACAGTCCATGCCCTCAAGTTCTATGATTCTATATTCTGCTCTTGCTCTCTCTCCTCTTCTTATGGATGTGGTGCCCTATCCCTCTACCTAAGAGGCTGTCGCCTACCCCTGCCACAGCAGAACAGATTCTTTTGTTCTTTCTGATCCTCCTGGACATCATCCCCTTTAACAGTAGCCTCACTTAGAGAGATGCCCAAACACTCAATTAAAATTTAAAGGTAAGTCCCATTGACCGCTATTACAACTTCTAAAATAGTTGCAAACTATGATCACTTTTCAACGAGGTCATTTTTTTTTCTCAGAGAAAAGCTAAAATAATTGTAACGTGTTGCGTATACCTCACCAAGGACAAGAGAAGATGGATGTCCCAGCTCAGAGAGCTAAAGCGCTCTTCCTCTGCCTTTTTGTTGTATAGGAGCCCTCAGCAGGTACACGATGTCCCCCTTCCTTGCTGAGGGTGGGTCTCCTTTACTCGCTCTGCCAATTCAAATGCTGATCTTTTCCACAAGACCCTCACAGACACACCCAGAAATAAGGCTTTACCAGCGATCTGGGCATCACTTAACCCAGTCAACTTGATACAAAAAGTTAATCATCACACCCTACCACATAACACTACTTGCCAATGAAAGGAACGGGCCGTTAGATGCATACAATGATAAAGAATTGTACTGAGCGAAAGAAGCCGGACAAAAACGAGTACATTCCATCTATACAGTCAAATGGAAACGAAAATGCAAACTCAACTATAGTGATAGAAAGCACATCAGTGGTTGTCTGGGGGTTGGGGGGAGAGCAGTTACCCAGAGGCACACGGAAACTTGGGGGGGGCAGTAAGCGTATACCTTAGTTTGATTATGGTGATGGATTCACAGGTGAATATGTATGTCAAAACCCTGATGAAACTGAAAACCTGGGCACCTGGGTGGCTCAGTTGCTTAAGTGTCTGCCTTTGGCTCAGGGCATGATCCTGGGGTCTTGGGATTGAATACCTCCTTGGGCTCCCTGCGGAGTCTGCTTCTCCCTCTGCCCCTCCTTCCACTCGTTCTCTCAATCTCTCTCTCTCTCAAGTAAGTAAATAAAATCTTAAAAAGAAAAAGAAACTGAAAACCACATTTTAATCATATTATCTAATCAAATAATAATTATAACCTAATCAAGGCATAATTATTATAATCGATTCCTAATTATTGGGACTTGTATCTTATTCAAAATCAACTCATAGGTTTGCCTTAATAATAATGATAAACCCAGGTTTACATTATGGCTGTGCACCTAACTCATGTTGACACTCGGGGTCCCTAAGCACAACATTAGGAAGTGATCCTTCACTGGTAATTGAAAATTGAAAATCGATTTTCATAGAAAAGAAGACAGTAGCATGGAGGGTGACCTGCATGGGCTTTGGTAGCCTCATTATCCCTCCTGGCAACCACGCCCTCCATTCTTTGAAATGGACAAATATTATCAACACAGTTTTTCTCAACATTACACAAAATGCTTTGTAAATAAAGCTTGGAGGTAAGTCCTCAGGCTTCCAGTTCCAAGTCAATAAGCTACCCATAAGCTTCCTGTCCCCACATACAATTCTGAGTCACCAATAGGAGAGACTTCCCCTTTTTGTGACCCTTCCTATAATATGGAAACCACTTGGGTGGTTTTTATACCTGTGATTAGCACCAATAATTATGCTGAGATTTGTGGAAAATTTTGCTTCTAAGCAGTATTCACTCAATTTCTCAAAACGTAGGCGTGGAGTGGAACCCTGCAAGCTCTTTGCTCCCATTTAAACCTCCTGCCTCACTCAGGAGACCATTCTAATTCCATTGTACAGCTTTGCCTTTCAGATGTTTGCTGGTTCACATAACAACGAGGATTAGGAAATTATTAAAGGATAAAGACTGCTCTGAAGCCAAGTACTACTGCCATCCAACCCCAGACCAACCGATCTTGCTAAACCCACAAACTCAGAAGCACTTAGCTCTCTCCCAGAGAGCTTTCCTTGTCTTCCTCTCCAGTCGCATGATTTACTTTCCCAAAGGGAGGTTATGTTCCATTATGTTTTGATAGCATCCAGATTCTCCAGATAAACTCATTTACAATGTGCTACACTCCTATAAACCAGGCCAACTGAATTATTTTCAAATTACTCACCTCTTTACTGAGCTGGCAAAACAAACTAGCTGGATTATTAATGTAAAAGCCCTGTAAGGTGATGTGCTACTAAGGCTTCAGTAAAACAACATTTTTTTTAAAGAACGAGGGTTTCTGTGTAGTCAAAATATTACCTTTTGTGTGCTACACAGAAGGAAAAATTCAATCTTCTCTTAACAAAGAGCAGGTAGCAAATTAATCAGAGGATTTAAAACTGTTACAGTAGCGGTCTCAAATAATGAGCGGGTGGAGGTAGGGTTTGGAAAGAAGGAAGGAAGGAAGGGAGGGAGGAAGGAAGGGAGGAAGGGAGGAGGGGAGGGAGGGAGGGAGGAAAGTGAGGTTTCTGATATAGAAGACATTTCATCATTTATAATTTGCTGAACATGACAGTTAAGAGCTCAAGAAGACCAGCAATTAAATGATGGTAATTGAGGGGCACCTGGATGGCTCAGTGGGTTAAGTGTCTGACTTGTGATTTCGGCTCAGGTCATGACCTCATGGGTCTTGAGATCAAGCCCCTTGTCAGTCTCCGTGCTCAGCAGGGAATCTGCTTGAGATTCTCTCTCTCCCTCGCCCTCCGCCCCTCCCCCATCTCTCTTTCTTGCAAAATAAATATAAATATAACTCTGATGTTGGTTGATATTTTAATATGAAAAGCCAGAGTTGAGGGGCGCCTGGGTGTCTCAGCCGTTAAGCATCTGCCTTCAGCTCAGGGAAGGCAGGAAGCCTGCTTCTCCCTCTCCCACTCCCCCTGCTTGTGTTCCCTCTCTCACTGGCTGTCGCTCTCTCTGTCAAATAAATAAATAAAATCTTAAAAAAAAAAAAGAAAAAGCCAGAGTTGAGGACCCAGAGCCCAAAGCCAGTGCTGTCCTTCACAGCATCAGCTGTGTTTGAAAGAGCTGACTGTGCGGGGTTTTACTGACAAATCCGAGGTGCCATCACACCTGCAGAAAATGGGTTTTGCTACAGAAATGGTGCGGAATGTGTCACCCGTTTCCCTTTTCAGGACTGAAGGGCTTCTTTCCTCAGGTGATGGGAGTCAGTTCTCTCCAGAAATGACTCCGCTCTAAAGCGGCCTCTCCCCAGGTCACGTGGTCTTCCTGAGCCGCCTCAGCCCTTGACTGGTTACCGCCTGCGTCGGTCAGGCAGGACGGCTCTGAAGGGCCATCCCAGCCCCAGAGATCACAAGGGGGTTAGCCGAGGCTTTCGTTGAGACTATTTCATGGTGAACCTTCTTCCCACCTGATCCTGCTTCCTTCCCTTCTCGTCCATGGATGTTGACCCCAAGAGTGCTTGCCAAGTAATAAACTTCCAGCACACCTCTCTTTGAGCTGGCGTCCCCAGAACCTCCTCCCCCCCCCCCAGCTTTGTTGAGACATAATTGACATATAATATTTTGTAAGTTGGAGGTGTACAACACGTTGACTGGATCCACTTTCATATTGCAAAACGACTGCCATCGTAGCCTTTAGCAACACCTCCATCACTTCACGTAATTACCATCTCTTTTTTTGCGGTGAGAACATTTCAGATCTACCCTCTTAGCAACTTTCAAGTACATAATGCAGTATTATTAACTATAATCACGATTCTGTACATTAGATCCCCAGAACGTACTCATCTGGAAGCTTGTACTCTTTGACCAACATGTCCCTTTTTCTCCCACACTGCAGCCCCTGGTAGCCATCCTTCTAGTTTCTGTTTCTATGGGTTCGGCTCTTTTAGACTCCACATGTAAGTGAGATCCTACAGTATTCGTCTTTTCTGTCTGACTCATTTCACTTTGTCTTCAAGTTCCATACATTTTGTTGCAAATGCGGAATGTTTTTCTTTCTCACAGCTGAATAATATTCCATCACACACACACACACACACACACACACCACATCTTCTTTATCCATTTATTCACTGAGAGACCCTTAGGTTGTTTCCATGTCTTGGCTGTTGTGAATAATGCTGCAATGAACAGGGAAGCCAAAAACTCTTTTATTTGTTTTCATCTTACTTTCAAAATATAGTTAAATAACAAAATGTGATATAAAGTAGAAGACTAAAATCCCACACCCCTACTCTCTAGTTTCCCAGAAGGAACCACTTTTAATTATTGCTTGTATATCCTTCCAGAAATGCCCTTTAAGTCTACAACCACATACACACGTTACTTTTTTTACCCATGAGAGTATACTATGTCAGTGTTGTGCAGACTGATTGACTTCATTTAAATATATTCTGTGTATCTTTTCATATCATTACAGATTTCTTCAGAGTGGTTCCATATTATATCATTATATAGATAAACCATAATTTTTTAAACCTTTCCTGCATAAATAGGTAGGTAGTTTTTGGTTTCCTCTTTCACGAATAATATCGCAAGAAACATCCTTGAATGTTATCTTTCCCCATTTCTATATCTATAGCGTAAATATATCTGTATCTATAGATATATAAATATATCTGTATCTATAGATATATAAATATATCTGTATCTATAGATATATAAATATATCTATATCTATATCTACAGCATAAATGTTAGAAATAGAATTCCTAGATCCAATGCTGTGAGAATTAAAAAAAAATTTTAAGACATTGCCACATTGCTTCCCTAAAAAGCAGCCCCAGTTTAAATTCCAAAAATTCTCCAAATCAATTCAAGAGAATGCCTCTTTCTTCACACCTTCATCAGCTATGGACATAACAAAACATTTTAATCTTTGCCAATAACAATAGGTGGGAAATATTACTTCACAGGTCCCCTGCAAACCCATGGGGTGCATTTGCTTGAATTTTTAAAAGGTGTCCTCTTGGGTGAATGAGTTTTTAAAATTCCTTGCACCGCCCCCCCACCCCCACCAACACACAAGACAGTTTAGGTAGACAGAAGCCAGGCCAGAACGTGGAATGCGGCATGGAGAACTTCACTTTCACCCCACTCCCCTCCTTGACCAGTCACCCTTGCACAGTGCTCAAACTGAGCAACTATACATTCAGCCCTGGAAACATACTGTTTGAAATAGCATTTCTTTAACCATGAGTATAATCCATACAACCCTCAGTATTTTTATTGGCCATTTGTTTTTCATTTTTTTCTTTATGGAGAGTTGTTCTGAGTAGTTGAAAACCCATCAAGGCGATATTTTCATGAATCTGTGTAACACCACAATGGCACAGATGAGTACTAAGTGGTAATATCATTTGGTATTTGACGTCCTGTATGAAAACAAGTCGTGTTTACCTTTCGTCACTCCAGGCCATTAGCTCATCCGCCTCAGCTAAAATTGTACGTCCAAGTGTATGAAGTAATTTCTAGTTACTGGCCCTCTTTTAAGGGCACTAGACATAATGATCATAATAACAGATATGATTAATCCAGTGCCTAGTATACGGTGAGCAGGTGAGGAAGCAGTATAGCTGGGAGGCCCCACACCCTCACTAGCTGTCCCTAACCCGTGGCACACATTTTGAGGTCTCATTGACTCTAGTCTGGCCTCTGCCCTCTGCCTCTTACAAACTGGGCAGCTTGGATAATGTACTTCACCTCTCAGAAACTTAGTCTCCCTGCCTATAAAATGGGGCTAACAATAATACTACCTCCCTGATGAGGTTGTGGGAAAGATTAAATGATTTAGTATATGAAAAATGCTTAATATGGCACCCGCTATCCAGTAAGCGCTCAACGATTGTGAGCTATGTTGACTGCGTGTTGTACATACATTATGTGACTCTCCTGATTTAACTGATGAATGTCAGTGACTCGCTCTTGCCAACACAATGATGTTATTTTTGAAACTGTTCCTTGGAAATGAAGAGGCGTCCAGGGCCTGCCACAGGGAAAAGGACTGTGAGAGAGATAAGGCCAGTAAGACTTCTAGACCCTTCTCTTCAATCAGAATAGTTCCACTTTTATCAGTATTTTATACTGTGGTTCCAAATAAAACTTAACATGAAAAAAAGTTTCCTTTTTTTTTTTTAAAGTGAAACTTACCCTGAGCCACAGGGTCAGGATTTCAAGAGAGTAAAGGCAGAAGCTGCAAGGTCTCTTAAGGTCTAGGTTCTGAAATTCACACAGCGTTGCTTCCGTCACATTCTGTTAGTCAAAGCAAGTCACAGAGCCAGACCAGTTTCAAGTGGTGGAAAATTAGACTGCATTTATTGATGGTAAGAACAGCCAAGTCACATGGCAACGGGGTATGGACATTGGGAGGTGAGATTCCTTGAGGGGCCGTTGTAATGACTTCCCTCAGACAGCTCTACACACTTCATTAATGTTGCTCATCCTGTTTATACCCCCCCCCATTATTCTAGGGAGTGAGAACCCCCTGAGTATTTTTAGTCAAGGAGGACTAACTGCTGTGTTTTTCTTATTAAAGAAAAAAGGGATACAGGCTCAATGGGAGAACATTTAGAAATCTTATCAAAGCAAAGGAAAGAAAATAGCAATCACCCATAATCCCACCACCCCCAAAATAAGGATTTAGGTATATATCCATCCAGACTTTGTTCCAAAGTATTTGTAATAATGTATAGTTTACATAAACTGTATATAATTGTATACTTTCTTACCAGGCACTGTGCTATGTACTTTGCATAGATTACCTCATTTCACATTCACCACAATTGTATGAGATAGATACTATCATTATTTCCATTTTACAGAAGAGGAAATTGAGGTTTAGAGATGTTAGCTAACTTGCCTAATGCTGTATATATACACATTTTGTATATACACATACATGAATATATACATATATCATAGTATTATAAACTCCCTTTTTAAATTTAATATCATGGGAATGCTCTTACTTAATAGCTTTGGAATGGGCTAAATCAACATTGAAAAGCAACAGTGACTTTACAATATTTGAGATTTGGTTTCCTGGCCATGATTGCTTCTTGAGTCTGTCAGGTGGTTGCAGATTAGAGCAAAATAATGATGTATGCCCTTCGCTGCAGAGCACTAGCTGTGAAATTTTAATCTTTTATAAGAGCCTCAAGGCTTGATTTTGGCAAAGCTGGTTGGTGGAGAAAATAGCATCGGAATTTTTCGAATGTTATGACACATTTCCTAAAAGCCCAGCAGTGGGAGTATGCAGTTGGAGCATGTCCATTCCTCTGAAGAGTCAAAGAGTAGGAAGTGACAGGCATCATCGAGGACCACAGTAAAACCCAAAATCTTTCCAGGGTGTAGGATATTTGTGTTTTGAAACAAAGTATTAAGTTTCGTTGATCATCCAGTTCTCAGTAAATGGACATGTGCAATGACATGTGCCTTACATTTCCATCTTTAATGTCTGAAGTTTGTATATTCTAGGACAAAAATTGGCAGGGATTTGTAAGTGGGAGGAAGTGGCAGGCGGAAATGTTTGGGAAGAAAAACTCAGCAAGGTCCCTTTTTACATGAAATCATAGATTAATAACAGGCGAAGATGTGAACATAGGAAATGTAATATGAGAAGCAATATAAATGTACAAAATAAAATTAAGTACTTTACAATTACTTTGTAAGTTTAGTGCTCATTTGTTCCTGTTTGTGAAAGGGTGACTGATTATGAGTCATCTCAATTTCTACCCATCAGAAATCAAAGATTCAGTATGCTTTGTTGGAAGGATTTTTTAAGATTAAGTCCTTTAATCCAATTACAAAAATTATGCTCACAGTTCTCATTTCTAGCTAGCACTATAATAATAAAGATAAATTTATAAACAAAGCATCCACTAATAAGGAAGAAAAATTTGTATCAGTCTGATGTAGCTTTTTACTTTGCAGTTATCATTGTATTTTCAACTTTTGTGGAAATGCACAAAAAGAATAAACCAATTAGACAGAATGACCTTTCCATGTGCTGTTGGTTATGCAGCCCTCCTGTGGATATTTACCTTTGGAAACGAGAAACCTTCGATTCCTGAATTTCTCTTTCATAATACTATCATATGCCTAGGGCGCCTAGGTGGCTCAGTCGGTTTAGTGTCTGCCTTCATCTCAGGTCATGATTCCAGGGTCCTGGGATGGAGTTCTGCATCGAGCTCCCTGCTCAGCAGGGAGCCTGCTTCTCCCTCTGCCTGCTGCTCCCCCTGCTTGTGCTCTCTCTCTCTTTCTCTCTCTCGCCCTCTGACAAATTAAGTAAATAATCTTAAAAAAAAAAAAGAAAATCAATAGTATTTCTCTGCATCATTGATACTAACCAGAAAATGTAATAATAAAAAGACTCATTGTCAACCACAGTAACAAAAATAAGCAAATGTAATTTCAACCAAAATCCCAGTTTTGTTATTCGTGGAATTTGATAAGATCAACCTAAAGGTCATACTGAAATACAAAGGGACAATAATAGATAAGATAATAATGAAGATCAACATGGAGGGATACTCACACTACTAGATATCAAGACTTGTAAAATTATAGTAATTAACACAGCACGGCCTTGACCCAGAGACAGATAAATAAACCAAGAAAATAGACTAAAGAGCCTATTAAACAGACCCCTGCATAAATGGACACTTGATACATGGCAAAGCTGTAACACCATCAGTAGAACAGAAATAAATGGTGTTGGAGAAAAACAATGTTCTTACATTACATCACTCACACACACATATTATTAGAGACTTTAAAAAAATAAATAAAAAGCAAGTCTTTGAAACTTTCAAAAGGAAATATAGAAAAAAATGTTATTATGACCTTGAGATAGGAAAGAATTCTTACACAAAGCAGAACAAAACTGATCAATTTAAACTTCCATTAAAACAAATATAATTTAAACAAAGAAAAAGGATAGGCTACAGGTCTGGGGAAAATATTGCAGGGAGTGTAACTGATTAGTTTCCAAAATGTATAAAGTATTCCTACGACACACTAGGATAACGAGCCCCACTACCACCATGGGCAAAGGATAAGAACAGGGACTCACAAAAGAAGAACCCAATGACAAACAAGCATTTGAAAAGATGCTCAGTATCACCCATAATTAGCAAAATACAAATGAAAACAGTGATTCCACACCAACTGGCAGAAAAGCTTTAAAAGCAGACAAAACTCAGTGTTAATTAGGCTGTAGAGCAAGGGAGATTCTCAAACACTGATCCATAGAGTAACTTGGGGGAGGGAGGGTTGGTTGATGGAGACTCCAGTCTTCTGATACCGCCATTTTAAAACATGGCTTCCATGGCCGCTGCAGCTGGGGAAGACAGCACAAAAATTGTCATTCTTGTATGCTAACCTTGGAAGTAACACACAACATCTGCCTATAGCCATTGGCAGATCTAGTCTCACAGTACCAATCTGACTGCAAAGGGGGCTGGGAGATGCAGCCCCTTGTGTGCCTGAGAAGAGGAAAACACAATAGGATTTGATAAATACACGGCATTCTCTCCTTCAGATTTCACAAAATATTAAAATTTCATGAAACTTGGTGGTAGATAGACGTTAATTGTATTATTCTTCATATCCTTCATGTTTACATTTTTCAAATTTTTTAGAAGGAGGAAAATGAAGAAGGATGAAACCATCTGTCCGGGGTTGCAGCTAATATGTTGTGAATTGGCCAGAACAGTCTCTAAGAAACTCTTCTTTCAAGAGTCAAATCCAGATACTGCATTGAGATTCATATAAGAAGTATTTATTGAGCTCCTATTTTATTCTTGCCCTTGAGGAGAGCAGAGTCCAAAGTTAGAGGAAACAGATAATAAACAAATCATTGCAATACATTACAATTATTACAATGGGGCATGAAGAAAAATATGTACAAAGTGCTCCTGACCATTATAAATTGGTAACATAATCACTGGAAACTTCATGATGGTTTTGATTCCCAGTATGTTTTAAAATGTGTGCTGGCAGTGCCTGAGGTCAACGTAATCTTCAGTTATGAGAGCTGAACTTTTTCTGGAGAGTTATTTCAGGAAATTCCTGAAGTAAAACTTTACCACAGACTCCACCCGATTCATACTCAGCCTGCAGAGACTTGTTAGGGAAAAGCTGCTAGAACAATGTATACTGTCTTCATTGACCTTGTGTCTTCAAATACGTTCTTCAATTTTCCACACAAAAGCAGAATAGAAACAATTCCCAATGGAGAGGAGGATTGTTTAATTTACTAATACTGAAGTCCTGTGCCTCCTTGGACAGCTCTCAATGCCTAGCTCACCTGTGGCAGTCAAAATATGGGGTGCTAGACTGGCTCAGTTGGAGGAACAAGTCACTCATACTCGTAGTTGTGAGTTCAAGCCCCACATTGGGTGTAGAGATTACTTAAATAAATAAAAACTTAAAAAAAAAAGAGACCTTGCTTGTTTTCTAGAACACCTCCCATGACCAAGTATGCACTTGCTTCTGGAAACTTACCTCCTTATGTTCTCCTCAGTGTACTTTAAGAATATTCCCATTAAATATACAGCTATGTCTTTCCAATGAGCTCCACAATCTAGTTCATTCACTCATTCAACACAAATGTTTGAGCTGGGGATACGGTGATTAGCAAAACAGACATGGTCTTTGACCTCATGGAGCTTATAATCCAACTGGCGAAGTAGTCATTAATCAAACTCACACACCAGTACAGTATAGGGAATAGAATCAATAGTATTGTAATTATATAACGATGTACGGTGACAGATGGTAAGTAGACTTGTCCACGGTGAGCTTAGGGTAATGTATAGAAGTGTAGAATCACTGTGTTGTACGTGTGAAGCTAAGGTAACACTGTATGTCAGCTATATGACAATTAAAAAAACCAAGCACCCCCAAAACTATTCTCATATGTGGATAAGAGTTATGAAGAAAATAAAGGAGTACTGTGAAGGGGAATAGAGGCCACTAGGGATTCTAGTTTAGACTGGAGGGATTAAGGAGTACCCGTCTGAGGTAATGAATGGTGAAGGCTTGCGTGAGGGCCATGGGAGAGAGAAGTCTAGATATTCGTGGTATCTTCTAGTGGCTAAATTTGGTGCACAAATTTAGGATTTGATGATTCATAGGTATGTAGATGGAAGGAGTCAGAAGTCCAAGATGACTCGCAGGCCCAATCCTCAATATAAATATTTTCCTCAAACTGTTAGAATGCTTTCTAGTCTAGTTTTACAAAAATGCCGGTATTTAGCATGCATTGCATTCCTCCATCGGTATCTGATCCTTAGACACAGATGATTTCCCTACCTGGCAGGGAAGTCATCAGGATATTGGCCGCCTTTCATATTGCTTTCCTCAGTGTCACTTGTCTTTTTTTTCCCCTGTGGCTAGGATGATGCCAGAGAGATACAAGGATTTCACCTTCCACCCAGTCTCTGCAATTATTTTATACTCTTTAAGGATTTTAAATTTATATTTAATTACTAACCTAAGATGTTAATAACAGAGGAAACTGGGTGCAGTGTATGCGGGAACACTATATATTACCTTTGCAACTTTTCTATAAGTCAAACACTTTTCAAATTAAGACTTTATTTAAATATAAAAAAAGATTGGTTGATAGAGGAATAGAGATCAGTAACTGTGTGACGAGGCAAATACAGTAAAATATTACCAATAAGATCTAGGTGCTGGGCTTATAAGTAATCACTGACGTTGCTGTATGTTAGAAAAAATTCATTATAAAATATTGGGGAAAACAGGCTCCTGTAATTAAAAGCAATTATTATTTTTTTTCCTTTTTGTACTGTAATCTGTCCTTTTCCCCTTTTTTTTTTTTTTTAAAGATTTTATTTATTTATGTGACAGAGAGACAGCCAGGGAGAGAGGGAACACAGCAGGAGAGTGAGAGAGGAAGAAGCAGGCTCCCAGCGGAGGAGCCCGATGTGGGACTCGATCCCGGAACGCCGGGATCACGCCCTGAGCCGAAGGCAGATGCTTTAAGGACTGCGCTACCCAGGCGCCCCCTTTTCCCCTTTCTTATTTGTTTACCAGCATGATTCAAAAGAAGAAAATTTTCACTTCTGGCCATTGTCACTTTTCATTTTGTTTCATGATTATTATTATTTTTAAAGATTTTATGTATTTATTTGACAGAGAGAGAGACAGCCAGTGAGAGAGGGAACACAAGCAGGGGGAGTGGGAGAGGAAGAAGCAGGCTCCCAGCGGAGCAGGGAGCCCGATGTGGGGCTTGAACCCAGGACCCTGGGATCACGCCCTGAGCCGAAGGCAGACGCTTAACGACTGAGCCACCCAGGCACCCCTGTTTCATGATTATTATTGAAAATAATTTTGTCATATGGAAGGATATTTAGAAATTATCCGCTCTGAGTCCATACCCACTAGAAATCACTAGATATGCTATTGCTGAGTTCAAGTGAGTGTGCGTCTCCAGGTTGTCCCCCAGCCCAGCGCCTGTCCTGGGGAAAGTCTGTGAGGGAGGTGGTCAAGTCCGTGAAGGCGGTTTGGCTGGGCCCTGTGTGGGGTGCTGCGAACCCACAGGGCAGCAGCTGTGGGGGCGACCTCCTCTGTGGCTTCCCTGCCCTTAGGGCAACAAGGGCACCTGCACGAAAAATTGGGCACTTTTGGCCCAGGCATGGGCTGTCTCAGACACAGGCAGAATCCCGGGAAGCTGGACCTGAGCCAAAGGAGGGAAATGGTGGCGCCACCTGCTATCTGGGGGAAGAGCCAGAGAAACAAGATTTCATAGGGGGATCCCAACGTGATCCCCTTGCTGGGTGAGCCAGGAAACACGGGTTAAAGCTTCAGCAGCACCTTTATATTTTCTAGGCAAATTGTTCGAGGAGAACCCTGAAAAGTGCTAATGTTCTGGTGCCTTTTATAACTTATTTGGCTCATTTTCAACAACCCCTCTCCACCGTCTCAACTTGTAGAAAGATGAATTAGATGTGCAGCCCAGTCGTCAGCTGGAGCCTCCCTGCCCATTTCATCTTTGGCTCAATTTCCCCAGTTTTCTGCAAGTGTTCAGGGTACTTAGGCTCTCCATGGCCTGGAGCTTTACACTTCCATAATTAGAACTCTATCTTGTCACGCAGGAACCTGGACATGAAACCCGGCCACGTCTTCCTTTAAGGCTTCAGAGGAGTGATGGGGGAGAGGGCAGTTGTTACCTGGTAACGCAAACAACTTCAGATGCACAGATCTGCTGGTTACAAAGGCCCAAGTGGCAGGGCCGCTGTCACCACATCCTGGACTGGCTTCAAAGCTAGAAGTCTTCTCAGTCACCCGCAAAGGGGCTGAAGCAGTGTTCGGGAGCGTGGAAAATGCTGCCCGCAGAACCCTCACTGCTTACTAGGCTTTCTCAGTAATGGAAGGGATGAAATGCAACAATTTGTCCTTTACTTTGTGGGGAGCGTCTCAGTGTGGGCCAGCCTCTAGACCCTAAACATTTCACGGCCGCAACAGAGCCCTGGATCTCCCCTCTCTGAGGCACAAGTATCTCACCGAGGCCTTTGACGTACTGACTCTTCTGGCTCACCTCGTGTGATTAATATGGTGTCATGGACAGCCCAGAGCAATTTGAAGTGATGTTTTCTTCAGGCTTCTGAGAGTCATCCCAGCAGTGTGGTGACACCATCTCCTGGGGTCCTTGCCAGGGTGAACTCCTATGTCATAGGAGTCCAAATCATAGACTATATATCATATCATAGCTCTCTTAGCAATGAAATCTTCCTTATTCTACTTTACCTTCCCTGCCCCCTCCTTAACCGTGCACACTGAGGACCTACACACATTCCTCCACTTCTGGGGCATCGTCTCATTTCTCCTTGAGCAGGTCCATTGTTAATGTTGTGACTGAACCCTTGTTGTCGGGTTGGGGGTGTGGGACGGGGGTTGTGCAGTGGGTTAAGATCTTCTGCGGGCAAAACGGTGTTTTCCCATAAGGCAAAAATCTCTGTACCAACTTCAAAAGTGAGGAGTGCTAACTTTTAACCTGAAGAGTGGGCCCCTTCTGCAGCCCAGAGGATTCAGAGGAAATCTGGGGAGTCAAGATTTGCAAGAATGTCAACCCAAATGTCCTTACCCCATGTCTCAGGATCTCATTCCTTCTCAATTAAGGCCATGACTTTGGCAGAGCGGATTTGCTAGGATTGAGAATTCTGTCTTCACTGCAGCTCGGCCACCTTATACATTAAGTTCTGGGCTTCAGCCTCAGAAGGTCTGGCCTCTTCGGTTGGTGATTAATCACTCCCAGCCTTTCTTGTCTCTCTTCAATGCATCGAGAGTGGCCAGTAACAGCCATCCCATCCCCCTTCCTGCAATGACTACCTTCTCTGAACCTCTGGATGCCTCCCACACAGCGCCCTCCAGGGCATCGCCTTCTGCTGGCAGTCCAGCCCAGCTCACCACTGCTAAAAGTTTACAGTGGTACCACTGCGTTATCTGGGACCCTGCCTACCAACAGTGAGGGCTTCTTATTACCTTCCGGTCTGTGGGTGACCCAACTCCAAAATCTTATTTTAGAATCTGCTTCCTAGGACCCCACCACTTCCATACCAACTGTTGGAGGGCAGGATCTCGACTCTGAGCTTTGCCTATAGGGTGTATTAGGGAGTGCTTCGGGAGCTGCTTCTCTGAGGGAGTGAGGGAAGCAGGACGGGTAGAGGGAGAAGTTGAGTTGCAGGGCAGTTGGAGCGGAGGCCTCTGGGCCTCTGGGCCACAGGGAGCTCTGGAGCTGGGATGGCCAATCAGAGGCATCCTGAATTGAGGACTGAGGCTGTATCAGGGAGTTACTGTTCCCGAGGGCAGGACATGTTTTGAGTGAGGCAGCTTCCTGAGTAGGGTCTCAAGGGTGAGCCAATGCTACCAACAGCTGGTGAAGTGAGTGTCTTGGTTCTGAAGTGGCGTTCTGGGGGGTAGGCCATGACATCAACTGCAGATAAGATGACCAGGGTCAACCAGGAGTAAGACAGAGCCCAGAACATGGGGATATCGGTGCTAAAACTGGACCAGTCCCAAGCAAACTAGGACATTTGGTTGCCCTAGAAGGCCTGGCCTTAACATACTAATAGGAGCTGCAAATTTACCCACTTCAATTTTCTCTTTAACAATAAATATGTATCTGTAGAATGGACATCAGTAGTTAAGATCCTGGGCCATCGGATGAATATTCAAGATGTAGCTTAACTACAAAAGGGTGCTAGAGTATTTGTGATAGTATTTGACTTATAATCTTCAGAGGGCAAGTCATGGAACAGGAATATTAACATCTCTTATGTTAGGTCCCTGATAGAAAAACAGTAGAAGTTGCTCAAATAAGGCCACTCTGAGGAAATAAAAGATCGCATCAGAAAAACTACAAACATCCTAGACATCTTGACATGATGTCAGCTAGCAATAACACCAGAATCACCTGGGGTTCTTCTCATTGCAAATGAAGAATCCTACCGGCAGAAATGCTGATTTGGCATCTCTAGGGTGAGGGCAGGGGACCATGGGGAGCTGCCTTTTCAATGGGCTTCATGGGGGATTCCAATACAAGCGACACGAGGTCACACTTTAAGAGACACTGCACTGTTCCTACCATCCACTCCCTTTCAGCCCATTGATTAATCACCAATCACATTTTTAAGTTTCTAGCAAGTCAGGTTGCCAGGTACAATAGAGGACACCCAGTTAAATTTGCATTTCAGATAAGCAATAACTTCCTAATGTAACTAGGTGTCATGGTAACAGATAAAATAATATAAAAATATAATATCAATATAATGTTATAATAGATAGTCTATATGAATAATATTATCATAAGTTATATGACTAAATTAAATGGTATGGGATATTAGAGGATATTATGATAAAATATAAATTATGAATAATAAGAAATTATTCAATGTTCATCTGAAATGCAAATGTAACTGGGCATCCTGCATTTTTATTTGCTAAATCTGCCATCACTGCTAACAAGGGAATTCTCAAACACACAGAAGTAAAATGAACGCTAGAACGAACCCACGTATAACCATCACTCTGCCTGGACAATCGTCAACATTTTGCCCCAGTTGTTTCTCCATTTAGTTTTTGTGCCTATCGTTATGTTCCATGCTGGGGGGGGATACAGAAAAAAGGGTGTCCTTAAGTAGCTTATCTTCAAGTGGGGGGAACACAACGGACATTTCCAAAGTAGTAAAGAAATAAGTGTTAAAGTGTATAATGTTTACTGTAAGGAACGCAGGAGCCCCGAGAAGGGAATGTCAATGTTGACCGGAGTGGTCTTGGATGAAGCGAGCCCAGAGCTGAGATCGTGTTAGGCCCGGTAAAATCTGTATAAATAAAGATGAGATAAGCAGGCTTTCCAGGTAAGGAAACCAGCATGACCAGATTGTATTCACTTGGCTCCATGAAAGTCTCTCTCCATGTGAAAGTACTCACCCCCAGCCCCCTCCCCCATGCTTCACACTTTAATCATCGGGCCCACAGCAGCTGTCACCCATCGGGCTAATATACATCAAGCACTACTGCAAATTACATCATCAGAACCGATTACCCCTTGAACGTGTCAGCACAATGGCTGTTCAATCTTCTCTGGGTGACTTGTTAATTAACTTCTGCAATATGCTGTCTTTGACATCATGGGGGAGTTCAATTTTTCCTTGATTAAAAGCAGCCCTGGGGAGAATTATAAATTGATAAGAGAAGCAAAATTCTATTCAGATGGCCAGCTTTATGCTAATGCTTATGAAATGTCCTGGCTCCTTGAGCCTATAGGCACATGTTCAATAATTGGGAAAAATTCAGGATCATGCTATAGCTCATATCTTGAATTACATTAACATTTAAAATGGTCTGTTTTCTTATGCACTTGATAATGGCACAAAATCTGGGGTCTTATTCATTTAGTAAGTTTTTACTTTGCAATTCCTCTCAACTTCAAATGCCACTAATTCAAGTACTAGGGATGAAAACTTGAGAAAATATTTTATTGAAATGTAATATAGACACAGATCAGGGAACATCAAATAACCAGTATCCCCAGAAGCCCTCTTCATGCTCCCATCTAGAAAGCGACCATCTCCATCGAAACGGTAGCCACTATCCATACTTCTAACACCACAGAAGGGTTTTGCCTGGTTTTGTACTTTGCATAAATGTAATCGTACAGTATCAATTCTCTTTTATATCTGGCTTCTCTCAATCACTCAACACTACGTTTGTGAAATTCAAGGGATGCTAATTTTAAAATGACTTTTGCTATGAAATAGATAATACGTCCCCCCATTAAAAAATTGGAAAACACATCATTACTTTTCATTAGTTTTAAAATGATACGTGTGCCTATACACAGTTTATTTGATCAAGGTGATAAGCTTTTATAAAGGTCCTGAGTAAAAAGAAAAGTTCTTTCTTTTTTGATATTTTTATTAATCCTCTTATCCTAGCCTAATATTCTATTAATCCCATTTCCCCAAAATTTAATCCTTAGTCAGCCCCAAGTGCCTTACCATCTTTGCAGCATCATTATAATAAGAGAAGAAATATAGGAATAAGACGCAGTTTATTTTCCAGCTGGTGTGCTCTCTGGTAGCTGGTGGCCATTAGGGAAGTAGTTATGCTGCCAGCTCTGCCCCGTAAGGACATCTGTCATCTGTCAGAGCAATACTCTGGGACTTTCTCAGAAGAGTAGGTGTGTGCCCAAGACTTGCAGTGAAGAAGGTTTGGTTGTTTGCACTCACCTTATTATGCGCATGAGTCCAGTTGAACATAGCCCACCTACCTCATAAGCCACCCGGTAAGTAAGGGAACCCCCACCCTTAGCAAAACACTATGTGCATTCGTGACTTAAATGATCAGGCATAATGCAGTGCACAGGTGACTGTCACCTAAGTTAACAAACCGTTAACCATAAATCATGTCCAGCATTGCCCTGAGATACAGGTATTTTCTTTCCAGTTTTTAAAATAATGGTAAAATACACATAACATAAAAATTAGCATCTTAACCATTTTTAAGTGTATAGTTCAGTGGTATTAAGTGCATTCATTCATCTTTTTGTGCAACCATCACCATCCATCTCTAGAACTCTTTTCATCATGCAAAATTGAAACTCGGGAGCGTTAAATAATAACTCCCCATTCTCCCTCTTTCCCACCTCTGGCAATCACTATTCTACTTTCTTTGAGATACAGACTTTTAAAATACAAAATACAAAATTCTTCCTTGTGCACTCAATCCTGACTCTTGGGACCCAAGTTTTCCTTGTCATTCTCTGCTTTCAAGGATGAACCCCAGCTCATTATCTTCTCCTCTCTTCATCTTTGCAAAGGTCGTCATCCTAATCTCAGGATTCCCTTTGGTGTATCAGACCACTTGGGTGGGAAGGAGGAGTTCCTTGTTTTAAATGTAAGGACCTAGAGGGTGTCTCACCCTCAGCCATTTCTCGATGTCGTTTCTGGTTCTCCTCATTCTAGAAAGTGTTCCAGTGAGATGTGAGCTGGTTCACACCATGCCTCATGCTGACTTAGGAATCTTCTTCAAAGTCCATGAGGCAGGATGGGCTGTGAGTAACTCTTTTCTCACACTAGGTAATTTCTGACCTTGTTCTATGATTCAGTCCCTCACTCCTTATTTCTTGAGCCACCTCACTTTGCCTGACCCAATGGCCCTTCTTTTTTTTTTTTTATCATTAACATTTTAATAAGATATAATGTAGACTATAATAATTAGTTTTATTTTATTTTTTTAATGTTTTTTATTATATTATGTTAGTCACCATACAGTATATCCCTGGTTTCTGATGTAGAGTTCGATGATGCATTAGTTGCATATAACACCCAGTGCACCATGCAATACGTGCCCTCCTTACTACCCATCACCAGTCTACCCCATTCCCCCAACCCCTCCCCTCTGAGGCCCTCAGTTTGTTTCTCAGAGTCCATAGTCTCTCATGCTTCATTCCCCCTTCTGATTATCCCCCCTTTCTTTATCCCCAATGTTCATAGCAGCATTGTCCACAATAGCTAAATCGTGGAAGGAACCGAGATGCCCTTCAACAGATGACTGCCTTAAGAAGTTGTGGTCCAGGGGCGCCTGGGTGACGCAGTCATTAAACGTCTGCCTTCGGCTCAGGGCATGATCCCAGCGTTCTGGGATCGAGCCCCACATCAGGCTCTTCCGCTATGAGCCTGCTTCTTCCTCTCCCACTCCCCCTGCTTGTGTTCCCTCTCTCGCTGGCTGTTTCTCTCTGTCAAATTAATAAATAAAATCTTAAAAAAAAAAAAGAAGTTGCGGTCCATATATACAATGGAATATTACTCAGCTATCAGAAAAACGATTTCCCAACATTTGCTACAACATGGACGGCACTGGAGGAGATAATGCTAAGTGAAATAAGTCAAGCAGAGAAAGACAATTACCAATGGCCCTTCTTAATAGAAGACCTACCATTAAGGACTTCCAACCACAGCTAGTTGAAAGGTCCTTAAACAATCTCTTCAAAATTCCAGCCATAAAACTGGACAAAACTGACCAGAACAGTTATTTCGTTATTCTGGAAAAAGATCAAAAGCACACAACAATCTGAAAAGCACTTACATTTGGATTTTAGGTAAGAATGGTAGGGGTCTGTGGTATTCTGTCCTGGGGATGTCCCCATTTCTCTCCCTGTCCCCAGGCCCAGGCTGGCCAATGTTAATGTTCTGTTGGGGCAGAGCAGGCCATGGCTACCAGCAGTATCGCTGCCATAGTCGAAGGGGCTCATTCAGTTTGGGCTGCCCTATGTACAGGGAGATGTGAAGAGCTCTGGAGATGGTAATTATATGCGCTAATATAAAAGGCTATAGTTATCCTTTTCTCGTGTCTTAACTTCTTTAAAAGACATACAGTTATATAAAGCTATAATTATAACATTATACTGTTGGACTTATAGCATACACAAACGTAATAAAAATGACAATAATAGCACAAAAGGGGAGAGGGAATAGAGGTTTATTAAAGCAAAGTTTCTACATTTTTCTAGAATTAATACTCATGTGAACTAGATTATGATAAATTAAAATGCATATTGTAACTCTCAGATTACAATCCCTAAAAAAGTAACTATTTTTTTTTCAAAATTTACAAAGTAATTTAAAGGATGCATTGAAATATTCGACATAAAAGAAGCCAGTCAAGGAGGAGTGGAAGAATGAAAAGGAGAGTTGACATATAGGAAACAAATAGAGAGAAATGGCAACTGAAAGTCCAACCAAACCAGCAACTGCATCAAATGTGAAAGGTCTAAACACCCCAAAGCGCAGAGATTGTCAGACTGGATAAAAACACACGGTCCAACCATACGCCGCCTTCAAGACACCTTAGTTTCAAAGACACAAATAGATCAGAAGTGAGAGGATGGAAAAGATATACCACTCAAACAGTAGAACTCCAGAGAACTGGAGTGGTTTTATTAACACCAGACAAAGTAGATTTAAAGACACATATTAGTAGAGACAAACAGGGACATTTCATAACGATAGAAGAGTTAATACCTGAGAAAGATATAACAATTATAAACATATATGCATTTAACAAGTAGGTCTCAAAATACGTGAAGTGAAAAATGGATTCCTATCTCAGAGATAACCCAGGTGAAAGAGGAGGGGACAAGGTTGCTGTCTCCCCATCTTCCCAACTCTGACCCCCCATCTTCCTGCCAAATTGCACAGCATATATCTCGACATGTTGTAATCACCCATTTACTTGTTTGGCTCACTCAGAACCCCTTTGCCCTTTGTATGTGCAGTCTAGAGCAATCTTTAGCGTATGCAGTATATTTTAAAAATTAATCAATATCTGAATGGTATTCCAGGCAGAGGGCGAGAAACAAAAGGGAACATGGCATATTCTAGGAACTCTAACTTGTTCCAAATGCCTTCAGTAGCACTTGTGAAACTGAATTCCTTGAGATGTTAATAGAGTTTAGTGGTCAAACTTAACCCACTCTGTTCCTTTCTTGGATATTCTCAATGCCCAATACTGTGTTGAAATTTGTTTTCATCCTTTCTCAAACTGATTTGACCAGACTTTTACTAATACCTTGAGGAAGTGCTCCTCAGAACAGCATCGGGGAGATACTAACCTAGAGAGAAGGTTAGCTGTGAGGGGTTGGTGGGAGATGAGCCCAGAGAGGCAGGCAGCAGCCAGGCCATGAGGAATCTGGTAAAAATGCTAAGAAATTTGAACTTTATTTTGCAGACCACATAAAGTCATTGAATGATTTTATTTAGACAAGGGAGTATCGTTGTGCAATTTGCATTTCATAAGGATCATTCTGGCAGCAGCATAGATGATGAATTGGAGGGAAGCCAGGCTTGAGGCAGAAGAACTGGTTGGGAAAGTGGTGGCAGCAGTCCATGATGAAAGCCTAGACTAAGGCTGTGGCAACAGGAGCAGGGAGGAGGGACGAAACTGAGAAAACATATTTAGGAAGCAGAATTGACAGGTCTTCATGACTAATTTCATCTAAAGGTGACAGAAAGGGAGGTGTCCATGAAACCTTCTAGTTTTCTGACTTAGATGATTGGTGGGTGGTGGTGACATTCATTTGACAGAGCAGAGAGGGGCAGAACTGTGGGGGCAGAAGTTTAGTTTGAGGGACTCAGGGGAGTTCAGTTGAAAATTCAGATGTGGAGCTCCAGAGAGAGTTCTGGGGTGGATGTGAAGAGGTGAGAGTCATGGGAATATTGGTTTGGTGGAAGCCATAGGTTTGGATGAGGTGATTGAGAACGAGACACAGGGTGAGAAGGAAGTGGGCAGGAGACTGATTCTTGGAAATCAATACGTGAGAGATTAACAGAGGAAGGATTAACTGAGAAGGAAGAAATGGAGCAGTAGAAGGGAAACCAGGGGCGCCTGGGTGGCTCCGTCGGTTAAAGGCCTGACCTGATCTCAGCTCAGGTCTTGATCTGAGGATCTTGAGTTCAAGTCCTGAATTGGGCTCCATGCTGGGCATGGAGCCTACTTGAAGGAGAAGGAGAAGGAGGAGAAGGAAAAGAAGAAGAAGAAGAAAAGAAAGGAAACCAAAAAAGAATATCAGGAAGCCAAGGTGGGATAGGGAGAAAATATGATCATATCAACATCAAGTTCTAGAAAATCAGAAAAAATGAAGAAGGTAAGTAAAGTAGCCACTGTATTTGAGAATTTGAATGAAGTTGCTAACCTTAGGAGAGAAGTTTCGGGAAGAGTGGTGGACTGGGGCAGAGTTAGCTGATAGTTAAGGTGAGCCAGATGGTGGTTATTTGAATGAGAGACAAGTGTGGATAGGGGACACCTATTACTCTTCCAAGAAGTTTATCTTTGAAATGAGAGCAAGAGAGCTACAGGGCAGTAGCTTGAGGGGCTGGGGTCCTCAGAGAGGCTGTTGCCTTAAAGTTGCGTGACAGTTAAAGGGAGGGAAGAGCATGCTTCTGTGTGGGAGAGAAGCCAGAGAGAGGGGGAGGGTGTCATCACGGGGATTGAGCAAGGCTGCTGAGGAGGCAGGAGGAGAAGTGATACAGGTGAGGCCCCTGATAATAGGCCCAGCAATGTTTTCTTACTCTAGTGGCTTCACCATCATTTGGTGAATATCCTTAAAACAGAACTTTTAGGATAGATTCAGTAAATTAGGCAGAGAACTCTTCTTACATATTTTTGTATTCCCTATCATAGTATGTTAGATGGGGCAGGTGTAAATTTTTAAAATTTATTAAATCATTCCCCTGATCCAGAATCAACAACACTATTGCTTACAGGGAATACAAGTAGAAGCCAATTCAAGCCCTTCAGCATCCAGCTAACATCTTGGCCTGCACCTGTTTCCACTGTGGCTGTCCGCTCTGGTCAGGCTGCTGTGTCGGCTTGCCCACAAATATGCCTGGCTCAGCCCTCTTCCTTTGCCCTGCTCCCCCTCTATCACAGTATTATCCCCCTCTGTACATATAGGAGACTGAGAATACAGTCCTATCCTGGCCCGCAGGACCCTTAGGAATCTGCCATCTGCCTATCTCTGCAATTGCGTTTGAAACCACTTTCCCCCACACCTTCTTTGTTCCTCCAGCAGGAAACTATTTTTCTGCCACCAGACATTTGCCCTGACTCTGCTGCCTGGGACGCCCTTTCTTTAGCATTTTTCATGTCTGGCTCCTTCCCATCCTTCAGTTCTCAGCCTGAATGTCATTTCATCTCATGTGATGAAAGTCGGTCTATGCAGAGTACATCTCGCACCCCGTTATGGGTGATGATAATACATTTTTTATTTCCTTCAAAGCACTGAGAACTATCTCTACTTATTTGTTTATTGTCCTTCCCTCCTTCCCCAACAGAATGGAAGCCCCATGAGGGCTCCTCCCAGCCTGTCCTGTCTCCTTCTTACCCCCAGTGTCCGGTATAGTGCTTGACAAGTGCTTTATGAGTATGTTTTACAAATAAACGAACTGCTCTTTCACAGTATCAAACCCCAGCTAAAATCCCACCTCCATAGTAAATAATAACTTATATGTATTGAGTGCTTCCTTTGTTCCATCGGTTACATATGTTATCTTACTTAATGAGCCCCCTCCCCCATTCACCTCCTGTACCTCATACAGTAGCTATTATCCAGGGCACACACTCTGTGTTTACTTGAAATTTAGCCTTTTGCTTTGTTATTTGATATATTACATGCATCACTCTTTTTGCTTCAGTAAAATGAAAATTGTTAGTCCTCCCCCACAGTACACAGAATGTTCCAGGTATGCTGAGTGACTAAAGATATCCCCCCCAGGGTTGTAAGATTCACATAATAAAATGTGGATAAGGGGGACGCCTCGGTGGCTCAGTTGGTGAAGCGTCTGCCTTCGGCTCAGGTCATGATTCCAAGGTCCTGGGATCAAGTCCCACATCAGGCTCCCAGCTCAGCGCAGAGACTGCTTCTCCCTCTGCCTGCCGCTCCCCCTTCTTGCGCTTTCTCTCTCTCTGACAAATAAATAAATAAAATCTTTAAAAAAATGTTTTTAATGTTGAAAATTGTTTATTATAAACTTCAGACAGAAAACCGAACCCAATATACAAGTGGACAGACTCCATTCTACCAGTAATATGTCAAAATGGTTAAGGCAAGATAGTTTGAACTTTGAGGTAAGAGATATGCTGTTCGATTCTCTCAATTTCCAGAAGAATTTGCTAAAATCTTCTAGGAAAAAAACTGTCTAGCCTGTCAAAAGTGCTTGTTAAACCAAGCATTATTTCACACTGAGAAGTGCCCCTGCAGGTTCCATAAGAAAGGTTCCCAGCACGAAGCATTGACTATTGGGTTTTGAAATATCTGCTTTGCCGTGTAGTGGAGTCCCAAGCTGAAGGGCCCTGCACTGTTTATGATCTCAGAAATCCCTTTGCACATCTCTAGGCAGTGGATTGGAGAATCTGGAGTCTATTCTGATGAAGATAGCAGGAGAAAGTCCTCCCGAACTCCTCTAGATTCTTCGGCCATCTGGAAATTCTGTCCCACATCTCACCTTGGGTTTCAGTTGTAATCTGCTAGTTCAAGTTTTGAGCTCAGATCAAAAGAAACAACCCTGGTCTCCAAGGAGTCCACCCTTCATTGTAAAAGATGATTTCAGGGGCAGTCTGCTCTGCTTACCCCACCAGGTATGGCCCTCCCCAAGGCTGTTAGTAAGCTTGGAGTCCCCAAGGGCTCTTATCACTAGCGCTCTACCCCTGAGTGAACCACGGGAGTCACTCCTGAAGTCTCAGGCTCTGAGTACACACAGTAGTGATTTTCTTCTTGGGTTCCACCCTGGAGCATATGTGCACAATCAGGAAAATGTCACCCAACCTGTCTCTCCTCATCTGAAAAGTCAGCCAGAAGCACCCATCCTTCTGGGTGTCCAACTGGATGTGCTTCCTCGAAGAGAGCCTCGCTCCTATTAAAAACGTATCTTCTCTCAATTGAATCTTAAGCTCCACAGAAACAACTGTTCATTGCAGTAGAATATGGGCAATGCTGTACTTTGCCAAGGATTCTGTTTTTCAGCTTCTTCAGTGGTCAGGGATGTAATTAAATGTCATTGTTCTAATGATACACATTTTCCATTCCAGCTGCTTGAAGTTTCTTCTCTGCTAAATAGTTTAGTAATTATCTCTTTGGCCACTACCTGCCTCCCCCAGGGAATGGCCTCCAGAATGACCTCTACTCCTCCTTCCATTTTAGAGTCCCTGTAAATTAGAAAGAACTCTTGCCACCTTGAGTAATGTCATGATATAGCTTATTTATTTATTTATTTATTTATTTATTTATTTATTTATTTATGGGAGTGGAATGTGGCTATCTTTTCTCACTTTAAATTAGGACCACTGGGGAAAGCACCATCAAGGTAACCATGATTTACCAGCATGCCAGTTTTTCAAAATTCTTAAGTGTACAACATTCCAGAGTATAGATGGAATAAGAGGAAAGAAGACAAAATTTATTGTCATAATCTTGTAGGGCTAGCCTTGGGCAGAGCCAAGTCCTCACATTCACTCAAGGGCTCACATTTAGATACTGACATTATCTCCAAGTGAGACTGTAGAATCCCAATGTGCATGTGCGTGTGCGTGTGTGTGTTAAGCAGATCACTCACCAAGTGTAAATAAACATTTAAAATATGTCACAGGGTAATCCTGCTCTTGGTATTGCGTTTTTTATTTGTTCATTTAACATATCAGGAACCAACCCCCCCCCCCCCGCAAGAACCATTCCCAACCTCTTGGGGGTCCTGACTCAGCATCCTACCACTAGCGGGGGACAGGGTAAAAGGGAGACTTGGAGGATGGGGTTTGCGCATCAGCAATTGCCGAGTCAGGTCCCAGGCCTGAGAGTTGGGCTCTGTGCTCCAGCGGAAGGCCCCGAAGGCCCGGCGGCTGGAGGGACCGAAGCCCGGCTGGAGCCACACGGACGCGGGACGGCCTCGCCGCCACCTGCCAGAGAGCTCGGGGCGGGGCCTCGCTGGGCTGGGGCGGCGCGGCGGGGCGGAGCCGTGGCGAGGCGCCAGCCGCCGGGGCGGGGGAAGGCCTGGGCCGGGAGAGGTGGGTCGGTGGCGGGCCAGGAGCGGAGGCTGGCCCCCGCTGCATCTCCGGAGGCGGCCCCGGGCCCCGCGCGCTAGCGCCGGGCAGGGCCGTGGCGCCCGCGGCCCTTGACCGCGCAGAAGGGCCGAGCCTGCGCGCTCCTGGGGGCCGGGGGCCGGGGGCTGGCGGCGGGAGCGCGGCGGGAGGGGCTTCGAGCGGGTCTGCTTTTCGTTTCCGTTTTCCTCCTTTCCTCAGGCTCATCCCCAGACCGGAAGGTGCCGGGGCCGAGCGACGCACAGACCCACCCACTCTGACCGCCGTGTGTTTGGCCACGAGGGCGCCCATTCCTCCCCCGACCCCGCCCACCAAAGCGGTTTCAGGGTGCGCCTGTATGGACATAGCTCCCCAAGGTGAAAAGTTAGCATTTAGCCGTTTTGAAGTTGGTCCTTGGGGGGAAGGAGAAACACTCCCGTGGGGCAGAAGAGATTCCAGAGGGAGAGCCATAAGGAACGCACAGGCCCTCGCCCGAGGGATGCCTTTTTGCTTTAGGCCCCATGGCGTGAATTTGCCAGGCCCCGGACCCCGGCTTTTACCCCTCCCGGAGTTCTCCATAGCCACCCGGGAGCAGCTTCGGGGCCATGCCGATTTCACAACTTTAAAGCCTTGCATCCTGGTTTTGTTCTGTTTTGTTTTGTTTTTTTGTCTCACATCTAGATCCTCGACTCAGTGACGCAGAACCTTTGAGGGTTGGCTGCAAGCCAAACCCCAGCCTCCCGATGCAGCCCGAATCCAGCCAGTGTGAAGAAGAGACCCCTTCCCTCTTGTGGGGTTTGGATCCTGTGTTTCTAGCCTTTGCAAAACTCTACATCGGGGATATCCTGGACTTGAAGGAGTCCCGCCAGGTACCAGGTATGTGGCTGGTGGGCCTGGAGGATGGCCCAGTGCTGCGCGGGCTCCTCATCCTTCTTTCCCCGAAGCTGCGGGAAGCTGGGTAGTGGCTCTCAGGAGAGCCTTCCCTGCTGCAGGCTCTGAAAATAACCCAGCCTGGACTCGCGAATGAATACATTTCTGTGCAAGTTAAAAAGTCTAAGTCTTATTTTTATTTTTTAAAATAAATGCTTGGGGAAGTAACCTTTGTACCCAGGATTTTTTTTTTTTTTAATCTGTTATTGAGGTCTTTCATATTTTAACATGCTCAGTTGTTTTTCTCTGGGACAGCTCTTGGTGGAAAGCTCACTGGACCAGACATCTCTAGGCCTCATTCCCTTTCCTAACAGTCCCTGGTACCGGCCTGGGCCTGTGACTCACCTGCGAAGCTTGGGTGTCTTCTTTGTAAAAATGGGGATTAACCAGGCCTCATTTTCTTGTGGGGTCTTTTTTTGTTTTCAGTTAATCAGAACCAAGTAATATAAACTCCCTGGGAGGAAAGACGTTATACGCCTTTTTCATCTACACGATTCCAGTGCCTGGCATGTGGTGGGCCCTCAAAAAAATAGTAATTGGAGCAGCAAAGCATTATAAATGTAAAGTTAAAGAAATCACTTTTTTTTTTTTTTTTTAGTGGTGGTTACTAAAGACAAGTTCTTCATACCTAAAAACATCACAAATATAACTTGGGGTAGATTTAAATAATTCACGGAGCCGTGTAGGATCTTCACGTGTTTACTGTGCTATGTGAGAAGTTTGGTTAAACTCTGCTGTTTTTGAATGAATAGCAAGCTGTGAGTCAGTCAAGCAGCTCAAGTATGCACAGTATTAATGAGAGGATGCTTTGTGTGTTTCCAGTCCTATGTACAAATATATTTGGATGACCTTATTCTAAAGCCTTTTGTGTAGATTTTTCATACCACACCTTGGTTTCCTAATTATTGTTGGAAATGGTCTGTTTGGTTTTTTGGTTTTTTCTTGGAAGGCAGCCGTCCTCCCCCACAGTTGTCCATTTTCCAGAATAGGCTGGTATTCTTCATAGCTCATCTCAGGAAGAAAGTAACTCACACCAAATGCCAGCCTTGCATTTGAAAGAAAGGTCTTATGGAGGTGCTCAAGGAAATATCAGGGCATGATAGGGGCTTAACTCTTCCTGTGGGTGAAGGACTTCATGATGTATTAACAGCAGACAAAGGAAAATGGATCCTGATGGTCTTCGCTATGTCACTGGTAATACTGTTCTCAGTTGTGATTTTGTTGCCGGGTTGACTGGGGGAGACTCCTGACCCTGAGGCCTCCACCCAGCCCTTCCCAGGGATGTTGCCAGAGGCTCTTAGTCTCATTGCAAGAAATAATTCAAGGAGAGACTAGACACAAGGGTTGAGCAGTGCAAATCGGAAAGTTTATTAAAGTTGAGAGTACACTCTTGACAGAGAGACAAACCATAAGATACTCTTAACTTTAGGAGTCAAACTGAGGGTTGCTGGAGGGAAGGTGGTTTGGAGGGATGGGGTAAGTGGGTGATGGGCATTAAGGAGGGCACGTGATGTAATGAGCACTGGGTGTTATAGACAGCTGATGGATCACTGAACTCAACCTCTGAAACTAACAATACACTATATGTTAATTGAATTTAAATAAAATAAAATACAGTAAGAGTACACTCTCGAGATGTGACAGCAGGCGAGCTCCAGGGAGAGCTGCACCCTGGGTTTTGGGCTCTTGTTGTTAATTAGGGGGTGGAATATTTACTACTTGGGGAGGGATTTTTTTGGAGGAGCGGGGTATTTTGTGCCTTTTCTCCCTTACTTGGCCCAGGTGTTTGGTCTTCTTTGTCTTGAGCCTGTCTGGTTTGATCCAGCTTCTTACGGCTTTGTTTTTGGAGAGCTGCCAGCACCGGCCTCTGACTTCCCCAGATAGCTAGCCATGACCCAGGCATGCTGTTAAAAACCTAACTAACTGCCGACTCCAATAGTTTTTAAAATGAAACATCATACTTGAAGCAGACACCAACCATAATTTCACAAGAGTGGTCCTCTTGAGATTATTCTGTAGGTGGGTGGGAAATTCCCCTAGTCTGGGTTTTCATTTCTGTGTTGTTTTCATTGTTATTTTTGGTTCGGTTTGAGGATAGGGGTTGTCCATGCCTGAAAGAACAGCCAAGTGATTAGAGGACTGGGATTCCCAGCCAGGTGACATCAGCCCAACCCCTTGGGAAAGGAGGGGAGCTGGAGCTGGCGTTGTCATGTGGCCAGCAATGCGATCATGTCTGCATAATGAAACCCGAATAAAAACTGGACACCGAGGCTCAGGTGAATTTTCCTGGTTGGTGATCATACATTGATTTGTCAGGAGGGTGATGTGTTCTGTGGGTACAGAAGCTTTGTGCTTGGACTCTTCCAGACCTTGTCCGATGCATCTCTTAGTTAGTGAGTCCTGATTTGTACCCTTCATTATAAAACTACAGTCATAAGTCTGGTACCTTCCTGAGTTGTGTCCCATTCTAACAAATCACCAAAGCTGAGAGAGTTACAGGACCCCCCGAAGTTGTAGCCAGTTGGTCAGAAGGGTGGGTGGCCTGAGAATGTCCCAAGTTAGGGCTGGTGAGTGAGGAAAGCAATTTTGTGGGAGACTGTGCCCTTAACGTGAAATTTGTCCTTACTCTCTGTATTCGCCATCCGTCAGAATTGCCATGCGAAATGGTTGCAAAATGTCAACTTCTCTAAATTAATCTGCAAATTTAGTGTTAAACCAATAAAAAAAAATTATGAAAAAAATATTACGAAGTTTGTGGTGGTGGTGGTGTTTATAGGTTTTGTTTGTTTGTTTGTTTTTTAAGATTTCTTTATTTTTGAGAGAGAGAGTGACTTGAGGGAGGGGTTGAGGGAGAAAATCTTCAAGTAGACTCCTGGCTGAGCACGGAGCCCTACGATCTTACCATCCATGAGTACATGACCTGAGCTGAAATGAAGAGTTGGCTGCTTAACCAACTGAGCCACCCAGGTGCCCCAGTTTGGGGGTCTTTTTTGCTTTATTTATTTTTTTTGTAGCCTACAGAAATAGTCTTTATTATTCTAAATATCCGTGTCAGACTTTAATAATGAGATAAATAGTGAATCTGTTGTTTAAATCAAAATACGATAATTTATTTTAATTCTAAAGGGTCTGATGAAGTGGAAATACTGTATTCATAAAAATTATATTAAAAATAGTGTCTTAGGCATCTGAATACTATTGGACATCCATTAAATAATGGCAGACTGAAAAGAGATAAATCAAAAGTACTTTTAAAAGAGAGAAACAGGCGAATGTCTTGCCATGGTGGTGGCTGTTCGGGGATGGGCTTCCCTGAAAGCTGAGTCAAACCTGCCTGTGTGACCCCGGGTCCCTGAACCCTCCCCGCATGACCCTCCTCCTTCCTGGGGACCTGATGGTCCAGGGATCCGCCGGTATGTTTGGGCCTCTGGGGGCTGCATGTGGAATGAAGGCAGCAGGAACAGAAGGACCACGTGGGGAAGGGTGCAACTTGAACTCCCCATCAGCCAGTATCTGTTGTTCGGGTTATTTTCTGTTCTTTGCTTCCGGAGCTTTCTTGCAGTCAACAGAACCGCCATCCAACTTTTTTCAGCTCTTTCGTCGTAGAGGAGAATCTTGTGTTGATAGGAAGAAGTGGTCCTGTCCAGTTCTTGTCCATGCCTTCCGCATCTGCTCGACTTTTGCACTTCTGATTTGTGTCCTTCGTGTTTCCCTACACGTGAACACGTGTCTTCTCGATCCCCAAGCAGTGTGTTTTCGCCTCAGTTGATTTTCTCTGAATGTTTTGATTCAACCCATGTGTTCTTCCCTTCTGAATTTGTTCTCCATTGTTCAGAGACACTTTTGAGGTGTTTTCTGCATCAATCCCCTTGAGATTGGAAGGATTTTTTGCATCTCTGAGTGACTCTGTCTGCCCTTGAAGGCGAGCCATTGTCGGTCTAGAAGATAAAAGTTTAGGGGGCTCCCTTTTCTGTGCTTTTTTTGAGAAAGTCTGTGGTGTCCTCACGTGAAGACCTGTTCAGGTTTTTACCGAGTGGCCCGACCGGTTTGTAGCGTTGGAGGATTGGCCGCCTTCGCAGGGGACTTGAGGACCTCACTGGCTTGTGTCATTAGTCCTGTCTTCTTTTTTTTTTTTTTTTTTTAAAGATCTTATTTATTTATTTGACAGAGAGAGACAGCCAGCGAGAGAGGGAGCACAAGCAGGGGGAGTGGGAGAGGAAGAAGCAGGCTCCCAGCGGAGGAGCCTGACGTGGGGCTCGATCCCGTAACGCCGGGGTCACACCCTGAGCTGAAGGCAGGCGCTTAACGACTGAACCACCCAGGCGCCCCTAGTCCTGTCTTCTTAACACCTTTTTCGTATGCTTCAACCCAGGCACAACACCTTTTGGCTAGCTCTTTTCCCCTTCTCAAAGTGTGTTGGCTCTTTACTATAAAAACCACCATAGCAGCACACACCAGGCTGTCCCATGGAGACCCGAAGAGTCCCGAGATTCTCGAGTTTCCAGACGTCACCGGCAGAGTGCCCCGTAGTGGCTCCAGGACCATCTGGGAAGACTTTTCAGGGCTGTAGGCAGTGGACTCTCCAGCGGGCCTGGAGGCCTCCACAGTTCTGCTTCCTACCACTAATGTCCTGGGGGACCACAACGGACCACATGGAACCTTGTGGAGTGCTCTGTCTCAAATGCCAACAAATGCCTGGCAACCAGGACAAACCATCCGTTGAGATGGGGTAGGGGAAGGCCAGTCAGGTTCTAGAAAACAGTTCTCTCTAACTTTGCTCAGTGCACAAGAAGAAAGTGTGATTACCTGTGCAGTGCATTTGGGGAAGCAGAAAGGGCTGGCTGCAGCCAGAGAACAGCCTGGAGCTCAGGCCACTCCAAGCCTCTCTGACCCTATAGCTGACCCAAAACAGTGCCATGCTGTAGCTCTTCTCTGCACACAAGTGTGTCAGGGCACGGCGCCGGGGAACACTTCGGCAGAGGACTCCATGCCCACATCCCTAGGAGAGGCTCATTCTCCCGATTTAGACTTCTTTCTGCCGCTGGGAAATCTGAGCTTGCCTGCGGCCATCCTGCAGGGCTCTCCCTCCGAAGTAGCCCTTTTCTCTTTGTGTTTGGTCAGTGCAGGCAGGTGGGGGCAAAGGCCCCAAGGGTTTCACCAAAGGTAGTAACTAAGGGACCTGGATATCAATCTTAAGAACTCAGGTGAAGTCAATTGGAACTGTCCTGCTCTTAACATTGCCTGGATTTTCTGTGGAGCCAGTTTGTCCCCACTCAACCTGTGTTCCTGGAAGGGGGTGACACTTCTTCGGGGATAACACAGTGACTCCGGCTCCTTCCCTTATGTGGCCCTACCATTTCAGCTCCTGGCCCCCACGGTTACCCTGTGTGTGGTCTCTAATCTACCAAGTCATCTTTAGAAGGATGCCCTACCAGGGAGAGGGCCCTTCTTTAGGCTTAATTTGCCACCATTTTGTTCCTTCCAACCATATCTCACTCTCCTAGAATCTCCAGCTGACTGAGGCTCAGAGCCTCCTTATCCATCCTTTAGGACTCTCCGTGAGTGAGTCGTCCCCAGGCCCTCTATCCAGATGGGATACAAGAGAGCCATCAGCAGAGGCCAGTCTAGGGGTTTCGAAGGGCATCAGGGCTCAGGCCACAGGTCTGTCCCACCCCCCCCAACCCCACAGATGTGGAGAAGAGAGGCTCTGACCAGGCTTGGTGGGGAGGGAGGAGGTGGCCAGATGTCTGTGCTGATGAATGTTTGTTTACAGGTCAGATCTTTATTTAAAAAGGAAATTGCCACTTAAACAGGTATAGCCTCTTTATGCAAGTAAAGAATTTGGCCATCATGGGGGAAAGAAAACAGGCTGGAGAAGATTTTTAGATGCACATGCAAGCATCTTAAGCCAAAAGGGTCAGGATGTTGGGGGACCGCGACGGGAAGCTCTGCACGGGGCCAGGACAGCACTGAGACCTGGGGTTGGTTGGAATCAGGGACTGCAGCCAGGAGTCCCTCTGTCTGTGTCCCTTCCCAGGTCCAAAACAGGCCTCTAGGTTAATGTAAGGTCTATCCTCTCAGGTTTCTCCTTTGGCAGGAACCTGCCTGCTGGTATCCGTCCTCTGGGTTTTGAAAATTGTTTTAAAAAAAAGAAGTTTGAGAGGCACCTGGGTGGCTCTGTTGGTTTAGTGTCCGACTTGACTTTTGGTTTCGGCTCAAGTCATGATCTCATGGGTCGTGGGATCGAGCCTGGCATCAGGCTCCACACTCTGAGGGGAGTCTGCTTGAAGATTCTCTCCCTCTGCCCCCCCATTCACTTGTGCATGCATACACACGTGCTCTCTCTCCCTGTCTCTCAAATAAATAAGTAAATAAATAAATCTTTTTTTAAAAAGAGAAGTTTTTGAGTTATAATCCTCTGGCTCTGAAGAGCAGCATTTTGTAACCTAATTATCTTCTCCTTAAAAAAAAAAAATCACTGCTAATTCATAGAAATGATGACTGGCTTCCTAGAAAAGCGCTAGTAAAAAAAAAAAAAAGGCAAAGGAACCTTTCTTATGATTTCCTCTCTTTCCTTTTGCAGTCCCTCAAGATAGATTTGGTCTCATAATCTGATGACTGTTTTCAGGCCCATTGTGAGAGGTCCACAAGGAGGCACATTTCATTTTCACAAGTGGAAAGAAGATTAACCAAATCTAGTTGGGCAACTTTGGTTTTCTCTTTTCTGCATTAGGACAAGCTTCCTTAAAGCCAAACTTTCTACTGCGGACCCTTAAGGAAAAGATATCTGAACTTCCTGGGGCTTGTCATTTGTCAAGGACTAATTCTTTTTCTTTCTTTCTCTTTCTTTCTTTCTTTCTTTCTTTCTTTCTTTCTTTCTTTCTTTCTTTCTTTCTTTCTTTTTAATTTCAGGTGTATTTTTTTACAATGGACATCCAATAAAGCAGGTCGAGATCTTGGGAACTGTAATTGGAAGGAGAGAAAAAGATGCTTTCTACAGTTATGGAGGTAAGAACAGTTGTGCCTGACATCGAGTTTATGTGGAAGGACCTCACTTAGCTGAACATTGCATTTGAAGCAACCCCAGCCTTTCAGAGCCGCGGGGGACTCTCACAGAGCCCATGCACTTGTTCTTTATTAGGAGCCCCTTGGAGCCACCGACGTGGACTGAGTGTAAAATGAGGCAAAAGGTAGGAATGACACTGATGAATACTGTCCAGTGACCGCTGATGGGGAGTTAGGAGGTAGAAGAATTAAAACGTGACCGTCTAGGATCTCTGGTTGATCAGGGACAGTCACCTGATACCTGAAGGCGTAGCTATAAATAGCAATGGATGGTAGCAGATGTTTATATTGATACCTTTAAAAATAAAAAGGCCAGATTAATGTTAAAGAAGACTCTTTAAGAAGACAGGGAGGTATGAAAAATAATTGATAAGATTTATATCCAGACAGTATTTTTAAAAAGCCTTTTGGTACTCGGGTGAATGTCCATTATCACAAAATTTCCCTTCCCTCATGACGATACAGACTAAATACAGGATTTCTGTAGTTTGGACGCCAGCAATTAGTGTGGTGGGTCTTGATTTTTTCATTATGGAGTTTAATGTAAGCATTTTAATCTATTGCCTCGTGCAGCTCCCAGCGTCTCTGCAGTTCAGAGGTCAAGCTAGATATTTCCTGGGAAGCTTAACTTTGGATTCCAGACCTTCGCTGTAATTGGCGGTGTTGCTTTCTGTTGTGTTGCCTTGGATTTGTGTTCTTGCTCTACTCTTGGGAAGATAGAAGGCGGTTGAGCTAGGGGACAAAGAACATTCCACTGGCAGTTTGCGCGTGATGGATAAGGTGTAGCATCGATGCCGTGTCCTGGCGTTTCTTCGACACGTATTCACTTTCCCGAAGACGGTCGTCTCGTGCTTATGAAATAACGTGTGAGCGGGGAGGTTTCTCCTGCCACCTTCTTTTCCCCAGCATATATTTTTTTAAACTCTGAAATAGATCCTCTTGTCAGGCATCCCCGTACTGGATCTCTTCTCTGTTTTATTTTACCAAAGGTATTGGTTCCGTTTTTCTGCAGACGGCTCACGAAGTGCTCACGGTTGCCTGCGGCACACTCAGCTGCGGGCATGTACGTTTTCTGTACTATAGCAAGGCACTTCTCTCCAAATACCAGTGATGACGTAGCAATTGCAGGTTACACAGCTCTTTTACACGTGTGATTTAGTGTTGTTCTCCCCCCGATGTTTTGAAATAGCACAAATTTTCTTTCCATTTTGTAGATGAGGAAAATAAGGCTCAGTCACTTGCTCAAGGTTCCACTGATAGAGGCTGACAGGCCCAATCCATTTACCGCGTCCACCGTGCTGCGTAGTCTCTGTATAACTCAGTTTGATTTCTCTCTCTCACGTCACCTCACCACGCACCCCCGCACCAAAAATCAACTTTGTCTGTTTTGGGTTTTTTGTTTTTTTTTTTTGGCTGAGGACAATAGATTTTATTGATGGTACATGACAAAGTAGGACTCCCCAATCCCCTCCCCTGCTCAGGGGTTCTGGGACGAAAACTCAATAGAGGTCGGGAGAGTCTCAGTATGTTAGGGGATGGGTTGGGGCAAGGACTCCCCAGCAGCTGAGGGCCTCTCTCTTCCTCTTGCTCTCACTGACGCTGGTGGTCCAGGGGCTTTTAACTCCTTGGAGGCCATGTGGACCATAAGGCTCACCACCCGGTTGCTGTAGCCAAACTGATTATTGTACCAGGAAATGAGCTTGACAGAGTGGTCATTGAGGGCAATGCCAGCCCCATCATTGAAGGCGGGAGGGTGGGTGTCACTGTTAAAGTCACAGGAGACCACTTGGTCCTCCGTGTAGCCCAGGGTGCCCTTGAGGGGACCCTCTGATGCCTGCTTCACTACCTTCTTGATGTCGTCACATTTGGCAGCTTTCTTCAGGCGGCAGGTCAGATCCACGACTGACACGTTGGGGGTGGGGACATGGAAGGACGTGCCAGTGAGCTTCTTATTCAGCTCGGAGATAACCTTGCCTAGAGCCTTGGCAGCACCAGGAGAAGGAGGGATGGTGTCCTGGGCGGCCCTTCAGCCATCGCACCACAGCTTCCCAGACTGGCTGTCTGTGGTCTTCTGGGTGGCAGTGACGGCATGGACCGTGGTCATGAGCCCCTCCATAGTGCCCGAGTTGGATGACCTTGGCCAGGGGGGCCAAGCCGTGGGTGGTGCATGAGGCATTGGTGACAATCTTGAGGGACTTGTCATACTTCTCATGGTTCACGCCCATCACTAACATGGGGCATCAGCACAAGGGGCAGAGATGATGAGCCTCTTGACCCCACACTCCAGCTGAGCCCCAGCCTTCTCCATGGTGGTGAGGACCCCAGTGGACTCCACTACGGATGCAGCACCACATCACCCCATTTGATGTTGGCGAGATCTCACTCCTGGAAGGTGGAGATGGGCTCTCCATTGATGACAAGTTTCCCATTCTCGGCCTTGACTGTGCCATTGAATTTGCCATGGTGGAATCATACTGGAGTGTATAGACCATGTTGTTGAGGTCAACGAAGGGGTCGTTGATGGTGACAACATCTACTTTGCCAGAGTTAAAAGCGGTCCTGGTGACCAGGTACCCAATACGGCCAAATCCGTTTACTCTGACCTTGCCCATTGTGTCTCAGGGGTGCGACGGCACTGCACTGGAAGATGCAGCTGTCTGTCGGGTGCAGAGGAGCCCAGAGCCCATCTGGTTTTTGATTTTTTAGGTCACATGAAAGAGGCTGTTCTTTTTTTTTTTTTTTTTTAAGATTTTATTTATTTATTAGGGAATGCGAGAGGGCCTGAGCAGGGGATGGGGGTGGAGAGGAAGAAGCAGGCTCCCCGCTGAGCAGGGAGCCCATTGTGGGGCTCAGTCGCAGGATCCCAGGACCATGACCTGAGTTGAAGGCAGATGTCCAACCGACTGAGCCACCCAGGCACCCCTGAAAGAGGCTGTTTGAGGATGTTCATCCTGGCCCTAAAACCAGGCCAGTTATTGTACCTGTGACCTAAAGGGGCTTCACTTAACCCATTTTCCCATTCTAAAAAGATTAAGGAGATAGGTCTGACTCTTCCCCAGTAAATGTTCTCTTTAGGGTGGATGTTAAAAGAACAGGACACATCTGTGGGCAGTGGGAAAACAAAAAGCATCTGAAGGTTGGAGTCATTGAAGGTAGAAAGAACTTCAGTTCTTGTGAGGCCTGTTCAAGGGAGAGCTGCACCCTCCCTTCCATCTTCAGGGCCAGCTTGGCTCCTGGGCCACCTGCCAGGCAGCCACTCCTTGCTGTCCTGAGTCCTGCTCCACCTGACTCACCACAGTCCTGTCCTGGGGGGTGTTTCCTGTTCCCACTGACTCATTCCATGGCTGAAACAAAGGGCCAATGGCCCAGGCAGTGCTGCCCAACTGGGGAGTATGTTGTGCTGCTCTGCAAGGATGCTCCCCTTCCAGGGCTTTCCAGCAGCCAGACCTCAGGCTGCCGGGACACAGCACCTGCCAGGAGACGTTACAGACCAGAAAGTCCGAGGCTTTGGCGGCCGTGCCCGGAGCACTCAGAGCACTTGGCAGCAGCTCAAGCTCAGACCTAGAATCCTGGGAGGCTCCCGTCAGTGTCTTCACATTTTCTAGAACAAATGTTCATGTGCTCGTACTTTTTACTTTATGGGATAAATCAAGATTTTACACTGGCCAGAGAAATGGTGTGCCTGGAGTGTCATACAGTTTTTTAACTGAGAATGTCCTTATTGATTTACTTTAAAATGACACTCTTTATAAAATAAAACTTAAAACTAGAGAAAATTTTACTGAAGTACATTAAAGTCATGTGAAGCCTATAAGTAAGTTAAAAACAATGTCAGTGTTTGGGGGAACATTCCTCCTAATATTTTTCACTTGTTCCTAATATTGAAGAAATACAGATAGATCTAATTTCCTTATACTATTACGCATATTTCTTTCTCTTAATATTTCCGAAATGAAGCTCACAGTCAGCATGTACATTCAGCATGGAGTTCCTTTCCAACACTCAAAAAAAACCTGCTATTATCGTTTCAATGTCTTAAAATCATTTCTGTCAAAATACACTATTTAACATTTTACATAAATTAGATTATATATAAGATTTCTTTTTTAAAATGAGGCATGAATATCTTTTAACAGCAAAGAACATAAATCTTCTTTACAATTTTTTATTCTCATATGGTATGCCATTGTAATTTATTTAACCAATTCCTTATTTATAAGCATTTAGATTATCTCCAACTGACAGTATTATAAACAGTGTTGCAACAAACAGCCTTATACAAGACGGATAAATCTCTGTGTGTATTCTGTTTTTCTCTTCAGGATAAATTTCTAGAAGTAATCGCTAAGTCAAAGGATATATACATTTTAAAATTCAACACATGTTTCCAAACTTGCTATTTAGAAATTTGACATGAATTTACACTCCCACTAACAGCATATGAGGGTATCAGTATTTTTAATAATTTGTCATTCTAATAGTCGAAGAATTATTTAAGTTTGCTCTTTCTCTGGTAACTAGTGAATTTAGTGTGCTGACACATGTTTATTTGGCCATTTTTATGTCTTCCATAAATTATGTATTCTTTTTCCTTGCCATTTTTTCTCCCTTTTCTTTATTCATTTGTATGAGCTCCTTATTGATTGATTGATTGATTGATTGATTTGAAAGGGGGAGGGGCAGAGGGAGAGAGAGAATCTCAAGAAGACTCCGTGCTGAGTGCAGACACGGGGCTCCATCTCATGACCCTGAGATCATGACCTGAGCTGAAATCAAGAGTCGGCCGCTTAACCAACTGTATGAGCTTCTTATATATTAAGACACTAGCCCTATCATTTGGAAAATTGCTATGCGGTATTAATTTTTAGTTGGTCATCTGTATCAGACTTTTAAAAATGAGTTCTGATTTTCAGGTCTGCTTAAAGAGGTCTTTTCCCATCAGCTATAAGCACAAGGTTCAAAAGTATTTACCATATTTTCTTCTCATCTTTTTAAGTTTACCTGTTTTACATTTCATAAAATACATCCAGAATTTATTTAGTATAAGAAATGTTCTTCTTGGCTTCTGCTTTCAACACAGTAACCAGCAATAAAAAAATTTGCCTTACGTTCTATATCATGTGTACATTTGCAACAGTCTCGCTGATGATTTTTTTAAAAAATCATTAAGCCCACTGATCTCTTTTTTGAGTTTTTCAGAAATTAGACAAAGAGAAAACACCTCTCATAGCAAACATCTCCAATGCCTCTGCAGTTATAAATCCAAGTGCAATGGGAGTTCTGTGTGTGTGTGTGTGTGTGTGTGTGTGTGTGTGTGTGTGGCACTAGGGATAAAATAAGCCAATTGATTTAGTGATCAAGATATAATTATTTTCCATTATGAAAATAAAACTGCTCTTCTGCAGTATATTTGGCTTTCCTTACGTCCCCTGCAGTGTTAAGGACTGGGCAGAAGCTCATTCACAAAGAGACGTGCGGGTCAGGAAATTCGGGGTGCTTTGTCTTGGGGAGTCATCGAACTAGTGAGAGAGCAGATGGTGAGAGAAGGTGGCCCTCCGAGTCCTCTCACCACGGGCTGTGTCAGCGCGCACTTGCTTCAGGGTGGGAGAGCAAGGCCGATTGTGTATGTTAGCATTCATTGAGATTTTTGTACTTCACTTCCCGAGGACACCATTTTTAGGTGAGGCGTGGGCAAGAATCATCAGTACCCTCGAGGCAAGGCAAGTGAGATGTTGGCTACCTTTCCGTGAGGCTCAGCATTTTACAGCGACCTGTGCAGACAAGCAGTCCCCGTCTGTGTACCGGGAGAGGATACTTCTAAAAATAGGAGGAGAGTTTTCTTTTTTTTTTTTTTTTAAGATTTTATTTATTTATTCAACAGAGATAGAGACAGCCAGCGAGAGAGGGAACACAAGCAGGGGGAGTGGGAGAGGAAGAAGCAGGCTCCTAGCAGAGGAGCCTGATGTGGGGCTCGATCCCATAACGCCGGGATCACGCCCTGAGCCGAAGGCAGACGCTTAACCACTGTGCCACCCAGGCGCCCCAGGAGGAGAGTTTTCTGAGGGATTTGCCCAACCAGGCTCTTGAAAAATGTCATTTTGGGGTATGGCTGAATGCAGTGATGACCTGGTAATTCACTAGCCATGCCCAAATCTCTCCTCTGCCCTTTTATGCTTCTCTTGCAGTGGATGACGGCACCGGAGTCATAAACTGCATCTGCTGGAAAAAGTCGAACGATGCCGAGTCTTCATCAGGTACTTTCATTGGACACACTCCTTTACTTTTCAGCTCACCGATGGTTTTCACTCAAGGAGGCTTGTCAGAACAGCTGTAGGGCTGAATTTTCATATTCATGCGCTGGTAAATTCTGTTCATCTACCTGAGGCACCATAGCCAGAGCTCTGGCTCTTCCGCAGACTGATGTCGTGGGAGACCTAGTTGTGTTTCTTTCTCCCATCTCTCTGCGGCTCACTTCCTCCTAAGCCTACAGGAGCGTGACTAGGTGGCTGGGAGTTAGAGCATTTCGTTTTTACCGTGGCGGTTGTTACAGAAGTCGGGATGTTTTAGCCTAATTGCCGGTGAGGTCAGAATCCCCTTGCTCAGGCATATCCCCGACCAAAGAAGGTTCTGGAGATTTTTCCTTTTAGGTGGGTGCCACTAACTTCTGTGCTGCCACGATCCAGATTTTCTGAAATCTCAAAAATACCAGAAATTCCAAGATTGATGAGAAGGTAAAATAGGATTCCTTTGAAGTTAACCATTGATTAATATAAACTGAAAAGAAACTTCGTTTTTTTTTAAAGATTTTATTTGTTTATTCGAGAAAGAGAGAGTGTGAGCGAGAGAGTGAGAGAGCGCATGAGCAGGGGGAGGGGCAGAGGGAGAAGCAGACTCCCCTCTGAGCAGGGAGCCTGATGCGGGACTCGATCCCAGGACCCTGGGATCATGACCTGAGCCGAAGGCAGATGCGTAACCGACTGAGCCACTCAGGTGCCCTGAAAAGAAACTTTAAAATTGTATATTGAACACATTGATTATAACTGAAACAGCATTTGGAATTCCTTGAGTATATTTTAATAGTTCTTAGGCAGTTTTTTAAGTTAAGTTCATAGTAAAAAATATATATATATTGGGTAGTACCGGTGATCATTTTTGGTTCTAGAGAAGCTACAGCAACTGGGACCTTGAGTTTCTGTTTTATGGCATACACAGCACAGTGCTGTACACCCTGGGGTCGTTCATGAAATACTGCCTGCTGTTATAGCTAACATCTGGTATCTGTCTCCTTGGGTGGTACACGGTGTCTTTCCTCTTTGCCACTGCCTGCCAGAAGCTCAGCTTCTGACTTTAACTGTCCTGACCAGTGGAATGCTCCTTGGCTTAATTTTCGGACCTATTTACATGTAGAACTTAGCTGTCAGTTTCCTATAACTTCAGTATTCCATTTCCTAATTTGGGAGCATCTTAATCATTGGCACTGCTTTGCCTAGGATGCTTTGTAGATTAAAAAAAAATTAAGACAGCAGGTTTTTATGCAGCTGTTTCAGAGGCAAGAAATAAACCTGTAAGACAATCAGATACTTGAATTTTCATATATTTGTGTCCAGGGTATTAAAATCAGTTTGCAGATTTATGGTTTCTGTGTCATCAAAACCTTCAATCAGAGGGTATCGTTTGAATATATGTACTTGTTTCAGGCCCCGGAGCAGTGGACTTTTTCTGTACAGGGTCGGATAGTAAATGTTTTCTGCTTTGTGGGCTCTACGGTCTGTACCTTAACTAACAGAAGCAGCCACACACTGTACATACAGTGAAGTAAAACTTTATTGACAAAACAGGTTGTGGGTGGATTTGGCCCGTGGGCTGTAGCTTGCAGACTCCTGTTTCAGACATTGTTTCAATTTTCAAAATCAACTTTTTTTTTTAAAGAATGACATCAGGAATATTGTATAACTCTTATATTTAGTAATTTTTTAGATAAAATAGCTACTAATACTGAGAGTGAGATTTTTAAAATATTTGTAAGTAGATGAATAGATGAGCAGTCACAGTGGGTAGCCTTCATTGGAAATTGCTTTGTGAATAAAAAGAGAGGGTAAGAATACAAGGAAAAAGCCCGAAAATTATTCTAATCGTGTTACATATGAAGTGATATTTTTAAATTAGTCCCGACTATCCCATTCTCTCCTTTTCATTTAATTGCCTTCATTATTACTGGAACGTGGCCAACGAAGACTAATTTTTTTTAAACAAAATTTAGTCTGAGTCAAAATCATGTTCCAGTCCGTTAAGGTATAGAAGAATATGCTATTAACTCCTATAAATGTCCTGTTGAGTGTACCATTTGGACTAGCTTATGATAAAAGTTAAGAAAGCTTGGCCCTTGATACTAGAACTGTAGTGGGGGTTTATCTTCCAGCGTGGAATAGGCTACTTAAAATGAAATTCTGTCAGGCTCCAGCCGTCTCATTAGATTCACTAAATTACAGAGCCTGAGCTGTTCTTTGGGCAGCATGGCTCACCCTTTCCATGCAAGCTGGGCCTCATTCTCAGGCCGGCCACCAGCCCGAGCCTTTCAGCAGTGCTGTAGGAAGCACGTGTTTGGACGTGTTTTAAATTCAGCCTAAGTACAAGATGGCTTGAGGGGACAGCAACACAGGTGGAATAACCTTTTAAAAGTAATACTTGGGTATTTTCTGAAGAAGGCCGGTAAGCGGAGTCCCGTGAGTGCTGATGGTGTCTAGATTCCCTCGTGTTGGTTACAGGACACCCAGACTGCTCTGCGCTCCCTGGGTTGCAGTTTCCCTCGGTAGATAGAGTGGATGTGGGAAAAGGGAAGCAGTGCCTCCGCACGTTACAAAGCCACAGTCATCCAGGTTGTATTAGATTAAAAGACAGTGTGGTCCATAGGCTAATAGAGAGATTTGTTCCCTCATTATAGGAACACTAAGTGTATGACAAACCAGAAATAAAACAAGAGCGGAAATACATCAGCATTTACCAAACGTTGTTGGCTCAGGTAGATAACAGTCTTTGTGAGAGAGATGACCGTGACCGGATCCTCCAGCTTACATGGCACAACCCAAGGAACGTGCAGTTGTGTCTTTATCGCAGTATATGGGGCCGTATGTGTTACACTCTGACGAGTCCCTCGCTGTGAAAGCTCCAAAAACTATCCTCAGTGACAATGGGAGAGACGAAACATTTTTTCACACTTTCATGTGGTAAAATGAAATCCAATAATCAGAAAAGCAGTGGGATGGGGGGGCGTGTAATTAGCAGAACTGATAAAGCTTCCCTAAAAATTTTTTAGAAGTTAACATAAAGTATGCAAAAGACATGAAGGATACAGAAAATGCATAGGATGATTTCTCATACATAAAGAAATACAGAGAGCAGATCTTCTTATATAAAAACACAGAGCCTGCCTGGCAGTTTAAAAGCAAATATAACAGGACGCGGAATCATTACGTATTTCTGAAGGTGCTAAACATCCAAGGGGCCGAGGCCGGCGTGGGAGCTCCAGGCGTGCGCTCCTCGCTGCTGACGCCTTGTAAAAGGAGGACAGCTTGATTGTTTCTTTCTGGCAAACATTCTGACAATGTGTAATGAACTATAAACTGGTTTCTACTCTTCTGTCCAGTAATTCCCAACAAAAGACCCCCAAGGAAAGCACAATAATTTTGTCTAGAGGGCTTCATTATTCACTTTTAGAAATAGCTGACATTTACGGAACATTTGCTGTGGCTCTGACACGGTGCCGAGCTCATGATGTGAGGGTTAACTTTTTTTTTTTCTTTTTAAATGATTTTTTATATTATGTTAGTCACCATACAGTACATCCCCGTTTTCCGATGTAAGGCTCGATGATTCATTAGTTGCGTATAACACCCAGTGCACCATGCAATACGTGCCCTCCTTACCTCCCATCACCGGTCTATCCCATTCCCCCACCCCCCTCCCCTCTGAGGCCCTCAGTTTGTTTCCCAGAGTCCATAGTCTCTCATGTTTCATTCCCCCTTCTGATTACCCCCCCTTTCTTTATCCCTTTCTTCCCCTACCAATCATCCTAGTTCTTATGTTCCATAGATGAGAGAAATCATATGATAATTGTCTTTCTCTGCTTGACTTATTTCACTTTAGCATTATCTCCTCCAGTGCTGTCCATGTTGCAGCAAATGTTGAGAATTCGTTCTTTCTGATAGCTGAGTAATATTCCATTGTATATATGGACCACAACTTCTTAATCCAGTCATCTGTTGAAGGGCATCTCGGCTCCTTCCACGATTTAGCTATTGTGGACAATGCTGCTATGAACATTGGGGTGCATATGGCCCTTCTCTTCACTACGTCAGTATCTTTGGGGTAAACACCCAGTAGTGCAATGGCTAGGTCATAGGGTAGCTCAATTTTTAACTTTTTAAGGGACCTCCACACTGTTTTCCAGAGTGGCTGTACCAACTTACATTCCCACCAACAATGTAGGAGGGATCCCCTTTCTCCACATCCTCTGATGTGAGGGTTAACTTAACTCTGTGTGTGAGGCGGACTCTCTTGTTCCCCCCATTTCGTAGTTGAGGAGACCCTGGCACAGTGAGGTGAACAGCCTGCCCACGGTTGCAGAGCTGGTAGGAGGTGAGTGGAGATTTCAGCCCGGTCTGTCTGACTCCATTACCCAAGCGCTGACCTCTAAGCCCCATCCAGTGCAGGTGATTAAAGCCAAAATAAAAAATTGCAAAAAGGGGGGAGAGCGGGATATGTAATGAGACCAGCTCGACAAACTGGCGTATTAACATGGCAGCGCCCCACGATTATTTAAAATGCTCGCGTTGTATAGATTCTGTGGAGACTGGTGTGTATCTGAACTTGGGCCAGGCAGACAATCAGAACATTTCGTAGTTTACACACACTAGCTGTTAACTGGAAAATACGAGTCTGCTCATGGGGCAGGCAGCAGAGAATGAAGAGTCAGTAGGAGGGCGCTGGGTTCAAACTCCAGCTTTGTTGCTAGCTGGTTGTTTTACTCTGTGCAAGTTGCTTGACCTCTCTGTGACTCAATGTCCTCCTGTATAAAATGGGGCTAATGATACGTAGGTGTAGTTGTGAGGATTAGACGGGCTAATGCATTTGAGTTCTTAGCATAGCACGTATAGCACCCGAATATTCACGGCTGTGCTTCTTACTATTTAACTAATACAATTTGAAATTATTTAGAATTGAATGTGCATTGGGTTATTTTCACCATAAAGTTTCTTAAGCTTATAGTTTTAAGTGGTATGAGAGTGTGTGTGTGTGTGTGTGTGTGTATGTGAGAGAGAGAGAGAGAGATTACCCCAGTTACCCAGCAAAGAGAGAGGCGAGAGATTAGGGTGTTGAGTACCTAGGTGGGAAATCAGCCCGAGGCACATTCACCTTCCTCATAAACAGAACTGCATATGGAGATCTAGGTCCCCTTTTGTCCGATGCCAGACCTGTCTTCCTGCAAGGACACTTTAAAGGGCTGTTGAGAGCCTTTGCCAGGAAACCCAGTTGAACTACAGAATTCGGCTCGGGACCACGTAGAGCCCTCTGAATGCACTGGCAATGCAGGGGCAGGGGAGAACATGTTGGAGCCCTGCCAGAACTTTCTCACTTGGGTTATCAGGCCTCCTAGACTCCATTCCCTTCAACCTACTTTTGAATAATTACAGCTAATGGCTTCTATTCAGCAGAGGATTTCAGATGGGTGTCAGGCTTCGTGCAGTGGAGCAGCTGATCAGAAGTAGAACGAATCGATGTCTTATGTTGGTCTCACCCCAGAACTGTCTCACGCATGTGGTGCAGTGACTGTTACGCCTTTGTCTCTTCTCTCCTGGCCCTAGCAACTACAGCTGCTCCAGCTCTAGGGGAGCTGAACTTAACCTCACAGCTTAAGAAGCTGCAAGAGACCATCGAGCAGAAGACGAAGATAGAAATCGGGGACATTGTCCAGATCAGAGGTTATGTCCACACATACAGAGAAGAACGGGAGATTCGTGTCACTACTTATTGTAAGCACAAGTTATCTCTGCCAAATTGGTGGTTATTCTGGGTGTGTGTCCAGTAAACTCTGGGTTAGCTAAAAGTCAGACGGCGAAAAAGTTCAGATAAGAAGATGTAACTCTTTACTGGGTGAAATTTTATTTCATAACAGGCTTTTTTTAGAAAAGCAGCATTTCTTTATTTTGAAGAGCAGTAACTAGAAATTGGGGAAGAAAACAAATGATTTCTTATATATATCTGGCAGATTTATTTGGGCCACATCAGAGTTTAAAGTACTTTGAAGTTCTAAGTGTCACTCCATTTAGGGCACAGTGTTCATATTCTTTAAAATGATGGAGATTTCTTGAACACCACTGACTCCGTTAACTTTGAAGGAAAACAGCTTATCGGAAATGCGATAGTCCCACATCCTCTGAGTGATACGTTTTGAAGGACTCTGGCTGATTTTATTTGGAAATCGCACAGATGGCCCCTGTTGTTTGCCATTGTAACAGATGAGTGAATAAACAAATGTGCTTCCCCTGGTTCCAAACTGTTGCTGGACTAGCCTGTGATCCTGAGGGCATTGCATTCCCTCTCAAAGGATGGCTGGGAAGCATTTCGTGCATCTAGGATGTATGATCCTTGGGCACCCATAGGGAAGGAGACCCCCTGGGTGCCTAGCAGCAATTTGGACATGGAAGAGAGCTGATCTCATTGTAATTTCTATGGCGTATTTTCCCCCTTGGCTTGGTAGATAAAGTGGATGATCCCGTGTGCAACATTCAAATCGCGAGGATGCTTGAGCTGCCCAGTATCTACAGGAAAGTTTATGACCAGCCTTTCTGCAGCCCAGCCCTAGAGCAAGAAAGGTAAGCTGTGGCCTCTCACTGCTGAAGATGTGATGATGGCAGTAAGGCCAAGCAGCGAGAGCCCAGATGCTGGGGTGGACCGGAGTTCCAATCCTGAACTGTCCACACTCACGGGGGGGCTCTGGGGCAAGTCCACTTACTTACTTCCCATATGCCTTCATTTTCTTACCTGCAAGGTGAAGATAATAATAGTACAGGTGTTCTAAGGTTCTTGAGAGGAAAATGTGTGTGTAATTGGCAGTCCTTGAAGGAGTGCAGGGAGCGGAGAAAATATATTTGAAGAAAAAATGGGTGAAATTTTTTCAAGTTTACTGAAAACTATAAATGCACAGATCCAGGAAGCTCAATGAGCCCCAAGGCAAGAAACCGAAAGAAAGCTGCCATGAAACCTCATAATCAAAATACTACATGATGACACATTATAACAAAAAACTCTAAAAAATGATACCCACCATTCCCAACCGGGATGATTTTACTTTCTTGTATGGGTGTGGTGGGGAACAGGGGAACTAAGAATATATGAGTTCTCATTAGTGTCTGCATCACAGGCCTCTGAGAGGGGCCAGAAGACCAATGATGGCCTCTGCCTACGGATGGGACTGAAAAGAGGGTAGAAAGGAGACTTTACTGCATACCCTTTAATTTTTTTTTAAAGACTTTATTTTATTTGAGAAAGAATGCATGAGAGCTGGGGATGGGCTGGGGAGGGGCTGAGGAAGAGAGAGAGGAAGAGAGACCCTTAAGCAGACTCTGCACTGAGCACAGAGCTGGACTCTGCCTCTCATGACCTCGAGATCATGACTGGAGTCAAAAGCAAGAGTCGGCTGCTTAACCAACTGAGCCACCCAGGCAGCCCCCCCACTTTAATTTTTTTTAACCTATATATTACATATTCAAAAAATTGTATGTTAAAAAAAACCCCAAACTATAGACCTGTAGAAAGTAACAAAGTGGAAGTTCCCCATTTTCCTGCCTCATTCCATTCCCCAGAGGTTATCACCTTTCATAGGTTGATGTGTATCCTTTTAGACATTTTTCTTCTGTGCACATGAATATTCACCCATATATTTTATGGGTTGTCATTTGCTTTTTAATAAAAATGGGAACATACCTTATACACTGTTCTGCAGCTTGACTTTTTGTTTTCAAAATATCTCATGAATATTATAGCCCCTATAGTCCTGCCTCATTCTTTCAAATGACCGCACAATGCTCACTGTATGAATTGCCCTTTATGTCAAAAACAGGCATTATTACTGAATAGATCCATTCCCAGTAACAAATTTGAATCAGTAATCACTGATTACTCCCAACACTCAACACTCAAACACTCCCAACAAATAAAAGTCTAGGACCAGGTGGCTTCACAAGTGAATTCTATCAAACATTTAAAAAAGAGTTAAAACTATTCTCCTCAAATGATTCCAGAAAATAGAAGGGGAAGGAAAGCTTCCAAATACATCTATGCAGCAGGCATTACCCTGACACCAAAACCAGATAGACACACTACAAAAAAGACAACAACAGGCCCATATCCCTGATGAACATGGATGCAAAAATCCTCAACAAAATAACTAGCAAACTACATTCAACAATACATTAAAAGGATCATTCACCATGATCACATGGGATTTATTCTGGGAATTCAGGGATTGTTTAATATTCATAAATCAATCAACATGAGACACCACATTAATAAAACAAAGGATGAGAGTCACATGATCATCTCAAACGACACAGAAAAGGCATTTGACAAAATTCAACAGCCATTCATGACAAAACTCTCAACAAAGTGGGCTTAGAGGGAACATAGCATAATAAAGACCACATATGAAAAACCCACAGCTAACATCATACTCACTGGTGGAAAACAGAGCTTTTCCTCTAAGATCGGGAACAAGACAAAGAAATCCACTGTTGCCACTTTTATTCAACATACTACTAGAAGTCCTAGCCACAGCAATCAGACAAGAAAAAGAAATAAAAGGCATCCAAATTGGTAAGGAAAACGTTAAACTGTCACTATTTGCAGATAACATGATAGTAAACATAGAAAATCCTAAAGACTCCACCAAAACAAATTATTATTATTATTATTTTTTAAAGATTTTATTTATTTATTTGACAGAGAGACAGCCAGCGAGAGAGGGAACACAAGCAGGGGGAGTGGGAGAGAAAGAAGCAGGCTCATAGCGGAGGAGCCTGATGTGGGGCTCGATCCCAGAACGCCGGGATCACGCCCTGAGCCGAAGGCAGACGCTTAACCGCTGTGCCACCCAGGCGCCCCTCCACCAAAACAAATTATTAAAACCACAAATGAATTCAGTAGAGTTGCAGGGTATAGAGTTAATACACAGAAGTTGGTTGCATTTCTATATACTGATAACAAAATAGCAGAAACAAAAATTAAGAAAACAATTTCATTTACAGTTACACCAAAAAGAATAAAATACCTAGGAAAAAACTTAACCAAGGAGGTGAAAGACCTGTACTCTGAAAACAATAAAACATTGATGAAAAAAATTGAAGGTGACACAAATGGCAAGATATTCCATGCTCGTGGATTGGAAAAAATAATATTGTTAAAATGTCCATACTACCCAAAGCAATCTATGGATTCAATGCAATCCTTATCAACATACCAACAACATTTTTCAAAAAACTAGAACAAATAATCTTAGAATTTGTACTGAACCACAAAAGACCCAAATAGCCAAAGCAAACTTGAGAAAGAACAAAGCTTAAGGTATCACAATCCCAGATTTTAAGATATACTACAAAGCCGTAGTAATCAAAACAGTATGGTACTGAAATAAAATAGACACATAGTTCAGTGGAACAGAATAGAGAGCCCAGAAATGAATCCACATTTATGTGCTCAATCAATAGCAAAGGAGGCAAAAATATACAATGGGGGAAAGTTCAAAAATCTTTCTTAAAAAATCAAAAAATTAAAAACAGAAATTCGTATGATCCAGTAATTCCACTACTGGGTATTTACCCAAAGAAAACAAAACCACTAATTTTTAAAAAACCATGTGTTTATTGCAGCATTATATACAGTAGCCAAGATATGCAAACAAAGGTCCATCAAAGGGGAGGAGTGTGAGTGGTGGGGGATGGACAGAATGGGTGAAGGGAAGTAGGAGATACAGGCTTCCAGTTATAGAATGAATAAGTCATAGGGATAAAACATATAGCACAGGGAATATAATCAATGGTATTGTAATAACGTTGTATGGTGACAGGTGGTAGCCACACTTGGGGTGAATGTAGCACAGTATAGACGTCAATTGCTATGTTGTATACCTTAAATTAAAATTGGGTATCAGCTATACTTCAGTCAATCAAACAAACATCAATATAGTGTCACATTTCCCAGCTGAATTTTTGTTATATGTCCCCCAAAAAGAAACAAAAAGTGATAGTTTTCTGCAGAGCTTTTAAAAACTTTCCCCCAGCAGCGATCCAAGTGCCCTGGACCTTGCCAATCTCACGTGTTTGCTGAGTGAAAGAGCCAAAGAATTCCTCGTGGAGAACAAAGTGCAAACCTTTTACCAGCAGGAATTGGAAATTGTGGAATCTCTGCTGTCCCTTGCCAATCAGCCTGTGATTTACAGTGCCGGCCCCGAGCAGGTAAGTGCAGCGTGCCCATGTGAGAAGTTCAGGGCCCCTGTCCCTTATCTGCAGCTCAAGGGTATGGGTGAACACGACTGTGGCAAGAACACTGAGAGGGCAGACCCAGGGAATAGAGGTTCTGGTTCTATTCCATGTTTCTCTCCTGGAAAGGTCACTGACCACTAAGAATTTGAAATGAGAATGCAGCTGCCCTTTTGCCCTCCTCACTTAATCTCAGTAAACTTAATCTTTGGGTTGGGGAAAAAATAAGTAGTTTAGGGTTCATACTCCCTACTTCTTAGTATTCGCTGAGATGGGTATTTCATCTAAGCAGGAGTCAAATGAGGGGGAGATAAATGAGAAGAGGTAATTATCTTTCCAAGATTATTTATTGTTCAGCAAGATGAGTCTTTTTTTTTTTTTAAGATTTTATTTATTTATTTGACACGGAGAGTAAGCACAAGCAGGTGGAGGGAGAAGCAGGCTCCCTGCTGAACTGGGAGCCCAATGTGGGGCTTGATCCCAGGATCCTGAGATCATGACCTGAGCCGAAGGCAGCTGCTTAACTGACTGAGCCTCCCAGGTGCCCCCAGCAAGATGATTCTTGTACCAAAGTTTAATGACTTGGTCTCTCTTCATCAAAATAAGGTTACTTTATTAGGATTTGTATAAAGACCGAGTTGTATTCAGTCTGGTTTATAAGTAAAAATTTCTAGGAACGATCAAGTAATTTCTTACTCCTCTGGGAAAGAGCTATCCCTTCCCCCCCACCCCCACCCCCCATGTTAAAGGTGAACTTAAGTGTTTGGTTTTTACTTATTCCCCTGGAATTAAGAGTTATTTGAAACTTTGGTTTTAGGCTTTCCCTTTCATTGCAATTCTCAGGTTTTTTTGTTGTTATGACACCATTTATTTTTATTTATTTCATTTATTCTACCAGGGAATGATCTCTGCTGAAATGTCACCTTCTTGCCCTCCCCCTATTTGCTCTGATAGCCACCTGCTTCCTCACTGTGTTATCACCCTGTTTTCATATCTTAGGATATCACTGGTATTTACTTGTTTGCCTTCTATTCCCCTGCCAGAATTTAAATTTTACAAGGGCAGAGGTCTTCTCTGTCTTGTTCTTCGCTCCCTAGAACCATGGCCTAGAACAGGGCTGCCAGAAACTAAGTTCTTGATGATTATTTGTTGGTTGAAGGAATGAGTAGTTTTTAAAAATTTAAATAGTCTCCAAAAGTACCTACTTAAAAGTAAGTTTCCTTCCCATCCTCCCTCCTACCCCCTTTCCCCAGAGACAAGCACCATTGCTAGTCTCATGAATATCCTTCCAGAGAGACTCTGTGCATTTATAAACTAGGAGTAGTTTTGTCCCCCCTCCCTTTTTATTACACAGTTGATAGCATGCTAAAATCTAATCTGTACCCAGCTTTTCACTGAACAGCATGTCTTAGCCTTTCCTAGCCATACACAGAGATTTGGCACTATAATCTTTTGTTACATGTACTGTAATTTATTTAACCGGTCTTTCCATATCTGGACGGTTTAGAAGCTTTCCGATCTATTGTCATCACCAGCAGGGCTGCCGTGAGTACCCTGGTTGGTAACATAAGTTACTCCTTGTGATTCTGGCCGAACAGAGACCAGGTCCTTGTCCTGACCTCCTAGGCTACAGCCGCTGCTTCTCAGGTTCGTTCACGAACCTAATTATCTCCTCCTGGCTGCAGGCTGTGTGCGCAGTGACCCGCGATGTCATTCACAGAGACAGGGATAGCGTGTCAGGGGACGCGCAGGTGGAGGGGGCCCCGACTGGCCGCCGGCCGCAAGATGAGCCTTCCTCCCATTTGGTCGTTTGGAGGCGGCTCACGGCCAAGTTAGCCTCCTGGCACTTTCAACCACTCTGTCAGCATGTTTGGAAGGAAACTGAAGCTTAGCAAAGACCACATTCTTCCCGTGAACCCACTCCTCTGTAGGAGCCACAGTTAAGTAGAGAGACTTGAGGATTCTCTGAAGTCTCCTCCATTCAAAACGACCGTGGGGAACTTTTGGCGTGATGTCTTTTTGAAAATGCTCCGAGCAGACACTGGTGTCTGCCCGGTCATGTATGTTTAAAGAGAAACGAACGTGGCACTTTGTTTTGTCTTTGGAAACTTTTTTCATCAATTATGAATTATTCCCTCACGTGACTCTGGTTGGGGAGGTCAGCGTCATTAAGTTGAATTCTGCTTAATAGAGCCTAGGAGACTAAGGATGCTTTACAGTGATGGTGAAACCCTAGATCCTTTGGTACTTTCTGTTGTCATACAGATGAAAGCTTCACAAAAAATCATTGTGATGGTGTTATATAGTTTAGAGGCCAGGGGAGACAGGGCTTGAATGTCCCCCGCCTTTTTCTTTTTCCGTAGTGGCCCTTCTTAGCAAATCCAGAAACATGATAAGCAGACCTTGCAAAACCATTGTTTCTTTGACAGCTGGATAAATGTAGTGTGCTCGAGAATGAAGACTATATATATATTTCAGAGACCCACCCAGTTCCTGACCTGTGGCTGGGAGAGGCCTGCTCGGGCTCAGCGCATTCAAGTCACTTTCTGTCTCTGTGCAGTTTCGGCTTCCTGAGTCGGATGAGCCTTGGCTTTAGAAAAAGACAAGAAGGACACAAATCGCAGGCCAAGCCAAGCTGCTGGCTAGCAGAGATGATTGGAGCCCTCCCCCCTGAGACTGTATGGTTATAACCAGTAGGGAGATATGTTCTGAGGTCAGCTGAGGCAAATGTTTTTGGAAAGGAAGTTTCACATACTGTTTATATTCGCAGAGCCTTTTCTGTTGGGTCCTTCTTGTTCACAGCTGAAACTGCTTTTAAGCTCACAGACCTAGCACACTGTCTTTCTGCTGCCTGAGCTTACAGAAATCTGGGAGGAGGAACTGAGCTTTTTGTGTGGTCTGGGGATAATCAGGAGTGATTTCTAATGATGGCAGTAATCATGCAACACTCATTTTTAGTCTCCAGTTTATTTCTATCTTGGTAAGAGCTGTAATAAACTCGACCCGTACGATCCTGATATTAAATTGACTAAAAAGATGAATTTCCTTAGAATTATGAAGATTAAGTGGCTGTAACAGTTTTCATGGGCAAGTCTATTTGGGGTTGATTGTGCTTCCCCTAATAAACACAGCTTTTCCTAGAGCCCCCAGAATAAAAGGATTTGTGACTGAGAATTGCTAGGTGAGTTGTTTATTCTAAACACGCTCACATAGATTTTCTGCCCGTGGGAGTCATCACATAGTTCTTGGCGTTATTCTGCCTTCAGAGAACGGATGCTGTCATAACTTGGAATGTTTGTCAACTTTTAGGCCGTAATGTTCTAATAACCAGGTGCTCCAGCTTGTTGACTATTAATTTCATTAAGAGTGTTAGACTGTCCTCTTCAGCCCAGGGTGGGGAGCGTGTTTGTGAAACATCACTAGGATCCATTCGATTAAAACAATCCTCTTTGGAAGGCATCTTCTAGAAAGAGAGGGTTTCTTTAGGGATGCAGTGGTCAACGCTTGAGGCCATTTGGGGGTTTCTTTCCTGCCCCTGTCACTTGCAGGAAATGTCATCAGCGAATCACAAGCAAACTTTCTCTTTCAGCGTCTGTGGTACTGCCCCAGATAGCCTTCATCAGCTATTTTTTTTTTTTAAGATTTTATTTATTTATGGAAGAGAGAGAGAATGAGTGGGGGAAGGGGCAGAGGCAGAGGGAGAAGCAGACTCCCTGAGGAGCCGGGAGCCTGACATGGGACTCGATCCCGGGACCCTGGGATCATGACCTGAGCTGAAGGCAGATGCTTAACTGACTGAGCCACCCAGGCGCACCTTCATCAGCATTCTTCATTAGGGGTAGGACTTTGCCTTCAAATGCTCTTTTAGAAGCTTTGCCTTGTTTCTTTGATGCTCTCATCTTTTAAGTATCGTGACAATTTCTGTCACATTAAAAATGGGTCTGTACCTTGAAGGATAATTGTTCACCACTTTGTTTCAGGAATGGACTGAAAAACCCCAATGGAATAATAAAAAGGATACCTCCTCTATAATGGGGTATTTACTTCCCATTCATTACACTGTGTGCTATGTGCCAGGGAGGAGGTGGCCAGGTTGAAATAAAGTCCCCAACTCAGAAAGCTTAGTTTAGTTAACTATGGTGGGACATAGCTGAAGGCCTAGCTTCCTCAGGATCAAGAAATAGGATGAACTGGTAACTCTCGGTAAACCTGTGTCTTAGAGGAGAAATACTGAAATTGAGGAGATAGAAAACTCATAGCAGCAGAGGTTTCTTCCGTGTGGTCTGGGACCCTTCCGCCTTCAGCCCCGTGGACGCGTCTTGGACAGACAGGTCTCCACATGGCTGTTTGCCTCCATTTAAAATAAGGAGACTACTCCATACTTTCTTCATCCTAGAATCCCCAACTTATTTCAATATGTGTAAAATTCTCAATTCAGTATGTGTAAAAAGCCATACCTTTAATGAAAAAACTGAGCTAATATACATGTACAGTGTTTTGGCTCCAAATTAAAAAAAAAAAAAATCAAAGATTATCTTTTTGTTTAGGAAACAATTCTACCAAAACAACATGGGAATAGAAGTAATTTTAAATGTTCAAGATGTATAAACTATATACTTTAATTCAAAGATTATTTTCTTGATTTTCCATTTCATACTGTGAAATTGAACAAAGTCACAACTAAGGTACGGAACGGTTATCAAGCACAATCCTACCCAAGCAAACTGCCCAGTCCTGCTTAAATACCATCCTGCTAGGCCACACACCTGGATCATTTTGACTCAGCAGATAAAAAGCCTGTTGGGTGAATTCATAAACCAGTTGGTCCAGGGAGTTACTCTTAGATGCTGCACGACGGAACTTAACTTCTTTTCTTCTTTTTCTTTTTCCTTCCTACAGGGGGATTCTAAGAATGACACCACTTCCAAGGCAATTCATAGTATATTTAAGAATGCGATACAGCTGCTACAGGAAAAAGGATTTGTTTTCCAGAAAGATGATGGTTTTGATAAGCTATACTATGTAAGAGACCTGCAACGTTATTTTTTTCTTTCATAGCTTTGATCACAACTACATTCATTCGTTAGGAATACCTATTTACTGTTTTTAAAAATCATTAAGGAGGTTCATGAAATAAGTGAAAGTCGGCCCTTCTCTTTCCCCAAGGTGCCATTTCTTTTTAAAGATTTTATTTATGTATTTTAGAGAACGTAAGCAGGGAGGGGCAGAGGGAGAGGGAGACAGAATCTAAAGCAGACTTTGCACTGGGCACAGAGCCCAACGTGGGGTTCGATCCCACGCCCAGGAGATCACAACGTGAGCCAAATCCGAAAGTCAGACACTTAACCCCCTGAGCCACCCAGGCGCCCCCCCCGACACTCCCCTCCACCGCCAAGGTGCGATTTTTAACATTATGTCCTTCTAGGCACTTATCTGTGCATTTACAAAATGTACGCATAGGTGCTTCTGTGGTTTTTTTGTTTTCCCCCCAAAATGTGATTATCCTGCGAATCAGGGCTTCTCAACCTTAACCCTGGGCCAGGTGGTTCTTCGCTGTGGGTGGCTTTCCTTGGCATTGTAGGGTGTCTCACAGCATCCCTAGCCTTCATTCACTAGATAGCAGTAGCAGCCCCCCACTTGTGACAACCAGAAGTGTCTCGGCTTATCGCCAGGTGTCCCCTGGGACAGTTGAGAACCACTGCTCTAAATAATGCCTGGCGTTTTGGGGGGTGGGGTACCAAAAAAGCACATCACAGGCATCTTTCCATGTGAGTACTTCTAAATCTTCCTCAGTCTTTTTGACCTCGCATGGTCCTCCCTATGATGGGTTCCTGCCCTACACTTTTAACCACTTCTTTCTGGTGGACATCGAAGTTGATTCGGAGTTTTGCTCTCACAGATAGTATTGCTGTGGCTATCTTTGTGAATTCACATAAGGGTTTCTGTAAGATTAGCTCTTAAAAGAGGAATTGCCAGAGCAGAGGGCATGTATTTTTAAGCATTTGGTCAGCACAGTCTGATTGACCTCCCAGAAGGCGATACTCACCGACATTCTCACCAGGGGCACAAGTGCCTGCTTGCCTCATACTTTCGGAGTTGAAGGTTCACCTCTTGCTGCCTACCTTTAATAACTGGAGGAGCCATGCTTTCAGTGAACGTGGGCTTCCTCGTGACCACTGATATTAGCAGTGTAGATGTGGCTTCGGTCATGAGTGATTCTCCTAGAGGCAGATCAAAATTCTTAGGAATCCCGGAAGTCTCACTATTAACAACATGATTCTTGAGGGGAATCCGTACCAGGATTCCTTAATTGGACATTTCCTTGTTGTTGATTTACTCTAGTGACTCCCCATTTTAGAGAGTTTTTAAAAATTAAGATATGTTTTAAATACTATTTGAGTAACTTTTAAGGTTTTTTAAAAAATTTTATTGTTAAGTAATCTTTACACCCAAGGGACGCCTGGGTGGCTTAGTCGGTTAAGCGTCTGCCTTCAGCACAGGTCATGATCCCAGAGTCCTGGGATCGAGTCTTACGTCAGGTTTCTTGCTCAGCAGGGAGTCTGCTTGTCCCTCTGCCTGCTGCTCCACACCCCCCCCGATTGTGCTCTCTCTCTGACAAATAAATAAAATCTTTAAAAAAAAAAACCTCTACACCCAACGTGGGGCTTGAACTCACAACCCTGACATCAAGAGTCGCATGCTTCACCAGCTGAGCCAGCCAGGCACCCCAGTTTTGTTTTTGTTTTTTCTTAAGTACTACACCCAGCGTGGGGCTTGAACTCACTACCCTGAGATCAAGAGTTGCACATTCTACCGCACTGATCCAGCTAGGGGCCCCTGAGTAACTTTTGAAAAGGGTATTCTAATCTGTGTACGGGTGGGTACAGACCACCTCCTCCTGGCTGGAAAGGCCTGCTAAGGTTGGAGAAGCCCGTGCTGGGCAGCTCACCTTCACGTGTCTCCCCCACCCCTCCCATTCCTCCTGGGGGGCCCCGGCTTGGCCCCGTGTGTCTGTGGAAGGCGGCTCTTCTCTTCCCGGGCAGCAGGCCAGGGCTGAGGTGCGGCAGGGCTAGGGCACTTCCTCCTGTGAATCAGTGTGAGCTGGAATGGGGTGAGCAAGCAATAATAGCTCTTTTTCCTCCACAGAACCATCCCCCTTCTCTCCTCCCCTTCCACCTCCTCCCCTGGGTCGGTTTCTGTTTTCCGGAGGGCCTTGGCTCAGGGAAGTAGTTATCACAGTGATGTGAATACTTCTGTTTGTGTAGGGCTTTCCTGCTTTCAGCTGCTCTCACCCCCATCACCTTAGTTAATCTTCACAATAACCTTGTGAGTCAAGATCCCGACTCGTTCTAAAGTCTGGTCACACAATTCCTGATACATGTATTTCTTTGCTGGCTTTGTTTCCCCTCCCCCCCTTTTTCTTTCTTTGTTTTTTGATTTACTATGGAACATGAAGGTAAAACCCAGCTGGTTACTTGGCTTCCCTCTCACTGGAGCAGGTTGAGAAAGGAGCTTCGTTATGTTTGCCTTTGAGACAGAAAGTGTTTCCGCGGATGATCTTGATATACTCTCTTGCTTGCTTTTCCGGACAGTTTTTATTTCATTTGTTTTTCTTTGGAGTTGGGAGAAAGAAGAAAACTAATGAGATGTGAGACAAGTATCAGGGCCCAGAGGAAGGAGTCCTGGTTGGAGATCGAGACTTTGATCACTTGGGTCTCCCTTTGAATATAAAGACGAGTAAGAGACACTATGAACGTGTCACGAATATTTGAGAAGAAAGTTAATTTCAGGTTTTCTTGACATCATGGCCCCGGTAAAGCACCTTCCAAGGGAGTGCCTCTGGGCCAACTACAAAGCAGTGAGCTGCTTAGGGACAGAGCTGGTTTGACAATAGGCCAAGTACCAGAAACCCTCTTGTTGGTGTAGGGATGGTGATCACTGTGAAATCTTTAGAAACTATCCTAAATACTAGTCTGGGAGTCTGGATGACACAACCACTTCATTACTTAAGAATCCTCTCTCCCCTGTTTTTCCCATTTAGGTAACCAGAGAAGACAAAGAACTGCACAGAAAGATCCACCATATCATTCAAGAGGACTGCCAGAAACCAAATCGTGAGTGCTAGAATGCGCATGTATGTGGTGCACTGGTGCACTGGAGGGGGTCTTCCCTCCCAGAGAGCACAGGATGGAGAGTCAGGAGACCTGTGGCCTTCCCCAGTAATGACTTGGAAATATGACTGGTCAAGGCACCTGCCCTCTCTGAGCCTCAGTCTCTTCTTCTGTACAGTGAGCATTAGACTGTCAAAATTGTTCTGACCTTAGCTTCACATACGACTCGTCCATAGAGCTGTTTTAAACATGCAGCATTCAGGTCCCAGCCCTGGGGATGCTGATTCGTTAGGGGCTGGGGCTGGGGCAGGAGCTAGACGGGCCAGCGTCTCAGGTGTTTGCGGTACAGTGAGGTAAGCCACCAGCCTGGGACTTCTTGACCTTCTGGCTCTCAAGTTCTCTCTGATTTGTCTTATTTCTTATTCTACTCTTGTCCCTTGTCTTTGAACGCAGACGAGACGGTTTCCTCCCTTCTAACATCAAGCCTTTCAGTGTTAGGAGAAATGGTTCTAGACATTACAGTTTATGGTGAGTGTAATTCAGTCATCTTGGAACCCCATAATTTGTAGAAGAAATGGTTTAAAATACAGTTGGTTTTAGTGGAGTTAGGTCAACCCCTAGTGGTTAGAAACTCAAACTGTAGTTAGTCTGACAACAGACATTACCATTTTCACACGAGTTAGAGAAGAAAGCACTAGCCCTATCTTTAAATCCTGTGTAAACTGAGCATACTTCAAGGTGACTTTTCAGAGTCTGTCTTTTGCAAACATATGCTGATAATGAATGTTGGCATTTGTCAACAAACGAGGCTGGAAGAAAAAGGGAAAGACTTGTTAATGACTGCAGGTCTTCTCAACCTGCTTGCTCTTTCTCCAGAGAAACCCACCCCCAGCCCTTTCAGCCCCTCCGTCCCCAGGGCCTGGCCTTGCTCCAGGCTGAGTCAGCGGGTGGAGCCGGACCAGGTCTCCAGCCCTGGTGTTTATGGTATGCAGCCCTACTTAGCCTTTAAGAACCGATGAGGTCAGATCCTAGAATGGTGTGACAACAGATCTTAAAATAAACTGAAAGCAATCTATTATTTTAATGCAAAGTTTCTGGCTTTTGTTCACATCATTCAGAACAGCAAGGACGAGTATCCTTCAGTTGGGGGAAGACCTGTCTATCCACAATTTAGGGAGCTGTAAAGAGCAGTGAAATGTGGAGTTCCTCAACCAAGAAGAGACGAGAGGCTGCTCCCCAAATAGCCTTCCTGCGCTCATCCTCCTGTCGGCCACCTGGCCAAATCCTTACTTTGGTCTGTACTAGGAACAGGATGGATTGAAATAATCCCGGTGCCTGGTGAAGCGAATGAAAGGAACTCACACTGCATTTCTCAGGGGAACCAAACCGCCTGGTGGCCCGAGAGTCTGCAAAAGTGGCAGGTTTTCCATCCTCTCCTAACCCCCACACTGTGCCCCTCAGTCTGTATGTGGGGAGCCTCTGGCAGCTGTAAGCCAGGCTCCAGAACTAGGAAACTCCCAGGAGCTGAACTCTGGGGCATGAGGAACTGAGAAGGCCAGGAAAAATACCTCGTAGGGACTGTCTGGGCATCTGTTGTGACCACTCCTTGTCCTAGAAAATATCTGTGACATTAAATATATATATTCTGAGTAATCATGTATGGACATGGTAAAAAGTCAGACAGTGCAGAGTGCACACAGAAAATCAGAATCCCTCCGAACCAGAACCCCAGGCTCTATGTTCCCACGTCCACAGGCAGTGGTTGTTACTAGTTTCCTGCATACCGTTCTAGAGAGGTTGTATACACTTCCAGGCACATTTGTGTAGTTTTTTTTTTTTTTAAAGCCCCACAAGTAAAGGTTATCATACGATGCTCAGTGTTCCACACCTTGTGTCTTAAATCTGACATTGGCTTCTAGAAGTCATTCGGCAACAGCACATCCAACACTGCCTCAGTCTTTTGAATACACAGGATTCTATTATACGTACGGATAGGCCTTCAACCTCTTGATCATTCCTACTGGGTCTTTAGTGTGTTTCTGACCTTTTGTACAAAATACAGCATTGAGTGTTTCTTGTCAGGATGATCGGTAGGATGTAAAATCTTTAATCGTCGAGGAGTATTTCAGTAACGTATAAACTTAGAATAAGGAAAGGGCTATAAACATGAAGCCTGTTTTCAGTCCCTAAAGCACTGACCCTGGGCTTGTCCAAAGACTGGCAGCATGGCAGAGTTGTGAAGAGCGGGGCTCCGGAGCCGCCTTGCCTGGGTTTGAATCCAGGCTCTACCACTTTGAAACTGTGTGATCTTGGATAAGTCTGTGCCTCTCTTTCTTTTCTTTTTTCTTTTCTTTTCTTTTCTTTTTTCTTTTCTTTCTTTCTTTCTTTTTTAAGATTTATTTATTTATTTCAGAGAGAGAGCATGTGAGTGGGAGGAGGGGCAGAGGGAGAGAGAGTCTCAAGCAGCCTCCCTGCTTAATGCAGAGCCTGACACAGGGCTCGATCTCATGACCCTGAGATCATGACCTGAGCCGAAATCAAGAGTCAGATGCTCAACCGACTGAGCCACCTAGGTGCCCCCCTTTTTTTTTAGTTAAGTATAATTGATCTACAATATTTTATTAGTTTCAGGTGACATTTATATACATTACAAAGTGATCACCATGGTGTCTAGATTACCATCTGTCACCATACAAAATTATTAAGATATTAACGACTGTAGTCCCTATTTACATCCGTGGGACTATTTTATAACTTGAAGTTTGTACCTCTTAATCCCCTTTACCTGTTTCATCCAGCCCCTCACTCCTCTCCTCTCTGGCAACCACCAGTTTGTTCTCTGTATTTATCTGTTTTTAGATTCCACATACAAGTGACATCTGATATTTGTCTTTCTCTGTCTGACTTATTTCCTTAGCATAATACCCCCGAGTCTATCCATGTTGTCGCAAATGGCAAGATCTCATTCTTTTTTACAGCTGAGTAATGTTCCATTGTATATACACACCGTTTCTTCCTTATCCATTCACGTATCGGTGGACACTTGGGTTGCTTCCATATCCTGGCTATTGCAAATAATGCTGCAATAAACATAGGGGTGCATATATCTTTTAAATTAGTGTTTTCATTTTCCTCAGATAAATACCCAGAAATGGAATTGCTGGATCACATGGTATTTCTATTTTTAATTTGTTGAGGAAGCCCCATACTGTTTTCCACAGTGGCTGCACCAGTTTGCATTCCCACCAACAGTGCATGAGGGTTCTCTTTCTCCACATCCTCACAACACTTGTTATTTCTTGACTTTTTGATTCTGGCCATCCTGACAGATGTAAGGTGGTGTCTCATTGTGGGTTTGATTTGCATTTCCCTGATGATGAGGGATGTTGAGCATCTTTTCATGTGTCTGTTGGCCATCTGTGTGTCTTCTTTCTAAAAATGTCTATTTAGGTCTTCTTTTTTAATTGGATTGTTTGGGGTGCTTGGTTGGCTCAGTGGTTGGGTGTCGGCCTTTGGCTCAGGTCATAACCTCAGGGTCCTGGGATGGAGCCCCACGTCGGGCTCCCTGATCAGCAGGGAGCCTGCTTCTCCCTCTCCCTCTGCCTCTCCCCACTGCTTGTGCTCTCTTGCTCTCTCTCTCTGTCAAATAAATAAATAAATTCTTTGGGAAAAAAATTGGATTGTTTGCTTTTATGGTGTTGAGTTATATGAATTTTTATATATTTTGAATACTAACCCCTTATAGATCTATCATTCACAAAGATTTCCTATTCAGCAGGTGCCTTTATGTTTTTTTGATGGTTCCCTCTCTGTGCAAAAGCTTTTTAGTTAAGTGTAGTCCCAGTTGTTTATTTTTGCTTTTGTTTCCCTTGCCTGAGGAGACAGATCAAAAAAATATTGCTAAGGCTGATGTCCAAGAGTTTGCTGCCTCTGTTTTCTTTCAGAAGTTTTATGGTTTCAGGTCTTACATTTAGGCCTTTATTCCATTTTGGGTTTATTTTTATGTATGGTATAAGGAAGTAGCCTAGTTTCATTCTTTTGCATGTAGCTGTCCAGTTTTCCCAGCACTGTTTATTGAAGAGACTGTCTTTCCCCATTGTATATTCTTGTCTCCTTTGTCATAGGTTAAGTGACTGTCTATACACGGGTTTATTTCTGGGCAGTCTATTCTGTTCCGTTGATATGTTTGTTTTTGTACCGGTCCCATACTGTTTTGATTACTACAGCCTTGTAGAATAGTTTGAAATCTGAGGGCGTGATGCCTCCAGCTTTATTCTTTTTCAAGATTGATTTGGCTGTTTGGGGTATTTTGTGGTTCTGTACAAATTTTAGTATTATTTGTTCTGGTTCTTCAAAAAATGCTATTGGTATTTTGACAGGGAATGCATTGAATTATATTTTGCTTTGGGTAGTATGGACATTTTAACAGTATTAATTCTTCCAATCCATGAACATAGAATGTCTTTCCATTTATTTGTATCGTCTCAGTTTCTTTCATCAGTGTCTTATAGTTCTTAGAGTACAGATCTTTCATCTCTTCAGTTAAGTTTATTCTTAGATATTTAGTTCTTTTTGATGCAATTATAAGTGGGATTATTATCTTAATTTCTCTTTCTGATAGTTTTTAGTGTATAGAAATGCAATCAATTTCTGTATATTAATTTTGTATTCTGCAACTTTACTGAATTTGTTTATTAGTTTTAATGTTTTTTTGGTGGAGTCTTTTGGGTTTCCTATATATAGTATCACATCATCTGCAAAAGGTGACAGTTTCACTTCTTTTTTACCAATTTCAATGCCTTTTATTTCATTTTCTTTTCTGATTGCTATGGCTAGGACTTCTGGTACTATGTTGACAATAGTTTGCCTCATTGTCTTTATATGCAAAATGGGAATAATAATAGTACCCACATGATGGGTTGTTTTGAGAATTAAATACATTGGTGGAATAGGAAGTACTAGCAATCTGTCTCTCCACTTAGACAACAATTGCATCTGCCTAACGTAACTATATTAGAACTCTGGAGTCTATCGAAGGCTTGCAACTTCCAGGGGAAGGCTTGGAGAGTAAATTGGGGATAATTTCAATTTTCAGCTCTTAGTAGCAGGTACCATTTCCTCACCTCCAGCCACATGGCAGCACCTGTGCACATGTTCTTGGAGTAGTTTACACAGAGTTTGCAAGAACCTAGGTAGGCAAAAAGGAACAGGTCCTCCAGATATCAGGGATCAGTGCTCTGTTTACCTATTGCTGCTTTTTTTTTTAAAGATTTTATTTATTTATTTGAGAGAGAAAGAGCAGAGAGAGCACCACATGAGAGGTGCGGAGAGGCAGAGGGGAATGGGAGAAACAGAGTCCCTGCTGAGCAGGGAACCCAACTCAGGGCTTGATCCCAGGACCCTGGGATCATGACCTGAGCTAAAGGCAGACACTTAACCAACTGAGCTACCAGGTGCCCCAGCCGAATCACAGAGTTCCAGACAAAGAGGTGGGTGGCCATTGTTGCACCTCCTCCCATTGTTGCAAGCCCCTCCCCCAAAAGCTGGGGACTTGCAGTGGATTTAAAGGACTGGTGTCTCTTCCCCTCCCCTTCACTTTTCTTTTTTCCCCTTTTGGGAGCCAGAAAAGAAAGACCAAGGCATTAAAAAGCAATTGCATATATGGGAAAAATCAGAAAGTGATTATGCATGCCCAGGGAGAAACATGGGCTCAGAAAGAGACTTGAGAAGAACTAAAGTTTATACCTCAGGCTGATCCTTGACACAGAGGCTGTAAATAATTAAAAAAAAAATAAAATAAAAACAAAACAAGAAAAACCCAGCAAATCCTGAAGGGGGAAAATCTGCTCTCCAGAGTTACTGTATTATTAAATTCAAATGTCCAGTTTTCAACTAGAAATCACAAGGCACACAAAAAAGTAGGAAAATATGGCCCATTCAAAAGAAAAAATAATCAACAGAAACTGTCCCTGAGAAAGCCTTAATGGCAGATCTGTTAGAAACAGAATTTAAAACAGCTGTCTTAAGGTTGCTCAAGGAGGTAAAGGGAGATGTGGAGAAGGTCAAGAAAATGATGGATGAACAAAATGGAAATACAAGTAAGGAAATTGAAAACCTCAGAAGAAACCAGAAATTCTGGAGCTGGAAAATATAACTGAAATGAAAATTTCACTGTAGAGATTCAAAGGCAGAAGAAAAAATAAAAAAACTTGCAGTTAAAGAAAAGTGAACAGAGCTTAAGGGACCTGTGGGACACCATCAAGTGAGCCAACATATGTATTATGGGAGTCCCAGAAGGCGAAGAGAGAATATTTGAAGAAATAGTGGCTGAAAACTTCCTTCATTTGATGGAAAACATGAATACAAACATCTAAGATGCCCTGTGAACTCTCAAGTAAGATGAACTCAGAGAGACCCACACCTCAACACATCATAATCAAACTTTTGAAAGGCGAAGACAAAGAATCTTGAAAGCAGCAAGAGAGAAGCAATTTGTCACATACAAAGGCTCATCAATAAGATTAGCCTGTTTCTCATCAGAAACTTTGGAGGCCAAAGGCTGTGGGCTGATACATTCAAAGTGGTAAAAGGAAAAGAAACCTGCCAACCAAGAGTCCCATATTTGGCAAAACTGTTCATCAAAAGTGAGGGAGAAATTAAGACATTCTAAGATAAACAAAGGCTGAGGGAGTTTGTTACCACTAGACCTACCCTGCAAGAAATGCTCAAGGGCGTTCATGAAAGGATGCTAGACAGTAACTCAAAGCCATGTGAAGAAATAGAGATCTCAATAATGGTAAATAGGTGGACAGTTACAAAAGCTAATATTACTAAATTTGTAACTTCACTTTTTGATTTCTGTATGATTTAAGAGGCTAATACATTATTAAAAATAATTATTAATCTACTTACATTATTGTAACTTTGGTTTTTAATTCCACATTTTGTTTTCTGTATAATTTAAGAGACTAATGAATTTAAAAGAATACTTAGTTTATGTTCTTGGGCAACACAATGTGTAAAGATGTAATTTTGTGACAGCAACAACTGAAAGATGCGGGAATAGAGCCATAAAGGAGTAGAGTTTTTCTGTGTTGAAGTTAAATTAGAATACATTCAAATAAGGATGCTGAGTAATCCCCATGGTAACCACAAAGAAAACAGCTATAGAATATGCACAAAAGGAAATAAGAAAGGAATTTAAACATTTCACTACAAAAAAAAAAAATCAGCTAAACACAAAAGAATTCAGTAATGCAGGAAACAAAGGACAAAAAGTTGGAAGGCATATAGAAAAAAAATAGTAAAATTGAAAAAAGTAAGTCCTTCCCCCACCAACAATAATGAGTTTAAACCTAAATGGATTCAACTCTCCACTCAAAAGACAGATTGGCAGAATGGATTAAAAAAACATGATCCATCTATATGCTGTCTACAGAAGCCTCACTTTAGATCCAAAGACACAAATGGATTGAAAGTCAAAGGATGGAATACGATACCCTGTGCAAATAAAAGTAACCAACAGAGTAGGAGTAGCTATACTAATATCAGACAATACCAACTTTAAAACCAAAAAGTTTACAAGAGAGTAGGAAGGGCATTATATACTATTAAAAGTTTCAATACAGCAAGAAGATATAGCGATTACAAACATTTATGTACCTCATGACAGACCATCAAAATAGATGGAGTAAAAATTGACAAAATTGAAGGAGAAATAAATAATTCTACAATCATAGTTGGGGATGTCAGTACTGTACTCTCAATAATGGGTAGAACAAGCAGACAGAAGATAAGTAAGGACATAGAGAACTTGAACACCACAAGAAATCAACTAGATCTAACACTACAGAAAACACTCTCTCCAATAGTAGAAAACACATTCTTCTCAAGTGTACATGGGGCATTTTCCAGGATAGACCACATGTTAGGCCACTGATTAAGTCTCAGTAGATTTTTAAAAGATACCATATGAAGAATCTTCTCTGACCACAATCGGATGAAGTTAGAAGTCAGTGACAAAACTGGAGAATTTAACAAATTTGTAGAAATTAAACAACACTCTTAACTAGTAGATCAAAGACAAAGTCACAAAGGAAATTGGAAAATAGCTAGGGATGAATGAAAATGAGAATACAACATATCAAAACATAGGAGATGCAGCACTCGAGGGAACGTTATAGCTACAAACACATTAAAAAACAAGAGGGATCTCAAATCAAAACCTAACTTCTAACAATTTAAGGAACTAGAAAAAGAAGAACAAATTAAAGCCAAAGCTAGCAGAAGAAGGGCAATAATAACAATTAGAGCAAAGATAAATGAAATAGAGAATAGAAAACAGTAGAGAAAATGAAACCAGAAGTTGGTTCTTTGAAAAAGGCAACAAAATTGCCAAACCTTTAGCTAGAGGGACTAAGAAGAAAGAGAAAAGACTCAAATTACTAAGAAACGAACATGAGGACATTAGTACTGGTTCTACAGAAATAAAAAAAGACTGTGAAAGAGTCCTGTGAACAATTGCATGCTAACAAACTGGACAACCAGATGAAATGGACAGGTTCCTAGAAACACAGAACCTACCCAGACTGAATCAAGCATAGCAAAAGGAAATACGAGTAGCGCTATAACTAGTAAGGAGATTGAACCAGTAGCTAAAACTCTACCAACAAAGAAAAGCTCTGGACCTGATGGCTTCACTGGTGAATTCTGCCAAACACTTAGAAAAACTGAATCCAGTCCTTCTCCCCATGTGACTGGAAGGTCACTTTGTGAGCATCCTTTCCAGACAGCAGCCTGGCCTTTCTGAAGAAATAGTTTAAGGCCTTCGGGGCAGTCAGCATCGCTGCTCAGGGCCCCACATAGGTCCGTAAGCCCTCTTGAGCCCTGAGCTTGGGCATGCGGGCCCTGCAAAGACAGCGTAAAAGCCGGACGGTGGTGACAGTCCTAGTGCTCCATCTCTGCCGTGTGCAGGCCCAGGTTGGTTGGAACGCCTTTCCACCATCCAGCATCACCCTTCTCAGGAAGAGCTAAACTGCTTTAGAGCAGGCACTAGGTTATGTGTATCATCTTAGGTTATGGAGAGGATGACGGAATCCTAGTCATTCCCGTGTAGGAAGCACCTGCCGCCCGGCTCCTTTGATCCCCACAACCACCGGTGAAGTAGGTGATTTTCTCCCCATCTTACAGATGAGGAATCAGACCCAGAGACGTGAACCACACTGCCCCTGTCGGAGCCAGTACTTGAATTCGGATCTGTTGGACTCTGGAGTCCGTTCTCCATCTGTCACTTGCTCATCCTTGCTCAGCACTACATGCATAGTAGGTGTTCGGGAAGTCTTTATTGAATGAATGTTGAAGGGACCGCCTGGAAACCAGTGCAGGTGACAAGTTTTTCAACAGTAACCCCAACTGGGAAGGTTAATGAGTGGACAGAGCCACTAGAGGTCAGAATTTAGCAAGTCTTTGTTAGCTCAGGAGCACAGCTTGGGATAGTCTCTGACCCTGAGAGCTGGAAAGGACCCCAGAGGTGCCCTTACCCCCTTCATAGTCCCTCCCCCTCCTCATTGGTGAGAAAACTGGGGCTCAGAGATGCTATGAGTTGCGCAAAACCGTGCTTTGCACAATACCACGATACCTCTTTAATCACCTTCCTGGAGCCTAAAGCATTTTGTTCTCTGAGAACAACATTCGGTGACCGTGTGGAGCAGCAGGTGCGCCAGCTGCTGGGGAGACAACAGAGAGGCCAAGCCTGGCCCTGCATGGGGCTTGAAGTGAATCTGGGGTCTTCACTATCTGTGGTCTTCACTCTGCATTCCACTACTCTAAATCATCGGTCTGAACTAGGAAGGAGGTTGCTAACCCTGAACTTCTATCATGTATACCAAATGGTCTTGGGTTTTTTGGGGTGGAGGGTAAGAGATGACTAGAACACAACCATCATAGACGGGACTGCTTGGAAGCCTAGGCAGAGAAGAATGAGAGCAGACCAGTGGTGGGAATCCCTTCTTCCCCAGGCTGTTACATCAGTCAGGACTTACGGGAAAGAATATGCAGGCTGCCGTAAACCAGCTCTACTGTCAGTCTCAAGAGGGCTCCCGCCTGGGAAGCTGTGGGTTCGGCCCCGAACAGGTGCACTTATACATATAACTGCACTAAAGAAAAAAGATGGTCAGGGGCGCCTGGGTGGCATAGCGGTTAAGCGTCTGCCTTTGGCTCAGGGCGTGATCCTGGCGTTATGGGATCGAGCCCTACATCAGGCTCTTCCGCTATGAGCCTGCTTCTTCCTCTCCCACTCCCCCTGCTTGTGTTCCCTCTCTCGCTGGCTGTCTCTATCTCTGTCGAATAAATAAAATCTTTAAAAAAAAAAAAAGAGAGAAAGAAAAAAGATGGTCAAGCACTAAAAATCCATTCAGTTACAGATAATCAATTATCGATGAGCCATCCTTAAAGGTTGAAGGCCTGAGTTCCTGAGCAGTGGGTCCATGTCATGTGGCAAAGTAAGGGGCCTGAGAATAGGGCTTTTGTTTTGCTTCTGCTGGTAATCTAAACCAGTGCATCTCCAACTCCGCTGTGCCTACGAATCACCAGGTTCTGACCCGGGAGCTATGGAGAAGGATTTGCACTGAGTGGGGAGGAGGGTCTGACAGGTGTGCCAAGCTTAGCCCACTGCCTCTTTCCAGCAGACGCAGAGAAGGGCTGCCACTTCCAGCACATCTTGGCCTGTGCTCGCCTGAGTGTCAACCCAGACCTGAGCGAAGGTGTGCTGCAGCAGGTGCTGGAGCTCCTGGAGGACCAGAGCGACATCGTCAGCACAACGGAGCACTACTACACGGCGTTCTGAGGCCAGGCCGGCAGATGGCGTGCGTGGGGCCGGGCCAAGGAAGAGGACCAGCAGGTGGTGGTCACTCCCAGGCTCCGATTTTAAACCTCACGCCAAGGCTTATAGGCCTGGTGGCAGTGATCTCATAATAAACTGTGAAGTATGGTCATTTAAGGAATGGAACTGGGCTTAAATTCTGTAGGCTGCCCTCTGGCTGCTGTATCCGTGGGATAAAGTAACTTATCTCAGCCATGACATAGAAAACCCTCCCCATTGACCTCTTGCCTGGACCGGGCATTGCTCTTAGAGCATTAGGGAGGAAATTGGTGGCTGAATTGGTGTGTATGTGGCTTGAGGCTCTGTCACAGTAAAGGGGTGTCACATGGTAAAGTGAAGTGAAGAGCATCTTGCCAGATTCACACAGACCTAAAACATTTTAAAACTTCAGCCTATTGAGTACGTTCTTGTAGGCCTGTTTCAGTGGTTAAGAACCTAGTGTAGGGAACTCCTTCTTGGGTGAGTATCACTCACCTACGATTTCCATGGATCAAGTACCAGAGGTGGGTCCTGAGTCCTGGGACGATTGTTGTTTACGGACCCACCCAGAGATGGGAATAAATGGATCCGAGGCATGGCTCTGTGTTGGTCATTTTCCTTATTTTCCTCATAAATTAAGAGGTGTCTTGGTACATTTCCCTACACTTGAGGACATACGTGACTAAAGACATTGTCCTTTAATGCCCTGCAGTCCTTGGAGGCTCTCAGCCAGTTGGCTGGCTTGTAGACGTTATTTTCAAGGTTACCATGAATGTGCAGGGTGTTCTAACACCATCCAGACAAAGACTCTGTATTTGCCCGGACAGGTGATGGAGTCGTGCTGTTGCTAGGAATGGCAAGGTAAAGGGAAAAAATCCGAGGTATGTAGTAGGCTTGTTCTAACAGCTAAATGACAAACCCAGCCAGCAAAAATAAAGTGTGGGGACAGAATTGGAGTTAATTACAGTCATTTCAAAAAGGCACATCTGCCTTCGTCTGCTCCATTTGCTCTTGACGTAATAAGCTCTTAGCGGCTCTGCTGGAGAGCCTGCAGGCCTCGAGTTGTTCTGCTCTCTGTGGAAATGGAGTGGTTTTTATACTTAGAAGTTGGCTGCAGTTTCATATGTCAGGCTGAGGGCTAGTACCAACAGATTGCTTCCTGTTGTGGACTTTTCTGACTTGGTCCAAACATCTGTCCTCTTTCTAACAGCTGTTTACCCAGGTGCCTGCCCCATGCCCTCCATGCATTTGGAAGCTTCCCCATGGCATGGGGTCTACCTGGGATAACACCCCAGCTATCTTCCTTGATAGCAGTGGATGTTCCTTATTGAATACATCTTGAGTTATCAGGGCTGCCGAGGAAGGAGTCTTGAATCAGCAACCCCACTTCCAGGGTTTATCCCAAAGAGATGATCACACAGGTGTGAAAGGATGAAAACACAAGATTCCCATTGCTGCGTAATTCAGAGTTCTGTAATTGGGAAAAGTAGTTATCCATAGGGAAAAATTAATGATGATACATATACACAGTAAAATACTGTGCAACTATTGAATGATGGAGTAGACAGATACTAAGGCCCGGAACACTCTTCCCAAGAAAACAGTTACAGATCTGTTTACATAGTATACTGTTGATCTGAAGCAACTTGTATGTGTGTATCTAGAGCGAGAGAGTGTACTTCTGCACGTGTACCTCGGTATAAACGTGGCTCGTGTATACACTTACATACAGTTGACCACTCCCCCCTCCTGGAAGTACTTTCTGCACTTGGCATTCAGGACACCACACTCTGGGTGCTCTTTCTCTCTTTCTCCATCTCCTTTCCCTGGTCTTCCATCTCGCTGAGGGCTCGGGGTTGGGTCTTAGGCTCATTCCTGTGCAGCTGGCTCCCTTGGAGATCTTAAGCAGTCGTGTGTCTCAGACGATATGTACGCTGACAGATTCGCTGCATCTTATCCAGCTAGGACCTCTTCTGAACTCCAGACTCCTGTGTGCAGCTTCCTACTGACATCTCCACTTCAGTGTCTGAAAGACCCCACGCACATGCCCACAGCCAGGCACCTGATCACCCCGACCCAAGACGTGCTCCTTCTGAGGTTTTTCCTGATTCAGAAGAAGGCAGCCCCATCTTTCCAGTTGTTCAGGCCAAACATTCCACATCCCACCTGTCCACCAGTCACCCTGGCTCTACCTTCTAGATACTTCTAGAATCTAACCGCTTCTCACTGCTGCTCTGCTACCACCTGGAATCTTGCAGTTGCCTCCTGACTCAACTCCCTGCTTCCACCCCAGCCCCTCGTCACTTCGTTCTCCACACAGCAGCCAGAGCCATCTGCTCAAACGGAAGCCAGATTCTGTCGTCCTCTGCTCCAGCTCTCCCGTGACTCTGTCTCACTCCAGGTAGGGCCCCAGGGCATCCCAGTGCCAACAAGGAGCTGCTCTGCCGGGCCTCCTCTCTGCACCATGCCCCGGTTCCCACCCCGCTTAGCTTCATAGGCCTTGCTGTCCCTCACACACCAGGAACATTCCTGCCTTGGGGCCTTTGTGCTTGTTTCCCCTGCCTGGAGTGTTCCTCAGCCAGGTAACCGCGTGATGGCCTTCCCCCTCCCCTCCTTTGGGTCTTTACTTGAGTGTCACCATCTTGCTAAGGCCTGTCCTGATCCCCTTCTCCCTCCTTCCCAGGACTCTTCAGTACTTACTTTTCTCCACAGTACTTGTCACCATGTAACACATTCCGTATATTTCTTACTTGATTTGTTTATCTGTCTCCGCAACAGAAGAAATGCTCCGTGAGGGCAGGAGTCCTTCTCTGTTCTGTTTCCTGTGTGTCCCCTGCACCTAGAGCAGTGCCTGGCATGTCTTTCCAGCCATGCCACGCCTGTGTACGTATCTGGCTGCCCTCTACCTGCAGGTATCTTCCTTTCTTTCCTGGGGGGCTTTCTCCAATGTCTTGGAAGGCTGTTCAGGCTGGAAGTGCTCAGAATTAAACCCACTGGGAACAGCCTCATCCTGTGGGACCCAGCTCCCTTGCCCTTCAAATGAGATCTCGGAGGCTCGTGTTCTACACCAGTTCCCAGAGTTTCTCTGTGGGATTAATCTCCATGCCCCCACAGTAGCAGCTGACTTGACAGCCACCCTTAATTGGCTGCCTTGCCCCGCCCCGTCTTCCCCACTCCCCATCACTGTTTGCCACACCTCCCAAATGAACTGCTTCCTTTCCAGTTGTTGTCTCACGGTCAGCTTTTGGTTGAACACAAATAACACCACAATCACAAGTATATTTGAGAAATGCTGTATGAATAATTGCATGTGTCAAGCAAAGATTACTGGAAAAACCAAAGTGACCCACTTGTTACTCCGGAAAGATGAGCTATCAGGTGCTTTTTAGCTCCGTATCTCTATTTGCTGTTTTTACAATTACCAAGTGTCATTTCTATGAAAATAATAAAGCTGTTTCTCACTCCCCATCCTCCACTCACACAACCCGAATGATGAGTGAACCAAAAATAAGATGGACCTTATATCCTGTAGCAGCATAAGAACTCTGAGAAGATGAGGGGAGCCCTTGGAAAATGCTCTGGGGCTAACTACAGTCGGGTCACTGCTCATGCACCAAAGAGCCACCAAAGACTTCCTCTGAAGAAGAGGGAAACGGAGCCAACATCCTGGCTCTCAGTGTGCACATTTTAGGAGGCATGAACACTGCGTGTAGTTTATGGAAGAAAGAAGACAAATGGTGCTACTGTCTGGTCAGGGGTTTGTTTGAAGCTCTGTGATCTTCTCCATCTGGTAAGCTACCAGTGCTTCTCATCCCTAAAAGACACTTCTTTCTAATTATTTTCCCCTCTGATAGTGTGCCAGGACACTGGCCGAGAGAAAGCCAAGCGGAAAGAAGTCTGTTCAGTGATGAGGAACCCGAGATGTGGTGCCAACGATTGAGACCAAGCAAACTTGTAATTTTCCGTTGGGGAGAGCATGCGCACTTTCTTCCTAGTGTGGTTTCTCCTCTACAAGTGGCCTCTACAGCAGCTCCCCCAAGAAGCATCTCATTGTTTCCTTACTAGATTAATGTGAAGAATACGGGCAGACTCCGAATGACCGTGAAGGGGCTCTCTGGGGAAGCCAGCCGCAGGTGCTGGGAGGAGAGGGGGACCGTCCCAAAGGGAAATGGCGCCCGTGGATGAAGGACCTTGCAATAGCGTATCTGCGTGAGAGTCTACTCTAAATGCAAGCCCAAACTCCCACACAAGTGAGTTTTTATATAGTACAGAATTTGTTTTTAAATACAGCCCATTTTAATTGAACTTTTATTAAATAAACCCAAACAGGTAAGTCACAGCACAGCACAAGGCTGTGTTCACAAGAATTCTACATCAGACCCCAAATTCCTGAAGAGACGGAAGTCTTTCTGTGTGTGTTAAAGTGCTAGGTTTTCATCTTGGAACGTAAAGAGGAATTTCAAAGACCACATAATCATTTTTTTAGATGGTAAAGTGGCATGCCATTAACTCAGACTGATTTGGTGAAAGGTTTATTTAAATTAGTGAAAAATCTAGAAACAGTGCTACTTTATTACTTTAAGTTTATGCAGTGTTCCATGTGACATCTGAATTACCATGAGGGAACAGGTTGGCTGCTTTTAGAAAACCTGTTTTAATGGATAAGAATTATTTTAATTATATATCATTTAATCATGTGTTATGTACTATTCAATATTAATCGGTGATTTTAAAGTACTTGAACTTAAGAGATTTGAGAACATGTCCACACAAAAAATTCTATGTCAGTGTTGACAACACTGTCACTCCTAATAACCAAAAAGTGAAAACAACCCAAATGTCCATGGAGTGATGAATGGATAAACAAGTGTATCTATACGATGGACTGTTGTTCAGCCAGACGAAGGAATGGAGTGCTGATGCATACCCCACTGACGCACCTTGAAAACATGCTAAGTGAAAGATGCCAGATACAAGAGGCCACATAGTGTGTGAGTCCATTTCTATGAAGTGTGTAGAATAGGCCAGTCCATAGAGAAAAAAAATAGACAGTGGTTGCCAGGGCCTGGGGGAAGGAGGGGATTTGCTAGTACAAGGTGTCCTTTTGGGGTGATGGAAATGTTCTGGAATTAGTGGTGATGTTTGCACAACTGCGAATATACTCCAAACCCCTGAACTGTGGGCTGGGTTGGGATTCCTCACAGCATGGTGATTGAGTTCCAAGGGCAGGCACCCCAAGAGAGAGCACAACCCTCCAGCTGTATGGCCATTCCGGACGTAGCCCCAGAAGCCACACACAGTCACTCCCATGGTGTTCTTATTGCCAAAGCTGTCAAAGTCCCACCCAGTTTCCAGAGGATTGAATAAACCACCTGTTGATGGGGAGTAACAAGATTCTAGAAGGGCATGTAGAACCAGGAATATTGTCCTGGCCATTTTTGGAGAGCAAAATCTCTCACAGACACATTTCAACTTTTATACACATACAGCCTCATTCTTTAAAAAAAAAAAAGAAAGCAAGCAAGCAAGCAAGCAAAAAACCTTTTTGGGGGGGCTGTCCATAAATACAAAGAATGGGGAAATGGTCTACCACTTCCCAGGTACTCTGTATTTTCTTTTTTAGATTATATGTATATTTTTAGAAAAATAACCATGTTAATATTTTGCCTATCCTTCCAGAAAAAAATATGTCAGCATTTTATATGTATCCTGGTTTTTATTTATTTATGTATAGTAGAGGTTTCTTTCTACTTTAGCATGCAAGATTGACCACATCCTTTTTTTTTCAGTTGTTAAAAAAAAAAATCAGTTGTATTTCTGTATACTAACAAGCTGTTTTAAAATGCAGTTAAGAAAACAATCTCATTTAAAATAGCATCAGAGGGCACCTGGGTGGCTCAGCCAGTAGACCGTCTGTGTTTGGCTTGGGTCATGATTCCAGGCCCCGCACCGCTCTCTGCTCAGGGGGGAGCCTGCTTCTCCCTCTGCCTGCCGCTCCCCCTGTGCTTTCTTTTTCTCTCTCTCTCTCTGACAAATAAATAAATAAAATCTTTAAAAAAAAGAACATCAAGGGGCGCCTGGGTGGCACAGCGGTTAAGCGTCTGCCTTCGGCTCAGGGCGTGATCCTGGCGTTATGGGATCGAGCCCCACATCAGGCTCCTCTGCTATGAGCCTGCTTCTTCCTCTCCCACTCCCCCTGCTTGTGTTCCCTCTCTCGCTGGCTGTCTCTATCTCTGTCAAATAAATAAAAATAAAATCTTAAAAAAAAAAAAAATCTTAAAAAAAAAAAAAATAAAAAAAAAATTAAAAAAAATAACATCAGAAACAATGAAATACTTGGGAATTAATTTAAACAGGAAGGTAAAAGATCTGTACAATGAAAGGTATAAGACATGGATCAAAGAAATTTAAGTGGGCACAAAGAAATGGAAAGATATTCCATGTTCAGGGATTAGAAGCATTAATATTGTTAAAACGTCTCTACCACCCAAAGCAATCTATAGATTCAAAACAATCTCTATCAAAATTCCAATGGCCTATTTCACAGAAATAGAAAAACCAATCACGAAATTTGTTTGGGACCACAAAAGACCCCAGATAGACAACGCAGTCTTGAAAGAGAAGAACAAAGTCACAAGCATCACATTTCTGATTTTAACCTGCGGTTGGCCCTTGAACAACACGGAAATTAGAGGTGCTGATCCCCCATGCAGTCAAAATTCAGGTATAAGTTTGGGCTCCCCAAAAAGGTAGTTACTACTAATAGCCTACTATTGACTGGAAGCCTTACCAATAACATAAACAGTCAATTAACACACATGCTGTATGTTATATATATTATATATGGCATTCTTAATAAAATAAGCTAGAGAAAAATTTTTATTAAAAATCATAAGGATGAGAACATAAATTTATAGTACTGTATTTATCAAAAAAATTCAGTGTATAAGTGGACCCGTACAGTTCAGACCCCTGTTGTTCATGGGCCAACTGTATATTACACTTACAGTCATCAAAACAGTGTTTGACCACATCCCTTTTTTAAAAAAGATTTTATTTATTTTTGAAAGAGAGGAAGCATGTGAGCAGGGGGAGGGACAGAGAAAGAGAGAACCTCAAGCAGACTCCCTGCTGAGCACAGAGCCGAAAGCAGGGCTCTATCTCACGACACTGAGCCGAAATCAAGAGTCGCATGCTTCACCAACTAAGCCACCCCAGGAGCCCCTGACCACATCCTTTTAAATGGTCACAAAATTCCCTTGTGTGGCTGTCCCTTAATGTATTTAACCATATTCCTATTGAGAAACATTTAACTGGTTTCCAGTTTGTGTCTATTGCCACCAGTGCTGCAGGAAACATCCTTCTACATGTTTCCTTTCTTGCCATACATTTGCAGGTATATTTGTATGGTAAATTTTTAGCAGTGCAACTGCCAGGGAAGAGGGCATGAGCATTTAAGAATTTGAATAGACACTGACACATTACTCACTGAAAACACTGATCCATTTATACTCCTATCAATGATGTATGAGTCTCCTGTTTGCCTACAAGCTCATCTCTAATTTGTACCATCCGTGGTTTTAATCACCAGCCATCTGAGAGGTAAAAATTATATCTGGGTTTCATTTGCATTTATTTTTTTTCACATGTGAGTGCTGTCGAGCATTTGTCATTATGCGCAACCTCGAGACAGATGCAGTTTTGCCCTGGGCAGCAACCATTGATTCCAGAAGAGGCTAAGAATGGTCCTGGTCCTATGTTCTGCAGCGGTATCAGCTATAGAACCAGCCCGGAGGCCTGCTGCTGAGCTCCCAGTTAATGCACAGCTGGAATAAACATCCGGAAGAACTCAAACCTCAAGGTTCCCATTTTGCTACTTCAAGTGCTTGGGTCCCATGCCTGCCCGAATATAACATATGCTAATACATGAGGGCAGCAATAGTTTTGAAACCAATCACCATGTTATCGATGCAAAACTCTCATAGACCAGAAGCTCTTCAGCTCTGGTTCACGGACACTGTCCTCAGCTAGATTAATTTGAAAACTAAGATCATTTTTAAGAAAGTGCTAGTTAAGTAGAGAAGATAGTTTTAGGAATGGAAATGGTTTCAATGCCACCTCCACTTTAAACAGCATTGCATAATTATCGGAATAAGGTGATGCTTGCATTTTCATCATTGACTGGATTTGGTACAATTAATCGGGGCACTGGACAGCAACCCTTTTGATAATCTTCTTGCCTAGAAATTGCTTCCTCGGAGAGAAGGGTTTTTATGTCTTTGTTCTGAGGACAATCAGTGATTGGGGGAGATAAAGCAGGCGTGAGGACAGAAAATCCTTCCATTTTTTGTGCCCCTATAGAACAGAGCAATGGTGGCACCACAGAAGCTGTGGTTGGGGCGAAGCTGACTCATGATGAGTGCTGAATTTTGTCCTGGACAGAAATCTGTGAATGATCAGTTTATTCCAATATAAATTAGGTGGCAGGGTAATATATTGAGCTCTTAGCGCTGGGGTTTGTTTTTCCTGTATTTTATTTCTTCTTTCTGAGCAGGAAACCAGCCTTGCCTCGGGGAGGTTGGTTTGGGGGCCAAATGCTGAAGCTGTTTGTGCAGACAACCTGGAAGCCTGGAGCCTGGCAGGGATTGGAGATTAGTGGATTCTAGGCATTGCAGAGCGGAACATGCTCCCTACGGTGCCCTAGGCAGACGGGCAGGATGGCAGGACTTCTACGGAGAGGCTTTGTGGTGTCTCTTCGAAGCTTAGAGCCTTGGCCTAGGATTCCCAGCTTTCGCCAAGATTCCCAAGCTTGGAACGGAAGCCGTGTAAGCCTTCTCCTTTGCAGAGACAGCCTGGGGACATCAGCAGAAGACTCGGTCTCAGGCGAAGAGTGGACTTACCTCCATCTTCCAGGCCTATGTAACCTCCTGGATTTTCATGCGTCCCCAGGGCAAGGGAGAGCCTGCCCCACCTGCTACCACCAATATTATTTTCCTGCCTGCCCCCGAGGGTGAGGTCTCCAAGCTCAAGGTAACTTGAAATAAAGGAATATGACAAGTCTCATGTGAGTTTTGGGAGTAAGAGTCAGATAGCACTACAATTAGAATATATTCAAGGTGAGCCTTAGAACAAATGTATGCTCCCACCCACTTACATTCCAGAATGGCCTTGTGAGTGGGAGAGAAAACGAGGGCGCCACAGTACGGCTCCGGGGGATTGCTCATGACCCCTCCACAGGAGCTTGCTGCCAGTGAAAACCGCCTGTCCTGCGTCATGGCAGAAGCAATCAGAAAGCACCTCTGAGGATGGGGGAGAGAAATTGTGGTAAGAGTTTGTTACATTTCCTCAGCGGGGTTCGCCTTAGCCTGAACTGAGACTATTACCTTGTCCTGCAGCCATCGTGCGTGCAGGCCGGCCAGGGATGACCTGGCCCACAGGCAGGTGAGCAAATAGGACCTGACTAAGGAGGAAGGCCCCAAACCACATGAGCAGCAAGTCTTCTCCCAACATGAAGAAACTTGAAAAGGTCTTACTCACTCTAGCAACCCTCCCAGCCCAGCCCAGCCCAGCGCCCCAGGAGGAGTCAGCAAAGTGCCTGGGCCTGTGGTTTCTGTCCCGTCCCGGCTTGCCTTGACCTGGTGCAGGGCAAAAAATGGAATCACCACTCCTGGGAATGACAGCTGGCTTGGGAACGCTGGTGTCAGCACAAGCAGAAACTCCGTCAGGGCAAGCCTGAGAGCGGCATGTGATCTGCTGTCTCTGCGCATTTGTTGTAGGCCCGGGTCACCAGGGAAAATGGGGGGTAGGCAGCTGTGAACCTACAGCCAGCTGAGTTTGGTTGTTTCCCCGGGGCTGGAGACTTATCTAGATTTAACTAACTGCTGTCATGTTTCCTCAGAGGGAGCCCACATCACAGTTCACCTAGAGATCTGTGGCAGACCCAGCAATAGGCACAGAGCGATGCTTAATAAATGTGTAAATGGATGGGCACTAATTGAGCGCCAGCTGTGTGCAAGGCGTCACGCCAGGTATAGAAGGGGATGCCAAGACAAATCTCCACCCCTGTCTTCAGGGAGCTTTCGATCATGTGGGTCATAAGCACATGCCTACACAATTTATAACCCATGGATGCAAATGTGTCTTGTTTGACCCTCAGAGTTTGAAAATTTTCTATCAACATAAAAAAAATGAGCTACCAACTGTATAGGAAGAGAAAAAGGTTGTGTGTGTGGTGTGAATGTGTGTGTGTATGTTTGTGTGTGTGTCTGAAAGGCTTCAGAAGCAACTGGTAACAGAGGTGGCCTCTTCAGTTAGGGAATTGGAGCCAGGAGTGGCTGAGAGACTTACTGCAATGTTTTATAATTTTTTTAATGTGAAAATGTAATAACTCTAAAACAAAACAAAATGGAAGGGGGAATTCACATAAAAATCCAGATTTCTGGCTTTTCTTGACAACTCAGAATTCTGGCAATACTGGGAACATTTAGTCTGAAAACAGTGGGTGGGTGGGGGAGGGGCCGCATTAAAGGACTTCGGGCTGAGAGCTGGCATCCGATTTACATTTTGGAAAGACTCGTTGGGCAGCAGAGCGGAGGAGCACTGCATGAGGGCAAGCTCAAGGGCGGGTAGGCCAGAGAGCCGTGGGCACAGCAGGACGCGGGAAGGGTAGGGAGGGCCTCAACTGGGACAGTGGCAGGTGGATGGATTCATTAATGGAGACATTAATGAAGTAGATGGGTAACCGATTTAGGGGTGAAAGAGAGTGGAAATGGCCAGGGCGACTCCCAGGTTCTGCCAGACAGACCATAGTACGTGCCACAGGAGTTTTAGTCTGATGGACGGGAAAGACAGCCCAGCACATCTGCGGGCCTTCAGAACTGGAGACAGCAGAAATGCTCGAAGAATGTATCTGCTGAGATGCACAGAGAGGCCCACGTAGGAAATGCACTCTCGGGAGTAATTAGCTCCTCTCCTCCATTCCAGGCACCAGTAGTGTCTCAGCGATTGTCTCCGTGATTTATGCAGTGGTTTACAGCCTCTCTGGAGAATGCAGCATGGGATAACTGGAATTTCAGACAATCTTAATGCTTGTGGCTTAAAAGGCAAAGAAGCACCGAGAAGTCATTGAAATCATGTTCCTGCAGGGAATGGATTTTCTTGGATCTGGGTGCGTATCCTTTACAGCTTTATTAGTCACTGCTAAAGCCCTTTTTGGGTCACAAAGCTGCCAGCAGGGTGCCGTTCCTGGGAGGAATATAATTACCTTGAGCAACAAGCCCCAAATAGCAACCCTGCATGTCAACAAGCCAGGCTGCCCGGCAACGCCACCGGCCACAAGGAGGGCAGGTACCCCAGCCCCGAGGGCTCAGGCAGCCAGTAAGGAACCAGCCTGGAGCTTCCACCATCCTCTTTTCCCTTGAGTTTTGATTTAGCAGTCTGGGGTCTTTCACAGAGGATGCAAACAGCAGTTCCTTGAAGGCAGGAAGTGAGCGTTCCCGGCCCCTGCATCTGCAAGGGCATCCGTGACAGTGTTTGATCACATTTGCTCCGTGAATCGGAGTTGAAAATACTTTCCCTTTGAGGCTTGGTGGTCACATATCAATTTCTTAATGCTGTGACCTCAGCTTTAATCTGTGATGTAGCAAAGATATTCGAAGTAAGATCACGCTAACGTGACGTGCTTAATAATAGCTCGTGATTATTGAAAGTCATGCACCCGTCACTCAGCAAACCTAAATCTTCACATGTACCCGGGCAGGGAGCTACCGTTATCATTCCCATGCTATGTGTGAGGAAATTGAGGCCAAGCCTAACTTGCCTCAGAGCACACAGCAAGTAAGTGGCAGAGCCAGTTTTGTACCCAGCGCGATTCCCCACCGGGCTGTATTGCGTTCAAGATCGGAGAAGCCTGTTCTCTGGTGACTCTCACGGGTGAACACAGCACTGCGTCTTTACATTTGGGTTGATGCGTCAACTGTGTTTTCAGTACGTCTAAGGCTGCGCGAGAACCCCGCTTCTCCTGATAAAGTCACAGAGGATGCCGGGCTGAGCGGGTGGGATGACATCACGTCCCACACGTGGCATGGGGGACGCAGGTGTTTACTGACACATGTAGGACAGCAGGGTCGGGCCCGAAAACGTTCTTATCTAAACAGCAATACAGCCCCAGAGCGAGACCAAAAGAATGGTTCGGAAACCTCCAGAGGGTTTGGTTTGGCCCATACAGTCTTGGTATTCTCAGGTGTTATTTTTTTTAATATTAAAAATCTTTAATGATGAAATATTTTAAACATACAGAACAAAATAGGACAGAAAACCTAGACACCACGGAGCAGCTGTGCATTATTTCCTGTACAGGCTTCAGTTCTATCCCTAAGGAAACCCGATGTGAGAGATACAGGTAGAAACCGCCCCATTCCGGGGCGCCTGGGTGGCACAGTGGTTGAGCGTCTGCCTTCGGCTCAGGGCGTGATCCCGGCGTTATGGGATCGAGCCCCACATCAGGCTCCTCTGCTGGGAGCCTGCTTCTTCCTCTTCCACTCCCCCTGCTTGTGTTCCCTCTTTCGCTGGCTGTCTCTGTCTCTGTCAAATAAATAAATAAAATCTTTAAAAAAAAAAAAAAAAAAAAAGAAACCGCCCCATTCCTCCCCTGCCTCCACCCCCACACATGACCTTGGGGTTGATACGCATCATTGCCACGCACATTTGTTATTGCGGCATAAATTACAAGGAGTAAATTATACAAATCTTAGTCATACAGTTTGATGAATTTTACCTGTGTGTATTTCCCAAACAAGATATAGATCGAGAACATGTCCAGGACCTGAGGGGGCTCGTTGGCCTCACATTTCAAAAATAAATTGATGGAGTTGCCAACATTTAAAAGTCTAAAAATTTAGGGATTTAATGTAAAACTCCAAATTTCTAGCTTCTCTTGGAAAATAGATGCACCCGAAGCTCACATTCCGGCTCAGAGACAGAGTGGCGGCTGCCCACATTAGATGGGGCGGGAGGGCCCCAGTGTATCTACTGTTATTATCCAGTGCACCTTATTTGCTTGTGTCATCTAACCTCATCCCCTGAAAGGTGCCTCATGTTTATAACATCTCAAAAGTAGTGCAAATCAAAAAGGCTGAGAACAATTGCTTAGCCATCTTAAGGAAGGCAGAGTTTGAGGAAAAAAGCTCTCTTCTTCCCCACCCGCTCAGTGACTGGGGAAGCTGCTGACATCGCCATCAAACAAAAAGGGACCAGATTCTCCAGGTCTTTACTGCTCAAAGTGCGGTCCTCGGACGGGCAGTGTCAGCATCATCCAGGAGCTTGTTAGAAATGCAAACTCTCAGTTCCCTCCCCAGACCTCCTGTATTAGTCAGCTAGGGCTGCTATGACAAAGTTCCACAGGCTGGTGGCTTAAACAACAGAAATTTATTTTCTTGCAGTTCTGGAGGCTTAAAGCCCAAGGTCAAGATGTGTGGAGGGTTGGTTTGCTCTGGAGCCTCTCTGCTTGGCTCGTAGATAGCCGCCTTCTCCCCGTGTCTTCACATGGTCTTCCCTCTGTGTCCGTGTGTATTCCGCTCTTTTTATAAGGACACCAGTTATCTTAGGTGGATTAGAGCCCGCCTCAATGACCTAATTTAACCTAATGACCCCTTTAAAGACCCTATCTCCAAATGCAGTCACGTTCTAAGGTAGTAGCAGTTAGGACTTCAGCATAAGAGTTTTGAGGGAACACTTCTCAGCCCATAACACCCACTAAATCAAGATTTACATTTTAGCAAGATCCGCAGGGAACTCACGTAGACGTTAAAGTTGAGGAAGCACTGCCCAGTGCCTGCTCCCTGGCGGACAAAACCCCAGTGGGTCTGTCTGGGGGGTACAGGCAGAGGAAAGGAGGAGAAGGCAGGTCTTAGATGAACTTTCTCTCTGTTCCATAGGTCCGGTGGAGTGGGAATCCTGAGATACTTCAGGTCAGTTCCTTCTTGAGGGGGTGTCCCTGTTCTCACGGAGGAGAATGTGAGCAGGTGAGGTTAACATGTGAGGCCTGGTGAACCAAAGCTGATATGAATATGACCCACGGGAGAGACGAGCCTCCCCCTGAAAACAGGTTGGAATGCTGGGCAATGAGCAGCCAGTTCTCAGCAAAGAGGGCATTTTCATCTGGCCACTAACTGCAGGCTTCCTCTCTCAAGGTGCAAGGCAGGTCTCTGGGATTTCCTGGGATGGGGACCAGGAAGATACCACACTGCATTCCTCCCCGCTCTGTACAAGCTCATTTACCACCTCTGTCCTAGGCCTGATACCATGGTGACAGTTGCCATGGAGATACTCCTCTGCATGGTTGAAGCTAATCCCCACCATACTGTCAGTCCTACGGTTTAAACTAGAGATTTTCCAAGCTGTGTTCCATAAAACTATAAGGTGTTTCTAGGGTTTTACAGACATTCAAATCTCAATTAAATGTATTTTAACTTTGTTTTTTAAATTACAAAGAATGTAGATTCTTTTTTTTTTTTTAAAGATTTTATTTATTTATTTGACAGAGAGAGAGAGACAGCCAGCGAGAGAGGGAACACAGCAGGGGAGTGGGAGAGGAAGAAGCAGGCTCCCAGCGGAGGAGCCTGATGCGGGGCTCGATCCCATAATGCCGGGATCACGCCCTAAGCCGAAGGCAGACGCTTAACGACTGAGCCACCCAGGCGCCCCAAGAATGTAGATTCTTAGGAGAAAAATCAAACAGTATGGAATATATGCTGAAAAGTGAATGTCCAAATTCCCATCTGACAGAGTAGCTTGCTTAGAGCTAATCCCTTCTACAAATAATGATGATGAATTCTGGACAACCCCAAAAACCCCCCCAACCTACTTGATGGCACTGGAGAGCACCCAGACCGTAAAGGAAGGGAAACTCCGGGTGAGATCCACATTCGTATAGCTTTTCCCTAAGGCAATCATTCTCAAACTTTAGTGTGTATTATTATCTCTGCGGAGCTTGTTAGAATATAGATTGCTGGGCTCTAACCCCAGAGTTTCTAATTCACTAGGCCTGGGGTGGGGCCCCAAATTTTGCATTTCTAACCAGTTTCCACATGAGGCGAATGCTGCTGGTCTGAGGACCACGCTTGGAGAGCCTCAGTCAGCTCGCACAGGCAGCTGGGTCATCAAGGGACTAATGACGCTGGGAAGGAGTTTGCAACAAGTGACCGAAAAGTGAGGAGAAAATTCTGGCAAGGAGAGAGTCACAGAGTGGGAAGCCCCGAAATATGTGTAGAAATTATTCTCCAATCCTTGGCTGACCCTTGAACTGTACACGTCCAGGTGAGACTCCGAGGATTCCAAGGGGAGAACAACAGCTGATAGCTGACAGAGCTTGAGCAGAGATTTCTGCTGTTGCCCATCACAGGGAAGACAGAGTTTGGAGCTGACAGTCCTACCAAGCTATAGCAGTTTGGGAAACAGCCCAAGCTTTCAACTGAAACCGTGGAAGGGCCACAGAGTACAGACTGTATCTCTGACCAAGCCATTCACCCTCGCAGTAAGGCGAAAGCCTAAATAGATCCCCCCAACCAAACCTAAAAGCAAGTTTTAAGAGATGTAATCCAACCAATAATTTCTCTGCCTATTGCAAGGAAGTGTTCATCAGAGGAAGATAACAGGGTCCGGTCTCTAGAATATATTCACAGTGCTCAGTATAAAAAAATTACTAGATATGGGAAGAAAAGGAAAAACGTGACCCGTAATTAAGACATGAATCAGTCGATGGAAACAGACTCGAACAACCCAGATGTTAGACTTTGCAGACATGGACTTTATTTTATTTTACTTTATTTTATTTTAAAGATTCATTTATTTATTTTGAGAGAGAGAGAGAGCAGGGGAAGGGGCAGAGGGAGAGAATCTTCAAGCGGACTCCCTGCTGAGCACAGAGCCTGCCGCCGGGCTCTCCCGCAACCCTGAGATCATGACCTGAGCTGCAGCCAAGAGCCGGCAGCCTAACTGACTGAGCTGCCCAGGCGCCCCAAAACAAGATAAATTCTTAACGAACATACTTTAATAAGCGGAGAACAGATAAGCATGTGTAAACATGACTTATGTCTTTCCATTATTAATCTAAATATCAGTTCTTAAACTGATAGCTCTAAATTCAAAATGGAAATAGCCATTAATGATTTGAAAGTCAGACAAGGACTTTAAAACAAGTTTAAGGAGTCCACAGTAAAAGATGCTTATACTGGATGAAGAGATGAGCAATATAGGAGAAATCTGGAAACTAAAAAAGAGTCAAATGGAATTTGTAGGATTGAAAAACACAGTATCCAAATTCTCCTGCTCCATATTCTCACAGCCAATCCAACTTTCTGCCCCAGAGTTAAACATCTGTAGTAAGGTTCTTTGGTTGTAAAGGATACAGTCTCAGGTTGCCCGGGTGGCTCAGTCGGTTAAGCATCTGCCTTCAGCTCAGGTCATGATCCCAGGGTACTGGGATCAAGTTCCACATCGGGCTCCTTGCTCAGCGGGGAGCCTGCTTCTCCCTCTGCCTGCTGCTCCCCCTGCTTGTGCTCTCTCTCTTTCTGATAAATAAAAAAAAATCTTTAAAAAAATGATAAAGTCACTAGCTAGCTTATGCCAACGTGGTGATGTGTAGAGAAGTCCGCAAACCGACCTGGGAGGAGGGGCAGGGTGGAGCTGGTGGAGGGTCAACTGTCCTAGGGATTCGAAAGCCACAGAGACGCTCCTGATGCTTGTCTCTTGCTTCTCTCCGAGAATTCGCGGGGTCCTCTCGCACTCTGAGAGGCCTCTCTGTGCTGAGAGAGATGGCCGAGGTCGGCTTTGGGGTCCTAACTTCATAGCTCTGAGAGGAAAGAGAATCTCTTCCCTTAGCACCAGTAAGAAAAATCCCGGGAAGTTTTCTGGTTCTTCCAACGTGGGTTACATTCTCTCCACGGACAGTCACGACTGCAGTGGTGTGGGGCGTTATTCACGGCTTAGATCAGAACCCCAGTCTCAACCAATGGCCAGGGAGGCAGTTCGCGGGGGAGAACAGTTCTTCAAAAGGCAAGAGGAAGCCCAGGTGTGCTAAGTGGGAGAACTGCTTCGCACCGGACAGCTTCTGCAGTTTGTGCCTAGCACACCGTGGTCATCGTCAGGTGGGAATCCTTCCGCCTCATTTAATGTGAACAGCGGCTAAGTGTGGGCTCCCCTCAAAGCGGTCCCTTGGCAATGATTTGGATGCAAGTCATTTTGGAGGGACATAATCCGGAGAAGCATGGTGAGGACGTGGGGGAAGTGAGGCAGGAAAGGGAGAGAGCCAATGAAGGTATGTTAATGCGCAGGTTAGCACTTTGGGCAATTGGTGATCAATCCCACTGTGCCCCTCGAGAGACTCTGTGGACACACCTTACGATTGTCCAAGGAATGAGTTGGGGTGTCGATTCACCAACTCTAGTTCCTTACTGGTTGTGTTGCTCAGAGAGGCTATATAGCTTCTGGAGAGGACAGCCAGAGAAAGTTCTCAAACAGAGAAACACAAGTGCTCGAGGGAGAGGCTGTCTGGAAAGTTCTCGGAAGCTGCAGATCTCTGGACTGGGCTGAGGGCCATCACTAAGTCTCTCCATAAACACAGTTCTGCTGCACATTATTCTGTAAAAATTAAAATTTCAAAAACTATGTTTTGACTGTGTTTAAAACTCAGGCAAGAATATCCACATCCAAATGTGTTATAATTCCAAATGGGAACACATTGGTGACCACAGGGCCACTGCACTCATTAGCATTCACTCGTCAGTCCTGCAGTAACTGTTTCCGTGTCCGACTTCTCACCGAGCCACTATCCTACCATAGCCAGTAGACACGAGTGCCTGAATAGCTCCTGTATATTCATGTGATGTCTTCTTCAAGGAGGCTCTAAAAATTACCCTCAGGGGCGCCTGGGTGGCACAGCGGTTGAGCGTCTGCCTTCGGCTCAGGGCGTGATCCTGGCATTATGGGATCGAGCCCCACATCAGGCTCCTCTGCTATGAGCCTGCTTCTTCCTCTCCCACTCCCCCTGCTTGTGTTCCCTCTCTCGCTGGCTGTCTCTGTCAAATAAATAAATAAAATCTTTTTAAAAAATTACCCTTAAAACTAAAAATGGATTTCACTGGTGAAAAACAGGATATTTAAGAAGGAAATTTGAGTAACGAGGCGTTTGATCAGGACAAGATATCAAATATCCCACCCCAGACCAATTCTTCAGAGCATCAGCCTCACTGACGATAACTGATGAAAGCAACGTCCTGGAGATGTTCTGCCAAGCCCGCTCCGAGGCAAGAGAGAACGATGATGTTTAGTTGTTTGGGGAAGTCACCTTTTATGGCAATAAAAATTACCCCAGTCCTAAATGTGTTTTGTGTAGTAAATTTTGCAAATTAGTGTTTAGACGCTGCCAAGATGCCATTTCGAGACTAAACACAGCGGAGCATGAAAACAAGGCTTTCCGTTTCATTCCACGGAAGATGAACAGCTTAATGCTTTTGTAAAAACATATGCAAAGAAGTCTGATGATGAACATGGACTTCCAGCGCCTGACATAAATAACACGCTGTGCACGGAGGAGAAGAGCGTACTATTGTGGAGAAGCTTAGAAAACCTCAAGCCGTTATTAATCAGACCTATCAGGAATCGAGCAAGGAGCAGTGAGCACTTTGAACGAGCAGGTCTCCGTGGAAGAGCAAGCACCACCGCCTGATCACTCCACCCAGAGAGAAGTGTGCAAATGCACCAATCGCACTAGAAATGCAAGTTCCTTAAGGGCAGAGCTCTGGTCTAGCTTGCTCCCAGAGTAAGCACTCAATTGTTATCGAATGAATCAATGAACCCAAGTTGCTTCACGTTTGAAGATGAAGGTTATACAGTCTTCACAAACCAGCAGGACCAGAGGACAAATGTGCTCCTTTGAGTAATAACGATGATGGTGGTGGTGGTGGTGGTGGTGGTGGTGGTGGCAGCTGCTAGCGGTTACTGAAGATTCACCACGTGCCCACACCCTGCTGACCATTTTCCAAGAACTGTTTCATGTTCACCGGACAATGACCCCACCAAATTAAGTTTTCATTGTCTCCATTTTATAGGCAAGAAACCGAGCTTAGAAAGGTTAATGACTCGCACAAAACTTAAAAAGGTTAAAAGGTTGCACAAAGAATAATGCTAGAGCAGAAATCCAAACCCAGACCCACACCCTTTCTGCACCACACTCCCCCGCACACATGCGCAGTTCAGAATAGCTATTACAAGGAAGATTTAAAAAACCCTGCGTACCCCTAAAATACTGGCAAAAATACAGTAGCGGCATTCAGAGGGTGAGAAAATAATGATTGGGGTGGGGGAGTGAGGAAGTAGTGGCTTCTGTCAAGACCTGACTTTTACTGCTCACTTGCTTGACCCACCCACCGACCATTTTCCCTTAAGCTCTTCTTTGCAGTCTGAATTCAGGCAAAAGACCCCACAGGCATAGCATCCCCTGGCGGAAACGGAAACGGAAACTCCCCCTCAAGCAGTAACAACTGCCCAGATGAAGAGCTCCCGCAGACCCAGACGAATTTGAACTTAACCCCCATCTCACACCCGCGCAGGTGGACCATGAAGTGACCCATGGAGTCAGAGAGACTGACAGTTACCTTGACCTCATTGAAATACTAAAATCTGCAAATAATGAATCATGGAACATTGCATCAAAAACTGGGGATGTACTGTATGGTGACTAATACAACAAAATAAAAATTACAAAAAAAAAGAAAAAAGAAATACTAAAACCTCCACCCAAGATCACAAGGCTCGTTTCCATCACGTACAATGTACGTATAGGCATGTTTCCTTAAGGCACATGAGCAACCTTCCGCCCGCCTTTATACATGATGACAAGGCTCCCCTTTCTAAATATTCATCCTAACCTGGAATAAAAGGAACCCATTCACTCTTGCCCGGGGAGTCACCGCTTTGGAAGTCACTCCCTGTGTTCTCCTTATTTGCTGCAAATAAAGTTTCTTTTGTGTGACGATTCCACCTGTGTAGTTTCATCTGTGAATCACCCAGGAGCAAACGCAGCTTGGTTACAATATAATGCACACATTAATCATTAGCTATTATCAAGAACACAGCATCTTAAAATGCATGGTATATGTCAGCTCAATGACGCTGAGGTGCAGTCTTCACACTGAAGACTCAGACTTTTTTGGGTTATTGTAATAATATGGGCAGTGAGATCTAGAATTTACTTTTTTACTTTTCAGGCCAGAACAAGATGCTGATGTGACCATTTCAAGTGAGGAAATAAATGACTCTCTACCTGGTTAAAAAAACCCTGTTATTAGGTAAACTTCCTTTATTAAATGAATTAAATTTAAATTTCGTGCTTCAGCTGGTACTTTTACAAATCTGAGCAGGCTGAAGCTGCATTGCAATATTGGGATTTTATTTTATAGTGAGAATTTAAAGCATTGAGTGCTTTATCTTAAGATAAAGTGTTAGCCAAAAAAAAAAGATAAAGTATTAGCAATGACATCAAAACTTAATTCACAGCTCTATATTAAAAAGAAATACTTGAAATTTTGTAAGATATGTGACGCATTAAGACTTTAAGATATCAGTTTTTTATTTTTTTAAAGATTTTATTTATTTATTTGAGAGAGAGAGAGAGAGCTGAGCAGGGAGACCAATGTGGGCTCCATCCCAGGAGCCCGGGATCATGAACTGAGCCGAAGGCAGACACTTAACCGACTGAGCCACCCAGGCAGCCAAGATACCAGATTTTTTAAGTGGCCCCATTGAACATTTTATAAAGTTAAAAAGTATATATGAAAAATACTTTTTGCTGAGTAATGAAGGCAAAATCTAGTAGAGGAAGCCTTCATTGACTTCCTAGAAATGGAATCAATTTAAGAATGTGAGCAGTTGTTAGTTATTATTAGTAATGTAACTGAAACAGAAAATTCTTGTTATTCTTCTTGCAAGCTTCTGGAATAGTGTCATTGAAGTGTCAGACGATTGCCAGACAAGTTGCTTAAAAACTGTTACTATTTGCAAGGACTGCCTCTGTGTGAATCAAGAACCACGCGATGCTGGGCAACCATAACAAAATACAGAAATAGATGCCTTTCTATGCCTATCAAAGCACATTCATTGTCCCTACTGATGGATTTTTTTATTTCCATTTTAAATAATTTAAAAATTATGAATATTTCAAATATCACAGTACAGAGCAATATGAAAAATAAGCTCTCACCACCCAGGTTTAACAAATGTGAGCATTTTACCACATTCAATTCTTTTTTTAAAGACATGTATTACTACAATTACAGAATCTTCTCGTACCCTTCTCTCATCGCTATCCTGCAGTTGGTATATGTTCTTCCTGTCCATTTTAATATTTTAACCACAGATGTATATATCCCTAAACGTGTGTATATTGTATTTTTAAAAATATTTTATTTATTTATTTGACAGAGAGAGAGGCAGCCAGCGAGAGAGGGAACACAAGCAGGGGGAGTGGGAGAGGAAGAGGCAGGCTCCCAGCGGAGGAGCCCGATGTGGGGCTCGATACCAGGACTCTGGGATCACACCCTGGGCCGAAGGCAGATGCTTAATAACTGAGGCCCCCAGGCGCCCCTGTTTTTTATTTTTAACATTTACATAAATGGTATACTGTACATATCCTTCTGCCACATGCATTATTTTCACTTGCCAGATTCTTGTGCAGATTTATCCAGGCAGACTGGTTTAGTTTTATCTCATTCATTTTTAAGAAAATTGAGGTCTGTCTTAGTCAGTTCTGGCTACTATAACCAGAATTTCATAGGCCAAGTGACGCTTATTTCTCATAGTTCTGGATTCTGGCAAGTCTGAGATCAGAGTGCCAGCGCGGATGGGACCCTCCTGGTTTCTCTACACAGGTGGGAGGTCGGGGAAGGGAGGAGAGAGAAGAAACAAGCTGTCTTGTGTGTCTTTTTATAAGGGCACTACTCCCATCATGAGGGCCCCACCCTCCTGACCTAATTACCTCCCAAAGTCCCCGTCTCCAAATACCATCACACTGGGGATTCAGGTTTCAACATAAGAACTTTTGGGGGGGGTAGAGGTGGGGTACACAAACATTCAGTCCATAGCAAGGTATAATATAAGCAGCACTGAGGTACTCAACTCTAGTGCATGACTTAACACTTCCACCCAGATCAAGAGGAAGACCATTTCCAGCACCCACAGCTCTTTGTGGCCCCTCTTAGAGGACACCGCTAGTATGATCTCTAGCACCATAAATCAATTTCGGCTGTTTTGAACTTTATATAAATGAACTCGTTCAGTAGGTGCCCTTTGAGTCTCTTTTTTTTTTTTTTTTAAGATTTTGTTTATTTGAGAGAGAGAGAGTAAGCAAGAGAGCACGCAAGCCAGGGGGAGGGGCGAAGGGAGAAGCAGACTCCCCACTGAGCGGGGAGCCCGACTGGGGACTTGATCCCAATAATGACCTGAGCCAAAGGCAGATGTTTAACTGGCGGAGCCACCCAGGCGCCCCAAGTCTGTCTTTTCTTGCTCAGCATTGTGTCTGCAGTCATCCAGCATGTTGTCCACGACAGTTGTCTGTTCTTTGTCACGGGTTTATTGTATCTGATTGTATGACTGTAGCACCATGTACTGATACCCACAGCTTTGGTGGACATCAGAGTGGCTTTCAGTTTTGAGTTGTTACGAATAATGCTGCTTAAATACTTACGTACATTGTTTTGGTGGACATACGTACTGGTTTCTCTTGGATCTATACGAGGAGTGAAATTATAGGGTCATAGTAGGTGCCTACTATACAGAGTTGAGTAGTTGCAACAGTTCACATGGTCCCGGAAGTAAAAAAAAAAAAATTCACTACTGTTTAGTTAATGAACACTTGTCATGTGTCAGACATTGTTCTCAGCTCAGGGGTGGGTCATGATGAGAAAACAGACCAACACCCCTGTGCTCATAGAGGCGGCATTCTTATGTTTTAATAATATCATGACTTAATGATCAGATGTCATCTGTATGGTTTCTTGGCTCTCCATTGGTGAGAGTTTTCTAGTTTGTTTCTAAAAATCTGAACAGAGGCAATCCATCATGTGTGAAGCAGGGTAGACAAACAGTTAAGTTTTGGCCTGAAAGGGTGGGATTTTCCAAGGATCTACTGGCACAAAAGGTCCAGTTCCTGCCACATTAAACAGCATCCTCCAAGTGGAAATTACAAATCCCTCCTCATGAGCACCTCCCATGTCCTGGAATATTCTTGCAGTGGGCCTGCACAGGATGCTTTGCACTTGTAGACTGGGCTGGGCCGGCTCTGACCCCGGCCGCAGACAGCCCTGTAAGTCAGCAGTGGTCACCCCCAGCTGCAAGGTCAATGTGCAGTAATCCATGGCCTAGAGCTATTTCCTTGGAAGGAATGATTGGTTTTAAGTAAGTTCAAACTTTTAATATGCCTCCCAAGAAGTTAACTATTCAGAAAACTTCCTCCTCTCCCCTCCCCCAAAATTAAAAAAAAGAGAGAGAACTTCAAGAAATAGGAAACATCTGACCTCCAGGAAAGTTAAAAAAATAAAAAAAAAGAAACTCTTAAAATATCTTTTAAGAGTTTGAAGCTATATCCATGTAAGTTACTTTTATTCATAGGAAGTGTATGAGTGACATTATCCAAGTATGGAAAACCACGAAATGAAAGATGATTCCGAAAACATTGCTTTCAATCCATGTAATAGTGCGTTACTTTGAGTGTAGAGAAAGAAGTGTACATGTAATAGAAAATTTATTTCTCCCAGCTCTCGTTAAATAAATGCTGAACAAATATTTAAAAAATAGAAATAGGAAGGGACCCCAAAGTGTTGGTTTTCCCTTGCCGAATTCATCGTTTCCTCCACCTAGACTGTGAACTCCACAAAGGAGGACATTCTTGTTTTCACTAAATTCCCGTTTGTGGGGGCGCCTGGGTGGCTCAGTGGGTTCAGCGTCTGCCTTCAGCTAGGGTCATTATCCCGGGGTCCTGGGATGGAGCCCCGTGTCAGGCTCCCTGCTCAGTGGGAAGCCTGCTTTTCCCTTTCCGTCTGCCATTCCCCCCGCTTGTGCTCTCTGACTCTCTCTCTCTGTCCAATGGATGGATAAAATCTTCAGAACAAAATTCCCATTTGTGGAATAAATACGCGAGCATGGTGCTCAGTCAGCACAATTCCTGGCACAGCACACAGTAGGAGCTTACTAAATAATTGCTGAGAGGGGTGCCTGGGTGGCTCAGTCGGTTAAGCCACCGACTCTTAACTTCAGCTCAGGTCATGACCTCAGGCTGTGAGATCGAGCCCCGCGCTGGGTTCCAAGCTCAGCACAGTCTGCTTGAGAGTCTCGCTCCCTTTGCCCCTCTCCCCACTCACGCAGGCTCTCTCTCCCAAATAAACAAAATCTTTTTCTAAAAAAAGATTTTATTTATTTATTTGACAGAGAGACAGCCAGCGAGAGAGGGAACACAAGCAGGGGGAGTGGGAGAGGAAGAAGCAGGCTCCCAGCAGAGGAGCCTGACGTGGGGCTCAATCCCAGGACTCCGGGATCACGCCCTGAGCCGAAGGCAGACGCTTAATGACTGAGCCACCCAGGCGCCCCTCAAATAAATAAAATCTTTAAAAAAAAATTACCATGGGGCACCTGGGTGGCTGTCGGTTAAGCATCTGCCTTCAGCTCAGGTCATGATCCCAGAGTCCTGGGATTGAGCCCCATGTTGGACTTCCTGCTCAGCAGGGGCTTATTCTAGACTAAAAAAAGTTAGAAAACTGAATAGCACCACCAGCCCCCCAGTTGTGCAGTCCAAGAATCTACAACTCTCCTTAGCACCTCTGTCCCCTTCATCCCTGACCAACGTCACCAAACAGGACACTCTACCTCCAACAGTTCCCTTCACTTCACCCCAACATCATCATCCTGCTCCAAGCTATTGTCCCCTCTTGTACTGCACTGCAGAATTTCTAGCTGTCCTCCTCATCCACTGGGCCCTTGACCAGGGGACCATAGTGATCCTTCCAAAATGCAAATTAAAAAAATATTATGACACAAGGACATGTGTACTATAGACTTTAAATTTTTAAAAAAGTAAATAAGCTAATTTTTAAAATTTAAGGCTTTACATTCCCACCCCCAGAGATGACCACCATTCATACTTTAGTATATGTTTGCCTCCTCTGGATAACATTTGTCACAATTATAATTTTACACTTATTTGTATGATTTATATTGTCCCTAAAGGTGCTACAATTCTCTGAGGATAAGGACTTTGGTCTGGTTTGCCCCACCATGTAGCCCCAGTTCCTGGCAGGGTGGGTGAACATGTTGATAAATATTCATTGAGTGAATAAATAAACAAATGAAGTCCTTGAAAAAGTAAACAATAATTTAGTAGGTGTATTCTGGGGTGTGTGGGTCACTCACATCAGCTTTTTTTCTTAGAAGGTGGGTTGGCTCTCAGGAGAAATGTTTATAAAATGTGACTCCACCCCATGATGATTGATTGGGTCAGGGAGGGCACGTGACCGGAGCTGGGCCAATGAGATTGCATTTCCTGGGAACCGGGATCTGGACCAAGGAGGGCTCCAGTGGGTCTCAGGTGTGTCTGGAATTGAGGCACAGGTAGGTACTTGCTCGGGGGACTCTTGCTTTGTGGGCGAAGAAGCAGAAAAAAACAGCCTGCAGATAGAGAAGAATAGAACAGAGCACACAGTGCAAAGCAGAGATGAGGGATGGGGGAAATGAGCACGTTCACAAAGATTTGCTACTTCTTGGTTATCCTGAGACGCCCAATGTCTGCAGATAAGGAGACCCCACTGCATATTGGAAATAAAGCCCCTTCTTTTTTTCAGCTGGCCTAGCTCAATTTTTAGTACTTGTAAACCAGTCTTAACTAAGGTACGCACTACTCATACGGTAAGCAGTAAGAGCGATCAAAGTGATAGTAGTAACGTGCCTAGGGCAACACCTTGTTGGGAGTCCAAACCCCCGCCAGATTCACCTACGTGGGAAAACCCAGGACACCCTCCTCTGCCTGCTCTGGCCTGTGGGGTGAGCAGTGAATCCACTATGGAGATATCTTCTGCTTCAGACAGAGAAGGCAGGACATAAGCTGGAGTCAGACCTGACTTTCAGAGGCTTGAATCTTTCACCTGAAATAGACATATGGGTTCAAACAGGATGAAGAACAGTAATTTCTATGACATGTTTGAATATAGAACTGAAAAAAGAAAAAAAAGAGGGTCAAACCAAAACCAGACTCATATTTTTGGTTATTTGTGGCTTCAGGCTATTTAAAGAAACTGCCTTTGAATTCCCCAAGGGATTTTCTTTCTTTTTTCTGTTCTTTTTGTCATCCAGTGGCCAACTTAGGGTTTGCTGGCTTCTGGAAAATCCAGGGGATTTTGAAAAAGAAAATCTTTGGTGGCTTATGGTTAAACGGAACTATGCAGACAGATCTTTTATACAAGACGATGCTGGTAACCCCCTACCAGGCAGGAATACACTTGAAGGCATGTTCAATAACTGAGATAGATGTATGAAACCGTCCACACTCCTGTCCTGAGGGTCTTAAAACACAATGCACTGGTTTGGAGAGCAGATGTCTGGAGTTATAGAATAATGCTTTTTTCTCTCTGTGACTCTAATTGTGTCCTTGTCGTCCTTGGCCATGCAAATTATTGGATTTCCCTTTGATATTCCAGGGGCTTGGTCAATTGATAAGCCTGGAACCTTAAAGTAGTTCTGTCAAAGAATCCTGCTTACCAGAGTCAAGGCTCAGGTGAGAGGCTGAGACTCTCAATGACACCATGTAAAGAAGCCTGTTGAGATTGTGTTGATATTCTTACTGTGTTGGGAGACAGAGAGAGGTGGCTTCCCCCACCTGACGGTTTGGCAAGCTGGAGGGACCTGTTTTTATGGCTGCAATCACTGTCCAGTGGGGCTGAACGAGAGGGCAGTTCCAGCACCTCACTCTGATCCCGCTCCACGGCAGGCAAAGAGAGGCAGTCTGGCCAGCAATTTACCTTTCTCTGGAGACAATGGAAGTTGGCCTCACTGTCTATTCCAAATTCAGGAGGGGCTATCCTTTTTTTTTTTTTTTAAGATTTTATTTATTTATTTATTTGACAGAGATAGAGACAGCCAGCGATAGAGGGAACACAAGCAGGGGGAGTGGGAGAGGAAGAAGCAGGCTCCTAGTGGAGGAGCCTGATGTGGGGCTTAACGACTGCACCACCCAGGTGCCCTGGGAGGGGCTATCCTTAATACACTCCCCAAACGTATGACTACTAGGGCTGAACTGAAAGAGAGGGAGAGAAAGAAAAAGAAGGAAGAAAAGAAAGAGAGCGAGAAGCACGAATGCCCTGGATGCTCATAGTCTATAAATGGGCAGGTCATTCATGCCTGGCCAGAGGTCAGCTGAGGACTGATAGGGATACCTTGGGGCTGGCTGCCAGAGTTAAAGATGCTAAAACCACTTTGGCCAGGAGGGGGCCCCAAATTTCACTCGAATGTACACATCTCTGGGCAAGAGTCCACCTATACCTCACTTTACATAGTAGTTTTCCACCATCCTATGGCACAGAAGGGACCAGGAAGATCATCAGAGACCCAGAGAAGGGAAGTGATGTCAGTGTCACAAGGCTGGGTTGTGGTTGATCAGGACTAGAAACCAGATTGTGTGAGTCCTGCTCCAGAGCTCTGTTCAGCTCTTCTTACACATCACTTATCATCAGCACCTACAGATATCTATAGAAAGCCCAGAAATTTAAAAGACAACTGTTTCTTGAGTGCCTGGAATGTATAGAGCCTTGTGTTGGATGGGGGGGGGGCAGGTGGCCAGGTGCTGTGGTGGGGACAGGGAGGGAAAGGGTGGTGCCAGTCTCTGTTCGCAGTCCTCCAGACCTTCCCAGGCTTCTGTCCGGTTTAGAAGGCATCACCTAAGCACCACTAAGGCAAAGCGCAATGAAAGACGTTGAGACAGTCGCGGTGGAGCTGACACAGGGCAACGTATGCTTAGTAACCAAATGAGTGGTTAGCAATTGCCGCAAACTTTCCGAAAAGGAGAGAGAGTGGTACTGTGCCTTTGTTTAGCATTTAACTGTTTCCAGTGCTTTCCCGTGTTTGGCTTCTTTGGGGTGGTCATGAAGACTACATGGGAGAGGAAGCAGGGTGGGCTCTATGTACGCGGAGCTGATGGGATTTCCAGGGAGACACACACAGGGTCCCTGCCCTTGACAGACATCCTGCCTTGATGAGAGGTCCAGACAGCCATGTGATGCTCGTGTGAATGGAGAATTGGAATGAGGAACTTGGGGTTCAAGGGGGAGCAACAGTCTGGATCTGCCGATGTTTGTCAGTGCACTGAGTGTGCTCTTTCAATGAGCTCTTCTTGCCCACGAATAGGCTCCTAAGCTTGGCGGGTGGGCTGGGGAGAGAAAGACGACTGGCTCTGTGGCATCTGGTGACTTGCTCAGCTTCTCTCTGCCTCAGCTTGCACCTCTGTAAACTGAGAGGAATAAATAACTTCTTGGATCCCTCATAGCTGGAAGATTCTTTGTTCTGCGTAGCTTACAATGATCTGTCTTTGAAAAATCAGATTTTCAGGGGGCGCCTGGGTGGCACAGCGGTTAAGCGTTTGCCTTCGGCTCAGGGCGTGATCCCGGCGTTATGGGATCGAGCCCCACATCAGGCTCCTCTGCTGTGAGCCTGCTTCTTCCTCTCCCACTCCCCCTGCTTGTGTTCCTTCTCTCGCTGGCTGTCTCTATCTCTGTCGAATAAATAAATAAAATCTTTAAAAAAAAAAAAAAAAAGAAAAATCAGATTTTCAGGTATCCGTCAGGTTGCATCTTTCTTTTGAGTCCTTTTTCCCTTATTTATCCTAAACTTTTATTCGGCACGCTTATCATTATAGTGTATCATTTGAACGCACAGTGTCCTTGGACTGAAGTCATCCCTAGTTCACAGACGGGAGGGGCAAGACAGGGGTTTACCTGCTCTTCTCCAGCACCAGCTCCTTGAGCAGATGTTTTCAACACAGACCAGCCCATGGACCTACTATGTGCCAGGCATGCGGGGTATTGAACAGGGGAGACACAGTCCCCACTCCACGGGGCCTTTGGCCAGTCTCAGTCATTTCCGGGGAGTGCCAGACACCGTAAAAGTGTGCTGAACAGAAGGAAATTCCTAAAGCGCTCTTGGGAAGGAGATCTGTGTGAGGTTGAAATGACCCTAGCAAGAAGGGAGAGGTGTACCATTTTACACTCACAGCCTCTTGAACATACGGCTCCAGGAGGAAAGAGATCCCCCCCCCCCCACGGGTCTAAATTACTTCTGCCTAACGAATAATGCCCAGAGACTTCGGCCCCGTGGGGTTGGGGGGGGCGCTGCCACTTAGTTGCTCCCTTTAACTGAGGTAATTCGGGAGCACAGGGGGAAGTTGGGAGCAGTCAAGTTGTATATCAAGACCCTGAATTTCAGGCAATCCTCTTGGTCCCCTCCCTCTTTGGGAGCTTTGTACTCTTGCTCAATAAACTTTACTGTCATTCAATAAACTTTGCTGCCAACCAAAAAAAAAAAGACCCTGAATTTAAGAGATGTCAGGTTGTCCGGGGTCTCTCAGGCTGGGTGAAGACCGGCGCCTTGTAGGGCACCACTAAGCCACTAGAACAGTGGAGGAGGATGGAGCCTTCGGTCTGTCCTCCTTGTGCTTATAGTCACGTGCAGTGTGGATCCTAGTCTAGAAGAAAGAAGACAAGTGGGAAGCCACTGGTACCTCTTCGGTGAGTCCACTACACTGACTCAAAAGGGGACCCAGGGCAAGCCAATCCCCCTCCTCGCCTTTCCCCCCAACAGCTGAACACCAGCTCTCCTCGCCAGGGGCTTCTCAGGCTTATTAGCACTTCCAGAATGCCTTGAGGTCCACAGAGGAAGAGTGGCCGGTTGCCATTATGAATCCTTTTACAGTGAACCCACAGGCTGTCTTGATTCATCATCAGAGGCCCTCCCCGATTCCTAGATCCAGCCCTTTCCCTGAGGGGAGCTCAGCGCTAAGGGCCTATCCCCGGTGTACCTCTCACCCCCATGGGAACAGGCCTGGCTCAGAGCAGTGACACCTTGTCTCCTCTCCTTCCCATCACCGAGCATCACTGCCAGATCACCTTCGCCCAGGATGCCCGCCCAGCACTCACCAGGGTTTCCGGTATCTCTGATAGAGGAGCCCTGTGCCCAATGTCAAGATCACTCACTGCCCGGACGTCCCACACTCATTCTTCTCTCGATTTCCTTCTCCTGTGCCTTGCCCCCTTCCTTCCCCTTCCATGTGGTGGACACTGTCCTCTCGTCCTCTGCTGGCCTCCTGCTGGTCTGGGCTTCAGGTTACCCATGTTATTGCTCCCCACTCCATCTTTTCTTCTCCCCCTGATCGTTCGCTCAACAGATTCTCATACAGTGACTACCACTGCATGCAAGCCGCCGTGCTTGGCTGTCCGAGGAGCGCCAAGGAGGATGAGAGCTTGTGGCTAGTCCCTGGTCATGAGGTGCTTTCAGAGGAAATGAAGTCTGTTATGGACAAATAAACACGTGTTAAGACAGCTCAGGGCAAGTACTGCTGGCCTAGAAGAGTCCAGAGGAGTCCTCCATTTTCTGGAGTCCAAGTGCACATTTTATTAGATACAGACTTAATGATATCCCTGTTTTCCGATTCCCTACTCTTCGAGAGAAGGGATAGGCATTTGTTCATTGGATTCAGTTTTCAGTTCCACAAACTTTAATTGAATTCTCTCACTCTTCTCTCTCTTAATGTTTTATAAACTAGCACAGAAGCGGTGCTTAGTCGATGCATTATTTATTTTTGAAATGTCAAAATCCATACCAGCTAATTATGAAAAACAAAGAACTCAAAACTATGCCCACAGGAGTAACTACTGCTCCGAGTTTGGAGTATATGCAGGAAGGAGTCTTAAAAGACCATTTAGTTCAGCACCCACATTTGACAAATGAGAACCTTAAGGTGACTTTAATACCTGCAGCATTAAGTTAAATGATTTGCTCAAGGTCAAATATTTAGATTAGCAGCGCCCCTTGGTGTTCTAGCATCCTTTATCAAGAAGGATGGAGGAATAGTGCGGTACTCTGTACCAAGCAAATTTGTGAATAATTAGATTGGTACATGGGTTCTGACAGTGCAGGGAAGAAACTGTTAATACACTAAGGTCATAAAACTCTTTGTCCCCATTTCAGATGTTTCACATTGGTCCATGGTCACAAAGTTTCATTGTGTTTGTGAAACAATAGAATTAATTGTGTAAATACTACCTCCTTAAATATTTGAAACTAGAATGAAAATTCAATTAAATAGTAATTGTGCCCCAGGTCCGGGCATGGACAAGTGGCCACAAGTCAGTTTTCCAGATCAGAGGGAGAAGTGGTGAGAAATCCAGAGCCTGGGGCCAATGATGTACAGGAGTGTAGGGTGGGGGGCCAACCTAGTTGGTTTTCCCACCATTGTGTGGTCCCTTCCCTCCTCGCCCGCCTGGGGAGGGTCCCAGGGGACCCCGGGCTTAAGGCAGCGGTGTTATGCAGTCTTGTAACCTCACTGGTAAATGATGTCACAGGTTAGTTACACGGGCCCAGATGGATGGACGACTCAGGCAGTGGATCGATCTCGTTTCCGGGGAGAATTCACCCTTTCTGACCCGCAGGGGGGCAGGTGGTTTATCAAAAGAGGCTCTGGTTTGAAGGGTTTAATGCCGGCCCTTTCTGCATTCTCGTCTCCTCCTCGGGGAGCCTGGGCAGCAACAGCGGGGTAATAAACTACTTTTCATTACAAGGATCTGGGGATATGAGTGGGAGGGGGACGTAAAGGTGGGGACAAAAAGGCACAAATACGCTCCAAGACGGAAAGCCAGGACGGGGGCGCGCTCTTTCATTCCCCCCAACCCCGCCCCTCCTCCCTCCGAAGCCACCTCGAGTTTCTGTGCCCGGCGAAGTAGCCCAGTGGCGTGCCAGGCCTCTGGCTGCGCTCTGGGCTGGGTCGGGGCGCGCCGGCGCGCCCTGGCCTCCGCGCCTGGCTGCAGCCCCCTCCCGGTCGCCCCGAGCCCCTCCCCCGGGCCTGGAGCCCCTCCCCGCGCTCTTCCCCTCTCTACCCCTCCCCTCCCTTCCCTTCCCTGCCGGCCCGGCCCTGCCTCCTCCTCCTGCGCCCACAGCCTCAGCCAGCGCCGAGCCCCCCGGAGCCGGAGCGCGGCGAAGGGGCGCCGCCAGCCCCTCCCCAGCGCGCTGACAGCAGGCTCCGGGGCCCCCGCCCCGTCCCCTCGCCGGCGGGACACACCCCCGCCCCTCCTCCGCTCCGCCAGTTCCCGCCGGACCCACCGGGCGGCGGACGGCGGAGAGAGCGGGCGGGCGAGGCGGAGAGCTGCGGCGGCGGCGGCGGCGCGGGAGGCAAGGGGCGCGCGGCAGGCCCACGGGGAACCGCCCGGGGCGCACGGAGCCCGCGTGCCCTCCCGGACCGTCCCCGCCCCGGGGCCGTACCTGTGGGCGCCAGGAGCCGGGGCAGCGGCGCGCCGGGCCGGAGTGGCCGGGGGACCCGGGACCCGGGAAGAGGGAGAAGCGGGAGCCGGACCGTGATGAGAAGGTGACGCCGCCGGAGGGCGCCACTCGCTTTGTTGGGGGGGAAGATGCTGGCCTACTGCGTGCAAGATGCCACGGTGGTGGACGTGGAGAAGAGGAGGAACCCCTCCAAGCACTATGTGAGTACTGCCCCTACCGACCCCTGCGTGGGGTTGGCCAGAGACCCCCGGCAGGACCCCCCCCCGGGGGGTCCCTCGCCCCACCCTCTAAGTCCCGGAGCTGAGTACCCACAGGGCAGCCCTCGGCTATGGAGTTTCTTCGCAGGGCTGTGATCTCCAGGGAAGCCTTCTCTGTCCTTTCTCCACTCCCCCGCCCCCCGTTTTCTTTTTTTGGCATTGGAATTGGCAAGTGGCTGCCCTTGTCTGTTACAACGGTGAAGTCATCTGTCCGCCTGAGCTTTGATGGATGGTGGGGGGAGCTTTCGTCAAACCCTCGCTGAGAAGCTCCGTTGGGAAAGAGCATCTCGCTGGGGCTCCCTGGGGGCCTGGGTCGCTCACGCTTACACGCACCGTGATGCTTTCCGAGGCTCGCCCAGGGGAAGGAAGCCTCGCGCGGTCCTCCCACGTTTGCCCTGGGCTTTGCCTCCCTAGGCCTGGGTCTGGGGGCCCAGGGAAGCCGCTGCGCCCCCCTGCCCCACCTCCACCCTCAGCCCTGAGCTTCGGTTTCCTTCTTAAAGTCATTGTGTCCGTCGGTGTGAGGAGAATTGTGGCTTTTCCTTTTATCCTTCTCTGGACGTGACCCTTAACCGGGTTCATTTCCTCTTAAGTGATGCTCTGTCTCCAGACACGAGGAGGCAAATGTTTGCTGTGGTCTCCAAGGAACGGCCGGCTGCCCCTCCCCCTTCCTTCCCCACCATTAATGAGAAGGGGCTACGGTTGATTGAGCTGAGCTCCGGGGTCTGTGTGACTGCGACCCCTTTTCATCTCAGCCGTCCTGTCTTCCCATCCTTCGCACCTTAGGAAGTAAACATGGTGTCCTTGATGCCAGAGGACGCCTGTCTGAACCGCTTTGCTCCTGTACTTGAGACAGCAGAGACAGCCAGGCATCCGAAGCAGGACTGCATCTTATTTGCAAATTAGGCACTTAACGGAGTATTTGGAATGCTCAAAGCATTAATGTAAACAAAGCGGGTTGTAGGTTGCTGCCCCTAGACTGAGCATTGATCTCCGAGAAATGCCCTTCATTTCCCTGTTGGAAGAGGACTGGGGTCTGTGCCAGTGTCAGCCTCAGGCCACTCTTTCTGTCTTTATCACCAATAGCTCTGCACTTTGGGTTTGTTTTTTGTTTTGTTTTGTTTTGATTTTTGAAGTGGAGTAAATGGGCCTGGGCTCAGATTGGAGAGGAGATAAACTAAGGAGCAGGGTTCCTGATGGGACAGAGAGGTGGGTGCCGGAGGGAGAGTTGTTCCTTTTGTGTTATCTGGCTCAGCAAGCAAGCATCTTCATTTCAAGAAAGCTCCTTTTGGAGGACTTGGGGCACTGTGTGGTCACCCTCCTCCGGGTACAGATGTCCGTTTTCACACCCCAGCTCTTAGTATCAAGTCAGCCGTTTTTCTCAGATGTCACAGGCTAAGTTTTAGGGGTTCTCTTTTCTAGCCTCAGTGAAGCCTGGCCCTACTTTCAAAAGATGGCACTCTCTGCTCTGAGACCCAGGCAGGTGCTTTCTCTCCGCTCTTGAGTTTAGCTGAAACTTCAAATCTTAGCCCCGACCAGTGATGTCCAAGATTACAAGGTAGGGTGTACTGGCAACAAGCCAGAAGTGTTGTGAAAGCAGCTGGGGACCCACTGCAGACAGTATTGAAAGGTGGTTAGCCCTGGGGCTCTGAGGTAGAGGGTCTTATTCAAAGCCTGGGTCAGCCACTAACTAGCTTTGTGACTCGGGGCAGGTTATTTAACCTCTGTGGGATTCAGGGTTCCTCATTTTTAAAGTGAGGATGATAATAGTACCTATTTCATAGGGTTGTCTGGAGAATTAAATGAGATCATCCATGAAAAGCACTTAGCACAGTTCCTGGCATGTAACAAGCACTCACTAAATGGTAGCTTATTATTGGTGAGATTCTGACTGAGAAAGCACTTTTGAAAAGCAGCTAGTAATGGTCTGGCAAAAAAAAAAGAACAATTTCGGGTTTTAAGATTGATAATAACTTGTTCTATGTGAAAAACACAAGAGAAGTCCTGTCTAATTCCCTTGAAATGATCATTTCCTCCCTTTTTACGGACAGTGTTTCCCAGGACATCTCCGCTTCCCATGTAAGAATCGACATTATGTTTGGGGCAGGGAGTGATGTCACTGAACAGCTGGGGCCATACAGAGCTCTCAACTAAGGTTGTAGAAAACAATTAAAGGAGAAAGTGTTATATGCTGTGGAATTGTGGAGCTGGCAGGGCTCCTCAGGCTCGACCCCCTCATTTTACAGATGGGGAAGCTGAAAACCAGAAGGGGTAAGGTCACTTGCAACCCAGCTCTTCACAGCACCTGGGCTTACCTGGCATTTCGCCCGTGGGGTGGGTTTTGCTCATCAGAGTACCTTAAGTCTGGTTAGAGGTGACTAGGCGATCTGATGGATATCTGGTGGTCGTCAGAGGTTCCTACATATTTGGGGGCATCATTGGGCCATAATGTAAGGAGAGGTGGCCCCATAATAGAAAGTGTCAGCAGGGCTCATAGGAGCAGGAGGAGCAGGTTGGGGGAGCCTGTGCCTCTGAAGTTTAGGATCCCCACCTGTCTCGGCCCTTGCATGGTGGGCACCACACCCCAGAAGGTCAGGTGTTCTGGGTAAGGTACCCTGGTGTGGGTGGCTGGCAGGATGCACTGCGCCCAAGTCCCAGATGTTCTGGAAGCACTCTGCACTGGAGAAGCATGCCCCCTTCCCGCCTCTCCTCCACTGACGGTGAATTCTTACTCTGTGGTTTGGCACATTGCAGAGCAGAGAGGTTTTATGGGATGTGCACGTTAGCTGGAGCTGGCTGATGAGAGGCCTGGGGCCCAAGCAGGCGGGGTTCTGCTGGCTCCAGAACACTGGGAACACGCTGCAAAGTTTTTCTCAGGACATCCAGCAAAGGGTGTGCTTGTCTCCAGGACGAGGGGGAGCTGCCTGAACACCGAGGGTCTGTTTATGAAAGACGGGCAAATGGCTTCTATCATTCGGATGGTGCTGTCAGCCCTTGCTTCCTTCCTCTCTGCCAAGCCCCAGCTTGGGTGGGGTTTGGGGTGAGTGGGCACCTGCTGCTTAGGTCAGGCTCCCTGGCACGGAGTTGGGTTCCTCTCTTAACTCGTATGAGCTGCCCCTGGGAAGACCTTAGGTAAAGTGGCTTTGGCCTCAGGTTACTTCTCTTTCAAATAGTCCTGATACGCTGGATGCAACCTGCAGATAACTTCATCTGAAATTCTTCCATAAGGCTAGTAGTACAGGTTTACCATAATTCTTGGCACTCACCTGAGTGTGTGGGCATATGTCAAGTCGTCCGCTGGTGGAGAGAAGCTCGTTTCTCTAGAACAGACGATTATTTGTTTGGATTTGGGAGGCATTGTGCTTTTACAGTGGTTTCCTTTCCTGATTGTTTATTTCAGACAAGTATCAGTCATGGATGTTTTGATCCTTTACAGGACTCTTTAGGGAATGCAAAAAATAGCCAGTGTTAGTAGTCACCATTGTGGTGCCAAGCGCTTCACGTGCGTGATTTCCTGCGGCTCCTGCAGTTCATCGAATGTGCCCGAATGCACCCTAACCTGGGGTAGGTTCTTTGATTTCTTTAGACAGATGGGTGAACTTGCAGACGTTGGAGATTGCCCAGGGTCTCCCAGTTAAGGCAAGGCAGATCTGGGTAAACTCAGGTTCGCTTGCCTCCCAAGAGGGACATGAGCCTAAAATGGGGCCCTTTCATCAACTTGACTCAGGGTGGGGAGACCAGGCTCGGGCACACTACGGAGGCGAGTTTGTGAAGGCAGTGGAGGGCGAGCACGGCGAGGCAGGGAGAACGGAGCAGAGCCAGGATGATAGTTGGTCGCCGCTGATGCAGGAGGTGATAAATTTAGGATCAACACTGTGGAAATACTACATTCTCCCATGTGTTTAGATCATCACAGAATTTGGTCTTGGTCCTGGGAGTACATTTTTAGGAATTGGCTCCAGACCCATTCACTTCTCTGCCCTTCAGTTTTTCTCTAAGCCCTTAGAGCGTGGATCCAGCCTTACGGGAGGAAGGACACGCAGCTGCAGAAAGGGCCTTGTCGCGCCGGTTCCCTTCCCGAACGAGTATTGTGGGGCAGATCAGGGGTCGAATTCCACCTCTGGCTCTTCCTGGCTGTGCCACCCTGGGGCCAGCCACCTTGGGCCTCAGTTTCCTCACTCGCAACCTCACAGGACTTTTGGAAAATTGATTTGAGATAATTTCTCAAATTTCTGGAGCTGCGATCAGTCTCCTATGTAAAGCATTCTTCTTAATACCTGGCCCCTATCATGCGTGTTCAGCATACACTAGTTTCCATCGGCTGTTCCTTCCTTCTGGTGATCGCCAGAACGCTAGAGTTCGCCTGGGACCTAGTAGGTGAAGCTGAGAGAAAAGGAAAGGCTGAGGCGAAAAGGAAGGACCAGCTGCTCATAGTGGGATGGGAAATTGGGCGACATGCCCCGTGGAAAACACCCAACACGCAAGAGAAACAGATAAACAAGGAACAGCTGTTCAGACCTGGAGGGCTTCCTGGAGCCGATCTAGTGGTGGCTGCCTGGTAAGCTGGGCAGGAGAAGGGAAGGGACATGGGTTGAGGGAGAGGAGTAAAGAGGTGGTCCAGGAGGGGCAAGGTCACAATAGCACGCTAGCCCCAAGGTCAGTGCCGCACATGGGTTAGCGCTCCTGCCTGCTCTCTTTTTCTTTGTCTCTGTCTCTCCCTCTTACACACACGCACACACAAGAACAGTTTCTTCTCCTTCCAAGGAGGCAAGTGATCCAGGGGTGATTCACAGGTCTGACAAAGCTTCCTGCTCATGGAACAACCAACCACATCCTACTGGCCGTTGGAACACGGACCACAACCAGCCATGTATCATGACCCTTGTGGGAGCTGAGTGAGGGTTGGGGGGGGTCAAATCAGAATTGCAATCACCATGTGTGGTGGCAGGCAGAGGGGAGGTGAGGGGAAGGGAAAAATAAACCTATTTGATGTCACAGGAGACTGATTCCAGCTCCAGAAATATGAGTATTCCAGCTGCTGCATTTTCCAAAGAGATATTCCGGGGCCAGCATGAGTTAATGGCCAGTGGAGGCCGTGAATTAGAGGAGGGTTAGGACTTGGGGATTGCACAGCAGTCCCCTGGAAATTGCCTTCTAATTTCCTCAGCCTGAGTCATTGACCAGACCAGTTCTTGGCCAGAAAAAGTCAAAGAGGCAACTCTGTTCCCTTTTGCCTCTTAATTAAACAAAATCAAACAAATAATAGAGTTATACATACGGTAGTCACACTTACTCCTCTTGAGTTCTGAGAATCCGGGAAAAGGATAATGGTTTAGGACAGGGATCCAGGGAACAGGAAGGACAAGGGGTGTGTGTGGGAAATGAGGTGGAGCTCTGGCTTTGGAAATAGGTTCTGAGCCAGGGCCAGAGGTGTTCTCTGCCATGGCAATTGCCAAAAATAATGGAAGCGTCCAGTAGGGTGATCAGCGTTTCAAGAGGTGATTCCCAGAGCTGCATGTGACTTCTCGCGGGGGCCAGGCTGTGGCCGCCGTGGTGGGGTCCGTCACAGGAAAGCAGGTGAACGGAGAGGTCAAGGGCCTGGACACGTGCACAGGAGAGTGGAGGGCAAACCGCAGGAAGGCCCCTTTTGCCCCCCCCCAAGGGACCGCCAGGCGAGGCACACTTTGGGAAGTGCTGAGCAGAGTCCAGTGACGGTGTCAAGCTGCACAGTGAGGAGAGACGGGGAAGAATCAAGTGCAGAAGGTCCCTTTCAGACAGCCTTTTATTTGAGGTACATAATAACCATGTGAGGGAGGGAGGTGTTTTCATCTCCATTCTGCAGATGTAAAGATTGAGGCTTAGAGTGTTTTCGTGACTCTCAGTAATTGGCAAGGCTGGGGTTCTTACCCTGGTCTCTGACACGGAAGTCTGTGAGCTTGGGGCTGGGTCCGTGAGACAGGGGGACGACAATAACCAAGTGCGGGCAGTTCCTCCTGAGAGGGTGACATGCACAGGAAGGTCGCGTTGCGTTGCCGGAGAGCACGTGGGCTCTGCTGTCCCTGGGCTGGAAGCCTGTCCCCACCACTGGCTACCATGGGGCCCAGCGCAAGCTACCCCTTTCTCCGCAGCTCAGGCTCCTCAAACAGAAAATGTGGGGAAACTAGGACCTAGCTCACAGGGTTGTGGTGATGATTAAGTGAAATAAACGTGAAGAGCTTAGAACAGGACCCGGTGTGTGTGAGCACAACATAGGTATTTGCTTTAATAATGATTAAGTCCTAAAGCTTTTCAGGAGAGGGAGTGCTTTCTGTGAACTGGAGTTTTCAGGGAAGGCCGGCTCACAATGGGCTTTGAGGAGTAATTAAGATTTGGCTGGGAAGGAGTAGGATTTAGGTGGGAAAAGAGGGGAAGGAAGGGCATTCCAAGAAAGGAAAAAGCAAAGGTGCTGAAGCTGGGCCATGCAAGGAAAATGTGGGCAGAACCCACGTGGGAGAGAAGGATGAGGAGGGAGGTCGGGGCCAGCTTCTGAGAGCCTCAAATGCCAGTGGGGGGAATCCAGTTTATTGTGTAGACACCTCTACGCAGTAATCCTCGGGAGAATCCTCTTCTCCCAAGGATTGTGGGGGGAGGGGGAGCTGACTGTCCCCGTGGGGTCCTTCTGAGGGGTCCCAGAGCTGGGGTTGCTCTTGCAGCCATGGCTGGAACAGAGGGAAGCCCTGGAGCCCTTTTCTAGCTCTGCACTGGGGACTCTTCAGTGGGCAGGCCAGAGCCCAGCCTCTCTGTTTATAGCTCTTACTCGGAGGGGTCAGGCCACCTCATAAAAGTTGATTGCCCCCCAGACATCTTGGAGGGTGGAGAAGGAGGAGGAGGAGGAGACGAGGGAGCGGCATGGAGCGCGGTGCATGGCGGCTTTGGGCGTCAGCTGTGGAGGGCCCTGGCCAGTGGGGCCTGGTGCGGCAGGCGTGTGCCACGTGGGGTAATTTCCATCCATATCCCCAGCATTGCCACGGAAGCACCCCAGGGACAAGAGGGAGGAAACCCCCAACCTTTTTGTTTTTAAATAACGTTTAGGCTTTTCTTTCCTTTTTATTTATTTATTCTTTTTTCAGTTAAACTCTAACCCCAACGTGGGGCTCGAACTCACAACTCCGAGATCAAGAGTCTCTCACTTCACCGACTTAGCCGGCCGGCTGCCCCAGGAAACCCCTATCCTTGTAGGGCCGGGGGGCTAGTCCTAAACAGCTTGCTGGGAGCCTAGGTTGTCACTGCAAACATTCACACTCATGTTGCTTTCGCCTTCAACATCTCTCTGAACTGGTTTCAGTTTTAAACACGATGCTTCAAACTGCCTCTTCGTTTGAACCCCCGCCACACCGCCAGGTATTCCAGTAAGCCTGAGTCTTTAGGGGGCACGTAATAATAAATATAACAGCTAACATTTCTGAATGCTTTCTACATGCTCAGAGTTTTATGTAGAAACTCTCAAAACAGCCCCCCAAAACGTGTCGTTACTGCTGGCATCCACATCGTACTGGCGAGGACGCGGAGGCCCAGAGAGCTTAAATAAATTGCCAAACACCATGCAGCTAATAAGCTGCATATGGAGAGGGGCCCGCTGGCTCCAAAAGCTGCCCTGTCCCCACAGCCCTCACAGCCCCTTAATCACATGTTATACCTGGGAAGACCGGGCCCCGAGGAGATCCCACCTGAGGCCTGGCTGGCTGACTTCTCCAGATGTGAGAACTTCCACATGTCACCTCCCTCTTCTAGATCTCCACTTGCCCATCTGGAAAACGGGGTGATTGCTTCCTTTCTGGCCCACTTTGCAGAGGGGAGGGTGGGTGTGAAAGCTGCTTGGGGAAGGGCTGGGCCCAGAAAAAAAAAGCTGTGGGAAGGGTCCCCTAAGATCCCTCATCCTCAGCCGGGCTTCTTACTCGTGTGGGGCTAGGGATGCTTTACAAAGGGAGCCGATTCTGACCTCAGGGAATTTTCATACAAGGTTTCCTGGCCATGCTACCTCCCCTGAGAAGCCTCGTAGCCAGAGTGGACTAGGTTGACCTTAGGTCCTCTCTGAAGACATCTTCTAGAAAACCACCTCTGGGAGCTACACTTTGCTTCTTTCCACGCCTGTCATTTTTGTGAATGGGAAGAGACAGAGCTGTTTCCAGTCACATCTCCCCCTGCTGTTACCTGAGGGGAGGAAGTGACATCAGGCGCTGAGTTAGCAAAGGGGAAACAGCTGGGCCTTCTGCCCCTCCACTTGGCTCTTTCTTTGGCCCTTTGCTGTCATTTCCCTTTGGCTGGTGAGGAAGCCACCCTCCCCAAGCTTGGGTGGAGGGATGTGGTGGGGTGGGGACAAAGTCCCTTCCTCTGTGTCAATGCAGCATAAATTATGCAGTGGGGCATGTGGGGCCCTCCAGTCTGTCTCTGGGAGCCCTGGAACCCGGCAGAAATCGGTCACTCTTAACTCTGGAGAGAGAGGGGTGTGGTATAGTGAACTCGCAGGGTGTACCAGGTGGGGTAAAGGATCGAGTGGGTGTAGGCCAGTCTGTACTTTTGCCTGTCCCTAGTGGTCCGTGGTAGAGAGCCCTCACCGTTCCCTTTTTCCGGGAATATTCGCACTCGGTAATAAAGGAGACCTTGGCCTCTAATTCGTGGACATCATCATCCTACAGCTACCACACACTGAATTCCTGTCTTATGCCAGGCACTGCGGGCATTTTACTTATAATCTCTGGGCCCCATACCAGCCCTGAAGGCATGCATTTTTAACCCCGTATGACTCCTATGGAAACCAAGGTGCTGGAAGTTTAGGTGGCGCTGTTTGTCGCGCACAAAGCCAGGTGTGTTGGACCCCCTGCCCTCGGCCTGGGCCTGATTCATCCTGTCACTGTGCTTTACACACTTGGTCCCTCTCCAGGGCTGCCCCAGGGGTAGCGGGGACTTCTGCAGCCCGAACATGTTGTCCTGTGCAGAAGCATTCTTTGTTGAGAAAGCCGGCCTTGCTGCTTTTGCCCACCTAAGGGCTCTGAGCGCGAAGGGGTTGTCCCTGGTGTTTGAAGCGGCTGCTTTGTAAAGTCTTTCATGGTAGGCCCCATTCCGACCCAGCTTTATTCTGTTTCCTGATGGCCCAGACCCAAAGGGCTATTTTAAGGGCCTTGCCTGTGTGGGAGAATTTCTCTTTGTATCAACAGAGAAGGCAGCCTCGCTGGCCTGGCACCGTGCTGGCAGCGGGGCTCTGAGAGACCGAAGCTCTTTCCTGAATTCTGTCTCCTGGGCTGGAATCGATTCAGGGAGCTCTCAGCACGGTGCCTGGCACCTGGAAGGGCCACGGTCACTTGGCAGGGAGGGCAGGGGTTCCAGAGGTGACCGCCCAGGGATTTCTGCTGCCCTGAGCCCTGGCGGACTGGCAAACAGATCTTTCTGTCAGAGTTAAGGTCTGTCATAGAACAATGTGTGAACTTTGGTTCAAGCCAGGATTAATCATTTACCTCAGTCATCACTCCTTGGCAGCCGGAAAAGGGCAGCCTCATTTCCGCAAGATTCCTGGATGTCACGGCTCCCAGGCAGGGGAGGTAGGGAAGTTGAGTCAGAGTGTGTGTGAGTGGAGCCCTTTCTAGGCTCAGGCACTGGGCTAGGGCTTCTGGCCCACTGTGTCCTTTCATCCACACCCACCGTGAGCCCTGGCCCTGTTTTGAAGACGAGGACAGCAAGGTTCCGAGAGGTGCTGCGTCTTGCCCTCTCTCACACAGCATTAAATGGCAAGAGCTCTGGGTTTGAACCCAGATCTCTGTAGCAGCAAAGCCTGGGATGGGGGCCCCCGAGCTCCCTGGAGGTTTGACGGATTGCCTCCAGTGGTTGGCTAACTAGTTGGGAGTTCTCTTTTATTCCTGCCCCCAGCCAGAAGCATCCGTATGTGTGAAAACTAGCCGAACCCCCTCTGCCCTCTTGGTGTCTGTACTTTGCCCTCCGCTGCACGCGCCCGCGGGGGTCATGGCCATGACCTGTGGCCCTGCCGGGGTGTGGAAGGCTGAGAGCCTGGCCCTGAGGCTTAAGAAGGGAGTGGCCCCAGAGGCAGCGTGGGCCCCGTGCGCTCCCTGGGGAGGCTGAGGACCTGTGGCTTCATACATGGCTTTGTCTCCTAGGACTTCGAGGCTGGGGGGGCGAGGGAGCGCAACACGTGGGTCCCCAGATGCGACGTAAAGGGTCTGCATTAAACCCTTGGGTCCTCCGCCCCCTCCGACCTCCCTCCCGAGCCCCTCCATCAACACGTGATATGGTTGGGATAAGATAACAAACCTCTGGCTGCTCAGATTGAGCCCCTGGCAAGGTCTGGCTTCTATTTTGGGATTCAGTTTTTTATTCCCCTTGAACTCCTGTCCAGAGCCACTTTTGAAGGCCTGGCCCTTCAGACGCTCCAGCTGATGGGGACTCTACATCCTGTCCTTGGGGATGATGGCTTGGTTGCCACGGTGCTGGGAGTAGGGGGGAGTTCAATTCTGGGCACTTGCGGCCTGCTGCTTGCTCAGGCTAGACTGGGCTGGCAGCCAGAGAGGACCTCAGGTGCCAGCAAAGGGAATTTGAGAGCAAGAAGCTGGGGGCAGGGCAGTGATGGCCTCGGGTACATGGGCCCTGGCTTGGAAGCCTCTTACAAGCTTTTCTTACTTCGCCAAGGCACCTCTGTGGGCCTCAGTTTTCTGATCCGTAAAATGGGAATAACAATACTACCTTGCCCATCTGATTGTTACTCTATGCCATGCCTGGCGCAAGACAGCTGTTCAGTAAATGGCAGTTATGTTACCGTTATCAGCATGGTCTTCCTTCATGGTTTTTCTCGGTTTCTGCCACCTTCCTGAAGCTTCCCTGATGTGTCCTCTTAAAATATTTCCTGTCTGTGAATTTTTATGATGTTTATCATGTTTACTACTCATGTAACACTTACCAAGAATGGCCTCGGTTGGCCAGCTTGTGGCAGGCGCCTGTCTTGTGTGCCTGATGGAAAAGCTCCTCGAGGGATGGACCTTGATGTGGTCTTCAGTCATCCAGTCAACATTTCAGTGTTGACTGTGTCCCAACCACTGGGAGCACAGCAGGGCAGATAAAAATCCCTGCCCTTTGGAAGCTTACGTTCCGATAGGGGAAGGAAAACAATAAGTAAATGTGTCTTAGATCAAATATAGAATGTGTTAGCTGGGGGATAAATGTTGGCCAGAAGCTAAGCGGGGTGAGGGGCAGGAGATGGCGGTGGTGGGAGTTGCCGTGCTATTTCACTGAGGGCGGCCAGGACATCTCCACTGTCCGGTGACTTTCGAGTAAGGTCTGAGGGAGGGGAGGGGGTCAGGCATGCAGATATTGGGGGGAAAGTTGTCGAGGGAGACGCGATAGCCACTGCTAAGGCCCTGAGGTGGGACTCTACCTGGCCTTTCCAGAGAACAGACTGGCATGACCAAGTGGAAGAAGCGAGGGGGGAGCACTGGGCAGTGAGGTCAGACAGGTGAAGAGGTCCAGCTGGGCCTGTATTCTCGTGGCACTGAGCACAGTTCCCACTCAGGACTTGCTGAAGACTGACACTGGCCAAAAAACTACAGAGAGGTTGCTCTGGGGACTGTGTTTGGGGTTTTCCTCTCTGGGGAAACTCAGCAGTGTCATGGACAGGAACTCCAAGCCCCCAAAGGCAGTGCCCATGTTAGGGCGTTTCAGTGAACTTGGATTTGTACCTACCATGCACGAGGCACCGGCTGAAAGCATGTCCTCCCGCTGGGGGGTGGGGGTGGGGGTGCTCCTGCTGAGGCAGCAGGCACCACACCCTTTCATCTTGAACCCCTCCTCCCCGTGCTGGCAGAAGGTCTGGATCACAGTAGGTCTTTGATCATTGGCACAAATGTGTGGACAAAGGCTTCATTCTGTTAAAGCCCCTTCCTCCTACCCCACTCCTGTTTTTTTAAAAAGCCACAGCTTTTAACTTACAACTGTAGAAATTGCTTGTTTGAAATTCAAAAAATATGTATTTCTATTGATATAATATTATAAACGGTGTTAACATTCTCAGGGTAGTCCACCAAAACCTTTCTCCTCCGTGAAGTAGATGGAATTCTAGCATCAAGAACCAGATGTCTCCAGTTCACCTATATATGGGCTAGCCTGGAAACCTAGACTCTGTGTGGACTATCCAGGAAAACTGTCTTCCAGTGCTCACAGTTCACGGGCTAAATGGGGATGATGACGATGATGACGATGACGATGACGGCAGCACTATGTGCCAGCCATTCTTTTTTTTTTTTAAAGATCGTATTTACTTATTTTATTTTGTGGGGGGGGGGGGATGTGAGCAGGGGGCAGAGGCACAGAGGGAGAGGAGAGACAGAATCTCCAGCAGAGAATCTCCGAGCTGAGCTCGAGCCCGACGTGGGGCTCCATCTCACAACCCTGAGATCCTGACCCGAGCCGAAACCAAGAGTCGGACGCTTAACCGACTGAGACCCCCAGGCGCCCCATGTGCCAGCCGTTCTTGTAGGCACTTTACTCATTTAATCTTTTTTTTTTTTTTTTAAAGATTTTTTATTTATTTATTTGACAGAGATAGAGACAGCCAGCGAGAGAGGGAACACAAGCAGGGGGAGTGGGAGAAGAAGAAGCAGGCTCATAGCAGAGGAGCCTGATGTGGGGCTTGATCCCATAACGCCGGGATCACGCCCTGAGCCGAAGGCAGACGCTTAACCGCTATGCCACCCAGGCGCCCCATTACTCATTTAATCTTTACGACAACCTGAGGAGAAAAGCACTACTGTGTTTCTTACGTTATTGGTGAGAAAATGGGGGCCAGAGATGAGAGGCTGAGGCAGAGGCAGGGTAGGGCTCCAGAGTCCCTCGGGAAACCTTTCCCTTCCTGGCCCTTCAGGGAATCCTGCTGGCCAGCCTTGCCACATCCCAGGTTGGCCATCTGGAGAAGATCTTACTGCAGGACCTTGGTCATCAGGTGTCCTCACTGGCAAGAATGGAGTTAACAAGTGTCAGAATCAGGGAACCAAAGCCATGGGTGGCCAGCAGGAGTGGCCCTGCTTTGTTCCGAGACAGGAAAAACCATTTGTCCCTGGAACCCGACACTGCAGGGGGTGGGTTTGCTGTGTGTGGGTTATCTTCCTGGGCCATTTACAAGTCGGGCACATGGGGCTGGGGAGGGAGGGGTGGTGGGGAACACTGCCTGTGTTGGTGGAGGCCAGATTAGAGTGTCTGGCAAGATGTTTCTGACACCTAGACCATTCAGCTCTCTGCAAAGCCCAGCAGGTGGCTGGGCTGTTGCTTTAGCTAGGAGGGGGGGCACCCTCCCCTCCCTGCCTAGTTGAGTGTATTGTTGGAATGAGGTGGGCTCTAACCAGTCTGTTCCCTCCTCCCGGGCCCCAAAATAAACAGCAGCTGTTAGCTGCATCACCTCTCTTGGCTGCCAGTCTGTCAGCAGCGCCTGGCTCTCGCTTGGCCCTGCCCCTTCTGGGTATAATGGTGTGGGGTGTTGGGGGTCTGTTGGCTTTGCCCCACGGAGCCTGCCTTGCTAGCCATCTGGTGTGCCCTGGCGTGCCCTCTTCCCACACATCGCTGGCCCATTGGCCACCCACTGGCACTGTCCCTTCCTGCCCCGCAGTGAGGCAGGTCCTCATCGTGGCCACAGACTCAAGCTCAGGTCTGACGTCAGTTCGGCTCCTGGCTCTGCCACTCAGCGGGTGACCTTGGGTAACTCCGAGCCTCTGTTTCCTTCTCTGTAAAGCAGGTGATGGTCTGTCATCACAGCAGAGGGGCGTGACCAGTGCTAGGGAGGCAGCTGGGGTGGAATCACTGAGGCCACACTGCCTGGTTCGAATCCCGCCTTTGCCACTCAGGAGCTTCGTGACCTTGGGGGGAGGTGCTGAAGCTCTTCACACCTCAGTTTTCTCATCTGTACAATGGGGATAGTAAAAGCATCCCTTAGGCTGGTAGTGAGGAGTAGATGGGTTAATGCATGTAAAGCCCTCAAAATGGTGCCAGGCACAGAGTTAGAGCTTGGTGAATGGAACAGTGTGTGCCCTCCCTGGCAGGTAAGGCAGGACATCCCCTGAAAGGATGGGTCACGTGTGCAGATCCGAGAGCTGACAGAACTACCCTCCTTCCAACCTGACTTCCGTGCGGCTGTGCTAATTGTTTCTAGCCTGCATTCAGCACTTACGCATGACGGGCTGGGGGTGGGGGTAGAACGGGTTACAAAGCAGGATGGAGGCATGAAAACAGAGAGCTGGGATTTCTATTCTACTTGGCAGTGGTTCTAACGATGTAATGTAAGAAATGGAAAGAAGACCGTGTCTGTGGCCAAGGACCTCCTCTAGCCGCGGGCAGATACCCCCGGGGTTGACTCCTTATCTCTGCTCATGTGTGACTCCTTATCTCCCCAAGATGTTCTTCCCTATGATCTCTGCAACCTCCCCCGGGACCCGCTTGCTCTGGCTTTGCCTGGCTCCATGCTCTGGGAAACTCTTGTTATCTTTGGCTTTCTCTTGAATGTATCCTCCCTTTTGGAAAGATTGTACTAGGAACCCCCATTAGCGCATCTAGACCGGAAAGTCATCATTCTCCAAAAGAAAAAAAAAGGCACTTGATCCCAATTGTGTTGGGTTGCAGTGCCTGGTGCCACGGGGGGGGGGGGGGGCGCACCAACCCCCCAGGGAAGAGACCCCCACTCAGGATGGAGCATTTGCACTGTCTCCCAGGAGCTGGTCCTTTAAGAGAGGTGTCCTGTCTTCTCCATGCTGCCTTTGTCAGTCCTTGTCCAAGGAGAGAGGTCAACTGCAGTTTCATCCCCAGCGTCTGGGGATGTCACCTTCTGACAGGCAGTGAAGAGAATGCGTCTGTACCATTGAGAGGAAAGTAGCAAAGTCGCTTCGAGCAGCAGCCTCAGAACCAGGTTGCCTAAATTCACATTTTAGCTCTGCCGTTGACGTCTGTGAGGCCTCGGGCCAGTCGCTTAACTTCTCTGCTTCCGTCACCTGTTCTGTGATACGGGGCTAGTACCAGTGCCGTCCTCACTGCTGGGGAGATTACACGAGGCCGTGATGACAGAGCACTTCTACCCAAGCCTTGGAGAGAGTTAGTGCTCGCGAAGCCTCCGTGCGGTTGTCTGAGCCGGCCCAGCAGGCGGAGTCTGCTTCCCATCAGCCTGGGACCTCTGGGGCCGCTGCGGGTGTAATTAGAAGGCACGAGAGGCCCACGGTGTTTGTGACAGAGGCGTCTTGGAGGGAGTGAGTGGCACGTTCCAGAGAAAGAGGAGAGTAAATATTCAGATCAGCAGGTGCTTGAAGGCTGACCCAGCATTTCCTGGCTGGGTGTCTGCAAACGAGTAGCTTCGCCCCCCAGCTCAGTTTCCTTATCTTTCCTTATACTTATAAACACAACAGCTTCTAGAGGGGCTCATCAGAGAGGGAGCTCCGTCAATGCAAACACTATGGAGAGAAGTTTGGCCTTGGAGACATGGGAATCTGACCTTATATGGACCTGCCCCAGGAAAGAAAGAAACAAACAAGGGACTTAGGGATAAATAGAAATCAAGGGTCTTTATCCATACAGGTCAGGCTGGGAGGGGCGGTGTAAGTGCCTGAGGAAACCAGGTAGGGGGCTGCTAGCCTTTGTGCCACAGGTGCAAGGGGACAAATGTGAGCAAGACACTCTGGCGTTTGTTGTCGGGTTCCCGTCTGTATCTGGCTAGTTGTATCTGCTGTAATCTGGCTAGCTGGCGGGGGTTTGGACATTATGAACATTAAAGCTTCGTGTGCCAATGTTATGACAAGACTGGGTGTCCTTATAAGGGAGAAAAGGAGTGTGTGTGTGTGTGTGTGTGTGTGTGTGTGTAGTGCATGTGTATTTGGGGATGTGTAGTGTGTGTGTGTTGGCAGGTGTTGGTGTTGGTGTACGTGGTGTGTGTGTGTTGACGTGTGCATGTTTGGGTATGGCGTGGTTTGTATGCGGTACTGGCTGTTGGGTCATTGTCCGTCACGCACGTTCCTGGGCCGTCTTCTATCCTTGCGAGCTCCTCACAACCAGGCTAGGGAGTCCGAGAATACTCAGACGGTGTAAAATCGTCTCCTGGATCCCCACAAATACTAACAGTAACAGTAACTTTCCTCCTTTTCCCAGTGGCTCTTCTGTCAGGCAGGTTCCCACAGACCTCACCTCACTCTTGCAAAAGAAACCTCATGTTCCTCCCATTTTATAGGTAAGGACTCTGGGGACCGGGAAGGGGAAGTCACTTACTCCAAGGTGACACGACTAGGAAGTGGCAGAGCTGAAATTTGACCAGTCTCTTAAGTCCCACCTTCTTGTGCCTCCCTGATCTGAGAAACGCGGGCTGGGAGGTGGGATTCGGTGGTGGCTCTGGCTCCGCAGGAAGGGCCTTCCTGTCCCCTGGGAAATATGGTCTGGAAGCCTTGCTGCCAGCTTCAGCAGAGGCCGTGCAGGAAGAAGGTCCGGAGCAGGACGGCTGGCGGCGGGGCTGGTGGGGCTGGTGTAGACGTGCCGGAGGACCCAGTTCCAGCGCCGAGGCGTCGTGATCTTTAGCAGGGTGAAGATGGAGGAGAGACTGCAAAAAGCCAGGGAAGAACAGAGAAGGGGCACGGAGGAAGTGGGAGAAGTCCTTGAGGTCCCCTCCCTGGGCCTCACGGAGGGGGTGCTATAGACGTTTTAGTCCAGTTAGGAAACTGACACCTACCTTTAATCCCCCAAGAGCCCATCTCCGTCCTGGTTGTTGGCAGTGAGGTCACGTGTCCAGATGTGCAGACGTGGGGCAAGCAGATCTGTCAGTGTTATCTGTTCCATGACTGACCCGCTAACGGGGATGGGCAGGGTCTAGATTCCTGGAAGGAAAAGAGGGTGGATGTTTCGTCAGTGCGAGTTCTTGGCAGACAGAGGCAGTGGGGCCACTGGGACTGCCTGGCTGCTCCCGTCCACGAGAGCTCACGTCAGGACAGTGGGAAATCCCACGGAATCTGCAGTCCCAGATGTGAGTCGTGTGGGGCATTTGGGATTTACTCACAAGGCTCAATACTCTTTGGTTCCCCGAGCTGCTGGGAGAGGGCCCCCTGGTACCCAGCCAGCTCGATGACTCCAACCAGCTCTTTGGGAGCAGACGGTTCTGGCCCGTGTCCTTGAGAATCTTAAAGGGCCATCTCTGCCCCACCCACGTGTCCCCATCATCAGCCAAGGTGGACCCTGGGAAGCAGGCAGACTCACGCAAGGTAGCCTGAGCAGCACAGATTTTCCATAATCATCTGATGACTTCCCAGCGCTAGTGCTGGGGATGTTAGGCGTTACCTAATACAGTGTCACCCTTGTGGATTTGTCTGGCTCTCTGCTGGCTTGGATGAGGGTGTGGTACAGTGCAGTAGTTACAGGAGGCTCGGAGCCCCCTACAAGCCATGTGACTTTGGGGAAATTATTTAATCTCCCTGAGCCTCAGTTTCCTCATCTGTAACATGGGGATAATACAAGTAGCACAAACTCCTGGAGTTGGTGGCAGTCACAGAAGTAGTATCATATCTCAGGCAGCAGTGGGAGCTTGGCATCCTGGCTGAGCTCCTTGGATGATGGTGGCAGACAGCTCACGTGGGTGCTGTTAGACCCCCTCCCTTTTGGGAACAGCTTCATTGCGATGTAATTCTCAGACCATACAATTGACCCATTTAAAGTGTATGATTTAGTGGCTTCTAGCAGATTCACAGGATTGTGCAGCCACTGCCACGGTCAGTTTCAGAACATTTTCATTACCCCCAAAAGCAAGAATGCTTTAGCCATCACTTACAAACCCCGTCCTCCATTTGGTCCCCAGCCCTTGGAAACCGCGAATTTCTTTTCTAACCCTGTGGATTTGTCTGTTCCGTGTGGTTTTTAGTGATTGGCTTCTTTCACTAGCCTAACAGTTTCAAGGTTCATCCACCGTCAGCCCTTTCGATGGCTTGTAGGGTGAGCTGGGTTCATTCCTTGTGGTGGCTGAGGAGCTCTGGGCACAGGCCCTCACCGTGGCCTTGGCAGGGCTGGCCCATGGTCCCGGATGTAGGTTGCACTGGAGCATTTCTTCTCCCTGCCCCGTGGGGCATGTGGACGTTCTCCCCTATCTCAGCACCTTGAAGCAGGCTGAGGCTGGGTCTTGTAGGAAAATGTTGAACTTGACTGCGGTTTATTCCCATAACTTCCTCCGGCCTGGTCAGCAACTTGGGGGAAGGGTGGAAACCGTGCAAAGCCTTTACTGATCTGTCCCCCAGGGACTCTCTTTCCGGGAGGAATGGGGAGAGAGGATAAAAGCATCTCTATTTGTTTTGAATGTTGACTAACTCCCCAGCCCCCTTACCAAGTTCTGGTGAAAGTTGCCGGGTTCTTGGTCAGCCTCTTCCTGCGAGACGCAGGGTCATGGGACTTCTGTCTTGGGGGCAGCTGACGGGGAAGTTGCCAATTGCTCTGGAGTACTCTATGTGTGGAGTCAGACTGCATTTGTCTCCTCTGGCTAGAGCTAGTCCACTGCAAAACTGGTGGGTCTGGGAGGGGATGTTGGGCTGCAAGTAACAAAATCCCAGCTGAAACTGTCTTAAACTATACGGAAATTTATCTTACTTTCAGTGCAGTTCAGAAGCAGATAGCAAGAAATTATTTTATTTATTTGTTTATTTATTTATATGATAGAGCATGAACAGGGGGAGGAGCAGAGGGAGAGGGAGAAGCCAACTCCCCGTTGAGCAGAGAGCCCAGTGTGGGACTCCATCCCAGGACCCTGGGATCATGTTCTGAGCTGAAGGCGGATGCTTAACCGACTGAGCCACCCAGGCGCCCTGAAGTTGTAATTTTTAAAAACTATCCTTCATTAATGAACATTTGGATTGTTTCCAACTTTTTTTTCTTTTTTCTTTTCTTTTTCTTTGTTTCTTTCTTTGTTTCTTTGTTTCTTTGTTTCTTTCTTTCTTTTTTCTTTCTTTCCTTCTTTTTTTCGTTCGTTCGTTCTTTTTGTTTTGTTTTGTTATTGTAAACAGTGCTACCCTAAACATGCATATATATCTTCGGGAATTTGGGCTACTATTTTTATAGGATACATTATTGAAGAGACATTAATAGGTAGGAGAATCTAGGATTTATGTCTGGTAGGCCTGTGCACATTTAATCTATTCTCCTATTCCATCTGTATCTAAATCCATACAATGAGAACTGATATTTACAATGAAGGCCTTTGTGGGTTCCTGGTGTTTGTGGAATTAATTCAAGAACATTGTATTACCTTGCAATTTTTTTTCAGCCTTTCATCAGGTATCGGGCTAAAGTAATGTTTAAAAGCAAAAGATGTTAAAAAAAAGTAAAAGATTCAACATAAGGGGCTTTCTAACTCGAATATTTGGTATATTCTATACCCTTGAGCGCAATTAGCAGTTTTGTTCAAGAAATTATGTGATTCCTGTTGGAAAGCACAGGATGAAAAGTCTTACCAATACCAGGTATTGGTTAGACTATGGGGAAGTGGAAACATTCTTGTGCTGCTGGTGGAGGCTGATGTGTTTCAACCACTTGGGAAAATAATTGGGAACTATCTAGTAAATTTGGAAGTGTGCATATGCTATGACCTAGTAGTCCCACTTGTAGGTGGCTACCCCAGACTCAAGAGTCTAGAGAAACTCTCCCGAATGCACACGGAAACACACATACAGGCTTTTTATTGTTGTGTATTTATAAGAGTGAAAAATTGGCATATCAGTCAGGATGGGATGGGTTATGTTACGGGAACAAACAGCCCCAAAGTTTTATTTCTTACTTATACGCCCTGTATGTTGGAATGAATGGGGCCTCTGCTCATTGTAGGCATTCAGTGTCTGAGTTTGGCAAAGGCTGTTCCCACTGTCCCTCGGGCAGGGGAAGTGAGTGCAGCGGTGTCTGGCTGTGGCAATGAAATACTTCTCCATGGAATATTATTAAGCCATAAAAAGGGATGAAGTGCTAATTCATACGTCAGCGTGGATGAACCTTGAAAACAGTATGCCTGTTGAAAGAAGCCAGACACAAAAGACCACATTTTGTGGGATTCCACTAATATGAAATGCCCAGAATGGGCAAACCCATAGAAACAGAAAGTAGATCAGTAGTTTTTAGGGGTTGGGAAAGGAGGAGTGACTGCTAATGGTTATTCAGTTTCTTTTTGGGGGTGATGAAAATGTTCTGCAATTAGCTAGTGGTAGTGCTTGCCTAAGTCTCAATATACTAAAAATACCAATTATACACTTTCAAATGGTGAACTTAATGGTGTATGAGTTATATACCTCAGGGTTTGGGGGGGGGTTCTTTTTTTAATTTAAATTTAATTAATTAATATATAGTATATTATTAGTTTCAGAGGTAGAGGTCAGTGATTCATCAGTTGCGTATAACACCCAGTGCTCATTACATCCCATGCCCTCCTTAATGTCCATCACCCAGTTACCCCGTCCCCCCACCCCCTTCCCCTCCAGCCACCCTCAGTTTGTTTCCTATGATGAAGAGTCTCTTGTGGTTTGTATCCCTCTCTGATTTCGTCTTGTTTTATTTTTCCCGGGTTTGTTTCTTATCATGCCGTATGCATTGTTCTTTGCTGTGCTTGTTGGAGATGTGCTCAGCCTAGCACACTGCTTTTATCCGTTATCTATCCCACAGAATTAGTGTCACTGTTTGGGTTGCTTCGTTCTGCTGTTATAATTAGGCCCACCTTTGTGCACACACCTGAGCACAGGGGCTGGAATTTGAGGGGAAGAGTGTCAGTTTGAGTCCTTGTCGATCTGAGAGAAGGCGCGCCGACTTGGCATTGAGCCGGTGGCAGGCCGTGCACGCTGACTCGGGCAGGAGGGCGGCTGGACCGTGGGTTTGGGACCCACAGGCCGATGGCATTGTGTGTGATACGGATGTGGCTGGTTTTGCTCCTGGTCATGAAGTCCTGTAACTTTGGTTTTTCTGGGAAACTCTATCTCTCTTTCTATTTGGAATGAAAGCCTTGCTGGCAAGAGTATTCTTGGTTGTAGATTTTTTTCCTTTTAGCACTATGAATATATACGTCAGTTAAAAAAAAATACATCCATCTGCAAGCAACACATTTTACTGGCCAAAGAAGTCACCTGGCCACAGCCAGCCTCAAGTTGTTGAGGAAGCCCAATCCCATCATGTGCCTGGGAGGGAAAAGAACGGGAATGTTCTGTGAACTTTGGCTACCACTTGGAATAGTACAAACACCCAGGAGAAGGATGAATAAGTAAGTATGGTATACAGTAGTCTTTCCTCACCCGCAGGGTCGCTTCTGTGGGTTCAGTTACCCGAGGTTAACCGTAAAAGACGAAGGAGGTGATCCTCCTTCTGACATAAGATCAGAAGGTCAGTACATACCTTAACACTGCGTCACGATGCGTACCTCGTTCAGCTCACCCCACTTCATCTCATCACGTAGGCATGTGATCGTCGCACACCCTCACTAGAAGAAGGGTGAGTATAGTGCAGTAAGGTATTTTGAGAGAGAGAGAGAGAGACCACATTCACGTAACGTTTATAGGCAAATCTTGGAGATTGCAGGTTTGGTTCCAGACCACTGCAGTAAAGCAAATATCTCAATAAAGTGAGTCAAATGAATTGTGGGTTTCCCAGTGAATATAAAAGTTACATTTACACTATGCTGTGGTCTATTAAGTGTGCGATAGCATTATGTCTAAAAAAACAGTGTATATACCTTAACTTAAAAATACTTTATTGCTGAGGTGCCTGGGTGGCTTGGTCAGTTGAACATCCAACTCTTGATTTTTTGGCTCAGGTCACGATCTCAGGGTTGCGAGATGGGGCCCGGCGTCTGGCTCCAGGCTCAGTGGGGAGTCTGCTTAGGGTTCTGTCTCTCTCTCTCTCCCTCTGACCCTCCCCACCCACCCTGCACTCTCTCTCTCTCCAAAATAAATAAATAAATCTTTAAAAAAATAAAAATAAAAAAATTTTTATTACCATTCCAGCTCAGGCCTTCGGTCTTGGGCCCTGGGAGCTCCCAAACAGCTGATAGTCTAATGCCTGATTGTCCTGGCAGAGCCACACCAAAGTTAACTTCTCTTGGCACTGCTCTGTTTCATCACTTTCTTACTCAAAAACCCTCAGTGGCTCCCTGTTGCTTGACAAATTAATCACTGCAGGAAACGGAGGCTTTAATAGGATGGAAGAACTGGATGGGGGTGGGGGTAATGGCATCAAGACTCAGTCCTTGCCCTTGCAGAATTACAGTGTGAGAGAGAGGCCCCCACGTGGGTGGCTAAGTAGGATGAAATGAATGCTCTTTGGGGATACAAAAGCGGGTGTGCACACTAGTGAGTGTGCGCGTGTGTGCACCCATGAGCATGTGTTTCTCTGTTCTAATGGGTGGTTTACTAGGTGTCTGGCACTGTCGAGTGCTTTCTGAGTATTACTTCATTTAATCCTCACAACTGTGTGAAGTAGGTATTAACTCATTCCTGTCTTACCAAAGAAGGAAGGGACTTAGCCAGGGTGTTGGAGCCAGTGATTGGCGGAGCTGGGAGTCAGAGCCAGGCACCCTGGTCTCCGGGGCTTGTGCTCTTAATCCTTGGGTTACTGAAGGAGGAAGGAAGGAGAGACAGGTTCTCCCTGGGGAGGTAGCGATAGAGCAGGTGACAGATGATGGGGAGCAGAGAGGAGCCCCAGGGTGGGAACTTGGGACGTGGGGAGAGATTGGGGTAGGAGTCGAGCTGTACTGGGGTCCAGGGCTGGAATGTCGTGCTGGGATTTCAGACTTCCCTGCGAGCACGTGGAGGCCCCGTAGGTGTTGCTTGACATGACCCAGTGTATGTTTAGAGATGCAGCCCCGCACGAGGTGAGAAGGATCGATGGGACTCCAGAGAGGGGAGGAACCTGGAGGACCAGTTGAGAGGTGATGGTGCGTGGTGCAGCTCATCTGATGTGTGGCTCGGGTTCTCAAGGCAGCAAGTAGGGTCAAAACTACCTGGCCGGCCCTTCAATTGCCCATCCAGTTCAGTGTGAGGGCACTCTGTCTGGGATTCTGTGCAGCGTGAGAACCACTGAACTGGCCTGAAAGAAACAGAAGGCCAGTCAGTAGTGGGTGCAGGCGTCCAGACCAGTCCGCCTGCGAGGGAACGGGGCGGGGGGTGCTGGGGTGCCAGTGGCTGCAGCTTCCGGCAAAGCTGACTCCATTCTGCTTCGAGATGAAGATTCCATAGCCTGCAGCCTCTTTAGGGGATCCATAGTCAGGATGGGCCAGAGGGTGAAGTTAGCCCTGGAGGGATGCGAACTGCTGCCGCTGCAGGGGAATTTGGCTTCATGACGTTTCTCTGCGCTGGTTTTCCCCACTTCTCATCATCACCCTTACCTCCTTTGATAACCCTTTCCATTTCCTAAACAAAGATATTTTCCCAAGTTCTGTTCAATAATGGATCTTTGTGCTTCTGTTTCTTCTCTCTGAACTCTGGTTCTGGACCTTGTTTTCCACTCAATCTGTGACCACTGGGCAGACATGTGTCTCTAGCAGGAACTTCTGTTCCCAGCCAGCCAGACCTTCTCACTAAGGGCAGTCCCTCTCTCCCCACCCACCTTACTCTATTGCCTGATTCCCTGGTATTTAAATTGATGGCACTACCATTTTTCCAGTCCCTAGAGTCAAAATTCAGGAGCGACTTTTGACTTCTCCCCTGACGTTCATTGGTATTGTGTGTTCTGTTGATGAGAGGTTCCCAGAGCTGCTGGGAAGCTGGTGACAGAACCCTTCCTTAGGGTTCACCTGCCTGAAGCCTGGAGGCTGATTCAGGGAGCCTGGTATGGGGATGGGACCCAAAGTTCATGTCTTTTTCAAAGATTTCCAGGAGTTTCTAATGATGAGCCTGGTGCTGGAGTGTGTTCCCAGGGCCTGCTTTTGCCCAGTCTCCTGGGTCCAGCAGGCTTTTGCCTCCACCTTGGACCCTTCTCCCCATCACAACAATCCCAGGCCATGTGGCAGCCTAAACAGGCTTCTGCAGGGCCCTGCAGACAGGCTGGACCAGAGCGATCACCTTTGGGTCACCCAGCATCCCTCTCTGTACCTTTGCCCTAGCAGTTTTCACTGCCTGGCACGTGCCTTTCACCTGTTAAAACCCCTCACGGCTCATCTCAATGTGTCTTATAAAGAGCCTTCCAGATTCATCCAAGGCAGATGGGCTTCCTCCACTCCTAGCTTGTAAGAATTATTGGGGTATGTGTTTGTTTCCTGGGCAAGGTTAATTGAATGAGCCTGTGGGAGGCACTGTCCCAGATGGTCAGGATGAAGAGAGGAGACAGGGTCCTCTCCTTAAGCTCCAGGCTACTTACCAGACCCAACCCCTGAAGACAAGGGCTCTGGTGGACGTTAGTGTCGCACTCCATAAGGATCTGCTGCTCTGCCCTGTCCTGTGTCCCTCCCTGGCCCAAAGAGTACATGCTATGCTGGTTTTTCTGGCCTCAGGTGTAGCAACTTAAGTTCATCATATTTTTCAACCCATTGCGTATTATCCCTATTGCAAGTCCCTCCTGTTTTATTTTCATTTTTCTCCTTCATCCCTCACCCTCACTCCTCTCCCTTTCCCCCATACACGCCCATCCAGCCTGTTGAATATAAACCCACGGATCCTCAGAAAACAGGCTGTGTTGTTTGTGTTCGTGGTTTGTAATCGGCATGTATTGCGCTGTAGATTTTATTTGGTGAGTCCCCTTTAGACTCAATACTATGTTTATAAGATCGACTGACGTTGTTGTGCGCACCTGCTTTATTGCTTCTGACTGCCGGGTTGAGCTTCATGCTGGCATCGACCACACGGTACTTACTTGCTTCCCCTCGTAATGGACACCGAGCTTGCCTCCAACACTCGCCACTGCGGACATTGCTGCAGCAAACATCCCCGTACGCTGCAGCCCTTACAACTGCAGAGACCGCCCCAGGATGTACACCCAGGAGTGGCGTCGCTAGAGCGCAGGGGGGGGCGTCCACAGACTGAGTTTAAGTAAATGCTACCGTACTGCTTCCAGAACGGTTGTCCTGTTTACACACCTACCAGCAATGAGCCAGGGTTCTCATCTCCCTCCCACCCTCACCAACACTTGGTATTGTCCAGAAGACTAACTCAGCTCCCTCTCTCCCTTCCAGAGTGGACCTTCTAGGCTGTTGACGCTTCTCTCCAAGGACCAATCCAACCTAAGGAGGAAGACACAATGAATTTTCATATCTTCTTATCATTCCTTCCTGGCCTGTCTCCCTTGCTTGTAATGAAAGTTCCTTTTATAATTCCACACCCAGTTCTCACCAATGGGACCAGAAACCTAAAACCTTCCTTCATTATCTTAAGAACTCAGCTGGCTTTTCAAAACTAAACCTCCTTTGTTTTTCAACTTAATCTGAAATAAGCCCCCTCTTATCTTGTTTCCCCCCTTTGCTCAGGCCTCAAACCCTCACTGGCCATTCTTGGGTTTTACTCCAGGAACGGCCCCTGAAAGGCATGGCTTCACCTGCATCTGCAGTTGGGCCTGGGGCTGCAGACCTTCCCCGGATGTTACGCCCATCACAAAAGCCAGCTTTGGGATTTAGCTCTGTTTCAGTGATGGCCTGTAGCCTTGTTTGCAAATGGAAATAAGTTGGGCTCCTTTGCTGGGGATTATTGTAGGGAAAAGCATCTTACCTAATACTATCCACATTTTGGCTTGACGTGTTCAGTTGATAATGAATCAAACTGTTCTGTGACACCTTATGTTGCTGGTGTGAACTGATGCTAGAGTCTTACACCTTGCCTCGTTCCGGCAAGGCATAAACACGGCTTGAGGCCCTATGTTGGCTACATGTTATGTGTCTGCCTGACTTCTCCAGTTCCACCGTGAGCTCTGGGAGGGCAGCGACGAGGGCCTTCCTTTTCTTTCTTCTTGGTGGAGCCTGGCCCCTCTCCCCAGCCTCCCCTGTTTTGCTCCACAGAGCTTTGCACTTAGCAGGTGCTCAGTAAATACTTGTTGGGTGGTTGACACAGGATTACATGTTAATCCATCATCTTCAAAGGCTAGAACCAGACCTATTAAAAAAAAAACAAACAGTCCTTCCTTTTAAAAGTGGCATCGCCTTCTTACCCTCACATGTGTTCATTTTACTCTCATTTATTGCTTTTTGGGATAGGGGTTCTTGGGGGAGTGGCTCGGAGAGCCTCTTTAACTTAAAAGAGACATAATAAATTATGCTCTTTAGAGAAGCCTGGATGCCTGTGTGTGTCCCAGAAGTGGGTTGGGAGCACAACATTCTAGATGGCTCCTCTGCTCTCCCCCTACCCCCGCCTGCAGGGCTCGCCTTCCAGAGCCGTGTGTGGTATCCTACAGATCGCCATTAAATAAACAGTCCCTTGAAAACACAACATTTTTTAAAAAGTACTGTCTATGTATTGTATCAGGAGAGCTAAATATTATGGAAAAGGCCAAATATTTCCATTGTGCTAAGAAAATAAGAACCCGGCCGCATGGAACTTCCCACTCAGTGGGCCCAAGACGCGGTGGAGACTTCAAAAGGAGGAAGAACGATGTAGACAGCGTGAGCTGCAACGGGTGAGTGCACACTGAAGCAAGAAAGCGAGCGTGTATTCCACATGCGGCTGCAGACGTCGTACAGCGCCTTTCACCCGGGGAGTCGCTGCATGCCCCCATGCGTGGATCGTGGCTCCCCCGAGCACTGGCCCCACTTGGACGCACGCGCGCTGGGGCCGAGGTAGGCACGGGCCAGGGAGGGGGGGACAGAAACCCCCTTTGTTCTCACAAGACCCGACGGGCAGATCTGCAGGAAGAGACTCTTCATCCTCAGTCTTCGATGAAGATAGACACTCGCGGCCAACGGCCCCGTGGCTTCCGCAGAGGCCCTGCCTTGGGCTGTGGTCAGCGTCTCGGGCGGGGAGGGCCCCCTGCCCCTGACATGGAATAGCTGACCGATGAGATTCGTTCTGGCTTCTCGAGCCTGCCGCTCTTCACCAGGTCGAGCTCTGGAAGCTGGGAAAGCTGCAAGGCCCGGCGGCCTGACTTCAGTTGGAAGGAGACCAGGAATCATCTTGCTTTTATTAAAATGTTAGGCTGGGTTATCTCAGAGCCGCCCCCAGGGAGGGCGATGCTTCAAAGCTGACCGAGTTCTGAGCGGCTGGCCTGCCCCCTTTAATGAGCGAGGGGAAGCTCATTTGAGGAGTGGCAGTCAAATCGCTCACCGGCCTGGCAACGTGAGAATGTTGTTCTTACACCTGAGAATGTTGTCCGTGAATCATCAGGAAGAACAACCCGGTGTGGAGAATGGCCTCCAGTTCCTTCAGCTGACTGCGGACCTGGCACTCTCCCTGCCCTGCTAGCTCTGTCCCTAGCATGAGCCTCCCCTCCCCGCCGGCTCTGACTACCCAGATGAAGAGTATCAGCCTGGCTGCCCGGCTCTGCTCAAAATGGAGAAACAGAGGACCACAGCATCTCTTTAGGAGGACTGCCTTCCCTCATTCCCCAAAGCTGTGCCAGGACCCATGTGCCCTCTGCCGGGCCCTGCCGGGGCGGTGGCCACGGTCACTAACATTTGTTGGATTCTGTGCCAGGCACTGTGCAAAACTCTGTACACATAGGCTTTCATTGAAACCCCACACCAGCCCTCTCTGAGGCAGGATATTATCCACGTTATATAGATCAGGAAACAGAGGCTCCGGCAGGCACAGGAATATTTGCCCATGGTCACACGGACAACAGACCTGGCATGCAAACATAGGCCCACGCTTTCCAACACCGCCCTCTCTCTCCAAGGCCTAGGCAGAGGAGGCCGGGACACAGCTCTGCCCTCAAAAACGTCACAGTTTAGGAGCAAAGAGAACACTTCCTCGTGTGGAAAGATAATTCTCAGGCCCTGCAGAATTGGGTACCAGAAAGTCCATGGAGTTCTGGGGAGGCTGGAAGGAGCTCATGATGCCAGAGGATACCATGGGCCAGGCTCTATACTATAGGCTTCGTATCCATGATTTCTTTTAATTTTCACAGCAACGCTGTGAAGGTCATTTTACAAATACAGGACTGAGGCTCAGAGAGGTTATGTTGCTTGCCCAACACCACACAGCTCACGTATAGGTGGTGGAGCTGGGCTTGAACTCACACGTCTGATTCCAAAGTGCATTCTCTTGGCCTGATACCATGACAGAGGCTCTGTTTAAGTAGAGTAGTCAGGGAGGAAAGGCCTCGAAGGGGGGTAAGAGGTGAGAAGGGAGATAGGAAGGAGTGAGCATTCTGCGCCTGGAGGATCAGAAGACGAGGAGGTCCTGAGGAATTGCAGGCATGCCACCAGCCCATCCCATGAGTGAGCGAGGAGCCCAGGCTTTGTTTGCCACCATCCCAAATCCATTGTCTCCATGTTATAGCTGATGACGTCCAGTGGCTGCTGAGGGCCAAGTTTCCTTGCTCCGAGGGAGGCGACGTCCCCCTCCTGCCCCTCCTCCACCCCACACTCCCTGGGTAATTCATTAGATGTGGTCATCCGCAATGGGTGTGGACCTGTCAGGATGACATATTAACCATGGGATATCCTTGTTTGGAAGGAACCGGATTCATCCCCTGGTCACTTCCCTGCCCTCTGTTTCTCCCTTCCCCCTGCCCAGTCTGAAATGTTCCCATTCTGTTGGTGCCCCGGGCTCCTCCTTGAAGCATCTCCTCATTACCTAATGCTCCCGTATAAGCCCCCTGCATTGGCTCAGCCAAGTTGGCTTTGTGAAAAGCCTGCTGATGTCCACTGTCTCATGTGATCTCCTTTCATTCATCCAACAAGCACCATTAAGGACCCACTGTGTGCCAGGCTCCATGTCAGAGGCAGAAGATTTGTGGGTGCATCAGAATGATTCCATACAGGAGAGGAGGTGCGAGGTGCTCGCAGACTGGCTGGGATGACCGGTGTTCATGAGGGTGACGTGCGGCCATCGTCTGAGATCAGGAACAGCCTGGAAAGGAACAGGACGCTCTGAAGCACGAACAGGAGGCAGCTCCGCAAATTTGGAAGGAACGAGAAGGGCGTTCCAGGCAGAAGGAGCAACACTTGGCAAAGGCTCAGTGGTGGGAGGGAGCGAGGTGTTTCAGGGCCTTCACCACAGCCCTGTGCAGGCAGTTCCCCATTGTTATTGTGATACCCATTTTATAGGTAGTTAGGGGGAGGCCCAGGAATGCCCCTTTCTCCTGAATTTAGGGCAGGGCCTGCTTTGTTGGTAGACCCTGAACAGAAGTGGGTCTGTGTTCTGAAGCGTGTTGGGGGAGGGGGCACCAGAAGGAATTGGGCTCACCAGGGGAAAAGAGCCTAGCATTGGGAGCCGATTCCACCGAAATCCTGGCTCTTCTCTGTTTCTCAGTGCCAGCCGTGTTCCCAGTAGGTCTGGAGCTGTCTCATTGCAGGAAGGAGCTGGGGAGCACACGGGGGGCCTGGGATTGGGCGCTGGGCTCAGTCTGCAGAACGTATATCACCAAGTGGAGCCTTCTTTAAGAAAAGCAGAGAGGCAGCCTTGCGCAGTAGAAAGAACAAAAGTTTCGGAGTCCAACAGACCTGGCCGTGCCTCTGGGTTTCCATCCACGTGACCTTAGGCAAGTCACGCGACCGCTTAGACCCCAGGTGCCCTTGCTTGCAAAGTGGGAAGGACAGTATCACGGATGTGCCTTTATGCCGGAAATGCTGTCAGAAGTCCAGCACGCGGTGAGGCGTGAGCACATGCAGGCCTCTTTATTAGCTAGATTTCATGAAACTCTAGATGTACAAAGCAGGTCAACTGATGATTTATTTAATTTCCAAGAGGATTTCTTGTTTTGTGAAAAAACTCGCTGACGATTCTTTTGTATGGAGAGCTCCTCTTACAGTTTGAAAAATAAAACAATTTGTTATATACAACTATGATTTCCCCCGGAGCACTCCTGTTCTCCACTTCATACAGAAGTCAACTAGTTGTGTCCGTGTTGACCTGGAGTGTCTCTAGGGGTGTGCCACAGGGCTCTGTTCTCTGTCTCTGACCAAAAGTGTCCACGACTTGGGATTGTGACGTCATCCTGCTCACATTTACAGGGGGCACGGGGAGGAAGGAGAGAGAGTGCTTCAGACCACAAGCCAGCTTCCAAAACTACCTTGAAGAAGATTGCACTTGAATAGGCATACATATGTAGGGTTTTTTGGTCCAAGACATCGGTGGGCCACGTGCAGGCAGCAGGGGCTTGGTTTGCAGGGGAGCGGGAGGGTGAGGTGTCAGGCCTTGGCTCCCTGAAGCTCGGCGGAAGTCAGCGGCACGAGCGAGCGACTGCACACAGCCTGGGCCTGCTTCCACAGCATTCGCCTATCTTAGGATGCACTCCCCCAAGGTCAGGGTTTAGGAAGTGCAGAGGGAGGGAGGCAGGCAGAGCCTGCTTCCCTTCTGTGCTCTCAGTGTGTGTGCACCTGGAAGGGCGGGCGGGGCTCCAGTGCGCCCTGTGGGAGAGCAGGGCACAGGAAGGGCAGCCTGGATGGTGGAAGACCCAGGACTGGTCACGGGGATCAACCAGAGGAAAGGGGGAGGTTAGCCTTGAGCAGAGGAGGCACTGGGAGAGAGGGGGTGTGCAGTGACCTCCTCCAGGAGAGTTTGGTCTGTTCCCTGTGGCCCAGGGGCAGAGCTAGTAGGCCTGGGCAGGCACGAGCGTGAAGCAGATCCAGAGCAATGTAAGGGAGAACGTCCTGATGGTCCGATGCCCAGAGAGTGAATGGATTGATTGCCTTGCTTGTGACCTTCCCATCACCGCTGGAGATGTGCAAGCCCAGGGCAGGGCTCAGTGACCTTTTGGGTTCCTTTCTGGTCCCGAGAGTTCCATTCTCTTGTTCTCTGATTGGGCAGTACTGGCCCTCTCCAGTTGTGGTTGACAATCAGGGGACTCAGCTCCTCTTTTGAGACCTGGGGGTGGCGACGGGGTGGGTGGTGGTCCCTCAGACTAGCAGCCTGTTCTCAGCCTTGCTGAATGTTTGCTTGCCACCCCCGACCTCCTCTAGAGCCTAAGCACGCGTAGGCCCAAGGTCACAGAGCCTGTGGTGACGGAGCTGGACACAAAGCCCGGCCTCTGACCTCAAATCACCTTCCCCTCCCATCAGACCCAGCCTCTGTGCTGGAAGCTAGAGCTGTGGGCAGCAGGGGCCGAGCTCTGGCCTGCCGCAGCATTCCTCGGTTAAACCTCCCCCAGCCATGGAAAAGCCCAGAGCACAGAGAATGTTAGAAGTGGAGGGAGACACCGCGGCCATATCCCAACTCCTCCCTTTCCCTCGTCTTCCCATTTTAAAGACAAAGAAACTGAGGCCCGAAGCAGAGTGAGAGAAGATGGCCAAAGCCACTGACAGAGCCAAACTCCATCTCTGCCCTCTCTCCTCTCAGGCCCCACTGGATGTTTCCTCCATCCTCTGCACGTTTCTGCAGAGGGAGGAGGGCATGTGGTCCTGGAGGGTCCATGGGGGAGAGGTTGCCCTGGAGAGCGCTGTATCGGGCACATTCCACAAGGCTTCAAACTTTCAGAATAACCTGGCAAGCCTGTGAGTTTCTTCCTAGGGGCTGGGGAGTGGCCACCAGCTGGCCGAGGATGGTAGGAGGGAGCACTCACGGGGGGGATGTCAGGGTGTGAGTGCTGACATGTCTTTTCTCATCCCTGCAGTAGTGAGTGAGGCCTTGGTGAGCAGACTGGCCTGGCTGGGCTGGTCCAACTGAGGCCTGCCCTCCTTCCTGCTTACCCTCCTTCCCTCAGTTCAGCGTTCTCTGTGGGCTCCTCCCTGCCTACCTTTCCCTGGGATCCCTAGGCTCCCTCAGCTTTCCGGGAGTTGGTGAGGCATAATATGAGGCCTGAGATGATGCCATAAGCCGTAAAGAACCCAGGGGTTGGAATCCAAGCCTACTACATCCTGGCTGTGTGACCTTGGGTGAGTCACGTACCCTCTCAGGCTCTCAGCATCCTCTTCTATGAAATGGAGGCGCTGCTCATGCCTGGAGCTCGTGTGTGTGTGTGTGTGTGTGTGTGTGTGTGTGTGTGTGGCTGCCTCCAGCATCAGGCCTGCTTGCAACTTGCTAGGATGGTTTCCGTCCCTTCCTCAGGTGCCATGAAACCATGAAACTTGTGGTACTCTGTGGCTTGGCCCACCAGCACCAGGATCCCAGCCCTTGAAGGGAAGGGTTAAAGCCAGGTGGATAAAGGCCAGGGTAAGGAATGGCCCCTCCCTAAGCCAGCTCTGCCCTAAGAGTATTTATGCAAAAAGGATTGATTCTCCTGCACCTTGTTCTTCTCCTTCTCCCTTGGCCTGACGTTCCTATGGGCAAACTTAGATGCTCTCGCTCTTGGGACAGTTGCAAAGAATTTAATTCCAAGGATATCCTGGAACAACTTGATGGATGCTGCCGACAATGTCCCTGAACGTACAACTTGACACACTTTTGTGAGTTTATCCCCAGGATAAATTTCTAGCTGGGGAATTGGTGGGTCAAAGAGTTTACATTTCTTATTTTAATGTATGTTGGCAAAGGGCCCTCCTGAAAGAATTCGCATCCCTCCTACAGCGTAGGAGACATATCTGTTTCCTCCTACCTTTATCAGCACCAGGACTTAACAAATGTGAATGTTTTGCCAGTCAGCAAAAGAAAAATAATGTCTTGTAGCTCTGAATTCTTTTTTCATTCACACATGAGGTTGAGTCTCTTTTCATGGATGGATTGGCCATGTGGATTTCTTTTTTGGTAAATGCCTTTTTACGTTCTTGGCCCATTTAAATTTTTCTGTCGGTGGCTCAACTCATTACTCTGGATTGAGAGGGCTGTTTCCTAGGGTGCTGGGACGGTCTCTAAGGAAGCTCGGAGGCATTTAGATCAGTTTCCTCTGAGCTCGTGAGTTGGAAGCAAGCTTCTTTGTCCCCCCTCCGAGGTGCTGTCCTGGGTGTGCTCTGAGCTTCCTGGGGTTCTCCACTCTTAACAGGTGTGACTGTGCGGCTCTCACCTCCACCCCAATCCTGGGCACTGCGTCTGGGCAGAGAGCATGTGATCGTATGGCTGGGCAGGGGGCTTTCTGCTGGACCCACTGCTTCGGTATTTAGGGGGGTGGGGTGCATGGCAGGACACCAGGGAGGAACCCGTGTGTGTGTGTGCGGATGTATGAGAGCTCCAGAATTTCTGTGGGGTCTTGGGGCACTGGGGGTTACATCGGCATGGGAAACACCCCGTTAGGGAGTGTATTCGAAATAACAAATTCACCAATGTTGCTTTTGTGTATAGTAGATATAATAAACAGAAAAGTTCAGTTGTCTACTTCCCGGAATAAATAAGTGGAAAAATAAAAAAGAAGGACGAAATCAATAATGAAGTCATCGTAGATTTACCCCTTGCACCTGGAGCCAGCCGATGGCAGGTGATGGCAGGTGCGGGTGTGGGGCTGTCTCCTCTCGCCCCGCCCCCGGGGGAAGCCAGGAATAAAAGGGATGAACCGCCACACGTTGGGTGTTTGCTGCAGGCCAGGCGTGTGCTAAGCGCTTTGCATGTGTTTTCCCATTTAATCCTCACTCAGACTATCCAAAGCAGTTTCCTCAGTTTATAGGCAAGGAAATGGAGGCTCAGAGAAATTAGATAATTCGTGCAAAATCTTAGACCAAATATGAGGCAAAGCTGACATTTCATTCCGGCAGCTGCTGGACCCCACACATGGGGCTTCTGTGTCTCTTCTCCCCAGCCCTGACTCCTTGGCTGAAGCTGGAGGGTGAGTCCACACATAGGGTGGAAGATGGGGGCTGCTGTGTCTGGCTGAGCACCCCAACCCCCAGCCCCCCTCTGCAGCCCAGCTGGCATCTCAGAAGACAGGGCTAAGAGGGGCGGGCCCCAACGTGGGGCTCTGGTGTGCGGCCTGGGAGGGCTGGAATCTATAGCTCACGCCTTTCCCTGCATGGGCCTGGGTGTGAGTGAAGATGTGGGGAGGGGGCCTGCTCCCTGGAGGGGGGCTCTGGCCAAGTGAAACAGGCTGAGGTCAGAGGGAGGGGGCCACCCTCCCCCAGGGAATGCCTGGATGACGTGACTTTGGGGGGCACTGGGGGAGGAGGCCGGCTGTGTGTTTCTCATCTCACCTCCAAGCCCGGGCCAGATGGGGAGTCAGTGCGGGAAGCCGCGCCAGATGCGGCCGCTGGCAGGCTTCCCCGGGCGCTGCGGTGGCTCTTCTCCAGCCGACTTGGCAGGTCCTTCCTCCTCCTCCCTGAGGGGACCCGGGAGCAAATGACATTCTGGAGTTGGCTGTGGCAGAGAAGAGGGTCTCCTCTAGCCTCGCAGCAGGAAAGGGCAGGGAGAAGTGGGTTGGGGGGCCCAGAAGACGTGACCTGGTACTCCCTTCCCTCATTTCAAATGGCTCTGGATTCTGAGTCAAGTTTGGGGGAGGGAGGGGAGGTTTATAAGGTTTGCTCTCAGAGCTGGACCCGGGGAGTGAATTGAGCATAAAACAAAGCCTCAGACTTCTAGTGCTTGGTGCCTCCCTTTCCCAAAAGTTGCTCACACCTCGCCTGCATCGAATGTCCCTCGGTGTCAGCCACTCTTTGCACCGCCCAGCAGCGAGCAGCCAAGCACCCCATGCGCTGCCAGGAACTGAGGTCCCCCTACTCCCAACCCGGAGATCTGTTCCACTCATTCCACTGCATCCTGACTGTGGTCTCCCAAGTGTCCCCTCCCCCCTTACCAGACCCCGTGCATTTCCATACCTTCATTCTCTCATGACCAGCCGGACCTGACCTTGGCGCCTCTCGTCACCCAGGGCCCCCTCCGCGCCTTCCAGTCTCCTTTATCCTCATGTCTTCCTCCTTCGGAACTTAGATCTCCCCCAAGCCCCTTCTTCCCTCCCTCTCCAATCCCAAACCGCTCCAGGTTGCCCACCTGAGCAACACTCCGACTCTGACCTCTGCTTCTCTGCCTTCCTCCCCTTCTGCTCTCCCCTGCCTCTGCAATCTGGGATCCCCCACGATCATGCATATCTCTCAGTCTAGCTTCCACAGCAAATTATCCACCAGTGCTGCTCTTTCTCACCAGTCTGGGAGCTCCCCTGGGGTCAGGAGTGTTTTTTATTTGACTTCGGGTCACCAATGTCCAATACAGAGCCCAGCACATGGTAAGCCCTCAATATTTCTTTACTGGATGAAACTGAATTTTATCAGACGACAGTGACAAGTCTTTATTGAGGCTCTACCATGTGCCCAGTGTCCTTAGATATTGTAGGGAAAACAAGGCAAGTCAGGATAAAATACTTGCTTGCAAGGGGTTTGTGACTCAGTTGAGGGCAGTTCTGGGAATGGATTGGAGGAATGCGTAGACATGAAATTGGCAATCTGCATCTTTGGTGCTGAAGTGGGTGCCGGAGCTGTATGAGCCCCTAAGGATTTGGGGAGAGGGGGGAAAAAACCCTGGGCTGAAAGGCTAATAGGTCTGGTGTGGGGGGCAAGGGATGGGTGGGTCCAGATGAAAGGAAGCAGGGCCAAACTCCAGGGTCAGGATCGTGAACAGACAGAGAAATATGTTTCTAGAGAAGGTAAGCAGATTCCACCTAGTTCCACGATTACCCTCCTGTGGACGCTTCCAACATCAGAGCAGAGTTAGCAGGTTTTAATGCAGTTTCTCTGTCCTGGAAGCCAAACAGGAGCTGATGGTATTCCCAGTTTTGCTGCTTGATTGGGAAAGTTTTGCTGCGCGCCAGGCTCTGCTGGGGCCAGCGAACTCTCTAGGCAAAGAGAGCAGGATGTTTCTGGCATCAGTTTGTTCCAGTCATCTGTGGAGGAGAACCTGGATTCTTTTTACCGGGCCTGGGAAGCCAGGTGCACTTTAAGCCAGGCACACCTACTACGTGCCAGTGTTGGGAATCTGCGACACGGGGATCAGAGGCCCAGGACTGGTCTCTGAGGCTAATGGCCGTGACCTGACCCTTACCTGCACAAGCTTGCTATGTACCAGATGAAGGGGCAGAGGGGGTGCCAGGGCTGAGGCAGTCCAGGGAGGCTTCTAGGAGGCAGTGGGTCCTGATTGGGCCTTGAAGGAATTAGACACGCTGAGAGGATGGAGAAATGGAGCCCGTCTGGCAAGAACCCCTTAACTAAGAATGACATCTTTTCCTTTCCAGTATTTTTCAAAACAGCTTTATTGAGATATAATTCCCATACCGTACAATTTACCAATTTAAAGCATAAAGTTCGATGGTTTTTAGTATGTTCACAGATAACGTGCAGTCATCACCACTGTCAATTTTAGAGCATTTTCATCATTCCCTTTTGGGGTAACCCCACTAGCAGTCACTTCCTATTTCCCCTAATGCCACCACCCATGGCATTAGGCAACCACTAATCTATTACGTCTCTCCAGATTTGCCTGCTCTGGGCATCTCATGTAAAGGGGATCGTATAAAATGTGGCCATTTGTGTCTGGCTTCTTGCACTTAGAATAATGTTTTCAACGTTCATCCAGGTTGTAGCACATGTCAGTACCTCATTCCTTTTTGTTACTAAATAATGTTCCATCGTATGGCTGTAACACATATCATTTTTAAAAAAAGATTGATTTATTTATTTTAGAGAGAGAGAGAGTGAGCAGGAGGAGGGGTAGAGAGAGAATCTCGAGCAGACTCCCCAGCTGAGCACGGAGCCCGAGGTAGGGCTTGCTCTCACGACCCCAAGATCATAACCTGAGCTGAAATCAAGAGTTGAACGCTCGGCCAACTGAGCTACCCAGGCGCCTGTAATACATCATTTTATTTCTCTAGTCATCCGTTGGTGGACATTAGACTGTTTTCACTTTTTGGTTATTATACGTGATATTTTATAGTGCAATGCCACTGTGAACATTTGCATCCAAGTTTTTGTGTGGATGTGAGTTTTCATTTCCCCTGGGCAGATACTTTGGCATAGAATCACTGGGTCATATGGTGACTCTGTGTGTGGTGTGTTAGAATTTCCCTATATCCTTGTCAGCACTTACTAGTCTCTGTTTGATTGTAGCCATCCTAAGTAGACATGAATTGGTATTTCACTGTGGTTTCGATTTGCATCTTCCTCATGGCTAATTATGTTACGCATCTCTTCTTAACGCTTATTGGCCCTTCGTGTATCTTTTTTGGAGAAAAGTCTATTCAGATCCTTTGCCCATTTTTTTTTTTAAAGATTTTATTTATTTATTTGACAGAGATAGAGACAGCCAGCGAGAGAGGGAACACAAGCAGGGGGAGTGGGAGAGGAAGAAGCAGGCTCATAGCGGAGGAGCCTGATGTGGGGCTCGATCCCAGAACGCCGGGATCACGCCCTGAGCCGGAGGCAGACGCTTAACCGCTGTGCCACCCAGGCGCCCCCCTTTGCCCATTTTTAAGTTGGGTTATTTGTCTTATTGAGTTGTCAGAGTTCTTTATGTGTTCTGGATACAACCTTATCAGATGTGTGATTCGCAAATATTTTCTCGTGTCCTCTAGATTGTATTTTCACTTTCTTGCTGTTGTTCTTTGAAGCACAAAAGTTTTCGATCTGGATGAAGTCCAATTTATTTGATTGCTGGTTTTGGTGTCATATGCTAGAAACCATTGACTAGTCCAAGGCCATGAAGATTTGCACCTCTCTTTTCTTCTAAGACCACTCACATGGGGGTGTTTGATTCATTTTGAGTTAACTTTTGTAGATAATGTGAGGGTGAGTTCCCTTCCAGGTTTGGATTGAGTCAAACTGAGGTCCCACCCACCTCCCCAGTGGGTGAGCAGTGCTTTGCTGTCTGCGTTTAGGTCTCAACTCAAATATGCACTCTTGAGAGAGGCCTTCCCTGACCATGTGTCTAAAGTAGCCACCTCCCCTGCCACCAGTTTCTGTCGCTGTGCTCGGGTTTATCGGACCGTCAGAAATGATCATGTGTGCACCTGACGCTCCCCATGCCAACTCCATGAGGATAGGCTGTCTGGCTCACTGTCCGTCTGTCCGGCTCACTGTCCGTCTGTCCAGCACCTCGTGCCGAGCCTGGCCCTCAGCTGGTGCTCAGGCTCTGTGTGTTGAGAGCGGAAAACTGTTTGTTAAAGGAGTTGCATTCCCAGTGGATTTTGCTAAAACTTTGTGCTTCTGGCCTCAGACGGTTGGAAGTTGGAGGGCTGAGTGGGAAGGAATTTTCCAGCAACATCACAGGTAGGAGGCCCCTCATCTCCTGCCCTGACCATCCTGTCACTTCGCAAGACAGCCCTTGCCATCCTTCGGCCACTCTGGCTGGAAGGTTCCTCCTGACATTAGGCAAAGACCCGCTTTCCTATAATGTGTGCTCATTATCCACCACCTTTCTTTGGGCACAACTGGAGTTGAACCTCCCATATTTGTAGCCCTTTAAATATATGAAACCAGCTGTCGTGTGTCTCTTAAATGCCTTTTCTGGGTTCAGCACCTCTAATTCTTTCAGCTGTTCTTCCTGGAGCCAAAAAGGGCTGGACTCTGACCCCTCAGTCAGTGATGTAGGTTCCGGGGAGGTGAGGGTGGTCACAGGCTGCCAAAGAAAGCGAAACACAGCCGTGGCTCAGAACAAATGAGCCCCTTGTTTTCTTTTCCCGTTCGAGCCGGTGAATTCCAAAATTGGAGGCAGAACTTTCTGAAAAATCACCGAATACAAGCTCTCTCACTAGCCCTCTTGAAGGCAGAGCTGTTAATAGTGCAGATTCTGCTATCATGTTGCTTTCTGTTTAATGAGTATTCTTTTCAGCTAGTCCAGTGCTGTTTTCAGTATCGTTTCACCTTAGTGCTTCTCGACCTGTAACAACCAGTAGACGCACCTGGGGAGCCCTGCAAACTACCAGTGTCACCCCATCTTTCAAGATTCTGATTTAAATGGTGTGTGTGGGGGGGTGGGGGGTGAGGCCTGGGGAGGCGGTGTTTTTAAAGCACTCCAGGTGATTGTATGTGTACTCAGGGTTGCAGACCTTGAGTTCAAGGGCTCGGCGTTGAACTTGAAATCCCCTAAGACTCCCCGAGAATGAGCAAACAGTGGATTTTAGCAGAATATGTAGAAGCTGACATTAGCTAAGAGGACACAATTATTTTATAAGGTGGAAATTTTGCTTTAAATTATGAAAGCCATCCATGCTCAAAAGAAATAAAATAAAAATGTATAAAGTGTAAGGTGAAATTATTGTTTCTCCTCTCAACCTAAATAACCCCTTAACAATTTGTTGCATTTTTTCCCAGACTTTTCAAATGCACAGGCACATTCACATTCACAAACCCCCCATACACACACCTCTCCCCAGCTACATACTGTTTCGTAATCTGTTTTTTTTTCTTTTCTCAGTGTGGTGTAGACATTTTACCAAAATGACACAGAGCCACCTTCTCTTTAACAGGTGTATGAATCATAATTTATTTGACCATTTTTTAAATCACCAGACATTCGATATTCCTTACTTTTTCCTTATTTTTACAAACAGGGCTGCCACAAACGTCTTTACATACATAAACACATATGCACACCTACACATACTCACACTTGTGTGGATAAATTCTTAGAGGTGAAATTGCTAAGTCAAAGGCAATGTAAGTTTGGGATAGAGATTGCCAAAATGCTTTCCAGAACGATTGTCCAGTCTGTCCCTTGCAACAAAATTCCTAACGATAGCTATTTGCCCTGTGTCAAAAATGAAGCTTTGCTGAGCACAGCAGAGAGGAAGGTGTGAGTGTGTCAGATGGTGGGGAGGAAACACTGGGGTCATTTCCCCTGCACGCTGTGTGTGGAGGAGACCGCTGGCCTCTGGCCTTGCCCGGCTGCTCTGTTTCCCAGGAAGAGGAAGCCAAGCTGTGTGTGTTAACCTTTGCCTTGCTCTCTAGGGTGTGACGAGGGAGTGGGGCCCGTTCACAGGATGTGTGTGTCCAGGTCAGCGGGCCCAGGTCAGTCATTGATTTGAGAGTGTGTGGAGTGAGAATCCTCATTTCTAACCCTTTCCTACACCCACTGGGCTGCATCCAAGCCCCATGGAAGCTCAGGAGCATGACCCTCTTTATGGTTCAGGAGAGGATACGCTTGTTTAAGGTTTCTAGGACTCTACCTCCTGAATGTCAATGTGCATCTAGAGTTTATCTCGATTTTCATAGTAGGGTGAGCCTCCTTCCCCTACTCTGGGCACACTGCCACACTCCCCGGGGTCCTGGGCATCAGCCAAGATGTCCACTGCCTATTGCTGCCTCTCCATTGGAGCACCTGCTGGTGCAAGGTGGTCAGACCTGTCTGCTCTGATAAGCTGGCTTGGGACCAGAGGGTGGTGGCACAGTTGGAGGGACAAAGGTACAAAGGTTCAACCATGCGCCCTCAGGGACTCTGGAAAGCGTGGAGGAGGGACCACATCCAGAGCTGTAGAAACCCAAAGTGGGTTCCTTTCAAGACCCAGTGCTAATTGGTAGCTCCAGAAACTTCTAGGGAAGAGGCTCAAATTCTAAGTGCCAAAGACCATGCCACGCACTTTGAAGGCGGTTGGGGGGGGGGTATAGAAAAGGGAGGTCACATTATCGAGCAGCTACAGTGTCCCAGGCACTGGTGGTGGTTTTTGTGTTCTCATTAATACTCACAGTGAGGCAATCATTAGCACCCCTATTTTGTGGATGGGGAGTGGGGCTCAGAGTGTGTAACAACTTTTCATGGAGCTGATGTGATGAACTCAGATCATGTAAAATAGTGCTCGTCCCCATGTGGACCTTCTTACCCGCCTGCCACATGGGGGACCTCAGGACTGACAAATGGATCACCCACATGTGAAGGCACCTCTCGACAGAGCAGCAGATTGAAGCATGAGGGCAGAGCCTTGGGGCAGGGACTCTGCCTTGTTCCAGGCAGTCTGGTGTAGTTATTGAAGAGGCTGAGGTGGTCTGGCTATGCGGTCAACGCCACGTTTGAAGCTGAGCTCCATGACGTGCCACCAGTATGACCTAGGTAGACCAGTTACCTCTCTAGGTGTCTTTGTTTGTGGACTAGAGATGGTAACAAGGATTAAATGAGATGACGTGAATAAAGTGCTTAGCAATGCCTGGAATACAGTAAGTGCTCCATGAAGTGGGTGTGGCTATTATTGTTCTTCCTGATGAAACCAATAGTTTGTGTATGTAAGAAAAAGGTTTCTAAGAACGGACTCTTCTTGCTGTTTCTCTCCTAGTTCTGGTGATTGTGTACATTGAGCTTTGACAGCTGAACCTTCTTTTAAGGTCTGTGGAGGGTTTTTTAATCCTGGGAGCTCCTACTTTAGACACTCATTTCCCCTCCAGGAAACGTGAAATAAAGAAGAAAAAAAGCCTCCGTCCCAGAGGGGCCTGCCACAGCTTGCCCATCCTTTCAGCAGGGGGGCTCCCGAGGACGGCCATTGTTTTCCTAGCCCCAGGCCGCAGTTAGAGTTTGCCCTTCTGCTCTCCCAGGCCAGTGCTCGTTCTGCTACTGGCGTGCCCGCGTGTGTGCATGTGTGTGCGCGTGTGTGTTCGCCCTCATCCATCTGTGTCCCTGTTTCCCACTTCCCACTCCCCTCCCACTCCAATTCCTGGTGTCATGCTCCATGTCTCATGGCAAAGGGAAAGAAGATGATTCTCGCTCTTTCTCTTCCTGGATGTCTAAATAGCTAATGTTCATTGGGTGCTTGCCATGTGCCAGGTCCTGTGCTGAGCGCCCCATGTCCATCATCATATTTAATGAGAAGCTCCCATTATAAATCACACGTTGCAGTTAAGGAGACCCTGACTCAGAGAAGCTAAGACACTTTCCCAAGGCCACACAGCAGAGAAATGTTAGAGCTAAAATTTAAACCCATCAGATGCTTTCGAAGCTGTCTTCCCCCTCCATGGTGCCAACACTGCCTTTGGTCTTTTCTGAGCCCAACTTTTTGGCACCCCATGACTCCATCTTGCCCTGTTTCCCTACTTTGAATTGTCAGGCTGAGCTGTAAGAGCCTGGAGGTCGGGGACTTTGCCTCGTCGTGAGCTTGGCACAAAACCAGGCACTAGGTAGGCACTCACTCAACGTCTGTTGGTTGTTCTGTTCCTTCACTTGCTTAAGGACATTGGGTGAGCACCTCTTAGGCCTACAGTGTCATGCTGAGCTTTAGGACGCCATAATCTGCCTTCAGGGCTTCCGTGCTGGTGGGGAGAGACAGGCTTAGCTCGCCGAATCCTCACAACACCCCGAAAGTGAGGTAGCTACTGTTACCCCACCAGTAAGCGGAGATACGAGTAATCTGGAGGCTTTTCCAGACCCTCTGGCCTACCCACTGCCTTTCAAGGTAAATACACAGTCAAGGCCCGTGATCCATTCAAACAATAGCAGGCACCCACCCTCTCGAAGGTGTTTGATAAGGTACAGGAGCCCGCTGACTACCTCCTCTCCAAACCCCTTTCAAAAGCCCTTTATCCCAGATGAGGGCCATTTGGTACAGGCCTGCAGTGGTGGCAGCGATGTTTTGGTGACTGGTGGACAGGTAGTTCTCAGAGGAACATTCTGCCAGCATACATCCCGTCCCTCCCAGAGCCAACCCAGAGCCTTCTTGGGGTTGCTTCAGCTGCACTTACTGTGACGGCTGCATAAACAAGAGGTCCAGAGCGAGCCTGGAGTAGGGTGGTCTGAACAAGGGAAAAGTTCCACCACCTGGTCATTAACCCTGTGGTCAACGTGTGCGTGTGCCTGCTGGGCTGGGGGCACCCTCCACGTCCAAGCTTCTGGGTGGTGCTTGTTCCCCAAATCGGCAGCATCACTATGCTCCCCACCCCAAGAACAAGCACCCTCCCTAGAGAAGGGGCTGGAGTTTTAATGACGCCATATACCTCAGGAGTGAGCAGAAACTTTAGCCAGATAGCCACAGACTATTAAACTTGATTTGCTGACGGGTTTTAGGTTGGCAAAGACCCTTGCACTGAGCCAGACGTATTTGTATCTACCCTTGGCCACTAGGGATTTGCTTCTGGGGATTGGGGGGACAGTCCCCAAGTGTAGCTGTTTGTGACCTCTTTGGTGCTTCAAACCCCATGGATTTTTCACTCGGTAGACCCACCAGTCAGTCATCATTTCACCGTGCCCTGCGGACTGGCACTGGCGACTGGCCCGGAGGACAGGGCTGCTGGGAAGACGTTTGCTGCCCTTACTGCTGGGAGGGACATACTCAGCCGTGTTAAATCAGCAGGGACACAGCGTGTGTTCAGTGCTGGGTTGTTCTGAGCCAACAATTAGCAAATAAAAGCAGATATGATCACTGGCTAATTGTGGAAATCAGACTAGGGGCAAAATCAGACTAGGCCTGCCAGGCTAGTGGACCCAGGTCAGATGTTGGATTCTGGGGCTTTTTATCTGGGTACAGTCAAGATGAGTTTTTGACACCATGGCCTTCACTGCTTACTGTGGGACTCAGTGGGCCCAGCAGGGAGGAAAGGGGGCATTGGCCCAGCCTTTAGTGTCACCACTTGCTCCGGGGGCAGCAGCCCTGGGGTCCTCTGCCTTGCCAGGTAGTTTGGACCTCAAGGATCAGTCTGGCCTGATTTGGAACTCATGTTCTACTCCTCCCCTCCCCGGGGTAAGACATAGTACATGGAACCCTTTGAGTAGGAGGTTAGAGCTGATTGGTACCTTAGACGGGCCGGCATCATCTTCTCGGAGAACGTGGCATGATGACCTGCTCCCGCTGGAAGGCGGGGCAATGATCGTGTTCCCAGGTGGAAATTCCCCTTTACTGGCTGTGTTCATTTGGACTTCTTTGGTCCCAAATGTTAAACATCACTCAATCTAGAAGATTTGGGGGAGTTGAAGAGCTGGGTCCTGAGGAGATATTGTGACCTCAAGGGCCCTAAAAAGCAGTGACGGCCCCTCCCCCCCGCCCCGGGGAACAGTGTGCTGTATCCTGGCCAGAAGCACTGTATATGCATTAGAATAAGGCACCCCTTTTTCTATGTGTCTACAGCTTCCAGCCAAAGTGCACAGTTTCAGGTGCAGCGTATAGGTGAGATTTCAGTGCCTACTTGATCCTTGGATGGGCAGTTTTTGGGCAGTGAACAACTTGTACAACTGTATGCAATGGCCCTAGTCCTAGACACCTGATGGACTATGGTATGAGCAGGTGAAGGAAGATTGTCATTGAGTTTCCATTTGGCCTGGGGCCAGGGGCAGCTGGCAGGGATCCAGAGAAAATAAGACTTTCCTTAGTAAAGGGAGCCACAGTGCCATGAAGATACATGGTTTCTTCCACAGTTCCTAACTCCTTGCCTCTAACCGTACTTCTCGTCAGCACAGGGAGCAATAGGTACTTGCTGGCCCTTTCTAATTAAACATGGGGCAGGTCCTAGGCCTTTTTTTTTTTTTAATTTTATTTATTTATTTGACAGAGAGAGAGACAGCCAGCGAGAGAGGGAACACAAACAGGGGGAGTGGGAGAGGAAGAAGCAGGGTTCCCACAGAGGAGCCTGATGCAGGGCTCGATCCCGTAACGCCGGGATCATGCCCTGAGCCAAAGGCAGATGCTTAACGACTGCGCCACCCAGGCACCCCAGGTCCTAGGCCTTCTAAGAATGGTTGGGCCATATCTTTGGGTCATTCTTTGGTTGTAGCCCAGGTCCGATTGTGGACGTCCTTCCATAGGAACTGGGCTGGGCTTCATTCTCAGTGCTCTAGAGGTAAGCCGTGGGTCTGATTTGCATCATGGCTGTTTTCTTGTTGAAAGGAGCAAGACTTGGAAACTGTGGAAGTGTTGGAATCTCAGACATTTCTGGGCCTGATGAGCTGTGTGGCTGGAAGGTGGTCTAGAGTGGGGGGGCTGGTCAGACAAGGCATTGTGCTGGGTGTCTGCTGAGAGTTTCCACAGTTGTGTCTGTGGTGGGGACCCTCCTAAGTAGAGGGTAAGTGGGGCAGGTGAACATGAGACTCTGGAGCTGCCTCTCCGACAGAAACTGGACACAGTTGCTGGTCAACAGCAAGGCCTCCTAGATGCCTGCCATCTGCCTGAGATGGCCAGAAATGGGGGAAATAGAATCCATGGGTTTTTAAAATCCAGAGTAAGGGAAACTCCACCCGGGAAACATAACCCCAAGTAAAGTGTATGGAAGCAGGATGTTTAATTGCAAACCTTTCTTGAGAACCAGCTGTGCGGTAATGTTATCTCGGCTGCTCCTGCAGCCAGCGGAGAATTTATCTGGGCCCCTGACGCGGGCCCAGTAAACAGAGCTGGCTTTCTCAGATGACCTCTGCCCTGGCCCCCTTCCCCTCCACCTGCTCTTTCTTGGGGGGTTTATCACTAGGGTTTCCAATGCTGGCAGGACCGGCTCCCAGATGCTTGAGAATCTTATGTGGGTGGGGGGTTGTATGGGTTGGCTGGAATTTGGCATATCCATTGCTCATCTGGAACGATAATCTAGGATGTTCAAGGTTTGGAGGAAAGCAGACCAGCACTTGAAAGAGGCTGCCCAGATGAAAGAAAAGATCTGGAGACTGTCCTCAGACCTCTTGGCTTCTGTTTCCAGGGAGGTCTCTGATCATTTCCTTAATTCAAGATTTAGACCATTTGTCCAGGAGGGAGACTGGGGGCCCTCTGGTAAATCCTAAAGGTTTGGGAGAACCTGGGGTGAGAATTCATTTCCACACCGTTGCACCTGAGTCATCTCATGCTCACTCAGAGCATGGGAAGCGGGGTGCAAGCCTTTGCCCAAAAAGGAAAGAAATGTATTTTGAGGGGAAGCCACGGCCATGTTGCAGCCGGATGGCTGTGGCCCGCGGGGATCACAGGGCAACTTCTGCCGCCCTGCCCTCTGGCTTTTCTCCAGAGGCTTGTCTTTGGTGTGGGTTCAGATCAAGCGTTAGAGATGGTTCTCTGTGAAGGGAAAGGACTTTTGCAGGGGTCGGGGGGTGCTCTGGCTGTGTGCTGGTTAGCCCTAGCCTGGGAATTGGGAGGTCTGGGCTCCTGTCTCAGCTCTGGCACTAATGAGGTGAGCACACCTGCCATGGTAACCAGCAAAGTGGGGACCCCAAGCTTGTGCCTATTGAATAGAGGAGGAGTCTGAGGGTCTGAGAGACTGGGCCGAGGTCTCACAGCCAATTGAGACGGTCCTAAGAGTGAAACCCAGGTGTCACTGACTCCAGGGTGTGTGCCTCCTCTTGGTAAATCACCCTCCTGGGTCTGAGTTTCCGCCTCTGCAGATGGGGAGGCTCCCAGCCGCCGGAGGCTGTGAGCCTATAATTAATTCTCCCTGGGAGGTGAAGGGAAGCCCCTAATTACTGAAGAGGATGGAGCATGGGTCATGTTAAGCCCCAGTTAAGCCCTTCCTCCGGGCTCCGCTTGGTTGGCCGGGGAGAAAGGCTGCTGTCTGATGGCCTGCATGCTCTCTGCTGGGAGGGCGCTGCCGCTTGGGGCCCCTTTATAGTACGTCTGCCCAGGCGGAGGTCAGAAAGGCAGCGCCTGGCCATGGACAGCATCTGCTCCCTGCCCGGGACCTGCAGGAAGGGGAGATACAGGTGGGAGGGGAGATGTAGCTGGCAGGATTTGGGGGTCAAGGAGCCGGGAGGCAGCAGGGGGGATGGGATGGGTTATAACCCCGGTGAAAACCCCAGAGCGTCCGGCCACAGTCCATGAAGCCAGCTGTGTGTGAGGGTTTCCTCTGCATCTCTCTGGTTTTGTAGCATTCCTAACCACGGACTGCTGTCTGGGCCCCAAGTTCTGCCTCTTCCGCGCTCCGAATTGACATGACTCCCCCATGTTCCTCTATGTCCATCCCCTATGCAAGAGGTACACAGACATTTCAGGCCACCCAGAGATTTATTAAGAAAGATGGCTTTCAGTCCTGATTAAGTAGTTTGATTTAAAGATCCACACTCTTACATCTACATATAGGAAGATAGTCCAGTGTGGTTAAGAGCATGGTGATTGGACTTGGCTAGACCTGGGTTCAAGTCCTTTGCTCTGTATTTTACTAGCCGTGTGACCTTAGACAAGGGATCTAGCTTCTCCGCACCTCGGCTTTCCTGTACAGAACGGAGACAACGGTAGCTCTGTCACAGATTGAAGGAGCTAATGCCTGTGAGAGCTTCACGCTGTGCTGCCCTAAACGGCTTCTGCCGTTGATTGTATGAGATATATGTTTACGTATGCTCTAAAGCAAAGCACACCCCTCTCTATTATAATCATAGTCACTGGTTTATCTGGGGTTTGTGAGGATAGGGATGGCCTTTCACTTTAGGTTCTTTCTTATCAAGGTCACATAAAACATGTCATCAATACCCCAGGTCAGGGTGCAGCTCTCGCTGTTCGCTTTGCTTTAGGCCCTCTCCTCGACTTCAGTTCACAGCGAGCACTGCCCTGAGCCAGGTGACTCGGTGAGGCGCTCGGGTGGGGGAGAAGGGGTGGAGGACTCGTTTGCGTGGAGGTTAACTGAGTAGCCAGACGTAAAGCCCCATAGCTCTGTGTGCAGAACCCTTGCTGTGGACTGAACGTGTGTGTCCCCCCACATTCGGAGGTCGGAGCCCGAATCCCCAGCGTGATATCTGAGGCAGGGCCTTTGGGAGGTGATTAGGGTTAGACGAGGCCACGAGGATGGAGCCCCAGTGGTGGGATGAGTGCGCTTAGAAGCCGAGGAGGAGACTAGAGCCCCCTCTCTTCACCACATCAGGATACAGCGACAGGGCGACCGCCTGCCAGTCGGGAAGTGGGTCTCGCTGGAAACCTTGATCTTGGACTTCCGGCCTCCGTAAAGTGAGAAGTAAATGTCTGTTGTTTAAGCCCCACGTCAGTGGTATTTTGTTACAGCAGCTCGAACAGACTAAGACAGCCCTGCTCCGGGCGTCTGGTGAGTTCAGCTACCGCGAGGCCCAGGGATCTTAAATGTTCCTCCTCTTTGCTCGCGATCCTTCCTTCTCACAGTGGCTGAGTCCCTTGGCTTCGCTGGCCGTTTTCTTCTCACAGCTGGAGTCCCCCAGACCTACTGAATCCGAGTCACTAGGCAGACGCCTGGAATCTGAGTTTTTATGAAGCCTGCCGGGGATTCTCATGGGCGCCCTGGCAAGGGAGCCACAGCTGTGGATGCAGCCGCTCGGTCTCTCAGGAGGGAGGAAGCAAGGCAGGGGTCTCACTGTGTCTCAGTGCTGTCCCTTAACCCCAGAGAATCACAGCAGGCACCCAGGGGAAGTTCAGCAGAATAGTCCTGAGGAGGTCGAGGGGACCCCTCCCTCTCACTGAGCCCTCCCTCAGGCGGGTGTGCCTTTGGTGTGTGTTCTGGTGAAAGGGACAGAAATGGTGGGGGGAGTAGGCCGGATTGTGTGGCTGGGGACTTTCTCCTTCTCCAGCCAGCAGGCCTGCCCACCTCCTGGGCCAGGGAACCTTCCAGACTGGCTTGAGGCAGCAGCCACGGAGAGCCTGAGCCCCGGAAAGTGGGGTGACATTGGGAATGGGGTTCTGGAAATGCCTTCATTCCAGATAAGTTTACAACTCTTACATGGACGGACATCTGTCCTGCAAATCTGCCTCTCATCCAGAGGCTCCGTTTGGTTGTTCAGTGCAGCAAAATGTTTTCTGAACGCCCGCTTGGCTCTGGGCCCGGCCCTGAGCTAAGACGTGGGGATACTGGGATGAATCGCACATCTCTGAAATGCCTATGGCCGCCTGAAGTGCTTTTCAGAGTGGGCTCCGAGGACGAGCTGCAGCAGAAGTGGTTTGTTAAAAAGGAGAGTTGCCCGATTTCAGCAGTTGTACCACTCAAGTGGTGGGAGAGGGCGGGGAGGGGGCGGACGGGAACTCTCTGTACTTTCTGCTCAGTCTTGCTGTGAACCTAAAATGGCTGTATGAAAATAAAGGCTTTAAGGGGTGCCTGAGTGGCCCAGTCAGTTACACATCTGCCTTCGGCTCAGGTCATGATCCCAGGATCCTGGGATCGAGCCCCATGTCAAGCTCCCTGCTCGGTGGGGAGTCTGCTTATCCCTCTTCCCCTCTCCCCTGCTTGTGCTCTCTCTCTCTCAAATAAATAAATAAAATCTTTTTTAAAAACCCTTAAAAACCAAAATAAAATAAAATGTAGATGTTTGAGCCCTGAAACCCCAGATCTACTTGTGGAGAATTTCAGGAGTGGGGCCCAGCATCTGCAATTTGGGAAGACCTTTTACAGAATCTCAGTCACTTACAAGTTTGAGAACCAGTGGAAAATTTTAACAACCCCAATGTATGTTCATTGTATAAAATACAAATAAATGAAAAGAAGGAAATGAAAACCACTTGTAATCCTAATCTAAAATAATCATCTTTAGCAATTTATTGAATATCCTTCTAGATGTTTGTACCCGTGTGTGCTTGTACACGTGTGTGTGTATGTGTATTTAAATAAATGCGTGTAGCATCTGTGTGGTACTTGACACTGTGCTGGGTCCTGAGGACGGAGGTAGGAATGGTCCTGGCCACGGGGCACCCCCAGTTATGGTAAATGGTGCAGCTTGAAGCTCGGCCTTCTGTCACCTACTCATTTGCGCTTACCTTTTCCCACAGGTGTACATCATCAACGTGACCTGGTCCGACTCCACGTCCCAGACCATCTACCGGAGGTACAGCAAGTTCTTTGACCTGCAGGTGAGTTGGTCTGAGTTCAGATGGTACCCAGTTTCACCTGCGGCAGCCCGAGTCTCTGGTGGGCTGGCCTCTCTCATGTCCTCACTCATCTGGAGATCCCCTGTCAGAGCTCTCAGAATCAGTGTCTTGGTCAGAGCAGAGGGACCAACGAGGAACCCTCACTTGTCTGGCTGGGCTTGGCTCAGTCTTGAATATTGCAAGCAGAAGCCGGGCTTTGGTGGCTTCCTCCCATGGTCTTAACAGTCAAGCTTTGTCGCCCTCCTTTGCCTGGGGTAGGAAACCGGGGTGGAGAGGTGGGAAGATGGCCGTGGGTGCTGTGTGCATGAGCAGACATGTATCTGTAAACATCCAGGGTGAGACACAAGCCACCACGTCATTGCAAGCAAAGAAAAGCAAACACACGGGAGAGACAGAAACAGAAAATAAGCAGTTTCTTGAACTACAGACACAAACTGGGCATACCACTGTGTCTGTCTGGCCGAGTCAGGCTCTCGCCGCCCTGTGTCTGCACGCGTGGGGTGTGTGCGACTCTCTAATATACACAGGCATGTTCACACAGCTCCTCCTGCAGACACATCCCTTGACGCCAGCTAACTTGGTTAGACCTCTTTGGGTTACAAGGGATAGTTTTCCAGTCCTACTGGCTCAGACAAATAGGAGACTTGGTTGGAAGGAGATACCAGCGATGGTCATGCAATTGGCCAGATCAGGTGAAGAAGAGAGTGAGACAGTGGGCTCCAGGAGCACCCGAAAATACAGCTGCTCTGTGTGTGTGTCTGCTCTCTGCTTCTCCCTGGGCAATGTCCTCAGATTTCTGAGGAGCTTGGCTGTCAACAGCTCCTGAATTTCATATCTATTGGTTCCCCACACCGGAGAGATTGACTGTCCTAGTTTCAATTTGAAAAATCCCAGGGAAGACTTGGATTGGCCTGATTTGGGTCAGGTGCTCTCTCTGGACCAATCAGTGTGGCCCAGGGTAGAGGGTCACAGACATGATCAGCATGGGGCCTAGGCCTCCGTATCAGAGTCAGGTACCAGATGAGGCGGAATCACCGTGAGTTGGACAGAAACCCTTCCAATACCAGAAAGGGAAAACTGAGAGGTTCTAGATTTTTCCTTAGTTTCCTTAGATTTTCCTGGTGTTGACCAGTAAAAACACAAAGAAGAGACACACACTCCTGGCCCTCACAACCAAGGTCCACTCCTTCATTTGCAGGCTTTTGGTGGTGAGTCATCTTGGAGAGGCCAGGCCCGCATGGTTGCCCCTAAGTACCTGACTTTATCCCATTGTCCTTATCACTCTACTTATGAGATGAGCCAAAGATGAGCCAGCTTCCTGTATTCCAGTAAATCCTGTCTTAATCCAACAATATGGGGTGGAAAGCCATTCCTTACCTTCCTGCCTCTTCCTCTCCTCACCTCCCCCATTCCTGTCCAGTCTCCTTGGGTCCTTTCTGGTATAAACTGGTGGGATTTGCTGATACCCCATCAATGGGTGTAGTGTGCTGGACAGGAAATGATAAGTTAGTTGGGGAGAGGGAACCCTGAAAGGACTCATTGATGAGCCAGAGAGGGTCTGCGAGCCAGCGGAAACTCTCAAATCAGAGCTTTTCTTCCCCCGCTTCTGTTCTGTTCCCTCACCCCCTCCCTGGTTACAGAACCTCACAAGAAAGGAATGCTGCTCCCCCCACTTCTTCCTTGCCTGGAGGGCTTATTTCCTGTGTGTTGGGACACACGGCATGGAGCATCTTGTGCGATGTGCTGGCTCTCACCGTGAGCATGGCCAGGCCTGTCCGCATGGGTCATCGCCACCCTGTAGATGCCGTCTGGAAAGGGGTTGGGATGGTTCTTCGGAATTTAACCTTTGGGCCAAGCATAGCATCTTTGTGAACCCATTTTACAGAACTCGTGACATGATGACTTTCAGTGGCATTCACTTTGGAAAGCCTTTCTTATTTACCGGCGTCACTGATTTTAATATGGCGGCTCCTACAGAGGAAGAATGAGTGGCATTGCTAACTGCCTCTGGTCCCTGGGGCCCTCGTAACTGGCCTTTCTGAATGGCGGGGTGAGAGAGTGGCTTAGAGCTTAGGCACTGGGGACGCATTGCTAGGACCGGTTACTGGCTCTGTCCCACTGCGTAACTCTGGAAACGGGCCTTAACTTCTTAGGTTCTGTTTTCCCATCTGTGGAATGAAGATCTGAATGGTACCCACCGAGGAGGGTTGTTGTGAGGTTTACATGAGCAAATCTATGCGAGATCCTTGGGAACGGACCATCTCATGCACACACCAAGGCAACCGGCCCTAAGGGGGTGGCAAGTGGGGGGGGAGGCAGGAGCGGAAGGACTCGTGCTTGGAGGAGAGATAGTGTCTCTTTGATGTGACCCGTGGCATGAATGAGTCCTCTGGTGAAGCATGGGGGAGCTTATTCATGGCGTTGGGGAAGAGAATCCTCAGATAAGCTGGTAACTGCGCGCTCTACGCTTATCTGAAGCCTTAGGACTTGACAGAGCTGGTCATTTATCTCCCTATCCCCACCTTTCCCCTGTGCCACCCACACTCCTTACTTACTGGCCACCTGCTCCCTTTGAGGCCCTGGAGTAGGGCCACCAGATAAAATAGGAGATGTCCAATTAATTTTGAATTTCAGATAAATAATAATGATTAGTATTATTTTTTACTATTAATGTGTCCCAAATATTGCATGGGATATACTTATGCTAAAAATGTGACTCATTGTTTATCTGAAATTCATATTTTATGGTGTGTCCTGTATTTTCACTTGCTGAATCTGGCAGCCTTACCCTGGCTGTGAGTGTGCGGGTGGACATATAAAGATGAACAGGCCATGCTGGCTCAGGGTAAGAGTGGACTGGCCTCCAACACATTTACGCTTCTCCAGCCTGAGGAATGCTAAGTTGAGAAGGACAAGGTCCCTTCCTTCTAGAAGTCTGGTGGGGGAAGTAGACTTTGAAGCAATGAAGTCCACTGGAGATGAAATAGACACTAGATTGAGGGACAAGCAACATGCTATGGCTGGAGAGGAAGGAAGAGCATTCCTCTTGGGAGGGGGGAACAGAAAAGATGCCTGTACGGTTCTGATTGGGGCAGCAGCCTGGAGTGATACAGCCCCACACCCCCACGCCAGTTTGGGGGTCTTTGGTTGTTTTTTGAGAATTACAGTTATTGGGGTAAAGGATGTCCCTAATTTGTTTATTCATTTATGCTTGCATGCCTTCCTCCTTCTCTCCATCGGTCATCGTCTGTCCGTACATCCATCGACCCACGTACCCACCCCTCAGTCTATCCAGTCTAAGTGCTTATCCTCCACGTACCAGGCAGCATGTCAGTCTGTGGGGATTTATTGATGAGCAGAAGCAGATCTGGTTACTGCTTAATTTAATGGGACTTATCCTTTAGTGAAATAAGATGGGTTTTAGTCTAAAAAATTATATATATATGGGACGCCTAGGTGGCTCAGTCAGGCGTCTGCCTTCGGCTCAAGTCATGATCTCAGGGTCCTGGGATTGAGCTCCGAATCAGGTCCTTGCACAGGGGGGAGCCTGCTTCTCCCTCTCCCTCTGCCCCTCCCCCTGCGTGTGCCCTCCTTCCCTCCCTGCCTCCCTCCCTCCCTCCCTCTCTTTCTGACAAATATATAAAATCTTTAAAAAATTATGTATATATAATTTTATACTATTTCAAGTGCTACAGAGAAAAGTACCAGAGAGATACTGCAGAGAAACCTTATACTCTGGGATCAAAGCAGGCTTCCCTGAAGAAGTCAGCGGTATCTGACAGATCAAGGAGTTATTTTCTCTCATTTTCTTGAGATCAGGGATTCTTTTGTGCTTCTAATGAAAGCAAAAGACTCTCTCCCCAGACAAAGGCATGAATGTACATATATAATTTTAATAACTGTTTTGGTCATTCATACCCCCCCTCCCGAAATCCTTCCAAGGGCACCAAGATAAGACCGTCTACTCTGCTCCAGACCTTCTTCTCTCCCTGTATCTTCAGCCTTTGGCCCCAGCGTCCTCCACACGTGAGGGGTTGTGCACTGAACATGAACATGGCCCCTCTTTCTACCCACTGGGAAGCATGGGAAGGAGGCTTCACACCTGTGCTCGCCACTAGCCACATGCGGCTTTTTACATTACATTTAAATTAATTAAAAATTAATTTACTAATTAATTTACTAAATGAAGTTAAATTAATTTTAAGAATGAAATTAATTGACTCTCATGGCCATACTTGCTCCACGGTGGGGGCTCCGTGTCTGCGGTGTCTGGTGGCTGCACCCTGAGCAGAAACAGAACGTCTGCATCATGACTGTGCTGCTTTAGGCCGTCTGGGACACGTATCAGGCTCGATCTGGCATTATGCCCGCCCCAGAGGGCCCTGCCACCCTCCCAGGCCCTCCCCCATTGCCCTCTAAAATCTTTAGGGCCCCCGCAGGAGGAAGGAGACTATGTTCCACCATGATCTGCCCGATCAATAGAGCAATTCAATTCAACAGCTATTCCAAACACTTCTGGAAACCAGGTCAGTTGCTAGAGAGGGCTTCTAAGGGCATTTCGGATGTTAAGTTGGGAACAGGGAGAAGAGAGGCTCTTGGTCACCAAGTGGAAATTGATTTCTTCTAAAAATAATCCACCACTCCGCCTATCTGACCAGGAAAGGGACGTGTCCCAGAGGGGCTGTCTGAGACAAGGCCTGATGGGGAGGCCCGTGTGGCCGTAAAGGGCTTGGATTACTTGGGGGTGCAGTTAAGGGGAGAAGGAGGACGGTAAAGGGCCACAGATGCTCTTATGTTGCCTTCTCACTGGCACTGGCCCACCTTTCCAGCCTCTGTAAATGTCCTTGCACAACTCCTTCACTGTTAGGGAGCCCCCCCGCCCCGGGGCAGGACCGGAAGGCTCTCTGAAGCCCCGGCTCCACCGAACCTCATGTCACAATCCGACCTACAAGGCGGTGGGCTGCGGTAATTGCTCTGCAAACACTGGCTCCGTGCTGCTGCTGGCCCTTTGGTCTGAACTCCGACCAGGGAGTGCAGAGGGTCAATATTTGATGAGAGCCAGGAGAGGCCCTTCGGCATCCCCCACGCTGCTTGCAAGATGGAGTTAAGGAGGTTGTTCAGGACTGCTCATGGGCTCTAAAGGATTTCACTTGTTTTGGAGAGCTTTAATCTCTCTTCCTTATTCATCTCTCCAGACTTTCCACCCACCTACCCCACCCAGGGTCACACTCACTTTCTAGCTCTCAAATAGCCGGCCTAACATGGATGAACAAGCCTGTAATCCCCGAATCATTCGTGACTGGTCTTGGGACGGGTGTGTGGGGGGGGGCGTGTTCTGAAGTCATTTCTAGTACATTATGGGATCACTGTGTTTTTAGGAGGAGAATTCTATTCCGGGCCCCTCACTTTGTAGGTCAACATCTGTGTTCATCTTTCTACTTAATAGATTTAGAATTTGGTTTAGTTTTTGTTTCGTTCAGCTTCATTTAGCGTGGTTCATAGCTTTGCTTTCATTTGGTTTGATGTTCAGAGCACACCTCAGCTGAGGTCAAAGTAGGGGGTCCTGATGTGCGCCAGGGACCAACCTGAGAGCAGAAAAGGGGAGGGGAGAAGTGTCTTTCCTGCAGGCTCTGTCTTTTAATCATTAAGGGAAGCTCTGTGTTGTTTGAAGTCGTTGACCCCAGAGTAAAGGCAAGGGGGGTGGTGCCCAAAGCCTGGGGAGGGAACTTGCCAAGTTCTAAGAACAGTTGCGTTCCAAGGACTGTAGAGAGTTCCAGAGCCTGGCATGGCAGGGCAGGCTCCCTCAGCGTGGTGAGCTGTGGATCATTGTGATTGTTCACACACCCTGGACAGAGGACAACATTGGCCTTGACTGAGGTAATGATTTAGTCCCCAGTCCCAGAAAGGCATGGAGAACCTCATGTTGTTTGCCATGGCAACAGTGGGAAACACCGTGACAGAGGGTCGCTAAGTAAATGGTGGTATTCTCATTGCACTTTGGACAACAGTCAAAACAAATGAGATTGATCTCAAGTCCATGGATGGATCTCCAAGAAAGGTTAATGAATGACCACTGCAGATTTCAGACCATATAGTATTTATGCAAGAAAACCAGCAAGACATATTTGTTGCAAGTACATATACAGCAGAAGCATTAAATATTCTTTTAAAAGATTTTATTTATTTATTTGACAGAGAGAGAGAGACAGCCAGCGAGAGAGGGAACACAAGCAGGGGGAGTGGGAGAAGAAGAAGCAGGCTCCCAGTGCAGGAGCCTGATGTGGGGCTGGATACCAGACGCCAGGATCACGCCCTGAGCCAAAGGCAGACGCTTAACGAATGAGCCACACAGGCGCCCCGCATTAAATATTTTTTAAAGATCCAGGAGGATGCGCTTCCAGTTGGTAATAAAGTTATCTCTGGAAGAGGGTGGGGGACATCAGTGAGAAGAGGATCTTGGGTAAAGGGGAAACGTAGCCTTATTTGTAATGTTTTACTTTTTTAAAAAAGAATGTATTCATGTATTATTTACAATGTTAATATTTAATTTAAAAAGATACCTGTGGGAGGGGGTGGGAAAAGTAGGAGGTCTGCATTTAATATGTCTCTCCTGCTCATTATAGTATACTGGGACAGAAAACACACTGGTTAAAAAAAAAATGGACACGAAGAGCATATCTAACAAAAGAAAGAAAATGACAAATAATTGTTAAAATCACATTACCTCATACTTCCTCAGCCATCACTCTAAATCATTCCTATGGAATGTAACTGGTTAGAACCCATTTCAACCAACCCCAGGGACCTGTCCAAATTATCTTGTCAAACTGGAATCTTGTGTTCAAATATTGCTCTAAACACATGAACACGTGTTCATTGGGGCAAGAAGCACTTGGGTGGTGGGCCTTGTGTCACGACAAAACACACGAAGAGCTGCATGGTCGTGGGTGCAGGGGCTACGGGCAGGGACTCCACGGCCAGGATGAGTGGCAAGACCAGCTCTGGCCCTTACTAACTGTATATCACCTTTGGGGAGTTCTTTAACCTCTCTGTCCTTGGTTTTCTCATCCGTATAATGGGGGTAGCGAAAATACCTGCCTCATGGGCTAATGCTAAGAATGAAATTAGTCATGTAAAGAAAGCCCACGGAGTTGTGACCAGCCTGGAGACTCTGGACAGGGAAGCTGACAGCTTAGCAGATAGGCCCGCAGGAACATCACCGTGAGAGGAAGTAGCTGGAGATGCCCACTCCGTCTGCGGGTGGAGGTTTCTTGCTGTGCCCCGCTGATATGGGCTTCACCTTTATCCCATAGCTCAGCCTGACTCCAGGCAGGAGAGGCAGGTGGCAGTGTCAAGGGTTTCCTAGATAAAGCTCTCCACCTCCAAAGAGTGATTGCCAACCTTACCAACGCACCGTCCTCCCAGCAGCACTGTTAGGAAAACAAGTAATTATTGACTGCTGTTTTCCCTTGCTCTTGGAAGGAGGCATCTTTCAGATTCTTGGTGGAACACAGGGGGATTCCAGGGGAGCCCTGTGGGGATTCCAGTAGCTCTTGGGAATTCCATAGCTGGCTTCCCTCCTACCCACCACCACCCCCCCTCCCCCCGCCCCGGGAGCTGGCTCCCACTTTAACTACTGCCTTTCATCTAGCCCCTGTGGCCGGAGGGTGAACTCCAGCTTCCTCTCTCTCCCGATTTCTCCTCTGCCAGGCCCTGCTGTTGGTGGGGTTTAGGGGGGGTGGGGGTGCTGAGAGTATCTGTTCTCCTGGGAAGGTTGGGAGGGGAGGACCTCGTGAAATGTTACTTCGAGGCCACCTCAGGATGGAATCCTGGGGTTCCTTAGTGCCCCACTAGTAACCCCTTCTTGTGCACTTTCCCCACCCCTGTGGTTTTAGGAATAACCCTGTACACAGGGGCCTTGCAGGTCCCGAATAGATGGAGAGAGGTGGATGGGGAGAGCTGGTGGACTTGGGGCAGAGTACAGAGGGGGACAGCCTCACACATGTGTGTATAAAGGGAAGTGAGAGGAGGGAGCTTGGGCTCTGGTGGAGCCTGCCATCAGGAGAGCTTTCCAGCCAGGCAAAGCCTAAAGATACAAAGAGAGGAAAGGAGCTTCTCTGACTCTGAGGCAGCCCAGACTTGGGGATACTCCCCTGCTGCAGGTGCGCCTGGAAAACTGATCTTTCCCTGTGCAGATGAGTAGTCCGTCTGTGAACACCTTTTCTCTACCCGCATGCATTTGTAAGGGGTGTTCTTAGCACGTGGTCTATAGGTGACCCAGGCACACGGCCCCCGGGGATCTCATGGACACTGGCCCTCTTGGATGAGGCCCTCACTTGTGACTGCGCCACGAAGCCAGGAGCCATTTCTGCCTGTTGCTGACTGTTCGTCCTCTCCCTGTGCCAGGGTGGGATTTTCACACAGTGGGGAAGCTCCTTTGTAGACATGGGGAGAATTGTAAGAAAAGCTGGAATGTCCTCTGGGTATTAAATCTTGGCATTGTTTCCTTGTCTGTGACTTTTGGGGTGAAGTCTTGCGAGTATGGATGGATGGAGAACATTCAGGAGGCTGCCTGCTCCCCCAGTAACGGTCCTGTAGGGCTGAAGAAAACGTCTCTTTCAAGGAGAGAAATCAGCTGGGTGCAAATAGCACAATACGAGAGGCACACGCTTGCCGGCCAGTGTTAGCCATGTCTGCTGGGGAATCAAGGGTGGAATTGTGAGTTTTATAACCAGAAAGCCCTTAGAGATCACCGACCAGAATGATACCTATCTGGTGCTCACGCTGCCGCTTTCCAGCCTTGTGCCCACAGCAGACATCATTAATTGATCGTGGCATGTTCCCATCCTACACCCAGGCCCACATCACTCATTGATCATCCCAGAATCCTGCTAAAAAAACAAAACCGAGTACCTTCAGGGAGAGACTGTCTGTCATTTGGCAAAGGCACATGAGTGAAAACTCTTGGCTACCCTCTGCTATAGTCCTTTTCCTTTATTTGACAGATGAGGAAGTGAGGCCTCAGCAGGGGAAGTGACTTGTCCAAATTACAAGGCCATTAAGTGACAGCAGGACTAGAACTCAGGCACCCTAGCCTCTGGTTCATACGAGTCTGGAGTTCTGGCCTCCCATCCAGAAGGCCTCTTCTGGTTTTTGGCCGAGGAGGGCAGAAATGCCTTGTTGCATCACCGAGAAATCTCCTGGTGGGAGAGGAGTCATTCACCCTCCCCAGGAGAAGATGCCCCCGCAGAGAGCAGAAGACTTCTCTCGAGCTCCCGAAAGGTCAGACAGCAGGTCCTTCACAGAATCGGCTGCTTCCTGGAGCTCAGCCCCCATGTCCTGCCCACCTCCACCCACTTCTCTCGGATAATAAACCCCAGCTCTGCCAGGGCAGCGTCTGAGTCAGGCCACACCACCTGCATGACTGCTTGGAGCTGTGTGCCCTGTTTTCCCGGCATCAGGTGTCATGTCAGGGTGTGTTTGGGTGGGGGAGGCCCTGGAGTGCAGCTGCTGCCTGTCACCTCCTTCCTCCTCTGGCCTCAGGCCCAAAGGTCTGACCTGGAAAACTCAGCTCTGCCCCCACCGGGCCCCCAGATACCCCCCTTTGGATAAGCATCAGGAAAGTTGGCTGGAAAGTGGGTGGGGGACAGTGTCCCCTTCCAAACTGGGAAATGAAGGGGAGGAAGACCTTTGGTGGTGGCCAGGTGAGTGTGGTGTGAGTGTGTATGTGTGTGTATGTGCTCTCTGAAGCCTTCAGCTAGGACCAAGTCACTCCCTTCCCCCGGGAGAGAATTTCAAGGCAATCAGGGCAACTTTGGAGGAGTGCCAGCTCCATGCCTGGCACTGAGCTTGGTACTGGGGACCCCACAGGGAAAAGTCAGAGTCGTCCTGGGCAGAAAAGCCAGGTCCACGGCCTTGGGCTTGGCGGGAACCACCAGCTGGTGGAAGAGTCAGGGCCGGGCAGAAGGCACAGCGTGAGTGAGCAACCCAAAGTGTAGACCCCTGCCATCAGGCCTGCACGCCTGTCAAGGCAGCTCCCGGATCCGGGCCTGGAGGTCTTGGCATATTTACACCCGCTCACCCCATGGCAACGGGTGGTTTTGGTTTTGACTCACGTGGAACTAGGTAGGCATGTGGGACAGCCAGGCTGAGCGGCGGGAGCCTGAGTTATGGGCTTGAGGGAAGACCGTTTGTTCTCCACCCCCCACCCCAGCAGGTGAACTGCCACTAGCTGGGTGACCCAGAGGTGCCAGCTGCAGGGACCCCCCGCATCAGCTCCCTGCCACCTGGCTGGTCCTCGTGTGATTTTAGGGGCTGTGATTCCGGCATCTCAAGGACGTCCCCTCAGACCAGGCCATTGTAAGAGTTGTTGGAGGATTGAGACTGTTTCCTGTATATCCGCGATTTAGCTGGGGCTAAGGGAAAAGGGTTTCAGATTCCTCAGAAACCTCCACGGCTGGGTGACATTGATCTCTCTAAAAGAGGTTGTGGGATTCTTGATGCCAAATTCCCGGCTCTCCAAGTGGGGCAGTTTCCCGCGGTGAAGGAAAGCTCAGGTTTTTTATCAGATAGACTTACGAAGGTGTGTGCATGGGCCCCACCTCTTACCAGCCAGGTGACCCCGAACAGTTACCTGGCCTCCGAGACTCAGCCTTCTCAGCTATGGAATGGCTCTCAGTACAGAAGCAGCCTCAGAGCTGTGAGATTTCCAGGAGATAAGGCCCGGAAGGCCTTCCCCACTGAGCCTTGAGCAGCTACAGAGAACTGTCAGGATGGTGGTCATTCTTGATGTTGCATCTGGTCCCCCCGGAGGAGGGCAGCGGCTCTGTGGACACCATGTCTGTCCAACCTGGACTAGGGGGAACATTTTCCCAGCCATGAAAGGGTCTTGGGCACCCCGAAGCTGTGGTAAATGAATGCTGCCAGACTGGCCAGTCGATGGCCCCAAGTGCCAGCCAGGGTTGGGCTCCATCTGCTAATGAGGGAGCATTTATCTGGTGCCCAGTAGAACACAGTGGCCAGTTCAGCCACGCCAGAGTCTGAACTCCGTGCTGGCAGCGGGCTGGGGCGGAGGCTAGGAATGGGCGCGCCCAGGGGTGTCCCTAGGGCTAAATAGACCACATTCAGATATACCCCGTAAGGGAAAAAAAAAAAAACAAGAACAACAAACCAAACAGGAAGCAGGAGGCTGCTGTATGGGCTGGAGTTGAGAAGCCTGGTTCTGGCATGTGACAAGCGACCATTCTTCCCACTGGAACAGTGCTGGCTGGTCTCTGGAGGGCATCTGTGGTGAAGGCCAGCCCGTCTGGCTCCTCAAGGAGATGGGCTCCACTCTTCTTCTTGGAACTTGTGAGGAGGAGCCCCTGGTGGGAAGATGGAGGGAAACCCTCTATGTGTGCCCCTTGGGGTGCTAGGCCATGCCTGCTCCTCCGTCCATGCTACGGTGCAGTGGGGCAGGGACCGAGACCGGGCAGACAAGGCCGAGAGATCTACCACACGTAGGGGGACTCGAAACTGAGAGTCTGTCCATCAGCGGGTGTATTTTTTGTGCAGTTGGGACACTTTGGGCTAGTTTGGAACGCCTGGCTTTCTTGGTTACGTAGTCGAGGACCAAGGGGGGAGGGCAGAGCTGCAGAACCACCCTCTCTGCAGGTGGGGGAGGCAGGACTCGGACTGGGCAGTCCAGCTCTGGAGTCCACATGCTGAACCCCTTCTGTCCATTGCCGCTTGTCACTAGGATGTGGCCCCACGTGGGCCAGGGCACTGCAGAGCCCACCAAGGAGGCATGGCGCCTTGGAGAGAGGCGGCTCCTTGCCCACCCTTGCCAGGAAGGCTTCAGCTACAGAGCAGGTGGGGCTGGGCTGCCCGCTGGAGGGGTGCTGCCCTGACCCTCTGCCCAGGCTGGGGAGGAAGGCTTTGGGCTGAGCAGAGAGAGAAAAAGTGTCAGTTTCTGTGCATATGCTCATTTTCTTCTCTGCTCTTGAGTCTTGGATTCTTGCTGTGGTATTCTCTCTCCATCTCTCTCCCTTCCCAGTTTCTCTATTTATCTCTCTCTATCTCTCCAAGGGTCTCTGAGTCTGAGCCTGTCTCTTGGCATGGCTCTGTTCATCCCTGTAGCCTTTCCCAGGACTCTTTTCTGGAGGCATTTTCTCTCGCTCTGGTAGATCTTTGTCAACCGGGGTCTCTCTTGTTCCTATCTCCCCCTCCATGTTGCTGTCACATCGTGAGCAGGATTCTGGGAGAAGGGCAGGGCGGGACCTGACTCTGGTCTGCAATGAGCCAGGGGCGTGACAAGTCTGCAACCTTGAAGGTAAAAGTCTGTGGGGGGAGGGAGGCTGCTCTCCTTCTCGAAGGAGTATGTGGCATCAGGCATCGGCCTCATAATTAACCTTTTCAAAGGCATTCCTTTTGGTATCAGGTGACAGTCTGGGCGCCTGGTGGGAGGCTGCCTACCTCCAAAGGGCACCCCTGATGGCCAGCCTTTGGCTCTTCTCCCTCCCAGAAGAGACATGACTGCAGTCTCCCTTCCCTGGGCCGGCTGTGCCCAGGTCCCATGGCTGCAGGGGGCTGGCAGTACTCTCAGCCCTCACCCCGGCTGCCCTAGAGAGTGGAGTCCGGGGTTCCTGTGGGTAGGGCTGGGGACATGGCAGGCAGGAGCCTCAGGCTGGCTCTTCCCCTTCTCTGGCTAGACAGAGGGTCCCCCGGGTCTCATCGGTCTGTTCCATCACCGAATCCCTCCCCACCCCATGCTAGCTGTTCCTCTAAGGCCGCAGCTGCCCCAATGCTATCCCCGCTAGAAATAGCTGGGCAGGATAGGGAGCCACCCTTGTAGGGTCAGGCTGGTCCCCAAAATACCTCACCAGCTGTCGGCGATCTGGGTAAGGTAGAGCATTGGCCTCGGCTTGGGGCAGGGCTCTGCTCTCCCTTGGACCTCTTCGGGGCTGCCCTCTGGTCCAAGTCTCTGTCATCACCTAGGGGTGGGTGAGAGGTAAGCACCTGTCATGGGCAAGTCACTGGGTTCAGGGTGGGGCTGTCCATGAGCTGGCCCACTGGCTGCCCTGTGAAGCATCTCCACTTACAAGCCACACGTATGCTAGCCCCTCCGCACATGTGAACCCCATTGCCTATCTAGACCCCTCCCTGCATTCTCCCCCCCACACCCCTCTCCTTCCTTCTTCCTCCTCTCTTTCTCTGCCCCACCTTCCCCCCTGCACTGTCTCTCAGCCCCCCAGCCAAGCCCTCCTGATTCCTCATCTGCATCCATGGCGCTCTTACCATGGACTCCGGGCTCCCGCCTGGCCCTTCCAGCTGCTTCTCTGCATTGCAGCCATTCAGCTTTTCTGTCCCGTTGTTTATTTTTCGTTATGACATGGTTTAATCCTACAGAAAATAATATACCCTCTCAGTGGACCTACCTCCCAGATTTAACACACACTCAAGTGTTACTGTATTTACCCGAAACTTTTTTTACATTGAGGTATAATTGACCTCAGATACTTTCTAAAAGAGACACAGACGGTGGTGCAGAGAGAGGAGGTGCTGGTGAATGCTAGATTCCCTTCCTCCTGTCTGGGTTCTGTCTACTGAGGTGGGTCCAGCAGAAAGGTGGGCTTTAGGTAGACTGAGAAGGGGGTGCAGGCAGGGGGAGCTCAGCAGGAACGAAGGCGTGGAGGCAGGGCTGCCTCGGGCATGGGTGAAGGTCAGGGAGAGTCCTGCTTCTTGGAGGGGGAGCCCGAGAGGGAGGTGGGCCCGCGCACAGGCGCCCGGCAGTGCTCCAGCCGCCGGCCCCTTCTCTCCTGGCCCTTGCCCTCCTTCTGCACCTGCGCTGGGTGGGCAGCGGCCACGTGTATGAGGTGTGCAGGAGGAAGGCATCACCTGGACGAGCAGCCGACCGCTGGGGGACCCCGCGCTCTGCGGGGACGTTTTCCTCTTGCGTTTCCCTCTCCCCCCAGGGAAGCCTGGTTACACGGATCCGGCCGCGGAGCTGGGGAAGCCCGAGGCCGGCCCGGGCGGCTTGCCTCACTGCGTGGGCTGCTTTACCAGGCCCCCCCTGGCAGCTCTGCCTGAGTTGTCATTTTTGCTTTGGGGGTTTTTCTTTTTCCATCTGCACTCCACCTTGTCCTTCCCTTCCGCAAATGTGAAGGGACACTAGGAAGCCCTTGACCTAAGGAGAAGTGCCAAGAAAAGACTCCTGTGGGCTGAGTGGGCAACCCTGGTGACCGGGGAGGAAGCTGTCAGGACAGAGGATGCAGCGTCAGCCCCTGAGGCCAGGTCAGGGTACTCGGACTGCCTGGCCCAGCTATTCGGAGTGCCCGAAGTGCCAAAGGGATTCAAACCCAGCTGGGATCACCCCAAACCTGGCCAGTCATGGCCCATTTCCAACCTAACAGCAAGTCAGTACGTCCCGTATGACCTCCCTCAAAATGCAGCTGGGCTCTGCCCCCCTTCCTCTCTGTCTGTTGTGTCCCCACGCTGGTCCAGTCCTGTCACCTCTGCGCAGGACACCTGGGCAACTGAGCTGGCCTCCTCAGCGTCTCCCTACTCTTGCTCCTGTCTTCCCACTAAGCAGAGTGATCCTTTAAAATCATAAATCAGATCACATCACGCCCCTGTTTAGAACCTTCTGGAAGTCCCCCTTTCTTTTGGAAATGAACACCCAAATTCTTACCCTGCCCCAGGCCCTGGGGGGGTGGGCCCCTGCCCCCATCTGTGCTTCCAGACTTATCCCCTGCATCCTCCTTTGCTGGCTCTAACGCACTGCTCAACCGCTTGCTCCTGGGCTACCAACCACGGTGCTGCCTCAGGGCCTTTGCCATTGCTGTTCCCTCTGCCCAGAGACTCTTCCCCCAGATTTGCAAGCAGCTGACTCCTGGGCGCTCCGGCCTCAACTCACATGACATCTAGAACGGCCTTCCTTCACCACTTCCTCAGAGAGCCAGCCCTGTCACATTGTCACGTTTTATTGTCTTTAAGACACTTACCACAATCTGTCATTACCCTGTTTGACTCATTGTCTACTCGTTTACTATCTCACACTACAATACAGTGTGTGCTGTGTTTTCCCAGGACCCACCTTGCCTGCTCCTTAGCTTGTTTTCCCAGGACCCAGAACAGTGCCTGACACATAGCAGGTGCTCAGGAAATGGTTGTTGAATAAATATGGGAATGCATGGCCAGCCGGTGCTGAGTGTAGGGAATGGGTTGCCACACCTGCACCCCCCCTTTAAAGGCAAGTTCTACAGTTTAGCTGCTGTTTGTCCTCCTCCTGTGTGTCCCTCTTTGCGGATAGGCAGGACTTGCTCCAGGAACACTGCTAAAGATTAGCTGGGATCCTTAGAGCAAAGGACAGCCAGGCTTTCCAGTTCTAATGTGCCTGAGAACTTAGATGTGGTTAAAATGCAGACTGATTCTGTAGGTCTGCCTGGGGCTGGGGATTTTGCATTTCCACCAAGCTCTCGGTGATGATAGGATTAGTCTCAGATCACACCTTGAGTAGTGAGGGCATAGGGTGCTGGAAGGATACATTGGAAGTCCTTCTCTTTCTTTTTCTTCCTTCTGTCCAAATGTGATCTTTCTCCCATTTGGTCTCAGGCTTTGCGACCACGTGGGAATTTGGCTTGGCGAACTGGGGCTCAGTCTGGAGAATGCTGTTCTAGCACTTCCCAGAAGCTGCCAGGGGTGGTGAAGGCTGCCTCAGAGGTGGGGGGTGTTCCTGTCATTGGAAGTGTTCCTGTGAGCTTGAATGGTCATGTGTCAGCGGTGTAGATGACCGTGGGGGTAGAAGGAGGCCCTTCCCTGCAGCTCAGCTTTGTCTTGTGTGCCTTCTACAAACTTGTGGAACCAGGGTCTCAAGTTGGGGCTCATTCACCTGTGGTGACTTTTACAGGTCAGCTGTCAAGTCCCCAATCCCCACCCTTGTTGGGCCACCCTTCCTTGGTGCTTGGCATTCTAAATGCTGTATGTGTGATTCGGTGGGTAGGGTAGAGGGAGCGGGGTGATGGCTTGGCTTCGGGAATAGTTCAGTCATGTAGGGCATGTGATGCTTGACTTGATTGGATTGGTGGTGGGCCGGGGCGGGGGGGCATTTTATATGAAGTCTTCCCTCTTTCAGTTTGGTTCACCAGACTATGACTGAGCTCCTTTGTATTAGTCAGGACAGGTTAATACCGTGTAACAAACTCTCAATGACTCGTTATAATAAGAGATTTTTTTCCTGCTCACATCATAGACCCAAACTGGTTCCTGGAGGGCTGTGCTCCAGGTTGTCATTCAGGGACCCAGATTTTTCCATCTGGGGACTCCACCCACCATGGATCTCTGTATCCAGTCAGCAGGAGAGGGAGGAGAGAATGTGGAAGATTGTAGAGAGATTTTATAGGTCGTCTGGAGGAGGCGTACATCATCCCTGCTTCTATTCCATTGGTCAGAATTCAGTCACATGACTATATCTCCCAGCAAGGGAGGCTGGGAAATGTAGTCTAGTTGTGTGCCCAGCGATGAGTTAGATGCTCTGGTGGAAAGTGAGCATATCAAGGCACAGATGTTGTTTACAAGAATTGTACAACTTTTGAAAGGAGGCAGGTATATAAACAAATAATCATAATATAGTGGTAAGTACAGTTCTAGAAATATGACCAAACTACAGAAGCAATGTAGAGGAGGGAGTAAATGAGGGATAAATCTGTGCAAAGGCCTCAGAGATGTTGACAGCAAGAGATCACACGTGGGTGCAGCATTCTATGCAAAGGCACAGAACAGCATGAATGGGGACTGGCCTCTAACGTCCAGGGATAATTGCAGGCAGGCCGTGCAGTGTGTGGGGATGTGCAGAGGTAGCAGGACATGTGAGGGGAGAGGTCAGTGGAGCAGAGGTCATGAATAGGCTTGTGTTCCTGGGAGACAGAGGGCCCACAAAGGTCAAGAAGCCAGAGATAAAACCATTGGAGGGAAGCAGATAGCAGCAGTGTTGGAGATGGTGCAACTTAGCACTTCTTCCACTGGAACCGTCAGAAGAGTTTCACATGTTTCTCTTGCTTAGGCTGTGAAGTTTCTAATGGAGGAGGAAGTTGAGGGTGTGGGTAGGTGACCTCCCAAGTCACCGGGTGTAGAGTGCGCCTGGCCAGGACTCTTTGGGCCTGCCTGGCTTTTGCTGGCTCCACTTGACAGCCCAGGGTCTTGCTGGGGCTTCCAGTACCTTTAAAGAAGCTTTTAGCATCCTTCCTGAGTTTTAGGATGGCCCACCCAATGTTGGTGGTGACCAAGAGCACTCCCAAGCACAGGAGAGGCAAGCTCTTGGGAAGCCAGGGTTCCATATTGACCAGGGCAAGGCCTTGGCAAAGGGCTGGACTCTGCCCAGTGACCCCAGCCTTCCTTTTTAGCCTATTCTTTTGTTTTTCTCTTTTGAACAAGACTTTATGGGTGTGGGGAAAGATGAGGGTGGGTCTGGAAGTACCATTTTGTTGTATTCCAACAAAATGGGGGAAGGGGATGGAGGAAGGGAAAGGACATTGGGTTGTCAATGAGAAGCATCCCACTTGGCGTATCTCCAAGAGAGTACTGTGTCAAGGGAGCGTGTTGGGGACTAACTCTGGAATCTCACTGCCTAGAACAGTGGCCTGGGTCTGGGACCACCAAAGGTCTGCCTTGGTCTCATCTCTGCCAAGAACGTGTTGTCTTCGTCCCAAACTTTGGCCAGAATTTGATCCCATGGTGGCTAGGAGGATACTTTGGGGACCACCATTCTGGGTCACTTAGAGGGATGATCAGAATAAAAAGAATTGACAAACACCGAGGTTGGGTGTGTGGTTCAGCCAGAAAGAAGATCAGTCAGAAGGTGGAAGTATGTTCTTTCTCCTTCTTCACCTTCTTTAGGGCCTCTTGCTTTGTCATGGCCCTTGGCGGTGGGTGTGGGGGGAAGGGAGTGTTGGACAGCTTGGGAGCGGGGGAGGGGATAAGAAACTTCAGGAGGGTCTCTGGTGAGGCCAAGGGATAGATAGAGACCCCTCCCCCACCGCAGGCGGGAACAGGGTGACCTCAGCCAGGACCCTGCTGGAAAATACACACACATACACACACGCATACACACACCCCAGTGGGGGCAGGCTCCTCTTAGGCTGGCCTCGTCCTCTGTGGGGAGGCAGATTTCTTTGGCAGTCTGTCCCACACACAGATGTCTCTTTACCACTGCTCCATCCCATGCACTGGCCAGATTTATCTTTCTAGAATCCACTTCCCCAGGGTTACTCCTGCTCAGCATCTCCAGGGCTCCCTGCTGCCTGGGGGACGGAGTCCAAGCTCTTCCTCTGGGTCTCAGAAGACCCCTCAGCCCTGCCCCTCCCGCTGCCCCGTACTCCCTGTCCCGGCCCTAGCACCTGGCTCCTCCAGCCCCGCATTTTCCTGGGGACCAGAGGAAAGGCGGGGTGACAAGCAGCCAGGGGCTGACACACTGGGGTCTGGGGGGGCGCGGGGTAACCTCCAGCTCCACAGTAGGAAAGCATGCCTCAGGCTCAAGTCCAGGGGAAGCTCTACCCCTCCATCCTGAAGCCAGAGTCAGAGCTGACTGAATCCCACCCCTCTGACCCCACCCTGGCAGCCCCCAGCTTTCCAGGTGCTCAGCTGCCCTACCGTCACTCCCCTTCACCAAGGGGAGCCTGAGCGATCTCATGTTGGGACAATGTGCAAGAGCCTTAAGTGAAGCCTGTGAAGTTCTTTCAGCCGTTGACAGGGCGGAATAGTCTAGTTGATCACCCTGAGCCGCCTCCTGGAAGCAGAAAGGGCTGCGGGAGAGATAGGAAGGGAGCAACGGAGTCTCTTCACCTTGAAAAAGGTGACCCCATTCATTGAGCACCTGCAGTGAGCCGAGTGCCATGCTCACCTGTGTTATCTCATTGAGTCCACACACCACCATGGGTTGGCTGTTCTTACTCATCCACACTTTACAGACGAGAAAATTGGGTCCCAGAGGGGTTAAGTGACTTGACCAAGGTCACTTAGCTAGGAAGAAATGATTTGGAATTTTGACTTCGGAGCTCAAGCATTCCATCGCCAGCTAGAGTATTCATAATGGTAAAGTGGTACTGGGAGAGGCGACTGCTTCTGATGGTCCCCTCTGTGCCTGGCTTGTGTTACAGCGTTTTGCAGGTGTATTTTCCCTGTGTAACTTCGCTTCAGCCCATGAGGAGGAGAAAAGTGGACTTGACCCTATTTCATAGATGAGTAGACTGAGGCTCCGAGAAGTTAAGTAGGAATAATTGTGTTTGGCATTTGGCAGCACTTTCTCGTGTGTCTCGTCTTTGGATCTTCACAACACCTACGGGGACAGGACGGTTACCTCTACTTAACTGCCCGAGTCGCCCACAAGCCTCAGCAGGCTGGAACCGGAACCTTCCTCTCCTGACTCCCATCCAGTGCTCTTTCTCACAAGGCTGTGGGTCAGCACTGTGGGGGGGGGGGGGAGGAGGGTACGTGGGATGAGCGCACTGGGAAGTTTCAGGGGGAGACAGAGTAGCCACCAGTTTGGACACCTTCTAGACTCGAGGAGGTTTCCCCAGGCTAGTGCCGTCCTGCACATCCTTGCTTTCTTCCCTCTGTGCGTGTTCTGCGTCAGGGGTTGGCTGTTGGCCCAGACCCCACCGCATGAATGGCCGATGTGGCCCAGGCAGCGCCCACGCACCTGGCGAGCTGCTGGAAGAGCCGGAGGCCTCCTCCCCGAACCCAGCCCACGCACACCAGCTGGACAGCTCCCCTGGGGCCCCGAGATGCTCAGAGCCAGGCCAGTCTGTCCCCATGCTCTCCCTGCTGCCTCCCCGACTCCCAGGGCTGTAGCTTTCCCTGGCACTGGGAACCCAGACCGGTGTCACGACGAGAGTGATAATACTAGCTAAGGTGTTTGGGGCCCTGAGTCTGTACCAGACTCTGCCCAGCGCTTTACATACCTTGACTCCTCTTGCCCGTTGGGTCAGGCAGGCTCTGTCACTGTCGTCATTTTCCGGGGGGAAGGGGGATGAACTGATTTGCATCGGGATCGGACTGGCTATGCATCATTTGTTACTAGTATTCACATTTTCCGAAATGTCGTATAGGTACCGCTGTGAATTCAGGAGGAGATTTGGGGGTGTGGGGGGTGTGAGCAAATGCTTTTATCTTTTCAGTTATTATTATTGTTTCAGTGTGTGTTGGTGTTAGGGGTCGAAGTGTTATGTGTCCCCCCCAAATTCATATGTTATAGTCATAATCCCCAGTACCTTAAATGTGGCCTTATTTGGAAATAGGGTTGTTGCAAATGTAACTGGTTGAGACGAGGTCATGCTGCGGTAGGGTGGGCCCCTACATCCAGTGACTGGCGTCCTCGTAAAAAGAAGAAATTTGGACCTAGACACGCACACAAGGAGGATACTGTGGGAAGATGAAGGCAGAGACTGAGCTGATACTTCTACAAACCGAGGATCGGCATTGCCAGCAAACCATCAGAAACGAGGGGAGAAGCAGGAACACAGCCTTCGGACGGAGACAACCCTGCCAGCACCTTGATCTCAGACTTCTAGCCTCCAGAGCTGAGACAGTCCGCGTTTGCTGTTTCAGCCACTCCGTCTGGGGTACTTTGGGTCCAGCGGCCCTCAGCTGATGCAGTTAGAACACACGCAGCACACGCACCAAACACTTGTGACTTTACAGATATTATTGCTCTGGATGTGGCTTACGATAGGATGAATAATGGCCCCCAAAGATATCCATATCCTAATCCGCAGAACCTGTGACGGTTACCTTCAATGGTGAGAGGGACTCTGCAGATGGGATTAAGGATCTTAAGAAGGGGAGAACGTGGGGCGCCTGGGTGGCTCAGTCAGTTGAGCGTCCAACTGTTGGTTTCAGCTCAGGTCATGATCTCAGGGTCATGGGATCAAGCCCCATGTCGAGCTCCGAGCTCAGTCGGAAGTCTGCTTGAGATTCTCTCCCTTTGCCCTTCACCCCACTCGCTCTCTTCCTCTCAACTAAATAAAATCTTAAAAAAGGGGGGGGAGAATATTCTAGATCATCCAGGTGGGCCCAGTATAATCACAGGAGTCCTTATCAGAGGGAGGCAGGAGAACCAGAGAAGGAGCTGTGACAACAGAAGCGGAGTGTGGAGTGATGTGCTTTGAAGATCAAAGAAGGGGCCACAAGCCAAAGGATACAGGTGACCTCTAGGTGCTATAGATGGCAAGGAAACGGAGTCCCCTCTGGGATCCTCGGAAGGAAACTGTGCTGCTGACACCTTGATTTTAGCCCTTGAAGACCCTTTTGGACCTTCCGACCTCTAGAACTCTAAGAATAGAAGTTCATGTTGTTTCAAGCCACTAAGCTGTGGTCATTTCTTACAGCAGGAATAGGAAACTAACATCCAACTTACATAAGCATTCAAACTTTCCCAGAAAGAAACCCAAAGGGAAACAATAGATAAATCATAGTAGTGGTGGTGTGGGTCCCCTGCGGGCAAGGGGCTTGTGCACATGCTGGGGGAGACCCTGTCTGTGCTGTCCCGCCTCCAAGGGAGAAGTGCATAGCTTTGGGAAGCCCGGCGAGCGGGGCTTCACTCTTGCTTCAGTCACTCCCTTGCTGTGTCTTGTCGAGCAAGTTACCTAACTTCTCTGTGTACCTATCTCCTCATCTATAAAACGCAGGGCTAATCCTACCTACCTTGTGGGTGGCCCATGGTAATTGCTCCATAGTTGAATTCTTGTTGACTCTCACGACAGCCTGGAGAGGCGGGCAGGGGACCATCAGTTCAGTGGATTTTTTGAGCACACAGTTCCTGCTAGTCCCTTGGCCCTGTGTGCTGGTCATGGTGGGGGTAGAGGCCGGGGCACTCATGAAACCCCCGGGTCCCCTTAGTCTTGAGATTTTTTCAGCTCTGGGAGGACAGGAGTGATCCCAGTGCACGGTTTGCAGAGTCAGACTCCGAGTCAAGGAACGTTTGCTCGAGAGTGTGCTCCGATGGCCTTTGTACACAGGATGCCAAGCCGGCGCCCTCTTGAGAGCTTACCTTGGAAACTGACTTGTGTGGGCTCCCCGGAGAGGCTGATGATTTGGTGCTCCCTGCAGAGTGGTGGGCTTTAAATACGTGTTTAGAATGTCTTCAGCATCTGTGGGAAGCTGGCAGGGGAGAGTGAAGGACTCCGGTGGCACGCCGAGCCTCCTCTGTTGTCCTGGGTTGTTTGTCTCAGACTCACCGCAAAGCCAAGAAGTCACCAGACCCGGCCGCTGTAGGCAGCGTTTTGGTGAGTGTTATTTCCCAAGCAGGCGCGTCTCACCTGCCACCCCGACCCCAGAGTCTCCAACTACCTGTGGCACGATCCTCGAGCTCTGGAAATGACATTCTCTCCATCACATCACACTTCCAGTGATGCTTGTGGATGCCCAGTGCCCCGTGGTGTGGCACACCAGGCATCAGCCGTTACCCTGCTCTGTGCCAACTGTGTGGTCATCCCCGAGTCACTGGAATAAATGATCAGAGGCCTCCACCCTGCATCCCACCACTTTCTCTGACACGTGGCAGCATTTCCTGGGATTCACGAACAAGTCCATTCACTCCAGTCTGACTGCCTCATCTAGAAACCCTGACCCTCCCACTGCCAAGCCTTTGTGTTTGCCTTCCTCCCTCTCCTTTCTGCAAGGCCTCTCTCTGCCATGTCCTCCTCTGAGAAGTCTGCTGTGTCACCGCAGCCGCACTGATCTCGTCCTGCCCTGAACTCCCATTTTGCGGCTCTATACACCTCTCAGGTGGACACTCATCTACGAGGTAAATCCCTTGTGCCTGTGCAGCTCTCCCAGCGTCCAACAGATCAGGGACCGTGCCTTAGACTCTTGGTGAGCTGTACTTAATGCAGTGCGTGGGACATCACAGATAAAGGCTAGACTGGGAAGGGATTTGAGATAGTAAAGGCTTGCATATTTTCGAGTAAATGGTCAAGGAAGACTTCTTTGACTTGTTAAGGACTTTGGAAGCTGGGTTGGGTCCCCTCTTGAAGTTGGGGCGTGCCGCAGTGCCCTGTGTCTTGGCTTCAGCAGGGCGTGGGCCCATCCTTAGCAAACGAATGCATCCAATGCATGGAATGCTCCTTGCTTGCCGGGGTGGATGGGTCCGCGCTGCCTCCTGTCTCTCTCTCCCTGGCGGCTGCTTCAGGGATCTGTGAGGTGTCTGTTCCCTGAAGGCTGCGGTGGTTTTGATAAGAGAGCCTCTGTGCCTCCTGCCTACCCACCCTCAACCTGACCTCATCCTGGGAACATTCAGAGCAGCTGCCACGCCGCCTCACGCCTGCGCTGCGCCTTTCTGTTTATAGAACACGTCGGCAGCAGCATCTCGTCTGGGCTCCCGTATCTGCCCCTGAGTTGCATCATCTTCCCCATTGCATAGATAAGGATAAGTGCCTTGCAGGGGTCACTCGGTCAGCTGGTGCAGTTTGGAGCCCAGGCTCCCATTCAAGGGCTCCGCTCAGTGCTCTTTGCGCGGCCGCTCCTGGGCTGACAAGGAGAGAACTTCAATGATTCATCTCTAGGTCATGTCCACGCTCCGCCGGTTGTCTATACCATCAAGCCATGAGATCTTATTGTCTCTCTTTTTTTATTATGGTGAAATATACATAACATACAACTTACCATTTTTTAAATTGTGATAAAATATGCACAACATGAAATTTACCATTTTAACCCTTCTAAATGTACAGTGTATCGGCATTAACAACATCCACACCGGTGCGCAACCCTCACCACCGCCCTTCTTCAGAGCTCTTTCATCCTTTTTTTTCCTTTAAGGCCTAGTGGGGGTTGATTTCTTTTTTTTTTTTTTTTAAGATTTTATTTATTTATTTAGAGAGTGTGAGATGGGGGAGGGGCAGAGGGAGAGGGACAGAGAGAATCTTGAGCAGACTCCATGCTCAGTGCGGAGCCGGACGTGGGGCTCAGTCTCATGACCCTGAGATCATGACCTGAGCCAAAACCAAGATTCAGATTCTTAATTGACTGAGCCACCCAGGTCCCCCATTAATTTCTTTTTAATAACGGTGTTAGAAATTTCCAAAGTCCAGAGGTGTGAATCTCCTGAAGGTTCTCTTTGATTTTGTATATAGTGTCATAGTGGTTGTAAATACTGATGGTTTTATTTTTTCCTTCTGAGTCTCTCATTTCTTTTTCTTGTGTTAACGCCTTGGCAAGGACTTTGGCAAGTTATCATTAGTACAATAACGGATAGACGTAGTCATAGTGGGCAACATCCTTGTTTTGTCCCAGAGTTTCTTCCCTGGGGATTATTTTGGGTAGATAAACATTTTCAGATTAAGAAAGTGTAGTCCTATTTCTTATTTGCTAAATTAAAAAAAATCATAAATGGATGTTGAGTTTTATCAAATACTTCATCTACCTATAAAGTGATCATTTAGTTTTTATTCTTTATTTGATGATGTGGTAAATTATGTTAATAGATCTTCTGATTATGTGTTGTTCTTACATCTGGATGAATTTTAATAAGAATGTAACCCTAATTGGTAGAATTTCTGCATTCTTTCTTTCTTTCACTGAATTTATTAATCCAGATGGTGGTAGTTGAGAGACCATGGTTTGAAGCCAGAATACCTGGGTTTGAATCCCAGTTCCACACCTTGCTAGTTTGGGCAAATTATTCAGTCTCTCTCTGTGTTGGTTTCTTTGTCTGGAAAATAATACTACGTACTTCAGAGAGTTGATATGGGATTTAAATGAGATGGGCCATGTGCAAAATCTTAGCCCCCAGTGCCTAACAGAGTTCTCAATAAACATTATTTTTACTGTCAAGCATTTATTGAGCACTTGCTTTATACCAGGACCTATGCTGGGTGCTGGGAACTCAGGGTAATCACATGACCCCATTAACCAGCACAGCCCAGGAAGTCCTGTTTTACATCTGTTATCCTGACATACTTGTTACTAGCACTCCCTTTGGCTCTCAAAATTTCTCAATTTGGATGATAAATTATTTGGTCACCAACTTATAGATGAAGAGATTTATGTAATGTGGGTGTGGAGGACCTGCTGGGTCATCCGCAACTGAGCTTCCCGAACATGGAGCAGAATTATGACTGTAGTCACGGTAGACGTTCTTCGGGGCCCTGTAGCTGTCACAAGCCTTTCCCGTTTTCTTGTTTGTGTTTTTGCCAATAAGAAATCTGCTGCCATCATTACCTTTGTTTCTCCGAATGTAATGTATATTTTTTTTCCTATGGCTGTTTTTGAGATTTCCTCTTTATTACTGATTTTGAGTCATCTGCTTATGATGTGAATTGGTGTAGTTTCTTTATGTTTCTTGTGTTTGAAGTCGATTGGGTTTATGAGTCCAAAAAAGAAATTACAAAGGAAATTTTAAAATTTAGGAATGAATTTAATGAAAGATGTGCAAGACCTCTGCATTGAAAACTATACTACATCACTGAATGAACTGAAAGATCTAAATACATGGGAAGATTTACCATATTCATGGATTAGAAGTGTCAATATCGTTAAGTAGCCATTCTCCCCTTAAGTTGATCTATAGAGTCCATGCAATTCAATTTTAAAAAATCCAGGAGGGATTTATTTATTTTATTTTGTAGAAATTAATCAATTTACTCTAAAGTGTGTTTGAAAATGCAGAGAATCTAGAATGACCAAAACAATTTTGAAAAGAAGAAGTTTGATTTTAATACTTAACTAAAAATGTATAGTAGTCGAGAAAGGATGGTGTTGGTGTCAGGATATATAAATCTGTCAACGGAATAGCATAGAGAATCCAGAAGTAGTGGACCCACACATATATAGTTAATTGATTTTTGACAAAGGAGTTAATGTAATTCAATAGGAAAAAGATAGTCTTTTCAACAGGTTTTTCTGGAATGATAGGCTCTCTGTACTCCAAGAATTATAATGTATGAAGTTTGGTATTAGATTTCATTTGAACAGAGAACCCTGCTGAACCTTCCCCAAAAAAGGATTTGCTAATAATTGTTTTAGAGGTGCTGTCCAGTTCCAAGTCTATTGTTTTTATATCTTCATGTGGAAGTTCAGATTTGTGCCCAATTTTGAGAATCACTAGACACCAAGAGTGTCTAGTGCTACCCAGATGGGTAGCCAGCACCGGGCCCGGTGCTTTGGGGTGGGGGAACAGAAAGGAAACATGAAGGGAGATTACTTTTAGAATGGCTGTACAATGAGCTCTGTGAACTCTCTCCCCAGTGAAACAACCAAAAATGGTGAAAATCGTTCTTTAAAAAATTGAAGTCTCTGGAAATTGTCCTAAATGGACAACCGAAATGGCCAATGGAGAAGTTCTACTTCTGCTGTATGCAGCCCACAACACAGGGTTCCCTTTCCCCCCAGCTCCCGGTCTAGGGCTACTGTAGTAATCATAACAATTATTGGATTTATGACATATATTAATGTAATATGTATAACAATAATAATACAAAAAAAGAGGAAAAGAGATTACAGTTATATAGGATTAATATTTCTCTATCTCAAAAATTTGATAAATGGAATTAAGTTAGTATAAACCTAAAGTAGATTCTGATAAGGTAAGATATATATACTGCAAGCCCTAGGGAACTGTGAAGAAATAACTAAAAAGTGTAGTGAAAAAAATCATTAAAGGAATTAAGATATTACACAAAACAAAAGAGCTGTAATGGCTATATTGACATCAGACAAAATGGACTTTAAGACAAAAATAAATGGAGAGACATCCCATGTCCATGGACTAGAAGACTTAATATTGCTAAGATAGCAGCACTCTGCAAATCCATTTTCAGATTCTGCCCATGCGTTCCTACCACATCCCAACTGGCTTCTTTAATTGACAAGCTGATCCCAAAACTCATATGAAAATTCAAGGGACTGAAAATAGCCAAAATACTTCTGAAAAAGAAAAACAAAGCTAGAGGACTCACATTTCCTGATTTCAGAACTTAATACATCAAGAGAATAACAAGACAAGCCACAGACTGGGAAAAGATTTTTGCAAAAATTTGATAAATGACTGTTATGCAAAATATACAAAGAATTCTTAAGACTCAACAAGCAATAAGAATGAACAACTGGGTTGATGAATAGGCAGAGATCTGAACAGGCACCTCACCAAAGAAGATACCTAGATGACATAAGCATATGGAAAGGTGCTCAACATTGTACGTCATTGGGGCATTGCGCATTAAAAGAGCAATGAGATACCACTACATTACCTCTTAGAATGGTGAGAACCCAAACACAGACACCCAGTGCTTGTGAGGTTGCGCAACGATGGAAACTCTCATTCATTGCTGGTGGAAATGCAAAATGGTACAGCCACTTTGAAGACAGTTGGCAATTTTTTACAAAACTAAACATACTCTCACTCTACAATTTAGCAGTCACCCTGCTTGGTGTTTACCCAAATAAGTTGAAAACTTATGTCCCACACAAGGTGGCTGCTGGCTCAGTCCCTTGAGTGAATGACTGTTGGTTTTGGCTCAGGTCATGATCTCATAGGTCTTAGGAGGGAGCCCTGTGTTGGACTTCGCACTCAGCAGGGAGTCTGCTTGAGATTCTCTCCCTCCGCCCCTCCCCTTACTTCTCTCTCTTTCAAATAAATAAATAAATCTTAAAAAGAAAGAAAGAAAGAAAGAAAGAAAGAAAGAAAGAAAGAAAGAAAGAAAAGAAAAGAAAGAAAACTTAGTCCACACAAAAGCCTGCACAGGGATGTTTGTGGCAACATTATTCATAATCACAAAACTTGGAAGCAACCAAGATGTCCTTCAGTAGGTTAATAGATAAATAAACTGTGTAGTCCAGCAGTGGATATTACTCAGCACTAAAGCCCAAAACAAACCATCAAGCCGTGAAAAGACTTGGAGGGAGCTGACGTGCATGTGAGAGAAGTGCAAGAAGCCACCCTGAAAGAGCTACCCACTGTGTGATCCCAACTGTATGACGTTCTGGGAAGAGGGAAACTATGGCGACAGTAAAAAGATGAGTGGTTTCCAGGGGCTGGGGGGAAAGGCAGAGCACAGAGGATTTTTAGGGCAGTGGAGCTATTCTATACGATGGATACTAATGGACACATGCCGTTATGCATTTGTCCAAACCCGTAGAATGTGCACCAAGAGTGAAGCCTGACGTGCACTGTGGACTCTGGGGGAGAATAACATCCATGCAGTTTCGTCAGTTGTAACAATACACCGCTCTGGTCTGGGATTGTGATGGTGAGGGGACCAGGGGGGTGTGGGGTCAAGGGGCATATGAGAGCTGTCTTTACTTTCTGCTCAGTTTTGCTGTAAACCTAAAATTCTTCTAAAGAATGACGTCTATTAAAGAGAAAACAACTTAGGACAAAGCTACAGAAATCGGGACGGTGTGGTACAGCTGGAAGGATAGGCATAGAATTGAGAGGCCAGGAATAAAGCTGAATGTTTATTGTGAACTGCTTTTCTACAAGGGGCACCAGAACCGTTCAAGGGGAAGTGTGCTTCCTCTTGGGCAATGAGACAAACTTGGACCCCAAAATCACAGAAGACTGTGTGAAGTATTGTAATGGGGACTACAAACCAGGAGTGCTGTTAGAATTCCAGTAAGGTGGTAGCGAGCTTTGGCTGGGATGGTTAGAGACGTGCGCCCTGGGCAGATGGCACCCGATAAGGCCATTGGTGGGGGAAGGGAAGGGGAAAGTCCATTTCAGGCCACAAAGGATGGGAAATTTAAGAAAAGCCACATGTATTGTTATTTATTGTCCCCCTCTCTCTCCGGGATCTTGTGCTGTGTCCCCAGCCTCTAAGCCAGGGACTGGTACGCCCTCAGTCAGTAGAATGGACAAACCAGTTCTGAGGTTTCCCTTGATTCCTCCTGGTCCCCAGGCATACTGGGTAGCCTTGCCTCTTTTTGAGGGGAATGGCCGGGTTAGCGAACCCAGCTCTTGTAGTAATGTTCCCTTCGTTCCTGAGCTGGAAATGGTGAGGAGGATTAAGGCTTGAGGGTTGCAGCCCCAAGGCGAGAGTGGCTGGGAACTCCACCCTCTCGGAAGGGTGAGGAGTCGGCCTCTTGGGTTACACATGTGCCCCAGCTGGGCTCGGGCCCACCCTTCTCTCTCCTCGGTGTTTATTGCTGCTGAGCCCTGCCCAAGCACAGCTGCCGACTCAGCTTTCTCTGGCTGGGCCGGCTCTTGGAGCTGAGAGGCTCTGTATCTCTCACACTATCCACCCCTTAGATAAACAGCCCACGTCCTCCACACTCTGTGGAGTTCCGATGTGGCTGCGAAGGACTCCGTTAGCCAGACGCCTCTCTCTCTAAGAAGGACCCTGGCAATGGGCCCTGCTTGTCTTCCAGCTGAGTCAGGCCCTTGCTGGAGTGACAGGGGAATCCACTTCCTGCCTGAAAAGGTGGCCACAGCAGAAGACCGGGCCGGGCGGGGCCTTCCTGCCTCCCCACCCACGCCCCCGGGCCTCGACAGGCCTCTGCACGAGGCAGCCCACTCAACCGTGTGAGGGTTTTATCGCTCAAACCCAGCCCCGCAAACTGAGCACCACCCAGGCCACAGAACCACTTTGTAGCCCGCCTGGCTTCCCGGGTCGGGGGGCATTTGGACTGTGTCTCACACATGGCCCCGGACGTTTATCCCATCGCCCGCCACTCTGCCATCCTGTGCCTGCCCCGAGACGCTGAACCACGCAGCTTAGCGAGCCCGCACACGAGTCAGCTCAGTTGGGCTGCCTTTGCTTGGTGCTCTGGAGTCTGAGCCAGGGGATTTGGTTTCTTTGAAGGGTGACCTGTGGGCAGAGAAAATGTCACCAGCGGCTGGTTAGTGGCACTCCCTTCTCCCATGGTGGGTGGGCCTTGGGGATGTCAGGGAGGGCAGATGCTGAGGCCTTAAGGGCTCGGCCCTGCTGGCAGGATTAGGTGACAGGTGTGGCTGGACTCAGCCCCCAAGGGCAGGGGGTGAGGGTGGGGGTGGGGAGGTGGATAGGGGAGAGGAGCCGTGTAGGCCAGCTGGGTACTCATGGCTCTGGAGAGGACCCTTTGTCCCAGTACTCTCAGCGGATGGGCTTGTCTTGGCCTCAAGAGGGCCCAGAGGAAGCCAGAGTGGGGGAAGAAGAAAATCTGCTACAGAAGGAGGAGGTGGGAGGGAGACCAGCTGCAAAGTATCCTCCATCAGGCCTTTCGGGGAAAATTCAAATCTGCAGGGCTATCAGATGACCCCTGACTTCCAGGAGACACGTGAACCCATGGAGGCAATTCTGACTGCTCTTTGGCAGGGAAGGCCCAGGGAATGTGACCGTCACTCTGCCAGGACAGTGCTGGCTTCAGCTCCTACAGGAAGCCTTCCCTGACCTCCTCCTTCAGCAGTTTCAGGGTCCTGTTCCTATGTCCTCACCGTTCCCTGTCACTCCAGAACTTGCTTGTCTGTCTCTAGCACCACAGCAAAACTTCACGAACTTTCACATGGGGCCCAGGAAAGCGCATTTTTAACTAACACCCCCCGCCAAGACGATTCTGGCACGTGCAGACTTAAGACTACACTTCGAGAACCATCTTGTCCTAGAACAGCCTCCCCAACAAAAATATAATGTGAACCACATAGGTCATTTTAAATTTTTTAGTAGCCACTTAAAAACGTCAGAGAAAACAGGTGAAATTATTTTTAAAAGAATTTTTATGTAACCTGATCCAAAATGTTACCATTTCAATATACAATCAGTACAAAATTTGTTGATGAGATGTTTCACATCTTTTTTGTACCGAGTCTTTGAGACCTTTACACTTCCAGCACATCTCAGTTCGGACGGACTGCATTTCACGTGCTTGACGGCCACGTGTTGCCAGTGACTGTCACACAGATGGAACAGCTCTGGGGCCGTGTGGCGTGTGTGGTCCACGGGCCAGCAGTTCCAGCATTGCCTGGAAGTTTGGTGGAGATGCAGGTTCTCAGGCCCCTGCCTGCATTTTCACTGTTGGCACGTCGAAGGTGTGAAGCCCTGCTCTCCGGTGAGATCGTGAGCTCCTTGCTGTAAAGACTGCGGTTTAACTTACTTCTAGCATCTCACGGAGGGCCTGGCATCTAGAAGGCACACAGCAAATGTTTTTAGAGGAAAGGGATGAACGTGTGAACCCCTGCTGCCCCCTACTCACTCCTGTTGGCCCCTCATTCCCTGTCCACTGTTCGTGAGAATCTCAGCATCTTGGGTCTGAAGAGCGGTGTAGGAGGCAGAATGTAATTCCTTCGAGCCCCAACTTGTCTAAGTCCCACAGCTTGTAGGTCACAGCTGGTCACCCTCTTTCAGGACAAGAATTGTTGTTTTGTTTTGCGTTTTTTAAGATTTTTAAAATTCATTTGAGATAGGGAGAGAGCGTGCACACACGAGTGGGGAGGGGCAGAGAGAGAGAGAGAAGCAGACTCTCTGCTAAACAAGGAGCTGGATGAGGGGCTCGTTCTCAGGACCCCAAGATCATGGCCTGAGCCAAAGTCAGGCGCTTAACCAACTTAGCCACCCAGGTGCCCTGGGACAAGGGCGGTTTGATGAGGGCAGACCACTCCCCCGCAGGGCACGTTGCTGGGCCTGGCCTCCTTCTCAGACATCTCTGTACTCTTCCTCAGAAATTCTATGGAGCCATTGCTCAGAGGCCCTAGGCCTGGCCTATGCATGTTAGTTAGCCATTGATTTATTCTCAGTCTTCTTCCAGAGAAGATTGAAGGCAGCTCTAAATATGCGTACATTCCGACAGAATGAAACAAAAATAGAAATCGTATTAAGGATGTGTGCATAGATGCTTGGACAGAGATGTTCACTCTAGCACTGTTATATAAAGCCAGAAACAACCTAACTACCCAACAGTAGGACAGTAGAGAAATAAACTATGGCCCAGCCCAACACTGACACCCCACGTCACAATTAGGGGTGCTAATGCGGAAGTATTCATCGGCGTGGAAAATTGTTCATGACCTAGTGTAAGAGTGCTGATGAGCTCATTTTATTTACATGCGTGGAAGAAGGTCTGGAAAGGATATAGACCCCGAAAACAGTCATGTCACTTTTTCCAGGGGAGGAATTATGAGTGATTCTTACTCTTTTTGTTCATCCACTGCTTCTATAATTTCTGGTTTTCCCCTCAGTGAACATGAATTCTTAGTTGATACAGAAATGAAATGTACGAAACAGAATATGGGTGAGGAAAATGGGAAAAGGTGAAAATGGGAGTGCTATTCTGTACTGAATTTGTTTGAAAATATATTAATTTAAAAAAATATCCTGGGGCGCCTGGGTGGCACAGCAGTTAAGCGTCTGCCTTCGGCTCAGGGCGTGATCCCGGCGTTATGGGATCAAGCCCCACGTCAGGCTCTTCCGCTGGGAGCCTGCTTCTTTCTCTTCCACTCCTCCTGCTTGTGTTCCCTCTCTCACTGGCTGCCTCTCTCTGTGTCAAATGAATCAATAAAATCTTAAAAAAAAAATATCCTAAGTGCAAGTTCATAGCGTTAGGGCGCAGTGGGTATATTTACATGAAGCAGGCAGTTATTAAATGTTTGGAAGATGGACTTATATATAACATTAGGGTTTGAAAACTCATGAGCCAGCTCTTGTTAAATTTCAGTCTGTACTCAGGAAGTGAAAGTTAATAATGGAGCAGTCTCTGTCTTGTTTTGAATCGGATCTGACAATGACCCCCGCCCTTCACACGTGGGCTCTAAATAGCCTGTGCGTGTTGGATAATGATTGTGCAAGAGAGAACCCTGAAATCATGTGTTAGAGCTGGGAGGGTGGGTTCGTGGACGGGAATACGTGCAGGTGCACACACACCTGAGATCTAGCGCAGGACTGCTTTTCACCATCTCAGTGCTAGCGAGCACTTTGGTCCCAGCCTCCATCAGTAGACTCCTACTCGGTCTCCCTGCTTCCAGCCTATGGCCCATGCACGACCCTGGAGCTAAGCCGTCCTCCCTGTGATTTGGCCCCCGTCTTGGATCTCACTGCCTGCACCTCAGCCCCTGCTCGCTTTACTCCACAGCAGCCATAGTGGCCTTTTTCAGGCTCTTTTTGCACTTCCCATTTCCCCTGCTGGAACATTCTCTGCCTTCCTTGGGGCTCGCTTCCCCATCTCCTGTGGTCTCTGCTGAATTGCCATCTGATTCCTAAGTCCTTTCTCAGCACTCTATACAAAGAAACAACCTCTCTTTTGCTCCAACACCTTCCCCGACTTCATTCTTCTTCACAGGTTTTATCAATACATATTTATTTGTTTACTGTTTGTCCCCCTCCACTAGAATGTAAACTCCTCAATAGCAGGGACTTTGTTGCTTTTCTTTTTTTTTTCTTTCTTTCTTTCTTTCTTTCTTTCTTTCTTTCTTTCTTTCTTTCTTCTTTCTTTCTTTCAGATTTTATTTATTTATTTGACACAGAGAGAGACAGCAAAAGAGGGAACACAAGCCCGGGGAGTGGGAGAGGGAGAAGCAGACTCCCTGCAGAGCAGGGAGCCCGGTAAGGGGCTTGATCTCAGGACCCCGGGATCATGACCTGAGCTGAAGGCAGACGCCTAACTGACTGAGCCACCCAGGCACCCCTGTTGCTTTTCTTTACCGCCGTTTTCTTGGTGTTCAGTGCTCCAAGTAGGTGTTCAATAAATATTTGAAGGAAGGAATAGACTTCAGATACCATGTGACTGATCTTCCTCATTTGACCAAGGAGGTGCCCGAAGCCCTATAAAGAAAGCTTGCCCGCCTTGCCCGGGTCCCACAGCTGGGGCAGCAGGGCTAGATCCTGCCCTGTCCCTTCTGCTCCTGCTTCCGCCTGTGCCTTGGAAGGGGGATGAACCAAACACACAGGGGCCGTGGCCTCGTCCATCCTGTCTCCTGTGTGTTTTTCCAGCTTATACAGAATTTCAGCCCAGAATAGCAGAATAAAAAAATAGTTGTTCCTCCAGAACCCTGGAAACTCTTCCGGTGGGTCTGTCCCTGGAAAAACAGCAGCAATCTCACGGTGGGAAGGTAGGAAACGGAGGAGGGGTCTTACAGCAGTGGGGGCAGTGGGCTGGGTTTGGTTTTACAATTAAAATAACATCTGGGTCTGTTTCCGCAGAGCGGTTCTGGAAGGTGGGTGGTCTGTCTGAAGTATCAGGTGGGGCCTTCCCCTGTCCTGGCCCAGGGGAATGGCCGGTGGCTAAAGGGCTCACCCAGCAGATGACGTATGTAGGAAGGTGGGCCCAAAGAAGGCTCTGGAAACCCCACCTGTGGCCTGCCCTGAAAGCCTGCTGGTCTCTCCCGAGGCCTCGTGAGGGGGCATCTTCAGAACCTCCCCTCATGCCTCCATGCCTCCTTGAGATTGTTCAGACACCTCTTTGATGTGTAGAGAGCTCTGGCCTCCTCTCTCTCATGCCCCATGTGGTTTATTAATCGTCTGTGAAATGAGGGGTTGAGGTGTCACTCATCCGTATGAGGGCAGTGGGGCCCTGAAGCAACGGAGTGGAGTGGGGAAGGGACTCTGAGGGCTGTTCCAGTCTTCTGAATCCTGTCCCTCTGTCTGTCTGGCTTCTCAGATGCAGCTTTTGGATAAGTTTCCCATTGAAGGTGGCCAGAAGGACCCCAAGCAGAGAATCATCCCCTTCCTTCCAGGTAAGCTTTGGATGGCCCCACTGTGGGGATGGGAGGTGACCTGGGGAGAAGTGTTTTTTAGGCCAAGAAAATGCTGGCTACTACACTGGAAATTCTGGGCAGGGTGGGCCTACGAATCTACGTCCCAGCAACTCCCCAGAGAATGGGAAGCCCCTGACTGTGAAGGCCACTGTTCCCACAGGGGCCTCTCCCACCCTTCCCAGGCCACCTCTATTGGCCATGTAACTTCTAAGGAATTTCTTAGGCGGTGGGACTTTGGTTTTCCTCTTTATGGAAAGCACAGAGAAATCAAGTTCTTCTGTGGAAGGATGAAGAGCTCCAGGCTGAACTCTTCCCACTAATCCCATTGTAATCACAGAGACCCTTAAATTGAGCACCCTCCCCATGTCCGAGCTTGGGTCCTCCTGGCGCATTACCCCGCCAAGGCTCTGAGAGCTTACGTGACACGGCCTGTGAGTTGGCAGAGTTAGGATTTGAACCCGGGTGTGTCTGGCTATAGGGGCCATGAACCACGACACCATTTGGGAACATGTTTACGGCAATTGGTTCTGTGTAATTTAGAGAAAAACCGCCCAGATGTGTCCTCATCCGCTATTGCTCTGATGTTTTACGTTGGTGTGCGGTTTATAGCTTACGGATACTCTTCTGTTATCATACACAAATCTCCAGCTGAGGTGTGTGTTCTCATTTCTGCTTGAGGGATGACGATGTTGGGGTTCAGAGATGTTAGGTCGCTACTCATAAAAGTGGCAGAGCTGAGTGTCTGCTCCAGTCTGGCGTCTTTGCCCGGAACCTGTGGGCGATGCTGCTTCCTGGCTCTGGGTCCTCTGCCCTTCGCCAGGCGGTGGAGCTGGGCTGGGTCCCAGTGGGCCTCACCCCCACTCCTGCTGGGCCCTGGCAATGGCAATCAGTAGGACCTTTGCAAGAAGCAGGGTCCTTGTCTCATGACCTCTCCGGCACACTTTCACCCCGTGGCCAGCACCTGCTCGGTGACTTGCAAACACACATAGGGGCACTGCCCTCAGAGAGTGGGTCCTGTCTGAACGGTGCTCCTCACACACCCCCACCTGCAAAGCGGGGAAAGACAAGAGCAGGCATTGCTCCTGTCCTATGAGTCTTACGCTAAAATTAGAGAGAATTAATTCAGCTACGAGGAAAGACTTGCCCACAGTTTGGGCAAGATTGGAACCAGTCAGTGAGGGTAGAGAGAATCTCACCCCTGTGCTTCTTCCGTGGCGGAGGACTGAATCTCCGTCCCTGGCCTAGGAGTTAATGTGGGGGGACTTTCATGCCCTACCTGGCTTTGTACTGAGTCCGGAGGGCGTTTGGAATGTCCAACACCCAGGTTTGTATGACCTCCGATGTTGCTCCAGTATGGTCCAGATGCTCTGCCCAATAAGGGCTTGGGAGCCCAGCTGGGGTGCTATGGACACAAGTGCCCCAGAGCCAACATGAAGCCAGCATGGTGCCCTGGTATCAGAAGTGGACTTGGCCTTGGGGTATGAAGGCTGCCTAGTTCCTCGAGAATGATGGGCTTTTTCTCCCACTGGTGGAAATTCCCCCTCGTCATCATACAGTGGGGGGGTATTTATGCAGGGCTCAGCCTGTGCTAGGCCCCGGAATCCGTACCTAGGGCTGGGGGCTGCGATGGCCTGGTGAGCCAAGGAGGGATGTAGATTTGTTTCCCTCATCTAAGGAATCCTCAAGCTACTAGGAGAGATGAGAGAGGCAAGACCTACCCCTAATCAGGGAACCAGTGGCAGGATGTGATCCTTTCTACCACGGTGCAGTTCTGAGTGTGTTTGAAGTGTGTCATTGTGAGCTGAGGAAGGCAGCAAAGGCCTCCTGAAGGAGGGGGGCCTGGAGCTGACCCCCAAGGACGGGTGGGCTTGGAGGCTAGGGGAATCACAAAGCTTCTGTCCTGCCGCTACCAGTGTCCAACGTCTGTGGACAGGCTTCCCCCTGCAAAATCTGGCTCTGTCAGTTATCAAGTGCGTTACCTTCTTTATGCCTCAGTATTCTCATCTGGAAAATTGGGATGATAATAGTATCTACTTCATGGGGCTATTGTCAGGATAAAACGAATTAATACATTACAGGGGCTTAGAACTGTGGCTGGCCTCTAGCAGGACTTAAATAATGTTAGCCCTTAAGATGACCAGTTCCTGGCACGTGCCTAGTGTTTCCACAGCACACTCACGTGTATACCCTCATTTGCTCCTCCCAGTGAGGTTATTATCCCCATTTTACTGACTAGGAAACTGAGGCCAAGGGAGGCTAATAGACTTGAACGGGCCACACATCCAGGAGGTGTAACCAGCACCAGAACCTCTGGCTAAGGCTCCCCGCCCCATCAGCCACCTCAGGGGAGGATACCCAACAGCTGCTGCAGGACTGGGGCCCTCTCCGAACTTCAGTTTTCTCTTATAGGCCAGCGGTGAGGAGGAGAAGAATTCATGGGAAGCACTTTGCACAGTGCCTGTCCCATAGTAAGTGCTCATAATGGCAGCTGTATTTAATAAAGTCACCTGCCCCCATGCCGCCCCAACTCTGGGAAAGGCCAGCCCAGGACCCCTTCCAGCCCCGACGTGATGGGACCTTTGCACAGTGCGTGACATTATAGAGAGGGAGGAAGTTGACTGGCCCCCATCCCATCCAAAGGAAGTTTCCTTTCCCCTGTTTTGCTGCTCTTCTCCTCTGCCCACAGTGGGGTTTCCTCTCTGATGCTTCTCTCTTGCTCACTCACTTTCCAGGACTTCAGAGTGGGTGTTGCTGGCCATGTGGAATCCCATCCTGGGGGCTCCCAGGCCTGTTCCTGGCTTCCCCAGGCCCACTAGAAACTTCCTAACCCTTTCGTACTCTACTCACTCCCTCGCTTGAATGGAAGGAAAATAGGAGCCAACATGATCGGAACCAAGTTAGGGAGAGCCGCGTGGACATGAGGGTTTCCAACCTGCCCTAAGCCCGGCATCAAGGGGGGTCCCCCAGGAGGAGAGGGGAAGGGAGAAGGGCAATGATGAATGTTTCCTGTCTTAGGTCAGGTTCCCTAAAAGCGGAGCCTGAGATGAGGATTCTTAGACAAGTGACCTGGGGGGGCTGCTCTCAGGTGAACATCCTAAGGCAGGGAGGAAGCAGGACAGGGCAGGGAGGAAGCCCGGGGTGGGTGGCAGCCGTGTGTCCCGTTGCGGGAGACAACTTCAGTACTCCCCGTAGGTCATCCTTTGTCTGGAGGCTGCCTCTCCCCCAGAGGGCATGGAGTGTGGGCAAGGCGTCTCCTGAGCTCTGAGGACTGAGGGCTGAGCTGAGGGCATGCCTTTGGAGAAGGGGCGGCTGTGAGTCCCCGGCCCCGAACACCCACAGCCGTGAGGGGAGGGAGCACATGCTGGTGTGAGGGTTCTGGGCAGCAGCCAACATCTACTCCATGATCTAACACGAGCCAAGTCTCTGTTTCTACCTCCCTGCCTTTGGGAAGGGTGGCTGAGGTCACCTGCGGATTCCCTGAGGCTCAGCCCTGGCAGCGTGACTCAGCAGCTCGGGCAGCAGACACACGCGCTGCCTTCACTCTCACGAGCCTCGGGAGGGCTAGCAACCAGCCTCAGGAGGGGCTCCGCCAGGCCTTGGCCTCGCCTGGCATTTCAGAGCAAGGAACACCCAAGGGGAGAAAGCAGAGAGCCCCGATTATCTCCAGAAGGGTCTCCGTGTCAGCTTCGAGGTGCCAGGATGTGATGGGCATTTCTGGGCCTGGTGTCTGGGGATGTGTTTGGAGCATTAGCTCTGATGGGGGTCTGGCCACAGGCTTGGGCAGGATGCTCACAGCAGTTTGACTGGCTGGTGGAAGTGACAGAGAAAGCAAGGGAATTGAGAGAAAAGAGGGAAACCATGGCTTCATATGGCTACAAGCTCTGCCAGTCAAATCCTGGCCCAGAAAAAGAAAAAAAAATTCCCACACGTGAGCCATAAATCTTAGACTCTAGGACACAGGCCTGTGGTGTGTCTGGGTGGTGTCTGGCCTGAGTTCAGGGTCAGCCTGCGGGTTGGAAGCGTGGTGAGGGTCTGGGGCTTCTGTGGCCAAAGGCAGAGGCCCCGTCCCAGAAGACTGAGTGCCCTGCAGTATGGCTGGAGTGGGGGTTGGGGCAAGGGTGGCGGGGAGCAGAGTCAACAAGGTGAGGACGGAGAGCCAGTGGTCTGACATTTGCATATCAATCAAATCCTGGATGAAGGTGTGTAGGGGAACTGTCCTCAGTGAGGGCTCCCCCCACCCCCGAACCCAGTTGCTTCCCCCGGTCTGAACCTGCTTTCTGGGCCTAGGGGTGAAGATCCACTATGCCCAGGCCCATGCGTGTGTTTGCGAGGCCTGCAGAGCCCACAGGAGGGACTCGGGGGACTTCCGACCTTCGTGTGGGTCAGGTGCTGCTCCCCAGCAAGGCAGCTCGGGAAAGAAAACCCAAGTGGTTTTTCAGGCAGGAAGAGGCAGAGAATTAGGCCAGGGCCTCCTGCCCTGCAAGTGGGGGGAAGGGGAGAAGGGGAAGTACTCCCTCCAGTCTCACATTATGTGAGAGTGAGGCAGATACCCCCGGCTGTTTTCGCTGACCTTTGTGGCCTTCCTTGGAGACAAGGGCTCTATCTACTCCCACATCTCTGGCCACATAGTGGCTGCTTTATTAAGACCCCTTGGTTGATCACAAATCGGGCATTTTCCCTCAGGAATGAGCTCCCTTTCCTTGGGCTTCTGCTGTGTGTCCAGCCTTGTGCTGGGCACTCTACAAACCTTTTCCCCGGTCCTCACTGCAGGGTGGGTGGCATTACCCTGCCACTGCCATTATTTTAGAGAGAAGTCAAGTCACTTTCCCCCACCCCTTAACCGGCAAGTCGTGGGGCTGGCATCCTGCCTCTGTGGCCTGTACCTTTCCCTGGGGGGGGGGAATTAGCCTGCCAGCCTACGCTAGAAGCTTTCCTCCACCTACGTTATTGCCTCCGCATCCCCCAGGTTAGGGACCTGGGAGTTTCTGCCCGAGGACCCAGCACCCCAGCAGTCCCTCCGGCTGCCATTGTCTCGTGCTTCGGGAAAACACTGTGTGGGGCTGGGAGGTGCTCTGAGCGTCATGGGGACTCAGGTGACCTGTAAGGGCTCTCATTCTATTGAGTGCCTGAGGTCACTGAAGTTGAGGAATTGATTTTTTTTTTTCACTTTAACTGTTTAGTTTATTATTATTTTAATATGATTACAAACAGGATAGCCCCAAGGCCTTCAGAGCACTGTCTTCATTTAATTATGAGTCTAATGAGATTGCCTGTTTGGTTTCCTAAGTCACGGCATTTTTTTTTTTAACTTTTTATTTTGAAACAGACTCCCAAGCTGTTGCACAACGATTAGGCACTCTACATTCCTCCCTTCCAGCTCCACCACCACACTGCAGGGTAGGTGGCAACGTTCCCGGCTCAGGGAGAAGTCAGATCACTCTCTGCCATCGCACAGCCCCTGAGTGGGGCTCCCGTTGGCTAGCTTCTCCCAGTGGTAATGTCTTGGGTAACTACAGGTCATTATCAAAGCCAGGAAATTGATATTGGCAAGAGTCAGTTACCTAGGCTGCAGACCCGAGCAATTGATTTTTATTGTAAGGGGTTAGTGAGTGTTAGCGGACAGGCTTGCCAGCTGGTCCTTCAGAAGGAGGCATTGGCTGGCACTGGTCTCTGAGAAGCTCCACTCCCAGGCCTGACCTCTTGGCATTCCCCCCTCCAAGAGAAAAGCAGAGGTGAACCTTGTCTTACATGAAGGCATATTCGTGAGAACCCCCGCAAATCCAGTCCTGTGGGACAAATCACGTCATCCGTTAGGTGTCCTAAATACAATTCTATGTAAGAGTCATGGGATCCATCCTTTTGCAAAGCAGAGTGCTCCTTTTTTGGAAAAAAAATCTTCTTTCTGTGATTTTTATATATTTTGATAATTTGGGACTTCTTCTGAGCTTGCTAGACACAGGACAGACCTGGAGCGTGGGGACTGGACAGCAGCATTGACCCCAGGAGGAGCAGAAGAACAATGGTCAAGAACAACCAAAGATCCGAGGCTTTATTTGCAAGCCAGCTAGTTAGCTTACCCTGCTTCTGTGAATGCCAGCAGAAAATAGGAGACTTCTGAGTCAGACACAGGATTGTCCTAGGGCCCATTTGCTTCAGTTCCCATTGCCTCCAAGTCCCATGGGGGTGACCCATGGGTCCAGATGAATGCCTGCGGGTTACATTATAGGAGAGGAACCCAGACCTTAGGGAGACCACACCTCTTATAGCGTGCAGTAAGCAAACCTAGGCGGTTTGCTTTGAAGAGACGTACTGTCTCTGTGCCCCAAGGCCACATGCAGACCTGCTGTTTACTCCAGAGCAGGACACTACCTCTGTCCTCTAAGCTGGTTCTTTACAAACATGTTTGAAAAGATAATTCAGAACAAAAGGCAGTTAGTGCCTTGTTGACAAGACGTACAGAAATGCAGGAGAGCCAGGGAGATTATCTCACCAGTGTATCTTTTGCTTTCTGGGGTCTCCTGCTTTTTGGAGGGGTGGGCAGAAGTGATGTTCTTTAGGACAGCGGGCTCCGCCGCCTCTCAGGGCAGCCTACTGTTTACATGGAACTTCTGCCTTGTTTTAAGAGACTGTTGTGGAAAATCCATCTCCTGTTGCCCATCCTGGGATTGGAGTAGATTTCCTGTGTATCCTGAGTTTGTCAGTCCGAGGAGGCTCCCGGGGAGGAAATGGCCATTGCAGAGTGAAGTAGACTGTGTAGCTAGCTGCTGATGTAAAAAGCAAACAACCGCGACCAGGGACCGAGGGAGCTCAGAAGCCAAGTGGCAGAGCAGAAAGAGGAATTCACTCTGCAAAGGTGCTGCGAGGTTCCCTCCCACTCACAGGCCATCGGTGTCTCCGTGCTGCCTGGGACTGGGCCTCCGAGCTCCCAGAAAGCCCCTCCATCCTAATAGCTGAGTCAGTCCCACCCATTGGCATCGGGGCTCCTGGGTTGATGGATCCTGGAGAGGCTGGATAGCTTAGGAAGAAAAGTGAACCATAATCGAAGTCGGTGCTGCCCGCCTTGTGACCTTGTGAGCCCGGAGGCGTGTATTTTTAGATGGCAGGCGCTCTCGGTTCCTTTGTACTGGCTCCCCAGTTTACATACCGGCCCCTTCACGAAGAAGCAGTTTGGAGCCACAGGGCAGGAGGGTGCTGGGTGAATTGCGAGCACGGTCTCCGGTCTCCAGGGCCTTCCTCTCCCTGCCCCCCAGGGCCCTGTGCGGCAGATCCGGTGTTTGTTCAAGCACAGAAGGAAGCAGGGGGAAGGGATGTCTTTGGCTAGAGCCGGTCCGTGGCTGTGGCGTGGGGGAGAGCTGGCGCTCTCTCCCTGGGCTGGAGGCATTTCTGTGTGTCTGCACCAGGCGCCAGCCCGGGAAAGCCCTCCCCACAGGGCCTCGGAAGCCAGGAGGGAGGCAGCGGCTCGCAGACGCTGGCAGACACCACAGCCCCCGAGGGAGAGTGCCCGAGAGGTTTCTGAGCCTCACTGATGGCCTGGGTGGCAGGGAAAGACAAACTTTCTCCGTGATGGAGAAGGAAAAGTAGGGTCTGCTCGTAATGCCAGGGTTTTAAGAAGATCGACAAGATGATAGGCCTAAGAGACGATGTGTACTGTTTTAAAAGTGGCTTTCCTCTAACCTCCCCTGGAAGAGTGCTGGGTCCTCTCTCGCTGTAATTACCGCCCCCGGCCCAGAAGTCATTCTCTCACTCTGTAATCTGGGGCGGTGTTCTGGGGCCTGCTGTCGGCCGCTAGTCCTGATCGCTACGTGAAAGAGCTGCGTTCGTCCATTCCTGCCGTTGGGATTTATTGAGCACCTACTGTGCTCCAGGCCTAGCTGTAGGCACTGGTGATGCCACGGAGGGCAAGGTAGACCAGACCTCTGCTCTCAGGAAGTTCATCTTCCAGTGGGGGAGTCAGAAAGCAAAGAAATGAGCAATTTCCAATAGTGATAAGGGCCGGAAAGACAAATAACCAGGTGTTGTGGTTTGAGGCATGAGATTAGTGGTCAAAAAAAGCCTCTTTGCTGAGGTGACACCGAGCCAGGCAGGGGCAGATCAGGGCTTGGGGTGCCGGGCTGAGGGGACAGCAAGGTCAGTGACCGGAGTGCAACCGAAGGCATGAGTTTGAAGAACAGCAAGAGGATGACGCGTGTGGGAGGCGTGGGGGGTGGGGGGGACGGAGTCACCGCAGAGAGTTGGGCAGACAGGAGCTGTGGAACGGAGAAGCTCCCGAGCACTTCTTCTGTGGCAAAGCCGCCCGGGAAGGAGAGGGCTCCCCAAGCTTGCTTAAGCTGTGGGGCTCGGGCTCAGGTACGCGGCCTCCAGGGTCAGTTTCCTCATCTGTCAAATGGGTTAATGAGGGTTTGGGATGACGTTCCAAGCAGTCAGTCCAGAGCAAGCACTTGGGTGGGCCACAAAGGGAGATGTGCTGGGGCCGCGCACCGGCCTCTCATCAGGCGGCTTTGGGGCCTCGGCCGTGGGGTCTCCTCTCTCTGCCCTCTGCCCGCCCTCCTGCCCTGTGCTGGTTCAGCTCTGCGCCTTGCCTCTCAGCCCCGGGGGCACGTCTGCTCCTTCTTGCCTGTGCTAACTTGAAGCCGTAAGGAGCCGTAAGGAGCCGGTTGCTGAGGAGTGGATGACCCACCCAGAGGGCTGATCCGGGCTGAGAGGCGGGGAGGGGCCTGAGCAGCCCTGGCCCTGTCACCATGATAACACAGCAGAGCCGCCGGCTTGCAGGCTCTCAGCTCCGGAGCTGCCGGTTCTCGCTGGGAATAAGGGGCTTTGCAGGGGAGGCTGCCACTCAAGGCCCCTTTGACTTGCATAAGGAAATGTGGGTCAGGTCCCCTAGCCGTTCCCCTGTGTCATCCCCACATTTCGAGACCAGGGAGAGGGTCAGGTCACTTCATTACAACTCATCTTCCTCGTCCAGAGGTAATTCTAGAAGGGAATCAAACTTCTAAATACCCACCCCAAACCCTCAGCCCTGAATGGAGTGTCACCTCTTACAGGAGATTTCTGATCTAAGCAGAAATGTGTGTCTTTTCACGGTCTAGTCATTCCGTTGAATTTCACGTGCAGGAGAATGTGCCCGGACTCGGGCGTCCAGAAGCTGGGTTCAGGCGTAGCTCTTGCTAATCACTGAGGCACACAATTGAGTAAGTTAAACCAGAGTGACCAGGGATCTCCTTCCATGTTGCCAGAATCACCAGACGCCCATGATTTCGGGTCACTGTGACATTCCTGGTCTCTCCCCCTAAAAATAAACCGTTTCCTTAGCTGATACCTAAATGTTCTTTCACAAGGATCAGATCCTTTCATTCCATGCTGCGAGGGGACTGCTATGCCCCGGGAGTGGCACCGTCACTAAATACCCATTCAGCTGTGGGTGACTGACAGGCCAGTGCCCTGATCCCAGGTGTGACAGGTGAGAGCAGGAGGGACACTGAGGCAGGAGAAGGAAGAAGGTTCAGGGCTTCTGGGGTGCCGTGAGAAGCCTGGTCGATGAGGCTGTGCGAGTTTTTGGCATGGCTGCGGGGCCACACTGAGGGGTGAGGATTTGTCCTGTGTGCAGTGAGAAGCCTCTGAAAGGTTTTAGGCTGAGGGGCCGTAGGATCGGATTTCTGTTTTGAAAGGATCCCTGAGCTGATGTGTCAGAGGCTGGAAGGGCCCTCAGGGAGCAAGCATAGAGTGGGAGGCCCAGCTGGAGGGGGACGACGCACAGTGAGAGACGGGTGGCTTGGCCTCGGCTGGACACTGGCGTGGAGAGGAGTCGGTCTGAGACCTGTTTTGGAGGAACAGCCGAGAGGACTTGCTGAAGGACGGGGGTGAGGGAGAGGTGGAGAATAAGGATGCCTACAGTTCTGCTGAGGGCAGCCCTGGCCGAGACGGCAGACCCAGCATTTCCCAGCACCCGCCCCAAACCCCCACCTTGGACTTCACCCCGGGGAGTGAAAGGGAAATATGTCCTCCCTTCCTGAGAGAGCTGAAGCCTTCGGCACAGTGAAAGATGCTTTGCGGTGGGGAGGGCCTGCCACCAGCCTCCCTCCCCAGGAGCCTCCAGGCACTAGACACTCTGGTTTCTGGATCTTGGACTCGGGGCGGGGGGGGGGGGGGGGGGAGGAAGGGGGTCAGCGGGTGGTGGTGGAGGAGGGAGAACACTGAGGTCCATTGACAGGGAGCTCAGCCCCCTCCTTCAGGGGTGAGGGGCACTGGTGGCAGATCTCCACAGTGTCCCTGGCCTGACCCTTCCACTGTTTAAGGTCACCCCAACTGGACCCAGGCCCAGGGATGGAGCCCCAAGCCAGAGCTCTTCCCTGGCAGGAACTGAGCTGACCCTTGGAGACTCCCCAGGCCCTTATGAACTGACCCACCATTCATCCAGAGGCTGCCTGGCTTTGAGCTGTACGGTCCCTCTGGGCCCTGAAAACACCTCCTCTCCTCCACCTCCACAGTCCCAAGGACTGATGTCCAGTGAGGGGCCCCCAGGTGCCAGGCCGCCTGGCCTCCAGACCACAGTGGGCCTGAGGGCCTGGCATGGCCTGAAGATGGAGTCTGTTCCCCTGAATGCACCTTTAGAAAAGGCAGGAGAGGAAGTGCGTGGGGCAAGGAGGGCTCAGCTGGCACACTGGCTCTTTTCTACCCTCCAGGGGCAGGGGCTGAGGAGAGGGGCTGGCCTTCTGCTTCTCCCCAGGCCAGAGCAGAAGGGCCACACTTCATCTCAGGGAGAACGAAACGGGGCTGATCCCAGAGGAAGCCGGGTGTCTCCACGGCTCTGCCAGCCCTCCGGCCGCCCGGTGTTACCAACAGACCTGAACCCGGCTTTGGCCTCAAACAGGTCTGGGTTCACACCGGGGCTTTCTACTTGGTGCTAGTTGTCTGAACTTGAAACGGTGCTTTTTTCACGGCAGAGGCCGGTAAGCATCACCTTTCAGCCCTGGAGGCCTTAGAGCCAGAGAACCTGAGTCAGACCCGCGCTCAGCCTCCCAGTAGCCCTGACCCTGCGCCAGCTTCACTCAGCGTCTCCGCACCTCGTCGTCGTCCTCATCTGCGGCAGTCCCCCAGGGCTGCTGTGAGCGTCCAATGAAATGTTATCTGTTAAGCACACAGTAAGCACTTAATACATGCTGGCGATTCGGTGGCCTTGGTACGGGGCTCGACACAAAAGGGGCAACTCTCTCTCTGGGAGCCTTGCCAGGAGTGAGGTCTTGCATGCAGTCTTGTGCGTTTCAAGGTCTGCTGCTCAGAATTTGGTTTGCAGATGAATGGCACAAACACCATCTGAGAGCCGGCTGGAAAGGCAGAGTCTTGGCCCCACCCCAGAGCCCCTAAATCATGGTCTGCAGTTTACTTACATGCACAGGAAAGTTTGAGAAGCACTGTTTGAAGGTCCGGTGAGGCCTTCCATAGCCTGTCTGACTCTGTCTTCAGGACTTCCTTGGTGTTGGGTTATGTTCAGTCCATCCACGTAATATAAACCACGGAACCTGCCTTGCTGAATCCGTTTCTGACCCAGGCTTCACGCAGGTAACTTGGTAAGAGCTGGTTCATTGGCTTCGCATCCCTACGCAGACCTGAGTTGCCCACCTGCTTCCGGCACCCTGTGGGACAGGGGCATAAGTCTGAGCCTAACCAGGAGGATGCTCGGGTTCCAGCCGCACTCCCTCATCAGCTGTAAGCCAGGACATTCTTTCTCCCTGCTCTTCCAAGATGGGGTGAAGTTTGGGGCCAGGGAGATTGCGAAGGTTTTTATTTCAGAAGTCTCTCTGAATCGGAGGTGGGAGAGCCTGGCCTATGAATCCTCTGTGGTTTTGAAGTCAGCATAGCACGAGTCTGTCAAAAGTCTACGTGCCCAGTTGCATTGCACAGTTAGGAGGGGGAAATGCTTAGGTCTCTTCTAAGAAGTGTCTGGCAAAAGGGTTAAGACCAAAAAAACCCCCTGATTTTTAAAAGGAGCATCTTTTCTCTTCTGTATAAAACGATTGCAAACCTAAGCTTCAAAATAAGGGAGCCAAGGGAGGAGGGTTGAGATGAACCGGTGACGGGGAACTTGGTGCCTTTTCTGCTTGGCATGGGGTTTACTCTCAGCTTCTTTCTGACCTCAAAGATGAATTTACACCTTTAATAGTTGGTAATCAGTGCAGACGGCTTAAGTAAGGCCTATGGGGTCGGCAAAGCTGTTCTTACTAGCAAGTGGCCCAATAGCCAACTTTTTGTGAATTGGCTATAGGGGGAAAGTTGCAAACAGCTTCCTGGGAAACTGTGTGTGAGGCTTGGAACTTTCAGCAGATTAAACAATTATAAATGAAAGACTCCTCCCTAAGCATTATAGCTCTCATTTAAGTACATATTCTTACCAGATACTGTGCAAAGGGTCTTGTGTGTTTAGATCGCCTCATTTGCTAACAGTAGACCCACTTTACAAATGAAGAGTCATGAGCCAGAGGGGTACATGACTTGCCCAAGGCCACTCAGCTAGCAAGCGGCAGAGCTGGGATTCAAACCCAGGTCCTTCTACTTCTAAGCCCAAGCTCTTGACCCCTGTTCTTTTGTCCTGGCTGTGCTTTCTGCAGAGTGAGACTGACCAAAGATGTACTGCCTGGAAATTCATAGGTGAGGTTTCTGGTGTGTGAAATGGTGGGTCTACCAGAGTGTTTGCATTTCTTTAAACTTCATTTCAAGTTTTGTATGTTTTTTTTAATTACATCAGTTAGAGTTCGATCAGCATTGCCCTTTTTTTGGATACTTAATCAAGTGTCACATTCTTACAGTTAAGGTCTTGTCTAGATGACGCTATTTTCTGTTACCTTTCACTTGACCTACCCAAGTTGAGCCAGCCACCTATTGGCCAAGGCTGGAATTGCAGGCATAGTGGCCAGAAGGGAATAACTGACTTCCAGAAGGCAGGCTTTGTAAACACACACCTATAAAGTAACCACATAGCAACAATCATCACAATTTCCTAAACCACAGCTCAACAAGGGACTAAAAGGAAGAAAGAAATCCCACTTTACCTTTGATTTTCTATATGGCCCTAAAACCAGAAAATTTTCATTTGGGGCACCAAAGAGAACCTTAGGAAACATCACATGGTTTTACTTGTTCATTCCTAAAACTTGATGTTAGAGGAATTCTGAGCCCACTTTGCTGTCCCCAGTTTCTTTCGCTGTGCCTGACAGTTTTTCCTCCAACACCTGTGCACTGTAGCAGAATTCAGTGTATTTATTCAGATTCTCCCATGAGAACAAGTCCTAGCTCTCTCTGAGGCTAAGTTGCCCCATCTGAGAAATACTAGGATTGGACTTGATGCTGACTAGGTTTTCTCACAGTCCCAATATTTTGTGATCTAATAGACCAAAGGAATAAATGCCTAATGATGAAATATCATACAAAAGAGAAAACATTTTAGGGAAACAGAGGTCTTGTAGGCCCACCTCAAATCCCACTGCATGGGCAGAATATGGCTGCCTCTGTATAAGGCCAGCTTTGTGCCCTTCCCCCCACCCCCCATTTCCTTTGGAAAGCGCAAAAAGCCCCCTTGTCTTGAATGCTTCCCTGCAAAGGGCTCCTGCTGAAAGACTGCACACACAGCCAAGACTTTGACCTTCACCTTTGCCCCTGACTTACTTGGTGAGAAAGAGTTCTTATCCTCCTCTCTCTAGGTTTTGGGGGGTTGGGGGGAATCTAGCTAGGGTTAGCAGGAACTCAATGAAAATATAAATAGAAATGTGGTCTATAAATAACACTGCCCCGAAAATATCTGGAGGCATGAATACCGGCAGGCAGCAGACAGTCACAAATCATGATGGCCTAGACAGTGAGTGAGCCTTGTTCATTTGCTCTGGGGTCTCTCGGGATACTTTAGATTTGCCTGTGGGGCCCTAGAGAAACCATCTCTCTTTCTGGGCTCTAGAAACGCCTTCCTTGTTCGCTGCCCTGTCACCCATCTTCTGCTAGACCTGCTTTGTGAACAGACACAAACAGTGGGGCAAAATCATGCTGCCTGGAATCAGACCTAGCTTGTAGTCTCCGCCTGTGTGACTTGGGAAAATTCAGAAGCTATCTCTGGGCTTCACCTTTTCCTCTGTGGTCATGGGGATTTAAAAACTGGAGTTTTGGCCTTGTTTTTGTTTTTGTTTTTGTTTTAGAGAAAGAGAGAGAGGTGTGCATAGGGGCAAAGGGAGAGGGAGAGAATCTTAAGCAGACTCCACGCCCAGCATGGAGCCCAACATAGGACTCTATCTCACGACCCTGAGATCGCGACCTGAGCCAAAATCAAGAGTCAGGTGCTTATCCAACTGAACCACCCAGGTGCCCTAAACACCGGAGTTGTTTTGTTTTTTTTTTAAGATTTTTATTTATTTATTCAACAGAGATAGAGACAGCCAGCGAGAGAGGGAACACAGGGGGAGTGGGAGAGGAAGAAGCAGGCTCCCAGCGGAGGAGCCTGATGTGGGGCTCGATCCCAGAACGCCGGGATCACGCCCTGAGCTGAAGGCAGACACTTAACCGCTGTGCCACCCAGGCGCCCTAAACACCGGAGTTTTGAAGAACAGGAACCAGGCCTTATTTTATCTTAGTTAAGAGGGTGGAGTCTGTGCCAGACTTCCTGGGTTCCAATCCTTATTTTGCCCCCTACTAACTGTTTGACCTTGGGAAAGTGACAACCTCTGTGTACGTCAGTTTCCTTGTAAAATGGGGACAATAATGGCATCTACTTTGTGGAGCTGTTGTAAGGATTAAGGGAGTTAATATTTTCAAAGGGCTTCGGCCAGTGCCTGACACATAGTAAACATATATAAATGTTTATGAAATAAAGAAACAAATCCATAGATCCCCTGCGCCTGGAGTGTTACCTGGCACATAGTAGCTGCTCACACATGTGTCGAGTGAAAGCCTGAATGCGTCAGGGTAACGTAGTAAGATTGGGTAGGAGTTCTTTCTAAGCCCCAAATGCTGTAAATTAAAGTGGGGTTTTTATTCTTACCTACGGGGGTGACAGGAGCTCAGTACACTCCCTCCTTGTCGTCATCCGTGGTTTCTGCCTTAGACACACCGCATTTTGTTTGCCCGGGAGGAATGCCTGGAGCTGATGCATCTTGGCGGGTAGAAAGTGGCTCATTCTGATGCAGGGCTCTGCAGCGGCGCCAGCCCTTCTGCAGAGCCTCATCCCCCATATCCTTTTTACCTTTACATCCACAATTTGCTTAGTGCCAGCAGAGCTCTTTGCAAGCCAGGCTAGCTCTTACATAGACAATAATTGTGTAGCATTTCGCTATGTGTGCACTGTAAGTATAAATAAGAGAAAAAGAAAAGAAAGCTCACTCCTCTCCGAAAGCAATCTGAAATGGACAAAGGAGGAAATAAGTAGAAAGAGCACTGAGCCGGGAGTCTAGTGCTGATTCTAGGACCAGGCCTGCCTTGGCTTAGGGGTGTGGCAAGGACCATCCCAGCAGCTCTCTGAGCCTCTTCAGATCCTGAGGGGAGTTAGAGTGATTCAGTACTTCTCAGCTTCAGAGGTGCATGGGAATCATGAGAGGGGCTTTATGAAAAATGCAGGTTCTCACCCTGCCCCCCATCATTCCGTTCCATTCTAACTCAGGGGATCGGGGTAAATCCCAGGAATCTGCGTTTGTAACCGACACCCCGAATATCTCTGACTCAGGTAACCCAGGGGCTCTCTCATGAGCAGGGCAGGGGGAGCGGGGCGTGTCAGTTACCTACTGCTATGTAACAAATTACCCCCCAAATTTAGCAGCTTAAAACAACAGCGGACATTTATTATCTCAGTGTTTCTGTAGGCCAGGAATTCAGGAGCAGCTTAACTGCACGGCTTTAATTCAGGATCTCCTATGAAGGAACAGTCCAAATGTTCACACAAGGCATAACTGGGGACTCACTGGGCAAGACGGCTCGCTCAGGTGGCTGGCAGATGGGTGCTGGCTGCTGGCAGGAGGCCTCCGGTCCTTGCCATGTGGACCTCTCCATAAGGTGCTTGGGTATCCTCGCACCATGGCGGCCAGCTTCCTGTAACATGAGTGATCTCAGAGCAAGACAGGAAGGGGGCTGTGATATCTCTTATAACCTAGTCTTAGAGTCACCCTGTCGTTTCTCCAGTGTCCTGCTGCTCCACGGGTCAGCCCTGTAGGGCATGGGAGGGGAGTGCGTGAGGCAAGGGACTCTGAGGTATGTGTCACCAGGGGCTGCCTCGGAGGCCGACTCCCACAGGCTCCTCTGAAATGGTGCCGATGGTGGCAGCTCTTGTTGTGGGGTTAGGGTTGGGGTAGAAATTAGGAAAGACAGCTGGGTTGGGGGCCCTGGGGAACGTAACTTGTAGGTGCAAAAGCCGCAAAATCTACCAGAACCAGGCCGCCAGGCCCAGTGCCCTGCCGAGTGCCAGCCTGGCTGCTAACTGGCTGTGTGAAGTTGGGTGAGCTCAGTCTTGACCTCAGAGAGTGAGGGGGCTGGACATGATGACCTCCAGGATCTCCTTGTTTTAACCCCAGTATCCATGTGGACTGTGGTGGGCGTCGACACTGGTGAGAACACAGGCTTGAGCTCATGCTGTGTGTGCCCAACCAGGGACCAGGCCCAAGTGTGTCCCCCATCCTCTGACCCTCAGGGCTAAGACTTGAGGGAGAAGTACTTCAGAAGGAGCTGATGGTACCTGTGTCCCCCCAGGTAAAAACTGTGGTCCTTGGCCTTGATGGTTCAGGAACTTGGGGTATTTCTGAAATAATACAACTTGAATGGCTCTGCGTTGTCAAACCCCTGTCACCCATTTGATATCTTCTAGTATTCGTCACCCACACCCCATAAACTCCCAACCCATTCACTTTACTTTAGCTGGGTTCTATTATCTCTGGACTTTTGCTCAGGCTCTTCCCTCCTTCTGGGACATTCTCTCCACTTCCCTTGCCCTGGCTTATTCCTACCACTTTTTAGGCCTGTCCTCTCTCCTGTGTGTCCCCGATGTAACGGGTCACACAGACGGCGTGCTCTGCGAGGCCTGGGCCGTGTCCGCAGTGGGTGTCATCACAGCCCAGCCCCCAGGCCCAGCACCTGCATTTGGGAAGGCTGGTTTACTAGCAAGTGAGGGAGGGAGTGAGTGGTGCCCGCTGACCATGCTCATGGGGTTGGCGTGTGGGTGACTACATGAGACGTAGCTCTGGGGGGAGGCAGGCCAACCGGATACACAGAGAAAAGGTACAGAGAAAAGAAGGAATAGAGCAAAACCATTAAGGGCCTAGGCACTTCCGGGCAGCCTAGAGAAAGGCCACGGCACATTAAATTCCAGCCCTGCCACTTACTAGCTTTGTGACCTTGGGCAGGTCACTTGGGTCCCTTTTCTGACCTTCAGTTTCCCCAGCCATAAAATGAGAATGACAACGGATCCCAGTACCTAGATCATAGGTGGTGGTGAAGATCAAATAAAGGAATGAATATAAAATACCCAGCACAGTGTTTGGCACACACCAAGTACTCAGCGATGTTACCGATGACTTGTATTATCCTCACCACCGTCGCGGGAGCGGGGGGAACCACAGAAAGTGTTGCTGGGAGGTTGCCGAAGAGGGTTGACTGTCTGGGCTCAGTTCTGCCAACAGAGCCAAAGCTCAAGAAAAGCAGGCTTTGGGGGACCGCGTCCACCCAGAGGGAGTCAGGCAAACTTCCCTCCAGCTGGCACGGCCAGGCCTGTGGTTGAGGGGCCGCTTTCCAATGGGCCTCCACATCCTGGGGATTTTCCTCTGCTTCAGACCATCAGAAGTCAACGGTGTCTTTCAGCATCACCCTTGGAACCAGAACTGCCCCTGCCTGCCCACAGCCTCCTCAGCTGGCTGGGCCTTTTCTGTTGTGTCTCTGTGCCCCGGAGGCCCTGTATCCCTGGCCTGCCCCCCACCACTGGCCCCTGCTGTGGGCCAGGCCACAGGGAGAGGCCGCCGGAAAGCTCTGCTCAGCGTCCCACCATCCCCTTTCCTGAGGGCAGCCTCCCCTGGCGGGGAGGAGCTGAGGCTGCAGGGGCTGAATGGGGCCTTTTATTCTGCGGCTCTCACAGGGAGGCTGTGAGCCACTGCCCACCACGCCCGCCACACCCACATCCACACGGTGGGGACAGCCTGGCCCTGATGCTGGGCTCCGAGTAACCACACTCTCTGGCCCCGCTCTGTCTGGGTGCTGGAGGGCGAGCCCATCCCCGCTGCAGCCCGGGTCTGGGCCAGCAGCCCCAGCACGTGCAGAGTGAGCTACGTTTACTAGTCCCCTCTTGTGTGTGTGTGTGTGTGTGTGTGTGTGTGTGTATAAATGAGAGAGACAGTCAAGAGTGAGAGGGTGTCAACACACTCACACTTATCCATTCAGTAAACATCCACTGGGGCCTCTGCGCACCAGTCCTTGTGCGGGGCCCTGAGGATGCTAGTAAACGAGCATTACAATCGCAGTGAATTCTGGGAAGGAGACAGTCCAGGGCTGGGAGAAAGACAGAGAGCACCCCCCTCACTGGGAGGGGCCTGCCGAGGCCTCCCCAAGCGACGATCTGAAGTATGGAAGGCCTTATCTGTGCCAAGAGCTGGGGGGACTGTGTCCCAGGAGAGGGGACAGCATGCACACAGGCCCCGAGGTGGCAGGTCTGTGGCCCTCACTGAAGCCCAGCGTGGCGGGCAGGATAAGACCAGATGGCAGAGGGAGGTGTCAGTCAGACCCTGCAGGGCCGTTCCAGCTACAGGAAGGAGTTCTGATTTTGCGCTCAGTGCCCTGGGAAGGCACTGAAAGGTTTAAGCAAAGGTTTCATTTTAAGAATGTTATTTGGGCTACTGGGTAGAAAATGGACTGGGAGTCAGCGAGGCAAAAGGTCACCACGGGCTGTTGGCCAAACACGGAGTGATGGGGCCTCACCCTTCTCTGTGACAACAGGCACTTGGCGTCAGACCCCTCCTGCGTGCCCAGCTGTGTGCCTCCAGTCCCCGTCTCAGCTCTGTAATCCCACCCGACCTACGAGAAGGCTGATGCCCAAGCCGGTTAATGTACGCGGGACACGGGGGTTTGAAAGGCCCGGGCCTCTCAACTCTGCAACTCACCCTCTCATCCCATGCTGGCAACTGAATGGCACTAGATGTTTATTTTTATTTTTATTTTTTAAAACCTTCACACTGGACCAAGAATGGAAAGGTGAAATCTGGAAGGTGAAATCAGACTAGCGTGACCATGGCCGAGAAGGTCAGTGCTCTTGGCCTTTGCCACCTGGCCCGCCATTAGTGTAGGTGTTACGCGGGTTTACCAAGCACGCCCCAGGCCGTGCTCAGCCCCGTCCAAGCTGAGCTGTGAGACCGCAGCCTGTGCCTTAAGGAACCCCAATGGCACCCAAGTGGCATTTGTCCTCAGTGTGCCCACCTGAAGTACTGTCGTATTGAATCCCAAAGCCTCTCCCTTCCCTGGGGCTAAGGGGCACATGGGAGGTCAACCACAATGCTCTACCTCCCAGGGCTGGGCTGGGCCAGCCTGCCTGCCGCGCCTACCCATGGTGCTGTCAGGGCCAACATCCTTCCTTGATCTGATATTTACTGGGAATCCCTACCTTACAGGGGATTCACAGGACCTGAGCTGCTCTTGTCTGGCAGCATGTGGCCCAAAGTAAGATCGTATAGCTAATGAAGGATCTCCAGTCCATATGAGGGCTAAAGACCAAGCCTGGGCATTCTCCCAAATGAGGCAGAACAAGTTGACAAATGCAGGGGTTTTGTTTCTGTGAACACAGCTCTTCCTAAAGCTTACACTGTAGGTAAGCATCTACCCCTATTCACAACAATTAATAAAATGTGTTCGCATTTCATAGAAAAGGGACTTCATTCCAAGGATCCAGACTCACTCTGAACTTAAATTTGCTGCAACTTGAATCAAATAATAAAGCATGTATTTTTAAATAAGCCTGGAGAAAGTGAAAGTAAATATTACTAAAACAATAAATGTGTTAGTGGCCCTTCTCTGCAACGTATATCACGCACTCCAGCGTCTAACATCCGTGCCAGGACAGAAGTGCTAACAAACCCCACCTAAAATCTGCTCGGGTGCAATCAAGGCCTTCTGGGGTTCATCCGATTCTCTCTTTGTTGGCGTGGGCGCTGGTTACCGAGGGTGGGTTCTATTCGCGAAATTCATTGAGCTATACATATGCGAGTGCACTTTTCTGTATGTATATTATACTTCCAAAAAAAGTGTGGCTTTTTTTTAAAGAAAGGAAAAAATTGTTCTGATCGTGGATTGCTCTATGAGGCTGCTCAAAAAGACTTCCATTCCGTTTGATTCAGTAGAGATGAATTAAAACCTCGGCTATGCCAGGACTCGGTGCTTTCTTCTAGCAGATACCCATAAATCCCACCTGGCCCCCTGAGGACGCGGGAATGAAAGACTGTGTTGCCTTATGCCTGGCTCTGCCCTGGGGATGGGAACCTCCAGACCAGAATTTGGAAGATCATTTTCCTCTCCTGGACGTGAGGGGTCTTACCGTAAGCATGCTGGGGCTGCAAGAGAGTAAAGGTTTCCATCCGTGGCAAACCCGGGTAGATTTTTGCGAGTCTGTTTTCCCCGAGTGTGTGAGGGAGGGGCGGAGGTGCCCCAGGGGAGGCTCACCTGCTGAGTCACCCTAGCGCCCCCAGGTGGGCGGGTGGCGTGAGTAATCGCTGCCTCTCCTCTGTGTTCTGTGCTGGGCTCTTTGAATTGGGCTGACGGAAGAGCGTCCCAGAGGAGAGAAATGGGAGCTGCGTGGGAGACAGTGTTTTTAGGGGGCGGGTTTGAATCAGGAAAGGTGGCTGCAGGCTGAAGGGAGCTAGTGTTTGGCCTTGGGTGGGGAAGACGGGTGATGGAGGGTGCTGGGGAAACGCTGTGGTGCTCACATCCCACAGGCCGGTGAGCGGGTGGGCGGGGCCAGGTTGTACCCCCACCCCCACGCTACCCCACCTACTTGACCTGGAACCGTCCGCTCGTAAGAAATCCCATTTGCTCAATGGTTGTTATGGGCTGGGCTCTGTGTTCAGTGATTTTGTACATGGGTTCATTGATGCCTCGCAATAATCCTGAGTTAGGCATTACGACGCCCATTTTGCTGTTTGAGGAAACAGATTCCAATAGCTTGTGACTGGTCCCACATCACATAACAGTATATGGCAGGGCCAGATGTACTAGTCAGGAACCTATACATGACAAGGACTAGACCCATCTCAATCTGGTTTAAGAAAAATCGGGGCAATGTATTGGCTCAGATAACTGAAAACTTCAGGGGTAATGGTTTCAGGCATGGCTGGATACAGGTGACCAAATAGTGTGTCTCTCTAGTTCCTAGCTTTGCTTTCTTCTCTGGCCACTCAGACAAGCTTTCCCCAAATGGTGACAGAGATTTGCAAAGATACTTTCTGGAAACTTGGGGTCTGCAGTGTCTGAGTTAGCAGCCCCTGGAGAAAGAGTACTTCTCTTTCTGGTGGTTCCAGCAAAAGTCCTGGGCTGATTCTCCTCGGACCAGCTTGGGTCACATGCCCATGGCTGGACTGCCCTGATGGGTAATGCCAGGAGTTTGGGGTGAGATGAGACTCACTGAAATCAGACAGACTGAGAGGGAAGGAGGGATTGTCCCTCAAAAGAAGCTCAGGGCACTGCACTAGAGATGCTGATGGGCAACCCCCACCCCCCGCCTGCCCCAGTCGACTGGGAGCCAGAGCTGTGGGGGTGGAAGCTAATTATTCCTTCGCCCTCCACAGGCAGTGCTGTCTTAGTCTGGCCGGGCTGCTGTAACAAAAACGCACACACTGGGTGACTGATAAACAATGGAAATTTATTTCTGTCGGTTCTGGAAGCTGGAAGTCCGAGATCAGGGTGCCAGCATGGTCGGGTGAGGGTTCTCTTTCTGATTGCCGATTTCTGACTGTATCCTCTGTGGGGTGTCTTTCATGACAGCACTAATCCCATTTGTGAGGGCTCTGCCTCCCATCTCACCTCACCACCCCCACCAAGGCTCTACCCCAATACCATCACAGTGAGCATTAGGATTTCAACATGAATTTTGAGGGGCTCAGACATTTAGACCGTAGCACACGCTATGAGCATACATACATGTCATTTTTTGCAAGGGTGGGAGAGTTCCTCTAGTGACCTTCACACCTTCTCTCCCCAAGTTGGTTTGGTAAAGAAGAGGCTCTCCTGGATGCCACATCAGCCAGCAGAGCCAGAGAGGACTCCTCCCCCCCCGCCGCCCCCACTTACTTGCTCTCTGATCCACACAGCTTGCCTGTCCCCTTTTGGGCTCCAGAGACCCTTGACGCACTCTCTGCAGACAATCCTCTGACCCTCCTGAGGGCATCAGGCAGCACCCACATTCATGGCACCCAGCTCTGTGCCAGGGATTGCCCAGGGACAAAGGGAGGATAGAAAGTCATCCCTGCCCTCTGGGCAACTGCAATCCAGGGATACAAGACTGTCACATGTCAGGCCAGCTCTGTGGCCCCCCAGAAGATATGTCCACATCCAAATCCCCGAACCTGTGAATATGACCTCATGGAAAAAGGGTCTTTGCGGATGTAATTAAGTTAACGATCTAGAGATGAGATTATCCTGAATTGAGGGCAGGCATGAACCCAAAGACAGGTGTCCTTATGGGAGAAAGGCAGAGGGAGGTTTGAGACACGGACGGAGGGGGAGGCCACGTGAAGACAGAGGCAGAGATGAGAGTGATGCTGCCACAAGCCGAGGAGCAGTGCAGCCACCAAAGCTGCAAGAGTGGAGGGTGGATTGTCCCCTAGCATCTCTGGGGGTGCCTTGCCCACGCTTGCAGACTTCTGGCCTCAGAACTGGGGGAGAGTAAATTCCTGTTGTTTTCAGCCACCCACCGTATGGTAATTTGTTCTAGCTGCCCGGGGAGGCTAATGCACCCCTTCCCTTTCTGTCCTCAGATCCAATTAGATGAGTAGGAGTGTTGCTTGTGCAGAACGAGGTCTCTGCGCCATGTGGTCTGGGGCCTCCGGGCCTCCCCTGCTTCTTAGGCCAATCCCCTGTGATGCTCCAGGCTCTTTGAGCTGCACTGAAGGGAGAGGGTTGGGAGCATCTGTGCCCTGAGGGGCCGGGGTGGCTTCTGTACCAGGGAGCCCCCTGGGAAGGTAAGAGGGGACCCTGGGATGGTGACTCCCTGACAAATTCTCTGGGACAGCAGGAGATGGGAGGCGAGAGTGAGGTGACTGCCAGAGGGTCCTGGAGGCTGGCAAAGGAGGGCAAAGGCAGGCAATCAAGGAAGCCTTCACGGAGGAGAACTTGGGATGGGGAAGGAGGCCTAAGGTGCTTCAAAAAAACCCAAACTCCTTTCTGTGGCTTACACAACCACTACATGGCTTCTTTTCTGTCTTTCAGCTTCGCTGTGTGGTTGCCTCTGGCTGAGCACCCCGGAGCTTTGCATGACCAGCTCCCTCTCCTCCTCACAGTCTCCACGACACTTCCCTGACCACTAGCCGAATTCTCCCCCTGCCACCCCAGGGATGCCCCTCCCCATTACCCTGTTTTATTCTCTTTTAGAGGTAGGAGAGACGCATATGTGTAACATGCTACTTACTAGATAGGAAAATTGTATTCTCTATCCCTTCCATGCATATCCCCTCCCCAGTTCAAATGTAAACCCTTGAGAGCAGGGTCTGCATCTGTCTTGTTCTTGATGGGTGGATAGATGGCATTCCGGATGGCAGGGAAAGCAAGGAAGAGGAGCTTGTTTGAGGAAGTATACACGCACACGTACACACTGTGAACTTGGGATGAGAGGCTGCCAAGAATAGATCAGCTTGCACAGACCAAAAGAGGCCCCGAGGCGAGTCCTTTCCTTCTAGCCAGTGCCCTGGCTAATGGAACAATTCATTCTCTAGAAGCAAATGCCAATTACTAAGACCCATCAGGTACCACGGAGATGCCTCATTATGTGCCTGGTATCCTGGGTGGGAGGAAGAAATACCTCTGCCCCCCCAAACATGGGGACCTTCCTGAGTCAAGGCCCCATCTGTGTGTCCTGGCCCAGAGTGGCCACACTGGGGACTGGGACAGAGATCGGCCTCTGCCAGGCAATGCCCACTGACTTGTGGCTGACACCTGCCCAACCAGAGCAGGGGCGGGGGACAGGAAGGACAGGGAGGTGTGCTGTGTCAGGGAGCTCTTTCTTTCCAGAGTCCACTAGATGCTGGGTCCCTTCTCCTTCCCACTCTGTTGATCTGTTCAGTGCTTCACTTGTCTGGGATAGGCAGAGACCTCAGGAGGACTGTCTGTACGTGGTACGCCATGGCATTTCCCACCATCCATGGTTATTGCTTACACAGTTCTCAGCCCCCAAGGCAGCTGTTCCCCAGACCACAGCATAGCCCCTAGCAGGGGGGAGATGTTGATAATGCTCCCATCACACAGAATAAAATCCCAAGTCCTCACCATGGCTCTCAAGGACCTACTTGATCGGACCCCAAAGAACTCTGGGTACATTGCCTTCTCTCCCCCTTACTATGTGAGCTCCAAGATCCCAGGTTGAAATCTCAGCCACTTAATAGCTGTGTGACTTCGGACAAGTCCTCTCTGAGCCACCATCTCCTGTGCAAAGGAGGGATAATAAAAATACTTGTGGGGCGCCTGAGTAGCTCAGTCGGTTAAGTGCCTGCCGTCAGCTGAGGTCATGACCCCAGGGTCCTGGGATCGAGCCCTGTGTCAGGATCCCTGCTCCATAGGAGTCTGCTTCTCCCTCTCCCTCTGCCACTCCCCCTACTCGTGCTCTCTCGCTCACTCTCTCTGTCAAATAAATAAATAAAATCTTTTTAAAAAAGTGCTTGCTTCAAAGCCATGAGGATTAAGCAAGAGAATCTAATGGAAAGCTCTTAGCACATGCTGGGCACATAGAAAGCACTTGGCTTCTATTACCACTTGTCTCCCTCTTCCACTGCCCCTCTCAATTCCACCATCCCTGCTGTATACACTGTAGGACCTCTGGAGGGAGCAGCCCTTGCATCTCCAGATGAGAATGCAGAGGCCAGAGCGGAGGAGGAACCCACTTCAGGGTCACACAGCCAGCCTGTGGCCCAGGCAGGACTGAACCCAGGACTCCTGCTGAGGCCCCTGCTTCTTCTGCTTGTCCCCTTCTCAGCCCAGCCCAGAGCGGCAGCAGGAGGGACCTACACTTATGTGCTTGGACCCCGTCAGGCTTGACAGCTTTCTTCTCCACTTTCAGGAATGAGTTATGTGCTGAGGTCTGTTTCATGCCCGTGTGTAATCTTCCTTATGATGCTTTATCGTATTTCTAGGGCACCATCTGCGTGGCTTTGAAGACTCTGGCAGGACCTGTGAACGGGCTGACTTACATTTACAAGAGGCCTTTAAGGCCCTGTGGTCTCAGCTTCCTTAATGGGGATTTTCCTCCTCCTCCTCTTTTTCTCTCTACCTTTTAATAGTCCCCGGTGTGACTTTCTGAGCGCGGTTTGGATTCCTAACAGAGAAGTCAAGACCGTAGAATCCCTTCCAGATCTTCCCTCCCTCTTCCCCCTTCCTGCCCTCTGCTGCCTGTGCCAAAGCCCCAAGAAAAGAAAACGTTGCTCCTGTCAGGATTTCAGTGGGGAGGAGAGAAGCCCTGTTGGGATTCCAAAAAAGCAGCTGGGAAATGGCTTGTACAGAACTTCTCTGACTTTGCACCTGAGCACCAGACCCGCGGGCCTTGTGGAGGGGGTGCAAGGTGTCCGGCGCAGAGGCAGGGCGGCCTCCCTTGCAGGGGGTGGGTGTGAGGGGCGGGAGGGGTGTGCCGTACCAGTGTGGGCGGGGAGCCTTCGCACCTATCTCCCCACCTCTCCCACCCCCATCCCTCCCTTCTCCCAGCCTTCTGCACCTTATGGAGGCCTTAATCATCCCATAATTGTTAGTTTTCTGCTGGGTCTGCTGCAACAGGATCGGGTCTTCTGTGATCTGTGTATCTAGCCCCACATCTTGGGGACACCAAACTCAGAGGTTGGGTCAGCCTTGAGATGGGGCATTGGAAAGGGAGGCAGTTGATCTCCATGTGCCTCCTTTCCTTTCTGTCCCCCGCCAGCATGGGAAGGACAGGAGTCCATCTACCTCCTTTCCTTTCCGTCCCCCGCCAGCATGGGGAAGGACAGAAGTGCTATTTTTGGAGAATAGATAAGGCATGTTTCATCTCAGGAGGAGCACAGGGCAGAGCCAGGTCTGTGGGCCTCAGTCTGTCCTTTGCTTTCCTCGCTGCTCAGATGAACTCTTCTGGTTCCTGTGAGATGCCGTGTGGCCACGGGCGTCCCTGGGCCGGGGGAGCCTCCAGCTCTCGTCGAAGGAGGCTCAGGCCGAGGGCTCAGGAAGCCCGCCCAGGGCTGCCTGTACTCTGGTCAGGCCGGAGAGCGGGTCTCCTCCCGCTGCACGCTGTTTCACATGCCGCTGTCCCCACGGCCATGCGCATAGGCTCCCGCGGCCTGGGGCAGTAAGGCGACAGGCAACCAAAAAAGGGTAGGAGGCAAAGAGGCCAGGAATACCAAATCTGTGACATCTTCCCCCAAGGAAGAGAGGCCGTCTCCAGTGTCTTGATGAATCATGTTTTATCTCCTCTCAAAAGGAACACACGTGGCAGAGCCAATTTATCTCGGTGACATTGTCCAGTCTGCAGAGTATCGTGCCTCTGATGGGGAGATGACCCGTCGGCCTGGCCTCAGAGAGCAAGGGAGGGACAGTCCACGAGAGGAAAGTGAATGGGCCAGCAGGTACCTGGGGGGCGCCTGCTGTAGGCAAAGCCTGTGCTGAGTGGAGTGTGTGGCGCCAAGGGGAGGACGGAGCTGGTGACACCCGATGCGGGGGGACGAAAGACATCAGTGGGAAGCAGGTCACCCACGAGAGGTGGGTGTTTACAAGGTAGCCGCTCTGCTGTCTGACTGGAGCAGGGCTGGTGGCCAGTACTCAGGTGACAGGGGGCTCAGGCTACAGCAGCTGCTTTCAGCGCCCGCCCCCTGGTCCCCTCCCCTTCACCTCTGTCTCCAAAGGCTGCTCATGGGAACAGCCGGGGGCTTTGTTCTAGCCTCGCAAACCTACTTGGCCGAAGTGCCGGGAATGTGATGCTCTCCGACGTTCATGAGCTGGGAGCCGATGATAAATGCTCGTCGCCCTCAGTCGGGGTACCCCTGAGCTATCGTCTGCTCTGTCCCCTGGCGTTCCCCAGTGGACCTGAGCTGCGGCTCCCCATGCTGATTAACTGGCTTGGGAGTACTCCCTTCCCTTCCCTGCCTTCCTCTCCTCTCCTCCTCGGATCTTCTGGAACGGCTTCCAAATAAGCCACTGACGCGCCTCGTCGTTGGGTCTGCGTCTGGGAAACAACCTAAACCAAGACAATGCTTAGTACCTCCCCTGGGCCTCGATAGAAGGGGCTCTAGTGAACTGACGTGCAGTCTACACATGTGCTCACATGCAATGGCAGTGATCTTAATTAGAACTCCTTTAATGCAAGTGATAAAAATCCATCTCCAATTAGTTTCAATAAAAGGTAATTTTTTTGTTTTATACATGTGACAAGTACCAGTAGACCTTGGGTTCAGAACAGCTATGTCCCGCTGCTCAAATGTTGTCAAAGGAATCTGCCCTTCGTCATCTCTTTGGTCTGCTTTCAACCATTCAGGAAACATTAATTGAGCACCTACTTTGTTCCAGACGTGGCTCCTTTCTCTCAGTAGGTTTCCTTCTCAGGAAATAATAAAGATGGCCACGAGAAGCTCCAGGCTTTCATCCTGCCACCTCAGCAACTGTGGGAGAGAAAGGGCTCCAGCAGAAGTCTCAGGGCTGACCCTTCCTGGCCTAATTTGGGTCCCCTGCCCATCTCTGAGCCAATCACCGACTCTGGTTGGCTGGGCTGGGTCACATGCCCGCCCTTGTTGCCAGGGAGTGTGGTTAGCCCCGTTGAACCACAAGGACTGGGAATGGAGGAGGGAGGCTCTCCAGAGGGAAATCGGACAGACAGGGACAACAGATGCTTATTACCACTACAGGGCCAGCACTTTACCGCTTGTCAAGCTACGTGGGTTCTAAGATGTGTCAGCCAGGCCCCGGATGGAAGGAGGCTCTCATATATCTGTCACACACGGCAGAATGTGTGCCCATACCTTAGGAATGGACAACATGTGTGGATGTTCTGGAAAGAGGGAGATTACTGCCAGCTTGGCCAATCAAGGAAGGCCTTCTAAAAGGGAGGCATTGACCTAGACGTTGATGGCCACGGGGCACAGATGTGTCAGCTGTGTTAGGACTTGAGAGTCAGACCAAGGACTTCACATTCTAAATGGAACCGGCTGAAAAGGACTATGCGTTGATCTAGTTGTTGAAATTTAATTTGGCTAGCTCAGAAGAGCCTTCTGGGAAGGTTTGAGGGGCTGGCATGTCCTGTAAGCCCCCCCACACCTGCAGAGGGGTGTACCAGCCCGTCTGCACCACAGCCCGGACTGCTTGGAGGCCGTGTGTGCAGAGAGGCTGGAGGGAAGGCAGGCTGGGGCAGCCGTGCTCCCTTGGCGTTGGCCCGTGCCCGCCCTGGAAATAGCCACCCACCTAAACTAAGAATAGGAATTCCTGCCTGGCTGGCAGGAATGAATGCCGATTTCTCAAGGAGGGAAGGGCCTGAGAACAAAACACAGCGTGTGGGTTGGGCCGTCCTTTGTATTTATTTGTGAGGTCACTCGGGAGCCGCGCCCGCGCCAGGCCATCGATCCTGCCATCAGACCCAGACAAGGTGATTTGGCCAAGATGGCAGCCTCTGAGGCTGCGCCTGTGCCCCAGAGGTCCTGGGCCCTCAGCCTCGGGCGCCTCCTGCCCCCTAGGAGAGGTGACTGCTCCTCTCTTGTTTTCTTGACGGGGCAGAGGTGGTGGCACTCGGGGGCCAGCTGCCAGGCTGAGAAGCCGAGGGAGAGGGGAATGAGAGGGCAGGAGGCCGGGGTCCTGTGGCAGCTTTCCCCAGAATCACCCGGCTCACAAGCGTCTCTCTTCCAGGCAAAATCCTCTTCCGGAGAAGCCACATCCGGGACGTAGCCGTGAAGAGGCTGAAGCCCATCGATGAGTACTGCCGGGTAAGGGTGTGCCTGGCGGTGGGGGAGGGGCTGGTCCTCCGCCAGAGAGTCTGTCTGTCTGTACAAAACCTTCTGCTGTGGTCTGGCAGGTGCATCCTGACGCCTGGCATTTCTGGGCCAGGGTGGTGGGTCTGAGTGTCCCTCGGGGAGGGGTCTCTCCTGATTGGGCCTCCTTCTGGGGCCCAAGGGCCTTGGGATCACAGCTGAGACTAGACTTCTTTCGGGACGTGCCCATGTTTACAAAACGCTATTTTAAATCACTTCCACCGGCTTGGGAGCTCGGTTAAGGGGTCTTCCGCTGACGGGATGTTCTGTATGTGACATTTTGCTGGACACAGGAGAGCTGTTGCTTTGAATTCCTTTTGGGACCCGAATTGTCAGAATCAATTCTGAGTTCAATAGCATCTGAAACCTCTGCAATGCATATTTGTTTATTCACCGAAGTCCTGATGGTTACAGCTGTTTGTGTACACATTTTTACCCGTTCAAGTGCTCACACACACACACCCAGGTGCATGTGCACAGGGGCATGAGAACAGCCAATGCCGAAGAAGAGATGGCAGAGTGACAGCAATGTCACGAAGAAGAGCCCATTTGTCCTTCCACTTTGACTAGAGCCCGGGACCCCCGCAGTGCAAATGACAGGCTCCCACTCCAGTGGCCTTGGCACGTGGCCTCTGGATGGCGAGGCTGCCTCATTAGCACTGAGAACTTGGGCAAGTTACTTACCTTCCCAGAGCCTCAGTTTCCACATCTGTGTGAGAGGGAGGAGAACAGGAGTTCCACAGAAGGGAGTCGTGGGGAGGAAAGGAATGGACACAGGCCAGGTGCCAGCAAGCGTCCAGCACAGGGAAGGCATTCAGTCGACACCAGCTTTTGATTATTATTACTACAAGGCGTAAACAAGTTAACGTTACCACTGGCTTTCATGGAGATAGGATTTCTTAGTTAAATGAAACCCGCTGTGGAGTCTGACTCAAGAGTCTTGAGGAGAGGCAAGTGTGGGATCGTCTTTGGTTGCAAGAGCTGGTGTTAGAGTGGGAAGAGCTGGGATCGAATCCCACTGCCCCCCACTGGCTCTGTGACTCTGGGCAAGCTAGTCTCCCTCTCTGAGCCCCAGGTTCCTTCGTCTGTAAAACAGGGTAAAGACAACTCCCTCACAGGGCTCCTGAAGGGGGCCGGATGGGAGACTGTGTATCACAGTGTTTGTTGCTTCTCAAATGCTCTGTCCCTACACAGAGTTGTGGCTGCAGGGTCCCTTTATGCACTAATACTTTATGATTCAAAAACAATAAAAGTGTGTAAATAAGAAGCAAGTTGCTAACTATATTAACTGATGTTCCCAAGCCAATAGGAAGACGAGCGCACCCATAGAATCTCCATTTACCCAAGTTTCAATTTCGTGACCGTGCCGATTATACTTGGTCACATTTTCTGCCTTAACCTAAGAAGAATTCCCAGTGATGAACTCCCTTACGCGAGAAGCTCCTCTTCTTCGGATCAACATTCATTTTTCTCTTTAAAAGGCATTTGCCATTTCCAGTTCAATTGGTGGCTGCCGCTCCAGCTTTTATTTCTCTTTATTCCTTTCCCAAGGAGTTAAGTAAATGGGCACAGCCCCTGGAGGAGGGGGCGAAGGGCAGGGGAGGCCTCTCCCAGCTGGGGATTTATGGCTCACATCAGCCTCGAGGCTGGTGAGCCCAGGCATCTGCAGTCGTGTGTCCTGGGCCATCCGGAGAAGGAAACCGATAACATCTTATCTCTGGGGATCAGGCTTTGAACAGGACTCCTGAATCAGGATGAGATTCAGGGGGGCTCTGGGGCCCCAGTGGTGCTGCTGGTGGCTGGGGGCACCCTTTAAGTGGGGTCTGCAAGAGGCGGGCCTCCTAACCTGATTAGCACAGACAAGAGCTGCTCAGAGCCAGCCACAAGGAGCAACGGCAGGGGTTCAGCAAGCAGCCAGCCGTCTCACAGGCTATAATTTACTCTGCGAATGGCAGGGGGTCAGGTCAGCGCAGAAGTGACCTTTAATTCTGCTGAACTAGAAAGCTGGGATCTCTGGTCTGATTGTCAGAGACCTTGGAATGACCTTGGAATGGTCATTAGGGCTAAGCCAGAAACAGTCCTTAGCCACCGCCACCCCAGCATCACACGTCACAGCTCTGCCTCCCGATGGTCCCATCTATGGCCACTCAGGATCCAAGTTTTCACTCAATATCACTGGCCCCCTCTGTGAATTCCATGGTCAGAGCCATGTGCCGTCTGCTCCATGGCCAGCCCTTCCCTTGTCCGTGTCTGTCCTTGGACTCACTGCCAAGAACCTCTGGGGTTTTTATTTCCAATACCCTGTATCTGCAGCCCTGCTTGGCTGGCCAGCATCTTCCTCGGACTGCTAGACAGTGTGGACTCCCAGCCCGGGGTTTGCTGGGGATTCAAATGCACCCAAGATTGTGATACTGGCTCTGCACCCAGAGCGGCCCGCTCCTCTGCCAGGACTCAGACGTGGAAAGTCTGACCGTGCGGTAGAGCTCCCCAGACTTCGGCTCCCTGCCCTCGCTGGCCAGCCAGTCCCTCTGCCCAAAGGTGGTTTCACAGCCCAAATCTCAGTGTTAATTTTAAACATAGATGGAGCAGATTGGATGAGCGTCACGGAACATTTACCGAGCACCAGCCGGCTGATTGTTTTATGTGGCACTTGAGGGCTGGGTGTCTATCAAGAGGGGTTCCAAAGGCATTTCTTTAACTCCATAAATTAATTTAATGGGCAACATGGTTATGTGGTTAATATTTAATGGTTCTGTGGCCTCAAAAAGTCGAAGACTTTCATCTCACTAACAAGCGTGAGCTATACTTTAGGGGCTCGGACTAACAGTTTTATAAGTGACTCCATTTACCCCGTTCCTGCGTGTGAAATCCATGTTTGCAGTGTTTGTCTGTGGGATAAAATAAATATCCCGGGGCAGGGGGTGGGTGGGGGGCAGTGAGAGAGAGTGTTTGAGAATGATCAACTCGCTCTTTGCCATGGTAATGACGTTTATACAAGTCTCCATTTCCTGGTGCATGCAGCTAGACTTTTCCCCCCCAAAAAGCTGAGATTGCTTCTATTATTCTGCTGTCCAAGATAGACTTGCTTTCAGGATCAATGGCTTTCTTTGTGGGAGGGAGGAGGGGCTGGTTGTAGTCAGACTGGGAGGGGGAGTCAGCCCTGAAGGGGTAAGGAACTCTGCCCACCCTCCACGTCTCCCAGACTCATTCTTTATCCCCACTTCCCAGACTTGAAAACTGAGACTATTTCGGGGTGGTGGTACTTAGTCCCAGGCATTTTCCTCCCACCATGCATGACCCATCGTTGGCTCTCGCCTAAATAAAGAGAAAGGTTCATGTCCCAACCGAAACACACTCCTTGAAGAAGCAGCACGGCTTCCTGTTATACTCAGTCCTAGATACAGGGTGACCGACTGTTCTTGTGGCCCTCGTGCTAAAGGCTGACCTGGGCCAGGAGTGTTGCTGATGGGGAGACGGAGGCAGAGAGCAAATACTGATCCATAGTTGTTTTGCCAGATGTAAAACTTTTTTGTCCTTGGACAGACCTACCCAGAGGGGTGGGCTTCATGGAGGGGGGTCATTTTGAGGAAGGGCTGAGGACAGTCTGCCTGGGCCCCCTCCCATGCCACTGCACTTGAGAAACCAGGTTGTGCCAGCCGCATCTGGGTGGAGGTCTCAGAGGCACACAATGCAGCCACCCTCTCTCTTAATCTGAATCTGCGTCTTCTAGAATGACACTGTGCAAATGGTGGCCCATGTCACTGGCTCCCAGAAAATGGTGTGGGGCAGGCCAGGAGCTAGAGACCTCAGGGCAGGTTAGGCCTGGGGAAGGGGGGCACTGGAAGGACTGGCTGATGGCAAACCTGGGTGGCTTGTCAGCACCTCTTCACCTGGCTGGGGGAGCCCAGCCCTAGGTACCCACTGCCCTTGGCTCCTTCCCTTGCCTTGTTTCTCCAGATCTGCTCTTAGCCAGCTCATGGACCCCCTGGACCACAGAATGGCAAGGTCAGAAAGGGACTGAAGTCAGCTCAACTGTCATGGGACAGGGCCTGTGTACTCTAAGCAGCCCCATGGGGCAATGCCCCCTCCCTAGATGCTGAGAGCTAGGAGGTCATGCTCGTTCCAGCTCTTCCCACCTAACCTGAATTGAAAGGCTCAGTCAGACTGATAGGTCAGACACTGAATTCACTCATAGTGGTGCTGTTTGCAATGCTGGAGTCAGGGACTGTTAGAGCTGGAAGAAATTTCAGAATGTCTGTAGCCTGGATTTGTCCCAGCTGTGTGCGGTGGGCTGTCAGTAGGAACTGTTGGAGGACCTGCTCCACAATCAGAGACCTGTGGGTAGTGCTGGAGGCAGTACAGACCAGTAGATGAGACGGGGCACAGGCTCTGGACTCAGATGGCCTAATTGAAAATCTTCCTTACTGGCTCTGTGGCCTTGAGAAATTACTTAACCTCTCTGTGCTTTCTTTGCTTCTTCTGTAAAATTGGAATCATTGTCATACCCTGTGAGATGGGTATGTGATGTTAATGCGATGATTAAATGGGCCAGTCCCCCAGCATGTCATGGTTATTAATAAATGCTGACCTAAACAAAGCTCTATAGGTTTCTTCCCTGCAGGGCTTCTCAGAGCCTTTGCTATACTAATGAACATGGTAAGCGCCAAGACCAACGTGGGCATCTTACAAGGCATCATTTCACATGTGCCCACAGAACTCATTTTACCTCATCAAACAGGCGTTCCGTGAAATAGCGTGAGGTTCCAGAGCTAGTCAACTTTATCCTGTAAGAAATGACAACCAGAGAGGTGAGGCGAGGACCGGAACTAGAGCTGAGGTCTCCTTTACTTTTCTTTTTTTTTTTTTTTAAGATTTTTATTTATTTATTTGACAGAGAGACACAGCAAGAGAGGGAACACGAGCAGGGGGAGAAGGAGAGGGAGAAGCAGGCTTCCCGCTGAGCAGGGAGCCTGACGTGGGGCTCGATCCCAGGACCTTGGGATCACGACCTGAGCCAAAGGCAGACGCTTAATGACTGAGCCACCCAGGCGCCCCATAGAATTGAGGTCTCCTGACTCCCATTCCAGTGTTCTTTCCAGTATGTATCACTGCACTCACCTAGAAAATAATGACAACAAAGACAGTAGTACAACAACTAAAATTTCCAGAGTGTTTACTCAACGCCAGGCACTGTGCTGGGCTCCTCCTCGTCATGACCTCACTTAGCCTCCTAACAGACAGATGCCATACCGAACGCATTGTGCTGAGCTCAGAGAGGGCAAGCACGTTCAGCACCACACAGCCCACGAATGGTAGACCCAGGACTCAAACCCGTGTTTGGCTGGCCCTGAGGCCCTGACTTAACCACCCCACGGCAGAAATCCTGAATGTCCGATGGCAGACCTTTAGGCCTGGGTGGTGTCCTTGGAAATACCCATGTACGGCCCCCACCTGCTCCTCTCAGAACAGCTGGACTGGGGGGCTCCCCAGCTCTGGCAGGCATCACCGGCCCAGGCCCCAGGGACTGACTGCTCGGCATCGAGCTCTCCTGCCAAACGATTTTGGCCAGAGCTGGGCTTGGCGGCGGCGCTGATGGAAGCCGCCGTGAGCCGAGAGCCTCTCGTCAGCCTGAAATCGGGATGAGCCCTCAATGCGGCTGCCTTCGGGGCTCTCTGTTAAATAAAGATGCCACGGCGGTTCGACCGAAAGGCCTCTTTGTGTGAGGCCCTCACGGCCCACACGTCCTCTGCCCCCGGAATGCCGGTCTCTGTCGGCATGAAGAGCCCCTGTGTTCACTGCTGGGGCTGCGCGAGCCCTTGGCCGGCCAGGGCCCGCGCCGCGGGTGGGTGGCAGTGCGCTCAGGCGGGGGGGCGAGCCTGCCCTGGCTCCCTTCCCTCTTCCTTTCAGGGCGGTCAGCCTGGCAGCGAGTCTGCACGCAGCCTGGGTCCCTGGTCACGGTTTCCCTCCTGCGGCCGGCCTGCCTGCCTGCCTGCCCAGCCCAGCCTTTAGGTTCTCCCAGGGGCCCTTGCTGCGCGCAGGCCTGATTTCCCCTCTGTCCCTGTCTGTCTGTCTCTCCATCTGTCTCTCTACCTGTCTCTGTCTCTTTACCTCTCTCCCTCTCTCTTCTGTCTCTATCTTCCTCTTTCTCTCTCCTTTCTCAATGTTTCTTTTCCTTTTCCCTCTACCCTTCCTGGGGGTGAAAACAGCACATGCCATGTAGGTTACGTGAAAACTGGGACGCTTTGGGGGCAGTTTGTACCCATTCTACTGGCTGAGCCCAGGCTTCCGTTCTGCACGTTAGCACAATAACCCAGCGTCCCCGTCATAAACAAAGGCAAGGATGTCTGCCTCCAGGACAGAATGTCTACGTCCAGCAACACGTCCTCAGACGTGCCTTTGCAGGGCAGAGGCTGCGTCTGACTCATCCCCGTGACCCCCGGCAGAGCCCCATGTCAGACACACACTGAAAAGCCCTCACTGTTTGTCAGATGATTGGGGTCAAGGGGGCCAGGATGGTGTCTGAAACACAGTAGTTGCCCATTAAATGTTCATTTCCCTTTTCTGTTTCCTGGCCGTTCATGGGGATGGGATGTGTTAGAGACCCTTGGAAAGCCATGGGCTCTAGAAAGAACAGCTGTGAGTAGCATAGTGTCGTCTTACCGGCTCCAGTTCGATCTTGTCTCATCTTGCCCAGGTGCGGGTATGACATCAGAAAGGACCATGGTGGGATTTCTGGTGTTCAGTGCCACACCTGCATGGTTACCTGACCAGCTCAGAGAAGAACTGAACAATTGCTTCCCTCTTCCTTGACACTAGACTTCTCTCCTTGCAGCCAAAGACCATGTGTGCATTTTTTTTTTCTTTTGCCCCATTATCACGTCCCACTGGTATTGTATATTGGGCTCTTGCCCAGCAAAACCCTTCTTCATTCATTTGTTTGAGCAAATGCTTGTTGCCTGCCTGCTCAGTGCCAGGCACTCTTCTAGGATCTGGGGACACATAGTCAACAGAACAGACTCCCGACAGCATGGAGCTTACCTTCTAGCAAGTTCTTTCCCACCCTTGACAGAGGCCACGTGGCCTCCCTGAGCCTCCACCTCCTTATCCGTAACATAAGGATGAGATCTGCCCTCAAGAGGACCATCATGAGGTTCCCAGTGACTCCGCACATGGAGGCCCCAGCGCGCTCGGTACAGGGGAGCTGCCAGATCGCGTCATGGCACCTGAAGCAGCCCTGACGAAGGGGGCTGGAGAGGCACAGGCACGTGACCGTCTCCTGTTCTGCTGACCACTGGCCTCCTCATCAGCAGTCCTTCGCAATCCCCACAGTCCCAAGTTTTCCTCTGCCATCTCCTGGCTCTATCCCAGAATTCCCTTGGTCCTGGCCCTCAGCCCTGCTTTGGCAGCAACCTCTCCTGTCTGTTTGTACTAAAGAATCATTCCAGTATCTTCTCTGTATACGGAATGGAGCAGCCAGGAGCAGGGCTTCACCTGGTCTCACGCTCCGCCTCCCTCCATGTTGGGCGGGTCAGGGGTCCCGGGTGCCCCAGGCTCTGAGGTATAGAGTATGTGCTGGTGTGCAGCGAGAGCTCTGACCACCTCTAGCTGTCACTCCTCACTTTCCAGCAGCAGACTCTCAGGCCTCCCTGGATGACAAGCTCACAGCTGGCCCATGCTCCTACCTGGACAGTTATCCCCACACGGTGACCATCTTTTCGTCTCAGCATCAAAGAGTCTTTCCAAACCAACCCCCTCCCTCACCAATCATCTTAGGTCCCATCGGATTCTGCCACAGTCCCCTGTTGTCCTTACTAGAATTATCTGCTTGGCATTAAATAATTAATTGTGCAGTCAGTATTTAGGGACGGTGACTCTGGCGTGTCTGGAACGTGACTAGTGGGAGATGAGGCTGGTAGAATAAGACCTTGGGTTGTCAGGCTAAGGATCTTGGACTTCCTCTGTGGCCAGGAGAGAATTTTTTCAGGGTTCACACAGAATGACCAGCTCCAGAGGGCCCTGAGACCTAGGGATCGATGGGCATTGTTTTTTGCTTGGGTGGCTGGTTGTTTGGTTGGCGAACTGGCTTGTTGAATGGTTGGTTGGTTGAGTTGTTGGCTGGTGGTTGATAGATTCATTGGGGCTGACCAGTGAGTTCTTTTTATTTGTTGACGAGTTGGTTAGTGGATTAATTGGCTGGTTGGCTAGTGGATGGGATGGAGGGAGAGCTGTTTTGTGAGCCAGCTGATTAGTTGATTTGTTGATGAGTTGTCTGGTTGGGTGGGCGGCTGGCTGGTTGACTGTGTCGTCTATGGCATTGTCTTTGAGCCTCTGCCATCACTGTCAGCCCAAGGTGACCCTGCTTTGGGTTTTCCTCAGACCTAATGCCCTTTCTTCCTGTCTTTCCACAGGCACTTGTCCGGCTGCCTCCCCACATTTCACAGTGTGATGAAGTCTTTCGGTTCTTTGAGGCCCGACCAGAGGATGTCAACCCTCCGAAAGAGTAAGTGGCAGCTCAGGCCTCTTCTGTGTGCTTTGAGGTGTGGCTGAAGCAGAGGGCAGCCTGGAGAGGCTAGGATGTGGAGACACAAGGAAAGGGAGGGATGGGCGAAAGCTGTATGGGCCGTTGTTCCCCAGGCTCTTATTGCCAAAGCTTGCTCCTCATTTCCCCTTGACCCCAGGGCTGGCAAGGAAGGGTGTCTCTGCATTTGGGGAGCAGGTTTTCCTGCATACTCTCTCTAGCTCACAGGTGTCTGTAAGGAGCAGATGAGGTAAGAGAAAGTATGGTGGTGCCTCTGTTCAAATGTCCAGGGTCAACAGTCATTAGTAGCTGTGTTTACAGAGGAGGAAACTGAGGCCCAGTGAGGTGAGGTGATCTTCCCAAAGTCACACAGCTAGTTGGATATGGGACAGGCAGGAGGCTCGAACCCAAATCTTTGATTCCTAGAGGCCCAGTGCTGGCTAGTATTTCCCTGTTTGGGGAGAAATGAGCAACCAAGCAGGTGTCTCTACTCTCTGGAATCACGACGCCCTGGGTCTGGTGGTCAAGATGGTGTACCCGGTCATGCTGGTTTCTCACACACGTGACCAAACTCCATGGTGAGGGCCACCCTCTCTTGCTCAGAACAGTTCCCTCACTAGACTAGGTTCTCAGTGGACACAAAACTCTGGTTCCCACCAGGAGCTGATGAGCAGAAGAGGGCAGGCAGGGAAGAGTGTTGGCTGGGGGAGAGGGTGGGAGGAGGACTGAGGGGGGTGCTCCTGGATCACCTCACTCAATATCTCTTTTCCCCTAAAATCTTGAAGTACCAGGATGGGTGGCAGAGAGGCAAACGGGGCGGGTACTCCAGAGGGAAGGGAAAGAATAGTACAGAGGAACAGTCTGGGACACGTGGGAAGAGGCCAGAGGCCATCTGATGATGGGGAGGAGAAGCCTGAAGACAAGGGTGTGCACTGCGTGGCTCTAAGGGCACCATTCACTGCCCTGTGAACCGTGCCCATGGGGATTGTAAAGTGCACGGTCTGCACACCCATACTTGGCAGCCCTGCCGAAAGGGGCCCTGCTCTTTTCACTCATACTAGAAGATCAAGGGCCTAAAATGGCCTGGACCCTTTGGGGGAGAAAAACCTACCCAGCCCAGAGGCTCACCATCTCTCTGATGGCTGCCATGGGCTTAAGAAACGAGCAATGCTGCAAACCATCAGAAACTCATCAGTGACTGGTCCACAAGGTAGACTCGTTGAAAGCTACAGAGAATGGCTAAGTTCACACCCCAGCTCTGCTCCTTACTGGCCACACAGCCTCGAGCAGATCACTCCCGTGGCTTCCCGCAGCTTCATTTCCCTCATCTGTAAAAAAGAGAATAGTGATGAATCCGTGTTCTTGCTACCTCCAGGGATTATCTGTGAAACTCAGAGGGCATGAGGGCTGGCAAGAGCTCCGTAAACAACAAAACGAGATAGAAATGTGTGTTCTCCCCAGAGGGAGAAGCGTTGCTCTCACTGTACCTACTGTGGTCAGGCTCATGAGAGAAGAGTTATATATTCTTATCCCCACATCACAGATAAGGAAACAGGGGCTCACTGCAGGAGCCCGGACTTGCACCCAGATTCTTCAGGTTCATACAGAGGCGTGTACTCTTTCCACTGCTCTCACCTGCCTCCCTGGTTTGGAAGGGGTCAACGGGACTGTGGTCCTGACACCTGTCTGTGTCCCTCTTCGTCCTCCCCCCTGTGCTCCTTCTCCCAGGACAGGGGAAGGCTCCTGAGACCCCAGCAGTGTCCCTGGTCCAACTGTCTGTGATGGTCTCTCACAGCCTCCCCTTCCTTTTCTGGTCTGCTTCCTTCCATGGGGAGAGAAGAGATGTCCTTCCCCAGGCGATCGTCACTGAAGTCCCATGTGATCACGTGCCCCCTGGAGGGGAGAGGGGTCACTGCTGTCGGGTGAAGTAGCAGGTGCCTCGCCGCGAAGTCACTGACCGTGCCTTTGGGTCGTGCCCCTAGCCCTGTTCTCTGCCCATCAGCGAAATAAAGCGGTCTGGTTTCACCTCTCTGGCTGCGCACTCATGGCGATAGGTTAGCCTTTTGCCCATCTCTGGAAGGCCCTCGGAGTGAGGCTAACCAAGCGTGGGGAGACAGTGGTGCGTTGGTGAGGCAGTGGGGATGGCTTTGCAGAGCCAGGCTCTGGGGTCAGGGCCTGCCACTCAAGGCTGTGATCTCTGGCCATTGGCTCAACTACTCTGTGTTTCTGTTTTCCCATCCCTAACACATGATAACGTGGGACTCACGGAAGGGTCAAGAGGGCTGACAGAGATAATAAGTGGATGAAGACAACCTAGTCAATGCTGTTGGCCATAGGAAGTGCTCAGTAGTTTTGTTCATGGAAGGTTTTAGAACAGAATGGAACGCGGCTTAGTGCACACTCTCCCCTGACGATCACAGTCTGGCTTTTGCGGGGGGGGGGGGGTCATAAAGCATTTGCCCCCAAGTCACCATGGCAGCGGGGTCATCTACCTCTTTCTCGAGGTGCTACCAGCCACCTGGGCTGGTTCACAGCTGGTCTGGCAAGGGGTGGCCTGCGACCAGGAAGCCCTCCAGCACAAGACAGACCTGAGGAAGTCGGGTTAGCTGTGGACAGACGGTTCTGAAGGGCTTCTCCTCCCTGGCCCCGCTCAGCTCCCAGGAGCAGCTGAGAGAGACTCGTGTTCCAGACCACGGCGCGCTTGCCGTAAGAGCCCAGACCCGTAGGTGACCCTGGCCTGACAGGCTGACGATTTATCCCGAAGGGCCTGCACCCCCCTCTCTCAGAGCTGCCGGCACCTTCCCGGCCCAGTGCACCTCCCCCTTCATCCTGAAACATAAACACAGGATCAAGTAACAGTGTACTTTGACTCAGGGGCGACTGTAGAGCGGCTTATCAAATTATCAAAGCCTGTGGATTTAATTGGAATTTTGCAGATAACCCCCTGCCTCTTTCAAGTGTGCTGCTGAGGGGCCCTGCAGGGGTTCACGGGGCCTGGGGGGGTGGCGTGGGTCCCTTTTGCATCCTGCTGGGAAGGCAAGGCTGTGGCAGCCCAGCCTTGATGGGGGAGGTGGAGCAGGCCCGAGCCCCTGGGCTTTGATCCCAGGCCGCTCACTGGCTTCTGTGGGAGAGCAGGGTCTTCTGAACTGCTAGCCCTGCTGTGCACCACTGGCCGCACACAGAAAGCACATTCCTGTAGATGGACCCTTCAGGGGAGCCTGACCCAGAGCAGCCATGGTGGCGCCCCATCTTCGTGCAGCCACACCAGGAGGACAGCTCCTGCCCCCCCCCCCACGACTAACACTGACGTGGACTGCTGCTGTGCCAGCCCCAACCCCAGCAGAGTCGTCCCTTCCCTTCACACCCCGCCATCCACTCAGCACATCCTGTGGGTACTACCTTCAGGGTATTTCCAGACCATGACTGCCTCTCACCATCTCCCCTGCTGCCCCCACCCCCACCCCGAGCCGCCCGATCACTGGTCCTCCCCTCGATTCTGGCCTCCCTGCCGCTGCCCTTGCTCTCTATGGTCCGTTTCGACATAGTGCAAGGAAGGATCATTTAAAAAGACACATCAGATCATGTCCCTCCTCTACTCGGAATCCTCTGTGCCCCCCATGGCCCTCAGAGTCAGGCCCCCTGGGCCTGGCCCTCCCTTCCCTCTGACGGCGCCCTCTGCTGCTCCCTGACCTGGCTCCTCTCCTGCCACCCTGGCCTGCCAGCTGCTGCCTGCACCTGCCAGCCGGGTTCGGCCTTGGGGCCTTTGCACTGGTTCTTCCCTCGGCCGGGGCCACTTGGCCCCTCTCCAGGTGAGCCCCTTGGCCTGTTCCCACACCTCCTTCCAGTCTTTCCTCAAACAGCTGCTCAGCAGGGCGGGCCCTGGCCTTCTGTTAAAATCCCCCAGCGCTTTGCCCTCCCCTTCCTGGCTTCATCCTTCCTCGTGGAGAACGTGTCACCACCCACATGTGGCCTGTTCACCACGGCAGTGACCGTCGGTCCCTCTCACCGGGACGTCGGGTCTGGGGGAATCAGAGCTTGTACCTGTACTCTTCGTGCTACACCCCCGGCGCCCAGAACAGGTGCTCAGAAAACATCTGCCCCAGGAAAGACTGATCGTTCAGCCTTCGTGATAGTCTTACACGGGAGACAGACCGTGACGTGATTCCACAGAGGAGATCAAGGCCCAGAGAGCCGACGCAGCTTACCTAGTCAGCCAGCTGGCAGACAGCAGGGCCAGGATCCAAACCCCGGGCAGGCTGGCTCCAGGCTGCCGCATCTAACCGCGGCCCTCACCCATCGCTCGGCTCCTGCTTCCTAGGTCGGCCGCCTCCTCACAGCGCCCCCTCCTGGGCCCCACCCAGCCAGGGCACATGGAGACCAGCCTCGGCCCTTTGACAATTATTTTCTTCTTGAGGATGATGTGTTCTTGGGAAGCCCAGTGGTTGAATAGGAATGTGTACATGCATGTGTGTGTGTGTGTACAATTGCACATATGCGTGTGTATGCATGTGTGAGTGCCTTCATGCGGGCAGAAAGGAAAAGAAAGACGCTAGCTTTACTGGTTACTTCCTCTGTACTCTATGCATCATCTCATTTAAATCTCAGACCACCCCTGAAGTTGGTCCTATTATCCCTCTTTAGCAGATGGGAAAACAGAGGCCCTAGCGGTACAGGGCTTGCTCCAGGCCACACAGCTGAGAAGCAGGGGAGGTAGGCCTTGAACAGGCCCGGGGAACGGGGTGCACTGTCCTGTCAGCCACCCCCTGCCACACACACACACACACACACACACACACACACACACCCTGGAAGGGAACTGAGCATCTCTCCCTCCAGCTCCCAGCACGTGGCCCAGACCTGTAGGTGACCCTGGGTAATGAGGGGTTGGTGGGCAGGGGTGGGCAAGAGAAGCTAGTGGTGATATCTCTTAGCCTCCTCTCCGGGGACTCTGGGGCAGCCATGTGGCCGGCTAGGGTAGGGACAGCCTTAGTCACCAAATCTGGAGAAAGCAGAGAAAGAAGCAGCCCTGGAGCTCGAGGGAATTCAGTGACACACAAATCCTGGGTTAACTCCGACAACCAGCCAAGTCTGGTCTCCTGGCAGCTAGAGCTGGCACCCCCACAGTGCCCAGGGTGACCCCCGGTGGGGCATGTGGCCCACCCAGCAGGGTTCTGGGGCCACACCTGCCATTTCCACCCTCCGGGGCTTTGCTGTGCCAGAGCTCCCAGAGGACCAACCCCCTGCTGGGCCGGGGGGCCAGGGATCAGCTGGCCTGGCTCCCACGGGCACAGGAGGCGTGTGGTGTCTGTGATGGCGAAGGGGAGCTAAGGCAGGCCCCGGCTGGCTTGGCAGGACTTCCGAGGGAGATAGCCACGTGACCCGGCGAATGCCTCTTTTTACAAGTTTTAATTCTCATCCAATTGAAAGAGTGAACCCAAAGGTTCTCAAAGGGACCTCCATGAGGCCGGTCTTCAGGCCCCTGGGTTGATGCACATTCCTGTTGGAAAGGGTTGGACCTGCAGGAAGAGGTCCAGCCCCGTGAGGAACCCCCCCCCACCCCGCCCAAAGGCCTATGACCTGCCTTTGCATCTCTCCAGCCTCCAGCCCAGCAGCCCTGCCCCTATTCTTAGACTGTCACCAGAGTGCAGCCAGCTACCGCCAGCCTCCAAACCCATGCCCTGCTGTCCCCTCTCCCTGAAAAATGTCCTGCCCCCCTCCCCACCTGCCACAGGACTAAGTCCCACTCAGACTTTCCAGAAAGCCCACCCCCTGGCTGCCACATGGGTCTGTTCCCGGGTCTCTCCCACTACGGGAGCTCACGTCTCTGTGGCCTGGTACCTCTAAGAGTTGACGGAGCCACAACAAAGTGTAGGCCATTTAACAGACTGGTCACTAGAACTGCCCACGGTCATAGGAGCAAAGTGAAGAGTGTTCTTGATCCCTCTGGAGTCACTGGCCTGGGTTCAGAAGCCAGCTCTGCCTCTTGCTTTTCTGTGCCTCAGTTTCCTTATCTGTAGAGTGGGAATCACAATGGTGCCTGCGCCCACGGGTCGTGGGAGGGTGACAGTCTGGCACACAGTGCGGTCAGCCGGGGCCTGCGTCATCCTCACCCAGGCAGGGAGGGCCCGGCCGCGAGACGCCGGTGTGTCACTTGGGGCCCCAGGGCTGTGTTGCAGCCTCCTTGTGCCACCCAGCTACGGTTGACCCTCTGCTCTCCACCCAAGTCCACGGGCGGGGTGAGCATATGCACATTTGGCCCCCCCGTGTCACAGAGGGGAAAACAGAGGCCAGGCTGGGTGGCTGGGCTTCTCTCTTGTCACACAGTTAGCGTCCCACGTGTCCGTCTGCTGCCAGCCCCGCAGCCTGTGGCCCAAGGGGCTCACCGCATACACAATAGCACCAGTGGCATGTGGCAGGCCCACGAGGCAGGCTGAGGGTCCCCTGCTCCCTGCTGCCCCCTCTCAGCTCCAGGCTCAGGCCTGTCTCCTCAGCTTACTTCTTCCCATGAAGCCAGCCAGGATCCTGGTCGAATTCTTGAACTTGCATGGGAGGAGCAGAGCCTTGCTAAACGGGTTTTTGTTCAGCCCCAAGGCCACAGAGCCACCCTCTGTTACGGCCCGGAACAATGGCCCAATGTTTGGAGGGACCTGGGGTACAAGGTTGTGGGCCCATGGCCAGATCGGGTCAGAACTGTCCTTGCCCCAGCCTGCCCGGAGCACCGGCGTCTGGCTGGGCTTCCACCCGAGCCTCCCTGCTGCCCGCCATGGGGCTGGGCAGACCCGCGACAAAGGGAGGCTGTCCCACCAGGAGGCCTGTTCTGGGCAGAGTCCAGGGTTTGGGTCCGGAGTGAGGGCTGCCCCAGAGGGGGCTGAGCAACGGTTCCAGGAATGGAGGACAGGGCACAGCAGAAGCAGACAGAGGCTCTGGGGCTGGGGTGGCCGAGAGGGCCAACCTGAGAAAACGCACTCCTCTGGAGGGTCTCCCGGCCTCCCTTCCCATTTATATCTTGAAAGGGATGGAGGCTGGGGCTGCCCTCCCCCGGGGAAAACAGAGGCCAGGAGGACAGAAGAGACTTTACGAGCCCTGCCTGGAGGACCCAGGAAGAAGACAGAGAGTGTGGGGGTGGTGCTGACAGAATGACCCTGAGAATTTAGGGAGGCTCCTCCAGGGGGCACCCCCGTCCTCCGTCCCAGTTGAATTCCAGGTCAGGCCTGCTCAGGAGGTAGGCTGCCTGCTTTGCTCATGTCTGACTCCTGATGTCTTGAGTTAGAATCCAGGCTCCGCTGCCGATGGCAGGGTGACCGCGGGTTGATGGCGGAGCCTCCTCTCTGCCCAGGAGCGGAGAATTAAATGAGATGATGTGTGTGGAGCACACACTAGCTGCTTACCTCTCTCTTCTTCCCTGAGGCGAAAGGAAGGTTATGACAAGAGCCCTGGAGGGAGAGTCTCTGCTGTGCGTTCCCTCCTCAGCACGTGTCCACTGAGCACCTACTATGTGCCAGGAACTCACGGGCTGATGGACTTAAGGCTCAAGGCTGCCACTAGGTCGATATTTTGAATAGACTTAAATTAACTGCAGAGACAACAGTCAGAACACCTGGCTCTGCTTTGGCCTTGAATGCATCACTCCCTCTCCAGATCTGTGCAGACCTCGGCATCTGTGAAAGTGACCAACAATACCCACGTGGGGACAATGGGAAGGTTCAAGGGTGCTCATGCCCCTAAGTGCCTCGACCGTGCCTGACCCCACACGGCTCATTCACAGGAACTTCTATTCTCCTTCCCTTTCTTCCATGAGCCCAGGCCTGGGTGCAGAAGGGCCACTCTGGAAGGGCTGGGGGAATGGAAATGGTTAGCTCTGCCAGTGCTTGCCAGGGTTGGTGCTGATGGTGGGGTGCGGCTGCCCCCCTTGGCCCCCAGGCACCCCGCTGGCTCTCTAGAACTCCCAGGCATCCCTGTACCTGGCCTTCCCCGGGGGGCGGGTGGCCTGGGAACTGGAGTGGAGAGCCCACTCACCCGCCCTATGCTTTGCTGAGTCCCGCTTAGACCCTTGCCAGCAGGCTCTGCCACCACCCATCTGGCCAGGGCCACACTGTCTTTCCAGCCCCCCTGCCACTGGCAGCTGCACAGATAGTCTCTTTGTGCTGAGGTGAGAGAGCCAGCTGGATGGAGGCACCGTGGGTCCACCGGGAGCTGGGGGGCTGGACCAGCACAGAGCTTCATGCAAGCAGACTGTGCCCACCCCCTGCCATGGCCACCTTTAACCTGGGTGGGCAGGTAGGACGAAGGTGCCCACAGGAGGCTGATTCCAACCCACTTGAAAGCGGCCTCGGCCCTGGGGAACAAGGGTTTCTGAGGGCCCGGCTGTCGTGCTGGGTGGGAAGTGCAGGGAGGTCAACTCAACAGTCCAGCTCAGAGCAAAGGCCTATGCAGGCCGAGTCTACAGAGAGAAGGTTATTCCGTTTTCAGGCCTGGAGCAAGGGTTCAGCTCTCTCCAGCAGGAATGGGAAGGAGGTGGCAGGATAGGAAAGGTAGAGGGGCCCAGGGGCATGTGTGTTTCGCTGAAACCTTAGCCCCAGGAGGATGGTCCTGGTATGCAGGTGCCCGAGGCCCCCACGGGCCTCTTCCCTTGCTCCCAAGTCAGGACGAGCTCCCCCACAGAGCCCTGGAGGCCTGCTTTATAGTTACGTCATGTTCAAGGGTGTCTCGGTTCCCCCTCCCTTGTAATTATTACCCCTCCGTTGTAACCAGTCCTCTGGTTAGCTTCCCCTCCACTGGGAACCCATGGCAGATCTGACCCTCAAACCCAGGTGTTTGGCCTCTGTTGGCATCCAGGCAGGAGGCATTCGCTCAGTCAAACTTGATTATCTTCTTGGTGTGAGGCACAGGGCCATGGAAATGGACAACCCTCAGCCCTCCCGGAGGGGAGCTTTTGGCCCGAGTGGAGAGACAGCACGGGCAGGGCCTGGCCTGCCTCTGTGGGAGGCAGCGAACATGAGAGGGCTCTGTCTCGCACCCTGGCTCCTTCCCCACCTACTCTGTGGCCTTAAGTACAGGGAAGTACTTAAATGCCAAGACCTCAGTTTCTTCACCTGTAAAATGGGGCTTATTACAGCTTCCAATCCAGTGGAGATGGCAGAAATCAGCCAAGTGATTATATAGGTGCTGGGCCGCCCACAGCAACGGGCTAGCCTGGTGAGGTGGTCAGGCAAGCCTCCTTGGAGAAGTGGCATTCAAGCTGAGAGTGAGGCCAGAGACACCCACTAGGGGAGTGGGAGACAAGGACATTCAGGTCAGAGAGAGTCCCTGAGACTGGGGCAGTTTGCAGGAATCGAAAGAAATTCTGTCTTCCTGGAGACTGAGAGCCTTGTCTAGTGCTGGGCCAAAGGAATTGGGCCTGAGGCATCCAGTGTCCAGTGGGTGACCTTAGACAGTGATTAACCCTTTCTATATTTCAGCATGAGGTGATGGAGCAAAATTTGGGGTTTTCTAGGGTCCCCCCCAGCTCTGACATTCTGTGATCTTATCAGGACCTGCTGGCTATTGCAAGAGTTCAAGCATGTAGCAACCGGAATCTGCAGGGGTAGCTGATGGCTGTGGGAAGGAAAGACACGCATAGACACGGTCCCATGTGGAAGAGACAAGCATTCTGTAGGTCATGTGACTGACTCTTCCCTTTCACAAACCCTGTAGGTTGGAGTTTAGGCACCGCTTAACTTTGGGTGACTTAGTACTTGGGATCTGTGTGTATATGGCTCCACCTTGTGGAAACATTGGGCATTACAGTTGCCAGTATCGGGGCAGATGCCCGTAGATTTGGCTGATAATGCCAAAAACTGTGCTGGGTCCTTGAGCATGATCTTGTTTAACCATCAGTATAATTCTGTGAGATTTATGCCTCCTTTTTGTAGATGAGGAAGCCTAGGCTCATGTTGGTTAAGTTACCTCTCAGCTAGTAAGTGTCAGAGGCTGGATTCAAGCCCTTCCAACTTCAGATATGCGCCCAGCTTACCACACAGGGGTGTGTAATGGAGAGAAGCACGTGGGCCATGGCCAGGGTGACTAGTCCCAAACTGCCAGATGGGACCCTTTATCTGACCAGAGGGCAGAATAGTTGACTCAAGACCCCATGGTTGCTGTGGTCACAGATGGGGGCAGTTGAAGGTACAGCTGAGGGCACTTTCCATATGTGGGGACTCTACAAGGGGAACCCAGGCTTCTTGTCAGCCCACATCCTTGAGAAGATACAAGGGTCAGGAGCCCAGGGCCGGTCCAGGGTGCCCTCCCGGAGATCCCACCACCAGCCTCCAGAGCTCCCAGGAGGGCCTTCCTGCTGTGGCTCGGATCTCTGGCTTGCTTCCAAAACCAGCTCACTCTGTCTTCCTGAAGGGGAAGCCAGGTGCTGCCTAGACTGATACCTGATTTTGGCCTTCCTTGGGCCCAGCTGTGACCCCAGCATCAACCCAAGCCCTTAAGCTCTTCTCGCCCTCTCTCTATCATGTGGCCCATTTATCACATGAGGAACCCTGAGTTCATGGGCGCCCCCTTCCCCTTGCCCCACCCCAGGACCCACAGCCCAAGGCGCTCGCTACCTGAGGCTAGGTGGGAGAATTTATTTTCAAACAGCCTTATTGAGATATAACTGACATAAAACAAAAATCACTCGTTCCAAGTGTACCATTAATCCGATGACGATTCGTAAGCTTCCAGAGTTGTGCAGTCCAGTTTTAGAACTTTTACATAACCCTTAAAAGAGCCCAGAGGGAGGTTTTTAGTTCTTCCCGAAAAGGAGCCCCATTATCATCCCTTCCCTCTGCTCCTGTCTGGGAAGAGGAGATGTGTGTCCCTGGAGACTGGGTTCTTTCCTCAGCCGTGTGCTGCTCTGATTCCTAGACCTTCTGGTGGTTCCAACTGCTTTGGCCTTTGCACCAATCGCTCGGTAGCCCATGGGCAAGGCCTGCTTCACCTTCTCGCGGCTGCCCTGAGTTGCACTGGCCGTTGAATGGGGGCCTGGGGTGGAGGGCTGAGGGTGCACTTCACCCCCATCCCCAGGAAGTCCACACACAGTCTGGCCCCACAGGGCATCTGGGAAGGCCGGTGGGCCCAGGCAACAGACCTAGGGGCTAAGCCAGAGATGCGCGACTCTCCACCGGGGGGACCTGCAGGCAGCCCAGGTGTTTAGCAGAAAGCCATGTACATGTTTTAGCTCATTTAATTTTCCCATCTGTCCATGAGGTGGGCACCGGTATTTCCCCCAATTTCCGGTTAAACCCACTAAGGCAAAGGGAGGTCATGTGACTTGCAAAGCCGATGCGTGGCGGAGACGGTGAGAACCCAGCAGGCGGGGGGAGAGCCTGGCTCGCACCCTCAGTAAAGCTCGCCAAGTGTTCAGCACACTGCCTGGCACGTGCTCAGAATCCATGGGACCTGTTACTACCATGGCCATTGCTGAGGGGCTGCTACGTGCTGAGGGAGGAGCCGGAGGCCTGGCTAGCCAGTGGCCGCACAAGGCTCACCGCTCAGCGCACAGCCGCGTGAGTTGGCAGTTTCTGGAGCCCTCTGACTAGCCTCTGCCATCGGGTTGCATCCCACCAAGAGGCAGGAGGGGAGGGTTGCCCCTAGCTCCAGCCTTCACACACCCTCCCGCCCTGCCCTCATGTTGCCCTGGCAGGTTCTGCAGGGTTGGGGGGGAGGCTATGGTTTGCCCGAGGTCACCCGGAGAAACTGGGCTAGCACCGCGTTGTTCGACTCAGAGTCCAGTGTTCCTTCTGGCTCTCGGAAACTTCCGCAGCTGATTGCCAGAGCATCCCGCATGCCGGTGCACGGAAGGGCACCTGGAGGCCTGACCTGAACCTTTGCGGAGACCTGAATCCAAGCCTGTCTGTTGAGCTGCGAGGAGGGGCTGGCGGCCCTGAATGGCCAGGGAAGTGGGCGCTGGACTGGTCAGGTCGGGTCTAATTACGCAGAAGCAGGCTCCTGGTCAGAGAAGGCTATGCCTGCAAGCCAGAGAATTACGGTTAATGACAGGGAGTGCTCTGCCCCCACCCTGTGCAAGAGAGGGCACCTGTGAGGCTGTCTTACTGGTCAGAGCCTCGTGGAGACCTGTGGCACCGCAGGCAGCCCCCTTGCAAGCCGGAGGACAGAGGACGTGGGTTATCCCCATGTTGGCAGGTTTGGATAAAGCCCCCACTATGTGTTGGTCATGTGCCAGGTCCAGCAGGCTATGAGGATCTTGGTGGGGAAGTTGGGGGGGTGCGGATACTTTATGCTGGAGACAGGGAGAGACAGGTGTCAGTGTAGAAAACTGCAGAAGGAGGTCTGGGGGTGATCTGAGGCCAGACAGAGTTTATTTGGGAGGTGATACCGGGAGATGCCAGTAAGGGAGTGAAGTTAGGCAGGGCAGGGAAGGCAGCCATGAGTAGTGTCTGATCAACCAGATGCCCTGTGGGCCACTGGGGCCTCATCCCATAGGCAGCTCTGGGAGCTGACAGCGACTGGTGGTCCCACCCAAGGGCAGGGGTGCTGGGCTTTTAAGCACCCACTGAGGCTTCTTCATCTAGCTCTCCTGCTCCCCCCTCCCCTATCCACCTCCAGAGAGCAGCCAGAGAGGGCTTTCCAAGGGGCTCGAGTAAGCTAACACTGCCATGGCTTTCTGTGGTGCTTAGGATGACTTCCAAGCAGGTTTTCGGTGGCCTGGGAGGCCTGGGTCCCTCCCTGTCCCCAGCCTGAAGCCCGCCCTCCATTCCATCTGGTCCTCACATTCTCCTAGAATCCTCACCTCCTCAGAGAGACCGCCCTTTCTCTCCCTCTCTGCAACCTTTGCCTTTTCTTCATGACTCTTAACCCAGTTTGTCTCATTCGGTTGTTTACTGCCCTCCCTAGGGCAGGGGATGAGTCTGTTTCAGTCAACGCTGAGACTCCAGGGCCTGGCTGGCATGCAGTGGGTGCTTGCAAATGCTCGTTGACTGACCCACCCCAGCCTGGGGGTCTGGGGCTGAGGCCCTTTGTCACCAGGCCCTGAGTTACATCATAAGAGTGTGGAGACTGGACTGGCCCAACGTTGTACTGGCCGAGGCTCTCAGGAAGTCCTGCGTGGAGGGGTCAGCCCCCCGTGGTCCTCTCCCCAGGAGGGCAGGGCTGACCAGTGCGCCTGATGGTCAGTGAGCGTGAGTGGTCAAGCAGGCCCAATGGAGACGCACCGGCCTAGAGTGCAGGAGGAGCTTGGAGAAGGAGCGAGACCTTTGAGGGTGGGAGTGTGCAGGGAAGCGGGGGAAGCCTGACCTCCACCTGGGGGAGGCCTCAGAGACAGATGGGGAGGGAGAGAGCCTGTGCTGATGGAGGCCTGGGAGTGCTGGCTTGAAGGCTTCTGAGCAGGAGGGTGAGAAGACTGGGAAGGCTGACAGACAGGAAGGGTAGAAAGATCAGTATCCTGACGGTTCCAAGTACCGGCTTAGGAGTCAGCCGGCACTGGGTTCAGATCTCAGCTCCCTACTGAGCTAGCATCTTATCGGTGGCCCTTCCTAAGCACACGCGTGCCCTTGTTCTCAGACTTGGGCCCACAGGGGAGCCAGGCGAAGGAGGCGGTGTGGCGCTGTGGTCCGGGCGGGGAGGGCAAGACACATGTGAGGCGGCAACGCACCTGCAGCAGAATGCAGCCTGTCAGGGAGAGCCTGCAGCCTCGCTGTGCTGGCCCAGTAGTTTCCAAGGCAACCCTGCGTGACGTCACAGCCAGGGGACGGAGCCCAGGATGCCAAGGCCATCCTCCCAATGGAGGGGAAACGCACTGAGCCATCAGGGTGAACTCTGCACGTGGAGACTGTCCAAGTACTTGGGCATTTTATACACACTAACATCCACATGTGCTGACCCACCTGTAATCCTCAAGGAGGACCCCCTGGAGGAAGCAGCACTTCCACTGGGCTTTACCCAGGGAAACAGAGTGGAGGGCAGAGACCCAGGGTCTACCCGGAGGCCAGCTCAGGATAACGCCAGAGCTCTTGCCAGCCCCTCAGAACCCCCGGGAGCCCCGAGCCAGGTGCCCGTAGTCAGGGCATTGGTGCCTTCAGCAAACACCTGCCATGCCTCACCCTGGGTGAGGAGACAGCAGAGACATCGTAGTAACGTAAGAGCTGCAAAGGAAAAGAGGGTGCCATGCCAGGCCGAATTCTGGGGTGTCAGAAGTGACATTAGGAGGTGAGGACGGGGAGGAGAGAAAGTCAGAGGCAGGCAGAGCCTGGGACAGCATCAAGCCAGTGTCACTGTTCCCAGAATTCCTGACAACTCTGCTGACAGAAACAGCCCCTCTGGCGACGGTCAGACCTGCCCTTGGGTGAGGCCGGGCTGTCCTTGGGCCTGCTGGAGGCTCTGTTCCGTGAGAGCCTCCAAGAAGGTGCCCGGGGAAACTCTCAGCCAGGGCGCTCTGGATAGGCCGTTAGAGTCAGAAACCACTCCCTCCCTGAGTGGGTGGTCAGGGACACTGCACCACGTGTCACAGCCGGGGTCCCCTTCCTCACATGAGAGCTGAAGTTGTAACCTCCCCAAGAAAGTGTCTACAGCTCGATGATGATGTTTGATATTTCTGGCCCTGAGTCCTTGCCTCCATCTTACCTTTTTCCCACTTACTCCTAATTTAGCATATCTGGATTTTACAGGTGTCCTTATCAGCCACAAGGTGGTAAATGATTGGAGCACTAGACTAAGACAGCTTGGGGTCACTAGCTGTGTTACTTTGGGCAAGTTACATGCCCTCTCTGATCCTCCATTTCTCTTCCGTAACATGGAAGAAATAAGAGAATCTACTACATAGGAGTGTTGTGAGGATAAAATGAGCTGATGGTATGTGTCAAGGGCTTAGTTTGGTAGCTGGTCTAATGTAAATACTTGAAAAAGTACTATTCTTGTCAATTGCAATATAATAACAATAGCAGTAATAGCACCCCCACCCCAGCACATACAGATCTTTGGGACAGAAGGGTGCACTCAGTGTGGGAGGGTTGCTCAGTGGTGATGCCTGTCAAGGCCTCACTCACCCCCCCTCCCCTCCCCATTTCCCTCCATGCCTTGGGGGCCAAGGGCTTAGGCCTGCTCCAGGCCACAGAGGACTTCTTGGCCTGAAACACAGCAGAGGATGAAGGTGGTGGCCCAGGGCTGACCCAGAGGAGAGAGCACAGGCTGTGCTGGTAGGAGGGCTGGAGCAGGACGCTGGTATCTGGGGCTCCCGGCTGGCCCCTCCTGTGGCACGTGGTGTGTGGGCCTCTCTGGGGCCTGGAGCTAGTTAAGAGGGGCCCAGTCCTTGAGTCTTTCAGTCAAGGAGACCAAGGCACAGGGGCGCCTGGGTGGCTCAGTCGGTTAAACTAAGCGTCTGCCTTCGGCTCAGGTCATGATCTCCAGGTCCTGGGATCAAGCCCCACATCAGGCTTCCTGCTCAGCAGGGAGTCTGCTTCTCTCTCTCTCTCTCTCCCTCTGCCCCTCCGCATTGCTCATTCTCTCTCTCTGTCTCAAATAAATAAAATCTTTAAGAAGAAAGAAAGAAAGAAAGAAAGAGAAAGAAAGAAAGAAAGAAAGAGAAAGAAAGAAAGAAAGAAAGAAAGAAAGAAAGAAAGAAAGAAAGAAAGAAAGAAAGAAAGAAAAAGGAGACCAAGGCACAGAGAGAGTGCCATCCCCCAGGTCATGCTCTGGTTCAGATAGAGTTGAACCTGGAACCCCGGTCTTGTGCCCACCCCCCACGCTGGGCGGCCTGTTTGGTATCTTTCGAGACTCCTGGGTCGACCCCCTGTCTCACGTGCTGCTCAGGGAGGCGGTAGTGGAGGCAGTGCCCTTGGGAAGCGCCCAGCCTACCGTGGGCCCAGGTTGGCCCGGAGCATCCAAGTTCCCCGGGCCCAGAGCCCTTCGTCCTGCATTCCCGGCGCCTGCGGCTCGGAGTGTGGCAGCCGCCTGCCCTTCATGGACCAGCACCGCGCAGTCCAGCTGTGAGGGGGGCCCATGCCTGGCAGCGGCCGGGCTGCCTGGGGAATAGGAAAACCTAATAGTCACATAGAGGGGGCTCGAACCACTCAGCTCTGCCACCCGCCAGCCACGTGGTCTTGGCGAAGTGGCTTTACCCCCCCCTCCCCGAGCCTGGGTCTCTTCGTCTCTCAACGACACCCCAAGCTTTGGCCCACCCCCCTAGGAGCAGCCAGGCCACATCCTTCCCAAGCTGCTCCTTCCCCACCCCGAGCCACGGCGCCTGTGCAGGGCCCTGTGACCGGGGTGCGGGGGGCTCGGGCATTCTTGCCTTCGTGCGGCCTGCCCCACACCGGCTGCTGCACAGGCACCGGCTTCTTTCGTCCCCCAGCAATCCAGTTAGGCAGGTGCTACTCTCTTCACTTCACAGAGTGGACACGAAGACAGAGACCCTCGAATGATCTGGCAGCACTGGGATTTGAAGCCAGGCCGCCGCACACGTACATCTCCCGCACTAGACACGTTCGGCTCAGTGGTCTAGGCCGCACCGTCCAATGCACCAGGCAATGCACTGTGGCTATCTAAATTATAATTTTTATTAAGTCAGATTAAGAATTCAGTTCTTGGGTCATACTAGCCACGTCTCAAGTGCTGGACAGACACAATGGCAGTGGCTGCCAGATTGGCCAGTGTAGGTGGAGGCCATGTCTGTCGGTGATCACCATTCTATTGGGCAGCTCGAGGTGGGGCAGCACTAGGTGTCGGGGACAGAACTGGGACACTCAGTGCCATGGGGGGGTCAGAATCAGAATGAGCTTTTTGAGCTGGAATGACGTGAAACACTGGAAAGGGTGGGAGGGCACGTGAGGAGGCCACAAGCCCAAACAGCCCTGCTTCCCCACTGCTCGCTGTGTGGCTCCGGGCAGTTACTTAACCTGTCTGAGCCTCCCCTGTAAAATGGGCCTAAAGCACCTGCCTCAGAAACAACAGCAAGGAGGTGTCAAGGGGCCTGGCCTGTCCAGGTGCCCAGTGCTTGCGTGTTTGTGATGTGGAGTTCGAGAAAGGCTGGGGAGACGCACGGTTCTCTCGCTGTAAGAGGCCACCGTGGGAGCCCCAAGAGCCGAGGCCCTCCTGGGTGGTGCTGGGAGCTAGTGCCGGGAGAATCTCTCGCTGTAAGAGGCCACCGTGGGAGCCCCAGGAGCCGAGGCCCTCCTGGGTGGTGCTGGGAGCTAGTGCCGGGAGAATCTCTCGCTGTAAGAGGCCACCGTGGGAGCCCCAGGAGCCGAGGCCCTCCTGGGTGGTGCTGGGAGCTAGAGCCGGGAGAAGCCTGGGGCCCTGCTGCAGGCGTTCTTGCCCACGGACGCTAAGGTGGGAGTAAGCGCGGATGGGCCTTGGACAGGCTCCTGGGTGTCCATGGGAAGCAGAGAGCCCTTGGCCCAGCCTGAAGTTAGGCCAGGGCTGGGGAGCAAGCGGCCTGCAACCAAGGGCCAACCTGGAGGTCTGCTAGCATTGAGGCCCCAGTGTGTACCACAAACACACACACACACACACACACACACACACACCAGGCACACTTCTGCAAAAGGGGCCTCTGTGATGGGGGGAGCGAAGCGGTCTTCTCTGTCCCCTGAAACAAGTGCCCATACCACGGGCTACCCAGGGAAAAGCAGAACCAGGTGGAAACCAGACTCTAGGTCACGGGGCTGGCGCTGCCGCCTTCCTGGGGAAAACCTTTTGTTACACACATCACCCCTGGGTTTCTCCCACCAAGTGTCTTCTAAAGTCTCAGCCACGTGTCTTCACTGGAGTCCAGCCCCAGCTGCAGGTCCTACCTGCCCCCGCCTGAGGCAGACAGCCTCCCTGAGGTCTCCTCACCCTCTGCTCCTAGCACACATGAGCACACGCCAATGCATGCACACGCACACACACGCACACACGCACACACAAGATCCCGTATCTGTTCCTGCCCCTGCCCCTTTGCTCATCTCACCCCTTCCACCCCAAACCTCCTTCCTGCCTCTACTCTTTCTAGTATTCATCTTTCAAGGGTAGCCCTAGAGCCCCCTCTTCTAGACGGCCCTTCCAACTGCCCTGGACCGCTCTGACCTCCCCTTCCCAGGAAATTCCTATACAACAAATCCTTTTGACTGGGATATCAGATCACAAAGTGACTGTATGTTTTCTCTTCCTGTGTGTTTGTCTTGTCACTCCCAACTAGACAGTGTGCTCTGTGAGGGCAGAACTGTCTTCCCCACCACCCTTCTGCTCAGACACAAGACTGAGTTGGGTCTCAGCAGCCCCTCAGTTAAGACATGGGTGGGTCGGTGGACAGACAGACAGACAAATGTACTTGGAGAGAGACCGGGAAGGCCTACACACATGGAAGACCCTCTCCGCCCTTCTCTCCAGGAACTTTGCAACTGAACCCCAGCACAGCATTTTGTCACTGCCCCTTCCAGAAGTCCAGGGAGACCCAAGGCCAGGCAGCATAGAGGGCAGGAGCTCAGGCAGCCTCTGCGGCCAGAGGGCTAAGCAGCCTCGTCTCCCTCTAGGAGACCAGCTCTGTGCCTGCACCCCAGCCTCCCCCTCCCCCACAGACTGCTGGTCAGTCACCGTCAAGGTGGGACTTCTTGGCATGCACACAAGTGGAAACCCAGGCCCGTTGTTTTTAGGGTCCCGAGCTGGCCCCCTGGGCGATGGGGCCAGATCCTTATGAAGTCCATACCCGCGAGAATGGGCCAGCTAGCAATTCCTATATCCTGGCCGCCATCCGCACTCAGTAGAGCCGCTGCTGTGAAGCCAGGCTCTTGGCCAGGGTTCTTGACACATGTGAGCTTTGCACATGATCTCAGGTCATCCCCACCACAAAGGCAGGATAGTTCTATCTCCCTCTGACAACTGAAAGTCCAGACAGGTTAAGTAACTTGCCTGTGTCACAAAGTGGCAAGTGGCTGAACCAGGCTCCACCCCACACACACTCTTAACCCTCTGCTCTGAGGCCTGGGCACAGTGGAGCCGTCCCCGGGCTGGCAGCACGCGCAGGGCCTTTGCCCAGACTGGTGAGTCCAGTCAGAGGAGACAGACAGACAGGGCTTTGTCTTTTTGCTGTGGATGGAGCAGCGGCAGAGACGCTCTGGGATGTTCGGCAGATAAGCACAAGGCCTGGGAGGTTTCTGGGGTGTGTGCCATAGCCCTGGCATGGGCCTCTCTGGGACTCAGCCTGGGGGGGCCTGAGACCCTTTCCCTCCCCAGGAATTCAGCTTTCTCGCCCAGGGTAGGAATTCCGGCCTCTCTGGACTGTCCACATGGCCACAATGGGGCCCATTCTCAGGACCCTGGAAAACACATCCTGTGGAGAAAGGACAGATTCTTGTTGGACACAAGGGCCCTCAGTGCCACAGTTTACATCAGGGCACAAATGGGGGCAAAGAACAGCATTCATGGCCCCTCTGTCTGTCTTCCCTGGAGGTCGCTGCCCCACAGGACCATTCCGTGCAAAGGCTCTGAAAAGCCAGAACAGAGAGCCAGCAAGGGGCTAAGCGGGGTGGGAAAATCCCCCAGCCTTCTCCCGACCTCTCCTGACCTGAAGCCCCTTTGCTCAGACCCCCTCCCTCAGCTTCTGGACCAGCATGCTCTGCCCCACTGGACTGGTTCCACAGAGAATTAACAGGCTGAGAGGGCACCTGGGATACCCTCACGTGAGAGCTGGGGAGACAGGCCCTGAGCGTTCACTGGTCGGTGTTTTTAAAAATTTTTCTGCCACAGTAACAAATTTCTCATCACAACCCAGTACAGACAGATAAGTAAATAGGTGGACATCTGAAACATGTTTCACAAGGCAATACTGACCTCACCATGACGGACGCCACTGTCTCGTCTATCTTTTTAAAATGCTTATTGGGACACGCTAAGTTGATTTCAGAACTCACCAAGGGGTCACAGCTTATCATTTGAAAGGGGTTAGTTTGAAGCGGCTTGCCCAGGTGCACCAGCCTCTGGGGCAGAGCTGGGCCCAGAACCGGGGGTCTGTAGATGTCAGTGCCAGACTTGGCATTAGCTCTCTCCCGTCCCGCCCCCTCACCATCTGCCTCACCTCCTAACAAAACTCTTCCTCCAGTCACACTCTGACCACGTCCCTCCCTGACTCGGAAATCTTCTGGATTTCACGGAGGGACATCAACCACCCCCCACACCTTCTCCCCCACCTCCGCCAGCCTGGCTTTTCCCTGCCTGTCCATCATCTGCTTACCCGCCCTCCCAGGTTCAACGCCTTCTGTTCGGAGCTGCTTGTTCCTGTTCTAGAACCTTCCACCCTCTACTCTCCATGGATCTAAATACCCCTGATCCTTCAAGGTTCAGCTCAAAGCTTGACTACTGCTCCTGGAAGCCTGTCTTAAGATATTTTGCGGCCCCGGGATCTCTCTTTTTTCTGCACTTGGAATGTAACCACTCCTGTGCCTCCTGGAATGTCTCAGAATGTTAGGTTTCTCACTGTGCTGGTTAGTTCTATTCCCCCAACTTCGCCCTAAACTCACAGGCCAGAGCAGGTCCTATTTCTCCTGCCCCTGCACAGGCCTTCACGAGCAGCCTGTGGCAGGAGCTGAAAACATGCTTAGTGGCGGATAATGGCAGTCAAGATCATTGTTCCACATCTCAAGGGCTCCGTGTCCCTGCCCTGGCCGAGGCTGCATACCCTCACTCCAGCCCCCGTAGTCCAGGCCCCACCCAGGTCCCCTGAGAGACCACTGGGCTCTCAAGGTCACCCACAGCCAGCCGTCTGGCCAGCCAGCAGGCCTCTTGAGCAGTTTCAAGCATCAGCCGGCCCTGCAGATGGGCGTCCTGGGCCGAGTGGCCAATGTCAGCCAGCAGACAGGAGGGTGAGAACATCAGCTGGAAGTTGCCCGCATGTGTGTTGTCCTCTGCCAGGGCACTCTCTGATGGGGGGCGGGGGGTGGCAGCAGAGGACTCAGAGTTCCACCTGGCAGGGACTCAGCATCCTTCCACAGAGCTGGCCTGGCCACACCCTCTGCGGCTCTCCCACCCCGGGATCCCTGACTGGCAGGACAGCCACCTCCTTTCCCCAGCAAGAGCCTGCCCCTGCTGCTGGAGCACGCCCTTTTCGCAGCCCGCTCCCCGGTGGGCTTCAGGGTGGAAAGTTCCCCCTCAGGAATGTCCCTTCAGCTTCGGGAGGCCGGGCAAACCAGGGAAGCTGTCGGGAGCTCAGTCTTCCCATTCATAAAAGGGGTCACCACCACCCCTGCCTGTTTCAGAGCACTGAAGGTCACATGCGTGCCAGGAACTCTCAGGGGAGGGCCGAGAGCAGAAGGCGTGTGCAAAGATAGGTGACCAGCAGGTAGGAATTATTGACTTTCCTGCCCCCTGCCTCCGACCTTGTGCTCTTCGCTGTTTCCAGTACCCAGCCCCTTCACTAGAATGCTCGCAGAAGGAGAGCAGCATGTCTCACCAAGGGAATTAAAGTGAAAAAAAGGGGGAAGAAAATAAGCTGACCCACCTGGGTGCCGTCTTGTGGCTGGGGGCTCAGAGAGTAGGCCACTCTGGAAGGTTAAAGGCACCCGATAAGTGAGCCAGGCATGCCAATTCCAAGGGGTCATTGTCTCCCTGAAAATGTGGTTGTGGCCAGATGGGCCCTGTTTGGACATTCAGTGTGTAGAAATGGGCTCTTCCTGGGTGGACCATGCTTGGCAGAGAGCAGGGCCTGTTTTGTGTCTGTAAAAACCCAGAACTCTACAATGGGGCTGGACTTGCCCCAGCTTGGTACTGTGCTGCCAGCATCATGGTGAGGTCCAAGTTTAAACAGGCCTTTGTCGTTTGGGTAGCAACTGAGGTGGGGTCAGTTCCAGATGTGAAAGACAAATAACAAAGACAATTTTTATGGCATTTTCTGGGCCTGGCACTACGCAAGCCCTTTTACCCATACTGTACATTTCATCTTGCCTAAATCTTAAGGTATTGTTATTATCCCCATTCTGCAGAAAGGGAAACAGAGGCTCAAGATGGCCACCCAGCTAGCAAGTAGCAGAGGGCTGAACTGGCCTCTGTCTGCTTCAGGAACCCGTCCCCTTCATCCTTGAGGCAGGGCCAGGAGATGAACTGTTTCTATCCCGAGATTGTGGGGGAGGGGATGGGAGAGGCCTCAGGAGTCCCTGTGGAGATAAGGGAGGGGTACGGTGCTGTGCTGGAGGAACTCCACCCCTCTCTCCCCAGCCGGGCCAGACCTGTGGACCAGAGGCTGGCCTACTGTCCCAGTCTGCCTGGAAGGGCTGGGTCACTGTACCTGGGCTCTTAGTCATCCTCAGTACCAGTTGCAGAGAAGGCTGAGTGGCCTGATGGAAGGGATACCGCCCGGGAGCCTTTGCAATTACATTAGCTTCTGGCGGCACTAGAGGGAGAGTGGCCTTCCCCTCCCCTTCTGCTTCCTGTGGCTCCCTGCAATATAGTGATTCAGCAGCAAGTTGGAAGGAGGCTAGACTGTGACCTACCCGAGTGGAATCACCGGCAGGGTGGGGGCTATCAGCACCCACTGGGGGCAAGAACTGGAGCAAGGAGGAGAAGTGTGGGAGGGGATCTTGAGTTGTTAGGGAGCTGAACCCCAGCAGAAGGGCCTGCAGTCCTGCCCAGGCCAGGACTGACTGCAGGGCAGCTGGAGGTGGGCAGGCCCTGCCTCGCCAACCCCCATGCCCTGATACGTGAGGGATGGGGGAGTCCCAGCCACTGGATACCTCAGCTGCTTCTCAGCATGCTCAGCGGCTGAAAATACAGAACGGCTTTGCTCAAAGGTGCCCCACCAGAAACCTGCAAGAAGTTTCCTATTAGGGCCATGTCTGCTTGGGCTGGAGGCCAGGTGCCCTGTGAAGGATTCCTGTGCCGGCCACTCCCGCTATTCCGTGACAGCCTGGCCACCCCCACTGCCAGGGAGCCTCCATTCCATTGACCTGGGTGCTTCTCGGGGTCGGACTCCCCTCCCTTGCACTGGCATGTGAGGATTTGAGCACCAGGGCAAGGCCTGGGTTCTCGGTGCCCAATCCCAGTCTCGCCCTTACTCATCGTGTGACCTTGAACAAGTTGTCAGCTTTTCTAAGCTTTGCCCTCCTCACCTGTAAACCGTGGAAGCCACACCTCCGGCAGGGGGTCCAGATGGGAGGGGCTTATAATAACTTCGGTTAAAGGACAGGCCGGCAGGGGTGGGGGGAGGGGGATGATATCTGTCTGGAAACATCTTTGGCACTGCAAGCACATCGTTCTTACGAAGCAGAAATGTTTCTTAGGGTCGGCCGGGGTCCTGATGGAGACGATGGTACAGGGACTGCAGCGCCCCCTCGTACCACTCCTGCCTACCTGTCAGGGTTGTAGTGAAGGGGTGGAGTTCTCTGCCAGCACTTGGCAGAGATGCAGACAGTGTGGTTGGCTGGTGGGGCTCTACGTCTGAATTTGTAACCAGCTCCCCAGATGATCCTGTTGAATAACCAAGCTGAGGATTGCTGACCTGGGCACGGCACAGAGGAGGCACTCAGCCCCTGGGAATTATGCCCCTCTCCCACTCCCAAGCCTCAGTGTGCTCCGCTGTCACCCGATAATGACCTGCCTGCCTCTCTTCATGGTGCTGTTGACAAGCTCAAAGCGAATCCTGGGCAGCGGGCAGCTGCACAAATGAGAGAGGAGGAAGGTGGCTCTGGCACTATGAGGAAGCCACCCCTTCCTGGACCACTGGCAGCCAGCAGGCTGGGGTCGTCACTGGTCCTGAGGACTTCTCCTGCAGGGCCAGCAGGAACATAGCGGGACGGGGAGAGACAGCTCCTTTCCCAGGCCTCCCTCACTTGGCAAAAAAACCTGAGAAATGAGTTCCTCCCCGGGAGTGGCAAGTCGGCTGGGCAGGACATAGCCACCGTCTAATGCTCTCCTCTCCTCACTGAGAATTCTCCCCACAGCTGAGCTTCAAGGAGCCCAGCCAGGCACTCCGCGACACAGTCTCTCCTGGTCTTCCCTTCCGTCCTAGGGACATGAGCATGCCTGGATTGCCAGGTTGGGGTTGGGGGGGCGAATGGGAATTCCCCACCTTCCTAACTCCTTTTGGAAGCAACAGATTTAGCAGGTCCCCCACCCCCCCACCCCATCCAGCCTGCCGCTGCTGTTCTTGCAGGTGGGTGTAGGTACCGCTGCTCTTTCCTGGGTTGGATGGCCTTGGGCAGCAGCTGACCCTCTCTCTTCATATGTAAAGTGGGGGTGATAGGACCTTCCTCTTAGTGTGATGTGAAGACTGAAAGAAGCATGGAACACTAAGGGAGTTCTCAAACTAGGATGGGCAGGTAGGGGGAAGGTATCAGAAATGCAGGTTCCTGGGCCTCAGCCCCAGCTTTCTGAATCACTGGAGTCTGAGCCCAAACTTAAGAAAACTTAGGAGCCTAGGAGAGTTGGAACCCCTCACCCTTGGCTGTGCAAGCAAATCACTTTGGTGCTTAACTCCCCAGAAGCTCAGGCTACCCCCCTAGACCTCCAGAATCAGAATCTCGGGGAGTCTCCATGAGGTTGACTCCCTTTCTTATTAACCTGCTGTTCCTTCCTCCACTGGCTGACCTAGCTGGCCAGTTCACTTAGACCGAAGTCCAGCAATTGGCATTTTCTTTGATCCCCCAGGGAAAATAAAGGCATTTCCTCTAGATCCCCAGCCAGCCTCTCCTAAGCACTCAAGGAACCTTCAGCATTTCAGAGGCCTGTGACTCCGGAGGACTGGTGAATGGAAGCGTGGTGGGAGGGGCCAAAGGCAGGAACCAGGGCAGTGTTTGGGCAATAGCCTGATCTGAGCCTGGGTTAATTCCTTGCTTCAGGGCCGGGCAGGCCCCAGCCTGGGGTAGTCCAGGGCAGCTTAAGGGAGGCTGGGAGGTGTTGAGTTATTGCCATTAACGACATTTGAAGCCAGTACTCACTCAGAAGCTCAACCTCCGTTCTTACTATTCCTAGCCTCGCAGTTACCCTTGCGTTGTGCTGTGCCCTCCCTCACCGCTGCTGAATCCCGTTTCCCAGCCTGAGCCTTTAGGTGAAAGACATATCTGTTCAATATTCAGCCTACAGTCAATATGTATCCACACCTACACCAGGCCCAGGGGAAGTAATGGGAGGAGTCAAGCCACAGTGTGACATCAGGGAGCCTGGGGTCTAGGGCAGGGGCAGACTTTAATCAAAGGATCACACAAATCTGCAATTATGCAGAGGAGTGGAGGAGATGGGGAGGATGTTGGGGAAGACGCGCTGAGGAGGTGACATTTCAGTCGTGACTGGAAGTCTGAGTGGGCATGAGCAAGCAAAGAATTGGGAAGGGAAGCGCTGCAGGGGAGGGGAGTGGGCGCCCGGGGCCTCAGTTTCCCTATTCACGAAGTGTGTGAGACCTGCCCCGCCCTCCCCCACCGGCTGAGGACCTGGAAGGTGCCCACCGAGCCCCTCCTTCCCGTCGGGCCGGCCGGGGCGGGGTCAGGGGTGCGGGCAGCGGGCGGGGCGGGGCGGGGCCGGCGGCTCGCGCCCGGGGCCGGGCTGGCGGGGGGACCCGCGGGCGGGCGCGGCGCGCAGTGCGTGCGGCTGCGGAGCGCGCGGCTCGCGGGCCGCTAGGATCACATGAGCAGTGGTGCCGGGGACCGACCGCAGCCGGCCGGTGGGCGCCCCGCAGCCGCAGCCAAGCAGCCCCGCGCCCTGCCTGGCCCTAACCATGTCTGTCTGTTGTTGCTTCTTTTTCAGGGACTATGGCAGTTCCAAGAGGAAATCAGGTAAGGGAGCCTCTGGGCGTTTTTTCCTCCAACCTCCCCTCTCGCTTCGCTCTCACGCCTCCCCGATCCTCAGAGGACTTTCTGGGGACTTGTCCTTGCCGGCCGCCCGTGGTCCCGAGGGGCGGTGCTCCCTTCAGGTGTTCCCTCCCCAGCCCATGGCCCCTAAGCTCTCTGATACTCACACCTTCTTCTCCCACCGAGCCCCTCTCCCCGGGCTCTCCCCGTGGGAATGCGGGTGGGTGCATGGGAGGGTGTGGGGGTGTCTCGTGAAGGGCCCCCGCAACGCTGGCAGCGGATCCTACTCCCCCCCCCCCCCCCCGCCGCCAGCCGCGGGCTGCGGTGCCTATGGCTGGGCACTGCTGTGACTTCTCCTTGGGTCCTTCCGGTGGTGCGGCGGTGATGAGAGGGTTAACAGAGACGCAGGGTTTTCCCGGTGAGAAGGTGAGATCCTGGATTGAAAAGGGGGTCCTACTTGAGTGGCTGTGAGTTTTTAAAGCCTGCAACGCAAACCTTCTTTTTCCCCAGCTCTGAGCGCTTTCTCATTGGTACGGGGATGGGGGCTCTACGTGGTGGCAGCAGGGGCCGGGATGCGAGGGGGCCGATCGCCCTGGCATTGGCCTGACAGGTGCAGGGGTCCACCCGGAGTTTGCGAAGGGGGTGGGGACAGGGAGAGAGGCGGGGCAAGTCTTCAGACGCTGTGTGCTGGGCGATGTCGGCTGGGGTCAGAGAAGGATTCTCTCCGGGTGGGGGAGGCGGGGTTCTGCACACGCCTGGGTGCCTGGGTGTGGGTGACGCATAGTTCATGGGGAGGATGGTCCCTAGGAGTTAGTGCTGTGTGTCTGGCGGCTGGGGGCAGGGGGAAGGGCGGCAGACTGGAGCGATCTGTGTTGGCCATATTTATGGGGGTGGTGAGTTATGGGACCAGCAGCCATCTGGGGGTTCTGGCCCTCCAGGGATGTGGGAGTATGTATAAACACGTGGCTCACGTTACTGGCTCCCGAGGGGAGAAATCTGTTGAAGTGCACTGATCTGTGGATCAGTAGAGGTGTGTGTGCCCATGTATGAGGGATGGAATGTGAATTGGGACAGGTGTAATGGTATGTCGTGTGTGTTTCTTTTACGGGTTGGTATGTTTTGTGTGTACAGGTGCTTGCTTACATGTTTATTGGGACCAGGAAAGTTGTGCCTTGGTTTATGTACTGGGGGGTGTGTGTGTGGGTGGGGTTGTGTGTGGACCTGTGTGGGTCTTCGTGGTTGTATGCCGTTGAGGGCAGACAGGTGTTGAGTGTGTGTGCCAGTGTTGGGATGTATCCGGTTAGAGTCTGTGTTCATGTGTGTTTGCCTCCCTGTTTGGGAGGTGTCTAGTGTGGGAGGAGACGTGTGTGTGCACGTGCCTGGCAGCTGGGCAGGGGGCGTCTGAGGCCTGCCCACCCACTGTTGCAGAAGGGTATTTCCTGTGTGAACAGGAGGGGGAGGCTGCATTAGGAACCTGAGGAATTGTATATTGCATATGGGCCCCAGCTGTCACTTGCAGTCAGAGCCCCGGGAGGGAGAACTGGGAAGGAGGGGCACACTTGGGATTGTGTTCTGTCACAGCACCCCTCCACCCCCACCCAAGAACCTTGCCTAGGCCTCAGAGGTAGAGTGTACTGGCTGTGCCTTAGGCAAGTTTCTAAACTCTGCCTCAGTTTCCTCATTTTCTACAAAGGTGACAATAGTATCTGCCTCACAAGTAGCAGTATAAATAAGTTCATGTGGAATAGCCCCTAGGACAGAATAACTACTATACAAGTATAAGTTTGTCATCATCAGTATTTTCTGAAGCCCTGGGATCTTGAGTGAGTAACTTCTCTACTCTGGGCCTTAGTTTCCCCTCTACAAAGTCAAGGGCTGGACCAGATAACCTCTCAGGTCCCCCTACCCCCCATCTTCAAGGCTCAGGTTCTGTCCTGCTTCCTAAATTAGGCAGGGCCCCACCCAGGCTGCTTCCCCCAGGGAAAGCCGCCCCCGGTTTCTCTGCCTTCCACTCTCAGGCCAGGAAAAGGATGGAGAGAGAAATTTAATTTACGTTGGCCTATGATAATGGCCACTTAGTGTCATGGTTAAAAGTGCAAGCTCTGGAGCCAGACAGCAGCAATATCGAGTCTTGCTTTTCTCCTCGGAGACCTTGGGCAGATTTCTTGCCCTCTTCGTGTCTGTCCGCTCTTCTGTAAATTGGGGTGATATTCACACCCACCTTGTAGTGGTTAATTTTATGCATCAGTGGTGGGACACAGTATTTAGATACTTGGTGAAGCGTTGTTCTGGATGTTTCTGTCAAGGCAGTTTTTGGATGAGATGAACATGTAAATCACAGGACTTCGAGTCAAGCAGATTACCCTCCATAATATGGGTTGGCCTCATCCAATCAGTTGAAGAGTTTAATAGAACAAAGGCTGACCTCCCCCCCACCTCCCCGCAAAAGAAGGAATCCTGCTACCAGACTGCCTTTGGACTTGAACTGCAACTCTTCCCCGAGTCTCCAGCCTACCATCCTATCCCATCAGATTTAGGCTCACCAAGCCCTCATAATCACGTGTGCCAATTCCTTAAAATAAATCTCTTTCTCTCTATATATATACACATCCTGTTCTGTTTCTCTGGAGAACACTGACTAATACACACCTCATATGGTTATAATGAAGATTGTACAAACTAATATATGTAAGCATGCTTAGAACACTGCCTACAACCTAGAAAGTTCTCCCAAAGTGCTAGCTCCTATTATTTATCGAGCATCCCCTAGGGGTTGGCAAATTGACATCTTTTCTCATTTGCTGCCCAGAGGCTCATTGCATATGGGTGGTGGGATTCCCATTTTACTGATGAGACACTGAGGCTCTGAGAGGGTGGCCGTCCCCAGTCCATGGCAAAGTGAGGATCGGAGTCCATGATCAGGGCTCCAGCCTGCTCGGTAATGACGTTCACGGAGCTTCCCAGAGTCCCTGCAGCCAGCAGTGCGCGCGGAGAACATGGTTGCGGTTCCCTGGTCATCACTTTCCACATAGCAGTCCCCAAAGCCCCAGTTCCTCCTCCTCGGAGTGGCCTCTTATTGAGTGCAGATCCAAGACTTGAAGCCAGGCCTGGGGAAGGTGGAGTCAACAGCAAGAAAGTTCTCAGGCAGCTTACAGCCTCTTGGAAGAGGCAGGACCAGTGACCTTGAAACTGGCAGGCAGTGTAGCCTCAGACTTCTCTCTGCTCCTTCCTTCCCTCCGCTGAACTTGCTCCTCCCCGCATTTTCCCCATCCCACCCACCATCCGTGCTGTGGCTCCGGCCCTGCATTAAGAAGTGGCCCTTGACCCCTCCCTTTCTGTCCCCTGCCGACCCGACCTCCGCCATCACGACGCGTTGGAAGCTCCCTTCTCTTCAGGAAGACCTGTCTCCTTCTGGGTCTGTCTGCTCCCACCCTTGCCCCTCCACATTGCTCTCCACACCACAGCTAGGGTGAGCTCTTCAAAGCAAGTATCAAATCACATGCTTTTCTGCTTAAATTGCCCCATCCCACCCAGAATAAGCTCTTTAATCCGGTTTACAGAGCCCTGTGTGGTTTAGCCCCTCGCCTGCTGTCCCGCCCCAGGCTCTACCCTCTTCTGCCTGCCCACCCCCCAACATGCCCCCTCGCCCCCCCACTCTGTCGTACCACTCACCTTCTGTTCCTGAAACACAACAAGCTCGTTCTCTGATCTTTTCACACAGCTGCCCCCTCTTACATGGAAGCTTAATTGTCACCTCGGAGAAGCCCCGTTTCTCCAGTGTGTAGCTGCCTCCTCCCCTCACTGTGCACATCACTGACCACACTCTGTCTTGTGGGTGTTCTTGGGTATGATCCGTGCCCCACCACCTTGAGAGGGAAGACCTTGCTGCAGGGGTCCCCTCGTGCTGGCTGCATGAGCAAGTGGGTCAAGGAGCTCGCACGTGCATGGATGAGACTGCAGGTCAGGACAGAGAGCTCCCTGCAGCCTCAAATCAGGGGACATTCTCTGGGAAGAGGAGCAATTTTGCTGGTTGGGGGCAGAGAACAGGCGACTTTGGTGATCAAGGGGCAGCACTTGGGCAAAGGTGGGACAGCAGGACCGAGCATGGCTTGTTTGGAGACCAGAGACTTCAGCTGACCTTACTGAGCACCAGCGGCTGTAGGCCAGGTACTGTGTTGGGTGTTGTGGTTACAGGGATGGGTCTTTCTGTCCTCAAGAAGTTTGCAGTCTGCTAGGGTGATGAACTGTATATATGTAAGAATGTCCTGTTAGGGGGAAGCAAGGAAGTGACATGGGTACCTGAGGAAGAGTTGTCCGGGCCAAAGGCATAAACAGTGCAAAGGCCCTGGGGTGGGAGCATGCTGGCCTGCTCAAGGCATGGCAGGGAGGTTTGTGACTGCGGTGGAGAACAGTGGAGGGAAAGGTGGTAGGAAGTGAGAGCAGAGAGGTAGCTAGGGGTGGGGGAAGCAGCACAGAACCCCAGCTCTACCATGTAGGGCTTTGCAGGCCATTTCAAGGATTTTGACTTTCACTGTGAGTGAGATGAAGAGCCACTAAGGGATTCGGGGGTCGGGGTCGGGGGCATGATCTGACTTAGATCTCAGATTCTTCTGACTGGTGAGTGGAGGTGGACCAGGAGAGGAGATAGGTGAGAGGTCATTAGAATTCCAGCAGCAATGGAGGGCGAGCTGCCATCAGCATTGCTGGGTTTCAATGATTGGGTGCAAGCTGAGAGCGGTTCCTGTGGGTGCTGGGGAGCGGCATTCAGCCCCGCTTGCCAATCATGTGACCTTGGGCAGACCCCTCCAGCTGAGCTCAGCTGCCTCACTGTTCTGTTGTATTGGTCGGGGCTCAACTAGAGAAACAGAACCAGGGGGAGCTATGCATCAAGAGATTTCTTACAAGGAATTGGCGATGGTGAGGACTGGCTTTGCAAGTCCGAGGTCCAAGGGGAGGCCAGCTGCATAGTCTGCAGGTGAAATTTCCTACCCCATGAAGCCTCGGCTCTGCCCTCCAGTCCTTCCAGCTGATCGACTCAGCACCCACCCCCTGCAAAGTAGCTAGAATAATCTTACTCAAAATAAACTAATTATGGACTTTGTCACATTTGCAGAATACCTTCCACAGCAACACCTAGAGTAGTGAGTGGTGCGGTAACTGGGAACTGTAGCCTAGCCAGGCTGACACCTGAAACACCTGTAAAATGGAGCTGTCAGAGCAGCCGCCTGCTGCCAAGTGCAGAGGGTCCCAGGAGGTGAGGCAGTGAGGGGGCTTCGAAACTGGTGGAAGGGAGGCCCTGTTGCCAGTGGTGCTGCTTCCTCGACGAGCTGAGAGGGGGCTGAAGCAGGCTCCCCAGAGCGGAGGGCGCTCTTCAGACCTGAAGACCCAAGGCCGCACTCCCATTTCGGGAAGCTGCGCTACTCCCCAGTCCGGCTGTGGAGTTCCGAGTTTCGCCGCCAGGGGGGGCAGGCGGCCACGGATCCTGCGGTTTCCTCTTGGCCCTGGCTTGTTGCCAGGCAGAGGGCCCAATGCCCCATCCCATCCAGCAGTCCTGTGAGGAGCTGCGGTTCGTTTAAACGCAAATGAGGTTACTCAAGAGTGTTGCAAGTTTGTTCTTTGGGGCAAGTGTTGATGTTCCTCCTGAAATCCTGTTTACTTTATACTTTTCCTTGGAAAATTGGTGAGTTCAGTCCGACTTCCATTTTACTGATCATAAAATCTGCATTACTGGACGGAGTTAATGAGATCTGTGTTCTGTGGTGGGCACAGAAGCATGTTGCTTGAAGATAAGAGTTCAGGTTTTGGCATCAGACAGACAGGGTTGGAAGCCCAGCTCTACTGTGTGTTTGCTCTGTGACTGGCAGGTTGCCTAACCTCTGACCCTCATGCCCCCTTATGGAAAATGAGGGTAAAAATAGTATCTGTCTCATTAAATGTAAGGATCTGGCACAGAGCGAGCTCCCAATGATAGCCGCTGCCACTGTTACAGTTTCAGTATTGATAGATTCTGGAAGGAGGGGAGAAGTTGGTCTTACCTTTGGTCCATGAGTTTAAAGACCTGCTTGAAGCATTTATTTTCATTTTCCAAGCCCAAGGCCTGTCTCAGAGGAGATAGAAACTAGACCCAGCCACTGCGGAGTCGTTCGTAGAGTTAAGGACCCAGATTCTGGAGCCAGAGTGCTTGGTTTCATGTCCCAGCCTTGCCAGCTGTGTGGTCTTAGGCGAGTCCTTAACTTCCTTGCCTCAGTTTCCTTGTCTGTGAAATGGGAATGATGATTCATCAGGTTGTTTGAGGCTTGAATACGAGTTACTACCTATGAAATGTTAACTCCAGGACCCTGCCTGGCACAGTAAATGCTCGCTAAGGGTTAAGCCATTTTTATTATGAATAGGAGGCAGTCCCATAGGTATCCAGCTCTCAAGCAGGAGAGATCCTGGCTTTGCTATTTGCCCTCCTCCAAGAAGCGAGCCCTCTCAATCAGACAGGAGAAGGTAGAGTGTGGATTTGCTTAAAGCCCATAAGGACTGGCTACTATAAAAAGTTTGTCTACCCTCCTCCTGTAGGGGAAGCCCTTAAGAGAGGGGCTCCACCTATCCCAGGTGGGAGTGGGCAGAGCTGGTCTCCTGCTGGTCACACTGCCACCAGGCCATGGAGCTAGGCAGAGGTGTGAGTGGGGCCATTACAATGCAGAGAAAGTGGGTCTTTAAGGCCTCTGGGGCTGTCCTCCCCCAAGATGAAGCCCCCCGTAGGGCAAAGAGCAGAGCCAGGCCCTATCCTGGCCCCAGGCCTGACCTGTTCACCAGCCACAGGAGGAGGGGGACAGAGACACAGCAGACAGCAGCCACTTTCACTCCCCTCCAAAGGGCAGCTCTCCTTGAGGCTCTCATTTCTCTTAAGTGATTGCTATCCCTGGCCCCATAGAGCTCCCGGTTCAACTGAAGAAAGCAGGATATTGTCAGGGACTCATTAACGAATGCAAGACAGGATAGGTTGCGATCTCCAAGCTGTGGGAGTCAACCAGAAGGGGACAGGGCTAGGCAAGATGGGGGAGGCTGGGGATGAGCAGAGGGGTGGGCAGCTGCCCGGTGGGAGGGCCAGGCGTGAGCGAGGACTCAGAGGCTGAAATCAGGGTGAGGAATTTGAAGTAAGGAGAGGTGTTCAGCCCGGTGGGAGTGGAGGGAGGTCTGGGAGAGGGGATGACAAGGGGTGAGTCTGGAAAGGGAGCTTTGGAGACGATCGATCAGCAAGACTTTTCAAAGCAATTTCCAAGGCTTTCTTGTCTACCCGAGCCACCCATCCTCAGTGAGAAAGGCCCCGGCTGCTTGGCGAACACGGCCAAGACATTCCTGGCCCCTCCAACGGCCCGTTCCAAGAGTGAACGTGTCTCGTGAAGGCATTGCCTTCTGGCACATCTCACCGGGGCTGGCGTTTAAACAATTCTTATTTTCGTGGCTTTGGGTCCTCAGCCTGATGTCACCCCCGAAGTTCAAAGTCAACTAATTGGAAATGAAAGGAGGCTGATTGATCTGGCAGCTCCGCAGGCAGCCCATGTGGCAGCGATAGGATGGAGAGAGGGAGCACGCTGCTCACGTGTGTGTCTCCGCCTCCCCTCCCCCCCGCCGAAGGCCGCATGGACCCAGTGCCCTACTGGCCTGGACACGGAGCCCAGGTAGGCAGGTAGGCCAAGGGCTCCTGGCATCCCCTGCCCCACCCCCAGCTAGCCTGGCCGCCCTTGGCCCTGTGTACTTAGCCTCTCTCCGCTCCTCGCTGCTGTCTCCCAGCTTCCTCTGCTGGGAAAGTAGGAAGATGGTCCTGAATTGAACAGCAGGTAAAAGGCTGGAGGTGCTCTCAGCCTGCTCACTGAAGTGTAAGTTCCCAGGCCCTGCCCAGACCTGCTGAATCAGCCTTTCTGCGGCTGGGGCCTGGAAATTCGTGCTGATGGGCTCTCCAGGGATTCTGAGATCAAGCCAGGGTTGAATCTGAGATGGGTCATCCTTGTGGGTTGATGGTGGTATTCGGGGCAGACAGGCAGTGAGGCTGCCCGAGGACTGGCACCCTCGTGAAGTGCGGGGATTGGCGGGGCTGGCCCTGAGGGTCACTCAGCTGTCTCCCAAGTGGGGGAGAGGATGGGCAACCAAGGGGAAGGGGGACCTGTGGGAGGACAGAGCACTGGCCCAGCAGTCTGGGCTTGGACAACAGCCCAGGAGCCTGCCCCAGCACTGGCCTCCCTCCTGGCCTCATAGGAGGCAGTGACGAGACTCCGTCTGCCTTTTCTTTCCACAAGGTTGTCTTCTTGGGGGTGGGAATCACCCACATTGTGGTCCAGCAAAGAAATGCTTCCCACCGCAGCCCTCGGCCAGAAAATAATGTGTTCCTCACTTCAGCTTTTTGGTTTATAGGCATGTGACAGAAGAGGCAGCATTTCCAGTAATGATGAAGCCAGTGGAAAAACAAAGATTTGGGGGAAATGTGCATTACTTATTGTTTTAGCGCCGTTTTCTGATCTTGGGTTACTTTGTTTAGAAACAGAAATGTGGCATGTGTAACTTAGTTGGCTCACGGCCTTTTTATATAATTGGTCAGTTCTGAAATGTGAAGGCAAAGAAAAATTTTCCAAAGTTTCAGTAAAAATTAGACATTTGCAGGGGGAAAAAAAAAGCGTTTTTCCCTGACTCTTTCTGCTTTGCCCCCTGGATCTTGTCATTGCCACACGTGACCCAGGCAGCTGGGACGAAGATGTTTTTGTTAAGGTTAGAACTGGAGTCTTGTACGGGAAACTGGACCATGTCAAGGTCCCTTCAAGTCCCCGTGTTCAAAAGGAAGAGCCGTCACCTCTGCGCGATGCTTCCCCCAACGCTGCTTTTGGTTAACGGGTGCAGTGTTGGAGGAAACCCCGCAGGAATGTGGGGGCTGCCTTTCCCCTTGTGTTGGATCCGGGTCAGGGTTGGGTGCGTAAGTGACCCCGCCAGGAGGGTGAGGTCCTTATAAAGCTGTGATGATGGACTTGGGACTAGAGGCCAAACAAAGACTCTCTTTGTACGTTGGCAGTGGCCCCCTGGGGGAAAGGGAGCAAACATGCCGACGGGACACCCTCGAGGCAGATCCTTCAGGACAGGACAAGTTCTTGTGGTCTGTCAGCTCCCTGCCCTGCACCGTCCCTCCCTAGAGCCCCGTGGTGCTAAGAACCCTCCACCACCTCTCACTCGCATTTGACCACGGGGTTGTGCTGAAGAGGGCCTTTTCCTCAGCTTCACTGATGACCTTGGTTGCTCTCTCTGCTCTAAGTATAAGCTTCGTGGACACTGTGGCAGCTCTCCCCCGGGGCAGGCAAGGGCAGCAGAGTGGGGGGGGGGGGTGCCCTTATAGGCCAAATCAATAGGAAGCCGGTTTCGGAAGGGATGCTGGTCCTAGACTCCCCTTCTGGGAGCAGCTGGTGCCTGCCAGACCTGTAGCTGACCTCACTGGCTCTGCCATGCCCGCCTCGTGGAGTTCTCCAGCGAACATCCGCACACCCGCTCCGCCAGGCCTTGCCGTGGAAGCAGTGGGGTACCAAGATGGGTAGGATGAGGTCCCTGTCCTCAGAACTGTCAGTTGGGTGGAGGAGATAGGAAAGTCAACAGCAGTTACAATACAACGTCCAAGTGCGGTGGTGGGGGTGGGGCCGAGCGCAAAGGAGCCTGCACGTGGGAGGCACACAGCCCTGCCTGGGGGTGCCGAGCAAGGTTTTCTACCCCGGTTCACTGAGGTTTTTAAATGAGTCAGCCTGGAAAAGAGGGAGAGCGGCCGTACAGAGGACATCTGGCCAGTCTCAGCATTCGCGGTGCCACGTCTTCTACACTGGGCTGAGGCTCGTCCTCCATATCCCCGCAGTAGCTAGTGGGTGGCGCTAAGTCAGAGACCCTGTCACGGATGGCCACTCGCTCGCTCATACCGTTGAAGCTTAAAAAGTTCTAATTATAAAATTAATCCGTGTTCCTGGGCTGGAGAGAACTCGTCCCACGGGCCACCTCTGACCCTTTCCTTACCATCAGGAGGCCTCTGGCTTCCAGCTGTCTCCTGGGGACCCCTGTCCTTGCCTGTGAGCGGAGCATACAATTCCAGGGCCATGCTCGCCCTAGCCAGGTGCCCAGCACCCAGAGGTGCTCATTGTCTGATTAACAGACTGATCTCTGTTGGAGAAGGACTCTCCAGCCAGGGAGTCTCTGCAGTGGTTGATGATTGACCATCATTGACAGGACAGAGGAAGAAGCAGGCCTTTCATATTGCAGGTGAAGACCATTTTCCCACCCTTCTGTGATGAGCCAGGACAGGGCCCTCAGGGCACCAGTCTCCCTCCTGGCTTCTCCTGGTGGGGAGAGAAGCCCAGCATTAGCCAGAGATCCCGAGCTCTGGTGCCAAAGGGTTAACTCTGTGCTCCCCAGAGAGCTCACACACTCCTGACCTTCCGCTGTCCTCCAGGCCCTCCCAGTTGTGCCTTCTGGGAATAGCTCGGTCACGTGTGAACCAGATGTGGGGATTTCCCAAGCAGTGATGTGCGCAGGCAGGCACACAGACACACACAGACACGCACACGCATACGCACACTCACACTGCTCGGTTTACGTGGCATCTGAGGGCTCAGGGGATTGGTCCAGACCCATGGAGAGCAAGAGAGGGATGGGGGTGCGGAGAGGCCCAGGGGTTGTGGGCACACACCATGGGGGGCTGCTCCCAGCCGTGCTGAGCCTTGCTCCCAGCGGACATCATAGATAAGCCTGTTCTTGCTCAGTCTCCCATTTCTTGCAGCATCCGTCTTGCCGTAGACCATATTGGTTATGGATACATTTTTTAAATAATCTCTTTGAAGGGCTTTACAGCAGATTCTGGACCAGAGCCTTCCAGGGATGTTCTGCTCGGCCTGGGGGGGCCTTTCCGTGAGCCTGTCTGCCCAGCACAAGCGAGGCTCAGGGTCTTATCCTGGCCTGAGAAGGCCTGTATGTGGCTCAAGGGGCAAAACTTGGACTAGAGAATATGCAGGGCCCGGGGTGCCAAGAGGAATCCCAGGGCAGTGGGGAAAGCCGGGCCTCAGTTTCCCCACAAGGCCCTTGGGACAGAGTGTAATGAGTATGCATCCTTCCATCAGCCACTGAAGATTTATTGCACACCACCTCCTATGTTCGGGTGCTGTGAGGATGCTGGCAGGGTTAAGAGTCTGAAGGAACTTCAGATCTGATTGGAGAGACTCAACAAATTTTGATTAAGCACCTACTATGTGCCATTGACTTGCTAGGACTCCAGAGCTAGCCAGCACTGGAGCCAGCTGGCACGGTCACTGAACAATACAGAGATCCTGCACAGGGCAAGATGAGCGAGGCCGGTAGACCTTGGAAAGCAGGTCAGCCTCAGCCTCAGTTCAGGAGTGAACTCTGCCCCTAGCCCCTGCCCCCTCAGCCCCACCCGCGTCCTGTTCCAGTTGATAGCAGTGTCCCCCCAGATACCAGCCGAGGCGTTGTGAGTCCTGCCCCAGGGGAGGGTCTCATCACAGACATGAGGCCTTTGGGACTTGTCCCTGCTTCGTCGCCCCCCCCCCCAGGCCCCACCTGAGGCAGCCTGCTGTGCTGGCCTCCACCTGCCCTCTGGTTGGGTCTGGGCAGCCCTGGGGAAGTGAGGATGCACTTGAGGTGCCAGGCAATTGGGTAAGGGAGCCACACTGCCTCCCTCCCAGACCCCCGTGACCCCTGACACAGACAGGAGCGCCTGGGCCCCAAGCTTGGAGACAGATGGTAGAGAGTCAGTTTGTCATAGCCAGGGGCGCCCTGCTGTGCACGCCGTAGATGCTCATTCAGTTACTGGTAGTTGATTCCCTGATAATCGGATCGCAAGAGTCCAGTCTGGAGAAAACAAGACGCTGCACTGTTTGTAGCCCTGGGATGGGAATGTTGGTCCTGGGTCCATTGCTCTTGATCTCCATCACTCACTCGATCGTGGAGACTGAGCCAGGGAGACAGACGGACCATAGGATGGGGGCCTGGGGGGCTGGGGATCTGGGGACCCAGCAGCTCCTCACCTCATCCTGCTTCGCTGGCCCCTGTTTCTGCTGCTGCCTCATCCTCACAGATCCTGGCTTCGGCTGGGGGAGCTGGTGGGTGGGGGAATGGGAGGGGGATATCCCAGTAAGTGGGAGAGGACCACCAAGGCAGACCACCCCAGGGAGTGGGGAGGTGGCTGGGATCCTGGAACTCGGAACAGTGTTAAGTTTGTCTCTTTTCCGCACACCACTGCCCCAGCGTGGGGCGAGGTGAGAACCTGAGAACTGAGAGGGAGACCCAGCTCAAGGGGCTGCGGTGGGGTCAGGCAGCAGCTGCTGGGAGTGGGGCTCGGAACCCCGCTGGCCTCCCCACCTGGCACCCCTCTGTCCTCTGCCCACCCATGGCTCTTCTGACTAACCACAGCACCTGTCTTTAACCGGGATGCGTTGGGTCTTTTCAACAACAGATCTGCCTGCCACCCTCTGGCAGGGCAGCCCCTTCTGGGCAGCCGCAAAGCTCCCGGAGGCATCCATGGCCCCTCTGCCCACACCCATTGGTGCTGGGCTATCTTGGCCGCCCCGGCCCTGGCCTAGATGGGCGCCCTCGGACCCAGTCCCTGAGGGACTATGGAAGGGCTCCAGGCACAGCCCCAGCCCCCACCCCACCCCATTCCCCACCTGAGCAGGGAAACTGACTGTTCTCTGACTGCACAGCTCGGTGGCCCGAGGGTCAGTAGTACATTCCTGCCCGGGGTTGGGCTGCCCCCACGCAGACTCTGGATTCCGGGAAAGGCAGCTCCTGGGGAAGGAGGCAGACCCCTTCTTATTGAGAGCAAAATGAGTAGGAACGTGGCTGCATGTACAAAGGGAAGCCCAACAGAAATAATGAGCCTCCCTTGGGCAATGGCAGGGGAGAATCCAGAGAATGAAGTCCCCTATTTTAGGCCCCTTTGTTCCCAATTCCCAGCCAGCCGGCCTGCCTGGGCTCAAGTCTGGCTCGAGTCTTACTGTTGGGCCTTGGGAAGAGCCTCACTTTGTGCATCTGTAAAATACAGCTTGTTATAAGCATTAAACTAGCGCTCAGAAAATGTTGAGTGCAGCGCCTAGCATGAGTGTTAGGAAGTGGGAACTGGTATAATTTTTCTAGCCCCAGCCCTGCCACTCCCTTGCTGTGTGATCTTAGGCAAATTTCTTGCCCTCTCTGGTCCTGAGTCCCCGCATGCTCCTTCTAGCCTTTGGGATACCCCCAAGAAGCCAGAGATTTTGGTGGGGACAGGACCTGGAGACAGAAAATGGCCGGTCTTCCCACTTAGGATTTGCCTTCTGTCGTCAAGATGATACGCATCAGAAATCCAGCCCTACTCAATTTATTCTTGAGTACTTCTGTTTATTCAGCTCAGAGTTCTGTGGCCCTGAAACCTCAGGCCCTAGGCAGGACCAGCTACATAATTATGGGGCCTCTTGTTCATAAATGATTCAAGATTTCAGATGAGGGACAGAAGAGCATTAAACTGAGCACAGGGCCCTTCTCAGCGTGGGGCCCTGTGGGGACAGCCTGGGTCACATGCACCTGAAGCAAGCCCCGCTTTGGAGGCTGTGAGAGTAGGAGGCAGGGCCAGGGGTCTGAGCTGCCACATTAACCCCTCACTGCTACGATCCAGGAGTATGATTTTTTTTTTCATGCCCTCAGTATTTCTGATGAGCTGGAGGCTGCCGCTCACCCTGGATCAGGTGCATGGAGTTGACTGTGAGTGGGAGCTGGGAGCGCGCACGCCTCACCATCGTTCACGCTACCCAACTCGCACCCGTGTGGCTTCGGATTGGAATCCATGTTTGAATTATTGCTTGTTTTCATTCTTAGCCATCTTAATTCGTGCCATGCTTTTTCTGGACCTATTTGCGGCCCCCTCAAGTGAATATATCACGTAGACCGAACTCTGACTTCTTTGTAAAGGAGCTATTCTTTGCGAAGGACTGTTAGCCCTGGAGGGCTGCTCTAAAGATCGGAGCTCCTTCACGCCGGTGACAGGGGCTGCGCTCCACTCTGGCCAAGCCAGCCCCTCCTGCTACAGCCGGTAACTGGCAGAGCGATCAGTGCGCAGCTCGCAGCCCGTAGTTCACCAATGGCCTGAAAGCAGAGGCTGCGTTTCCCCGTGGCTTAGTGAAAAAAGGAAAAGAAACGCGGAACCTATAGGAAACCCAAGAAATCTAGCCCTGGGCAAAGTTTAGTTGTATCAAAGGGGAGGAAAGACTAGGCTCCAGCAGCTCTCCAGAACCCCGTTCCACGCTGCAGTGAAGGAAGAACAATAGAATTCCCAAGGAGGGGGAGGTCTTGAGGGCTCAAGGACACTGAGATCTGGAAAAATGGAAGGACGCGGAAAAGACGGGGGTGTTCATTCCATTCGGGGCCCCTGGCAGGGTCCCTGCTTCTCCTCCCCTCCCAGGCCCCCTCCCCCTCCCCGCCCTGGGCTTGAGCTGTGGAGGCCGGTGAGGTGAGTGACCCTGCCCTTGGTCTCCTGAGCTCTTGCTTGGCTTTCGTTCTCCGAGGAGTTTGTGCTGCTGGCTGTTCTCCTGTCTCTCCCACCTGGGCTCGCAGCCCACTCTGGATTTATTAGCTTGAATGGGTGGGACCTGCTTTACACCAGGGAAGGATTCCTGGAAGCATGGTTTGAGACTAGATTTGGGCAAATCGAACCCACTTTTCACTGCTCTGGAGTTACTCAAGGTTAAAAGAAACCATATTAGGAACCAGTCCCTTTGCGAACTTCGCTCTGTCCAGGTGTGTTTTTACGTAGTATTTGGGTGTCTCTTGTTTGGGGGTTCCTTCAAGTCAGGGGCACCTGTGCGACTGTTATGTGATTTCTCATAATCACCTGGACCTGACAAGAAGCAGGTTCAGCATCTCAGAAGTATCCTCGGTCACCGTATTTGGCCAGGAGCTGCAGGCACCTGGTTTTCTCAGAGCCTGGATTCTGGCTCATCTCTCTGTGCAGGGGGGATGGGCGTGCTGTGGGAAGGCCAAGGGAGGGGCCTCTCCACGCCTCCTGCCTCCCAGCACACACTGCTGCAGTCACCAGCTTGTCCCCATCACCCACTCCCTCTCTCTGTCCCAGGGGCCTCGTTCCTCCCCCTCCAAAACCTTCCACAGGCATTAGGCCATTGCACTCCTACAAAGAAGAGGAGGTAAGTATTTTTATCCCCATTGTACAGAAGGAAAGAGGCCCAGAGAAAGGGCTAAATGCCCCAGGATCAGGCAGCTGAGTGGCAGGGTAAGCAAAAGAAACGAGATTTTAAAAGAATTCTTGCCTCAGTTCTCTGCCCTCTGTGCCTCTTGAATTAATTGCTTTTTTTTTTTCACTTGAGTTTCCATATATTGAGCATGTGTTTAAGTGGTTTTCCCTGGAAAGAAAGGTGGTCTATTTCTCTAGAAAGATTCATTTCAGCTGTGGAGCACTTGCGTTATGGAGACTAGCAGGTTTCTGCTGGGAGAGTTAGAACATCACACAGGGCCTTGGCTGTTGCTAGGTGCAAATGCTGGATTTTAGGGATGTGAGCATGGAGGCTCAGAGAAGTTGAGCCACTTGCCCCAGGTCACAGAGCTGGTTTTCAGCCAAACCAGTTGTGCAGATTCCCAGTCTGGCACCCCTCACTTTCCACTGCCCCGACCCTGCTCTGTAGGGCCCTCGGTTATGTCACGGGGGGGGGGGGGGTGACGACAATGGGAGGGCAGGAAGCAGTCGGTCACAGCTGCTCACTTGGCTGTGCCTGCTCCGTGCTCCCTCATCCCGTCCCTCTGTCTCTGCTTTCCCAGCCCGCAGCCAGCAGTCTTGTCTGCCTCCTGGCTGGAGGGCCAGGGTTTGTGAGCCAGGGTCTCTCCTCTGTTCATTGTAAGGATGCTGGGGGGGGGGGGTGGCCTTCCCACCCTAGGAGAGGGCTTGCTCGGGTGGGCTGGAGACAAGGCACTCCAAAGTGAAGAGAGATTTGGGGTGGGAGCAGCGGAACTGGATTAATTCTGCAGATCCAGGAGACTGGGAAATAAATCATGTTTTTAAAAAGACAGGCTCGTTTCTGGTCCACTTCCCATTTTCCTTTGGAGAGCGAAGGGAAGGCCTGCTTATGGGGGGTGCAGGGGTGGGCATGAGCTTGGGTTGTTCCACACTTAGCAGTGGGGCTCAGTTTCCAGAGGCTGAGGGATTTTTTTCCTGTCCTGCTCCCCCCTGCCTGCCCAAATGCCTAAACCCCAAGGGCCTGGAAGGCCATCAGACCCTTCAAGGTGACTATTGAGAAAATCATCCGAGCAGCATAGACCTTGTGAACATTTAGTCTAGGCTGGGCCAAGGGTCCCCACTTTGCTCTCCTAGGATTTTCGGGTATCCCCCCATTGAGGAAGACAGCAGCTCCCCCTCTCTGACAGCCCTCATCTTCTAGCATGGGTGTTGGCAAACTACTGCCCATGGGCCAAGCCCAGCCCACCATGTAGTTTTGTAAATAAAGTTTTATTGGCACACAGCCCACTCACTCTTTTACAGATTATCAGGGGCTGCTTTTGCACTGTAACAGCAAAGGTAAGTAGTCTTGACAGAGACCACATGGCCTCCAAAGCCTAAAATAGCAACTCTGGCCCTTTACAGGAAAAGTTTGTTAACCCCTATTTCAGCAGAACAAGTCTTCCTCGGTTCTCCAGGCCTGAGCCAAATAATTTCTCTTGGCTCACTGAAAGAGGTTAGCATTTCCCAAAAGTTTTCCTTCTGAAGAACCCAAGAGAAACCAAAATGGAAGATGTACAAAGTAACAAAGCCAGCAGGGATGGATAGAGATGTGGACCCTCTTAGGTGTGTCGGCATCAGGCTGAGTGGGGCCAGATGGGAGAGCTGGGGTGGGCCTGGCACTAGGCCTGTCCAGGGTGCTTAGGATGGTCTTGCTGGGTGATGGCCTACTTGGCCACATTTGGGGTACAACAGCAGGGAGTTAGAGCCCCAGCTTCAAGCCTCAGAGGGCCTAAGTGTGTCTACCTTGTCTCAGCCCTACCAGGGCGTGAGAGCTGGGCCAGCACAGCTCCTGCTGCCCAGGGAGGCTTCTGGCTGCGGGTCCTGGTGAGAGGCTCCGGCCGTAGGATGTTTGTTTCTGGGTGCAGTCTCCAGGGTCTCTCTACCACCAGCTCCAGCTGACCTGGTGTTTGGGGGGTGTCTACAGGAAGGCATCTCTGGCTGCCAGCGTTTTCTTGGCACATCCAGTATCAAACGCTGCCAGGTTCTCAACCTTGCAGCTCCAGGAGGATGATTTTCCTGGTAGCCCAGGGTTGGTTTGAACCGAGCTCATGGGAGATGTTGCTGATGGTGGCTAACCATCATTGAGCACTGACTGTATACCAGGCACTATGCTGAGCACTTACTGCATATTACCTCATTAATCCTCGTAGCTACCTAGAAAGTAGGTATTTCATCTCATCTCCATTTTTACAAGTGAGGGAAGGGTTCAGGGAGGTTCAGTGAGTCCCTCATAAGGCAGCATCCACAGACTTCAGGGGCCTTGCTAGATCTGGCCTTGCCAGATCCCTTCTGCTGGTTACAGTGAGAGCTGGAAGGGCCAGGCTTCCCAGTTCTGCATGGGGAGCCAGCCAGCAACTGGTAGGTGACTTGCTGAGCAAGGGAGAATCAGGTGCTTTAAATGATGGGTGGCGTCCACTGGTCACCCGGAGTCTGTGGCCCCACACAAGATGGGCACGGTACTAGCTGTGTGACCTTGGGCAAGTTACTTAACCTCGCTGGTTCATTTTCCCCTCTACAAAGTGGAGGAAGTACCTTATGTAGGGTTATTCTGAAAAGCAAATGAATTACCACATGTACGTGTTCAGCGTGATGTTTGGTGTAGAGTAAATGCTACGTAAGCTTTTTCTGCTTTACGTTATCTTTACTATCTGTCATTGGGTCAGACAGCTTTCCTGGCCAGCACTGGGTGCCCCTCAGACTTGCATCTCAGCGTTTCCTTCTCCTTGTCCCCACTGCAGCCCACACTGTGCTCCTTTGGAGGCAATGAGAAATGCATCAGAGAAAGCACCCGCCAGGGCTGATCCCAGACCCAGTTCCGTTTCTGGCTCTGCTAGTCTGTGCTTATGGGAACTTGGTTTCCTCCCCTGTAAAATGGGGTGAAGAATGCAGACCCCCCCTCAAGGGATTGTCATAGGAAGTAAACGAGTCTCTGTATACTGTAGGTAGACTGTCAGTGCTTATTATATGTTGACCCTCTGATATTCTAGAATTGTTCGCCCCACTGATTAAGCTGAGAGCTTTCTGCCTCATCACATTATTATATCACATGGCACCATCATATGTTCTTTTACGTTCTTTGACTTCGCTCCTCCCTCTTGGCAGGAGGTCAACTTCTAACCTCATTTCACAGATGAGGAAACTGAGGCCCAGATCAGACATGAATGTCTGAGCCTGGGCCAGAGCCCTCATCTCTGATGGTCACTGAAGGTCCCCGTCCTTCTGCGTTGGAGTTGGAGTGTTTTAGAGAGTCCAGACTGACACTTCCCTCCATTCTGCCCCAACCTGCCTTCCTCACTGGGTAGGGCTGGGGCTAGGGGTGGGCAAAACAGCAGAGCCCAGTGGTGCAGTGCCCCACGACTGGAGACTGGCCTTGGGCTCGCCAGCCCTGGTGTTTGAGGTTCCGAGTCCGTGCTGCTGAGCCTGCTGGCCTGGTGAGGATCCTCAGAGCCACCAGGCTCTGTGGGGCCAGCCACCCACCCACATGGCCAGAGAGAAAGGTCCAGGCTGCTTTCTCCAGGCAGTGATAACCCATGGGCCCCATTCCAGGCAGGGATTGTGTAGGATTCTCTGTGCTCCAGAGGATTCCTGTATTTCGGCAGACACCTCATTATCCCCATCCCCGCCGGCCGTGTCCCAGAGCCTCTGTAATCACTCCGGCCCACGCCCAGCAGCCAGCCCAGGGCCAGGAAATCACTCCCCTCCCCTCCCCCGCCTTCCGCCGCCAGCCCAAAGCGGTGCCTGCAGCCACTCGCCTGGTGGACCTCCTGCCTGCCTAACGGTTCTCTCTCCTCCTCTGATTCTCCTCTCTCTCCTGCTGCTGCTTGCTCTCGGGGGGACTCGGAAGTGTGGCTCTCCAGCTGGGCTGAGTCTCCCAAGAAGGACGTGACAGGTACTGCCTTGAGTGCATGTGTGTGGGCGCGTGTCCCGGGCATGCGCGTGTGGGAGCCGCCGGCCGCATGCTTCCCTGGGATGGGTCGCCGCCCTCTGTCGGCACGCCGGCCGTCCTCTGGGCCCCCTCCTGCCCTGCCCTGCCCTGTCCTGGCTGTGTGAACTTAACCTCCCTGAGCGGTGTGCTGCCACCTCCCGGGGAGCCCGGCACGCGGAAAGCCCTCGGGTGATGGCGAGGCGACCATCGTCTTGTATGATGGCTCAGCTGGCCATCCCTGTGAGGTGGGCCGGCCAAAGACAGTCAGTCTCACTGAGGCAGAGAGCTGAAGTCTCACACCCCCCCGGCCTAGTTTCCCGTGGTCCTCACTGGGGAGCTGCTTGCAGCAGGGCGGGGAATCCTGTGACCGATGTCGCTGCCTCCGTGCCCCGGAGCTGCCTCTGCCCCAGTGGCCTTGCCGGGCTTTGGGCTGCCTGGTCCGCGATGGGCCTCAGGGACTCAGGCCTGTGCCCTGTGTCTGGGCAGAGCTAGGCCAGGGGTCAGGGGCTTTCCTTTAGCCTCTGGTCTTACGGGACCAGGGTTCTCCGCTGCTACGGGGAGATGGTGGCATGCAGAGGGGTGGGATTTCCAGAAGGGGCTTCTAGGAGCCTCTCCATTTCTGAGAGTGCTAAAACACAAACACACACACACACCCCACCACCACCACCACCACCACCCATTTTGCCCAAACCTGAGAGCAGAGATTCAGGCTCAGGAGTTGGGGGACAAGGCAGAAGGGTCAGAGGTCACATAGGCTGGGCCAGCCCCTGCAGTCAGCCAAGGCTCAGCCCTTCCCCACCACAGCTGTGCACAGGGAATGGGAGGTGGATATCCTGGGAGGGGGCCAGAGGAGAAAGGCAGCAGGCAGGAGGACCCTTTGCCTGTCCCAAGCTCCTTGCAGTCATCCTTCTGGTGTTGTCTGTGACGAGGGCCTGGGCCTGACTAATCACTGGGCTCCTGTCCCTTTTTCCCCTCTCCATGAGCCAGTGAGCCAGAGCCCACTTGGCCTACAACAATACATTTTATTCACGAAACGTATAGCCTGGCCGCCCAGGGGCCTATAGAGAAACCGGCAGGCCAAGTCCAGCCTGGGAGGAACCAGTTGTGAGGGGCTCGGAGGACCTTTGGTGGGATGCCAAGGTTTGGGGGGGTCACTGAGAACATGGGAAGCCTGGGGCGGGGGCCACCACAGGGCTTGGCTTCTCAGGATAAGCCCAGCTGTTTGGAGTGAGAGGTTGAGGGGAAGCAGTGTGGGCTGGGGAAAACCAGCCAGACTAGGAGTTCAGGGCTGGAGTCTTAGGCAAGCCGCCAGCTCTCTCTGGGCCTTAGTTTCCCCATCTGGAATGTCAAAGAGTGCATGAGACAGGAAACTCAGAGGTAAGGGGCTGATGTGGGGGATTCTTGTAGATAAGAGGCCTGGGGCTGCTTAGCCTGGCATCCTCCCCTGAGTGGGCCCAGGGGGCTCTGATCGGGCTCTCCAGCTGGCAAGGATCCACTGCCTGCCAGGAGATGTGGTTTGAGAGAATGTTTCAGGGACACAGCCGCAGCCACACTTTTCCTGGCGCCTGTGGCCCTTGCCTTGAGCTGCCTGCTGGTTCTGAGGCTGCAGGGGAAGCTGAAGCCCTCCTGTTCCTCCCCAAATCTCCCATTTCCTGTTTGCTTTATAAACAGTGTCTACAGTTTACATAGGGCATTAACTCTGTCACCTAGTTCCATGCACAGAACAACCCATTGAGGGTAGGTACTGGTACTGTACCTGTTTAAAATGAGGAAACTTGAAGCTCAGAGAGATTAAGTGTCACAGGGTCACAGAGGTTAAGGGTCACAGAGCCAGTAAGGGCAAAGCAGGACTGGACCTCAGACTGTCAGACTTGAATCTTCTGCTTTTGCATCATGAATCACAGGCAGCTGAGGCCAGTGCCCTGTGGCATCAGTCCTGGGGCAAGTACTCTCACCAGGGAGACTCTTGTCTAAAGCACACAGCTGACTGGGGCTCAGTGCCCCACCAACAAATCCAGCGGAGGCCAGGAGTGAACACCATGGCTGGAGTAAAATCAGGCAGCTCCTAGAGGGCCAGAGACAGTTGGGTAGAATTGGGGTTGGTGGAAGACAGGAAGGCATTCCAGGCAGGGGGGAACAGGTGAGGCAAAGGCTCGGAGGTAAGTGTGGTGGGCACATGGTGCCCTCAGTACATATGTTGACTCAGGAATGTGGCCTGGAACAGGGTGGTTATGTGTCAGGGAGCTTGGGGAACTCAGATGGTCAGAAAGACTGAGCTTGAATTTGGCCTTTATTCTGTAGGCAACAGGGTCCCATTGAAGGTTTTGGAGCAGGGGACTGACTTGGCAGAAGCCTCATTTCGAAGTTTAAGTTGGCAGGCAGCATCAGGTCGGAGCCAGGCGTCCATCCAGGTGGTAGTTGGAGGAATGCAGGTGTGGGGAAGGGCTCCAGAGACCTCCAGACCCCCGCCAGGGGCTCTGAGTAACAAGGGGCCCATGCCTGGACAAGACTGTTACAAAGTCCCCCTTCCAACCCCAGAGGGGCTCTCCTCTCTAGAAGGGGTACACCCCTTCTCCGTGCCTCTGTCAGACCCTTCCTATCTAAAGATGAGAGGCTTCATCCACTGCCCCTGCCCCTCCTCCTCCTTTGGGCTGACTCCGCCAGCCCCCAATTTTCCAGGCCTTGGCTGGGAGGGGATCCAGAGCAGCCTCTGTGGGATGACATCACCCACCGGCCCGCCTGCCGAGTAATCCACTCTCATCTGGATACCTGCTCGCCGCACATGCCTGCCTGGGCAGCCCTGGGCAGGCGACATCCTGAGAGGCACGTGCCAGAGAGAGGGAGCTGGGAGTCTGCATGTGCTGGGGGAGGGGAGAGCAGCCAGGAGGGCGGAGTGTCTGTGTGTCCATCTGTCCATCCCACAGCCTTTGGAGCAGCCTCCAAGAGGTGCCACCTCCTGTCTTCTGTGCTCTGGAATCCCTGGAGAACATTCTCTTTCCTTCCTGTGTCCCAAAATGTCAGTCTTCAGAAAGCTTAGGCCAAATTTCCAAGGGGCTGGGGGGCCAGGACGGTGGAGGTGGGATTTTTTCCCCCTCTTTGAAATCTTGCCTCAGATTTCTTTGGCTTGCATTAAAGTAAGCTGAGGTCTCTCCACTGCCCAGCACCCCAGCTTGTCCTCTCTAGCAGCTTCTGGCCACAAACTCATCGCTCCTTGCTCTTCTGTGCCTCTGTTTCCCCATCTCCCCTTTCCCCCTTCCACAGTTGTCCAGTTTTCCTGAATGTCAGAGGTGAGGCCCTGCCTGCTTTAGCTCTAATGGCTCAAAACGAGCCACGAAGTCACTCCGATCATCTGTCTGCCCGTTTGTTCATTTCCTTCATTCATTTTGCAAACACTAACTGAATGCCTGCTACCTACTGGGCCCTGTGGTCTGCTCAACAGATGTAGCAACAGCCAACAAAGAACCCACACTCCAGTCTTTATCAAACACCACCTGTGTGCTGGGTGTGGGAAGATAGGGTGAGGAGGCTCCCTCTGGGAACCAGGGATCAATGGCTCTCTGCAGGCGGCATATAGTAGAGAAGTTCAGAACACCAGCGACCCCCTGTCTGGTGGGTGTGGATTCAAGTCCCAGCTGTGTGACCTTAGGAAAATTGCTCACCCTCATGAGCCTCAGTCTGCCTATGTATAAAATGGGTCTGTAACAGAACGTACCACATAGGGTAGTTGTGAGGATCCAGCAAGACAGCAAAATGATGCAGTTGGGTGCTTGGCATCGTGTTGACCGTGAGTGAGCCCCTGAGGGTCTGCTGTTAATTGTCCGTATAATCTGGGCTCTTGGGATTTGGAAGCTCTCTAACCCACGGGAACTCCTCTTTTCTGTTTGAAGCCTGAGTTTTCCTTCCCTACAAACTGGAAAGGGAGCGCCTGTAAAAGGGCAAGGGCTGGACCTTTTTGTGTTAGGTTCACTGCAGAGGTGCTCTTGGCCACAGAGACACTGCCGTCCCCCCAGGGGCACGGTGGGAGGTAGTCTCTGTCAGCACCATGCCCGGCACTGCCTCTGTCCGGCTGGCAGGGGCAGGCGCAAAAGCTGGCCCCATGTGAGTGCAGAGTGGGCTGGCCCTACTGCCCAGCTGTTGGTTGCATTTCTGCCTGAAATCCGATCCTGGCTTTGGTGGAGCTGCCTGGGATTGTGCATGCGCATATCCATGTGGCAGGGCTCAGCAGGGACAGGGTCCCTTCTGGGGCTCCAGAGGGCTGAGCCGGGGCTGCAGGCCCCACACCTCATGGGAGAAAACCGTCAGGGGCAGTGAGTTTCTTTCCTTCCATTGCTCCCTGCCCTGGGTGGGATGGGGCCTTCCTCATGGAAAGACCCAGAGCTCTAAGCAGTGCCTCTCTCCCCTTGCCCTGCTGCACCTAGGAACCACAGGGGAGGAGGGAGTGTCCAAAAAATACTGACCAGTTAAATCTGGACCTCTGCGGGTGGGACCCAGTCTTTGGTATTCTTTAAAAGCCCCCCGGCCAATTCTGTGGAGCCAAGTTGAAGATCATTGTGCTAGAAGAATGAGTGTCTAGAAATAGAAATCAGAGAGGCAGTTCTTTAATGGAAAGAGGGATGGGCTTGAACCTAAAACAGTGAGTTTGGTTCTCTCCATAGCAGCTGTGTGAGCTGAGGCAAGCCTCTTGCCCTCTCTGGGCCTCTGAGTTGTCTTTTGTGAAATGAGAAGGTAGAAAGGTTGTGGTGAGGATAAAATGGGACAGGGTACATGCCTGACACAGAACATGTGCCGAGTTAGACTTAGGCGTGTAAGGAATGTGGCTGTAGACTAAAGCACCATGGGAGCCATAGGAAGCCTCGGGACCCTCTCAGCCATTACTATAGCCATGCAGGTGGTGTGAATCCCCTAGCCTTCCAGGAGATTGACAGATGTATGGGGTGGTAGACACATAAAGTGTGCTAGGAATTCCCTTTGGGCTGCAGGTGGTCTGGGAAGGCTTCCTGTAGGAGGTGACCAATAGGTCTCTGGTTTGTGGTTCCTTTCAGCTCCTAGCAGGGCATGCCCTGTCTTAGGTGTTTTGTCCCCACCTCTGGGAGACTCTAGCCGATCTGCCCTCCTTCTGCAGAGCCCCATCTTTTGACCCCTCAATTGCCAGAGGGTGACTGGACACTTGCCAGAGCCTGACTACAAGGCCCAGCACTAGAAGGTAGAGGGAGACTGAATCAGTCTCCATGTGGCCAAAAGGCAGCAACCAGACTGGAGTGAAGCCGGCCTAAGGCTGGTCTGCCTGCACCAGGCCCTGGGCTCAGTGGCAGCGCCTTGGTGAGCTGAACTTGAGGAAAAGTTGGGGGGGGGGTTGGAGGGGGCAGGCTGGGCTCGCCTGGCTGCTGGCGCTGGGACTTTCTTCTTGGGTTTCAAGTAAACAGTCTCGGCCCTCCTCCCCCTCCCCTGCCTCCACCCCTGGCTCCTCATTCGATGGGTCTCATGTGTTTCTATTTAAGGGTTGAGAGTAAACCCCAGTGATTGGCGGCCTCAAACCCTCTTGACTTCTCGCCTGGGCCCGGGCTGTGGAGACTTCTCTCCTACTCGCTCCTTCTCCCTCCCGAGGGGAGGACCACTGCCTCTTTTCCCCGGGTTCACAGGGGCTGGGGGAGAGGCACGAGCCCTCCTCCTTGCCTTGCCTTTCTCTCTCTCCTCTGCTCGGCCTCAGCCCTCATGGGCGGCCCTCCCGACCCGCCCCTGCCAGCCGAGGGGTCTGGGGAGACCACGTCCGCACCAGGCCTCTCCTCCCGCTCGCTCGTCCTGGGCTGTGACTGACTCATCACAGCGGCGGGCTCTTCCTCTCCGCTTCCCGGGCCGCCGCTCGGCCCCGGCTGTCCCCCCTCCCCCGGCCCGGCTCCCCATGTCCCCCGGTCCCCGCGGCGCAGCGGGCCGGTGTGGGGCCTTGCTATATGGCCTGGCCTTGGGGCCCGGCGAGCTGCGAGCCCTGGCTGCGGGCGGCCCCTCGGAGCGGCAGCGGCGCTGGCGACGGAGCAGCCTCCCCCGATGGACAGGGGGCGCCCCGGCCGCGGGGCCATGGCCGGCCGCTGGCTCACCGCGTGCTTTCTGCCCTCGCCAGGTGCCGACACCAACGCCGAGCCCATGATCCTGGAACAGTACGTGGTGGTGTCCAACTATAAGAAGCAGGAGAACTCGGAGCTGAGCCTCCAGGCCGGGGAGGTGGTGGATGTCATCGAGAAGAACGAGAGCGGTGAGTGCCCAGATGGCCGGCCTGGCTCCCGGGATGGACGGGCAGACAGACGGATGTCTGGCTGGTTTTGTTCCCTACCTCCTCCCCCACCTCTGCAGCTGTACGTTATTTCCATCTGGTGGGGGAGAGGGCTGAGGAGGCCGAAGTTTCCCCTGTTGGTTTGGGCTGCAGGCCAGCACTTTGCCTGGTGGTGGAGGAATGTCTCCCCAGCCCAGGGAAATGAACCGGCTTGTGTGCGTGCGAGGCCAGGGTGGCAGAAGCCAGTTCAATGGCCCAGCCCTGTTCGGGGTCCCCGTGCCCACTGAGGCTCCAGGGAAGGTGGCTCCCGGCTCAGGGGCACCTTAGGGCAGCTTACCCTGTCGGCGCCATCTGCCAAGCCAGGGTCCAGACAGGGGCGAAGAAGCCGACTGGCTGGTGGGGAAGGCCGGCCATGACGTCACTGTGGGGCCAGGGTTCTTGGACCCCTGGCCGGCTGTCTCAGGAAAGGCTAGGCCTGTGGGGTTTGGCTAGTGTCTGGGTGGTGAGCTGAATGCCTCCTGCAGAGCTGAAGGCCGCCAGGACCTAGGAAGAGGGCCCAGACAGGGGGATAAGGAGGCCGGGGAGGGCCCGATGGCAGCGCCCTGTCATTGGGAGCTGAGGCTTTTGTCTCGTCTGGGGCCCTGCCCATGGCTCTCCAGGGGCTGCTGGTTCCACGGTCCTCACCCGGGCCACAAGTGTGGCAGGCGTCTCTGTAGGTGGAGAAAGGAGGGTCTGAATCGGTCAGTCTGAGGTGCAAGGCCAAGACATCCCTCAGCAGTTTGCCCATATCCTGCTGGGGCTTGAATTAGTTCCTGGGGTGTTTTGTTTTGGTTTCAGTTAGCTGCAGGGGAGGGTCCCTTGCACGGGATCCTCTTTGGGCAGTATTTGGACACTCCCAGAGGGGAGGGGCCTGTTTTCCTTTTCCTGTCCTACTCAGTTCCTTTCCCTTCCAATATTTTGAGCTCTGAAAGGAGGGCAGACCAAGGGCTGACTGTACCCATTCTATAGATAGAGTAACCAAGGCACAGACAGACTGAGGGGAAATGAGTCCTCTGAGGGCGAAAGCAGAACAGGGACATTCCCGGGCCCCTGGTTCCTATGCCTTTGAGCAGCAAGTAGCTGTAGAGATGCTGAGGAAATCCCAGCAGACCTCCTGGGGGAGGTGAGCTGAGGCTCCTGCTGCAGGAGGCCCAGGATCAGTGCTCCCTGAGAACAGAGCTGTGATGCCAGCACAGGTCAGACTCCTGGCCCTCCTGGGTCTGGGGTCTTCACAGACCTTTCAGAGAGGTCAGGCTTTGTCCTTGTGCTTGGAGTCATTGGCAAGGTGGTTGGCAGAGGCCGTCCCTACCCGACGGAGCCACACCCCTAGCCTAAGGCCTGAGCCCTTCACCCAGGTGCCCGCACTGGTCTCCTGCCTGCACACCTTTGCCTTCAGCCTCTGTCCTAGTACCAGCCCTACTTACCCGTCCCCACCCCTCACCCTGCCTACCCCTCACCGCTGCCCCCCGGGAAGCTGGCATTGTCACAAGGGCCTGGCTCTAGAAACCCTGAGCACCTCCGGACCCAAAGGAAGGGATCTCTGATGGTGGAATTGGAGGCGCCAGCTGAGAGATACGTTTTGGAGCTTGCTCCGGGGGGAGAGATGTGCCCACTTCTCTGTATAAGGTCAGGGCTGTTCAGAAGTAGAGTTCTGGCTTAGAGACCCTCCTGCCACCTCCCCTGCCTTGTGTCACCAGCACAACTATATAACCCCCATGGTTCTGGGTACCCGCCACTGGCCAGGATGGGGAAGAACCCATACCAAAGTAAGTCAGCATGCTCGGGGACTCTGATTCCCAGGGATGTCTTTCCTCTACCTTCCCATCCCATACCCAGGATTCTAGGAATACTTGGAAGTCCTGCCTAGTCGGGGGGTGGGGAGGCCTTGACAGAGTGGGGGGCCTAGAAAAAGCATAGAGACACCTCTGCTCCTGAGAGGAGTCCCTGATGGCTGTGTGAGGGGGCTCAAGCAGCCTCACTCCCCAGTCTGACTCACAGACCCTCAGAGGGAGCCACTGTCCCTGGAAGCAGGATTCTGCCCACCACCTACTGGCTGGGTGGCTGCAAGTCCCTTAATCCCTCTGGGCCTCAGTTAACCCTTCTGTAAAATGGAGATAATTTGGTGGCTGCTTAGAAGCAGGAACTGGAGTAATGATCCCCCTAAGCCCTCTTCTCAGGTCTGAACTCCATGGCTGGGAGCCTCTTTAGGGCCTAGTCAGATAGAGCCTCCCTGAACATGGCTCTTCTCCTTCTCCAGGACTTTTGTGTCTTTACTGTCGGTGGAGAGAGCTGCTCAGCAGCGGGCGTTTGCACCTGGACCCTGGAGCGCTATGTTCCCCATGCAAACCCACACTATCTGTTGCTGGCAGAAACCAGGGGGCCTGGAGTATACAACCCGTTTAACCAGAGAAACTAAGTGGGTGGAGGGGAGAGAGCAGGAGGACCAAACTGCAGATCGTTGGGACAGTGGTTTCCCCGTTGAAGGATGCTGGAAGGCCGAGGTGGGGGAGGGGAGCTGTGTTGTGCACCCTGTAAGTGGGCTTTGGAAGCAGTGGTAAGCGAGGCTTTTGAACTCTGTAACAAAGACGCAATTGTTATGCCTCTGACCTTGGGACATGGTGGGCGTGTTCAGGCATTTCCACTCCAATTGTTGGGGCAGTAGCCCCATTTAGCACCATCCCCACCCCCCAGGGGCCTTGCCTTGCTCACTGAAAGTGGGGACTCTGCCTGTGTCCCCTTCTCTCTTGGCTAGACGTCCCTCAAGTAGAGTGTCTACAGAGGGGTCCACCAACCTCTGGCTGCTCATCCAAGCCCTCTGGCTGGGACCGCAGCCACCCAGCGATTTGGAGGTGTGGTTGTGCCAGGGCTCTGTAATCTCATTGGTCTAAAGAGAGATGTGTCTGGAAGGCAATTCAGAGTAAACACCTGGTACCATGTGATAGGTATCGTTTTACTGGAATCAGGACATGACCCCTTGCAGTAGAAGGCTCTTTAACAATTTTGTGGCTGCGGTAACAGGCTGAGAGGTTAAGTCGTTTTCTTAGAGTCCAACAGCTGAGATCTCTGCCCTCGACGAGGACGTGGTGGGGGGAAGGTGAGAACGGGCTCATCCCAGGTAGGACTGCCACAAGCTGGAGACGCTGCAGGTTGGGGAGAGACACGGGCTGGGTGAGACGACCACAGGTCTCCCGGGAACATCGTTGCAGAAGGATGACTCTGTGTCCACCTTCCAGCGTGGTGGGCATAGGTTGTGGGAATTCCAGTTGTTAATTGTTCCTTGGAACTTGGGCCAAGCAATAGCCAAGAGGATCTGATGTGTACCCAGCACCGAGGACAGGCCTATTCCCGGGAATGTAGATGGACAGAAGTCAAGGACCCCCAAAGTGGGACCTGAGTGGCTTCAGGGAGAGCCTTTTTGATCAAGGAATGGTCCTGGGGCCGAGCCAGAAAGCACTCTTTTTCTCTATTCACGAACAGGGACAAATCCAGCAGAAAGATTAAACAGCTTTGCTTGCTTTGACAAGCCACTGTTATCTTGTCCTTGGGAACCCCACCACGCTTCCCCCAGAGAGCAGTACCTGAGACACCTCCTTTGTGGGACATTCTTATGCCTCAAAGACCACATTGGCTTCACCTTCAAGCAGGTATAATCTAGTCTGACTTCTGGCAGTGTGCCAGTTGCTCTGGTCTCTGTGTTGAGCAAAGCTTGTCTCCAATCTTCCAGGATTGCTTCCTTCTTCTTAGGACTAGAGGCCCGGGCCGACGCGGGGGGTTACAAGTCACCAGATGCTCATTCTTTTCCTGCCTCTGCTTTCCTTCTCTGGGTCTTTGTTTCTTTCCTGGCCCCAGCGTGATAACAGTGGGAGTTCTTAAACTTCCTCGGAAGCACAGAGCTAGAGGACTGAGACCAAAGCATTGTGCTGGCAAGGAATTTTGAGCTCCCCTGGTCCATCCAGGTGAGAAACTGTACAGGTGAGAACACTCAGCCTTGGGCAGTTTGCACATCTCCATCCCCTCCAAAAATCACCGCTTTAGTCCCAACTGAGTACTGAACAGAGGACAGAAATCCACTCAGACTTGCTCGAGAGACTCCTGAAAGGCTGCAGAAAAATCTCACTGAACCAGACGGTGTGAAGTACATCCCAGCCTCATGGGAACCAGAGAGTTGGCCCGAGCCAGAGCAGCCATGCTTGTCTCTGCCTCGCTCTTGGGTATACCCTGTAGACATCAAACCCAGGGGTCTTCTCCCTGCAGAGCGGCCTGCCTCCTGCTCCCGTCCACTTAACATCTGCTGTTGGTCTGTAGGGACCAGACTGCAAGACTTTTCAGTGGCAGTCACTGCCACCCCCTGACTGTGACGTCCCATTCTCTGAGTTCAAAATTTGAAGTTCGACTCTGAATCCGATTGGTTCCTGGCCAGCCAGTGAACCGGCAGACCTTAGATCAGGTGTCCCGCCCTGGGCCACTCAGCTGTGTCTGGGAGAAGCCCTGCGGGGTGTAAGCATGGCTGCCCGGCCAAGCTCCTCAGCAGTGGCTGTTGGAGAGCAGGTTTTAAAGGACAGATAGAGGGGCCAGGTACCCAAAAAGGTGTTGGGCTGCAAACCCTGTCACTTGTTTAGCAGCTGTGTGTGTAGTGGAGAAACAAAGAATCTGGACTCTGAGTACTAGGTTTAAGGTCTCATGCTACCCTGACTTCGTGATGCGCGTAGGAATCCCTTGGTTTCCTCACCAGTGTAAGGGGGCAGCGGGGGCAGTGATGCACACTGCGTGGGCTTTTCGGGACGGGGCATCGGATGTAACCGTTCATTGTTTGACAGAGAAGACAAGCTAAGAAGCTTTCCTCTCAGATTTGTGGGTCGTGATGGTTTTGTCCTGTCAAAGATAATGCATTCTCCAGCCGTGTGTGTTTTGAGTTGGAATCTTTTCAACATTGACGGATGTATCTCTTCTGTTACTTTGAGATTTCCTGATGAACGTTGTTATAACTGGTTCTACAAGGGCTTTTTATAAGGGAGAAAAGTACTTATGTAGTGTTCATTTATCCGCGCATTCATTCATCTCACAGTTCTTGAATACCTCCTTCGTCCCAGGCCCCGTGCTGGTTGGGTGCATAGCCATGAGGTTCCTGCCCTTATGAAGTTTAGACTCCACTCAGTGAGAGCATTCCAGACACTTAAGGGGTGGACTGTATGGTGAGGCTGGGGCAACCTTGCAGATCGGCGACGTCTTTGGTGGACTTCTCTGATGTAGCTTCTGTGTCATCGGCTTAGACCATGTGCTTACTGAGGAACCATCCGATCGCTCGTTCAGACTGCCAAGCTACCCTAGAAAAGAGCTATCCTGATAAAGACAGGATAGGCTGTTTCTAGAAACGCAGGTTTATTGTAGCCTGCATTGCAGATAAGTAAACTAACACTCTAAGCTCTGCCACAGCCTTTTAAGAGTTTGGTTCCAATGAGCCAGCTGCCAGCTGCGTGTGGTAACTGGTCCCCATGAGGTCCTGTCTCAGCTGTCAGACAGCCTTGGTCCTCTGACCTCTCTTCTCTTCCTAAGTATAGTGCATGCACGTTCCTGCTACATCAGCCAAATCAGCAATTTCCAAAGTCCATTCTGGTCTAAGACTGTCTCTGGCGTGCAGTTCTCTGCTTCACAAAGCTGGCTGCAAAGGGAAAGGGCCGCAGAGCATAAATCCAGGAGCAGAAGCTGGCATCCTAAGTCCACCTGGGGCCCCTTAGCCCACTTTATTCACTGCAGGCTGGAGATTGTTTTGAGATGGCAGGATAGCCTAGCGATGAAAAACAGGGACTTCAACTTAGATAAGACTGGTTTTCATCTTGACTTGGCACTCGCTAGTGGTGAGCCTGGGAAAGTTAGTTGGGTCTTCTGAGCGTCTGTTTCCTTACCTGTAAAGTGGGGATAATTGTACCCACAGCCAGAGGGTTGGCCAGTTCGGGAGGAATTCAGTGCTTGGTGCAGGGCCTGGCACACAGTAAGTGCTCAGGACATGGTGGTCACCAGGAAGACTGCTGGACGAGGGCAGTCCTGCCACAGATTGATCTCGGGGCCCCCGGCACGCCTGTTTTCCTCTTATGGCCTCAGTTTCCCTGCCTGGCCAGAGAATGGATTGCACTCAGTAGTGTCTGAGGAGTCTCTCAGCCCTGCTGGTTTGCAAGGTGGGTAGGGCAAACAGGGTGCTTCCTGCAGGTCAGGGAAGCCCCAAAACCATGTTGGAGACCAGAGTTGCACCTTCAGAGCCCTTGCTTGGGTAGCTGTCCATACCCTAACCTGTGACAGGAAGAGCTGGAGACAAAAGTCAAGCTCCTATTGGTGACCCAGAGGCGGGATCCTCACGAGGTCACAAGCTTCGTGCAAGGCTGAGGGAAGAGGACCGGCTCACCCGTGACCCCTCACGCTGGCTTGACATCACTCTGTGGCTCTGTTGTGTGGCACGGAGCTGAACTACGGGGGACTCACAGAGTCAGGGAGGGCTGCCTAGAGGCATCGAGCCGGGCCTTGGCGAGAGAAGGGGTTAGATAGGCAGAGAGGTGAAGGAATTCCAGGTCCACATGAGGGAATCCCAGGTGGAGGGCTGGGCCTGCTGGGGCTGAGACAGCAAGGCAAGTGTCTGGCTGCCTCTAGCAGGTGTGTCCTGACGAAGAAAGTGGACATTGGGCCTCAGTGGAGGGGGAGGAAGGATAGGGCCACGGGAAGCTGATGAGCCGGAGAGGGACGTGAGGACGGTGGCGCTTGAAGCCGCGGTCCAGCTGTGGGGAGGAAGGCGGCAGGGGCAGGTGCCTCGCAGAACTGGCCCTTGCTCTCTCGTCGAGCTAGATCTGCACAGGCTGTTGTCAGGGAGGCGGCCAAGGGCTTGTCAGCACTGAGCACGGCCAGGGCCAGCCACCTGCCTGGAGCCAGCGGCCAGACGGCTGGGGGGAACCGTGGCCATCAGGGCGCTGCCGTGTCTCGCCTCCACTGGCTCAGGTTGGGCACACGGGGTGGCTGGTCACTCTGACCTCATGGTGGCTCCGTGGACCTAGCGTGTCTTAAAGCCATTCCCCTTGAACAGTCATTTCTGAGTAAAAGGTGTGTTTTAGCAGTGACCTTGGAAATCCAGCTCTAGTGAGTACCCGAGTGATGCCAGCTTCTCTCCGCACCAGGGCAACACCCGCTGCCTTCTGTTTTGGGGGGCAGATAGGTTTACACTGAGTCTGTTCACGGGCATCTCCAAAATGCTGCTTTTCTGGGTTTGAACACCAAAGGAACACTTAAACCACACGCTGCCCAGACCCTAGCAAGACTACTCTTCACGTGATCTGTTGTCCCTAAATCCGTATTAGTTTACTAAGTGCCAGGCTGGGGTCAGAGGTGATGAGGCCAACAAAGTCCCACCCCCTGGGGCTCCCGTGGAGTGGTGAGACAGTCACAAGAAAACCAGGAAAATAATTTGAGATTTTGAAAAGTGCAGAACAAGAATCAGGGCCCTATGACCATGAATAAGCCGGGGGGGGGGGGGCATAGGGCGTGGCCAGGGAGGGGCTTTCTGAAGGCCTTCCTACTGAGGATGCATGGAGCTCAGTGAACAGAAGAAGACCCAAAGGCCCCAGTTGGTTTGGGGAGGCTGGTGGTGAGTGAGGGCAGAGAAGTGGGAGAGGCTGGGTGGTACCAGGCCTAGGCATGTGGCCCCAGGTGTAACGGCCACCATATCCTAGGTAGGAGTCTTGCAGTATAGCCAACAGGTGACCTCACTACCCTCCCTGGACATACCCCGGCCCAGGGGCCCAGGGAGCAGGCACCACCAGGTACCCCTGGCTGTTCCAACACGCATGCACGCCCTGGGCCTTTGTCGCCGGTAGAAGTGACGGGTCTCCCCGCATGGCTGAAGTGCCAGGAAAGAGCTCCCCGCACAGCGGTCCCTCCACCCTTACATAACAGATTTCCACCCTGCGATTGTGGCACTTTCTGGGGAGTATAATTTGTCAGGACCTCAGGGAATTTGGGTTGAGAAATCGCCCCTTGGTTTTTCCCCAGACGATCCCGCGGCCGTGTGATACTACATTCTCGGCACTTGGGTTTCCCGGAATCACTCGTGGTAGCGGCCTTGACTGCCCTCCTCGCTATCAGCATCTTTTCCGATTCCATAACCTCATCCCCCGGGCTCCCCGTGCTGACCTGCACTCCTGCTCTCATCCCGGGGAAAAGCCAGGGTGACCCAGTTAAACCAGTCGCCCTGGGAAGCTTGGTGGGAGCCAGTGTTCACTGGGACTACGTGGAGAGCAGCTTGCGGCTCATGTAACCCCCAGTGTCATTTCTACCTACGCTGAAAATGTGCTATATGGAATTCTTGGGGGCTTTTTGTTTCGTTTAATTGTTTCGGCCCCACCTCCACATTTCCCTTCTGAAGCAGGCACTTTTTAGTCTCATGCTAAAATACATTTGCCTCCCCTAAGCTTTTATTGGACTAAATTGTGGGGAAGTGGCCCAGGCTCCACGGGAGGTGAGAGAAAGCCAAACTAAGGGAAAGAGTCTGCCAAGGACTGGCCATAAAGCGAGCAAGCCACGAGTAGGTTTTTGAAATTGGTGTGCAAATCCCTTTTTCCTGTTACATCTGGCCCATCAGCACTGCCCTGAGTGGCCCTTGGATCACCATGTCCCAGAACCTTGTGTTTTAAGGGACATTCTAAACACAGTGGCCTGAAGCCTGTGAGTCTGTTCTCTTTGTTCCCTGCTGGGGCCGGGTGAGCAGGGGGTGTCCTTGAAGAGGTTAAAGGCACCTGGGGACGGCCTGCTCACACCTGCCCATAGGGGATTTGGGACATTTTTCAATGTGACTTCTTTCTGAATCAGAATATTTTATGTTTTACAAGATATAGAACCATGAAGTTTGTAAAACATATTGGGAAGACGAAGGGCAAAACTTGGCATTGTCTCTCAGAGGTGGAAATTGAAGCCCAGAGAGGTTAAGTGACTTGCCCTGAGGCTGCACAGCTGGGAGGTAGGGCGTGGACTTCCAACACGTGCTGTTTATCCAGTGTTTGGAAATCTGGATGTTTGTGTATCTCGTGCTTGTGGATTTTACTTCTTTAGAGAGCCAAGCCCCAGAGGGCTCTGCTGTGTGAGTTCCTCAGGCCACAGAGAGCAGGAGAACAGAGGTCAGTCTTGCTAAAGCCCTGGCGGGGATAGGAGAGAAGTGGTCAAAAGGCAAGTTTCCTGCAGAAGAGTTGTGTGCGTGTTCCAGCGTTCGGCTCAGCCAGGCCCATGGCCGGGGCTGGACTGGACGGGTAGATGGGTTGGGGGCATCTGTGAGACCTGCTCACCCGGGCCCTGTGGGTATGAGGACAGAGGCTGGGCCATGCTGGGCAGGGCCCTAGCCTACTCCGCTTTCCCCTTTGTCCAAATAAATAGACCTGTCCCGGCCCCTCGCCTCTCCAGACCCAAGGTAGAGCTGCCATCCTGCCTCCTTCCCCCCTCCCGCATGACATCTTCAGTTTCAGCCCTGTATGAGTGACCTCCTCCAGGGGGGAATGCTTCCAGACGATGTGGTTTGCTTAGTCAGTCGACACACGTGGAGCCCCTTGCGCGTGCCCTCTGGTGTGCCCAGCATCAGAGTGCAGCACTGGACAGGCAGCGGCCGTCCCTGTCTTCCTGTTCCTGGGGGGATGGCATTCCGGGGCTCCCTCTTACCTGCTGGGTAAAGGCCCAGACGCGATGTGACCAGCATTTTGAAAGCATACCTGCCAAGTGCAGGGCAGACAGCACGGTGTTGCTGGGGTTCAGGCGGGACCAGAGGGCAGGACCAGAAGGCTGTGGGTTTTCGTGTAATAGTGTTGGGTTCAGAGATGGGGCAGTGCCTGTGTTCCGTGGTCAGGAAAGTCTCCCGGGGAAGATGGGCCTTGAGCAGGAAGGAGGCAGGGGCTCCAAGCTGGGTGAACCAGGGTGACACCTGCCAGGACACAGAGAGAGGCCTGACAAGCGCTATTGGACCACAGCGTCTGTGGCGGCCTACGGGAAGGTGTTCATCCAGCAATGAGCAGGCTAATAAGGAAGTGTGTCGAGGGCCTTCAAGGGCCCCACACGTCAGGTGAAGGAGAGCTTTCCCCCTTCCTTTCCCACCAAGCTGATGGAGACATTTCTGACCGTCTGCCTAAACCTCTCCTTTGTCAGAGGAGGAACAGAGCCTGGAAAAGGGAAGCCGCCCACCCAGTGTCCCATGGCAAGTACAGGGCCAGGCTGCGGCACAGCTGTGGACCATTGCTATAGAGGTAGCTGTCTCTGAGGCCTGCTGGCATCTCCCGGCCTCACTGAGGCCTTGACGCCCTCTCAGGCCTGGGCGTACCCCAACTTGAACCCCTACTGACTGAGGCTCCCCGACCCTGGTCCCTCAGCCTGCTGCTAAAGCTAGAACCTGGAGGCCCAAACTCAGAGGTCCTTGCTACATTCTCTGTACCCCCATACATTCAAACAGTCTGATTTTTCAAACATTGTGACTTCCCTCCTGCAAGGTCATCTTCAGATCCCCTACTTGAGAATACGGACTCCCCGCTGTTTAGCAACACCGCTTCTCTGGGCTGTGCCCCGGCTGGCTGTGGGTCTCCCCCCAGACCAGAGGCTATACCTCCTCGGCCCTTCTTTCTCCCCAGGAAGGTGGTGAAGCTGCTGTTGAGGTTGGCCAGGCCTCCGGTCCTGGGGTTTCTGGATACTCTCTTCTTGTTTGTTTTCTGTACTTCTAACCGGCGCCCTTGTAAGGCCCCAGCCTTCTCTGCTCAGTGTACTCCTCATCTTTTGAGCTGCTGTGATCAGGGTTTCCTGAGGCAAGGCCTGGGGTCTTGGGACCCCCACCGGCACCTGTAGTGTTGGCTACAGGCCTGTCCAAGGCCTGGCCCGGGCTCTGCTCTGGGGGGCTTTCCACCAGTTGCAGCCACCCACGTCTTGCTGGAGCCACTGGGTCAAGGGATTGCCACTTGGCACAGTAGGAATGGGCCGGGCGGTGGTGTGCCCTCATGGAAGGAGTGCCAGGCTTCATAGAAGAGGATCTCCGGTGCATCTAGGTTCCAAGCTCAGTTACCCACTAACCATGTGACCTCAGGCAAGTCACTTTACCTCTGTGAGCATCCTCTTTCCTCACTTACAGATGGAAATGGGATTGAGAGTGAAGATAGTGGCCACAGTTGTGTTCCAGATACCAAGCACCCCATTCCCATGACCATCATGCTTTTACCCAAGCCAGGCAAGAAGCCGGCCTTTCATCTCCGTAGTTCCAGAGCTCCTAAGGTCCCTTCTAACCCCTGGGGCTCCGAGAAAAAGCCAATTTGAGCTTAGAGGGAGCAGGTGAGGGGAATTTGACCATGTTGGCAAGCCTTCAGCCAGCTCTCCTAAGCAGCCAAATGGGTCACTGGCTGCAAACATCGTTGGGTTTGTAACGATGATCACAGGGCTCATGGGCTCCTGGACACCTTTGGAATGGGCTTTGTGAGGCCAAATGCTTTGCAGATTAAATTTCCGGAGAAAGAACAGCTGAGAAAGTCTTGAGCTTTGCAGAGCCGTTTCTGTGCTGTGGCCGCAGGAGGGGTGTGTGTGTGTGTGTGTGTGTGTGTGTGTGTGTGTTTTCTCCCCTAATAAAAAGGAGGGGGTAGGCAAAAGAAGAAGATGGTCCGATTCCTCCAATCCCGATCCTCCCTCTCCCCTTCAATTTGCATCAGCCAATGGGACTGCGGGTGCTGCTGTGTTTTCTAGGCTGGTGCTGGTAACAGAAGGAATATGATTAGTGTTATGGAATTTCATGGTTGGGGTTGGGGGTGGCTTCTTCCCCCCTTTTTTAAATAAATGTTTTGAAGAGTTGCCCTGGAGAACTGCTGAAAGCAGCGGCTGATGGACGTTTTTGGTCATGTCAGGCGAGGACAAGATTATCCAAGTGAGCAAGGGTGTCTCTCCCCTTCAGCCTGCTGCTGGGTTCCAGGGCCATCCTGCCAGAAAGCGAGCAAGGGGCCGTAATCACAAACAGGCCGGGATCAGTTACAACCAGAAGTATTACTTTAGACTCTTGGCTTTGATGGGGAAGAATGCAGTTTTCCTTGCCCCTCCTCCCCTGTCCTTCTCAAGTTTAACAAGATCTGTGAAAGCAATAGCTCTGGGATGTAAAGAGAGGCCAAAATTCAAGGCAGTGAGGGGTCTCAAAGGCTCTGGAGGGCACCCCCAGCTCTGCTGATACTGGAGCAAGGGTTTGTCTGGCCCATTTCTTCTTGGGTGAACTGGAGAAGCCCAGAGTCTTTCTTGTGTGCGTAGGGCATCCTCACCTCCGTTTTGCCCACCAACCAAGTGTCCTTGACCCTTCTGCGTAGGTAAGCTGGCATTTTCTGTGTGTTTGCGGTGTATCTAGCACTGTGAGGAGGAGGGGGCAGGTGGAAATGTAATGAAAATAGCTTTTAAAAAGAACGAAAAGAAATGAATGGAGCTCTCACCACTTCTAGCCCCAACCCAACCCTGGGGGGCCCGCGTCTCAACCCCCTCCCCTCCCTCAACCAGCACCTCCTAGGTGAGCGTCAGTTCTGCTCCTTCACGCTTGGGGGTAAATACTACTGCTCCCTGGAGTACAGAAACCATCAGGGGCGTGCTTCCCCGTCATTGGTAACGGGAGCAGAACCAGGGTTGGCCAACACCTAGACCTCCTTGCCAACAGGACAGGATTTTAACTGACTGCTCCTTGGAGGAGAGGAAGGAAGTTGACCTCATCCTTGGGGCTTTGCACAAGGGGAATGAGCATCCAGGGCTCCTGCCCCAGTGCCTCCCTTACAAGTGTTTAACCCCATTCTTCTGCCTCACTGTGCAGCCAGACACAGACTCCCCTCCTTGGACTTCAAAGGCCTCCACTATTGGTGGGGCCAGAGCATCTTGTTGGCACTGTTGTGGCAGCTGACAGGCGGATTCTGTACCCCAGGGGCCTAGCCTGCCTTCCATACACCCATCTCTCAGCCTCCATGGGGCCATCCCACCACCTCAAGGCCCTTGGATGAGAAACTTCATTCGAGAGGTGGTTTCAGGGTTGGGGAGCCTGAACGGAGTGAGAGCCTGGTTGGGTGGGACATTCACGTTCTAGGCTAAGGGATAGGCCGGAGCCAGGGGGCTGAAAACGATGATGATATTACTCACTAACTGGGGAGTGCAGTTCTAGCCTGCCATGGCTGAGGGTTGAGTCTCTGCTGAGATGTCTTGGGCCTGTCACTGCTGGGACTTACTCTGTTAAAGGACAGAGATCTTCATGGCCCACCTTGACCCCTAGATTTCTGTTATCTTACTCCATGTAGGCCTCCCCACCTGGGAACTACTTGTAGGATGGAGTCTGTCCTCCAAGGGCCCTGAAGTCAGTAGAGTGACCCCATGGAGGCTGGGAGAAGACAGGTTGGAGGGCAGGCTAGGCCAGTGATTGCCCAGCTTCCTCCCCATCTCTCTGCCATCAGCTACCATGTGGCACATTGATCAAAGACTGGCCCTCATGCAGATTGGGAAAACCAAAGCAAGAAAACAAGCAGAGCTGAACAAGGAAGACCTGGTCATGGAACTGATGGTCTAATGGGGAAGCAGACAGTTCCCCACTTCTGACCCAGCTGAGGGGCTGAGGGTCATTGCTGTGTCGTGGGGCATGGTGGTGACTGTCTTTGGGTATTGGGGCAGGCGGCACCAGAAACTGACAGGGTAAAGGTAGGATAGAGCTCCATCACTGATTGGCGCCCGTGGGTGCCAGTCACACTGCCTGGCCAGTCACTAATGGTGCAAGTCTAGAATGATGCACCTTGACCTGGGTGACCTCTGGGGCATCTGGGCTAAGGTCTATCTGTTTTGAGTGTGGCCTTTTCTCCTTGGATTTGAGTAGGATCTGTATTAGACCAGCTCTTAGGAACTAGCAAGACAAGATGGTACCCAGAAACAGGAGAGAGACTGAAAGGGAAACGGGACAGGAAAAGCTCAGGGAGAGAACCTGTCCCTAAATCACAAACCTGGCTGGGGCTCCAGGATGGTTATCCCAGGATCAGAGTAGTTGGGGCTCAAGTTAACCTATTTGCTGCTTTCTAGAGACTCTTAATGTTGGAAGCTGTACGAAGAGTGAGGGATCGCTAAAGCATCTCCTGTGTGTCAGGCGGCGAGCCGAGCCCCTTTCTCCCTGTAGTCAGCACCACTGACCTATAAAGCACAGGTATGATGACTTCCATTTATGAGAAATCTGAGGCCCAGAGAGTTCAGGAAATTTGCCGGCTTCTTCCCTGTGGACTCTGCAGCCTGCTAGTGAGTTCTCTGCAGCTCCTCAGGCTCGGAGTAGGGTGCCATGGCCAGGGAAGCTGTGTTTGGCATAGCCTTCTCCCCACCCACCCTCTGGGGGTTGGAGGCAGCAGATCTCCGGAGCTGCCCCTTCCAGAGCTCCATGTTGTGCCCACCAAGGAAGAGGGCTTTGTGTTTTCTGTAGGAGAAGCCAGGACTCCCAGAGTCCCAGCGGAGGCCTGCACCAGCCTGTGGGGCTGCTGGTGGCAGCCCGGCCCTCTGCATTCCTCCAAGAGCCTCACCCAGGGCGTGGGTTGTCCCTGGTGCCTGGCTGGGACCTCCCTGAGCTTTGCTCTTCCATTCCTGTGAGGGGAGAGGCCCAAATGAAAATGGCCGGATCAGGTATCCAAGCAGCCTACGAGAGAGAGCTTCCGGGTGGGAGCGTTAGCTTACTGGCTAGTCTCGGGCAAGACGGGCAACAAGCAACAAACATCTCCTGGTCTCAGGTCCCTGTGGGCAAATCCTCCTAGGTGAGCCATGAATTTGGGGGGCTGGAGGAGGAAATGCCATCTCAGGGCCATATAGCTACACTGGACTCGAGCAGGGCAGAAGGCCCCGGATCAGAGGGAGGAGTGTTGGAAAGAAGCCCACCGCCGACCCTGCACTGACCCCAAGAGCTGGACTCGAGAGATACTTGAGGATAAGGAAGCAGGAGAGCCCGCGGTGTGTGGGTGGAGAAGCCAGGGAGGGGGGAGGAAGTCTTAGGCCCACGTGTCATGGCACTTCATTTTCAACAACTGTTTATTGAGCCCCTTCTTTGTCTGAAACATGGAGCCAGACCGGGGCTTGAGAGGGTGCCAGGATGAGCGAGCCTTGGCCTTTGTCCCCAGAGAGCTCTTGGTCTAGCAGGGGGAGGCAGCCAGCACAAACCTAAGATCGGGGGGCCGGGGGAGCACAAGGGCAGGAGAGCAGAATCGCAGCTGGCAGGGATTCACGGGAACATGGCAAAGGCGGTGACTTTGAAAGACAAGGCCTGGGCTCAGCAGTTGGTGGATCCGGGAGACCCACACTTTTGGGGTCTGCTGGGTGTGCACACAAAAAAAGCTAGATAGAGGGCATTTCGTCCCAGGCTGCATGGAAGGCTTATGTTCAAATTCTGTTCTGCCATTGGGGAGACAGTGTGTGGCCATTTTGATCCTCAGTTTCCATATCTATAAAATGGGGGTAATATTTTGAAACCCATCTTGGGAAGGTTGAAAAAAATACTGTAAAGTGGTGTGTTCATTTTCTCTTCCCTGGTAGACAGGGGCGGGCCACCATCCAGTCCAGACAGTGAGTTGTATTGGGGGAGCGGGGATAGAAGTCCATCAGGCCCCTGAGATCCCGTGGAATAATAACTCACCCACCCCCCTCTCCCTGCAGCCCACAGACTCTTTGAAGCGTTTTCCCATCTGTTATTTCAGAGTGGCTCTCTAGGGCTAAGTGGGCCGGGCGGCTTTGTTTCCATTTTTCAGAAGAAGAAACTGAGTTTCAGAAGGGTAAATGGTTGGCACCTCAGAGCTTGCTAGCGGCCAGGCCTGGATTTGAATCAAGGGGCTGCGTATTCTTAACCCAAGCCTCCTTCTGCGAGCTCGATATTTCCCAGGGAGGGGGTCCTAGAAGCATATGGTGGACACAGCATTAAATGACATGGAATCCCGTCACGAGAAGGTTATTAACCTTGACTTCTCTTTCACTCCGCATTGGGTGAAGGGCTAAGTGTCTGTTTGGGACCTCTGTGGTGTTAACATTTGTGGATGTTGCCTGCTTGTTCCATTGTTAGTTAGAAAACCTGGTCTTAGCCTTGGTGTCTTCCTAGAGCTTGTCTTAATATCTTACTAGAAGCCTATAGCTCTTACTAGAAGCCTATAGCATTGTCATTTCAGTGTATGCATTTTTCCAGTTATCCTCTGTTTACACCAAGGAATATTGGCTTTCCATGCCATGTAGCATAGGAAACTGCCTTTTTGAAACACAAAAGTATTTCCATTTTTCTCTTAAAGCAGACACTAGTACGGGTACCACTTGGACAGCTCCACTGATGTCTGGCGCTCAGTAATGCCCGAGGTTCAGGAAACGCAGTTAGAGGACCTCAAGTGGGACGCTCCTGGGTACCCTCCTTCTCCCACAGTCTCCTAGAGTGACACCAGTGGCTCCCAAATTCCAACTGGGAAAGGGGCCTGGAAAAGCATCAGTATTGGTGGTGGCTGTTCCCCACACAGCGACGAGGAATCCACGTTGTCAGAGAGCTGTTGACGTCAGGCGGTACAGAATTTTGCAAGGCCTCTATTTAAAATTCCCCAGAAATTAAATAAGGAGGGTTTGGAGGGAGGAATGCCCTAGACAAATTGTGGAGTGGGTTTGTTTTGTTTATGGAGATGGTCTGTAAAGTTGAAATTGCCCCCGTTTTATTTTTGCCCCAACTGAGGAGGGCCTGAACTCAGCTGGAAGTGAGGGGATGGTTGTCAGCCTAAGGCTTTTAGTTAAAGCCAGCTCAGTTCTGTGGCCAAGAAGCCTCCATTGTTGGCAAACAGAGAAAAGGGAAAAAATACACAAACTCCTACATCTATACTTCTCAGGCACTAAGCAAGCTGGTTTAAAAATACAGATGACTCCTCTTATTTCCAGTGACGGGTACCAGCCACAGAGGGGTCCCTCCGCTCTTCTCTCCAGGCTGGAAACACACATATAAAGTACCAGACACACTGCTAGGTGCTTTCCATTCTCTTTGATTTCTCGCCACAACCCTCGTCCGCACATGCTATGTAATAGCCTCGCCTCACCAACGGGGACACTTCAGCCTCTTTCCTCAGTCATTTGGAATGACCAACTATCACTGTAGCCCAAAGTGGGCTTCCTAAAAATGTTGACCACGCGACACATGGTACATGGCATGACTTCCGACGGTACAGAGAGAGAGTGTTAAATACTTCCGCAACACACAGGGAACCGGGGTTTGTCCTGTTCCCGTTCTCTTCCAAGCCTTCTGACTTACCTCGGCTTGATGGCCCACTGTCTTGGACCCCTCTCCAGGAAATCTCTCTGTGTAACAAAGGGGGGAACAGGCTATAGGTGCAGCCCCTTCAGACCCAGCATGCTCAAATTCCCTACATTGCTTTGTTCTCTGTAATTTTATGGTTGGGCTGGTGGTCCTGTTTATTCATGGTGGTGATCTGAAGTTTCCTAAACAAATTATCTTCTTGAAGTTAAAAAAAAAAAAAAAGTCCGTTGCTTTAAATATATATTTACTCTGTGAACCACAGCATACATAGCACAAGGATATGGCAAAAGCCCCACATAGTGCGGAGACCTCTGAGGTTGAGAAATGCTGATCCAAAGTCACTCTCTCCTGGCAAAGCCTTTGGTAAAATCTCGAGCCAGAAAACGATCAGCCTGAGTGCCCTGCCTTGCTCTGCCATGTGGGCTCAGAGAGGGTGAGAGAGAGAGGCAACCTGGGGATGGGGCCTGAAACCACCTGTTAGCCCCCCTCCTAGGTGGGGGGGGGTGGCAGGGCAAGAAGGGGGTGGCGTGAGCCACGCCCATGACTGCTGAGAGCTGAGTCTGATTTGTAGACACTGATGGAGTGGAGAAGCAGAGGAGGAGAATGGTTTCCTGGCTCATCCCTGGCTCATCTGTCAGGTGGAAATTTGGGGAACTAATGGAGCAGCTGGTGTTGGCCGTCTTCTGCAAAGGAAGTGGCAGCTGGAGTCCTTAAAGGGAGCTGTGTGGTTTCTGCCCTGGGAGTCAGACCCAGGTGCTGATCCTGCTGCTGTCCCTTCTAAGCCTGGCCCCTTGGGTAAGTCACCCAGTCCAGGGGGCTCCTCACGCAGCCTAAGATTTCACAGACCTAAGATTTCACAGACAGAGGACATACTGAACTTGCAGTCCGCCAGAGCCCCAGGACCTTTCTCATCCTTGCCGTCAAGTAGGGACGCCTGTGCTACCCGACTGCCTGGGACACTCCTGGTTGGCACCTGATATTTTGGCAGAGCTGTGAAGAGCACCCTCCTTCCACACCAGAACGTCTGCGCAGTAAATTATAAGATGATAAGATCACATGTCCTCTGGTCTATCTACCCCTTTCCGTCTTGTCACAGTTGACCCGTCATTACCATCTGTTCAGACCTTTGCAGCAGGGGACAGAAGGGGGTGTTCCTGGCACAGCTTTCAGTAAATGCGACGGTGCCTGCAGCTCAGCCACTCTGTCCTCATCTCCGACCGATTAAAACATCCAGCAGGACCGGCTCCCAACAGAACCTCCATGGGTTATAACCAGCGAACCATCACACGCTCTTTGGAAGTAGTCCACTCTCAGCTGCGAATCTCTCGGCGAAGCCCTGCCGCCCCCAGGGGGGTCGTGAGAGCTCCAAGGCCTGGATGGCTCAGCTATGACACATCCCAGACCCGCCGGGCCAGCGGTTCCCTCGTTATCAGAAGCCAGCGTGGTCTGGCCCCCTTCCTTCCTGTTGTGTCTTTCTGCTCCTCGCTGGCTTGGGAATGCTCACAACCCCCTTGCAGGCTCTCCAGCCATCCCTCGGGGCATCCATGTTTCACTCCATCAGAACCAGCTTTGGGGTTGCCCATCTCTACTGTGGAATTCACCTTCTTCTTTGGAAGTTGGCACTCTTGCCCGTGCTGTGTCCTCTGGCCTTGCTCCCGTGTCCGTGTCTTCCAGGACCCCTGGTGGTGGCCTGGCAAGCTCTCTGTCAAGTGTTCTCCAGACCTGGTCTCAGCACCAGCTAGTGAGAGCTGTGGAGGGCAGCCTCTCAGTGTGGCCTTCATCCCCGCCCAGGGTCCGTTGGCCCACCCCCCTCCCAGTCAGCACTTTCCAGCATGGGTGCCCTGCTGCCTGAGAGAAAATGCGGGGCCGTGGACAGGAGTGCAGCAGACCCCCTTCCCGTCTTGAGCTGGCCTCGCCATGCTGTGCCCTCTCAGTCTGTTTCCTCTTACCTCCTGCTCTTGCTCTTGCCTGGGCCATCAGGAAAACCCACTTGTATTACCCTGAGCATTATTTCAGGCGTTTGCTTGTGAGGCTCTAACCTTCCTGACGGGATTCTCAGAAGCTCACCCCTCTCCTGTGACGTCGAAGGTGAGCACCCCTCTCAAGTTTCTGGCAAGATCCCCACCTTGAAGCATCATGTGCATTACAGGGCTGGGCCACATGTGCTCCCATCACTCTGCCTGTCCTGTTCCCCCCACCAGGCTGCCCCTTCCCTCCCCTCCTCTCCTCAGTTTGGATCTGAGGTTCAGTTCAGGACTCTGAGAATTCTTCCCTGGCTACTCAGTTTCATCACTGATGTCTATAGTTCCTTCAGCAAACGTTGTAGCAACAACTGCCATGCGTGGGTCACACTGCCCAACTGTTCCTGGAAGGGCCTTGTGCCGTCTTGTATTCTCTGCTTCACCCGGCCCCCCACCCCCACCCGTGTCAGGCACAGAACCAGACCCAGCTTTCAGTAGCGACCTGCCAAAGTCAAGGGCCAATGACAGGGACACCAAGAGACACACTCCCTTGAGACTCCAGACACCCAAGACCCACCTGCCTCCCTGCCCAGCCCTAGCACAAGTCACTGAGGGGCATCAAGGTCATGGTTCCTTCCTTAAAAACCCCTGCAGCTTACACTTCAACTTCAATAATAGCTCTTTGGTGAGCCTTGCTAGGAACCAGGCCGGATTCTGAACACTTCTGTAGGTTAACTCCTGTACCCCTTACGACGCTGGGAGATAGAAGTACTACTATAGGTCCATTTCACAGATGAGGAGATGGAGGCAGTTGCCCAAATTCGAACAGCCAGTTAGTAGCAGGGCTGGGATTGAAACCCAGGCAACCTGGCTCTAGAGTCCTTGCCTAAAACCATGGTTCTCTTCTACCTGTCATTTTTATCGTGTGCCCCACCTCTGCCTCCTGTGTGCCTCCCCATAGCCTCAGCCTTCTGGGCCCGTCCAGTGAGGGGGGGCGGGCTGGATCCGAGTTGGGGGAGGAGTGGCAGCGGCCCACTGCTTGCTGTTTTCTCGCCGTGGACTCCACGGAGCCTTCCAAACTGACGTAGCAGCTTGTGCTAATGGTCTTGGAATCCAGGCCTCAGGCGCCCAGGGAAGGTTCTGGGGCCCCCGTAGCCTGAGAGCCCCATCTGGGGGAAGGGAAGGCCATGGGCAGCAGAGCAAGGGTAGGTCTCAGAGGTGAAACGAGAAGAATGGATCAGGCAGGAAGGCAGGGCTGTGGGGGTGCACTGGGAGACACTGGGGGAGCCCTTACCCACTCCTGTTTGCTTTGGACCGAGGCGGCCGCGTGCTGTGAGCTGGAGTGTGTCTTGGCAAGAGGCCTCAGTGACAGAGCCTTCTGGCCAGGGGAGGCCTGGCCGAGGGTGGGCTGCCTTTCGTTGTTCTTAAAGGCACAGCATGATTATGGGTGGCCAGCCTTTCCAGTGTCTCTGGTCCCTCTCAGGTAGAAACCTCAGATCTGCCCCAAGGTCATGCGAAAGGGGTCAGGGCAGGTCCAGGGCAGAAGCAACAGTCCCTTAGGGCCCAGCTTGGGGCCAGGTGTGGTGTGGCCAGGTGGGCAGCACGGTCCCAGGTGCCTGGCCCCCTTCAGCACTCTTCCCCTTCTGGGCAACACCCCTGCCCCCATTCAGGGCTTACAAATCCTCACTGGCCCCTCTTCTCCAGACCACTGCAAGGGAAGAACAGGGGAGTGCCTGGGCAGAGCACCCCTCAGAGGAGCTGGAGTCTGACTGATGGGCATCGTGACTGGAGGCCGTTGTTGGAGGCCTGGGGACCATGCCTGTGCTGTCCCTAGCTCTGTCCCCCACCCCGCCCTGCCGGCACACCCTTCCCTTTGCGAGGCCTGGCCTTGCAGTAGCGCTCCACCGACGCTCCGCTCTGCGCTAACCGGCGTCAGACCCTGCGAAGGTCCTGGAGGAAAGGGAAAGAAAGAGCCAAGGCCCAGAAGTAACCTAAAGTCGGCTGGGCTCTCCCAAACTCAGAATCTCACCCTGCCTGTTACCCTGCTGGGTGGGAACCCAGCCCTCTCCTGCTGGCCTCAGCGCCCATACACTGGCTGTACTTGGGCCCATCCTGTGTGCAGTGCAGGGGGAGGTGGGGAGAGCGCCTGAGGCCTGGAATGCCCGGCACAGACCAAGGGCTTGGTAGGCACTTGGTTATCGAGTACACCGCACGTCCCCGATAGCAGGCAGCCCTATAGGCAGATCATAGCGTCCTGGTATGATGAGACCCTGGGGAGGCCAGCGACCTGTTCCAGGTCACAAGCTAGACATGGTGAAGGATCCAAACCGAGGTCTTGGAAGAGGGGCTAAGAAGTGCCCATGGGCTGAATCCTGGGGTGGGCAGGGCTGGGGAGGGGGGCGTCAGGGAAGGCCTCCTGGAGGACAACACCCTGAAGAACAGGGGGAACTTCAGAGGGAGAGGAAGGAGCAGGGTCCCCCTCCCCCACCAGCTGTTTTGTCCTAGGCTGAGCTGTGACCTCCGAAGACTTTATTAACGTCCTAATTGTGTGCAGCTGGCCTCCTCTGGCCCTAATGAGCTCATTATCCTCTCTCATTAAGGAGGCCATTGTGGCCTGGTCAGCCCAGGGACAGCAGTGGCCTGGGAGTGCCCGTCACTTCCTGCTGGCTTTGGCCAGGCTCTGCCCCCTCTTGGAGAGGTTAAGGCCCCCAGCCCCTGGTCCAGATCCTCCCATCCCCACCTTCTGTCTGTCCCCACCTCTGACTCTCTCTTTCTCTCTCCATTTCCTCTCCACTCTTTCCATCCCTCCCCCAGTGCCAGCATTGCCAAGCCCCAGTTAGAGTCCATTTTAAACTGGCGCAACAGCTGAGGATCATGCTCAGCCTGGAAGGAGGGAGACTCTGGCTTCTGGGCCTGAGCTTTTCCTCTTGGGACTGGGGATCCCCTTCCCTGCCTAAGTTGGGTGCTCCCCCTCCCCTCCCTGAGCTGGAGGTGCTGGCCAGGCTGCCCCGGTGTGACCTTCTCCCCGCTCAGCCCCTGGGCCATTGTGAAGTGGGTTCTTACTGAGGCCCACAAGCAGGGTTGGCTGCTATGACAAGTGACATTGCTGTTCTTTCTAGGCCTTTGCCCTCTGGAGAGGGCTGGGCCCCGGCCTGTCTGGCTGAATTACACTGTTCTGGCACTGTGGAGACATGGCCCTCAGAGAAGAGGCAGCCAGGCTCAGGCAGCATGCAGGGGACTGGCCAGCTGGGAATTCTCCCTTTGGACTTAGCTCCAAAGATCACACCTAGAGCCCCCAGAATGAAGGCTTCTCCTGCACATCCAGTGGGGGGGGGGGGCTCCCTTCTCAGGGCCCCTCTGCAACAGTTTGCAGTTTCCCACTCAAAGCAACGGACGTGGTAGCCCGTCTCCTGCCCCCTGCCAGGGGTGGGGGAACACGTCAGCATAAGGGCGCCCTGGGTAGGAACACCTGCCAGAGGCCGGCTGCTGGGCCTGGAGTGCAGGGCTCTGCTGAGGGGTCTCCAAGCCAGCCCAGGCCCTTCGGGGGTCTCTACCCTCTCCTGTTCCACCACGTTCTCTGTCCCCCACCTCCTCCCAAAAAAGAGCTTCCTCCCCTTCTGCCTGGAAACAAGGGTTGACTTCTCGGGGCAAGGCCAGATTTGGCAGCCAAGCGGAACAGCCGTCCCCATCTGAGCCCAGCTCTGGCCACTTCATCAGTCCAATGATAAGTCCTTTCATGAAACCTCACTGAATTTCCTCTCCCACGAACAAAGGCTGAGAGGATGGGAGAGGAAGGTGAACAGGCCAGCTCGGAGTGTGGACCCATCTTCCTGGGGACATGAAAAACGCAGAGGTGGCTCAGATGGGTCCCTGGGCATCCGTGAGTGCTGGCCACCTCGCCTTCCACAACCTGTGGCTTCGGTCCCCCCAGTAAAGCTCCTAGTTTCTGTTTAGTGTGCCAGACCCTCCGCGTGGTTCTTGGTCTTCTCCATCCTCCCGCTAGCCTGCAAGGCAGATGGTAGTCTCACCCTCTTGCAGATGAAGTCATTTTACAGGCTCTGTCCCTTTCCTGAGGCCACAGAGCATGGAAGTGGCAGAGCTGGGATTCAGACTCAGATCTTTGGCTCCAGCACTTAGGCTCTGTGCCTCAGTTTCCTCATCTGCCTGATGGGTTGCTGCAAGCTCAGTTCTGCCCTGGAGACAAAGCAAACACGGTACTTACAGTCTCAGCAAGACTAATTCTCCAAGTGCATGAGCCGCTGTGAACTGTGGGCTTGACGCTTGGGACACTATTGGGATTTGGAGATCAGTTAGGGAAGGCTTGCCGAGGCGGTAGGACAGGAGAGTGGAAGCTGTAGGACCTCTGTCCTGGGGGACTGTGTGAGCTGAAGGATGGGAGCCAGGCTGAGGATAACCCTGACACGTGTGGAGCAAGGAGGGAAACCCCAGAGACCTCTCCCCTCTGGCCCCACTTCCCACTTGCTATCACGAACTGCATTAGCTAAGGAAAGAGCAAGAGATAGCTCCTCCCATTCTTCTGGAACCCCTGGAGGCAGTCCCCGAACTCGACAGATTAACTACACAGGCATAGGTGCACACATCCAAGTCCATTCACCACAATGTATTGAGTGTGTCCTGATCTACTCTGCAGGCAGAGACACCACCTGGCCACCCATGGGTGCTGACTGTTAGTCTAGGGCAATACCAAACAGCCACCACCATGTTGATAAGAGCTCAAGGTTTTTGACCTCCAGCTCTGTGCTAGGCCCCAAGCTAAGCTACTTCTTTCTCATTTATCCACCTCAACAGCCTTAAGAGGTAAGCGCCGTTAATTATCCCCATATCAGGGAGGGGAGACTGAGGCTCAGAGAGGTTTACTGATTTGCCCAGGATCACACAGGAAGTAGCAAGCCAGGACCTGAATTTGTGTCTTTCTGACCCTAGATCCCTAATTATTACCCTCTGCTTCCAGAGGACCCTTCCCTGTACACAGACTCTCAAGTACACACAGCCCTGCATCTTTGCTCGTCGGATACACCCGGGAATCACACAGCGACGTGTATCCCGTACCAGCGTCCAGGGGCACACGTGCAGGGAGTTCCATCTGCCCTTGTGCACACACCCGAGAAACTCCTTATCCACTTCCGTGGTGGGTAAGAATATGGCTCCTGGAGCCTGACTGCCTGGGTTCATTGAGGTCCAGCTCTGCCTCTTCCTAATCATGATCTTTGCCTCAAGTTCCTCATCTGTAAAGTGGGGTTGATGATAACAGTAACACTCCACAGGATTCTCGAAGGTTAAATAAGGTATATAAAGTTAGCACCTGACCGTAGTCATCATCACGTCGAACAAATGCACACGCCTGCATAGAAATGTACATGGGCATAACATGCCTCCCGTGTACTCAGAGATAGCCTCGTCCACCCACCCCCACCCCCACATGCAGCCGGCACACTCCCTGCCTCTGGAAAAGAGGATGCCATGAGCGCTGGAGGTGAGCCTGGGAGTCCAATAGGACTGGCTGATACCTGAGCCCTCGCGGCCAGCTGCCCCCACCCCCAGGGGTTCAGGCTCCAGTTGCTCCTTGGAGGAACAGGAGGGACTTTGGTCAGGAGCCCTGGTTACAGCAACTGATGTCTGAATGCTGGCATCTGGGAGAGGCTTGTCAGCAGCTGTGGGTGGGCGCGGGCCCAGAGAGCCTCCCCCAGAGGCCCAATGGTGTGACTCATGCCAGGGCGCTTGGGAGGTCTGCATGGAGCTGGGGTGGGCATCTCGCCCACATTCCCCCATGCCCACCTGGGCGGTGTTTGAGCCTGTCCTTCTTTGCTCGGTGGAGGTGCCCGCAGCCAGGTCAGCAACAGGCTCGTCTCTGTAAGGCCTGAGGCAGGAGGGATCTGAGACTCGGAGCCACTCAGCCTAGCTCTGCACATTTCAGGGCTGGAGTGGAAGTGCAGTCCACTGTTCTCAGCAAAACTGTCAGGGTCCCTGGCTCTTGGGGGAGAGGAGGCAGCAGGATGTACAAGGAAGGATTCTCAGAGGGTGAAATAAGGAGATGGGGAGACAATGCCAGCAGAAAAGAGACCCGAACCCTGGGATTATGAGGCCCTTGGATCCAAGGGGAAAGGCCCATACAGAGGCTGGTCCCCAATATGGCCCCGGGGGGAGAGGGCGAAAACAGGAGGTCATTAGGCTGATGGACTCACTTCATACCAAATGAGGATACAGACAAGCTCGGATGGGACTGATGGAGAAAATCTCTGCCTCCCACCCTTCCTCCCCCCACCCCAGCCCTCCTGGTGCCCACAGAGGGACTTGCCTCCTTTGCCTCTATTAAGGATGACTTGGAGTGCAAAGTCCAGAAAGAGAAAGCTTAGAAGACATTGACTGCAGCCATCCAGGAGACCACCAAGTTACCTGCTTTCCTGGGAAGCCCTGGGCTCATATGAAGAAAGGAGGGACTATTCCTCCAGTGGGGACAGAAAGGGATTGTTTCGGAGGGTGGAGCTGGCAGTGGCACACCTTGGTACAGAAGAAGAGGCTGGGAGGGGCTGCGCATGAAGGGATGTTGGCAAATCCTCACCAGGACACATGTTTCCAAGTTCCGCTGTTTCTCGGGCACATCCCCGTTTTTTCCCATGACCGTAAGATCCCGGGCTCCAGCCCAGGCCCATCCTGGGGAAGCCCTCTCCTGGGAAGCAGAGCGCCCCTTGGAGGGCAGGCCTTCATGGTACTTCCTTAGCCCACTGGGATTTGGCTTGGCTTTGGGGGGCAGAACTGGGGCGGTCAGGCTGGTGAGGGCCTGGAGGTATGGGAGCCAAAACCTGTGTGCTTTTGGCGTTAGGGCCTGGACCTGGGGATCATGTGAGAGCCTCAGCCTTCAAGACCCTCTCAAAAGTGACTCCAAGTTGGGAATTATGGTGACTGTTCTTTGGGGCTCTTGGAGGTTATCCTGGTGAGTGGGAATTTAGGGAGGTACCAGTTACTGAGAGTGGCTCAGAAGGCTCTGTCCTCACCTGCTGAGGTCTGTGGTGGCAGACGCCCAGTGGACTTGAATTTTGTCTCCAGATTTGGCTCACGATGGTGGACCTTCAGTCACGAGCCTTGGTGTTTGCTGGATAGAGATGGCGTTGGTGAGGACGCTCGGTTCCGGTGGCTGAAACCTGCTGCAGCTTAGTTAAATAACACGGAAGGTCACCAGCCACTGGAGTTAGGGAGTCCAACGGGGTGGTCTAGCCTTAGCCCACCTGGAAGCCAGAGCCTGAACGATGTTAATCAGGACTGACTTTCTCTATCTCTGGACCATGCTGCTGCTTTACTGACTTTACTCTCAGGCCACCTCTTCCCACATAGCCCTGCAATTCCTGGTTTACGGGGTCTTAGCCTTCAGATCGCCAAAGCACTCGTGTCTGTTCTTGAGAAAGCCCTGGAACCGTTACAGTGTCCAGGGAGAGGACAGATCGGTCAGAAGATGACTGACCAGGTATGTCCACTCCTGCAGTCAAGGAGGCAGGGCCACCTTCGTGGTGGAAAAGCTCTGTGAGATGGGAACCCTGTTCCCTGGGGCTGGGCTTCCTGGCGGAGACGGCTGGGATTCCGGAGAGTGCTCCCCCAGAAGCCAAGAGAAGGGAAAAGACCCCTGCGAGTCCTGCCTTCTAGGGTTTCTTTGGGGCCTCCATCAGCCACTGCCTCGGAAGCAGCCACACCGTTGTGGCCTGGGCTTCTGGGAGAACAGCAGTGCTGCTCCAGGGAGCCCCCTCAGTGGTCCGGGATGTGCACGTGCTCCCCCTCCAGCCCCACTCTGGGGAAAGACATACTCTGGCCGGGGAAGGAAAGAATGGGGTTAAGGCCTCCACCCTGGGTTCCGGAGAGGACAGTGACCCACCTAAGCCCCCTGAGCCAAAGAGGCCCGGGCCTTGAGATCCCAGACCACTCATCCCAGGCTTTTCCCGTTCGTTGGTTAATACTGGCATGTTCTGGAGCTGTTTTAGGTCCAGAGCAAAACCGGCTGCAGCACAGAGTTTTCCTGCACATGTCCTGCCCCCACACGCGCACAGACCCCCTTCAGAGTGGCCCATGTTGTATAGGAGCCTGTGTTGACACGGCCTGGTCACTCAGACCTGCAGTTTACAGTAGGGTTCCCTCTCGGCGCTGTGGACAAGCGTGTAGTGACACATATCCGTCAGCACAGTATCGTGCAGATGTTACCGTGTCTCCTGGGCTCTCCTCACCGTCGTGGAGTTCCTGGGAGGGCAGGGCGTTCGAGAAGAGATCACAGGCTGTTTGCTACCCCAGGCCTGTCCCAGGGGGCAGCGGGGACCTAGCAGAAGACCTAGGAGGTGGCTCAGGGTGCTGGGGGCCTGCGCAGGGGTGGCACTGTTCTCCTCTGTCCCTCAGGCCGCCGCCACCTTCCAGTGTCCCCCCTTCCGGGGCAGCCACTCCCTGTGGGCAGCGATGGGGTCTCCGTGCTGCCCAGGGAGACGCCCAGGAGCTCTTGTCAGGGAACCGTCCATATTTGGAAACAGCTCGGTCATGGGCAGAAAAGAGAATCAGTGTCAGATCACTTTGGGGGTGGAGGAGGCTGGGCGTGGGATGGGGACGGAGACAAGATCCTGTGAAGTGTACGTTCTGAGAAGAGACTGAAGGCAGGGAGTGGAGGCCCAGGCCCTGGGTGCTCCGAGGGCTGTGCTCCCTCAACACTCGTTTAAATGATAAGTGAACGAACCAACGAACGAGAAAGAAAACGAGTGAGCTTTTTATCATTTGGCCGTGACTGTCGAGGGTCACTCAAGGGTGTGGTGCCCACTTAGTGTGACTGACATGTCAGCACGGTTAAGGGCAGCCATGAGTAGCACCGACGTGCAAACGCCACTGACCCGTGACGGGGAAAGGGGCGCAGCGGCCATCCGCAGGTCACCGTGACGCGTGTATCTCAGGATCCCTCTGAAAGCGGAGAATGCCAGACCCCCAGCCACGCCAGTAGTCCTGCTGGATTTCGGAGACCCTAGACGGTGTCTGTGCTCAGCCGGGGCTTCCTTGGCCTTTTCTGCAGGGTGATTTTCACACGCTTGTATATCCTTGTTTCGTTTCTCATCGTTAAATTTTTCCGTCAAACATCTGTGTAAGTGTGGGTCACTGTCTGTCAGGCCCTCCTCTCGGGGAGCATGTTGGCTTCTCCTTAGTGTGGTGCAGGCTTCTCGAGGCCAGACGTGAGCAGGGCATTTGCCAGGTGCCCAGGCTGTCTGGCTCTGTGCCCTGTCTCCTCCCCCTCCCATCCTGCTAGGTGCTCATGACTGAGTTCTCTCTTGTCTCCTCCGCAGGCTGGTGGTTCGTGAGCACCTCTGAGGAGCAGGGCTGGGTCCCTGCCACCTACCTGGAGGCCCAGAATGGTACTCGGGATGACTCAGACATCAACACCTCCAAGACTGGGGAAGGTAAGGGCCTGCAGGTTCAAGGGGAGGGGAGTACTGAGGCACGTGTGGGAAGCGGGCTGCCTCGAGGTCTTCCTGGATTGGTGCCCACCCCATTTCTGTCCCTAGGAGTGAACCCAGTTCTTCTGGAGGTAGCTTTCCCACTCTTCTCCCTAAAACCATCAGAATCCCTGAAGGGAGCTGGGCCATGTCCCAGCCCCTTCCCTTGGGACGCCATCTCACTGAGGCCAGCCCACAAGCTCACCTCCCTTCCCAGGTCTGCTTGCCCTGCATGGGGCACAAATTAGAGGGGAAATTTCCCTGGAGTGTGAATCTCAGGCTTGGGCAACTTTGGGGCAGAGACCGGAGAGAACAGTCTTAGGACTAGACCCCAAAGCTCCCTTTCCCCGTAGAAGCCCTCAGTTCCTCTGGGGGACCCCACAGAGACTCCCACCTTTGCCTTCCTGACCCCACACCATGCTCTCTGCCACAGGGATGACCCCAAGGGCCGTGTGCACACAGCTTCTGTGCTCTGGGTGTCTGTTATCCTGGGCAACAGTGCAGACACAGAGAGCAGGGCTGAGTCATTTCTCAGCATAGCAGGAACCACAAGGTGGCCCTTGCACCACTAGCCCCTCTGATTAGCTCTGGCCTGGTGGGTTTTTTTCTGGTGTTTTCTCATTGCGTTCCAAAGAGCCTTCCCCTCTCCCCGCGCCTCCAGGCCAGCGCTGGCCTGGTCAGCCTATGTGTGGACTCAGGAATCCGCCAAAGCAGGCTACCTGAGCCCAGTGAGTCTGAGCCACCTCCAGGTCCTAGCTGCCTGCTCCTGATATCTCCCAACCACCCCTCCCCCCATGTCCTGGCAGGAATGCTCGCCCTAACGGTCTGTAGGGATGGTCCAAACGGGCACATCTGAGAGCCAGGGCATTGGAGGCCTGTCACCTGGCACTCAGGCTACCTCCAGGCCTGCCCCCCCATACACACCCCCCCTCCATTCCATGCTGCCCAGGCCAAAATAAGCAGCCGGCCAAGCAAGCACCAGCTCCCTATTCATCCTTCCCCCAAATGTCCGTTACTGCGGGCGGTTGGAGCCCCACCCTTCCTCCCGTGTCAGTGCTTTATTTCAGTCCCTTGACCGGTGCTGCAGCCCCTGCAGTGCCTGACAGGCCTCCAGGGATTAGGCTCCGTCGGGAAGGGCGGGCATGTTCCAGCTGGGTGTGCGGCCCTTCCTGGCAGCTCTGGAGCCCTGGGGCCGAGCCTGCACCCGGTCTCATCTCCGGGTCTCTGCAGTGATGGAGGATTGTAGCCCCTGAGCTCCTCCTACCCACTTCCACATGCTGGGGTCACCCTGGGGTTTCTCAGAAATAACAATCCCCAGGGTGTAGAATAGTGTGTGGCCTGGTTCTTGAAAAGCCTTCCCCACCATCCTAGGAGGCATTGTTATAATCCCCTTTTTCCAGATGCAGGAACTGAGGCTTCCAGACCGTTAGCCACATGCTTGTCCTCGTAAGGCTCGAGCCTCGGTCAGCTTCCTTGGCCCGGTGCTCTCCACCGCTGTGCTCTATGCCTGTCCATGAAACGTTTTGCTTGTAAGCAACTCTGAGAGGGGGTGTGTGTGTGTGTGTGTGTGTGTGTGTGTGTGTGTGTGGAATCGCAGCCCCACCTGAAAAGACTATGCCACGAATGTCAGGGCAGAGATGTCAGGAGATGGAGGAGGGGACACCAAGGAGGCGGGAAGGAGCAGGAGAGGTGTGTGTGCACAGAAGCCTGTCTGGTTTGAAGAGACAGCTTTGTGGAGGACTTTGACCTTGCCGCAGGAAGACTCAGGCGGCCAGTGCAGGTTTGTGTGTGCGGGCCTGTGCGCCCAGCAGGACCCTCTTTCAAACAGGTTGTGCGGCATGCTTCCGGGAGGACCTGTGCACCCGTCCCCCCAGCGGCGTTCGGGCAGCTGGGAATTTTGTCACTATATCTTGGGCATCTCCACCCCGCTGGACAGGAGGGCTCGGGGCTCAGTCTCCCAGCCCAAGGCCCCAACATTGTGGTGTGTCCTCCGGTCCCTCGGTACCCACCTCCATGTGGCTAAAAGATTAGCCCACCCTGGTCCCCTGTCTGGCGATCTCTACTCCAGGCCTGTTGCCATCCCATCGTAGGTCCCTGAGCCCTGTGGATAGAAACTGGAAGGCTTCATCCCATCAGATCTCCCCTAATACTTATTTTTTATTGCTCTGGGAAGAAGAGACAATTGGCTGTTTTGGTTTATTTCTGTTATCAGACATTCTGGCATGTGGTCGTATTCCTCTGAAAGGTTAGCAGTAGGATGTAGGAGGACCGGGGTGGAGGTTGAAGACCCTCTTACCCACTGATGAAGAGGAGGGCCCAGCCCAACACTGGTGAGATACTTTCGTGAAACACTCAATCCATTGCCTCTCAGAGGTCCAGAGAGGTGTCACCTCCAGGGAGCCCCCGGGTCTCTGCCAGTGCGCCCGTGCCCTGGAGCCTTCCTTTCTGGTGGGTTTGCATCGGCATGAGCCTCTTGTTGGGGCCTTTTCCCTTGTTGGTGGGCAAAGGGGCGCAGGGTCAAGGGGGGAGAACATCATCGGGCCAAGAGTCTGGGCTCCAGAGCCGTGGGCTCCCCAACACTTAGATCTGTTACTCAGAGGGTTTCTTAACATGCCTGTGCCTCTGGCTTCATGTTTCTAACATGGGGATGGTGCCGACAGCGCAGGGCTTTGTGAAGCTTCAGCAAGATGGTCCTCGTACATGGTCGAAACTGGAGAAATACCACTGTTACTGTTAAGGGGGCCCCAGCCTGGGCGTCAGCCGAAGCTCCTCGGCCCACAGGGAAACCACAGAACACCCCCGCCCGGGAGGTCAGCTGTCAGAGTCCTTCCCAGTCTGGCCTCAGACAGGACCTTGTTTCTTTTCCACAGAGCCTATTGAGTGCCTTGTCCCCTCCCGTGCCAGGGCAGGTGGTGTCAACCCCAACAACAGCTGAAGGAACAGGTTTAGAGAAGGACAGAAGCCTGTCCCAGGTGACACAGTAACCTGGCAGTGAAGCCTCACCTGAGTCCATACCTCCAGCCTTTTGTCCAGGCCTCCTGCTTACAAGAAGCAGGTCAAACAAGACAGCCCTCCCCGCCAAGGAAAGCAAATACTTCCCAGGAGGCTTTGGTGGGGCTTGCCTCAGGTGTGTCTGGACAGCTTTCCTTTGACTGACTGCTGGCCTCCCCGGGGTGCTGTCCCAGTCTGGGGTCCAACCCACCTGGGCATCCCGGAAGAAGCCAGAGGGCTTGTGGAGCTGGGCCACGGCCACCAGAACAGCAGCACAAGATGCCACCGCAGAGAGGGGGGACCAGGCAAAAGGGGTCTGCAGCACTGAGAAGCTGAGAGGTGGGTCCCCTGTCCTTGCAGATCCAGTGGGCAGTGGGCAGTGAAGGAGCAGAACCAAGGCCCGAGGCACCCATCCCTGTGTGCATTTCACTCTGCAACATTTCCTAGCTACCGGCCATGTGCCAGGCCCTGTGCTGGCCCCCAGGAATGCCTGGAGGGCCATCCCTGTGTCAGGCTGGGGCCAAGGACCCTTTTCACCTTGCAGGTGCTAGGATTCAAAGTTCTCAGCCCGTCCCAGGCTCACGGGTATAAACCGTGGCCTCTCCCCAGGGGGCCAGTGCTGTCAGCGGGCAGATCTGCCCCCGTCCAGCAGGGGCACGCGGTTCCAGGGCTTGGTCCTGGCGATGAGGACCTGCGAGCATGAACCTTCCTTCCCACCATCCCTCCCCTGCCCCATCCCATCTCATCCTCATTTCCATTCTCTCCGCCGGTTCCGTCGGCTGCGTGTTCCATTGCCATCTCCCACACCAGTGTCCAAGAGACGCAAGGCCCATCTGCGGCGTCTGGATCGCCGGTGGACCCTGGGCGGGATGGTCAACAGGCAGCAAAGCCGAGGTGACGGTGGGAGCCGGCTTCTCTTGACCCGCAGCTGCTGCCTCTCTCCCTCTCGCTCGCTCGCTAACGCCTGCCTCCCCTCTGAGCTCTGCTCCTCTGCGCCCTCTGGCCTTCTCACCCAGATTCAGCAGCCAGGCTTTCTCTCACCTTCTGCAGCTGGGGGGCATCGGGGAGGAGGGCACAGGGGGCTGCCTGGAAGTTGGGGTGGCTTTGCCGACATCCTGTGGGTGGGGGTCATGGGACTCACGACGTGACTGTAGGGGCAGCTGGACTTAGAAAGGCTCCCTTTGCCCTGGAAGCTGCAGATGGAGAACTGGGGGTGCGTACGTCTCTGCAGCACTGTCCCGCTCGCCCCCACCCTTCATTGCCCGCTTCCTCTGAGGAGGTGTTTCCTTGGCCGGAGCTGGACTAGCAATTACTTAGGGACAGAGTAGGAAGAAGGATCAGCCCACAGCCCTCCTCCTTCAGCCAGCTCCAGGGAAACGAGAAAGAGAGTGAAAGCCAGTCCCAGCTCGGTCCCAGGGCACGGCCCCAACCAGCTCGGAGGGCGGCATTTGGTTCAGCCAGGAGCCTCCAGCGTCTTCAGCACTAGGTTTTGGCACTTTGTGAGGGGCCTGATCAAGAAGGTTCCAGGGAGGCCCCTGGCCTGCCGTCCAGGCTGATGGGGAACCAAGGCATTTGTAGGATTAGGGCCTTTCCAACATCTAGGAGCTTGGGAAGCAGGGAGATTAGGGGTGGGCCTCCAGACCCCTCAACGTCTCCAGAGCCTGCAGGCCAGCAGCGGCCCACGTCCTATCTCGCAGAGAACACAGCTGGAAGGGCGTGTTCCAGAATAGCAGGGATGCCCCGTGACTCTCACCCCCACTCCCAAAGCTTGTTCCTGAACACCTCTGACACCATGTCTTGGTATCTGCCCCAAGCCCCGGGCAGCGCAGGCCTGGACACTGAGGCGGCCCCCGCCTGGGGCTGGCTTGGCGACACACTCAGAGCCCTGGCGGTGGGAGCCCAGCTTATCCTGAGGGTGGAGCAAGGGTTGGACCCTGAGGGCTGGTGCAGGGCAGGAGGCCAAGTCATAGAAACAGCAAGAGCAAGCTTGAACGTCAAGCAGAGGCACCCTAGACCTAGGAGCGGTGGGGCAGCGTTGCTGGGGGGCCGGGCTGAGCAGGGCCAAGCCCCGAGCCTTGGCAGCAGAGAAGAGTGGGACGCTGGCCTGGAAAAACAGCAGAGACAAAGGTTTGGCCCTCCCCCATCCCCTCCAGCATCTGCTCCAAACACCATCATACACCGAGCCCCACACACAACTGTCTCCACAGGCTCACGGCCACTCACAAGTGACGAACGCTCCCGCCCGTGCACGGCCCGACGGCCCCTCCAGCCTGCACGCAGCCGCTCACACGCACACACGATTCCACTTGTGCAAGCACATGTAGACCGTTCCACACACGCGCACAGTCACAAGTGCCCCAGCAGGCTGCTCACGGCCATGACGCATGTATCCCTCTGCAGTGATGCCCGAGTACACGTACGCTTCGTACGCAGCCTCATGGCAGCCCCCCTAGCACACACGCAGTGTATACATGGACACACGTGCCCCGCGAAACGCGTAGTTCTAGAGACAGCCATACATAGGCAAATACGTAAGTGAACACAAGCCCACAACTTCTCGCCCTCTCTGTCTCTCCAACAAGAGACCTAAACAGCATTATTTCCCAGTCTTAGCCCTGAGTTAAATCAGGGCTAAGTTAAATCAGGCAGCCAAGACAAACTTGCAGAAAGTTGGCTGGGAGAAACTCCGCTGCTACCAGCAGAGCTGAGGGGGGGAAACAGGCAGTGGGTCATATATAACTAGACGAGAGAGAAGCCGTGCTTCCCCAGGGCCTCAACTCCCCAGCCCCTCCGCCAACAGGCCTTTGGAAGGGAAAGGCCTCTTGCAGTGGGGTTGGGTAGGTTGTGGGGGCCGGGAGGGGAGCCAGGGAGACTGCTGACGGAGGGGAAAGCATTTGAAAGAGGAGGCGTCTGTGGTTTGGAAACTGCAGGGCTCTCCGGCCCCCATCTCCAAAACCAAAACAGGCCTGTCCACCTCCCCCAGCCAGCCACCCACCCACCCACCCCGTGGGCGGCCTGGTCAGCCCTCCCTAGGGCGAAGTTGCCACCAACCTTTGATGGCATGTCAGAGTGACCACGGCCTCTGTGCTTCCCAGAAACCCTGAGGTGCCCCCCAGAGCTTACGGAGCCTCTCTCCTCCACTTTGATGCCACAGGGTCTCTTCTGGAGACCCGAAGCAACCCGAATAACTCAGCCCTCACCCCGAGACCATTTCAGTCTGTCCGGGCATCCTCCCTCCTGGTCTCCCCCCACCCCTGCCCCCAGGTGAGGTTGTGGCCCTGGTCCAGTAGAGGGGCCAGCTCTGCTGCTCCCCCCGGGAAACCTGGGAGCTAGGAACCTGAGACCCACATGGCACATGTCCACTTGGAGGTAAGCCACGCCTCCACCACCTAAGCCACCCCTGACAGAAAAGTAAGCCCCCACCGAGACCGATTGGAGAGTTGCCTTCTGAATGCCCATCGGTTGGAAGCTGTACGGTGCCAGGGCAGGACAAGCCTCCACGCTGGCCGCAAACTCCCAGACATCTGCGTTCAGGGCAGCCTGAGGGCCACCAAGCCCAGGGCCTTTTGCAGAGCAGCTCGGCTTCCCTGGGTAAGACGGAGGTGCTTGGTTCTGCCGTCCCTGAGAGAGTCAAGGGAGAGCAGGACTCTTACGTGGCCCTTGGTGCTCTGTGCTCAGCGCACACACCGGGGGCTGCAGAGGCTGCTGCTCGGGCCTGGTGGCTCCGGAGCTCGAGCCCGCACGTCCTGGTTGAGGCCCTGCTCACTGCCATGCAGCAGGGCAGGGCCCCTCTGATCTTCCTGAGAGAAGGACTGTAATTTTTCCCTACAAAAGCAACTTTGCCTAGGAAAACTTTAATGATGGCTTTCTGCTGGAACCACAGGCTTTTAAAAATAGCCCAGCTGAACAAAGGCAAAATGTGGAGCCCAGGCCTCGCCTCACCCTAACCTCAGAACTCTAGATCCCCAGGGCCTGGCGCTGCCCTTCTGGCCACGGCCTGGGCCAGGATTGACCGTGCCCCGCTGGAAAATGGAGTGGGACCAGCAGCAGGCAGGAGCGCGGAGGGCTGGCCTGCAGAACACTGCACTTCTCAAAGGCCCAAGTCAGAATCTGGCTGGACAAGGTTCTCAGGCAGTCTTGGCAGCTCTCCTCAGCATGGTGGCAGGGGAATCTGAAAGCTTCCAGGACTTAGTCGATGGTGAGAAAGGCCTGCCTCTGAGAAGAGCTCGCCGTCGAGAAGAGCACGCGGAAGAATGGTGAGGCGCCGGTGGGTTGTCACCTACTTCTGCCTTTGGTGGCCTTTTGGACTCGGCCAGGCCCGTCAGTGCTGCCCCTGCAGCCCAGCAGGGAAGCCGCCTCCATCCCGGAGGGAGCTGCTGCCTCGGCCCAGCGCAGGGCTACAGATGGGACCCCCGTAATCCAGAGTGAACAGATGGCCCTCCTGCCGCGGGGGGTTGGGGTGGCAGCTGCCCCCGTCCCCACTCCTGCCAGAGGCTCAGACCAGGCTGCCCGTCAGAGTCCCGCTGAGGAGTCCAGGAGCTGCCATCACAGTGGGGAGCTGGGAGGAGTGGGGCGGGCATCTGAGAACCCGGCCTGCTGCTATTTTGAGCTCCTAGAAAGCCTCCCACTTAGTGCCCCTGTTCAAACAGCCTTGCCCTTCAACGACGCACTGCCTAGTCCCTTTGGAGTCCCGACTGTGTGCCAGGCATGGGCTGGAGGGGACAGCATGAGTTTGGGGTGACCCGCTCAAAAGGTGTGGCCAGGGGGCCAGTTCCGTCTAGCTCAGCTCCTCATTCTCCCACACGGTGGGGGTGGGGATGTGGGCTCATTCCTGAGACCTGTGTGTTCCCCTGGGGAGGCTCTCCGCCCAGGAGGCGGGGTGTCCGTGGCAGCCGGCTGTGGGACACAGGAGAAGCACCTCCCTGGAAGCCTGAGCTGGGGCCCAGGTGGAGGCAGCAGGGGCGCTGAAGGAGAGAAGCCGGAGAGATCCAGGAAGCCAGAGCTGTCCCCACACCTGTCCTCCCAGGCTTTTCCTGAGTTCCCGTAGAGCACCTCCTTCCCGGTATCTGGGGAGACCCTGAGCAAGGCTCGTGGGCAGAAGGGACCCTGCAGCAAGCAGCTCCCCAAGCGGGCGCCGCCAGGCCGTGCCGTCGGCTCAGCGTGCCGGCCCGCTTGGCCCTCCGGGAGGCCCTACCTGGTGGCTGCACTCGGCGCTGCCATCCATCCTTTGGCCGCCAGACCCTTGTCTGAAAGCACATGTAACCGTTCCCACAGAACACGTGTTCCCCACAATCCCCGGGGGGAATGACCTGATGAGGTGATCAGATTAGTGGTCAGAGGGAGGCTTCAGCAACGAGGTGCCCCTGGAGCTGCTGGAAGGTCAGGGCAGGACTTCAGGGGTAGAGGTGGGGGAGGGACTCAGAGAACCACTCTGGGGCACGGATGGAAGCATGGCATGTGCAGGGAAGGGGAGGACATGGGGGGGTGGGAGCGCCAGATGTCCCAGGGACTTCCTGACTCACGCCCCATGAGGGGCAGGTTCCTCTAGCTGTGCCGTCTGCCCAGAGAGCTTTGGGGACCCTGAGGACCCCGGGCCCCAGCACCCTGGCTGCTGTTAGGAGGCTGGGAGAGCCAGCACTAGACTGCCAGGGCTGATCCAGGCCGCCTGGGGCCCTGGCTAGCTTCTGCACATGCTGGGGGCGGCATTGAGGCAGCGGGCTGAGCAGGGCCAGGCCAGGGAAGGAGAAAACAGGAAGGAGGCCCCGCACTCCAGCCCAAATAACCATGCCTCCTTGCTTCGCTCCCTGCAGAGGAGAAGTATGTCACTGTGCAGCCTTACACCAGCCAAAGCAAGGACGAGATTGGCTTTGAGAAGGGCGTCACTGTGGAAGTGATCCGGAAGAATCTGGAGGGCTGGTGGTACATCAGGTAGGAGGCTTAGCAGAACAAGGAGCTACCTCTGCCCCCCGCCCCGGCCCCGAGCGGCAGAGCCGACTGCAGACTGCAGAGCGGCCATGGGCGCCAGCAGCAGGTAGACGCAGACGGCAGCTGTGCTCCCGCAGCCCGGCCTCGGCTGCTTCAACCGCATGGCTGAATGGCTCGACCAGAGCGCTCATCTTGCCACTTCTCTCCCGGGACACGTAAAGCAGAGCCAGCGTTGCGGCCAGCGGGGCACAGGGGCCCTGGCTCGGCTTGCAGGCGGTGGTGCAATCCCCAGCCCGCTCATCTGCCGAGAGGGTCCTGCACATCTGAATTTGGTTTTCTGTGCCCGGCCTTGGCTGCCCCGTGTGCCCTGTCGCTCAGGCCGCCCGAAGCGCTGGCATGCACAGGCCTTGTTGAGGTCCCGGCGGGCAGCCCCCGCTGCCCACAGCTCAACACTGGGGGCCCCAGATGCCAGCTTGGCCCCGTCCGTTCCCCTCTGCAGGGCTGGCTCATGGGGTTGCAGAGCCAGAGCAGAAGCGAGTTCAGAGGCCTCCTCCTCCTGCCCCTCCCTCCTGCAAGGCCTAATCGCATTTCCCAGCCGAGAAACCCATTTGGGAGTGTGGGGAGGGGAGTGGGAAGCTTTCTTGGCAGTCCTGGAAGCAAACTCAAGCCTGTGGGCTTCACTCCCCTCTCCCCTGCCAAGTCCTGCCCTCTAGTCTCCTCTGCCCTGGAGCTCTGAGGCCAGCCAGCACCCTCCCAGGGGGGCCTTGTTTGCAGGAAATGTTTTTGGGTGCTTTGGAAGCGGCTCAGCTGTGGTGATTTTGCCCAGTTTCTGATAGTCCCGTATCCGTGGGCTCTGGGGACCACTTCCTCAGCCTGTCACACCTGGGAACCCCAGACCCACTCCGGGCAGGATGTGTGCTCTGAGCTGTCTCCCATAGTGGGAACAGGACTGACCCAAGGGACGTGGGCACTCAGGAGACCGACGTCAATCCGTCGTGGTGTCAAGATTGGGCTGTGCTGACAGGTAGGGTGAAGGTCATTGGCCACATGGGATTCAGCCTTAATGTGACGTGACAAGATGTAACCACCCCTGCCCTTGGCCCCATGCACACCCGTCAGGAGGGCTGAGGGGTCCCTTTCTGCTCTGTTGGGTGAGACAGGACCAGGTGCCTGGACATATGTTGCCCAAAGCCACTGCCCCTAGACTTTCACATTCTCTAAGAAACTGGACCCAACCCCAAATAACTAACAAGATCCCTCCGAGCTGTCTCTTCTAGTCAGCTCTAGTCCCCGTGGCCTGACCCTTTAGCTAGTGGGAGCTTCAACTGAGAAAACCCTCCTGAAAAGATTCCACCGTAAGAAGGCTGCCAGACACCCCCTGAAATATGCCATTTCCCACCATTCCAGGCTCCATGTTGATCCTCATTTCCTGTCTTTCTTCTCCCCTCTCCTCTCACACACACATACCCTCCCTCTCTCTCCATCCCTCCTTTTCCAGTCTGCTTCCCTCTGGAGTCATTCTGTGCTCCAGAGCTGGAAAGCAGATGTGAGCAGAGTTGGACCCAGACACACACAGCCGCTCCTGATTCCCCTGCATCTCTCTGCCCGGAATCTAATTTTATCCATGTAACAGCAGAGGAACACAACAGGGCTCGAAATGGGAGCACTCGGGGCAGTGAGCAGGCCTGACCATCACTCCCCCGAGACCCCACTCCCCATCTCCCCAGTGTTCTCATGGAAAAACACCTGCAACAGCCGGCAGTTCTTCTTCATCCTTGCTCTGAGATGTGGGAGCACCAGGTTCTGGGCCAGATGCTGCCAACAGCTAGCCTATGGCCCTCTGCTGCTTGCTTTGCTTTTCTGAGCCTTGGTTCTTGGCTCATCTGTAAGATGAGGCAGCTTTACAACTTTTGTTTCCATCTACCCCTGAAATTTCTGTGCTTCTCTCTGCACCCATTACCTTGGGAAGCCAGGCTCTCTTGACTTCCATCCATTTGTTAACTGATGTCTGCCTTCCAAGCCCCAAACAGGAGCGGGGGCCAGACAGGTGAGCTTGGAACAGGCTGCCTGTACGTTCTAGTGGTGTGAACATGAGAAGCCACCTCCTACCTAACCTTTCCAGCAAAGCTCAGACATGCTGATAGAAACTTTAGCTTTCACATTCCTTTTTCTCTCACCTAACGAACACCCAAGAACAAGGTCAGATCAGGGAGGCAGGGGAGGGGGGATTGTCAGACATCTGGCATGGAGGAGCCATTCCAAAGAGCCAGATGTATCTCAGGGAGCAGACAGGGACATTGCAACCCAGACTCAGGGGCATTGGCCAGCAACTGCTGGACCAGGAAGTAAGCTCTTCATGGGCTTAGGGAGAAGCTCTCAACACCATGGGGGGGGAAGGAAAAAGCTTCTCTTCAGAAGTCATCAAATCACCTCAAATTAAGTCAGCCCTATCATTTGCCTTTTGCTCTTGTTCATGGGTTTTGTTTTCATTTTGTTTTGTTTCATTTTGGTTTTGTTTTTCCGTACCAAAGGCTTTCTTTTTATCCAGTCGTGTGCTTTTAGTCTTTCCATTTATGGTTTTGGCTTTTGGAGTCCTATTTAGAAAGATTTTCTCAACCCCCAAAATTAAGCAAACGTTCACAACTCACATTTTTTATTTTGCTCTATGGTGTGAGGCCAGGATCGCACGTACTTTTCCTAATTGGGTAATCGGTCATCTCCAAGTGGGTTATTGATACCTCATCCCTACCTGACTTATTTGAAATGTTACCTTTTTATTTTTTTTAGATTTATTTATTTATTTGAGAGAGAGAGCAAACGCACGTGCACGCACAGCAGGCGGAAGGGCAGAGGGAGAGGGAGAAGCTGAGCAGCGAGCCTGATGCGGGGCTCGATCCCAGGAGATCATGACCTGAGCCCAAGGCAGACGCTTGACCCACTGAGCCACCCTTGTGCCCCAAAATGTTACCTTTCACGTCAGTCTGTTTATGGACTTGTTCTGTGAACTTGATCCATCCGTCACCCCCACAGTAGCACCGATACCTTACCCACTGGATCACTCTTTATGGGCCTCTTCCTATTTGGTCTTGATATGTCTATCTTTCCGGAAAAATTTTTGCAGCTACTCTATCCCTATAGTTTGCAGGAGAAAAAAAAAATTGAGCTCCAGGGTAGAGACTGGGAAGGGACCAGAACTTGGGGCTCCTACCTTCTTTTTTGTTGTTGTTGTTGTTTTTTAAGATTTTGTTTATTTATTTGACAGAGATAGAGACAGCCAGCGAGAGAGGGAACACAAGCAGGGGGAGTAGGAGAGGAAGAAGCAGGCTCGCAGCGGAGGAGCCTGACGTGGGGCTCGATCCCAGAACGCCGGGATCACGCCCTGAGCCGAAGGCAGACGCGTAATGACTAAGCCACCCAGGCGCCCCTGGGGCTCCTACCTTCTCGTGCTACCTCTTCGCCTCTCCAATAAGGCTTCCCTTTGCCAGGGGGCATCCAACTAATGCACCATATTCCCACCTGCTCCTGTCTTCTCTCTAGACTTGCCCTCTCTGTTGTGATGTAGCAGGCTACTGTGAAGCCCACCTTTCGGGCACCTCAGAATCTGAGGAATCTTCTAATCCTGATGTCCCACATTTGCCTGACTTTGCAGAGCACAAGAGCCCACACCAAGAGGGATCAGGCAGAGAACAAGGAGACAGAGAGGAAGAATTGGTGTCCTAGATGTCTTTTGCACCTGCCCTCAGTTCCACTCCTCTGCAGAGTAGTGGAATGCCTGGTGTCTCGGAGAACACAGTAGAAAAGGCTCAGCTGGGCCAAGCCAGACGGAGCCTGCGGTGTGAGGTCAGGCAGCAGTGCTTGGGTGATGCCATGTCCCGCCCCTCCCCACAGGTACCTGGGCAAAGAGGGCTGGGCGCCAGCCTCTTACCTGAAGAAAGCCAAGGACGACCTGCCAGCGCGCAAGAAGAATCTGGCAGGCCCGGTGGAGATCATCGGGAACATCATGGAGATCAGCAACCTACTGAACAAGAAGGCGTCGGGGGATAAGGAGACTCCGCCGGCCGAAGGCGAGGGCCCTGGGGCCCCTGTCACCAAGAAGGAGATCAGCCTGCCCGTCCTCTGCAATGCGTCCAATGGTAGCGCCCTGGGCGTCCCTGAGAGGAGCGTGTCTCGGCTGGCTCAGGGCTCGCCAGCTGTGGCCAGGATCGCCCCGCAGAGGGCCCAGATCAGTAAGAGCCTCCCCGACCCCCGCGTCCTCCCTGCGCCGCTCTTCAGAAAGCGGTCACAGGGTGCAGGGACCCCCGTATCATTTTCTTCCTGAGCTATAGACTGACCCCGACCCTAGCCTCACTCCGTGAACTTGTTTCATGCTAATCGTGAGTAGACAGAGCAATGCCTCACGACTCTTGCACTGAAGTCAATTACAAGAATACAGAAGCTGGTGGCATTCCCTCCCTCCCTAGGACAGAGCCAGGAATGGTCACTTTGCAGATCAGTGTATCCGCCCCCCTCCCCAGCCGCAGGGAAACGGGGCCCCTTGCACAAGGCTGCTTTATAGACCGACAGCCAATAGAACATCTTTCGCGGCCTTACCCTTCCTCCCCTCCTTCCCTTTCGCCTCCCGCCAGTTACTAGAAGCCTAAAAGGCTTGGAAGGAACGGCTTTACCTCTTCCCAAGCAGTTTTAGCGGGCATTCTTTAAGAATATCCTCCATCCATACAGGAGAGACCAGCTACCTGGCCCCCTCCAAATCTCTGTCCTTCTCTGGCTCAACAGCATCTTCAGGTCAAGGTTAAACTGTCCTGTGTTACAAGAGACCAGCTTCTGTTTATATCCAGCCATACTTAAAAACTGGCGGAAAGCTGTTTTTTAATTTAGTTCTAAACTTGGTTTTAAGTTAGCTCTTATGCTTAAAACCTTTTGGGCAGTCAGGACGTGTTTCTTGGGCGCCCACTCTTGCCTGGCATCGTGCTAGCTTCTAAGGATTTGGTGGTAAGCGAAAAATAGACACTGTCTCTGCTCCTAACTTTGAAAATCTGATAGAGCTACTTACCCTTTCTCCTGAAAAATGCCTCTATGTCTGTACATTTTGAAATGTGCACGTCATTTTAGAGGGTTCATGATACCCTGAAACACAGCCAAGGCAACATAAAGGTCTGTGGTTTCCCAGGGAAGAAAATATAGTGCCTGAGAGCCTGGGTCCTTCCAGAATGTGGGACAAAACCAGAAACTTCCCAGGATCAGGAGGTGGCCATACCTGGGGAAGGCAGGTTCCAGCACTGTTGCCTGTTGTCTGGCTGGGCTTTCTGAAGCCATGTTTCTTGTTCTAGGCTCCCCAAACCTAAGGACAAGGCCTCCACCTCGCAGAGAATCCAGCCTGGTATGTGCACTGAATTTCTCCTCCGTTCTCCTCCTGTCCCTGGGGGTGCACCATAATGGCTGCAGTTCATCGGTGGTCTCATTTCAGTGCCTGTCCGTCCAGGGGTTTTCCAAGGCCCTGCTGAGCTGCCAGCTTTGTGGGGCCAGGGGCAGAGAGGAAAGCCTGGGGATCCCAGCCATCCCGGAGGCTCGCTGGGACAGTTTATATTCAGAAACGCACTGCGCTCCAAAGCTACAGCAATCCCTCCCAGCCACTACACTGGCAGACATAAACATTTAGACTGGCCAGCACGAGCGTCCGGCCAGGGCACTGCCAGGGGCTGGAAACGGGGCGGCTGTCCATGTGCGCCTGGAAGCCTTTCAGCTCTGCCTTCCTGGCCCAGGAGTATCCAACGGCTGTGGTGGCTGCCAGAGCCCGGGAGGGCAGAGGGCAGCCCGGCGAGCACCCTCCACGGAGGGGTCAGTAGCCTGGACTGACATGTGCGGAAAGCTAGAGGCTCAACTTGCTGGGGTCCCTGGCTCCAGAGGTGGGGGTCGTGTGCAGACCATCAGGGAAGCAGATATGCTCTCAGGGTACTGGGCTTAGGGTGGCGGTGATGCTGGTGGCAGGCCGGAAGCCCTGGTACAGAGAACTCCCCTCAGGGGCAGTGGGGTGCAATGGAAAGAAGGGGGCTTTGAGCCTGCCGGGCATGGATTCATAGTCCACTTCTGACACTTGGGAATAGCGAGACCCCGGGCAAGACCATTACCTTCCTCGAGCCTTAATTGCCTCATCTCTAAGATGGGAACAGTGGCAGCCATCGCCTAGAGCTGCGGGAAGGAGGAAATGGGATGGGCTGTGAGGGTTTCTATTTCCTGAGTTAGGGACTGCCTGCCACTCCATGTGGAGAAAGGTCTCTGAAGTCTCACTGGGCTTAGTGGCAAGGGTCGCTGTGATCTGTGACCTCTGCCCTGGAGAGGGGGGAGCAGCGTCCCTGGAAGAGGGGGTTTTGAAGCTTAGGCCTGTGGGGATGAGACCACTCCTGCCCCCGGTCAGAAGCCCCAGGGGAGCTCCTATGTCATTGTCCCCTCGAGTTTTCCGTGACTAAATGGTGAGTTCTCCTGTCCTCCTCTCTCAGCCCCACCGGATTATTTTCAGGCAGACTCCATTTTGGCAAGAATGGGGTCATTCCTTCCACACAGACCAAATGTGGGGCTTGCGGCGCGGGGCTGCTGTTTCCAGCTAGACGCGGCTGAATCCCACCTGGCCAGGGCGGGGGCGGGGGGGGGGGCGGTGGGCAGGGCTGGGGCCTGGGCCACATCTGCTCACACACGCCTGCAAGGGCCAGGCCCCAGGGCAGCGCAAGTGCACTGAATTGTACCCCGTCCCTCAAAACCAGCTTCCTCCTGCCCTTTACCCACTGCGACCCAAGGCAGCTGGGCTGCGACTGGCAGGATTAGGACAGGCCAAGCCGTGAGGGATGCAGAAAGTTCCAAGGAATAGGGTGGTTCTAAAACGAAGGAATGGTCAGCTCTAGCTTCTATTGTGGAGCTCTTCCTGTGTCCCTGGCTGGACCAGAAGTTATGTATATATCTCAGTAATCCTCTTCATGACCCATTTTACAGATGAGGAAATTGAGACTCAGAGAGGTCACAGGCCTTGCCCAAGGCCACACAGCTGGTGCATTGCCGAGCTGGGATTGGAGCCCACGTGTGTCCAGCTGCAAGGCAGAGGTCTTTTGAGGTCTTCCTGTTACACCACAGCTGCTTCCCTTTCCCTACCCGCTCCCCCTCCCCCCCACACACACTTTTTGTTTTGCTTTAACCCCTTTGTATGATACTGGGACATACTGAAAGTAAAGGGGCAGCACGAAATCCATTTGAACCAGAGTAGAGACCAGATGAAACTAGGATGTCCGCTTCATGGGGGCAGGGGGGCTGTCCTCTTGGTTCACTGTTAAACACCCAGTGCCTTAGACCAAGGTCTGGCACCCAGAAGATGCACAGTAAATGTTTATAAAGTAACTGAACAAGGCTCAGAAGTCATGGCTGCAGCCGATTCTAAATGTCCTCGTCTGGCACGTTCCACCCTGCCCACAGAACAAAGGGTCTCGAGTTTTGTTCAGCGCTTGCCTGACCATTTGGCATCAGTGCAGTGACCCACCAGGGGCTCTCCCCACCCATCTCCACGCCCCCTTACACCCCTGCCCCCCTCCCCAAAGAGATGCCAGACGTCATCCCTGTGGCCCTTCACCTCGACTTAAGGACGTGGCTCTCCTGCCACAGGGCAGCTGGCACAGGCTTTGTTACAGTGACCTCTCTGCTTTTTCATTTTCATCTGGGGACCTAGCCGTTGAAGCATCTATGGACCTCCAGCGATGTCGGGGTGGAAATTACTGTTACTAACTGACATTTCGGTAGCTCAGAGGAGTTTCGAGGGAATCATAGGTAGTAGTGGAAAGCCTGCTCAGGAGAACAGTCTCGTGCGGGAGACAGCCTGAGCCTCAGGTGATAGATCCTTCCTCAGGCTGGCTGTAAGACCAGCCGGTGTAAACGCCACACTCTCGCCCTTCTGATCCGTGGGTTTTGCTCACTGAGCCCTTCTCTGCCTCAGGGGTTCCAGCTGCCGAAGCCGCCAGAGCCCCCTTCTGTCGAGGTGGAGTATTACACCATTGCCGAATTCCAGTCGTGCATCTCTGACGGCATCAGCTTTCGGGGCGGACAGAAGGCGGAGGTGAGTCTCAGGCCATGAAGTTGAGGCTTTTACGTCATGCTGCTCGAAGACCTGCCACGTTTCCCATTTACACCTTGCTGGCTACGTGGCAGGGGGGTGGGCAGGAAAGATACCAAAGCAAGCCCCCCGGGGATAAAAGTTTGCCTTAAGCCAGTAAGTGCTGCAGGACCAGAATCCAGGACTCCTGTCTCCACCCAGCACTTCCCTCACGGCAGCATTTCCCAAAGCATATGGCGGCACCGGTAATGGAGGCGCCTGGACACAAGGGGCTTCTGTGGTTGAGTAGGTTTGAAGTTGTGTGGTTCATCGCAGAACTTGTCAGAGTCTATGTTATAAGGATGTCACTGTGCATCTCTAAGACGGGACTAGAATATCAGCGTTGCCCAGACCCCTTTGGCCCCAGCACACTTTGTCTCCTAGGAGCACCTTGGGGGCCGAGATTCTGAAGAACTCCCATTAGCGAGTGCTGCTGTTGAGAGAGTGTGGTCCATGCAGCCGAAGTACTAAGGACCTGGGTTCTGGCCACGTCCACACCGCAGGTGCCTCTGGCCGTTGATACAGTCACTTCTCTCCCCCGGCTTTGATTATTTGTCTCTGCCAAGTGGGGTAACAGACCCTGTGGTGCTCCCCCCTGGCCTAGCATTTATGAGACTCTACTTTGTGGCTGTTGCAGGGGACAGAGCTCTGTGATGCGGGTCAGTTCTCTGCAGTGGCTCTGTGTAGTAATGGGGTTAAATCCAGTTAACACCCGTACAACTGTCGGAAGAGCCCTCAGGCAGCCTCCGCCTGTGGAGATGATGTCCCCAGCGTGAATGTTTTCAATCACATGTCTTGGATTTGGAACTAAATTTCCAAGACAAATCATTCTGTCAGTGGTGCGGAGGTTTCCAGAAGAGCCTCCAAAGCTCGCCATCTAACCAAACTGTCATACTTAAGATCTACCCAAGCTGAAATTTTAAGTATGGGGTGGGCAGGGTGAAAGAAGGACTATAGAACCAAAGGAAAGAGAAAGGGCTTTCCTTTTTGGTGGGGGCTGTGGGTCTCAAGCAGAGCTTGCCTTCAGCAGTCTCTCTCTTCCTTCCCTGCCCCTCTAACCCTGGTGCCAGTTTTTTTCATGCTTCCCCACCCCTTCCCTAGTACCTCTTTCTCCAGGAGAGTCCCACAATCCAAAATTATCTTCCCTTTACGTTCCCCAGCCCAAATACAGCAGCACAACCAGCACCACACTCCTGGCCTTTACCTGGTCTTAAACTGCAGTTAAGAAAGAAGCTCCCTGAACTAGTTTATACTCACATGGAAATGACTGCAAGACCCTCATCCTTCCCACCGGAAACTGTTTAACCCAAAGAAATCCTTTCAGCCAGTGGGATTTCACTGGAATCCCGCATGCAGTGAAATGACCACGGGCAGTGGGGACACCAGGGAGGTGCTCTGCAGGAAGGCTCTGGGCTCAGGCCATACCTCCCAGTTCAGCTCACTTGCGTCTTCCCATCCTCTTCTGACCTCAGACACCCTTTCCAGGGTCACGAACAGAGGACCTAGCAATACCGGGGGTAGGATGAGGAGCAGTGGAACGGCATTTTTTTATACCTATGGATCCTTGGCGAGTTGGGTTCTATAGGGACTAGAAGCGATAGGTCTTCTAAGTGCATAGCCTAGGAGGAGAGGAGGGGTCTGCGGACAAGGCTGGCTTGGCCAGGGTGCTGATGGAGACTTGGAGGACCAGGGGAGAGGGTCTTGGGGAGTGGGAGGTGATAGGGACCCAGGTTTGAATTCCAGCCTGGCACGTATTACCCTGGGCCACTTAGCAGTTCACTTGGCTCATCTGTGAAATGGAGACCCTGTGTCCTAGCCTGGCACATCGTGTGAAGGGTGGAGCTCGAGCCTGCCAACTCACCGGCCTGCCGCCCTCTCTCCCCTAGGTCATCGATAAGAACTCGGGCGGTTGGTGGTACGTGCAGATCGGTGAGAAGGAGGGCTGGGCCCCTGCGTCGTACATCGATAAGCGCAAGAAGCCCAACCTGAGCCGCCGGACGAGCACGCTGACCCGGCCCAAGGTACCCCCGCCAGCACCTCCCAGCAAGCCCAAGGAGGCCGAGGACGGTCCAGTGGGCTCTGCGGAGAGCCAGGACTCCCCGCCGAAGCTCAAGTACGAGGAGCCGGAGTATGACGTCCCTGCCTTTGGCTTCGACTCCGAGCCGGAGCTGAGCGAGGAGCCCACAGAGGACAGCGGCTCAGGAGACAGGCGGCCCACCCAGGCCCACAGGCCCTCACCCGCCGCCTCGCTGCAGCGGGCCCGCTTTCGGGTGGGTGGCTCTTCAGAGGACGTGGCCCCGGAAGAGGAGACCATCTACGAGAACGAGGGCTTCCGGCCATGCGCAGAGGATGCTCTGTCAGCCCGACGCTCCTCCCGGGACAGCGACTCCCCAGGGGGCTCCCCTCTATCCCTGGCCAGGAAAAACTCCCCCAAATCAGGCTCCCCCAAATCGTCATCCCTCCTGAAGCTCAAGGCGGAGAAGAACGCCCAGGCGGAACTGGGGAAGAACCACTCCTCGGCCTCCTTCTCCTCATCCATCACCATCAATACCACCTGTTCTTCCTCCTCCTCTTCCTCCTCCTTGTCCAAGAATAGCGGCGACCTGAAGCCCCGTTCTGCCTCGGACGCAGGCATCCGTGGCACCCCCACAGTCGGGCCGAAGAGGGATGCTGACCCAAAGGCTGGGCCGACCTCGTGTGCCCGGGCCAAGCCGTCTGTCCGGCCCAAGCCGTTCCTGAACCGAGCAGAGTCCCAGAGTCAAGAGAAGATGGACATCAGCACTTTACGGCGCCAGCTGAGACCCACGGGCCAGCTCCGGGGCGGTCTCCAGGGCTCAAAGAGCGAGGATTCAGAGCTGCCCCCCCAGACGGCCTTCGAAGGTCCCAGTGAGGGGCCCAGAAGAGGCTCTGCTGACCTCATTACCCCCCCCAGCCGCCACGCCCCCATGTCCCACCAAGAAGGGACGAGAAGGGCAGGCCACCTCCTACACGACATGCAGTGCCTACCAGAAGGTCCAGGACTCGGAGATCAGCTTCCCCGCAGGCGTGGAGGTCCAGGTGCTCGAGAAGCTGGAAAGCGGCTGGTGGTACGTGAGGTTTGGGGAGCTAGAGGGCTGGGCCCCTTCCCACTACCTGGTGCTCGGCGAGAATGAGCAACCCGACTCCTCTGGCAAAGAGCCAGACACAGTAAGCCCCAAAAGCAAGCAGAACGAGGGCAAGTCTGACAGCCTGGAGAAGATCGAGAAGCGGGTCCAAGCGTTGAACACCGTCAACCAGAGCAAGAGGGCCACGCCGCCCATCCCCTCCAAGCCCCCCGGGGGCTTCAGCAAGACCTCGGCTGCCGGTGCGGTGAAGATGAGGAACGGTGTGCGGCAGGTAGCGGTGAGGCCTCAGTCAGTGTTCGTGTCCCCGCCACCCAAGGACAACAACCTGTCCTGTGCCCTGCGGAGGAACGAGTCGCTCACGGCCACCGACGGCCTCCGAGGTGTCCGCCGGAACTCCTCCTTCAGCACCGCGCGCTCGGCTGCCGCAGAGGCCAAGGGCCGCCTGGCCGAACGGGCTGCCAGCCAGGGCTCGGACACACCTCTGCTGGCCGCCCAGCGCAACGGCATCCCCGTGTCCCCCGTGCGCCCCAAGCCCATTGAGAAGTCCCAGTTCATCCACAACAACCTCAAAGATGTGTATGTCTCCATCGCGGACTATGAGGGGGATGAGGAGACAGCAGGCTTCCAGGAGGGTGTGTCCATGGAGGTCCTGGAGAGGAACCCCAACGGCTGGTGGTACTGCCAGATCCTGGATGGGGCGAAGCCCTTCAAAGGCTGGGTGCCCTCCAACTACCTGGAGAAAAAGAACTAAGGGGGGGCGGGGGGGACATGGATCCTTCCATCCTGGGTGTGGATGAGTGGTGAGATGAAGACAAAGGGGAAAGGGAACGAGGGAGGGGGTGGGGGGAGGACGTTAAACCCTGCAGAATGCATGAGTGCAGCCGCGCTCCCCTCCAGGCTGTCCCCCGGCTGGCAGGTAAGGTCTGGCGGGGGCGCACACTGAGCAGGGAAGCGAACAGGCAGGGGAGCACCAGGCCTGAGACCAGAGGTGAGAAAGCGGAGCCCCATGTGGGCACCTCAGTGACTTGGCTGATGGACCTGGCACCCTTCGGGACAGGCCAGGTGGAAAACTCCGATTGTGCCTTGGCTGCAGATCCGGAAAAGATGTGACGGCCGGGGCCTCCCACGCCCTGCCCCTGCCTGGCTGTTTCTGTTGCGGCACCTTGCCACCGGAATAGTCCTTGTAGCGTCCTAAACCTGGATTAGTGAATTGTGCTGGACTCCCCAGGACTGCCACTACCCACTGTGGGTGGCGCTGGGGCTTGAAGGCGTCTCCTGAGAGCTCGGCCTGTCCCCAGGCCAGGCCACTGTCAGGGTCTGTTGGTTGAAGAGAAAGCAGTTCCGCAGGTGCGAGCAAGGACCACCTTGCTTACCCGTCACTGTCCCTGGCCTTGAGAAGAGAGTCCGCCCTGCCTGGGGCACCCCGTCCATGTTGGACCAGTGGCCCCAGAGTTTACAGATAGGGTGGGCGACGCCGTCAGTCTCTTCACCGTCTGCACAGACTTTATTTTGGGTGTTTCTGGATGGGTAGTTCTTTTGCATGTTTTGGGAGAGGTTTATTGATTTGGGGCTTCTATGTCAGCCCTTGGGTTTTGGTCTTATTTTAGGGGTTGTTCGGGGGCCCAAGGGCGGTCAGCCTCATGGGGGACAGGACGAGGAACAGATGGGGCTTTTCTGTCGTGCTGTTGCGGGGAGGTTGTTGGTTTTGTTTGCGTTTCACTTTCTTTCCCTCCACAAGCCAAAGTCCTTTCATTTGGTTTCCACTGTTGTGGACAGTACCCTAGCATGGTGCTTGCCGGAGGGACCGGGGGCAGAAGGCCCAGGCCCCAGACGTGGCAGAGCAGAGACGCCCCAGTGGGGGCAGAACCCTCCCCAGGAGGGAGGAGGGGCTTGTCCAGGAGAGAAGGCAGCTCTCAAGCTGCTGGGTGACCACCCTTCTGCGTCCGTTCTCCTGCCTGGGCAGGACCAAACCCCTTACGTGTGAACTGTGGAGAAGCACCCAGCGCCCCCACTGAGGGCTCAGGGGACCCCAGCTGGGCAGCCATCACCAGCCACCCCCCCCACCTACACACGATGCCACAGGTACCCGAAAAGATGGAGGACCCCCAGGCCGGGAGCCAACCCGGTCTTCCCAAGGGGCAGTGCCCCCGTGAAGAGAGGAGAGAATAAAGTCCCTGTCAACTTTGGGTTGTGTCTTTCAATCGTTGACGTTTCAGAGGGGACCCTCTGGAAGCCCTGGCTTCCCCAAGGACTCCCCCTTTGCTGGGAGTGCAATTCCACACGTGCCTTTGATTGTGGACTGATCGGGCTTTCCGGCCACCAGCTCAGCTGCCAGAGGCCCGGATGAAGGGTTGGTGTTTTCTACAAAGGAGGAAAGGCCCTCCCTCTCCCCCTGCTCCCCACCCAGGCAGTGTATGTTGCCTGAAGCTGAGCACGGGACCCCTACCCACCCCCAGACCCCTGAGGCCTCGCCTGGGGACCTCCCCAGCCCTCCTCCCTCGCGGCACACTGACGCCTGGCAGCTACAGGAAACCGCTCCTGTTCTTTGTTGAAGGGCCGTGGTGAGATGTTGTTTCCTTTTGTTTTGTTTGTGAGTTTGTTTAAAATTGAAAGTAGTTATTTTCTTCTGCTGGACAGTATTAAATAGAGCAGGATATTGAGTTAATCTGCTAGGTTGCAGTACTAATGGTAGTGGTTTAGTGTCTTCATATTAATATTATTTGGACTTATTTGAACAATAATGATAAAGAAGTGGTTCATTATTTTTTAATTAATGCACTTTAATAAGGTGGAATGGGAAGAAAGCCAGAGAGCAAAGTGCATTACTTAAAGATGCAGTATATACTTTTCTCATTTTTAAGCAGCACATATTTATTAAAAGAAAAAGAAGTAATTTATGATTATTTAAAATAAAATTTAAAAGTAGAGTGACTATTGGGTGAAAGGACCTTCCATGTAGCTGCCTTCCGGGGGGAGGGCCCCAGCGGCCTCGCTCCTCCACTGTCCGCACTGAGCCAGTTCAGTCAGTAACGTGCCAGCCAGGCCCGGGGGGGGGGGGGTGCAGGACGCATCTGCCAAGCACAGAGCATCTCAGCTGGGACTGGACCGCAGTGTTCCCCAGAGCCTGACTCTCCCTGCCCCTCCTCGCTGTCGGCGCTGCCCCGTGGGGCTCTCCAGCACCCACGAGGCCCACATGCTCCGCACTCTCCAAGGACCCTCTCTCCTTGATCCCCAGTGCTCTAAGTGATGGTCATTAAAAGTGACCTTCAAAGTCACTCCATCCCATCCCCTCCTGTTACTGCAGCCCAAGGACAGGAAATTACTTTCCCGAAATCATGGAGCTAGTTAATGGCAGAGCACCCCACTGCATCAATCCTTGAGCTCCTTCCCAACCCCATTGTAGTTTATTTTGTGGTCATCATGTTTACATTGTGACATCCAGCCCCCTAAGTATGGCTGGGAGTTGCTCAGGCATCTAGGAAAAGTGGGGAATGCTGCCACCTGGTGACAGTATGTAGATTTGGGCAGCAAACAGGGATTGCTATGCCGCATCTTCACACCTCACCCCTCACCATCACCCCCTGACTCACAACACAGCACAAACCCTGCAAACCCAAAGAGAATATGAATACTTGAAGCAAGAAGGGTGCATGCCAGTCCCTCTCAGACACGGCCAGGGGATGCCAGGCCTTGTGCCCCTGGACTCCTAGCCCCACCCAGGGCAAGAGGGCCTTTCCCTAGAGCTACTGAGCTGCTTTGTGATGTTGGAGGGTACCGCCGGCAGCAGGTGGAGGAGGGAGGGGCCTGCGGCTCTGACCTATCTGGAGGAAAACCAGATTGGACTAAAAAAGGAAAAGAAAAATGGAATCTCAGCAGTGTCCAAACCCAGTTTCCCATTAGTTGCGATTGAAAATGTGAAATGGCATTGTATTGCTGTATACTGCAACTTTAATCATAATGAGCCCTTCTGAGGTCATTATTGAGCTTTATATAATGCCCGAAGATGCATCATTTGGTGCTTTTTCTTTCAGTTTAAAGACCTTTTTCTTTCATTACAAGGGGGAAAAAATGTCCTCTCTCTCCCACTTTGAAACAGCGGGCCTGGCTGGGGTCCCTGGCCCTGCCTCGCTGTTCCCACCAGGCCAGGGGACCCCAGGGGCAGCAGGAGGGAGCTGGAAGGGGCAACCCTGGACGGCGAGCGTGCCATCTGCCCCTGGCTGTGGCCGGGCCCTGCCTGGCCAGCCTCGGCCCTCCACCCCTAGCCTGGCCTCCGAGGCTTCTCTTTCTTACTCTCGATTCTCCATCTTGACGAAGGCATTATATAGGACCGTTTTAATCACTTTCAGATGTTAGAGCGACATATTTTACTGGTATTTATATCCATCGCTTTCCTCAGCAAGGCATGTTACTACTATTATCGTCTAAGGAAGAAAGACAAGGGAATTTCGGTCAAGCATTATTTTCATATTACTAGTATTTGCAGAGTAGGCGTAGAACTATTTAAGTTTAGACCTTGGTTTGGTAGTTTGTTTTGTTTTAAGGAAAAAAAAAAGATAAAGTAGCCCCTACTTTTCCTGTTGTGGTTTTTTTTTTTTTTGTATTTAACTAATATTTCTTTAAGGTTACTCACTTCCCCTACCCCTCCGAATACTTTGCATTCTCAGTCGAAAATGAAAACAATCTGAGAGACAGGAAAAGTGCAATATTATCGAGGACTGCCAGGGCTTGTTGGGACAGCGGTGGGAGACCCCGTGGCCCGGCGCGTCCGGGGGGGGGGGCTGCTGGAAGGAGGTGCAGCTGTGTAGTAGACAGGGGACCTTCTGGGCATTGATCTTGACCCCTCCTCCCCCGGCAACGTGGCAGGGGTCCCAACCAGAGGGCAACCCCTTTTTCTGTGGGGTGTTCACCCAGGAGGGATTCAGGGGGGCGGCATGGGGCTCTTGACATCCCAGGGCCCCGGCCCTCAGAGCGGAGCAAGGACATCCAGGAACGGTTCCTTGTTTTCATTTCCACTGCTTTTCAGCCAGCTGCTGAGAAAGACCTGTCTTAAAAATCACTCCCAGCAGCCCTGTCTCACCCCAGTCTCCTGATGTGTGGGCCGTGATCCTTTTGATGTATGTTTGAGTCTTTTTAAAACTATGTAACCTCAGTTCGGTTTATGGGCAGGAACCCTAGATGTAACCAAATCCTTTGTCGGGGATGTGGGTGCCTTGAGCCCTACATACCCCAGTGAGACACCAATTCCCACAAGCCTGCAGCTAGGCCTGGTGCTAAGCTTGGGCCACCCGTTCATCTCAATGACTTCAGCCTGAGGAGTGAGCCCTGCCTCTTGCTTAACACCCTGACAGTTCCCAGAGGGCCTTAGAGAAGCATCTGAGGCTTAGAGAAGCTGTCGGTAGACAGCTTCCCACAACAGGTACCAAGCCGGCCTCCTCCTTACTTGGCTCAGGTCGAGAAAGCAGCAGGATGGGAAGTCTCTGGGTCCAAGCCCTTGGAGCTCTGCCCTTCAGGGCTCCAGGGACGTCCTCACTGGCTTGTCCCCTCCATCCCCAGTACTGTACGCTTGCTGCTCCAACCCTCCGTTTGGTGAGTTTCTGTACAAACGTGGATCTGCGTGCCCAGAGTGGGACCGTGCCCCTGTGCATGGTGGGTCTCTTTCCTTGGAGTATATACATCTCTATGTCCAGTCTTTGAGAATCTCGATGCAGAGCTCTCTGGAAAGAGAATCATCCACATTGCTAAAGAATTAAGATTCCCTCATTTTTTTGAGGGCTGTGTGTTGAGAGAGTGAGTGTGTGTGTGCGTGCGTGCGTGTGTGTGTGTGTTGGTAATTTCCCACTTGAACTAAATAACGCGGGGTTAGAGAACAAATACGGGCAAGCTGTCTCCATTTTACAAGTCCTTGGCATTGGGCCGGCCCCATGGGACTCGCAGTTTCTGGCAGCAAGTGTGTTATTCACACGGAATTCTGGCTGGAGAGTGCAATGTGTCTTTTTTTTTTTGTAATTATTTTATTATTTTGTTGAAAACTTCACACTGGCATTAACAGATCTAGCAGAAGCAGCCTAGGCCATCATCCCGGGCTCCAAAATGAAGCTGTGGAAGAGAGAAGTCACTGGGTGTGGAAGCGCTGAGATGGTTGAACCGGGTCACCACCTACAGACATGCTAGCCAGGAGGCTGAGCCCGCCCGTTGCCATGCATGTCATTGCTGCGGGAGGTCCCAGAGCGTAAGAGCCACTGGCCCGCGGTTCCTGTTTCTGAGGGTGGTGAGGCTGCTGGGGGCGAGAACGTGTGGATGGTGAGGTCAGTACACCGGGCTGCAGGCCCCAACTGAGCGTGTCCCAGGAGCAGTGTGGGGCGCTTTCCCTTGACCTAACTGAGCTTTTTGCCTAAATCATGATCCCTATTTGAGGCAGCCTCAGTGGTTCTCAAGTTCTGTGACCAGAGACAGTGGCAGGATGGGGTTACTGACCTACAGCCTTGTTTCAGGAAGAGCAGCCTCATTGATCTTCGCTTCCCTCTTGTTTTGTCCTGTGCACCTAGACGTGCGGACAGAAGTTGGGCTCGTGGCTGCTTACAGACCGAGTAGAGGGCTCTGCCTTCTAAGGCCTTGATCCCAACCTGCCTGGAAGGTTGGCGTTACCATGCGATCTCCTTTCCCCAGTCCTATCTTTTTAATCTTGGGTTTGCACTTGACTTTGACAATCAGCCCCCTCTCCCATCCCAGTCCTAGAACTTAGTGGCCTTAGAGAATGGGTTTCTGAGGTGAAGGTCCCTCCTTTGTCCCAGTTCTACCCTGGCTAAGGGATGGACCTCAGGAGGCGAGAGGAGGAGAGAGAGAGCATGTGAGAGAATTGTTTTAAAGCAGAAGGATGGCTCGAGCACGTTGGAGGCAAGCGAGAGGCACGTTGGCGTGAGGAGTGTGTGCATGTTTGGAGTGGCTGGGGCTTATGTCCCTTCCCTGGGAAGGCGGCTTCCAGAAGAGGATGTCTTCTAGGCAGAAAGGGAAAAGTGAGAAGGCTGAGGGAGGATTTGGAGTCTGGAGTATAGTCTTAATTCAAAAGAAGGAAGAAGTCAATTCCGAGTGTTTTAGGAGGAAGAGAACAGGTACAGAGGGAATTTACTGATTCAACACCCAACGGTCCAGTCAGGGTAGGTTGGAAAAGCCCTGATATTTGGCCACAGAAGCAGCTGACCCGAGGAAACAGCTACTTGCTGGGCCACAACCTGGGTCCCCAGTATGCTGTTAATGAATAGTCACTGATTGACTTACTGGAGAGGGGGAAGTTGCTAGCAACAAACCAATCTTTGAGTCTGGAGGCTCTGGCTCCAGAACATTCCTCCATCTCCCAGGTTCCCAGCAGGTTTTGCCCACACCCCTTTGTCCAGTCCACAGCTAGCCTCTCAAATTGTTCGAATTGGTCAAAGACCAGTGACTATAATGGGCTGTATGGTAATGACCCACGACCCCCAAACTGGAACCTCAGGGTCCAGATACCACCAGGCATGTCTGGGAGGGAAGCAGCCTCATTTCTTCTTCAGTTGACACCAGTTATTCCTGAGTATCTCTACAGATACCTGTGGTGACTCAGTCGGCTGAGCCAGCCACACAGGTATGACTCAGAAGACGGGCCACGCACACTCATCCACGGACATGCCCTTACATTTTTGGTGGCCTGTCACCAGGGCACCTTTCCATAAGCACCTACTTCAGAGAGAGAAGGGTAAACAGAGCCCCTGTTCTTGGATCTGCAACTTGTTCTCTGCAACAGGTTTTCTTTAAATCCAGGACATAGGATGGGAAAGGGTTTCACCGACAGTCCCTGAGAGGTCTGCAGGAAGGTGACTTCAGAGTGAAGATGTGAGTGGTAGGTCCCTGAAGTGTGGTTTGTGGGCCGCAAGGTTGCCTGTGAACTGCCGGATGTCTCTGGGTCTCCAGAGCTTTGGGGGATTCTTCACAGTGACCTCCCAGCTCCTAGCGGGCTCTGGGGTCAGGAGGAGGTTATGCCCTCTTCTGCCCTTAGCAGAGCAAGTGAAGAAAAGGACAGTGAATTCAGCGCAACTTGAGTGCTAAAATATTTCCAGGATCAATGGTGGTGCTAAACTATCTCCATATTTCTAATATTTTTAATAGTGGTTTTTTTTTTTTAATTGTTCTCATCACAAAAATACAGTGTCCTTGGGGAAGGGACCCAACCCCTTGGCCTGCCACTTTCCAGGTGTCCTTTATCATGTTGACGGGACTCTTTGGTCTGCAGAAAATATTCTGTCTTGGCATGCTTCTAGACTGTAAGATTTGGGTTGTTTTGTTTTGTATTTTATGTTTACATCTTGTATTTTCCTGAAAACTAAATAAAGTTTTTGGCCTTTTTAACTAAACAGAATCACCTCTTAATTCTCCCTGCCGTCAGAAAAGCCACCCAGCTGAATGGCATAAGGCCCCGTGTCCAGAACACAGCTCGAGCTGCAGGATCCGGGGCCCCTCTGAGGACACTGGAGGGGCGGGGGGTGAGGGAACAGGTAAGTTGCCACTTTTGTTGGTGAGAGCCATGCTCAAGTTTCTCCCCCCCTTCCCCCATATCCCCCCTTCCCCACTGACAGGAAGCTTTCCGGGCAGTGGCTGAGGCTTTGAGAGCGAGAGAGATGCAGATCTTGGGGCAAAAGACCCACATCCAGCAGGCCTAGCTGGCCCCTCGGCTTGGAGCCCCAGATTCTCCCCTGCTCTTGCCGGACTCCAGTAAACACGGCTGGGCCGTCCTGGTGTAGGGACCAGAGCATCGTCCCAGGAGAGCGGGCAGGAAGGCACGCATGCTCCCCCCACCAAATGAGCAGGATTCCCAAACTGTGCCTGGACCCGCTCCACCACTCCCAGCTTCTACAGCCAACCGGATATACTCAGCACATCTAGAAAGTTTCTCTAAAGGTCTCTGGCCAGAGGCCTCCCTTTTCTATGCTGCCTTCACCCATTCAGTATTGGCCCCTCCTGACCTGTGTGACGGATTTGTTATCCTCCCATTAGCCCCTAGGTGGCAGTGCCACCCCACAAGGGTTTGGGGCCAGGTTTGGGCCCACCTCAGCCCCAATAAACACTGCTCCTCATGGATCCAGGGATTTGAGGACACCAAAGGCACTGGCTTCTCCCTTTCAACTTACAAGGCTCACCTGGCATTCTGGCCCCTGCTGTCCAAGCCCTAGTCTGTCTAGACTGTCATGCTCCAGTCCCCCACTCTAGGGAGTCTCCCCTATTATTGATACCTGACCCTTCACCTTCACCCCCACCCTGGCCCTCCCTCCCCAGCCCTCCACACAGCACAGCACAGCACAGCCCTCAGGCTGGTACGAAATCACCTTTATTCACAATCACAGCGACCCAAGTTCACAAAGGAGGCAGCAACTATCCCAGCACTAACAGAGACAGTGACGCAGATGGCTTCCTCTCCCCAAACCTCAGGCCACGCAGCCCCTGCACTGAAGACCTTCCCTTGCCTCTGAGATAAGACTCCTAATGGGATGGGGCCACCACCTGGCTCGCCCCACCCCACTCCCGCGGAAGGGGTCTCCAGGGTCAGTGACTAGGGAGTGGAGACCCACAGTGGAACCATGACGTCCTGGAGGCCTACTGCAAGGCAAGGGCAGACAAAGGCCCGGCCTGGCATTCTGACCTCCCACTGCTGTCCCACCCAACACCCCATAGCAGCCCCGCACCTAAGAACTCCCAAGAGACACACAAAGTCTGCTCTCCTCCCCAATCATTTTACAGACGTGGCAGCTGAGGCTGCGAAGGACTCTGACCCGGCCAGGGCCACCCAGCTGCCCAGTGACCAGGTCTAGCAGCCCATAGTCCGCCAACCACAGGGAGCAGCAGTCTTTGATGGTCGTGAAAAGCCATCAGAGAGGGCAGAGGGCTGGGAGGCTGGGAGGAGACCACGCCAAGACTCTCGAGAGCGGGTGCTAGCCCATGGCCTATCAGGGGAGGGCAGCAAGACTAGGACAACTATAGCCTAAGAGCAGGGGCAGGGGGCACGCCACCCCGGAACCAGAAATAACCCAAAAGGGCCGGGACCCGGCCCCTTCCCTCCTCATCTTTCCTGAGGGTAAAAAGCCTTACTAAGAACAGCCTCCCCGCCCCTACTCTGAGTAGGCCTACCCTGTTCGTGGCCCAAGCTGGGCTCCCTTCGTTCAGCCTTCCCACAACTTTGTATGTCCTCATGGAAGGGGGAGCTCCTGACATGTTGGAGCCCGGAGAGGAAGGGCACTTCGTGGCTCTGGGTGACCCACCAGCCCTAGGGTACCAAGGAGGCTCAGCGTGTCTATCCGTAAAATGAACAGTTTGACAGGAGGCTTCCCTTTTATGGAGTTCTAATTCATGGTAAGCAGAGATGGCTATGGACTTTGGACTGGAGCCTGGGGAAGATTTTGAGTGATAACGACCTCTGCAGCCCTCTCTCGCCAGGCACTCCGCACACCAGGGCAGCATTTCTAGGGGTCTGGGGGATGGCAACTCAATCCTCCCACCCCGAAAAAAACCAATCCACAAACCAAATAAATAAATAAATTAAAATAAGAAAAAAGGCTGGTTTTACCCCAGGGCACCCCACCCCCATCCCCACTCTAGGGCCCTGGCCTTGCCCAGGGGTACTATAGAGTATCAGCCAGGCCCAGGACAGCACTGAGATCCAGGAGGATGGGTCTCAGAACACAGATGCAAACTGCTCTTAGAGACCCTGCCAGGAAACGGACGCTGCTCTCCAGCCCACACTGAGGCTGTCCCTGGGCGGCTGCATTTGGCGAGATGACGGCGGCAGAAAGGCTATGGCCAGGAGGGGGCCCTCTGCATCTCATCCAGGGCACAGGGTCAGAGACCCAGAACCTGCAGCCTTCTGCGGCCTGTCCATCCACCCTGGGTGAGTGGGAGAGGGACATCACATGGGGGCTGCTGCCTGCCCAGGGTGAGAGGTATCCACTGGCCTTAACCCTGGCTGCCAGGCCCGAGGGGCAGGGAAGAGAGGAAGGAGAAGGCGGGTACAGGTCAGAGAGTAAGGCAGCAGCTCAGGGGCTACCTGCCTAGGGCTGCTGTCGAGCAGGTTGTACACTGCTCAAGGACAGCTGGCTGAGAGAACAAATGGAGAGTCCAGGCCATACTCCGAAGGCCCTAGCTCAGGGACACATCTGCCCAGAGGAAGGGACATGTTTCCTAATTCCCACGTGGACTAGAGGACTTCCTAGCAATCTGCCCCAGATGGGGAAGGATTAGGATAGGCTGAGACCCCCATTTAGCCCCTCGGCATGCAGGGTACAGTGGGTGCAGAGAAGGGAAAGACAGGAAGAGAATGGACTCTTCCCCTCCCCTCTGCTGGGCAATTTGTTTCTGCCCCTCACCTCCCTGCCTTATAGCCCCTTTCTTCCCAAACCTTCGAGGGCCTCAGTTTCCCATGTTTAATGAAGAAGGGAAAGAGTTTCCAAAATGAGGAAGAAAAGAAGGGGCCCTGTGGGCTTGCCCCTCGGCTGGAGTGGGGCCAAAGCCTGAGGAGGCAGGCGTGCAGGGTGGGGCGCCACGACGGGCTAGGAGCTGCGGTAGGTCTTGATAATGTCCTTGATGGGGCGGCGGCAGATGGGGCAGCAGGCGTGCAGAGCCTTCTTGAGACGCAGGCCACAGGCATAGCAGAGGCACATGTGGCCGCACGTGTAGATGACCGTGTCCACTGCGTGCTCATAGCAAATGGTGCACTCATCGCTCCACTGTCCTGTGCCTGGGGTCACTGGCGACTCCGGCAGGCTCACTGGGGAGTTGGGGGCCGTCCCTGGGGACAAGGGGATACCAGTCAGCAGTTCACGAGAAGAGAACCCCCTGGTCCCTTGTCTCTCACCCCACTGATTGGGATCTGTTTCCCTTGACAACCCACTTTCTGGCGCAAGGAGGCCTCGATGAGGGGCCAGGGTGCCCATGAGGAGTGAAAAGAGAAGAGGGGTAGAGGAAGGGAGGGGGCCCAGAGTCTTTTAAGGAAGGCCCGTTCTGAGGTATCCTCTGGTCTTCCCCGTGTGCTAACAAGTGCTCTGAAGAAAGGTGCCCAGCTGGGGGACAGGGTGGGATTCACTCCAGAAATCACCACCCAACAAAGGTTCACTGAGCCAATCTGCAGCTCCTCCAGGGCCCAACTCTGACACAGAGGCTCAACGGCCACCTCAGCCAGGGGGTCTGTGGGTGGGGAGTCTGCCACGGACACCGCGGAACGGGAGCAGCCAGCCTACTTACCGCCAGCAGAGCCACCCAGAGGTCCGGAGCTGCACGTGCTGAGCAAGGGGTCGGAGAGGCGGCTGCCCAGGGCGCTGGGTGAGGTGGGCGTGGAGGCAGGGGAGCAGGAGAGCGATGGGATGCCCCGCTCTGCCAGGATGGTGGAGCCTGCGGAAGGGGAGGGAGGGACGCGCTAGCCACGGAGAGGCCTACTGGGAGAAAGCTCAGGTCTCCGCCCCTCCTAGAGGTTCCCAGGAGAGACAGTGCCAACACGCAGGATCATACAGCCCAGCCACTGGGCGGGCTCAGGGCAGGATTCCATAAGGCGGCCCAGCGCCCTGCCCCAGCTCTCCGTCTCCACCTACAAACTGGAGAGCCACTACAGGCTCTGGTGTTACTGCACCAGCGGTCTCCAAACAAGCCCTCTGCCTGGAATCCCACCTCCACCCTTCCTATGCATCCTCACCTTCAAGGTTTCCCATGCCAGAGAACAGTCCCCCTCCTCCTGCCTAGCATGGCCCTTCCAGCCCTAGCCTGAGCCTCCTGTTCCAAGCCCTGTGCTCTCTCCGTCACCGCCCCCAGATATCACCTACTGTCTCCCCTGCATTGGCACCTTTCAGATGCCCTTCAGCATCTCCCAAGCTCGTTCTGTGCTACATTCTCTCCCTCCTTCCTTCCCTCGCTCCCTTCTCTTCCACTCTTCTCCTCACCTTCTTCTTTTCTTCCTCCGCCCCCCTCACTCCTCCCTTCAACAAGATACTAGGCACCAACCAGGTACCATCCATTGTGTAAACACAACACTGAGAACGAGACCCACAGAGCCCCCAAAGACCTAACTGTCCAGGGAGCCCCTTGGGGCTGTCCTCAAACCCCCTCCTCTGGGGAGCTTTGACCACCCCCACAAACCACATTACTTTATTTTGCACTGACCAGCCACACACACCACGTACATGGGACTAAACCACCACCGAGCTGGGCTCTTACTTGTTCTTTTCCCAGGTACGCAGCTTTGTTTTCCCAGGTGAACTATGAGCTTCCGGAGAGCAGGAAATCGTGTTCACCTGTGACTCTCCCACAGGCTCAAACATACTGCCCTACACATCAGTGCTCCATGAGATCCTTCTATCATTAGATGTTCTAATTCAGTTAATAGTCACTGTCTCTAAGAATATGCATTAGATGTCCACAGGGTTTCTCTGATGTTAATAGTTTTCAAGTAAATTAGCATCTTCTTTCAGAAATTCACACCTATTTACCTTTCTTGCCTTACTGCACTGGCTAGCGTTTCCAGAACAATACGGTCAGGCATCCCCTATCATATTCCTGACTTAAATGAGAATGCTTCTCATGTTTTGTCATTAAGTATGAAACTAGCGATAGTTTTGGAGTAAAGGAAATATCCTTCCATTCTTAGTTCATTTAGGCCTTCCACGAAGCACAGCACTCCTCTGTAAGGTAAATAATTACCCTTCACGCACCATCACTGGTTTGTTTTTCCTTTGCAGTCCATCAGGATCCCCAAACACCAGCGTGGTGCCTGAGAAGCCCAGTTCTCCTACAGCGCAGGTGCACTCTGCTTGGCACACATTGTTTAGCATATATCTGGGTGACTCTACTCATCTACTCATCTATTATTAGGTGGTGCTGGGGCAGGACGGTACCGCCCCTCATGCAGTCCCCTTCATCTGAGGAGCAGTGGCTCCCAGTGAATGTAGCCAAGTTTGTTTGTTTGTTTGTTTTTTACCTCAGCCTGATTTTTTTTCTGCACCCAGTCTGATTTCTTTTTATCCCATCCTGAATTTTTACCCCAACTTCTTTCCTGATTTCATTCCTTCCTGATTTATCTTTCCTCAATCATAACTTCTTAACATCTTGCCTTATTTCTTTTCATTCCTTTTCAAATTTTTTTTCACTCCATCCTCATTTGGTCTCTTTCCAGAGTAGGAAGTCCCCACTTATTTTATCTGATTTCACAAACTCTTAACACACAATCACCAACAGCATTATACACACAAATACGCACAATTTACTCACTCGCGTGTGCCTATACACAGACATACCAATCTTAGAGCGTACCACACACTCACATACACACATCACCCTCCTGGGTGTGAGGCCTAAGACGGGGCTATGAAGCCCAGAGGTCTCCAAACTTGCCCAAGCAAACCTGCTTAAATAAAGAATTCAGGGGCGCCTGGGTGGCTCAGTCGTTGGGCATCTGCCTTCGGCTCAGGGTGTGATCCCAGGTTCCTGGGATCGAGCCCCACGTCAGGCTCCTCTGCTGGGAGCCTGCTTCTTCCTCTCCCACTCCCCCTACTTGTGTTCCCTCTCTCACTGGCTCTCTGTCAAATAAATAAAATCTTTAAAAAAAAAATTTTTTTTAAGAAAGAAAGAAAGAAAGAAAGAAAGAAAGAATGAATTCAGAGGGGTGCCTGACTAGCTCAAGTCAGTTAAGCCTCCGACTCTTGATTTCAGCTCAGGTCATGATCTCAGGGTCATGAGATCAAGCCCCGCATCAGGAGCCTGCTTGGAATTCTCTCCCTCTCTCTCTAAAAATAAAATCTTAAAAAAAAATTCAGATGCCCAGGACTTATCCAACATCTACAGAATCAAAATCTCTGCAGGTGGGATTCAAAAATCTGTACTAGGTCCTCCTAGAGAATCTAATGGAACTAGCCCAGTCTACTGCAGCTGATTAGAAGGCCAGCTCTTGCAAAGTATGAATACCTGTGCACTCTGGGGAAACAGAGGTCCCTGGAGATGCTTTGTGAAAAAAAGATTTCTGGTCAAATTAGTTTAGAAAAAGCTGTACACCATAACCACCACCACCCCCCTCCTTAAAGATTCACACTGCATATTAAAGGCTCTGAGAAGTTCTGCAGTAAAGAATCCCCCACTTTTTCTCACAGAACACTCTGAGAAACGTAACTTTCACAAGGCCACACACCAGTCCATTCAAACTCTGTCCATTCAAACCCAGGAAAGAAAGGCCCAGACCTCTGCAACCCCATCGTCTCCAAGGCCCTCTGCTCAAGAGATTCCCCATCGGCTCCCAACCCAGGCACCACGCTGCACAAACACCTTGGCTACCGATATACCAAACTTTCTTATCCAGACCCACAGCAATCCTTAAGAGGCAGACACTTTAATTCCCATTTCGGAGAAACGGAAACTGAGCCTCAGAAAGTTAATTGCTGGTGAAAACCTTTTTTCTCATTTTTAAGTGGTCACTGGTCTGTTTATGCATCTGTGGGGACACGGGTTAATCAGAGTCTGGGAGTGAAACTCAGTGATCCACACTTTTCTGCCCGCCCCCAGGATGCGTCTGGTGAGACTGGAGGCCAAGGCCTAGCCGATGGAGTCCGGCCCAGGACTCATTTCGGTGCCCGGGACTCGGTGGCAAGACCGCACGAGGCAGTGGGGCGGGCGCACTGGCCCTCTTTTCTTTCCCCGATTTCCCGGATGGGCCGGGCCTCCAGGAAAGGCACGGTGCTGGGTCTGCCGGAGGGGCCGTCGGGGGAGGCACTCACCGAGGATGCGGATCTGCGTGACGGCTCCGTGCAGGCCGAAGAGCATCCAGAGCGGCTGCGAGGCGTCCACGCACAGCTGCATGCCGGCCGCGGCGCCGTTGTGGCTGAGGTGCAGCTCGCCGTCGGCGTTGACCACCAGGCCCAGGATGTCGCCGCTGTGCAGAGGCCCGGGCACGCGGCACACGGCCCAGAACTCCTTGCGGTCCACCAGGGCCTCGGGGCTGAAGGGCAGATCCGCGGGCCGCAGCGTGCCGGGGTCACACGTGGTGACGCCGAAGGAGAGCGCGCCGGGCCGCGCGGCGCCGGAGCGCGTGACCTTGACGAAGATGGTCTCGGCCACGCGCACGGGCCGGCTGGTGAAGACGAGCGCGCGCTCGTCGCGCCCGTGCTCCAGGCGCGCCACCGTCTGCTCGTCCAGGATGCGCACGTGCGCCCCGGCACGCAGCGCGTGGAAACGCAGGTCGCCGTCCAGTTGCGCGGGCAGCGCGCGGCTGTGCTGCGAGTTGAGCGAGTTCTGCGGGATAGGGCAGCCGGCGGCTGGCGCGGCCTCGTCGCCGTCGGCGCCCGGCACGTTGAGGTCGCACAGGCTCACGGAGAGGCGCGCCTCGTCGGCGTCGTGCCGCAGGGACGGCCGCCGCAAGGCGGTGAAGGAGCGCGGTCGCAGGCAGTCCGGAAGCACCAGCTCGCTGTCTGCGGCCAGGGAGGGGGAGAGACAGGGCGACCGTTACGCGGGCCACGCCGGGGCACCGGCCCGGAACCTGCGCGCTTCCTCCCGCCAGCCGTTCCGGCTGCGCCGTGAAATACCGACGGCTTCGTGAACGGCACGGAAGAGGCGGGCGCAGGGTCGGGGAAACAAACTTAGGGTTAGAAACAAAGTTACGCTGGACATCTATTTGTTTAAGCAAAGGATCAGCGCTGGAAGGAGGGACACAGAAATTAAAAACATTCCTTCTACATGGCACGCTTATGAAAGTTGTTGTTGTTGTTGTTGTTATTATTAATTATTAACTTAACTCCTGGGCCCTCCGTTTTGATCCCCAGCAGCTAAAACAGCGCTGAGCACTTGAGTCAACAGCAGTAAATATTTGTTGAATGCACTGCGGACATCCTACCCCTCTGGAAGGTCAGAGGGAACCCACTTCCCCAGAAGAACTCTTGGCATAAGTTGTCTCATCTTATCCTAACAATAGATCCTCTGGAGCAGAAGGACACGGAGGCTGAGAGAACTTAAGTAAATTTATCCAGGATTTCCTTTTGAAAGTGACTTCATTGGAAATCAACCCTTTTCTCTTTTTAATCATACAAGTAAGACTATTTTGTAGAAAAGACAGTTCAGCAAAAAGAAAAAAGAATCACCTCTCAGCCCACCATCCGGGGAAAAATACTCTTAATACTTGGGTGAGGACCTTCCAGCTTTCCCCCCCCAATATATTCTTCTGATACTTATACGAAAACCAAATCATGCTATATAAACTTTTTAACCTTTTATGGGTAACAAATCTCTTTGAAAATGTGGTAACTTTGACCTATGTCCTCAGAAAAACACATATTCTTCCTAAATTCTGTGGATAATTTCAGGACATCTGTGAATCCCATAAAGCCATCCATGGGCATGGACTCCAGGCTAAGAACACTGCTATACAGATTTCCTTCTCAAGACTAGCTTTTCCACTTACTATGTCCCGAACACCCTTCCATGCCAATAACCATGTTTCCAACACCATATTTTTTTAATGGCTGTGCTATGTCCTACTTTATGGAGTCCTATCATTTATAATAAAAGTTATGCATGATGAATTACCCCTGCATTTCATCCTTAAAACATCCATGGAAGTGTTCCCATTATGGAGATAAAGCTCAGAGATGTGGTGTGACAGCCACCAAGTGGCAGATCCAAGACTGAAGCAAGGTCTGTCCAACTCCCGACATCACATTCTTCGCTTTCAAGCTCTCATAGTCCCCAGATTTGGCTAGTGCCACTGTAGACCACATCATGGGCCAATCCTTCCCTGGGAGCCTTTTCTCCGAGCCTCCCCAAGGGAGAATCTGTGCTTTCTCTCCAAGACCTGGGTAAGGATAGCTGGGGTGTTCAGTGTGAAAGCAAAGCTTGGAGGACTGGACTGCTATGGGCAGCTGAGGCCAGAATTCAGCTCCAGCTGAATCTAGAGACAGTCTCTAAAGGCTCCTTGTTTTTGTTCTCCCCCTGCCCCTTCTAGGAACAGTGCTGTTAGGGCCCCAGCAAGGAGAGGGTGCTGGGCCCTTCCCCCAAACCCCCTGCCTCTCTGGAGAAGCCTCTTGGGGCCTGGCTGGTTGGGATTTCCCAGCATCATGCTTGGCAAGAAGGAGGGAGCCAACTGGAAAATGCGATTATTCCAGGGAATTGACTCTGTGACAGTGATGGTGCAGGGAGGCTGGGGGCTGCAGAGAGGCAGAGGCAAGGAGGCCCGAACAGGAGGAGGAGGCCTGAGAGACAGTCGTGGGGACCTGGGACAGGCTGTGGGCTGACTGGGGGCCCCAGGAAACAGCCCCTGCTCCCCACCCTTCAGGAATTGCAGGCACTAGCCCTAGAGGACTCCAGGGTTGGAGATGGAGAGGAAGGGACAGGGACAGCAGGGTGACTAGAAAACAAAAAAGGTTCAGAGATGCCCAGTCAGAGCCTATAGGAAGAAGTCTGTCACAGGGCTCGCACACATGTGCACCCCCACACTCCTCTCCCCACCCCACCCCACACACACTCAGGACAATCAGCCCAGGGCCCATGGAGCTGGCCAGACCGTGAACACAGATTTCTGAATGGGGTTGGATGTGTGCTCCCCTGAGCTCTGCCCGTTCAGTGGTCCTTCTGTACCTGAATATGCCTGCTACTGGGCCTCCCAGACCCGAGCCACTGCTAAGCTCCTCTAAGAAAGCGACTCCTTCTCTTAGACTGAAATCTACCTCCCTGTATCCAAGGATATCTTGGATAGATTTAGTTCTCAGCTTCAATGTCCTTCTGTGCCAATACTACCTTCTGGGGCAGCCCCGTGGAGAAAACAACTTCCCTTAGGGAATACTCAGACTCACCACACACCTTCCCATCTCTTAGACAATGAACAGAACCAGACTCAGTACTCCAGATGTGCCCTGACTAGCTCAAGGCACAGTGTGGCCACCACCTCCCTTGACATTTACACTGTACTTCTCATAATGTAACCTAAGAGCATTTGGGAGTTTTTAGTAACCCAAATCCGTATACTGGTAGGCAGAATACAAGCACAGTTAAGTATAAGGATTTTGAAGTCCTCAGCCTGGGTTCAAATCCTGGTTGCACCATTTCCTGGTCATGTCACCTTAGATAAATAGCTTAACCTCCCTGGGCCTCTCTTCTTCAGCCGTGAAATCAGTATTTACTAAGATGAATAAAATCTGCGTTCTAATACTCCGCTCAGAAGGGAGGCTGTGAAGTCCAAATGCGGTAAGCTACAGAGGGCACCTAGGAGAGTAATAATCACGAGGTTAATATGAGCCTCTGTTATTGTTTACATGCCCCAGGGCTCAGAAGAAAGTGCATGGGCTCTGGGGGGATACAGGCCTGGGTTTAAATGCCCAAGCCAGCACTTGAATCAACTTGCCTCCCAGCCTCAGGTCACTCAGCTAGAGAATGGGGGTAATCACAACTGTATTGTGATGATGACGTGGGGGTCGGAGGCAGGGTAGGGAGCCCCTGGGACCTAGGTACTTGATAACTTCAGACACCGGTGCCTACTCAGGTTGTTTGTCAACCAAAGTCAGGTCCCCTGCACCAGGCAACGAACATTCTGCACCTGATTGTAGGACTTCACACCCGTCATGAATGACATCAGGAGAAGCTACAACGTGGAGATTAGAGGAGAAAGAAGAGAAGGAAGGAGAAACAGCAGGGGGTAGGGAGAGAGGAGGAGGGGCAGAAAAATGACCCCTTTGGCCTTGCTTGAAATCTTGAAGGAGTTGGGAGAAAAGGTACAGGAGATGCTGGGAAACAGCTAAAAATGGAATCCCCGGGGCCAGTGCCCAGCCCAAGTATGTCCTCTCCCAGCCAGGCCGCCCCTCAGGGTCAGCAGCAGCCGCAGGCCGCCAGCAAGCTCCAAAATAACCATCCCCTCGGTGTCCCCGGAAATAGACGACACTGGAGACGGAGGGGCCGGGCAGGGTGCCCTGTGCAGAAGGGGCAGCAGAGGTCAGAGCTGACCGAAAGCCAGGAAGGATCCAGGCCCCCAAAGCCACGGGAGAGTGCCCTGGGACCAACCCCAGCCCAGCGTCACAGCTTGGAGAAAGGGCAGAGGGCAACCTGTAACCCCAAGCAATGGGGCGGCCCAATCGGAAGCAACAAGCTCTACCATCCGGGCCTGGGACACACGGCTGCCACTTTGGAGGTGTTCATGCTGGGACCCGGAGTGGGGAGTGGCACAAGGCCACAGGAGACGCTGCTCAGCTGGCTCCCCTCTCAGTGTCCCCTCTTTCGGGAAGGAATTTGTCAGTCTTCAGCTCCTGGCCCGGGGCGGGGGTGGGGGGGCACACCCGCGGAACAGATCCTTTGCGCCAGGGCAGAAACCAGGCCCCACAAGGGCAGCGAGGCCAGGGCACGGGTTTCCTCCCATCAAGGTAGTACTCGGGTCACCCACTCACTGACCCGCTGTGTGCCCAGGCCTCGGCAGTGGCTAGAGAGGAGAAGCCAGCACCTGGGCCCCAAGAAGCCAGTAGGCTGTGGGGGGGTCAAAGCTTGGAGGCATGAAAATATTTGAATGTAATTTCCTTACAAAATTCTTAATGCCTCTAGAGGAAATCCATCTCTCTGCCAAGTTCTCACCCAGCCTTGCCTAGAATGCCCCTGGGGACAAGGAGCTCACCACATCCCAAAGCTATCTGTCTGCTATCTCTGAACAACTATAACTGTTAGAAAAGCTGTCCTTGCACGGATCCAGAGGGGACCCACATCCACCCCTTGACGCCCCCTCTGAGCCTTCTCTTCTTTAGGGTAAATGTCCCTTTTGGGATCATGCTCTCCGACAGAGGCTGAGGTCCCCGTCCTGTTTCACAGTGAGTCAGAGACAGCCTCTTGGAAGAAACAAGATTTGACCTGGGCCCTGAAGGACAAGAGAGTTTGGACTGACAGACAGAAGTGAGAGGCACTCAGTGGGAAAACTGCACTAGCAAATTCCCGGAGAACAATCTGAGCAAGGCCAGGGGGAGAAAGGAAAGGAAGGGATGGGAGGAGAGGAGGGTCCAGACTGAGGGCAACGGGGCCAGCTCTGGCCAGGGACCCACTGGGCCCTTCCACATGTTGCCAGCCAGCGCAGGGCAACCAAGGCAGGGCCTGGGCACTGGTGCCGAGGCCCTCGGGGGCAAGCAAGGGGCTCCTTTGAAGCAGAGCTTGCCATCAGCCCGAGTCTTGTTGGTTTAGATTCTCACATCCGGAACGCTGGCTAATCTTTAGCCATGGGTTGGCCCGCGGCAGCAGGCCGGCTAGCGAGCACCTGCCGGCCGCTGTTTGGAAGGCGTTGCTGGCCCATTTACTGTCTCCATAAACATCCTCCTGTTGGTCAGCACCTGGCATGGGGCAGGGGAAGGAGCCCCAAGGGTGGGGACATGGCTTGGACGGGTAAGGGATTTCTCCACCCCTCTGGGCAGCACCCTGGAAACCCACACCCACCTCCACCCTCTCCATATAAACCCAACCACAGGAAAGCTAGGAGAAACAAATACTTTGTGAGGCTCATGGAGGGAAGGGTAGAATGTCCCAGAAATACTTGGAGTCACAGACTCCAAGATTTTTGGAATCTTCAAGACAGAGAATCTTAGACATATAGATTCTTAGACTCATCTGGTCTTGTGGTTCTCAAACTTTTTTTTTTAAGCTGTTAAATCCTTTTGTCCAACAGAACCAAAAGCTCTGGTTGAAGTCCAAGAGGAGGCCACAGAGCTGCCAACTCAGCTGCCTCAAAGATGCCTCTGGAACCCCAGTGTTCCAAGGAACCCAGCCGGAGAACCATAGATCTTGTTCCAAGAAACAATTTAGACAGCATGGTTTCAATTTCACCCAGATACAGGGACTTGGTTTCAAGGCTTCCTCTTCTAAGGAGAGGACTGGCTTGGGAGTTGTCTATCTGGTGGGATTTTTAAATTAAGTATTCCCTTTTAACCTACGAACAGCAGCCCTTGCCATTTGTGTAAACACTTTTACACATCCATGAGCCTCACAGACTCTGAGAGGTAAATGGCACATGTATAATTATGTCCAAATGACAGATGGGGCAGTTGGGGCACAGAGAGGCTGGAAGGCTTGCTCACAGCTACTGAGTCATGTCAAGTCTTGATTCAATCAAGTCTCCTGCTTCTGAAATGAGGGCTTTGTCCCCAATACGGCAAGGCCCCAGCTCCTCTGCTATACACGCCCTGCCCTGGGCCCCCCAGCTCTCTCTAAGCTCCTCAAAACTGTGTCTTGAGCCAAAGAGATACTAGGTGGAAAATCTGAAACTGCCATTTCTGGATATTAGAAACAGTCTAATATTGCTAATCATATATGATTGCACTTTTCATATATTCATTCTGGTTAAAACAAAACAAAACCAAAAAACCAGAGTGCACTATGAACAAAAGAACCAGACGAAGCCCTCAGGCGCCTTCAGAGAACCATGAAGCAGGCCGACTCACCGCTGAAGCGGATTGCTGGGCACCCCCCACTTCCCCGGCCAGCACTGCTGGGGCTCTGGTGACCTATCTGTGCCCAGCATGTGCAGCTGATCCCTGACGCCCTGAGCTCTCACGAGCTCCACCCTGGAAGATGTAGGACGGCCAACTCCCCACCCTGGGGAGGTACCCAGACTTAGCAGGGGGACCAGGTAGACTCCTATTTAGAAAACCTAGGAAGTAATATAGCCCACGCTCCTGGGCCCAAGGCCCAGTTCTCCCAAGCTGTGTGACCTTGGGCAAGTTATCAGACCTCTCTGAACCTGTTTCCTTATCGGCAAAATGGGTACAATAATAACTTTCTTTATGATATATATAAAGGATTTAAGCTATCTTCTTAAGGAGCAGGACAGTACGTGACGCGGAACCACTGGTGCCACCTAGACCTCCACGTGCCTCAGGTGATCAGGAGCAAGGAAGGTCATGGGAACAGGGGGGGTCAGGGAAGGCTTCCTGGTGGAGGGGAGGGCTTGGTGTTGAACTCTGATATCATTAGCAGAATTGGTGTCTCTGAGGCAGGAGGAACAACAAAATTTTATTTTAATGAAGAAGAAATGAAAACTATCGAAAAGGAAGAAATCGCCATCAGCATCCTCAGCCCTTTCCCCCAGCCCCAGAGCATCGCTCGGCCTCCTTAAACTAATATTTGCCTCTCAGCCCCTGGCAGCCACAGCTGAAGGTAAATATTGGTTTAGCCTGGGAAGCGGAAACCCCAGATGGCAGTGCGGTCCTCTGCCGGCCAGCACGGTTCACACTCCTCGTGCCGCCGGGCCGAGCCACACCCTGAACGGGAGACCTGACCCAGGGCCTTATCTCCAGAGTGGACCCAGGCTCCTCACTGCAGGGAAGCCAGGCTGGCCCACCAGCCCACACCCGCCCAGCAGCAGCCTGCCTCTCCGAAAGCCGCCCTCCCCGAGGGTCTCCATACGTCTCCCTCCTCAGGAGGCAAGGCTATTATCAGGGCTGGGGAACCTCTGCCCAGGTTGGGATGAAGCAGAATGCCATGAGCCCTTGGGAGCCCACCCTCAGTGGCCCCCTAATGCCCTCCTGAGCTCAGCCACGGCCATTCTGATGTGGTGATGTCTTCTCACACTGACCTGACGCCCAGTTCAGCCTGGGAGATAGGAATCCCAGGCCCAGCCCGGCTTCTGACTAGCTGCGAGAATTTGGGCAGGCCCTCTCCCATCTCTGGGCCACATCTTCTCCTTTGGAAAGACTTGACAGCACAGAAGCCACCAGAAACTTTCTGCTTTCATGGCTCTCTCCCCTGTGGTGCCTGCACACACCCCCACCTGTACACACCTCCTTCTCCCCAAGTCACCTACCACCTCTTCACTTTGCTCCCTCCCTTGAAAGTTCTGTTCCCTGACGGCTGATTTCCCACTTTCGTGCCTATGCACACCCTTCGTGTCCGGCCCGAACTGTTCCTCCCCAGTCAGTCCCTTCGTTTCACCTTGTTTGGCTCCTGACTCGAAACTCATCTCCTACAGAAAGTCCTGGATTGCTCCCCAGCTGTACCACCCCCGACACACGGTCTTACTCTTCAGCCACATTTCCTGTAGAATTGGATTTAGGTCTCCTCCGAGCAGTTAGATGGTGTGTCCCCCAAAATAAACATTCTTCAAGGAGGGGGCTGGGTTTTCCATTCTTGTGTCCCCCCCGCCCCCGCACAGTACCTAGGCTGTGCTGGGCACACAGGGGTATCAAGAGACCCTATAGGTGAAGCCTTGGCTCACCAGCTTTCTTCCGGGACCCACAGAGCTGCTCTTCCCGAGCCAACGTTTCTGAAAGGAGCACGGAGACCTTGAAAAACTGGGAGAGGAGCTTATCTCTCCAAGTATTAATCACCCCATAAAACTTGTGTTTATTTGGTTGCTGGCATGTCCCTCTTCCTGGAGGTAGGAAGCTGTTATTCTTGGAAATACCAGCCCAGGCTTGGGCCAGGGCACCCCGAGGCAAGAGGTGACCTCCTGAACTCCAGCAGATCAGGGACCCTGGAAGGCACAAGGCAGGCCTGCAGGGGCCACGGTGTGGGCGCCAGTGGGCCTGGCTTATGTAAGGGCAGTGGGGGGTGGGATGGGGCACCCCCCTGGAGCTGTCACTCAGGGACAGACCCCAGCCCCTGCCTGCACTCTCTCAGGAGAGACAGCCAAACAGTCCATGGCCTGACTTGCACATCTGCTAGGTGCAGGTACCTCAGGATATCTCTGATCTGAAGAACAGGTTTGGAGAGTTTGGGCCATGGGTCCCAGAGACAAGAAGGAAGGGAGGGGTCAGGCCTAGCAGGAAGTCCCTAAAGATGAGACACTGGTTTGGGGGGCAATCGCCTCAGGAAAGAAAGCCCATCTTCAGTGTTGCCAAGGCAAAGAGCGACCTCTCAGGGGATGGAGAAAGTCAAAGCTGGCTGAGGAGGGAGCGCAGGGAAAGCCAAAGGCACTGGGGGGATCCGAGCCACGGTGGTGGGAGGCTGGGGGGTTGGCAGTGAGGAGGACAGGGAAGGAGACTGACCCTGGGACTATATAGGGCAGTAAGTGCATCCCAGAGGGGAGGCCACCGAATGAGGGCATAGAGCAGTGTGCCTACCTCTGAAAATATCTTGGATGAATATCTCTTGTTTTTACACAAAAAAGAAATCATTTTAGGAAGAACAAAACAAAGAGATATTTTAATCTGCTAATTGAATTCAGGGGCCATCATCAGTGTTTGAAAACACCCAGGGATTACGGTGATTTATAGCTCAGACAGGGATCTGCTGGGGCCTCGGCCTTACCCAAGGTACAGAGAGGAGCCTGCTGAAAGAGCCACACGCAACTGAAAATACTGGGTGAAAACCCATTTATAGTCCAAGAGGGGTAACAGGGCTGGGCCTGGTGAGACCTCCTGGGCTGTGCCCCAGCAGATCACTCTCCAGGCCACTCTCTAGGCCCCTGAGGTTTAGAAGCCCCATCTCACCTGCCATGTCCCCTTCACCACCCCCTCTCCAGCCCTTCCTGGAACTTCTAGGCCCAGCCTCAGCCCCCTTCTCCAAGACGCCTTCCTGGACTCCATCCTCCCTCACTGACCTCCACCTCCTCTGACCGACTGCCTCCTTCCATACTTAAACGCACTGGAGCTTTATTGGGGAAGGGACCGCTTCTGGCATCAGAACACCCAGGTCAAATCCCAGCCCTGCCATATCCCCACATGGGCAAGCCAAGCTTTCCATGGGTCTCAATTTTCTCCCTGACAAATGGGGATGACAAACACTCTGTCCAGAGCCAGCTGTGGGGTTAAATGAGATAGCTGGATGGAAACCATCTCAGCAGATGGAAAGGATCTATGACCACAGCACTAAACAATTTACTGTCTTCTCCTGGGTTATGCCCCGATTGAGTCTGGAGTGCTGGCTTTGTCTCCCTAATCTCGCAGTGAGGCTGTGCTGTCTGCGAGCAAGGCTGGGTCTACCCCACTCCCCACCGCTTTCCTTCATCTAACAAGTTCCACCCTTCCCTCCACTCTTCCCTGCCGAGCCCCCATAAACACAAGGTTCTCCTCTGGAGAGAAATCCAGCAGGGAAAGACATGGATTCACCCTCAAAGCCTTCCCCGATTTGTGCAAGGCCTATGGACGGACCAAAACTCAGCCAGTGCCTCAGCGCTGAGAAAAACACAGGCATCATGCGGTGGGACACAAGAAACAGAGAAGAGAACTCAGCTCCGGAAGGCTTCAGGGAGGAGGTGGCTTTTGAGCTGGGCCTTAATGCCAGAGTGGGATTTTTGACCTTTGGGGACTGTAGGAAAAGGCATTCTTTGCTAGGAAAGGGGAAAGAAGGAATGCTGCCCCTATTTCCTTACCCCCCTCCCAACAAGACTACACCTTTTTTTTAAGAGCTGGGACACTTCTGTCTCCCACCACGGGGCCCAGCCCTGGGCTAAGTCATAGTATTCACGACCTCTTCACAAACGCAGGCTTTGGAACTCCAGGGCCTGGAAGAGCGAGGCCCTAGGATATCAGCGCAGCCGGAAGGTGCTCACTCGAATCTTGGGTTAAGCTTCTCCCTCTCCGGGGTGGGTGGGGACGACCGACGGTTGTTGAGTACCTACTAGATGCCAGCTGCCTCGCGTAACCCGGCTCCTAAAGCCTTCAGAAGAACCCTGAGACCAGTTACTATTACCTACCCCTGCTTCACAGATAAGGAAACTGAGGCCCTGCAGCTAGTGCAGGGGGGGCCAGGAGCCACCTGGGTCAGTCTGACTCTATAGCCCAGAGGCATAACCACTGCCCTTTCTGCCTCCAGCAGGTAAGGCCCCACATAAGTACCCATTTCACAGAGTGAAAGGAAAGCAGACCCTTCTCGGGCAGCCTGGGCTCCCTTCCTCACTTACTAAGACTTGGAAGAGCCTGCTTGCTTTCAGGCTCTTAACTTACCCACGTGAATGTAGAAACACTGTTACTGAGTTGAAAAACAGAAAGTTCCCAAACTATTAATTAATAAAAACAGCCTCCTGATGTTTGGAAGTCAACAGAAAGGCTTCTGACAATTACTCATTTGTTTTTACTTTCACTGTCTTTTTTACTCAAATGAAGGTGTTTTGAAAAGAGCTTCACTGTTTCTTGGCTCTGAAGCCAGAAAGGAACGAAAAAAAAGAAAAAAGAAAAAAAAAAAGGTTTTCCACTGCGCCCATGGTGGTTTTCTCCGCAGGGAGGGGGGCAGGGATGGGAGCTGGGAATGGCAAGCACAGGCTGAGCGCTGACTGAGCGGGGCGCTTTACTTACAGCCTCTTGAATTTCCCTTCATCTTCCCACCAACCCATTTCATAGATGGGAAAGCTGAGGCTTCTGCCAGCTCTGCCTGGAGACACAGCCACTTCGCCCATGAGCCGATGTGTACCCAGAGTCTCTGTAGGCGCGCACACACACACTTGCCAACACATGCACAAGCGAGCAAGCTGAGAACGATCCCAGAGTGGGACTTAGGTGACCTGGATTCTAGTCCCACCTCAGCCACCAACTCAGTGTGTGACCCTAGGAAGCCCGAGACCCTCCAAGGCCCCTTCCAGCCCTGGCACTTTAGAGTCACATGTGCCCTCGCCAGGAAGCCTGGCACCTAAGCACCCCAGGCTGCCTTCTGATGCTCCTCCTTACCTCCTCCAGGATGAATGCCCTCTCATTCCCCTGAAGCCGCCCTACTCACACTGGGCACCCAGAGGCAGCCAGAAAAGTCTTAGCCACCCTAGAGCCTTCGGCTCTCCCTCTTACCCTTTCACTCACATCCTGCAGGAAGTATTAGGATGGGGATGGGCCTCCTGGGGGGCTGCAGAGCCCAGGGGTCAGGGGTTCATTGGGACTGTGTGCTGGCTCCCCCACTCACCTGCTGCACCTCGGGCCAATGACTCAACCTCCCTGAGCTTCAGTCTCGCCTCCACGGACCCACTAACGGAGTCTGCCTCCCGGGTGGCTATGAGAGCAGCAAGAACGAAGTGCCCGGCCCGTGCTAAGTCCTCACTACGCTGTAGGTTTTGATGATTAACATTCATTACTTCCTGGAGGTGGAGAGTCTGTGAGGCTGCCGTTTAGGATGACGATTACGCGCTGCTCAGAGGCACAACCCGAGGGCCCTTGGATGGCAGGAATCTCACCCAGGAGCCCCTCGCCCCAGCTGTGGGCGTGAAGGACGGGGGCGCTCTGCAGGGCATGCGAAGGCTCCCCCGAGCTGTCCCCGCGTTCCCTTGGCCCGGGGGCCCTGCCAGTGGGGAAGGGGTCCCCATGCCTGATGAGATGGAGCAGCCAGACCCCGGGGATCCCGGAGGCGTGTCTGCACCTCAGGGGCGCAGGGAGCGCGCACTCACCCAGCAGCTGGACGGCCCGCGTGAGGCCGTAGACGTCCACCAGGGCCCAGAGCGGGTCGGCCGTGCGGACCCCGTTGAAGAACAGCATGGCAGCTGAGTCGTTGATGCGGTAGAACACACGGCCCTTCTTGTCCACCCAGAAAGCGATGATGTTGCCCTCGTTGGCAAACTCCTCGGGCAGCGCCTTGGCCCAGAAGCCGCTCTGGGCCACCAGGTCAGGGCAGGCGTACTTGGGCAGCGAGTCGGGGTGGATGCGGGACGGGTCCTTGCTCGTGAAGCCCAGCCGCAGCGCCCCGCTCCAGCAGCACTGCTTCTTGGTGATCTGGATGGGAAAAGAGGGCCTCAGAAGGAACCCCCTGCCCCGCCCGGCCTCTCCTCTCCCCCGCCGGGGCCCGACAGGGAGGGGGTGCATCCTTCCCAGTAGACCGCCCCCGGCAGACTTCCCCCGGGGAGTCACACCGCCCAGCCGGCCTCCTCTCTCTCTCCTCTGGGAGCCTTCCCACTGTCTGCTGACCCTTTGTGGTCCCCCTGGCCACACCCCTCCTCCAGTCCTTCTGTGCCCCACGGGGAAGGTTGAGGAAGGAGAAGGAAGAGGGAAGAGCACGAGGAGGGGTGAGGAAGAGCAGAAGTGGCAGCACAGAGGAAGAGAAGGGCTGGGTGCTACAAGGGCCGGAACAGAAGGCAGTGCTGGGCGAGAGGGCTCAGGGGCCCAGGAGAGGCGCAGAGAGCAGGGAGGGGGACCCACCTTCAGCCTGACTTGCTCATAGATGAGCACCGGGCGGTTGCTGAAGGTGATGGCATTGCAGAAGCTGGCCTGCCTCTTGACGGCCTTGTGGCTGAGGTCCATGAGGATCTGGGAGCCCTTGGTGTGCGGGTGGAAGAGGAGTGGTGTGGCCGGGAGTCCCCCGCCGGGCAGCGCCGGAGGGCAGTGCTTCTGCTTGTGGTGGCATCGGTGAGAGGTGACAGGGAAGGGGCCCCCGATGGAGTCTGCAAAGGAACAAACCTCCATGTCGAGAGTGCGACAGAGACCCCCAGAGCGGCGGTGGGGGGGGGCACAGAAGTTGCCCACGGCCCAGGACGTCCCCCATCATCGCAACGCACCCACGGGCACCTTTTGGCACCATCTTCCTGCTACCATCTCTTGCTATTGCCGCCTTCACCACCTACCACCGTGTGGCATCCATCACCTTTGGCCCTGGTCCTCTACCCATCACCTCCCACCACCAACTACCAGCTACCGCTACTCACCAGTATTTCCCACCATCTACCTCCCACCTCCCACCTTTGTGATAGATCAGCATTTACTACCAATATCCACCACCATGCCCTGCCACTCATTTATTTTATTCAATAAATATTCATTATGCATCTACTGAATACCAAGCCCCGTCCTAGGCACTGGACATACAGGCATGAAACATACATGGATCCTTTCTCACAACAGTCCAGGAAAGGAAATAGGATATACACAGGAATCACGATAAGAATGGCAGGCAGTGATTAGTGCCGAAAGGACAGAACGGCAGCTCACTTCTCAGGAAGGCCTCCTGGAAGAGCGGAGAAGGAGGAGAGGGCAGGGGAGCTGGTGACAAGGCTGAGCCTCAGTGAACACGTGACCTTGGAGACGCCCTGGAGACCCGCAGGGTGGGTGGGCCCCAGGACCTGGCCGCTTCCCTCCTTCTGGGCCATCCCCCTCCACCCCAGGCCGCCTCCCTGCTTCGCACCGCCCATGCCCACAACATCTTGCACACAGGTGGGCCTCTGCACCCAGGCTTCCTAACGGAACTCGGGTCGCCTCAGGAACCTCTGGCCAGGGAGGCAAGCTGCTTTCTTCTGCAGAGAGCTCTACCATACCCCAAAATGGGACAGAGTACAGCACAGGGCGTGGTCCAGGGGAAGGCACGTTACAAGCATGTGAGGTTGGTGTCCAGGAGAAAGGGCAGAGAGAGGAAAGAAGACGGCCGAGGTGTCAGGTGGTTTGTGTCTGTCACTAATGGCTGTGTGACCTTAGGGAAGTCATTTCCCTGCCCCGGCACAACGAGTAGCTGGAGCTCTAAGCCATGTATCGGCAGCACTGGTGGTGTTAATGTAGTCTTGGCAGCTGGGAACAAGGAGAGATGTTCATTTCTTCCCCAAGATCTGTGTCCTGTCCATCAGGAAGGGCAGCCCCTGCCCTATGCCATCAACTTGAGGAAAGAGAGACATGGAGGCTGGGGAAGATGGGGTTAGGGAAGTAGAAAACCACAGAATGTGACAGAGGCCTTCTAGGATGTGTCAAAGTTTGGTTCCTCCAAGGCAGTGATTTAATAATGCAGAAAGCTCAGTCAGCACCAGGCCTGCTCAGAAGTCTTCTACTCCCTAAAGAGGAGGAGAGCTTTCCAGAAAGGAGAGGAAGACAGGAAGGGAGGAGAGATGGAGAGAGGAGTGTCCTGAGCTGCGAAGACCCAGACTTTGGCCCAGGCCATGTTTGCATCACTTTGCATCTTTGCTTCCTTCTTCCCAAAGGGCCCCCGACAGCAGTGTCCATGGTCCATGGCCAGCCAGACAGCCTGTGCATGGGAGGCGGGGTTGGAACAGGAGCAGCTCCCCTTGCTCTCACTAAAGAGAAAAGACTGGAATCACAGAACAGTGCTCAAGGCCTTTAAAGCCACCAAGAAATGAAGGCTGGGACTGCTCAGAGGAGACCCAGTCAGTCTGGGAAGGACACCAGAAGAGGCTGGTGGCCCCTGGATGGTGCAGAGCAGGGGAGATCATTCCAGGGAAGGGGACGGTTGGGATGAAGGGCAAAGCGTGGCCACAGGTAACCTACAGGTGGCCTGCCTGGGAGAGGTGCCCTTTGGGATCAAACCAGCCTCAGGCACAGGTTGACTGCTGGTCTCAAAAAATATCGGCTGGGTAAATGGATTAGAGGTTGTGGTACAGCTATACAATGGAATATCACTCGTCAGTAAACAAGGGACGAACTACCGATGTGAGTGGCAACATGGATGAATTTCAAAATAATTATGCTGAGTGAAATAAGCCAGTTTTTAAAATATAAGCAAACACAATCCATGGAGTAACTGCAGGGCCTCTGTTCCGTTTAACACCCACCCCCCCGGCCTACACCCTGTCCCATTTGTCCCCATCTAGGAAATGCACGCTAAGGGCTAGTGATAACAAGTAGACTGGAGGTCACCTGGGGTGGTGGGGGAGAGGGAGGGATTGCCAAGGGGCACAAGGGAATGCTTGGGAAGATGGGTATGTTCACCATGGGAATCGTGGTGAGGATTTCACGGGTGTACACACATGTAAAAGGCCACCCAGCTCTACACTCTAAACACGTGTGCGGAGCGTATGTCGATACACCTCCATAAAGCAGCTCTTTAAACCTGCTGAGTCCAGCAGCTGATTACAGCCTCTCCCATGGGATTCCTCCCCAACCTCCATTCGGAATCCATGGGCCAACGGCAGGACCTCAGCTTCCTTCGAAATGCTTCTTCTCCTTCCCACCCATCCTGGCTGGGGTCCTAGGCTCCTGCATAAAGACCGAGAAAATGCTGGCTCTGGGCAAATATGGTGGAGATTCCCAGAGGCCAGAGACCCAGGTCCTGGGAGAACCATTCCCCCAGGCCTCCCTTCCATGAGGCAGGGTTTGGGGTGGGCAAGGGTAACACAGACCCAGCCACCCTGGCTGACAGCAGAACAGATGGAGAAGGAAGGTTATGGAAACCCTGGACCCTGGGGACACAATGAGCACCCAGACATGTGGCCTCAAAAAGGCACATTCATCGACACACACATACACTTGTGGGCACATGCAGGGACTCCAGACCTGAGGAGACCTAGACTTATCCCTTCCCTACCCCTTGGGCCAGGCATCACACATTTACACACGTACCATGCACACACACATATTCATGTCCACAGGGATGAACGAAACAGCAGCATAAGACACACGCCCAGCACACATGGGCCATCCACATCTAATAATAACGGCAGCCATTTCTGGATGCCCGGCCCTGAGCGGGGAGTTGACATACACTTACCGGTTTCAGCCTCACAGCAAACTCTAATAGGGAGGAGGGACATCACTAGCCCATATGACTGATGAAGGATCTGAGCGTCAGAGACATGGAGTGGCTTGCCCACAGTCACCCAGCTGGCACAGAGAGGCTCCAGCAGTCGAACGCAGGCAGTCCAGTGGCAAGGCCTGTGGCTTAGCCATGAAGCGTTAATCGCCAAGACAGCATGGGTCTGGTGTGCTGGACACATTCTTTCAAATGCACATTAAAATATACTTGCGACTGGTAATATACGGGGGAGCACGTTCCTCCATGTGCCACGTAAAACCATTCCGAGTAGCACACGGCGGGGGGGACGCGGCATTCTGCTCACACTGCTTTCAGGATACACGTGTGTAGGCCACCAACACACAGAAACACAGACCATGTTGCCTACGTTGCCCTCCTACACGGCCGGCTATAAAACGTGCCACGCGCACACAAGGCACCCCACTCTGCGATCACCATGAACGAGCTATGGGGAACCTCGAAACCACGCCGAGTGAAAGAAGCCAGCCTCAAAGGCTACCTACGCTCGGATGCCGTTTGTAGGACATTCTGGAACAGGCAAAACTACAGAGCTCAGAAGATCTGTGGGTACCGGAGTTTGGGGACGAGAAAGACACAGGGGCACAAAGGGAGTTTTTATGGTGCTGGAAATGTTCTATACCTTAACTGTGGCAGTGCTCACACAACTTGCACGTTTGTCAGAACTCCCCAAACTATACACTTTAAAAGGATGAGTTTTACGGTCTACAAATAATACCTCAAAAGCAACAACAACTAACAAATCCGGTCTCCCCTGAGATGGAGGAAAGGGAGGCTGGAAGCTCTGACCACCGCAGCCCCCATCAACCCACGGCAGGCAGTGCCGAGGATGTGGACCCCGAAGCCTGGCTGGGCCTGCCACTCTCAGCCTCAAGCCTCTGAAATGGATATGAGAGGAGCATTTTGGCCGCTACAAAGTACCTTCACTGACTCCTGGACTCAAAATCCCGCGCCTGCCTCTTCCTGCCCACGTGTGGCTCCCGAGGCTGTCCCCAGAGCCGTCCTCAGCCCCTTCTCTCTGCACTCAGCTCTGAGTAATCAACGCCCACCGAGCCACCTCTGTGGAGATGATGTGAAAACCCTCTCTGGCCTGCTGGGTATCTCGAAGTGACCATGGTCTCCTGCCACTTGGCAGGCCCCCAGCTGAACTCCTGACCCTAGCCCACCAACTCTCCATGTTCCCGGACCCCAGTGGAATCTTGGAGCACCCCACATTCAACCAGCCAATCCCACCTGAGAACTAGACATCCCTGGGCTCTGCCCGCTCCCGTCCTCCCTGCCCTCAAGGCCCTGGCCCGGCCTCATCACTTCTCTGTAAACAAGGGCCAGGGCCACCAGTAACAGCCACGAAGGCCCTCCCTGCATGCCTCCAGGGGGCGCCATTCACACAGACTACAAGAGGAAGAATGCCCCCTCAGGCATCCAACATGGTGGTCCTTGCCAGGGTGTTTGCTACCTCCCCAACCCCTGCTGTCCTTGCCCGCCATCTTCCTGCTCCGCCTCAGCTGGCATTATCGTCTGGGGAAAGGAAGGAGAGAAAGCAGAATGAGAATCAACCCTGAGCACAGTTCTGGTATCAAGGGCCAGAGGGGCAGCTGGGGGCAAGGCTTCTTCCCTACACCATCCAAAAGGGCTCCCTCTCTGCACTTCAACAGACACTATGACCTTTAAGGTCTCCATTCTATGGACAAGTTACGATTCAGACTGGTTAACCAACTTGCTTGAGCTCACACAGCAATTAAGTGGCAGAGCGGGGACGTGAACCTTGATCTTCCAGTGCTGCTTGTAGGGGTCCTTTACCCTACTCAGCATCTAATACTAGAGCCCATTTTCCCCACGAGTCCAAGATGGCAACTGTAGTGGGGAAAGGCTGCGTGGAGGAGGCTCTGGCCAGTCACAGCTGAGGGAACAGCCATAGCAAAGGGCCTCAGATGCTGGGACACTACTCCCCCAACAGCCAGGGGTCCTGGGGGGAGCCCCAGTCTCACCATCTGGCTCCCACCAGAGCTCTCAGGGAGGCCCCCTTTAGTGACAGGTTTACAAGCTTCTCGGGAGGCACAGTGGGGGCACCCCCCTCCCCAGGCGAGGCTGCTGCTGACACAATGGAAACTCCCCCCCAGAGCCCATTCCTCCTGGGCATTTATGAGGTGCCAGACACAAGCCTGGCCAGCCCTCCAGGTGACCCTCAGCCAGCTCGGACCACATTCCTGCCTCTTGGGGAGGTCCCAGGGGGAGATGCCAGGACACAATGCAGCCTCCAGAGTGACCTCCTCACTGCCCCCGCCCAGCTCTGCCCCAGAACCATCCTGGCAGAACCCCGGATGCCCAGGCTGGGCTGAGAGCTGGGCTGCCAAGGAGAGACAGGGAGAGAGCAATACTAACAACAATGACCAAACTCTATGCGACTTGACAGCTGCCCCCAGTGCCACGATGACACGGGTCCTCAGAAGTGAAGTTACCCAGCCAGAGAGCCCCAATCTGAACTCTGTCACTAACTGTGAGACCTCTGGAGCCTCGCTTTTCTCACCTGTAAAATGGGGGTCATGGCAGACCTTCTTCATGCGATTCTTGTCAGGATTAAACGAGATGATGTATGTAAAACTAACCCAGTAAGTGGTTGCTATAATGATGATTATTATAATTATTATGCTATATAACAGCTAATAATTATATTAATAATTAAGACGATTAGCTTATTAATACTTATTATATTACAATAATAATTATTAATGCTGCTGACATTGATCCGTGTTCTTGTACCTCCACACCTTTGCTCAAGCTATTCCCCCCTCCCCGCCACATAACTTCTTTCCCTGCCCCCCCCCACCTCCACCCCTCCAAATCCCATCCATCTTTCAACATGGACTCTCGCCGTGTTCAGGACCGCCTTGTTCTGAGTCTGTGACCCTGACCCCCAGTGCTGGCATGCTTATCTGTATCTCCTATGAAGGAGGCCTGTCTCACTTCCTGGACGATGGGGGTCAGGGGGCAAAGAACATGAGCCCTGGAGTCAGGAGGCCGTGGGTTCAAACCCTGGCCATTCCACAGACTTGCTGTGTGACTCTGGGCAAGTCACTTCACCTCTCTGGACCTTGATTTTTTTCTCTGCAAAATAGGGTCATCTTAGCTGCCCCGCCCACCTCTCCAGGTTGTTGTGAGGACCCAGGGAGTTTATAGATGTGAAAGAATTTTGCAAACTTGAACACCTGATCCCAACATACGGTCTTATTTTCTCTTATAAAAGCCATAAACACTACTGTAGGAGATGACCAGCTCTTTTCAGCCCAGTGGGAGGCCAGACACTCTGGTTTTATCTTATCCCAAACACTCTAATCCTGGATTGCCAGGGTAGTCCTCATTTAGACTAGCTTATATGCATGCACTGAACAGGGCTCTCTCTCTGGGGTAAAGACGGTGGGAGCCAGTTTGAAGGGTGGGAAAGCAGGTGGGGAGGGGGCCTCAGTGAGAGAGACGATTGTAAAACAGGGCAGATGTGACCTTCTCGGGGTCCTTAAAGGGGCCCACTTCCCTCATGTGCCTCTTCCCTCCAGGCTTGGTCCAAGCCCACTTCTCTGCTGGGAATCTTTCTGTCCTTCCCACCTATATACCTGCATTTCTCTCACTCATCCTTCAGACCTTGATTTTAAAGCCCACTTTCTCCCAGAAGTCTCTCTGGCCCCGGACCAGGTTCAGGGCCCTGCTATAGACTCCCAGGGACTCCACCCACACACCCCTAACAGAGCCTCCAGCACCCAAGCAGCCTCTCTCAACTCTGCTTCCTCCGCAGAATTCAGCGCAAAGGCCCTGAGATGCCCACTGTATGCAGGACACTGATCCGTCTTCTCCACACCCAGAATGGTTGAGAAGAGAGCCACTCGGATCATATTCTGTGCTCTGTGGTGTAGCTTTCTGGCAATGAAAGGCTGCAGGGTTATTTGTGTTTGTCTCCCTGATGGACCCTGAGCCTCCCGGGGACAGAAACTCTTGTCTTTTTTACTTCTCTTTCCCCAGTGCCTCGCTCAGAGCACAGAGCGGGTGCTCAGTACGAGTTGTTGAATGAACTGCCACTGTTCAAGTCTTCAATCCACTGACCAACTGGCAAGTGTCCAGCGAGTACCCACTCTGTGCCTTGCCCTTTCTGGTGTCCTGTGGAGAAACCAGAGAAAGAGAGGACTAAAAAGGACAGCTTCCTTCACTGCCCAGCACCAGGATCCCACCCACACCGCATGCCTAAGAACCTGCAACAGCTCCCCACTTGCCTGCAGGAAAAGGCGAAAAGGACGGTCATGAGAGTTAATTCTTTCTTTGGTGTCAAATACTGCATCAGATGCCCTTCACATGCGACCTCACCTCACCCTCCTAGTCCCTGCAAAGCGGGTGTCTGGAGGAAGCAGGCTCCAAGATGGCCCCAGTGATCCCCACTTCCCCCTCCTGGCAGTCATCCCCTGTGGCAATTCTGTCCCTTTGCGTGTGGAGTAGACCTAGCAGCTAGCTTCTAATGAATGGAATACAGCTGAAGTAATGGGATGTCATGCCCAAGACTCGGTATCAAAAGCCTTCAGCCTCCATCTTGGTTACTTTCTCTTGTCTCTTTTGGGTTTCTGTCTCGGAGGAAGCCAGCTGCCATGTGGTGAGGTAACCCTGTGCAGAAGCCAGTGTGGCGAGGGACCAAGGATGGCCGATAACCACATGAGTAAGCTCAGATATGGATCCCCCTCCAGACGAGCTCTCAGATGAGACCACAGCCCCAGCCAACAACTTGACTGTAACCTCCCAAGAGACATTAAGCAGGAGGTACCTAGCTAAACTGTGTCAAGATTCCTGACCCACAGAAACTGAGATAATGAAATGTTTGTTGTTTAAACCACTAAGTTTTGGGGTGATTTGCTGTACAACAGACGTGCTCTGCAACAATACAGTATCAGTTAGTCCCACTTCATAGATGAGGAAACAGAGGCTCTGAGAGGTAATAACTTGCCCAAGGTCACATAGCTGGCAAGTGGCAGCTCTGGGTTCTGAATTCAGGGAACACACTGCAGCCGCCCTCAGGGAGCCCCACCTCACTGGCCAGCATGCTAGTCCCCTCTCTGCTACATGAATCCTCTGATCCCCTCTAGTTGGTTTCTCCACGCCCACCGCAGTCACCACGTATATCCACCTTTGTGATTCAGGGTCAGGGGCCATGTTAGGCCTCTCATCTCCCCTGGGGCCCCAGCTATGCATACAGCAGGCCCTGCTGCTCCCTGGAAGACTGCACGAATCCATGATGACGAGCTGGGTGAAGGAGGACAGCAGGGAGTGGGCAAGGTCAGCACCTTCATCACCAAGTTAATCTGCACACACTGAGCCTCCAGCTCCCACTCACCCTGTGACCTCCCAATCTGACATTTCCAACAGCCACATGTGCATACAGTTGTGCCTCCCCATAGCCTCATTGCTGGGAGGGGACCAGCCCTCCTCTTCCCCCTCCCTGATCCTACCCCAAGATTCCATAAGGGGATTCCAGATGATAACTATTCCGGGTTCAGCTCTGGGCCCCTGCCTTCCCAGCACCTCCCCAAAGCCCCCAGGCCAGGCCGAGAGACTGAAGGGTGGTGGGGAGCATGGCTCGGTCACATAAATCCATACGCCACACAGACCATCACACTTAGCTTCCCTTACACAGATCCACACTCATGCACGTGTACATGTGTGCACACACACAACCAGAGGGTGTGCCTGATGGTGGACACAAGACCCATCAGGGCTGGAGGAGGCAGAGAAACTCTTGGTCCCTGGAGGCGGCCAGGTGCATGTGCGTGTGCATACGAACATACCAAGGCCAGGAGGAGCCTCCACGGAAACCTTCATAGAAGCACAGCCATTCACAGGGTGTTTGCTACGCACAGGTTTACTTAATGCCCGTGAGCTCACTTAATCCTTTCTACCACCCTTCAGGGTAAACCTTACCATCCCCAATGTACAGAAGAGGACAATGTACGGATGAAGGAACTGACCCAAAGTCACACAGCCGGGGGATCCAGATTCAAACTCTCACCAAGAACACCTGCCCCACCGTCCCCTTCCTTTCTAGCCTTGCCTGGCTTCACCGTCCAGCTCAGGTCTCACATCCTCCAAAGCTGTCCTTGACGGCTCCATCCCACCTGTCCCCCAGGCCACCTGCAGCTCCAACTGCCACATGGCCCAGCCACAAAGAGCCTCTACCCCTCACTCTTCCCTCTTACTCAATGACCAAGAATCCGCTGGGTGCCCACTGGGGGCCAGGCACAGAGCTGGGTTAAGAGAACAAGAGGATCTCGAGCTAAGCCACCACACCTGCACGCTCACCTTGGCCTAAGCCTCCAGAGCTGCGGCCAGGAGACCCACAGCTCCCTCTGCGCTAATCCCAGGTCTCATAAGGCCATGGGACGCCCTTTCCCCTGCTGCCTGTTAAGGAACCTGAGAAGGAGAAGTGGGGAGCCAGCTGCAGAAGGGGCAAGGCCTGACTTTCCCCCTGAGCACCAGCTCCATGACCTCAGCCCACCATTTCCCCTTCTGGGCCACAGCTTCCCTCTCTGTGAACGGACAGAATTGGGGACCAACTCGCAAGTCGGTGCACCCCAGCATCTAGGATTTGCTGGTCCAGAGACCAGGCTGGGGGTGCCACATATGTCTGAGGGAATATGTGTGTGCCGTCCGCACATCAACCCCTCAGCCCCGGGCCTACCCTTGCCGGTGGGGGAGCACTGACGGAGGTAAAGGGGGAAGGCAAAGAAAGAAGAGGGGAGGGCAGGGGAGGTCCGGGGAGGGGAGGCCTCTCAGTATGGCTGCTGCCTCCTTCTGTGCACTCCACCCCCCCCCATCCTGCCCTCAAGACTGGGAGCAGCTCTGGAAATCTGCCCGATGAAAGACATCAAGCATGTAACTGCCGAAACCATTTTCCAAATGGGGATTAATTTCTCCCATGGGTCTCCTGCCAGGCTGGTCCCAGAGGAGCCTGACTCCTCACCACCAGCCCTCACACACAGACACACACACACACACACACACACTCACACACACTCACACACTCACTCACGCACACGCCCCTCTCATGCAAACACTGACATCTATCACAGAATAACAAGGACATGCGCCACGCACAAAGTAACACAAACGTGGCTGCCCACATACGGAAACGCAGACACGACACGAAATCCCTTAAATAGTAGATAGGTACACATCACACGGTACACGTCACACGGTACACACACACACAGAGGCCCAAACACAGATACACCATCTGCAGACACCAGAAACACCGGCAGCCAAAACATGTCCACAAACACACTGCTAGAAACCACCCCCATACACACACACACAGTCTGGGGTCACTCTCTGTCACAGCCCCCTCATCTCTGTCACCTAGCCATCCAAAATCTTCAGTGCGCACCAAACCCAAATCCCAAGGCCCACAGTGAAAATACAATTGAGAACTATGTAAGTATTCCCAGGGAGTCAGGCTGTGGGCTGAGAGCGCCCCTGGGAAGGAGCCATACCCTTGTATCTCCCACTTCTCCCCCAAACCCACCCCCCCCCCCCGGAAAGAGGCAAAACCAGAGCCACGGAGGCAGCCAGTGCATGGGTGCGGGCATGAGCAGCTGTGGATGTGGGCAGGACGTGTGAGGACGGGCACACACAGGTTCCAGCTAAAGGCCCATGTGACACAGGCAAAGACGCCTTCTCCACAACCCCCAACTCCCCTCTCCTACTCACGTTGATGGTAGGTTGAGGCAGGGGCTAGGGCCAGCTTGGCGGGAGGCCCAGCCTAAGGAGTGGGGTCCCGGCTGAAGGCAGGGGAGGGAAGGAGGGCAAAGCAGATGAGGCATTTGATTAGCGTTCGCGAAGGTCCACCCAGCCTGGATGCCCAGCTCCTAGAGTCCTCGGCCCACCCAAGTATCCTCCTGTCCCGGGGGCAGAGGGAGGGACTACGACTCTGGCCTCAGAATGCTTTTCCAAGCCCTTGTGGTTCTCCGTGTTCATTTCTCACACCCTCTTAAGCAATCCTCACAATAGTCCTATGAGGAGGGCACTACCATCAGCCCCATTAACAGACGAGAAAACCAAGGCTCAGGAAGACACTTGCCCTCACTATAACACGTATCTACGGGCCCTGGAGCAGGTACTCTTGAGGGCCCTGGAGCAGGTACTCTTGAAGGCCCTGTGCTGTCTGGGGTGGTCTCACGGTCCTCACTCCCCTCTGAAGCCTCCGCTCCAGGCCAGCTGGAGGACAGTGTGCTACGTCCTGGGCCTGCTCTGAGGGCCTCTCTGTCCTTCCCAGGCCACAGGCTTGACCAAGTCTGCTTCCAGTGGAAAATGCCAGTCTGCTCCACCCCTCTGCCAACAGGCTCTGCTGGGGCCAATGAGCCCTGAGAGGAGCCCCCGCCCCATGGACACGCAGGGCCAGGCCCAGGTCAGCCCAGTCCGAGTCTCGGGCCAAGGCCCAGGCCACTGGCCGGCTCCGGATTATGTGTCTTCCAGGACCTTCCATCTGTCACTTAGCCCTCCAGGCCTAGGACAAAATTTATTTCCTTTTAAGAGAGCCAATGATTTGCTTTTCCCATGTCTCCTTTCCTGCCTTTTTCTTTTTTAATTAGAAATTACTCTCTCAAAGTCCAGAGCCTGGAAGGGAGAAGCCACCTGGTCACCAGTCCCAGCCACAGCTTCCCAATCACTTCTGCCACCACCCTCCCTCCCTCCTGGGCCTCGCCCAGTTCTTTAGTGCCCACTGGACTCAGCAGATGGAGGCTGCCCATCTCCGATTGCCCTGTCTGAGGGGGGAGCAGGGGACACAGGGAAGTGTGGCAGGGACTGCCCAAGGTCAGCCCACACTGTTCTGGCCCCAGCCGGTTTGTACAGAAAGCCCAGCTCCTGGGGCCCAGCGATGACAAAACAAGTCCCTGGGAAGTCTTTCCCTTCTGGGTCTGGTGCCACATCGGCCATGTTACTCCCAAGACCACGGCGCCTGAGCCAGGCAGATGGAGGGGCCAGGAGCCCGGGCGAGCAGCAGCTCTGCAAGTAGGGAGCCAGTGCCGTGTCCCTGCCACCCCTTCACCTGCCTGCGGCCGTCTGTCTGACCGTGGATGTGAACCCAGGGGTCAGGAGTTCACTGGCCTCCCCCACAGAACACACACTTTGAGAACTGAAGTCAGGCAACTTGGGGGGCTATCACTTGCACATCTGGATGTTGAGGCATAAGCAGACACAGGTACACACCCACAGACACCTCGAATGCACCCTTGTGAGCACAGACACCCACACACGCACTCACGCACACACACGTGTGCCCATACATCTCTCCATGTGCCCATCATGGAACACGGCGCTGACCTCTGTGGCCTGCATTCCAGGACCTACAAACAGGTCCCCCCAGCTGTCTACCTATGGTTTGCCTCAGTTCTAGGAGAGGAGGATATGGACACCCAGGACCTCACATCCCGTGTGGGGGCTGGTCAGCACCCGGGAAGGTAAGAGGACAACAAGACTTTGCGGGGAGACTCAGCTGCCTGACCTCTGCTGGCTACCAAGGAAAGCCCACTGCTTCCCGCTTTCCCCAGCCCCTCTTGCTCTCCCCCACCCCAGTGCCAACCACCCAGAGGCACCCCCTCCCATGGCTCCACAGCCCACCAAGGAGTAAAGAGGCAGGGGGATGATCCTGCCCTTGCCCAAGGGCCCCTGGGCCCCAGCCTCCCAGGTGGTCCCCAGGCTGGGAATGGGCAGACCCCCTGGCATCAGCTGGGGCCTTACCGTGGAGGGTGCTCCGGGTGATCTGTCCCCCCATCGCGGTCAGCGGGCAGCACGGCCACCTTCGTTTGGCCAGCTGGCCTCCTCACCAAGCCACCCTGGCCGCCAGCTCCCCTCCTCCTGCCCCTCCTCCTCCCCCGCGGCCGGCAGCCGGCATGGCAGGGCGAGCCCGCCCCTCCCGCGTCCCCACGAACTCCCTCCTGCACACGGCTGCCTGCCCGCGAGGCCAGCCCCACACACACACACACACACACACACACGCACACACGCGCACGCACTCACGCACACGCAAGCACACCCCTCCGGCCCTGCTCGCCGCCTCCGGCTCCCACCCACTCCCAGAGCCTCCCCCACCGCCCCGCACTGGTACAGGCAATGGGATCTGTCATGTTTATTTACATAAGGAGGAGGAGACTGGAGGCTTCCTGAAATAGCCGAGCTCCAGAAAGCACTGGAGATGCCCCAGCCAGAGCAGACACACACACACACACACACACACGCATGCACACACATGCGCACACACACATGCTCATTCCCCATCACACACTTCATCACAGATACCCGCGCGCACACAGCCTCACCAGCCACCCGGGCTTGCAGCCATCCACGTGCCATTAGGCACCTACTACATGCAGACCTTGGACAAAGACAATGAGGGGACCATGGTGAGCAAAACACACACTGTCCGATCCTCAAGGGGCTTACACTCCAGCTAGTGGAGCTTACTAACAAACAGCTAACATGGCTTCGATCTTCTTCCAGGCTCTACGGCAAATGCTTCAGGAGAATTAACCCCTTCTGTCCTCACTGGCTGAATGAAGAGGTCAGTATTATTGTTATTATCAATAAGTACCATGATTTTTATTATCTCACAGATGAGGAAAGTGAGACCGAGAGAGGTTACCAACCTAGAAAGTGGCAGGGCTGGGAAGCAAACCCAGGGGATCCAGGGATCCCCCGAAACACCACCCCTTTAATCGTAACATATACAAGCTCACCCCGACACACAGAGACGGCACCACCTGTCTGCGCCACATCACACGTACAAGCCCAACGCGGGCTCTCAGAAGCATCACCGTTATGCACACTGAGCCGCCTACTGCCCACCAGACTCAGGGAAGTCAGGCACCGCATGCACTCTCGTTTCTACTCCAGATGGCAGAGGCTACTGGTAGGTCCGTTTTACAGAAAAGTAAGTTGAGGCTCTGAAAGGCTCCGGAAATTGCATGACGTGCGTGACCCACCAGGTCAGAGGCAGAGCCAGGACTCGAGCCTGGGTCTGTGAGATAATCTCCCAGTTCATCACCCTTTGCAGGCTCTCTACAGGACAGGGGCCTCTCGCAGGCCCTGGCCCAGGACCCAGTCCTCAGGCTCAGGGATCTGGGTTCCCAGGGAAAGATCTGGGTGGGGAGGGAAGGCCAGTGGGCGGAGGCTTGAGGGCTGGGGAAGGAGCTATGGCAAAGGCAGGGGCTGCCCCGTATCAGATGGGACTCAGAGGCCTCCACACTACAAAGGGCTGTGCTGGGCTCTGAGCCTTCACCTTGACACCCTGCTGTTGCCACCCCTGAGGAGGTCTGGGGGAGGGGCTTTCAGGCCTGACCTGGGGTCATCAGCCAGAGGGCCAGGCGGGCCCTGGGTCAGTGTCCACAGACCCAGCATGCTAATCCTCCTACCAGAGCAGAGGCATGGCTGAGCCTTCTCCCTGGGATAAGCAATGACCCCCAATCCACAGAAGGCTGCCCCTTCCTACCGGCACATTGTGCTCGTGGCGGTGCGTGGTCCCGGGTGCTCGGACCCACACGCTCCGGGGCGCACGCACCCAGTTCCTCTGGGGAAGGAAGCTAAGTCAAAGTCTCACAGAGAGGAGATAACCTAAACTCCTTTTGTGGGACAAATAATCATAATAACAGCAAACACAGGACTGACTGTGCGCCAGGCAGTTCTAAGCACGTTACATACACTAACTTATTCAATCCCCATGACAATTCTAAGGGATAAGTTGCATTCTTATGCCCATTTTACAGATGAGGAAACCAAAGCAAAAAGAGGCCGCTCCAGAGGCTGTTCTTGCAGCAGCAGAGTCCACCCCCCTCATCCTGCCTGCCTCCTAAGGCACCTGCCTGGGCCCTTCCCAACTAACCCCTTTCACATGGTGCCCCCCCCCAGTCTTCCCACTCCCTGAGCACTGGGAACACGTCTTCTGGGAAGCCTTCCTGGGGCCCTGGGGGTAGGCTGAGTCCCCCTTCTTGGAGCTTATCTTTCCGGGAGCCCAAGGCATGCCTCTCCCAACCCTCACCTCACTCCGCCCTACCAGAGACGGCCGTGCCTAGCTGCGGTGCGACTCAGCACTGCAACCTCCCCAACATTTATGAGCACCTACTGTGTGTCAGCCACGAGGCTGGGGATGCAAGGGATGATAACAGCAGACAGGCCCTGGCCCTCGAGAACTTGCAGGCCAGAGGGAAACGTATTGATCAAGTAGTCTCACTAAGGAACCTATCATCACAATCCTAGAGAACTGTGCTGAAAGGAAGGAGCAGGGCTCTCGGGGAGGCTCAAGGCAGGCTTTCCTGAAAAGCAAAGGTGAAGGGTAAGTAGGTATGTCCATGTGCTGTGGAGGTGGCTTTGAAGAGAGCGAGCTCCAGAGTGAGCACAACATGTCCAAAGGCCCTGTGGCTGGAGGACGCCCACACATTCAAGAAGCAGGGTTGGCACGCCTGGAGCAGGGACAGCAGCAGGAGCCAGGGGAAATCTTCCAGTGGCAGGCAGAGATGGTCAAAGGACACTCCAGGAGGGCCTTGAAGAGCAGGGTGAAGACTCTGGCCCTTTTTCTGAGAGCAGCAAGGGACCTCTAATAGAGTTCAGCAGAGAGGCAGCAAGACCAGACCTGCATTTCTAAAAGGTCATTCTGCCATCTGGTGTGGAGAATGCGTGGAGGAAGAAAGGGTGCAGGGGGAGAGAGCAGCAGGGTGAGCACGGGCAGGCCGGACCCGACTTGCCCTCATTCCTCTCTGGCCTAGCATCGTGCCGGCATGGAGCAAGCGCTCAGGGAAGATCTCCGGAAACGGAACTGAGTTCATGTCATTTTCTGGAAGCAGGACTGGGGGTCAGTAACAGGCAGGAATGGGGACCGAGTGAAGTCCTTCAGGTGGGTGGTGGCCCTCCCTCTGGCCACTCCCAGTGGACTGGGAGGTGCCTGGGTGGCCCCCGGCCTTTACAGCACCATTGTCTGAGGGGGTTTCCTGGCAGACCTGGGTCCTGCTTCCTACGATCCACTTCCCCAATTTAAATAGGAAGTGGCAGCGTCCTGGGTCTGAGGGGGCCCCTACCGCCACCCCAGAGCGGGGGGCCAGGCCTCCGCAGATGAAGCAGCAGCCAGCTCTAAGCCCTTCTCAGTTTCATTCATTGGGCATCACATAAAATTTCATTTGGCCAAAGGCTTCTGTTTCTAAATGGGTGAGAGAACCACTGGCCTACATCATTCATTCACTCATCAAGCATCCGCAGAGTGCCCATGATGGACCCACTGGTGAGCAAGACCCAACTGGCTCCCTTCAGAAGCCAAGCAGAAGCCATGCTGGGATCAAGGAATGCAGTTCCTTTGGCTCTGACTGAATTATTTCAGTGTTCTGTTCTCTGGCCACAAAGGACGTGAAAGGGGACGTGAAGGGGTGGAAAGGATGTGAACAGGAATGGAGAAGCTATAAGCAAATCTACAGCAGAGGCTATAAATGCTACCGTGTTTTGAACACTTACTGTGTGCCAGGCACCATGATACGTATCTCTCACACACAAATTACCTATTCCCCACAACATCCCTGTGGGATTAGAGTCATGCCCATCTTGCAGGCTATAAAACTGAGCTCAGAGAGGCTACGTGGAAGGCAAGAAAAGCTGGGGCTCAAACCCAGACGGGCCTGCATCAAAACTCATGCTTCACCCAGAAAAGGTCAAAGGGCAGGTGCTCCTCTTACCTGGGAAAGAGAAGACAAGGAAACAACAGACCTTCTCCTTAAGGAATTCTATTGGGAGGCAGGGCCTAGGAGATTTCCAATGAACAGAGGGGAGACAACCCAGCGTGGAGCTTAAATGAAGGTGGGGAGACTGTGGACTGGCATAAGACTGGACTTCTTGTCTGCTAGCAGGAGAGACCATCCTAGAAATCTTGCAGAAAATAGACATGTCCATGACCTGCATGGGGGCTGCAATGCTTTAGAGCCCACAGGCAGAAGGCAGGGCTAGATGTGCCCGGGGGGAGCAATTTGGTGTGGCAGAAACCCTGCCAATCTTCAGAAAGAACCCCCTCCCTTTCCACTAGCCCCCTGCTGCATCCGCTCTCTGGCTTCAGGGAACCACCACCCCCTCAGCTCTCTGAACCCACTCAGCTCCTGAGACCCTCCTCTCCCTGCCATCTCTCTGTCTTCTGATTTCTTTCTGCCTGCTCCTCTTTCCTCTTGGGTGCCGTCTTGGCCTCACCAAGTCCTTCCTCATTCATGTCCCCCAAGGCCCAGCACCCACATCCCGAGGTGAACCTGCCTGACCTCTCAGAACTTAAAGTGGAGGGCAGACCTAGCAAATACAGAACCAAACATGGAACAAATTCACTGGACAGTAGAAACCATCACAATCATAGACTGCAAGATCCCTGAAGGGAAGGAGCCTCAAGAAAGCTCCGGGTCCAGCCACTGGCTTCAGGAAGGCCAAGAAGTAATGTGTCCATTTTACAGGTGTAGCAAATGAGGCCGCATAAGTTGTTGACTTTCCAATGGGCACACAGTAGGTAGAGAATAAGGAGGACTTAAACTCAGGTTTAATGTCTTCTGTTACTTAACATATGCGTCAGGGCATCCAAAGGCATGGAAGACAAGAGTGGACAAGGAGAGGGGTAACTTCTCTTTAAGAGGCGGAGGCACAGGGGCCTCAGGTCTGGAGAGGTCCATAAAGAGAGGTGAGAAAGGGGAGGCGGCCCTGCTGGGGAGGAACTGGGAGGCAGTTCCTGGTTGCTATAATATCTTTTTCGTCAAGAACAAGGGATAATTTGATTGAGCTGATGAGTCACCTGGCATTTGAGGCGTAAGGCCAACCTACCAAGGCCTTCCTCCCGACCCTATTAGACTAGGCCTGGCGCTGGAGAACGGGGAGCAGGGAGCCCCACCCTAAAGCTTCTTCCCATGCCCGAAATCAGGACAAGAGTGCGAGAGAGACCAATGTGCATGGAGAAGAGGATAAGAACACACAGGGACACAGACAGAGAGCATGAGCCTTGGGCTGCCGAGAAACCAGGGCCAGGGAGTCTATAGGACGTCCTCTGGGGCTGGGACAGGTGCCCCAGCAGTGACAGCTGCCAGCCGCCCAGGATGATGGGAACACAACAGGTGCAGAGGCGGGGGTGGAAACTGAAAGGGAATCTGAGAAAACAGCCTGGAGTTGGCCGCCCCTCCCAGACCCTGGGCCCAGCGCCAAGCAGCCCTTTCTCAGACCCTGCAAGGCACAGACACACCTCCGCCTGCTTCCCCGGGCCTGCCCGGCCAGCCTGGACCAGACGGAGGGGTCACCGTCCAGGGCAGGCAGAAAGGACTGGACAAGGAAGAAACCAGGTTTCAAATCCCAGGACAGAGTGTGCCAGACAGAGCCCACACCCACAGAGCCCCTACCGGGAAGCAAACATTTGCCTGTGATAAGACTTCTGTCACCGGCCACGGAGGGTGGATGGATGGGCCCACCCCACCCCTGTGCAGGCTGGGAGCTGAGACAGGCAGGCTCTACCACCACATGACTGGGTGAGCTACTGAGCTTCTCCAAGGCCCCTCGCTTGGCTCAACCAGTAATAGTAACTATTGCTGTCGATGTTGTTATTCAGAGACCCAGAGAGCTCAGGGATCCAGGTAGTACCTGGAGGGGCGAAGGTCGCTGCCCCAGCCTCACAGAGGAGACACGCAGGATGCAGGGTATGAGTACAGCACGAAGTATAAACGTTACGCCAAGGAAAAGAAGGACAGGACCACCCTCCCCTCGAGTTGGCACCACTACCTCGGCGCCGCTCCCCTGCACGCGGCCCTGGCGGGGGCTTTACACACCTGGTCACACACGTGCCCGGAATGCAAATACCACCTCAGAGTGCTGCGTGCCGGTAGGGTACTGGGAAGCGGGGCCAACATCGTGCCCTAGGCAGTGCTGTTTCTGTTCAGGCGTGCAACGATTTTAAACTTGAAGCCGCTTCTTGTCCCAGTGATCACACGTGATAAATGACCGGGGCCTGAATTCGTAAGGTGCTCCCCCAATTATAACTCGGCTGAGGAGGGTGAGGAAGCGCAGACAATGAGACATTTCGGGGGGAGGTGAGGCAGAGAGATGAGACCCGAGGTGACACAGGAGACAGGCCACATGCGCTGGAGCAAGACAGGAGCCTCACGGGTCCCAGACGCGTACACACACCCGACTGATCCTGCCCGGCCTGTCCGGATTATGCGAAAAGCCGGCAGCTGATTGCAGGTTAAATCCTTCCTCTGCAGGCAGAGACCACCCTCCCCCACCCTCCCCCTCACACACACACACACACACACACACACACACACACACCCCTTTAGACCCCATGACTCAGCCAGAACTCACTGCGCCCACCCCTCCTGGTACCCAGCCCCCCAGCCAGCTGAAGCCACGCCCAGTCTGGGAGGCCCCCCTGGGCCCCCTTTGGCCCACCCTCCTGCCTCTGAGGAGTCTGCTCTCAGCCTCTCTTCTGCTTCCTGCCCCTCCCAGGTCCAGCTCTCGGAGGAATGGCAGCACCCAGACAGCTGGCTCAGCACCCCCCTCTGCTTCTGTGCCCTGGCCCTGCCCAGTGCCGGGACCACCCACTCCAACAGTCGGTTCGGCACTGGGCGCTAGCCCGTAGGTGAGTATGCCGGTGCAGGACCCCCGGGGGCCAGGCCCTGCGGCTGGGGCACTCCAGCCGCGGGCCACCAGATCCCAGTGATCTGACAGCACTAAATGCTGCTCACTGCCACACTTCAGAGCATGCGTCTACACTAGGCGGCTTCACAGGTGGTGGTTGAGAGCAGGCTCTGGAGCAGGCCGCCTGGATTCAAATCCTGGTTCTCACACCGACTGGGGATCTATTTCCTCTTCTGAAAATGGGGTTGATGATAATAGTGCCTGCCTCAGTAGGGCTGCGGCCGGGCGGGCGTGGGGGTCGGGGGGAGGCGGGTCGGGAGTTCACACACGTAGTGTGCACAGAACAGTGTGGGAGGCAGAGCAGCACGCACCTTACAGATGAGAAACTGGGGCACAGGGTGGGAAAGGGTGGAGTGGCATCTGCCCTCAGGTCAGGGGCCTCCAGAGCCAAGGCTCACAAGCACTGCAGGGCGCACCTCCCGGGAGGGTGGGCCGAGGATCCAAGCAAACAATAACGGGTCTGGTCTCAGTGAGGACCCGCCTGGTGACCACACAGGCCAGATCAGGGTGCAGGAGTGAGGCTAGTATCTAGGAAGCCACTCAGCAGAGCGGAGAGAATGAGCTGAGTCCCAGGGGCTATCGTGAGCAGGTGAGGCCCACGGCCTCAGAATCCCAGCCCAAGAGAGAGGCCTCTATCAGAGGTGCTTTTCCAGCTGCCCGGGAGGCCTCTGCCCCTCAGAGCTCCTTCGTCCCAGCAGGCCTAGCTGCCTCCCACCGCCCACCGTGATCTCCGACCTGGCTCCCCTAAAGAGCCTTTATCCCTTCAGCAGGGGTCCCAGCACCTCTCCCTCCTATACAAATTAGGCAGGAATTAAGACAAACAAGTACCCAAGTCAATTAAGAAAATCACATCTGGTGCCAGCAACCTGAAACACCTGCTCTGGGCAGGCAAAGGCAAGCACCGGAACTCAGTACCCTACATGGGGAAATGGACGCTCAGAGAGGCTGGCCCAGTCACACAGCTAACATGCAGAGAGGCTGGGATTTCCGTGCACAGTCACCAGACACCAGAGTGCAAGCGCAGGCCTCTCTGCCATGTGGCCTCTTGGAATATGACCCAGCTCATGGTTTTCACCGAAATCTTACTAGATTTGCAAAAAATTTGGTACCAAAGGGCAGACACTCATCCGTTTAAGAGATAGAAAAACAGGCTCAAGGAGATGGAAATGAACTGCCAAAGCCAGAAAGTGCCACAGCTGGCCCAGAACCTAGATCTCAGACTCAGGAGTCCGGGCTCTGGGGCTTTGTCTACGACACAGTGCTGCCCTGAGAAAAGTCCCCTTCGATTAAATAAACACGGTGTCCGTCGGAGGGGCCCAGGGTGAGTGCAGGCACGGATGTAAAAATTGCTGATCTCAATGTCAGCTGCCTCTGGACTTCAGCAGGTGTCCCTGCTGTACATGGAAGCACGCGCCCCCACCAGGGTCTGGACCCACCCCACACGTCCCAAGGGGAAGTGTGGATGAATGCAAGGAGGCACCAGGTCTCTCAGGCTCTGAGACACAAATGCTCTGAAAAGACAAAGGAAATGGCAGGTGCTTTTCAGCAGTAGAGGGGCTCAGCTTGGCTCTGAAACAGGAGCAGAAGTGAGGGACTAAGCTGAGGTCCAGCCACTGAACTAGGCCAGCCCTGTGCCCACCCCCCAGGGGCGCTGCCCCAGAGCACAGCAGACACTGCACGCCAGCTGCAGAGTGGAGGGCGACACCCCCAGGCCTAGAGGAACCTGTGAGCGCTGAAGTCTATTCAGGGCCTCCAAGAGAGGCTGGTGGCTTTCAAGCCCACTGAGCCCATGAAGGCTTTCTATTCCCCGAGACTGCACCTGCAGCCCTAGGCCCAGATGGAGTCCCTGATCCCAGCCCCAGACAGCCTCACGTGGCATCCTCAAGCCCACAAACGGGCTCTTAGTCCCTAAAGGCCTGGGGACCATGAGAATGTGGCCAGCTCAGTGCTGGCAGCCCCTCCCTCTGGAGCCAGAGCCCAGGTGTGATTGGACCAAAGGCAGCTGTGGGGACTGTGGTCTTACTGCGTAAAGAACAGCCCAAGAGGGGCAGAAATGGCCACAGGGTGAAGGCAATGACAGAAATCCCATTTTCCGCCCTGCAGCGGCCCCATCGCTCAATTTGCACGCCCACCCTTTGCTCCCACCTTCCTTTCCTCTTTCTCTAGGAACAAATCTCAGGCTCCTCCCCCCAGATGCCACAGGCTTCGGGGGTACTTTCTCCCTCCCTCCCTCCCTCCCTCCAGCTGCTGGAGCCCAGGGTCAGGCAGGCCACCAGAGACCCCAGCAATGCACGGGGTGGCCTCTCCTGCATCAAAGTTTAAAGCAAAAAGCCCCCCCTGGGAGTCAGGGCTCCTGGGTTCCAGGCAGGTCCTGTGTGTGGGTTAATGCAGCTCCTGTGTTGGGCCCCACTGCCAGGCAAATGGGAACAGGGATCTCCTCCTCCCCATCGGCACCCCTCCCTTCTCTAAAGCAATGCCCCGCCCCTCACGCCTTCTACCCTGCTTAGCCAAACCCACTGCTCCTGCCCAGAGGGGAGCTCTTTGTTCACAGGGCCAGTGAAGGGAGGTGACTACCTTCGCCTTTGTTGGGAGGTCTATTTTTACGAGTCCTGATGCCACCTCCACAATTTACCCTATGACCTTGGGTAAATCAATCCCCTCTCCGGGCCACAGTTTTCACATCTGTAAAACGGAGGCGCTGGACACATGCATCTTCCGCTCTGAACCAGGATTCTCCTGAATCAGAGCTATGGGAGGGGCATCACTTGGGGGAAGGCAATTAGGAATTCCTGTACTGTCTGCAGCAGCCCCTCCCCCTCCGCCACTTTCCACCAAAGTCTAGTGGAGAGCCAAGGACGGGCCAAGATGCTCTCAGCTGGCTGTCACTGTTTCTCAGTCCTCTTCCTGACCCCACCAGACATAGGTACATCCCCCTTGAGCTCTGCTAGCCAGGCCAGAATCTGGTGTCATCCTGGACTCCTCCATCTGAGCAGTCACTGTGTCCTTCTAAAATCCATCCTCTGGCTACTCCCAAAGTTCAGGCTGCCACATCATCCTGATCTGGACAATTCTTCTCACAGCCTTTGGCCTTCTGTTCCTCTTCCTCAGGGCTGCCAGGCTGACCTTTCCGCCTGACTAATCTAGCTGGGTCACTGTCTAGCTGAGAGCCCACAGTAGATAAACTTGACCCTCCTTTGGGAGCATTCAAGGTCCTCTGTGAACTGGCCCCAGCTCATGTGTCCGGCCTCACCTCCTGTGACATCCCCGCAGACCAATTACCTACACTCCATGCACGAGAACCACATGGAGGGATGACTGGGTGGCTCTATCAGTGAAGCGTCTGCCTTGGGCTCAGGTCATGATCCCAGGGTCCTGGGATCAAGTCCTGCATCATGCTCCTTGCTCAGCGGGGAGCCTGCTTCACCCTCTGCCCCTCCCTCCCCTGTTCCCACTCTCTCTCTCTCTCACTCTTGCTCTCTCGCTCCCTCTCAAATAAATAAATAAAATCTTAAAAAAAAAAAAAAAGGAACCACAAGTATGACTAGAACGTGGCTACACCGCACATGCCCATGGCTCTTTGAAGCCTGTTCCCCTACCTGGAATGCCCCTCACCACGCGAGGCACTCAGAAACTCCTTCCTCACCTTCATCTCTCAGCTCAGAGGGCCCTTTCCCCTGAGATCATCCTAACCCCAGGGCAAATGGGCCCTTCCTCCTCCAAGGCATGCCCAGCGCAGTGGGCAGCCCAGCCCTGCAAGAATGGCAGAGGTCCCCTTCCCCTATTAGGAGCAGCCCAAGGGCAGACTTTTTAGCTCTAGAGCCCCAGCACCTCACATGGTGGCACCGGGTAGCACTCCACGTATATTTTATGAAGGAAGAACGAAAAGAAGGAGAGGAAGAGGAAGAGGGAGGAAGACAGGCCAGGGCTGCTGGTGGGTGGTCTTTACTGGGCCCCATCTGCCCCTTATCCAGGCTCCAGAAAGCAACCGTAAGGTCACCCTCCCAGCCATAATGCCCCACGTCCCTGTGGACACAGTGGCAGCTGAGGGTAAGAGACTGCCTGGCCCATGACCTCATAGCCCTCGGGGGGTGGGGGGAGCTCCAGGCTCCCTCAGTACTACGGGCAGCACCAGCCAGGGCTCAGTCAGACAGAAACAGCCCCGACGCTGAGCAGCCAGGTGTGTCCTGGAACACTAAGGCACCAGAGCCTTATCGGACCATCTTCCCGGGAGGGAGGCAGCGGGGGAGTATGTGTCAGCCCCCAGCCACCAGGCCAGGACTGCAGCAGATGCTAGCGGCCGTGGGCCTGGCTGTCTCCCAGCCGCCGCCCCGGATTCAGGCGGTGGGGGGACGGGCCCCTCCAACTCGTTTGCATAAACCATTTATAGCAGCACATTCAAACCCACGCCTTCCAAGAAGAAAAAAGCCCACTGCCATTGCCTCTGGCTTCCGGGTCTGTCGTTTTTCCTTCTCGTTTTTGTTTTTTATTTTAATGGCAGGAAGCTGTGCTGAGGAGAAGTCGCTACCCTGTTCCTGGCAGCACAGAAGCTACATTTCCCTCCAAACTGAAGGAGGGTGGTGAGCAGCCGTCCTCAGGCGTCAGTGGCAGAGTCTGCAGAGTCTATGAGCATCCGTGAGCTCACTCAGTCTCCCAGTAGAGCTGGGAGGTGGCTTTTACAAATGGGGAACCTGAGGCCCAAAGCGGTTGTGACTGGCATGTGCCACATGAAAGTAGAAGTGACTGTAAGGAACGTGGTGGCTGCCGCCCCAGCCTCTCTCCTACTCCACCCTGCCTGCACATCGGCATCACCTAAGGGAGGTATCGAATGCGCAGTGCCCCTCCGGACCAAGTAATACAGAAACTCTGCAGACAGGCCCAGGCGAGGGTGTTTCTGAAAGCTCTCCAGGCGGTTCTGACATGCAGCCACGGTGGCGATCCACTGGTATAAACCAATTACAATGGTTCCATTCCATTTGCCAGCGAGTGGGTCAAGAATGGCCATGTGGCCCACTTTGGGCCAATGAAGCTTAGTGGAAAATCTGCCAAACCCCTCTGAGAAAGATTTCCTTGCTTCTCAAAAAGAAGCATAAGAGAGAGGTTGTTCTTCTTCCTCTAAATATTGTCGTGTCTAGTTGTGATTCCTGGGACTGCCATGGTCATGTCACTATCAGTCCAAAAGGAAGCCAACCCATGGATGGCAGAGCAGAGATGGCAACTACCTCATCCCTGACTACGTCCTTGACCACCAACCCTGAAATCCGCCAACCCCCGACGTCCTGTGATCTGAGATAATATGGCTCCTCATCTTTTAAGCCAATCCAGTTCACCATGGCTACTTGCAATGACAGCCCTAAGACACAGCACTCACCTTCCTTACCGCCCCCCCGCCAAGTCATCCCCTCTTAGATCTTCCACCACAGGAAGCACAGATGACTGAGGGCTCCAGCTCTGGAGCTCTGAAGTCCATCCCAGCCATTGCTCCATGGCCAGGCTTCCCACCACTGCTCCCAGCCAATGACAGAGCGGGGCAGGGATATTAAGGCAGGCTCATTCCTGGGAGATATGGCACTCCTCTGACCAGCAACTGTGGCTTGGGCTTGAGGACTCCCCAGCGGTTTGCAGAACTTTCCTGAGAACTAATGGCAGTTCAAAATACTTCCACCAAACTTTCTTCCACCCCTCTCCTTCACTGAGGGTCACACATTTGCATTGAGGTTTGATGACTCACCCAGACTCTCCCCACTTCTTCCCTATTTTTCCTCACACAGGTATTTCCTCTGGTAATTTTTTAAATAATTTTTGCATGTTTAATCCTTACCTGATGTCTGCTTATCTGTTTAATACATGACCGGTCTAACACTTGACCTTGACCACTTCATGCCTGGACCACCATGAAAGCCTCCTAAGTGGCCCATCCACCTTTGACTTCCCTCCATCCCATCCATAATCCTTCCTATACAAACAATGCTACTTCCCTACTCGAGAACCTTCACTTGTTTGTTATTTCTTGCACCATCAAGTTTAATTTACCCAGCCATTATTTACAGGCACTGCTGGCTTTGATCTGCCCCCAAGCCAACCCCGGCAGAAGACTGAAATTCATCTCTGTTGTTCCACTTACATCCCTGGAGAGTTTGCCCATGGGGGAAAATACGGGCTAGCTGCAGGGAAGAAATGATTGGCATGGCCCATGACCAATTAACACTGAAGCTGCCCTAAATCTGATTACTAACTCCACCCATTTCTACAGGTGCTCCTCAATGTCAAAGCTTCCCTCAGTCTCCCCTTCCTTTACCCCTCAATGGAATTCATACAAAGAGAAATACATTTCACATACAAACAACCTTCCATCAACAAGAAGTGAATTCTCTCAAAGACTGTGATAATAATGAAAATTATTCTTATTCATGCAACAATATGAAGAGGAGGGTGATAGAGGTGAGGATGATTATAAAGATGAAGGAAACAGTAGTACTGATAAAGGTAAGTATGAAGAGTAGAAAAGCAGGAATAAAAAATACTGTTACCATATGATCTCAATGACATAAATACATATACAGAAGAACTGACTTCCCCTTGACCCACTGCCATATTAACCAAATTCTTTTAGAAATTGCATTTTGTTGTTAGTTACAAAACCCAGAAATAACATGGATTTTTAAACACTGAAGATATTTTCTCTCACACAGAAGAAGTCTGTAAGGACATAGTCCGAGGCTAGTGTGTCAGTTCTGTAGTCATCAGGGACCTAGGCTTCTTTTATCCTTCTACCTCACCATTCCACATGACACTTCAAGTTTGCTTCATGATCCAGGATAGCTGCTGAAGCTCCAGCCACCTTGTCCACATTCCAAGCAGGAAGGAGAAAGAGCATGGAAAATCAAAATCAAAAGACCTACACCAGCTAGCTATCTGCCCCTCTTTCAAGGAACCTTATTGGAAGCCTGCCCAACAATTCAAATTTAACACTCATTGACCAGAATGTAGTCACATGGTTACCCCATGCTGCAAGGGAAGCTGGGAGATGTAGTCTTTTCATTGGACACATCACCACCTCAAATTAAAACAGGGTCCTCAGCCATTATGCTGAGCTCCATTCCCTCTGGAAAAACATTATGAGTGATGCCCACACCACACAGACTCTTCAACACAGGTGGGGGTCTTTCCTGGTGTCCCTGCACATCCTTCTGCACCCCCCCCCCCAGCTGAACATATGCTCAATATAAGCAGCTGTGTTGTCCCTGAACTTTGGGACAGGTTGGTATGCCAGGAAACTATGTAATGTTCTTAAATACTACATTAAAAGTCTCAAAAGTCTCTTTAAAGAGAATGAAAAGACAAGTCACAGACTGGGAGAAAATGACTGCAAAGTACATATTTAATAGCGAATCCAAAATACATAGAGAAGTCTCAAAACTCAAAAGTAAGAAAACAATCAATCCAATAAGAAGTAATGGGCCAATGAGAAAGAAGGAACCCCTGCTTTTTGTGATAAGCTGGATGAACCTTGAGAGCATTATGCTAAGTGAAATAAATCAGACCGAAGGGAAAAAAAAACCTCACAGTACTGTATATTACTTATTTGTAGAATCTAAAATAGTCAAACTCAAAGAAACTGGAGTAGAGTGGTGATTACCAGGGGTGGGGAAATGAGGAGATATTGGTCAAAGAATACAAGCTTCCTTTTATAAGATTAACAAGTTTGGGGCTCTAATGTGCAGCATGGTGCTATTTATAGCTAATAATACTGTATTATGTACCTGAATGTTGCTAAGAGAGTAAATATTAAATGTCCACAAAAAAGAAATGGTAACTATGTGATGGGATGGTGGTGGTCGCTAATGCTAGGGTGGCAACATTTTATAATATAAAAATGTATCAAATCAACACAGTGTATACCTTAAACTTACACAATGTTATGCGTCAATTATATCGCAATAAAACGGGGGGAAAATTCAGCAGGCTCTTCACCAAAGTAGATATACAGGTGGCAAATAAGCACATGAAAAAAATGTTCAAAATCATTCATCTTTAGGCAAACGCCAATTAAAGCCCCGGTGAGATGCCACTACATACGCATCTATTAGAATGGCCACATTTAAAATGACTGACCATAGCAAGTGGCAGTGAGAAGGTGGAGAAATTAGAACGCTCATACTCTTCTGGTGAGAATATAAATGGTACAACTACTATTTTTGTCAGTTTCTTTTATGCTATAAACACACGCCCACCATATGATCCGGCCATTCCATTTCTAGGTATTCACCCAAAAGAAGAGGAAATGCATGTCCATACACAAACTTTATAAAAAAGTTCTTAGCGACTTTATCTGTAATAGCATAAAATTGAAAACAACCCAAATGTCCATCCACAGGTGAAGAGATAAACAAATTGTACATACACACATGGAATACCACTAAGCAGTAATTAAACAATGAATTATTAATACACTGCACGATATGAACGAATCTTAAAATAAGTGAGTGGAAGAAGCCAGAGGACAAGAGGTACATGCTCTATGATTCCATTTATACAGAACTCTTTAAAAAGGCCACTTAGGGGCGCCTGGGTAGCGCAGTCGTTAAGCGTCTGCCTTCGGCTCAGGGCGTGATCCTGGCGTTCTGGGATCGAGCCCCACATCAGGCTCCTCCACTATGAGCCTGCTTCTTCCTCTCCCACTCCCCCTGCTTGTGTTCCCTCTCTCGCTGGCTGTCTCTCTGTCAAATAAATAAATAAATCTTTAAAAAAAAAATAAATAAAATAAAAATAAAAAGGCCACTTAATCTACAGTGACAGAGAGCAGATCAGCGGTTACCTCAGTATGGGTAGGGGACAGGGAGGAGTAAGACAGCAGGTTACAAAAGGCACAAGGGAAGTTTTGAGGGTGATGGAAACGTTCATTAATGGGATGGTGCTGATGGTCTCAGATACACATGTCAGTCAAAACACATCAAATGATACATTATAAATATGCGCAGTGTATTACATGTCAGTTTTATTTCAATAAAGCTATTTTCAAAAAATCCATTAAATATGGCAGTGAGAGGAGGGGATGAGGAAAGAAAAGTATAGGTTTTTTGGTAAAAACTAAGTTGAATCAATTCCTCAAAAAATTAAGAACAGAATTACCATATGAGCCAACAACCCCACTTCTGGGTACACACCCGAAAGAAGTGAAAGCAAAGTCTCGAAACAGATATTTGTGCGCCAGTGTTCACAGCTGCATTATCTACAACAGCCAAAAGATAGAAACAACGTTAAGTGTCCACTGACAGGTGAATGGATAGACAAAATGTGATAGATAGATAGACAGATACACACATAACGGAGTATTATTCAGCCTTAAATAAGGAAGTTCTGTTTCATGCTACAACATGGATGAACCTTGAGGACAATAATGCCGAGTGAAATAAGCCAGTCATGAAGGGATAAATAGCATATAATTCCACTTATACGAGGTACCTAGAGTAGTCCAATGCATAGAGACAGGAAATAAAATGGTGGTTGCCAGGGGCTGGAGGCGGGGGGTGGGGGATGAAGAGTTATTGTTTAATGGGTATAGAGTTTCACTTTGGGAAAATGAAAAAAGTTCTGGAGATGGACGGTGGTAATGGCCGCAAAACAATGCGAAAGTAATGCCAGCATCCTGTACATCTAGAAATGTTAACAAAACAAAAACAAGGCTGAATGCTTTGAAAGCATGCACTAGAAGCTAGTCCCCCCCCAAAATGCTGTCACATTATATGCAGAAAAGACAAGTGCAAAATACTATACAAAAAAAAAAAAAAGAAAGAAAGAAAAAGAAAAAAATCCCATTTACAGTGGCATCAAGAAGAACAAAATACTTCAGGATAAATTTAACCAAGTAGGTGAAAGATCGATACACTGAAAACTGTAACACACTGGTGAAAGAAATTAAAGACGACACAAATAAATGAAAAGATATCTCATGTTCATGGATTGGAAGAATTAATATTGTCATAATGTTCATACTACCCAAAGCAGTCTACAGATTCAAGGCAATTCCTATCAAATTTCCAATGTTACTTTTCACAGAAATAGAGAAACAATCCTCAAATTCATATGGAACCATAAGAGACCCCGAAAAATCAAAGCAATCTTGAGCAAGAAGAACAAAGCTGGAGGCGTCACCCTTACTGATTTCAAATTACAATAAAGCTATAGTAATCAAAATGCTCTAGTACTGGCATAAAAACAGACAAACAGGGGCGCCTGGGTGGCACAGTCGTTAGGCGTCTGCCTTCGGCTCAGGGCGTGATCCCGGCGTTATGGGATCGAGCCCCACATCAGGCTCTTCTGCTAGGAGCCTGCTTCTTCCTCTCCCACTCCCCCTGCTTGTGTTCCCTCTCTCACTGGCTGTCTCTATCTCTGTCGAATAAATAAATAAAATCTTTAAAAAAAAAAAAAACAGACAAATAGACCAATGGAATAGAAAATAGAGCCCACAAATGAATCCAAGCATTTATGATCACCCGATCTTTGTCAGGGTGCCAAGAACACACAATGGGGAAAGAAGAGCTTCTTCAGTAAACGGTACTGAGAAAACTTGATGCCTACATGCAGAATTATGAAGTTGGACCACTATACCACACCGGATACAAAAATTAAAGACTTAAACGTAAACCTGGAACTGTAGAAGTGCTGCAAGAAAACATAGGAAGAAAGCTTGACATTGGTCTTGACGATGATTTTTTGGATAGGATTCCAAAAGCACAGGCAACAAAAACAAAAATAGACAAGTGGGACTGCATCAAACTAAAAAACTTCTGCCCAGGAAAGGAAGCAATCAACAGAGTGAAGAGAGAACCTACAGAATGGGAGAAAATATTAGCAAACCATACATCTGATAAGGGGTTAACATCCAAAATATACAAGAGACTCAAACAACTCATAGCAAAAAAACAAAGCAAACAAATGAAAAAACCCAAATAACTGGATTTTTAAAAAATGAGCAAAGGACCTGAATTATCATTTTTCCAAAGAAGACATGCAAATGGCCAACAAGAATATGAAAAGGTGCTCAACGTCACTAATCATCAGGGAAATGCAAGTCAAAACCAAAATGAGATATCACCTCACACCTGCTCGATGGCTATTATCAAAAAGGCAAGAGATAACAAGTGCCAGCAAGAACATGGCAAAAAAAGGAACCATTGAACAATACTGGAGGGACCGTACCTCTATTATTAAAAAAAAAAAAAAAGTATGGAAGTTCCTCAAAAAATTAAAAATAGAACTACCACATGATCCATCAGCCCCACTTCTGAGTATATATCCAAGGGAAATAAAATCACTATCTCGAAGAGATATCTGCACTCCCATATTCATTGTAGCGCTATTCACAATAGCCACGATATGGAAAGAACCTGAGTGTCCATCTACAGATGAATGAATAAAGAAAATGTGGTACATATACAAAATGAAATATTACTCGGCCTTAAGAAGGAAGGAAACTCTGCCATTTGGGACAACATCGATGACCCTAGAGGACATTATGCCACGTAAAATAAGTCAGAGAAAGATAAGTCCTGCATGATCTTACATAGAAAATCTAAAAAAGTCAAATTCATAAAAGCAGAGAGCAGAATGGTAGTTGTCAGGGGCTGGGGAGTGGGGGAAATGAAGAGATGTCAGTCAAAGGGTATATTACTCACAATAATTTAAGCAATAAACTATTTTTAAAGCATCTGTTGCTGGTAGTGGTAGTAAAATTTAAAATGGTGACCAAGGGGCACCTGGGTAACTCAGTCGGTTAAGTGTCTGACTCTTGATCTCAGCTCAGATCGTGATCTCAGGGTCATGAGTTTGAACCCCGCGTCGAGCCCCAAATAAATAAAAAATAAAACGGTGACCAGAAGAATGAGAAGGATGCAGTGTGACGTCTCAGAGAGGGGGTCCAAAACCGCAGGCATACTCAAGGAGGGTTTAAGGTCCTCTAGATGAGCCCTTACAGGGTTCTCTGATCTCTACGGAGGGAACCAGACCTACCCAGCCTCCAGAGGCATGAGAGTTAGAGCCGTGGCACGGACTCCCAGAGGGGTCCCGGTAAGGGCAGTGAGTTCAGGATTTGTTCGAATCCCACCCATTGTCATTATGCACTTTCGGACACCCATCCTTGTCCTGGGCACTGAGGGGAAAAATTAAGAGAAGGAAAAGAAATTAAACCTTTATTAAGCACCAGGCACAACCACTGGCCATTATATATCAAGAATCTCATTCATTCCTCAATACAGCTTGACAAAGCAGGGAGTTGACTCTGTTGACCACCCTCTCGTTGGGGATGGGGCAGGGATATAAAAGTTCATTTAAAAAAAAGTTTTAAGTATAAAAGCACTTACATGCTTATTATTTAAAAACAAATAAAACCGTACCAATTAGTGTGGAGTAAAAATAAAAGCATCCCATTCTCCCATACCACTCCACCCCCAGCCTATTCTCCAGAGGTAGCCACTGGTAACAGTGGGTGGGCATCCATTCAGCCTTGGTCTGTGTTTGTACAAAGAAAATATGGTTGGCGAGCAAGACATCAAACCGCAGAACAGAGAGCTGTTCCTCTAGATATCTGCATTGCTCACTCCATCACCTCCTTCTGGTCATTTTCAAATGCCATCAGGCTTTCTCTGGCCAATTTATTTAAAGTGTAAACGCTGCCAGACTCCCCACCCGTAATCCCTGTCCCTGCCACACCCCATGATTTATTTCTCTCCAGAGCACTTATCACCATCTGACATCCCATATGTCATCTTTTTTTTTTCTTTCTTTCTTTGTGTGTGTGTGTGCGTGTGTGTGTGTGTGTGTGTGTGTGTGTGTGTGTCTCCTCATGCTCATGAGAATGTAACTCCATGAGATAGCAAATTTGTTCACTGCTCTATCCTATATCTAAAAGCCTCGAACAGGGACTGGCACATAGTAGGCACTAAATAAATATTAGTTGGAAGGAAGGAAGGAAAGGATAGGAGGAGGGTGGGAAAGCAGGGGAGAGAAAGGAAAAATATAATACTCTAAACACAAATAGGGTCATACAAAGCACACTAGGCATACCATGCAATTTGCTTTTTGCTCTGAACAATGTGGCGGACATTTTTAAACACAGGACCTCCGAATACTAAAAGTTGCAAAGTCATCCTGTGTATAGAGGTGCCATCGTGGACTTACCACACTCCCTCCTTCTTGAAAGCCTGTAAGGACAGTAAGTGGGCAGAGGGCCGCAATGAGGTACCTCCCCAAGGCCCTTGACAATAAGCTTTGCCTGATTTTCAGTCTATGAAATCGACTGGTCATGAATCAGAGCGTGCAAAATTACCCTCAAGAGACGAATCAGCGCCGGTAAAAGAGACCTGAACTGGAGGTATGAACAAACCTAAAGAAAAGAGGTGTTTGTTGGATGCCAAGGAAGCAGGGGAAAGGGGGTGTCCCTGAAGCAACTGTAGTGGGGCGCATGGGAGCACGGCCAGGGAGCTGATGCCTTAGGCTGGCCCAGGTGTTGGGTCCACCCGGCAGGCATCTCCCTGTTGGTGAAGTGGTCTGGGTGGAGTTCAGGGCCCACGGGCATTAAATCCTCAGATCGTGGCCTCAAATCCTTGGCCAGATGCCAGGTTCACCCAGCACTCAAGGAGCTTCCTGCAGGGGAGAAAATGGCAAGCAGCTGACACACTGTCTGGTCCATCTGACAGTAAATTTCTCACTGCCAAGTGGTAAGTTGACTTCTGATTTGATTCATGAGTTTTTGTGGGCTTGATTAGATGAGCCAGGAGCCCCTCAATCCTATCAACTCAGATAAGACACCTTGGATTGGAATCGGGGGCCAGCTCAGCTGAGGGCCAGACGCTAAGCAGGGGAGGACTCCCATGAGGCTGAACCCTGTCCCATCGCTCACTATCTTCAAACTTTCTGGTTAAGAAGTGCCTCCTGTTTACTGACATTTTACTACGGACCAGGTCCTAAGCCACCCCACCCACAATGACCTTCTGAAGTGGGAACTAGTATGCCTGCTTACCAATAAAGAAACCGAAGGTTTGGAAGATCAAGGGACTTGCCCAAGGTCAAGACCTATGAGCCAAGATTTGAGCCTGGATCTGACCAACGCCCAGGGAAGTGTTTCACAATGGGGGGTCCATAGATCTCTGGCATCGGTATCACCTGAGATTCTTGTTCTAAAAAGCAGATCCCAGAAGCCCAGCCCCAGACTGACTAACCCAGATCATCTAGAGGTAGGCTCCAGGAACCTGCATGTTTATAATCTACAAGCAATCCATAGGATCATGAAGGACCGCTTCATAGCCATATCACAGTCTCTAAACTCAACTCCCACGCCCTCCATCAGCTTCTCTGGCCTGCTGCCTTTTCTTGGTTTCCCCTAACTCCTGGCCCGACTCCTTCACAGTTTTGTTCTGTCCATCCCGGGATCCTTCATTCACCTTCAAGGCTTAAGTGGCACCCCCTGCTGACAACAGGCTCCCCCATGAGCTCTGAGCTCACACATGGAGCTGCTGACCCAAGAGTCTCCCCCAGAATGCCTCAGCGCTCCTCTGGCATCCCAAAACTCAACCCACCAGGTTCCCCTCCGATCCTCCCCTCCTGTCTAGGGTCTCGCTGGAATTACCAACCTCCCAGCCTCCTGAAAACCTGGGCACCATCTTGGATTCTTCCCTCTCCTTTACGACCCCCACCATCTGTTTATTAGTGCTGCCAAGCACCCCTGCTCAACGTGTCTAAAAATCCTCTCCTTCACCACAACTGCAGTTCAGGCCTAGACATCTTTCCCCGAGACAGCTATGCTCCCATCATAACTACTCTCCCTGCCCCCATCTTGTCCCTCTTAAATCCATCCTCCACAAGGCAGCTAGACTGATCTACCTAAAAACCAAATCTAAAACCTTCAATGGCTTCCCACCGCCCAGAGATGCCCAGGGCCAGTGTGGATATCAGTCTTTACATCGTCTCCATTCACTTCAAGGCTGAGTTTAATGTTTGGCTAGGGTGTGGTTTGCTCTTGGCAGTGAGATGATCTTTTGTAAATGAGCGCCTCACCAACCATCTAGAGGCAGACGTTTAACGTACCTTTACACACAGCCTTGGATACTAGTACTAGCGTTACTGCTAAAAGAGCAGTGAATGGAATGTTCATAGTAAACAACGCGGTGTCTCCTGCCCTGATTTCTCCAGCACCAGGGCCTTCTAGTTACGATTTCTCAGGCCTGCGCTTTCTAACATCCTTCTTTCCTTTTTCAGACCCAGGGATTCCTACACTGGTCAGTTACAGCTTCCTACGTCCCAGCTGTGTGATCTCTGTGAAAAGACTCAGTGAATAAATGAGAAGTTCTTTTTAAAGAATGTTAAATGGGGAACTCCCTCTAGAAAGAATATCTAGACATGTGCTTGCTGTTTTTCCAGTAGGGGCTCAGGATACAGCAAAGGAAGCGAGGCCACAGGGAGCCCCAAGGCGGGCCGGGGTAAGCGGCCACCATCCTGGCCTGCCTCCTGCCCCACTCCCCACTCTATTTATTGGGCACAGGGGTAGACACTTGGGGTATGTGAGTTGTTTTGAAGCCTGTGTCTTTCATGAGCAGCCCAGCTAAGAAAGTATCAGAGTCAAGACCAAAACCCAAGTTCTGCCCCTAAATCTCATGCTCTTGCAGAGGACTCATGAAGGGTCCACACCCGTCTTTGCAAGGAAGGGAAACCTGGACCCAGAGAGGGGTAACAGGCCGGGTGAGCGGGTTCACACAGCCCGTCACTCCCTGGCCTGGGTTCATCCAAGGCACACCCTGGGGGAGACACAAAAAAGGCTGAGCTTCTAGGACAAGTAGGGAAGACCAAGGTCAAAGAAGGCGTCTGAGAGCCCGAAGTCACAGCAACAGCAGCAGGGTCAGGACCAGAACCAGTTCTCCTGGACCCTCAGCCACCTCTCCCTTCCCTCGCACCACCCTCCGCCTTCCTTGCCCTTCTTTCTCTTGCCCTTTCCAGGCCCCCAGCTCACTGCCCCAGGCCTCTGTGTTTAGCCGCTAGGCCAGAAGCCCTGGAAGATCCCCAAACTGAACGGCCACTTTCAGCCAGATTCATCAGCACCCCCACCCCCCACCCCACAGCCCCACCCTGCACAGCTCCTAGGCCACAGGCATCCTGGCACAGCACAGAGATCTGAGAGCCAGAGAATCAGGAGCCTTCTAGACCTTCGTCTGCTCCAGCTTGCTCTGGGACTCGGGCAGGTCTCTTCTCCTCTCTGAGCCTCAGTTTCTCCCTTGGAAAAGGTCAGTGCTAGACAACATGACCCTAGGCCCTCTCCATCCCTAAGGTACTGGGGGTAACTGGTGTCCTAGGGCAAGGCACTATGTCACAGACACCTTGGTGACCTTTGGAGGGGCCCTGCAGGCCACATCCTGAGGAGGGGGCCCAGAGGGGCCTCCCCAAAGCCCCCACTGCTTCCCAGTGAAAAACAATGAATTTCTTTCCAAATAAGGGAACTTACAGCAAAGTCTCCGCCATGGCCCAGTTCTGGCTGGTTTATGTTAGCTGGACAAGACTAAACAGACCTTCACATTCTCAGTATTAAGCACTAAAAATGAAAAAACGACTGTTTGTCTCTGGAGCACGAGGCGAGGGAGAGGTCAGTGCTCCCCTGAGGCCCCCTGAGCAGACCTGTGGGTAGTGCTGGACTCAAGGAGGTGGGGGTGTTTGGGAAGGGCCACTGGGGAGGGAGAAGGGTTTCAGTAGAAAGCAGTGTGGGGTAGGTACGGGGTAATGGGGTAATGGCGTCAAGGGGCCTGGGGCCTGGGGGTGGAGGGGGCAAGTGATGCTTTGTGTCTGCAGAGGTGAGAATGTGAAGGGAACCAGAAAATGACAAGGTGGAGACAGGGAGAGAGAAAGCGAAATGCAGGGAAGGAGTGACAAGGCCAGAAGACCCTAGGAGACTCCCTACTAGTACCTCACCCACCTGCCACGACCATGGGGCTGAGGGGAAGGGAAAAGGGGAGGGAAGGGACTCCACGACTTCCTAGACAATACAGCACCTTGTTCCCAGCTGCCCCACCTGCCTCCTGCAGCGTGGGCACCACAAACCCGAGATAAGAATTTAATTATTTACAAAACAGAAGCCTGAAGCAGGACTGCCTTCCTGTTTTCCCACGTAGCCCCCACCCCCATACCTGCCTCCTAGCCTGCCCCCCGCGGGGCCTGCCCCTCCATCCCTCTATTCCCCGGGCCATCTCCTTTCACCAGGTGGTTGGCCACAGTGGTCTGACCACCCTGAGTGGCAGGCATCACAGCTCCCATCCTAGAGGACGGGCATGCCATGACCTGCCCAGGGTCACTCGTCTGTGGACGGCAGAGCGAGGATCAGTGGTACCCACAGCTGGTGAACGCATCTTTAGCAAGACAGTCAAGGCCCACACCCTCGGGCCACAACGTCATTGGCCAGCTTTGCCTTATTGCCATACGCACGCAGCTCCATCTTCTCTCTCTGTTCTCTGCCCACCCCCAAGAGAAGGCCCACCCATTATCTACCCAAACTTCCCCATCATTCTGCAAAACCCTCTCCTCCTGGAAGCCTTCCCCGACTCTACTCAGCCAAGCTGACCACCGTCCTCTCCTCTGACCTTTCTCGGCCCCAGGGATCAGCACCACGAGTGCTGTAAGGACAGGGGCACGTCCGTCCCCAGAGGCTGGCACGAGGCCCGGCACCCCGAAAACATCTGTGCCATCAGAGAATGAATGAATGAACCAACAGTCCTACATCACTCTTCCCTTCTCTTGTCTTGGCCCCAGAGCCTGGTATTCAGGAAATGTCAGTTCAACCGAGAGAAGAAAGTGGGCTGTTGCAGCGCTGAGGGGCCGGGAAAGGAAAGTTTGACTTCTCCAGCATCAGCCCACTCTTGCATTCATTTCAAAATATTTGTTGAGCGCCTACGGTGTATGCCGGGCCCTGGAGGCGGCAACACAGCGGTGAGCCCACAGCCCGCCTGGGACACTGACAGCCAAACAGGCCCCCAAGCCTGCTTTGATCCAGGCTGCGAGGGGAGCACAGGGCTGCCGTGAGGAGGACACAGAAGCCATCTAACCCAGCCGGGGCAGGGTGGGGGGTCAGGGAAGGCTTCCCGGTGGAAGTGATGTCTAAGCGGGGACCTGCAGGTTGAGTCTTATGATGACAATAACTAGTACTTATTATGCATTCACGACTCGTCAAGCATTATCTCCGATAAGGAATGAGGGTTTGGAGAAGTGAAGCCTCTGGCTCCAGGTGGCACAGGCAGCAAAGACAAAATCTGACTCCAGAGTCGGTTCCTCAACCACAGGGCCTCTACCCTGCCTGCCTTTCCTGCTCCCTCCTCACCCACTGGCTTCCCTTCCATGCCCTCAGGGGACCTCCAGAGGCCGGCAGGACCACATCAGAGTCTAGCCCAGTGGGATCCCCAGGCTTCTCAACCTTCCATGCACCCTGGCCAGGCCCAGACAGTGGGGTTTGGAGGGTCCCTGCAGACCCAGACAGAGAACGCCCTACATCCCTGGGACAGACCTGGTGGTGGAGAAAACTCCCCCATCTTCTCAGGTGCCTGAGTTTCCTGCGCCATAGGGAAGGGCTCTGTCCTAAAGGAAAAGTTCTTCTGGCAGTTAGAGAAATTGCCCCTGAGCTGGAAACTCCCTGCATGGCCTCTCCCTGACAGCTCTGCATTCCTCACTGCGGTCTCCCATTCGGGTAGAACAGAGGAGGACCTCTGAGACAGGAAGGCCCACAGGCCAGAGGGGTGTCTGTCTGGGGGCGAGGAGGCCACAAGGAAGGCACCCCCATTCAAGGCCCACTGACCTGCCCTGGGACCCTGGGCAAGTGGGTATAGGCATCATTGAGGGTACCCTGGAAATGGCCACCCAACCGGACCTCTGTTTGTTCCTCCAGGAAGTAGGGCCAAGACCACCTGTCTCAGCAATCTCTAGGAGATCTGGAGCATAATCCAGGAGGGAAGAGACAGGAGGGCTTCATGAAGCTGAAAGTCCCAGACAAACATAATGGGCTTTTCTTCCCAGCAATATCAAGCTCTCTGAGAGGATCCACATTGGAGTAAGAGGAAAAAGAAATGAGAGAGGGGACTTAAGGCGGTGGCCCTATACAGAAGCAGATGTTTCTCAGCTGGGCGCTAGCCAGGCTGGGGACAGAGGACACAGCCATGCCCCCTGCATCCCCGTCGCTCTCCTCCACAGAGCACCAGGGAGAAAAGCAGGCCCCCTCAGATCACAGTTTATGGTATGTCTGTACACACCGCCCGGGCTATGTGAGAACTGGCCCACTAGGAGGGAAGCTGTGGGCCCAACCCAGCCCAGCTCCCGCCCGCCAGAGCCACACACCGAGCCCCAGGGCCCCGGACTTAACACTTCCCACTCAGTGTGTGCTCCCTCTCCCCAGGGCCCCTCAGCACAAGTTAAGATCCGACTGGCACTAACTGGACCAAGCTGACAGTGCCCAGGGCGGTTTGAGCGCTGTCATCATGGATTTGACTCACCGAGCCATGGCCATCGCTGCCTATGGAGCCACCATTAGTGTCATTTTGGGAGGATCAAGTGAACTTGGATGGCGCTTTGTGAGTCAACACCACTGCCTGGCCACGCTTCCAGCGGAGACCTAAAGCTTGCAAGTGATTTGTCTTCAGTCTCACATCCGGGCAAGGGGCTGGAACCCAGGCCTCCTGACCATCAGCTCAAGAGTCTACTGGCCCATTCCCCTGCTGCTGGCCCCAGAAAGTCTTCTCCAGAAGGGGGAAAGGGGTTCTAGTTCTTCCCTTCCTCCCAGGGCACAAGACCTCTAGCCTGAAAATCAAAACCCAAGCCCAAGAAGGGAACCTTAACCCGACTCTAGAATATGGAGCGCCAAAGGGGATTCTTGGCCCCAAGACTCAAAGCTCAACTGCAAATACGAATCCAGGACCCTGAAGTGAAAACTCCCCTCCAGGACTGGAACTCTCATCCCAGCATGGAAATCAGACCCCCCAAAACAGGCACCTCAATACCAAGAAAGAATCTTGCCTACAGAAATGGCACCTTCACCCCCAAATAGAACCTTGTGCCCTAGGATCTGAAACTTAGAACTAGACAGTAAACGCTCACTTTCAGAACAAGCCCTGAATCTTGGGAAACTTTCTTCTCAACAACTGATCTAGGCTCTTCTTATATTTTGTTTCTTTAACACACCCTCAACTTGGGGACCAGACAAGGAAACCCAAACTCTTTAAAACAGTTTCCTTCACATTTTACAGTGAAGGAACCAGAAGAATTTCATGCAATCAGAGCCCCCGTTTCTAGGAGGGCTGCACTCTGATATAGAAACTTCCACGTGAGTGGCATTCTCATCACTCGCAACCTCATCCCACTGCTTCCTCCATGGTCTTGGCTCCACACCAGGGTCTAGGTACCTGGCTGGTTTCCTCAACCCCAAAGGATCTGCCAGCCTGGCCCAGGAGATAGAAACCCTCCTCTGCACCTCTCAGGCCTAGCAAGGTTCTCTCTGCCCTGAAAAGAGATTTCCTCACTCATTATTGGTCTTTTCAGATTTTCTTTTTTTTTAATTTTTCTTTATTTTTTAATTTAAATTCAATTATTTAACATATAATGTATTATTGGTTTCAGAGGTAGAGGTCAGTGATTCATCAGTCTTATGTAATACCCAGTGCTCATTACATCACGTGCCCTCCTTAATGTCCCTCAGCCAGTTACCCCATCCTCCCACCCCTCTCCCCTCCTGCAACCCTTAGTTTGTTTCCTATGATTAAGAGTTTCTCATGGTTTGTCTCCATCTCTGATTTCGTCTTGTTTTATTTTTTTCCTCCCTTCCCCTATGATCCTCTGTTTTGTTTCTTAAACTCCACATATGAGTGAGAACATATAATCGTCTTTCTCCGACTGACTTATTTCACTTAGCATAATACCCTCTAGTTCCATCCACGTTGTTGCAAATAGCATGATTTTATTTATTTTTTGATGGCTGAGTAATATTCCATTGTATGTATACACCACATCTTTATACATTCATCTGTTGATGGACATCTGGGCCCTTTCCATAGTTTGGCTATTGTGGACATTGCTGCTATAAACATCGGGGTGTTCAGATTTTCTATTTCTTCATGATTCAGTCTTGGTAGGTTGTACGTTGCTATGAATTCATCCATTTCTTCTAGGTTGCCCAACTTGGTGGCATATCATTGTTCACAGTAGTCTCTTATGATCCTTTGTATTTCTGTGGTATTTGAGTCTTCTCTCTTTTTCTTAGTCTAGCTAAAAGTTTGTTAATTTTATGTATCCTTTCAAAAAACCAACTTTTACTTTTGTTGGTCTTTTCTATTATCATTCTAGTCTTCATTTCATTTATTTCTACTCTGATCTTTGTTATTTCCTTCCTTCTACTAACTTTGGCTTTAGTTTGTTCCTTTTCTAGGTCCTTGAAGTGTAAATTAGGCTTTTTATTTGACATCTTTCTTTTTTCTTAATATAAGCATTTATCATTATAAACGTCCCTCTTAGAACTGCTTTTGTTGCATCCTGTAAGTGTTGGTATGTTGTGTTTCCATTTTTGTTTGTCTCAAGATTTTTTTTATTTCCCTTTGGATTTCTTCCTTAACCAATTTGTTATTCAGGACTATGTTGTTCAATCTACATGTATTTGTAAACTTTCCAGTTTTCCTCATAAAATTGATTTCTAGTTTCATACCATTGTGGTTGGAAAAGATACATGATATTTAAATCTTCTTCAGTATGTTAAGACTCGTTTTGTGGATAACATATGATCTGTCCTGAAGAGTGTTCTGTGTGCACTTGAGAAGAATGTGCATTTTGCTGCTGTTTGATGGAATGTTCTGTATATGTCTGTTAGGTCCATTTGGTCTAAAGTGTAGTTGAAGTCCAATGTTTTCTTATTGATTTTCTGTCTGGATGATCTATCTATGGTTGAAAGGGGAGAACTGAAGTCCCCTATTAGTATGGTATTGCTGTCTATTTCTCCCTTCAGATCTGTTAATATTTGCTTTATATACTTATGTGCTCTGATGTGAGGTGCATATATATTTACTATAGTTATTTCCTCTTGATGAGTCAATCCCTTTTTCATTATATAAGGACCTTGTCTCTTACTACAGTCTTTTACTTAAAGTCTATTTTGTCTTCTGTAAGTAGAACTACCCCTGCTTTCTTCAGTTTCCATTTGCCTGGAATATCTTTTTCCATCCCTTCATTTTCAGCTTAGGGGTATCCTTGAAGCTAAAGTGAGTCTCTCATGGTTGGGTAGTTCATTGGGTCTTGTCTTTCTATCTATTCAACCACTCTGTGTCTTTTGATTGGAGAATTTAGACTATTTATACTTAAATAATTACCGATAGAGAAGAATTTACTATTGCCACTTGGTTCATTGTTTTCTGGGTATTTTATAGATCCTTTGTTCCTTTCTGCCTCTCTCACTATCTTTCTTTGTGTTTAGATGATTTTCTATGGTGGTATGTTTTCATTCTTTTCTCTTTACCTTTTTTGAACCTACCATTGGTTTTTGCACTGAAGCTACCATGAGGTTCACATAAAACATCTTATCATAGTCTAGGGGCACATGGGTGGCTCAGTCTGACTCTTGATTTCGGCTCAGATCATGATCTCAGGGTCGTGAGATCAAGCCCCAAGTGGAGCCTCAGCATGGAGCCTATTTGGGAATCTCTCTCTCCCTCTCCATCTGCCCCTCCCCACTCTTAACGCACGCACACACACTCTCTCTCTCAAAACAAAACAAAAAGCCAACATCTTATCACGGTCTATGTTAAGCTGATAGCAACTCAACTTTGTTCACATACAAAAGCTCAACACTTTCACTGCTTCCCAATCATTTTATATTTTTGATGTCACAATTTACATCTTTTTATATTGTCTATCCACTAACCATTTGTTGTAATTATAGCTTTTTAAAATTATTTTGTCTTTTAACCTCTATACTAGAGTTATAAGTGAATTATACACCACCATTAGAATATTGGAGTATCCTGAATCTGACCACACATTTACATTTACCAGGGAATTTTATACTTTCGTATGTTTTTATGTTACTAGTTACTGTCCTTTCTTTTCAGCTTGAAGAACTCCTTTAGCATTTCTTGTAAGGCAGGTTTAGTGGCTGTTAACTACTTCTGCTTTTTTTTGTCTGGGAATGTCTGTATCTCTCATTCAATTCTGAAGGATAGCTTTGCTGGGTAAAGTATTCTTAAATCTCCCAACAAAGAAAAGTCCAGGACCAGAATGCTTCACTGGTGAATTCTGCCAAACATTTACACAAGAATTAGTACCAATCCTTCTCAAACTCTCTCAAAAAAAAAAAAGAAGAGGAAGGAACCGTTCCGAAGTCATTTTATGAGGCCAGCATTACCCTAATACCAAGACCAGTTAAGAACACTACAAGAAGGGGCGCCTGGGTGGCACAGCAGTTAAGCATCTGCCTTCGGCTCAGGGCATGATCCCGGCGTTCTGGGATCGAGCCCCACATCAGGCTCTTCCACTATGAGCCTGCTTCTTCCTCTCCCACTCCCCCTGCTTGTGTTCCCTCTCTCGCTGGCTGTCTCTATCTCTGTCAAATAAATAAATAAAATCTTAACAAAAAAAAAAGCATTAAAAAAAAAAGAACACTACAAGAAAAGAGAACTGCAGGCCCATATCTCTGATGAACATAGATGTAAAAATCCTCAACAAAATATTAGCAAACTGAATTCAACAGCACACTGAAGGGATCTTACAACATGATCAAGTGGGATTTACCCCTGGGATGCAAGAATGGTACAATATATGTAAATCAATAAATATCATATACCATATTAACAAAATAAAAGATAAAAAAATCATATGATCATCTCAACAGATGCATAAAAAAGCATTTGACAAAATCGACATCTTTTCATCATAAATACTCAACAAATTAAGAATATATGCAATGTACCTCAACATAATAAAGGCCATACACGACAAGTTCACAGCTAACCTCATACTCAATGGTGAAAAGCTGAGAAAGCTTTTCCTTTAAGATCAAGAACAAGACAAGCATGCTCACTCCTGCCACTTGTATTTAAACAGTGGCAGAGGGGCAGCTGGGTGGCTCAGTCAGTTGAGTGCCTGACTCTTGATCTCAGCTCAGGTCTTGATTTTAGGATCATGAGTTCAAACCCCACCTTGGGCTACATGCTGGGCTTGTACTTAAAAAAAAAAAAAAAAAAAAAAAAAAAAAAAAAAAAGTTAAACAATGCCAGAAGTCCTAGCCAGGGCACTTAGGCAAGAAAAAGAAATAAAAGGCATCCAAATCAGAAAGGAAGAAGTAGAATTATCTCTATTTGCAGATGATACGATCTTATACATTGAAGAATCTCAAGACTCCACCAAAAAACTGTTAGGTTGATAAATTCAGTAAAGTTGCAGGATACAAAATCAGCATACAAAAGTCCATCGTGTTTCTATACACTAACAACAAACTACCCAAAAAGGAAGAAAACAAACATTTCACAATAACATCAAAAAGAATAAAATACTTAGGGATAAATTCAACCAAGGAGGTGAAAGAACTATATCCTGAAAAATAAAAAACACTGATGAAAGAAATTGAAGAAGATACAAATAAGTACAAAGATATCCCATATTCATGGATTGAAATAATTAATATCATTAAAATGTCCATACTACACAAAGAACTCTATAGATTCAAGGCAATCCATATCAAAATTCCAATGGCATTTTTTCATAAAAATGGAAAGTACAATTTCAAAATTTGTATAGAACCACAAAAAATACTGAACAGCTAAATCGTGAGCGAGAAGAACAAAGCTGGAAGCATAGCATTTTCTGATTTCCAACTATATTACAAGCTATAGTAATCAATACAATATTGACATAAATACTAATTGGAAGATATATAGATCAATAGAATAAAATAATGCAGAAACAAACCTACACATATATGGTTAACTAATTTTCAACAAAGACGCCACGAATACACAATGGGGAACGGATAAATGGTGTTTATTTGGGTATCCACAAACAAAAGAATTAAACTGGACCTTTATCTCACATCATATACAAAAATCAACCTAAAATGGTTAAAGACTTAAACATAGATCTGAAACCATAAACTCTTGGAAGAAAACATGGGAAAAAGCTTGACATTGGTCTTGACAATGATTTTTTGGATACAGTCCCAAAAGCACGGGCAATAAAAGAAAAAAAAATAAACAAGTAAGACCATATCAAACAAAAGAGTTTCTGCACAGCAAAGGAAACAATCAACAAAATAAAAAGGCAACCTAAGGAATGGAAGGAAATATCTGCAAACCATATGTCTGATAAGGGGTTAACCTCCAAAATATACAATGAACTGTTACAACTCAAAAGCAAGAAAATAATAATAGTAACTCAATTTAAAAATGGACACACGATCTGAAGAGTCATTTTTCCAAAGAAGGCATACAGATGGCCAACAGGTACACGAAAAGGTGCTCAACATCACTAATCATCAGGGAAATGCAAATCGAAACCACAGTGAGCTATCACCTCACACCTGCTAGGATGTTTCTTATCAAAAAGACAGATAACGACTATTGATGAGGACAGGAAGAAAAGGGAACTCTTATACACTGCTGGTGAGAATGTAAATTGGTACAGCAATTTTGGAAAACAGTATGTTGGTGCCTCAAAAAATTAAAAGTAGAACTACCAAATGATTCCTGCTCCTGGGGATATATCCAAAGGAAATGAAATCTCTGTCTTGAAGAGAGATCTGCACCACCTGCTGCTTCATTTCTCAGCCCATTCTTCCGCATTCTATTTTACTATATGGCCATCCACCCAGTCTCTCCCGCTTTCCCCTCCCTTGACAGTTTAATAATTTAATAAGTACTGAGCCCCAGGGTGAGGGTCCGGGGCTTTGATCTCACTCTGGGAAAACCAGAGCAGCCTTGGCCTGTCCCGGCTGATTTATGGCCACCTTTCATGGGGGGTGTGTGTGTGTGCTGGGAGCAAGGAGCCACCTGAGAAAGACTGGCTAGATCAGGACCGAAGGCCCCTGGCTCAGGCGCCGGCGGAAGCCAGGTGCACATCATCACCGCACAGGTGCCAGCGCCCTGCCTCTGCCCACCCTGTGGGAGCCACCTGTGACAGGCAGAGCGAATATTAATTATTGATGGTTTCCCAGGTGGTGGAGCTGGAGTTAAGGGCCCAGGGCCAGCCATGCCCTGCTCACCTGTCTCTGCTCCCGGCTCTAAGACCTCAAAGCTTGGGTGGGACACAGCACTCAAGGGAACACCCACACACTGCACACACATCTCTGACCTCCCAAGAGGGCCTCCCTCCCTGTGCATCCAAGCTCTTCCAAGCCAGGCCACCTGGGTGCTTCCCGGACCACTGCCTCAGAAGTCAGAATCCCCAGAGATGTGTCCACACAGGCAGCTCCTCTCTCTCTCCCGCACCACCTCCAAAACTTCAAGGTGAAATCAATCCACTTGCCTCACTGCTCACTGCCCTGCCCTGGCAGAAGCCACACCTATCTTCCCCCCCTCCCACCGGTGGTCTGCAGGAGCCTCTAGCCTGGCCCTGCCCTGCTGCTCTCTTGCCCCAGAACTTTCTAAGACATCGAAGTGATTTTGTCACTGCTCCATTTAAAGCCCTTCAATAGCTCCCCTATGGACAGCACACAGCACAGCTGGGGCAAGCGTTCAGGCTGTCCCTCCGGAGTTTTCTTCTGCCAACTCTGGAAAGCATTAGCATCCTGCAAGGTCCGAGCCTTGAGACCACAATACCGCCCGGTCCAATTCAGCTGTATGACCTTGGGCAAGTCACTTTCCCCTCTGGGACTGAGAACCCCAGACCAGGGCTGAGAAAGGAGGCAGGAACAAAACAGTCTCTATGGTATATTTGGGTTCTGATGTTCAAACTCAGGGGCCACCGGCCCTTCCACCTGACCACCTGCCAGTCTTCTCAAGGAGAATGCGTTCAAAGGAGTATTTGCCAGGAAGATGAGGGAAAGAAAAGGAAAGGAAAAGCAAGCAGACATAGAGCAGAAAAAGGGCTCCAGGACCCTTCTGTCTATATGGACGGATGTCTGAATTAAATAAGGCTGGGCTGTGAGCACCTGAAGGGCAGACCCAATTCACATCCCAGTTCTCCATACCCAGCGCCATGTTGGGTACCAAGAGGGCACCATCACACGAAGTAAATCAGCTGGAGCATCCCTGCAGTTTTACTTACTCTGGTCAAGGCCAGTGCCTCCTCCCCTCACTCTCAGAGGCACCTGGATGGACAGCCTCACTGGGACAGACACACACTCTAGACTGACCCATCCACAGCAGCAGACCCACCTTTCAGTGGATGCTGGGTAGAAGCCAGGGCGAGCCACGGGGGGGAAGACGAAGGTGAAAGCCAGGAGCATGTGGAACTGTCCCCATCCTTATCATAAGACAACGCCTCCTCCGGGCAACGTTCTCCCTTATCGTTGTCCCCTCCTCAGCCCCTGGAGCAGCCAGGCTGGCATTCCGGGGCAATGGAGGCAAAGAAGGCTACACAGAGAAGCCAGCAGACATACTTCTCTCGCCCTCTCCTTCATCCCAGGAAAGATCCTCTCTCCTCCTGCCCCAGCCCTGCTCAGACAGCCTCTGTGATCACGGAAGAGAGACAAGGCAGTGGTCTCTTCATGATTTCCTGCTGAAAGTTTCTTAGCCCAGAGGGTCAGGATGACATTGGCCTGGGATCATCGCCCCCCCCCCCCCCTGCCCTGCAAGTTAGCTGAAGCCAACTCTAAACTCTGTCCTTAAGCACAGGAGCTTATGCTAGGCCCCCTGCCAGGAACAGCCGTCACTGCTGCTCTCCACACCCAGCTAGCTCAATGCTCTCAATTAAGGGTGGCACTGCCCCCTTTGGGGTGCTTTTAAAAATATGGGAGATCTTAACTTGAGAGAACAAACAGATGGTTACCAAAGGGGAGGTGGGTGGAGAGGTGGGTAGAAGAGGTGAAGGGGATTAAGAGGACGCTTATTGTGATGAGCACTGAGTAATTACAGAATTGTTGAATTGTTATATTGTACACCTGAAACTAATGTAACACTGTATGTTAACTATACTGGAATTAAAAAGAAAAAAAAGAAAACCTTGGGAGAGCCTCCTTTCTTTTTTTTTTTTTTGTAATGTCACAATGACATTTAAGGTGGCCAGTGGCATTGAACAGGCAGGGGTCGGGGTGCTAAATGAATAGTTCTAAACTCAATAGGTCAGGAGCACCCCTCTAGGAACATAAAGCCAAGCCCTACACATCCTCAGATCACTTCCCTAGAGAAACCTTCCCAGACCCCAGCACCAGGTCAAGTTCCCCCAGCAGCTCCACAGTCTCCTTCACAGCCCTTATGTAACTGATCTAGCCGACCGGGTAACTAGATCCCAGGGTCCTGGGATCGAGCCCCCGTCAGGCTCCCTGCTCAGCAGGGGAGTCTGCTTCTCTCTCTCCCCTGCTCATGCGCTCGCTCGCTCTCATTCTCTCTCTTTCAAATAAATAAATAAAATCTTTTTAAAAAATTAAAATAAAGGAAAATAGTGCTCAGGCCTCAGGGAAGTGGAGCGTAACTCCCACCCCTTAAGTGAGGGCTGTGCGTGGGGACTTTCTTCCAAAGAGTGAATATGGAAAGGGGAGAAAAGTATAACTTTAACTTTACAATAAAGAAATCAGACAAGCACCACCTCTGCCAGGTGATCAAGGTCAACATCACCAGGGACAAATCACGTTGATTGCATGCATTGCTGATATGTGACGAAAACGGCACTTCACCTCTACGGTCTAGCTCTCCAAAACCCACACAGCAATCTAATCACGAAAAGAACATCAGAGAAATCCCAAGAGAGGCGCAGTCTACAAGGTACTTAACCAGTAACCCTCAAAACTGTCAAGGTCACCAAAAACAAAGAAAGTATGAGAAATTGTCAAAACCAAAAGGAACCTAAGAAAACATGACAACTAAATATATAAGATGATACCTAAAAATATAATGTGATATCCTGGATGGGATCCCGGTACAGAAAAAGAACATTGGGAAAATGAAGGAAATCTGAATAAAATATAGACATTAGTTAATAACAGTGTATGGAGATGGGTTCATTATTTGTCACAGATTTTCCATACTATAATGTTAATAATGGGGAAACTGGATATGGGGTATCTGGAAACTCCATACACTTTTGTAATAATCCTGTAAATCTAAAACTGTTCTAAATAAAGAGGTTACAGGCATACCTCGTTTGATGGTGCTTCACTTCATTGCACTTTGCAGATACTGAGTTTTTTTTACAAATTAAAGATTTGTGGCCACCCTGCATCCAGCAAGTGCACTGGTGTCATTTTCCAACAGTATTTTCTCACTTCGTGTCTCTGTGCCATATTTTGGTAATTCTTGCAATATTTCAAACTTTTGCATGATTATTATATTTATTATGGTGATCTGTGATGAGTGATTGTTTTGGGGAGCTACAAACCATGCCCCTATAAGACAGCAAACTTAACCAATAAATGGTGTGTGTGTTCTGACTGCTCCAACAGCAATATGGAAATTAGGCCAATTGACAACCCTGCCTTGGCCTCTAAGTGGTCAAGTGCAAGGAAGAGTCTTGCATCTCTCACTTTAACTCAAAAGCTAGCAGTGATTAAGCTTAGTGAGGAAGACAGGAGATAGGGAAAGCAAGTTAGCCAAGCTATGAGTGCACAGAAAAGGTCTTGAAGGAAATGACAAGTGCCACCCCAGTGAGCACACAAATGATAAGAAAGCGGAACAGTCTTATTGCTGATATGGAGACAGTTTGGCTGGTCTGGATAGATGATCAAACCAGCCACAACATTCCCTTAAACCAAGGCCTCATGCAGAGCAAGGCCCTGACTCTCTTCAATTCTGTGAAGGCCGAGAGAGGTGAGGAAGCTGGAGAAGAAGAGCTTGAAGCCAGCAGAGGTGGGCTCGTGAGGCTTGAGGAGAGAAGGCCTCGCCACAACATAAACGTGCACGGTGAAGGAGCAGGTGCTGCTGGAGATGCCGCAGGAAGGCATCCAGAAGATCCAGCTAAGATCGTTCTCGAAGGGGGCTACACTCAACAGCAGATTTTCCATGGAGACCAAACAGCCTTCTATTAGAGAAGATGCCATCCAGGACTTTCATAGCCGGAGAGGAGAAGTCAGTGCCTGGTTTCAAAGCTCCAGAGGACAGGCTGACTCTCTTGTTAGGGACTAAAGCAACTGGAAGCTTTAAGCTGAAGCCAATGCTCACTGACCATTCTGAAAATCCTAGGGCCCTTAACAATTACGCTCGATCTATTCTGCCCGTGCGCTAGAAACGGAACAACAAAGCCTGGATGACAGCACATCTACTTACCACACGGTTTACTGAATAGTTTAAGTCCACTGCTGAGAATTACTGCTCAGAAAAAAGGATTCCTTTCAAAATATTACTGTTTGTTGACAATGCACCTGGTCACTGTAGCGCTCTGATGGAGATGGACCATGATATTAATGTTGCTTTCATGCCTGCCAACACAACCTCCATTCTGCAGCCCATGCATCAGAGTCATTTTGACTTTCAAGTCTTATTATTTAAGAAATGCATTTCATGGGGCGCCTGGGTGGCTTAGTCGTTAAGCATCTGCCTTCGGCTCAGGGCGTGATCCCAGAGTCCTGGGATCGAGCCCCACATCGGGCCCCTCCACTGGGAGCCTGCTTCTTCCTCTCCCACTCCCCCTGCCTGTGTTCTCTCTCTCACTGGCTGTCTCTCTCTCTCTCTCTGTCAAATAAATTTTAAAAATCTTAAAAAAAAAAAAAAAAGAAAAGAAATGCATTTCATAAGGCTAGAGCTGCCATGGATAGTGATTCCTCTGATGGATCTGGGCAAAGTCCACAGAAAACCTTCTGGAAAGGATTCACCATTCTAGATGCCATTAAGAACATTTGTGATTCATGGAAAGAGGTCAAAACGTCGGCATTAACAGGAGTTTGGAACAAGCTGATGCCAACCATCATGGATGCCTCTGAGAAGTTCAAGACTTCAGTGGAGGACGTAACTGCAGATGGGGTGGAAAGAGCAAGAAAACTAGAATTAGAAGTGGAGCCTGAAGATGGGACTGAATTGCTGCGATCTTGTGATAAAACTTTAACGGATGAGGAGCTCCTTCTGACAGATGAACAAAGTGGTTTCTTGAGATGCTGTGGAGATTGTTGAAAGGACAACAAAGGATTTGGAATATTACAAAACTTAGTGGATAAAAAAGCAGCAGGGTTCAAGAGGATTGACTCCAATTTTGAAAAATGTTCTGTGGGTAAAATGCTATCAAATGAGCACCACATGTTACAGAGAAATCATTCGCGAAAGGAAGAGTCAATTGACACAGCAAACTTCACTATTGTCTTAAGAAACCAGAATCCCAGCTCCACCTCGTATCAGCCATTTGACCTTGAAGCTTCAGTTTACCCATCCATAAATGGGGTTAATAATCATACCTACTTCACAAGATTGTTTTAAAAATTACATGAGATAAGGGGCCCCAGGGTGGCTCAGTCGGTTGAGCTTCCAACTCTTGATTTCAGCTCAGGTCATGATCTCAGGGTCGTAGAATCGGGCCCTGTTTCCAGCTCTGTGCTCGGCGCAGAGTCTACTTGGGATTCTCTCTCTCCCTCTGCCTCTGCCCCTCCCCCAACTCACGTGTGCGCACTCTGTCTCTCTCTTTAAAATAATAAATAAAATCTTAAAAAAATAAATGAGATAATAGGTGTAAAGAGCTTAGCACAGGCTCCAGCACATAGCATGTTAGTATTTATTATCATATTCCAATTCGTTTTTATTCATTTGTCATTTTTCTTCCCATTCGCCTCTCCACTGGAGGGGAAGCCTCACGGCAGCCATGGCAGCAAACCCTCATCTATTCTGTACACCACTGTATTCTCATGCCTACGAGAGTGTCCGGCCCATTGTCGATGCTTAGCATGCATTTGTTGAACAACAGAATGAGCCCTTCCTATCAGAGCATCCCTGGAACCCCAACTCTCACCCTACGAGAACCTCAGTTCCAGAGCCCAGTGCAGAGCCCAGCCCACCCCCCAATTGCAGCTAGCGCAGAGAGAAAGCCAAGGCTTCCCACCTGCCTGCCAGTGACTCTATTTCCTTCTCCTCCTCTCCTAGACCTTCTTTTCTCTCCACCCGGTCCCCCACAGGCGTCAGCACCTGCTCATTTTCCAGAACAGCAGGATCTGGGTAATGACCTCTGATAAGCATCTTTTAATAAACCCTGCAGCTGAATCTGTCATCCAGAAGCTATATTCTTCCCCCCTTCCCACTCTCACCCCCAACTCCTCCCACTTCCTGGGCTAACCCATTGGTGTTTTTGGTGTCTCCAGGCAGGCACCCAGTTTCCCTGGGCCTCTGGACTCTGTCTTGCTGGGGAATGGCCAACAGGCAGCCCAGGCTATTCCATAAGCTTGACCCTCCCCAAAGGCCTTTGATCTCAGCAGCCTAGCCCAGCTCTGCCTGTGCCACCCTGCCTGACCGCTGGCCAGTCCACCTCCCTCCATCCCCATAGGCAGGTTTCCCAGGCGTTACCAAGGAGACCACTTGCATCCTGCCCAGTGTTGCCAAAGCAACCAGTTCAGTGAGAAGCAGCCCCTAAGCCTCTAGCCCTTGGGAGAGTCACAGACCAACAAGAAATAGGCCCAGGCATCTGGCACACCAGGATAGAGGCATCCCTGGCATCCCCTGGGCAGTGCCCAGCTCCTGCCCTCCTTCCTCCCCCCTCTTCCTCCCTCCTCTTCCTCCCTCTTGCTCTTGCCTATTCAGCCTCCATCTTGGCCTTTGTGATTTAGAGCCAATGCCTGATCCTCAATGTGCATATCTTGGGAGTGAGCACATGCCATCCCAGAGGGTCAGGAAAAAGAAAGCCCCAATATGCCAAAATTCCCCCAAGACCAATTTTCTCCCCCATGGGCTTTTGTGTTCTGGGTAGAAATCCCAGTTCCACCACTTCCTAGGTCAGTGTTTCTGGGCATTCTTAGCCAAGGATTCAGGGGAGGGGGTAATGGAGAGTGACTGTTTATGGGTACAGGCTTTCCTTTTGAGGTGATGAAAAAGTTCTGGAACTAGATAGAGGTGGTGGTTGCACAACACTCTGAATGTACTAAACGTCACTGGACTGTACACCTTACAAACGAGGGCTCCTAGGTGGCTTCGTTGGTTAACTGTCTGACTCTTGGTTTTGGCTCAGGTCATGATTTCCTGGGTCGTGGGACTGAGCCCTGCCCTGGGCTCCATGCTCAGCAGGGAGTCTGCTTGAAGATTCTCTCCCTCTGCCTCTTCCCCCACGCTCTCTCTCTCTCAAATAAATAAAATAAAAAATAAATAAGTAAAATGTTAAAATGGTGGATTTCTTGTAAATCTCACTACAATTTAAAAAAATATGGGAGGTAGCCCATCCAATCCTCATCTATGGGTGACCACTGGGGCTGGATAGCCCTCTGCAAGGTTTTCCTGGTTACCTTTCCCCCAACACTTAGCACCAAGCAGGCAGGCACTCAGAAAGAGCTGGGAAAGGAGGAAGTTCTTTATTCTCTCTACTTGTCTCCATGAAGCACGAGCCTCTTGCCCCAGTTACCCTGTGCCCCTCACTGACAATATATACACACGGTTACTGATTACCACCTCCAAGCCTCTGCTGTATGTTCATTTCCCAACCCTCCTCTCCATACCCAGCATGCGGGCCGTACCCTTGGTCATCTATACAATTTCTGCAGTTCCCTCCATGTCCAGCTCAAATCCACCTTGCCGTTTCAAATAGATCTTCACCTGTGAATGTACAGGGATGTCAGAAGCCCTCACCTCTAGGCCAGGCCCATAGCAACTCCTCGTAACTGTCTGTTGGTCCTAAGCCTAGAGCTATGCCTTGGATCTCTCCCCTGGACACTCCCAGACCAACATTGTTCAGACCCCAGTGGGAATCACCAGCAGGGAAGTCAGTGTGTTTCCAAGGAGAATACCAAAGTCTACCATCTGACAGGTGATAAACGAGCCTCGTTTCATCTCGGCCTGGCAGCCAGACCAATCTCAGATCTCCAGTGTGTCCCAGGGTCCCAATTATGCCAGACCCCTTCCAGTTGTTTTAATTAAAATGGTGAGAAATCAATAGAGATTGCAATTATGGAAGGAGAGAAAAAATCAAGAGTTCCCCATCCCTAGCAAATTTCTAAGACAGACACTGATATGAATTAGAGCTGGATTCAGGGTGAGTACAGAAGCAATCTGAGCAGAAGTCTGAGTGGACAGGCTTAGAATCATAGCCAGTATTGAGGTCAACACCAATACAATTGGAATGGAATTCTGGATGACCACTGATATATCAGAGAAGACTACTAAGTCAATGCTGATACAGTCGAAGGGAATTTGGAATGGACACTACAACAATCACAGAATGAAGGTAATGGCTTTATTAGGGTGGAGAGAAGTCAGGATCAGTGGAACCTGGGCAAAGGACAGAGGGCACCCATAGGTGGCTGTCAAGGGTACACTCTAATCCTCCATCTTAGGCTTGGAAGGAACAGAATCAAAATTCTCATGGCCACCTCCCATAGGTATGCGGGAAGGGAGAAGAAAGTAGATTCTGGTAAATCAAGCCTGAAGGGTAGAGGGAGGGAGACAGCTAGGGGGAATATTTCACCACCACTTAGTCCCCTAGAAGAAGAAATTGATCCCTGTAAACCAGGCAGGCAGCATAAGGGAGGGTTTCCCAGGCCACACAGGTGGGGAAACAGGCAGAGAAGGAAGTTGGGTAGGGGCAGGGAGGTGGGAGTATCCCAGACCCTCTCCCACCCCTTCGCCCCTTCCCTCCCTTGCTGAAGACCCCAGCCACGGAGACCTCACATCCCCACAATCCCACACTTTTGGTAAAAAGGGGTGCAACTACCAAAGCCTTGTCTGGGCTTCCCTAGGGTCAGGGATGGAGCAGGCTGGCCTTCTTGGGGCAGTGTGTGAGCAATTAAACCCCAAGTCAACTCACTGTCCCAGCTACCCTATCCTTGAAGGGTTCAGCCTGACTTTGCTATCTGATGCACTGAGTAAGTGGGGAAATCACTCTCCCTTTCCTCCATTCTTCTCACTTGTGAGGGAGGACACTGAATGAGAGGATGTCCACAGGTTCCTCCATCATTACGAATCTGTTTCCAATACTCAGAAATAGCCTTTATACATGTTAATACTTACAGCTTATTTCTGATGATAAAAAAAGTAATACTTCCTTATTGTAGAAATTTTTAAAAAGAGTGAAGTATAAAAAAGAGAAGAAAAAATCTTACATGATCCCATTACCCAGAGGAAAACCACTATTACTCTTTTGGAAACTCTCTTTCCAACGTGGATTTTTTTTTTTGATTCATATTTTTTTAACAAAATTGGGATCTCACAGCCTATACGATTTTGTGTCCTGCTTTTTTCAACTGTCATTATGCTGCACTGAGCATTTTCCCAAGTCATCAAATATTCTTCAAAAATACAATTTTGAAGATTGCATAATACTCCACCAAGAGGATATACCATGATTACAGGGCATTTAGGTTGTTTTCTTAGTATAAATAACACTGCTGTGAACATCTTCACCTGATGCATAAGTATTTGCCTGGATCTCCATTTTGCTAGGATCAGTTCCTCTGGGGAGAATCACAAGGCCAATGAGTGTGTTCTTTCAAAAAGACTGACATGTACCACCATATTAATTTCCAGAGACACAACAAACCCACTGATTTCCCCAAACAGAAGTTCAGAAAGGTTTGGAGTTAGAACGCAGAACGGTGGTCCTATCTCTCCTCCTCTCTCCTAGTCTGGGAAGTTAACTGTCCAGCAAAAGAGAGGACAGAATTCCAAGTTAGAAGATAGAGCTCTGCAGCCTAGCTCTGCCTCTCGCTGGCTTTGGGAACCTAAAATGAGCATTGGTTCTCAACTGTAAAATGGGTATGATTAGTTTTGCTGACAACCCAGAGCAATTTCCTTGCTCATATGAACAGGTGTTCGTGAAAGTTCTTTGTAAACTTCAACTCTTTGTCAATGGGTATGACTATTATCCTTCTCAGGACCCAAGGGGCTGAAGAAATGGGTGGTTCTTTGTGGAAGACCAAGGTCTTCCCTTCCTGGCTCTTACTCATCAGAATACCCAGGACTAGTGCTAACTGGTTCTAAGTGTGACAGAAGAGCAGTTTCCTGAAGGGAATCAGTGGGGTCTCAGGGCCTGGGAGGACCCAGTTGTGTCTTACGAAGGTCAGAGACAGCACTGAAAGACATAGGGCTGAAGTCTGGGCCTAGGGCCTCCCTGGGGGTGCTGGGTGGGCCTGGGGATTTAGACAGCAAAGGCACTCCTGGTAGATGTTCCTCTCTTTCAAGGCTCCCAACCTTTCCGACTGGTTCCAACTGGACATCTGGCCTTTGGAGGAACCAGAAACCAAGCTGAGTCAGTGAATGCAAAAAGTCGACAGCTGCAGAGGACTCCAGAGGCCATCAGCTTTGGCCCCTTCTTCCAGGCTGCTCTAAGTCAGTCCTGGATCTTTAAGACCCTCCAATTGGAAATGCAACTAGTGCTTCCAGCGTGACCTCTCCAGCCCTGGACAGATGAAAAAGGAGACTGAGATGCCTCCCTTGAGAAGCACAGCTGGCCGGCTTGACCATCCTGCCACGCTCCCCTACCCACTGGGCAAATACCCTTCCCAACCCCTGCACGCTAGCCTAGCATCATGGCCTGAGTTAACTCCAGTGACGTTCCCAGTGCTGGCAGGGAAAACTGCGCAGACCCCACGGAACGCCATCCTCCCGGGTTTTCAACATCACCACCAGCAGCCCCCCTCCCCTAGCCCACCTCCAGGGCCTGATGCGCACCTCGAGTCTCCAAATACGCACAACAGGTGGCACCTGCCCGTGCTCCCCAACTACACCTCTCCACATCTCCCTGCCCCTCCACCTGCGCCCCAGTCCTCCGGCTGCGCCCGGCCCGGCAGAGCCTTCCTTACCTTTGAGGGTTTGGGGGTGGCCCCGCGGCGCCCGGCTCGGGTTTCCTCGGGGCAGAGAGGGGATACTGGAGAAGTTGTTACCCATGGCATCCGGCCCTAGGGGGTTCGGCACTCGCTGGGGGCAGGAGAGGCCGGGCAGGAGCCGAGGTACTGTGTGCGAATGTGTGCGCGCGCGGGCGCGCGCCGCCGGGGGAGGGCCCTGCCGGGGCTGCGGCCGGGGGCGGGCGGGCCGCCGCTCTCCTCCCTCTCTCGGGGCCGCGCCGTCCTCGGCCGGTCCTGCCCGCCGCGGGGGTCTTCGCGCGAGCCGGCTACCTGCCTGCCATTCCCCGCGGCGGGGGCGGGGGGCGCGGGCTGGCCCCTGAGCCGGGGCCGGCGGCGCCCGGGGCTCCCCTTGTCCTCAGGCCGGCGCTCGGGTTCCAGCTGGCGGCGGGCGGCGCAGAGGCTCCGGCGCGCTCCCTCCGGGCCATAGAGTCAGGGCTCCCGGCGCGAGCGCTCGGCGGCTCGGCGGCAGGCTCGATCCCCGCCCGCGGGGACGGCCGCTGCGGCGACGTGCGTGGCGCCCTCCCGCCGGCGGGTCCTCATGGAGCGGGGCTCTGTGGAGCGCGGGGCGTGCTGGGCGCTCCCGCCCCCGCCGGCTTCCTCCCGCGACCGCCGCCTCCGCCCCCCGCCCGCCGCCGTCGCCAGGATTCCCTCGCTCCGGTTGTTATGGTGACAGCTGCGCCGGTGAATGAGCGTCTTAGTGACACGCGCGCGCCCGCTCAGCCAGATGTGGCCCCGCGGCGCGCCGCGTTCCCGCTGCCACAAGTTCTCCGCGGCGCTGGGGGCCCGGCCCAGGTCGGGGTAAGAGGCCAGGCAGATCCTGGGGTCCGGGAGCTGGGCTCATTCCTCTCACGGATGGTGGAACTTGGTGTTGAAAACAAACGGTAGAGCAAGAACGTTGAGCTCCCCGGGTGCGGGTGCGGGTGCGGGGCGCAGGGCGAGTCAGCTTTGCTTTACAGGCTCCCGAGCGCCAGGTACAGGGCCTGGCACACAGTAAAAGCTCGAGAAAAAATTTTTTGATGAGTGAATGGTTGATTCAATGAGTGAGGTGAGTTTAGAAACCCCTGCGCTTGACCCTTGGCCCTCAGTTACATCTGAAGGTGCGCTGGGGCAAGGGCTCAGGACTAGAAGCCCCGGCTATCGGGTTACCGCACACGTAGCATTGGGGGCCTTTGAATGAATCCAGAGTGGACCTAGGAGATTGGGTTGCTGGCCAAGGTGGGGGATCAGATCTCAGGGACAAACCATGAGAGAACCACCAACTCTGAACCGAGTGGTTCTGTCAGCTGTTAAGTGGTAGGGGGAGCAGAGCCTCTGTGACCCTTAGCAATCAAAGAAGGCTTCCTAGAGGAAGGGGCTTTAGCAAGTTGCCGGTTCACATGACTGTTTTATCCTCCAGCTCAGTACTGCTACCAGGAAGCCTGCAGGAAGGGGTAGGGGAGCCATTCTCCTTCTACCTGGACATAGGGTATCTCCTTCTCCCTGTCTCTTGGGGTAGAAGATGAGCCATGGTTCCTCCAGACAGAGAATCTGCCTTCCTGCCCTTCTAGGTCACCTCTAGCTCTCTGACTGGCTTCAACAAATTTGATCCAGAATGCAGTGAGGGAGTGAGCTGACAACAAGCATCTCATCCATCCTCTTCCGGAAGGTTCTTCCCTCAGGTCTCCATGTGATGGCTCCTCATTATTCAGGCACAGTTCACGTGTCACCTCCTGACCTTCCCTGTCCACCCCAACCAAAGAACCCCCACCACCTCGGCCACTTTCCATACCATTATTGGGTTTGGGGGGGAAGGGAGGATTAGGGTGAAAGTAGTCTTTCCCCCTTGTTTACGTTCTGCCTCCCCCACTAGAACATAAGCTCTGTGAGGTGAGAGGGCAGGTCAGCTCTATTTACCACTGTGAGGTCCCCAGCCCCTAGGAGAGTGTCTGGCACATGACAGGCTATCAGAAACTACTTGTGGAATGGATCAATCTGCCCGCCTGCCCGCAGAACTCCACTAAGATCCCTGGGGGAGAAGCTCTTACGTCTCTCCCCTGCCCCCCACCCATTGCAGGCATCACACCCATAAATGTCTGGGACTCCAGGCAAGCTAGAAATATCCATGACAGCTGCTCTGTGGGGTCCGGAGGGAAAGACAGCCCCCGCCCACGCCTCCCGCCTCCTAGATGCCCACGATCACGTGCCCAGCCAGCTGCGGAATGGACATGGAGGTCAGGGGTGCTGTCTTATTTATGGGCATATCTTCTCGAGGCTCGCTCCCAACCAATGACTCATGCGTCGGAAATCCATGGGCCCTGAATGGCAGCACGTTCACACGTTTGCACACACACCTCTGCACTCTCTCGCGCACTCATTTCCACACAAGCGTACACACACTCTCACACATATTCCCCTGAAGTCTACCGCAGTGAGGTCACTGCGAGCTGCTGCTAGCCTCAGACTAAATCCGAAGGCTCTGTGTAGACCAGACTAATTCCCCTGGAGTGTGAGTGAAGTGCAGGACTCTTGGTAGGATTTGCAGAGGGTGGCTGGGGGGAGGCCCACCCCTCCCTTCCCTGGGGGGAGGAGGAGCTGGTGCATGGGCCAGGGGATGGGGGTGGGGGAGGGGGAGGCCCCAAAGGGAGAGGACAGCAGGGATGTCACAGGCCCCACATAGTCTAAAGCTGGGACTGTGGGCAAAGCAGGGGAGAGATAGAGAAAGTCAAAGGGAAGAAGAGGTGAGGGCCAGAGACTAGGGCCTGTCAGAGGAGTCCAGAGGCAGCCAACAGGCTCTGCAGCCCGATCCAGGGGTGAGAGGAAGGTGAGAGGAATTGGGGACCAAGGGAGGGGACTGAGGGCAGGAACGAAACCTCCCCTGCCCCAAGAGGGTTGAGGAGGTAAGGGGAGCATCAGCAGAGCCAGGAGAGGATGAGGCAAGCAAGGCATCCCTGGTGTAAAACAGGAGGAGGTGCTGGCTCTCGGGGTCATGAGTGAGCGCCTCTGAAATACTGCACCCCAAGCCAGCTCCTTGGCCTGGCCCTAGCCCTTCCAGGGAGCTCTGCACTGTGGGAAGGGACGCCACTGTCAAGTGTCAACTGGGTGCAAGTGTCCGGCCAGGCAGGGACCTAGAGAGAGCAGGCGTGACCGCATGGGACCCAGAGAAGCTGAGAGTGAGCCCTCAGAGGGGTCCCATGTCTCAGAAACCCTTTTCTGGCAGGGGCGATGGTTAGACTCAGCTCAAAGAATCAAAGAACTCCAGCAGTCCCCTTCCCACTGGACATTGGGGCAGAATCCCCGAGGCTTCCAGGCCATTCTTTACCAAGGCAGCTGCCAGGAGGCAAGAAATGGCCTGTGTGGCCCCGAGGGTCCTGTCTAGCCCCATCCTGAAAGGAAGGAGGGAGAAGGAAGCTGCCAGGGAGACAAGGCTGGATGAAATCACTGTTTTGGTGACTTCAGCGGAAGCTATTAATACCCGTGAGGTGGGGTTCCAGTACCTGTCACCGTGGCAACCCCGCCTCCCCAGTGGTGTAGATTCTGAAGGCGGTGCCCAAGGGGATGGGTGTTGGCGCATCCGTGTCCGCATGTATGCACGCGTGTGTGTTTGTGTGTGCACATGTGGGTGCTGTGAGTGCTCACACCAGCATGCAAGAGAGGGAGGAGCCCAAGCAGGGATGTCCCGCAGACCTGGGGCCCTTCAACAGCAGCTCTAGCCCCACTTTCCCCTTCCCTCTGTCTTGTTTCGCTTCCTTAAGGCTGACTCCTTTGTCCCTTGGTCTCTGTCTCTTCCCCTTTCTCTCCCTCCCTTTGTCTTTGTCTCCTTCTCCCTGCCCTTCTCTGCTTCTTGTCACTTCCTCTCCTGGCGGTTTCTTTTCTCTTTTTGTTCCTTGCCTGTCTCCTCCTGCTGGTTCCCCTCCCTCTTCCACTTCTTGCTCACTCTCCATAGCTCCCAGATCAGTTCAAGTCTAGAAGAGTCTCCACATTGATAAATAACAAAAATATTTGACTGAGAATATCGAATTCCTTCCCTGAGCACCTGGATGCTGAGCCCAGAACCAGCCCCAGGGAGGGGCCCCACCAAGCAGGCAAGAGTGGGGTTCATCTAGGCCAAGCTGGGCTCCCTGAAACTTGAGACCACCCTAGTCGATGATACCTTCCTCGCTGTCAAGAAACTAACCTTAAAATAGGAAAAAGCCACAACTATCCCGAGGCTGGGAGACAGGACCCCCCCGCGACCCCCCCAGGCCCAGTCCATAGTTATCAGGACATCGGAAAATCTATGCAGGGTTGGCCAGCGTGTTAGAGGGGGAGATCTCTGAGTGCCTGAGACATAATAGATACCCAACAAATAGTTGTTCAATACATCAATGAATAAATAAATCAGTGAATTCGCCTATCAGTACAGCCGCCCTGTCAGCCAGAGAGACCTGCTCGGACCACCTGGCCTGTTCCCTTCTCAACAGTACCTTTCTCACAAAGTTTTCCCTGAGGCCAGGCCTTCTCTCGGAGGAATGGGAGTCTGTGCTACCCATCTTAGCATAGAATGGGCACCATAGGACCCAAGCACTTTGGAATTCAGCATCTCTTATTGCCCCAGTGACCATTTATTAAGCACCACCTGTGTGCCTGGCACTGTGTGAGGTGCAGTTTCCTTGCCAGCCCCATGGGGGAGCCTCTCCTGGGCTTTTGTGTGTTCCCATTTCCTACCTCCCAGGGGCCGAACACACAGTAGGTCTCAATCTCATCAAGATACCACTTCTTGATCTACAGATTCAACGCATCCCCCCAAAAATTCCAGCAAGTTATTTTGTGGGTGTCAACAAACTGATTCTAAAGTGCGTATGGAGAGGCAAAAGACCTGGAGTAACCACCACAACATTGAAGAAGAACAGAGTTGAAGGACTGATGCCACCAAGTTCAAGATTTACTCTAAAGCTACAGTCATCACGACAGTGTGGTGGTGGTGAAAGAAGAAACAAACGGAGCAATGCAACGGAATAGAGAGCCCAGAAATAAACTCACATAGATACAGTCAGTTGGCCTTTGACAAGGAGCAAAGGCAATATGACGGAGCAGAGATAGTCTTCTCAACAAATGGCACATGAACAACTGGACAGCCACAAGCAGGAAAAAAAAAAAGAATCCAGACTTGACCCCCTTCACGAAAATTAACTCAAAATGGATCACAGACCTAAATGGAAAATGCGAAACTACAAAACTCCTAGAAGATAATATAGGAGAAGACCGAGATGGCCTTGGGTTTGGCGATGATTTGTCAGATACAATGTCAAGGGCATGAGCCATGAAAGGGAGAATTCAGAAGCTAGACTTCATTAAAATTGGATTGTTCTGTTCTGCAAAAGACACTGTCAAGAGAATAAAAGACAAACCAAAGACACTGGGAGAAAATATTTGCAACAGATGTATCTGACAAAAGACTATTACCCGTGGGGCACCTGGGTAGTGCAGTCGTTAAAGCGTCTGCCTTCGGCTCAGGGCGTGATCCCGGCGTTCTGGGATCGAGTCCCACATCGGGCTCCTCCGCTGGGAGCCTGCTTCTTCCTCTCCCACTCCCCCTGCTGTGTTCCCTCTCTCGCTGGCTCTCTCTCTGTCACATAAATAAATAAAATCTTTAAAAAAAAAAAAAAAGACTATTACCTGAAATATGTAAAGAACTCTTAAATCTGAACAATAAGAAAACAATGTGGTTTTAAAAATGAGCCAAAGACCTTAATAGACCCCTCACCAAAGAAGATCTACAGATGGCAGATAAATACGTGAAAAGATGCCCCACGTCTTAGTCATCAAGGAAACGCAAATATAAACAACAAAGAGCCACCGCACACACTTGTTAGAATGGTCAAAATCCAGAACACTGAGGCTATGGAGCAATAGGAATGCTCATTCATTGCTGGTGGGGGTACAAAATGGTACGGACACTTTGTAAGACAATTTGGTGATTTTTATGAGAACACATTCTCTTACCATACAATCCAGCAATTGCTCTCCTTGATATTCACCCAAAGGAGTGGAAAATTTATGTCCACACAAAACCTGCACAAGGATGTTTATAGCAGCTTTATTCATCATGCCCAAACTTGGAAGCACCCAAGATGTCCTGGGGCAGGTGAATGGCTAAACGGTGATACATTCAGACACTGGAATATTACTTGGTGCTAAAAATAAATGAGCTATCAAGCCATGAAAAGACATGGAGGAAACTTAAATATATTTTACTAAATGAAAAAATATATGAAAGGCTACCTACTTTATGATTCTAACTATGTGAAATTCTGGAAAAGGCAAAACTATGAAGACCGTCAAAATATCAGTGGTTGCCAAAGATTGTCGGGAGGGAAAGGTTCTTGGAGCGATGAAATACTCTGGATGATAACATAATGGTGGACACATGCCATTGCACGTTTGTCCCAACCCCGTAGAATGGTTCACCTTAGTGAACCTTAATGTAAGCTATGGGCTCTGGGTGATATTATGTCCATGTAGGTTCGTTGATTATAACAAGTGTACCACATGGGTGGGGGATATTGATAATGAGAGAGGCTATGCATGTGTGTGGGTAGATGGGAAATCTTTGTATTTTGCACTCAATTTTGCTATGAGCCTAACACCGCTCTAAAAAATAAAGTCTGTTTTTTAAAAGGATCATCTCCCCCTCCTCCTGTGGCTCCCACACACTAGACTAATGATTCTCAAATTTAGCATACGTCAGAATCGTATACAGACAGGGGGTGGGGGTGGAGAAGGGGGACATGGTTGATAAAATGCCGATTCCCAGACCTCACCCCAAGAGATTATGGCTTAGTAAAATCTGATGCAGATCATTAAGTGACCCCACTTCGGGAAACTGTTCCATACAGATATGTGTTCTAGTTGAGAGAATGATGTTTCAAGAATGCCTGCTGGCTTTCCCAGGGAAAGCTGGCTACCCAAGCACGCGGACTGCCACCCAAGTGAGGCTTGTCACATTAGAAGACGGGGCAGGAGGTGGCTCTGAAAGGAGGGGGAACCCCACCCCTTCCTCTGCTCCACAGACAGACTTGTCCCCTGGGAGGTAGCCCCTAGGTCCATGACCAATTGTAGGATTTTCATAAACCCCCAAACTCTCATCCTTGGAGCGCAACTGTATCAGGTCAAACACGCTAAAATATACTACATCCCACATTAAACATAATTTTCCTGCCTTAAACATTTTGAAAGGATTTTTATAAATTTGGCTTTAGGAATCATTGGACTACCAGGAACTCACTGAATTTACAGTTACAATTGGTTTTATTTCTAAGCCATTGTGCATATGTTGGATTTCTTGCCAAGTGAGAAAAACCTACAATTGTCTTTAAACATAATGAAATCTATACGAGTACTCATGTAACGATTAATGAAGTTGACACCACACTACATTTTGTAGGCAAGTAAGTAAATATTAATTTTGATTTTGAAATTTTTCCATCATAATTTGGAGCCAGTCATTTTTTCCCCCAGTCTTAAGCAGACCCTTAGAAAGCCCATAGGCCTAAGTGCTGAGCCTAGCATGCCCATGGATAAAATCCAGGGCTGAGGCCAAGCACGCCCAAGGTTGCATCCTAAAAGGACAGTGGAGGGGCGCCTGGGTGGCTCAGTCGGTTAAGCTTCTGCCTTTGGCTCAGGTCATCATTTCAGGGTCCTGGGATCAAGCTCTGCATAGGGCTCTCTGCTCAGCGGGGAGTCTGCTTCTCCCTCCCCTTCTGTGCGCGCTCTCTCTCTCTCTCTCTCTGGGAAAAAAAAACAAGTAAAGATCACTTAAGGGGCGCCTGGGTGGCACAGCGGTTAAGAGTCTGCCTTCGGCTCAGGGCGTGATCCCGGCGTTATGGGATCGAGCCCCACATCAGGCTTCTCTGCTATGAGCCTGCTTCTTCCTCTCCCACTCCCCCTGCTTGTGTTCCCTCTCTCGCTGGCTGTCTCTATCTCTGTCAGATAAATAAATAAAATCTTAAAAAAAAAAAAAAAAGATCACTTAAAACATCTATGAGGTCTGGGTGGCTTGGTCGGTTAAGCATCTGACTCTGGAGCTCAGCTCAGGTCTTGATCTCAGAGTCATGAGTTCAAACCCCTCACTGTGCTCTGCACTGCCAGTGCGGAGCCTACTTTATATATATATATATATATATGACCTTTACTTGGCAGAAAAGCCTTTCTAAGAATGTTACAAAGACTAGAGAATCATAAAGGAAGAATATGATAAATGTGACGACATAAAAATTTAAAATTCCTTCCTGGCAAAAGTTGAAAGACAAACAGGAATCAGGAGGCACGTGCCCCCTAAGCCAATAGCCTTGAGTCACTTCAAATGCCCTTCCGCCTAGACCAGGAACGGCAGCAGGCATCTCTCCACCCTGGCCAGCGGTGTGACATCTCCCTCCTACCCACCTTTTCCAAGAAAGGTGCCAGAGGCGCCCGCTTGTTCCAGCCTTCACCCAGAGACCCCTCAGGGGAGCGTCTCCGCCCACCGAGGGTAGCGGGTGGGAAGCTTTCTCTTCACAAGAGTGAGCACTGACCCTACGTCCCCGGCTCCCCTCACCCCTTCCCTGCCTCTCAAGCTCCCTGCGGTCACCACTAGGGAGTGCTAGAACTCCATTAGAATCCCCTTAGTCGCTGGCAAACATTTGGGGGGAGCCCTCAAGTCAATCAAAACACCTTTAAAATGTTTACGGGTTGCCCTTTTTCTCTCTCAAAACAAAGAGAGCTTTTTTGGGGGGTGCGGGTGGGGGAATACATATCCTACAACTTCCGTTAGCTACTCCATTGTGAAGAACAAGCGTCAGCGAGAAAATCAGCCCTACTCTTGAGCCCCTGAAAGATCGCCCTCTAGGTACTGTTTACTCCACTAAGGCCACTTTCTCATCCTTCATTCTGAGACTGGACCTCCCGAGGAGTCCTCCCCACCCTGGTGGCTGCCCCAAAGGTCAAACCTACCAACAAAGCCTGTCTTCCAGGACTGAGGGAGAATGTCCCCACACTTAAGCGGAATGGAGGTCCTCTCCAGAGAGCTCCAGTTCACACTGCGGTGCCTGACGTGGGCACCTGTGCGTGCCCAGCACCAGCGCAGCACCTGGCGCTGGGCCGATGCCCAGTGAACAGCTGTTGCCGTGTGGCTAGACCTTGAGGGTGTGTGGCCAATAATGGGGGCTCTTCCTAGCCTAGCCCAGCCCTCTGAGCATCTGATGGTCAAGCTCAGAGCCGGGACTTGCCGCTCCCAGCCCAGCTGTCTTCCCACAAGCGCCTCTACATCAACTCAACCACAGGGGCGATCTCAGAAGTCTCCGGAGTTGATATGGGCAGGTGACAAGGGGGGGGGCACCAGAGCCACTCTGGTGTTGGTATTTATTGAGTAGAAGTGGAATCCAGAAAATCCAGCTGGATGGGTTCCCCTCCCCCCAGATCAACCCACCTGTGTTTGTCCCCAAGTCTCTGCATTTTGGCCCATCCGTCTAGGGTCGGATGCCACCCCGGCAAGATCTCCACGCCAGAAAACCAGCCCTCCTCAGCAGGCGCTAGAAACAGCTTCATGTCAGTTTGGTTAGAAAATCCATGATCACATCCTGTTAGTCATGTGAAAAAAAAGAGAGAGGTGAAAATAATATCACAAAACCAGACTTACCTCTTTCTTATTCTGAGAAAAGGAGTGAAAAATGTATTGTGAACCAAGGAAATTATTCCACATTCCATAACCTATGGGGTGAAGGTCAAAAATTTAAGTGTAGAAGGATAGTAACGTTTGAATTGGGATCTGTTATTTTGTGAATGTCATATATTTTAATCCTATTTTTAATAGCATTTCTCAATTTGTATATGGAAACGTATTTTTTTTAAAGATTTTATTTATTCATTCGACAGAGGGAGAAGACAGCCAGCGAGAGAGGGAACACAGCAGGGGGAGCGGGAGAGGAAGAAGCAGGCTCCCAGCGGAGAAGCCTGATGGTGGGCTCGATCCCAGAACGCCAGGATCACGCCCTGAGCCGAAGGCAGACGCTTAACGACTGAGCCACCCAGGCGCCCCGGAAACATGTTTTTTAATTCCATAAATCCACTGCCCAGATAGCCTTTTTTTTTTTTTGGAAGACCAAAAACAGGCTTGTTCTTTTATACGCAGAACAACTTATTTATAACCCCACAAGTGCATATTTGCATAGCAATACAGGAGGCATTTGTTTCCATGGCAGGCGCTATATAAATTAAGATTATAAATATGAGAGGTAAGCCCACCCTGTGGACACAAAACAGGCTCTTATTGATCTTTTAAAAATAAAATTCTTATGTACACACTGTTTGAAAAGTCAACAATAGAGGCCCCTGGGTGGCTCAGTCGTTTAAGCGTATGACTCTTGATTTTGGCTCAGGTCATGATCTCGGGGTCCTGAGATAATGCCGTGTGTCGGGCTCTGTGCTGGGCGTGGAGCCTGCTTAAGATTCTATCCCTCTCCCTCTGTCCTCCCACCTCTAAAAAAAAAAAAAAGTCAACAACACAGAAAGGTATAAAATGGAAAGAAAATAAAAGTCCCCTCTCCCCAACCACCCAATAACTGTCCATATCTCTTGTGTATCCTCCCAGCAAAAAGTGTACACAATACCAAAATTTTTACATATTTATATCATTTTTACTTAGAAGGGATGATACTATGCACAATACACTAACCTGCGCTTTTTTTTAACCTACCCAAAGATCTATTAAAGATCTTTTCATAGGAGCACACATAGATTTGCTTTGTTCTTTTAATAGTTCTGTAAATCTCATTTTATAGCTGTGACATAATTTATTTAATGAAATTTTGGTTGTTTTCAGTTTTATCACCATTCAAACAAAGCTATGAGGAGTATCATGTTCCTTTATCTTGGCTGCTTCCAGGCAAATCTATGCACAGGGCAAATTCAGACCTGTGTCCTTGTCACGTCAAAGGGCATGTGTATTTAAATTTTTGCTTTAGCTATATTGCCAAATTGTCCTAGAAAATCCCTACAAATTTGCATTATAACCATCAGTTTATGAAAGCAGCTGTTTCCCGAAGTCCTCATCGACATCGGATATTAACAACCCTTTAGTTTCCAACAATGTGGTAAGTTTAAAGAGGCACCTGGTTGTTTAGAGTGTATTTAATTATAGGTAAGAATTAGAATCTTTGCAGGGTTTTTGGCCCCTTGTTTTTCTGTGAATAGCCCATCAATGTCCTTTGCCAATTTTCCCATAGGATTGTTCACCTCTTTTATTGATTTATGGGATCCCTCTGCAAATTAAGGAACATAGGCTTTTGTGTGTCAAATGCCTTTTCTCAGTTTGATATTTTTACTCTGTTTATCGGTATTTTGCCCACAGGAGCTGGAGCCTCCGTTAACTGTCTTCTCCTTCAGAGCGGCTGCTGTCTGTGCTGTGTTCACCAAGGCCTTGCCTAGCCCCTGATCATGAATACACCCACTATCTTTTCTTGTACAGTTGTTGGGATTATAGTTTCTACGTTGAAGTCTTGGAGCCATTTGGAATGGATTTTTGGGAACGAAGAATGAGATAGGAATCCGGTTGAAGATTTTCTCAGATGGTTAGCTAGTTGTTCCTGTGCCATTTGTCAGACTCACCCCCTCCCCTTCATTTTCATCCTCTTTCCAGTCCTTGAAGGGCCACGTGGCTCCATGGAGTCACCGGAGCAGAGCCCACGTAAGTACCACGTTGACTTCCCCCAGGTGTGCCAGAGACCAACCAGAAGGTCATCACCAGGATTGGTGATGAGAGCAGGGCTCTCTGTCATCAGAACGGAAGAGCAGGTGAACTCTCAGAAAGTGCCCCGGAAAGGGCACCACTGCTCTGCTAGACACGACGGAACTATAGTCTTCCTGTCCTGAGCGACAAGGGGACACGCTTCCAATGTCTTCCTTTTGAAGGAGAAAGAGAAAGAGAAACCTCAGGGGAGAGTGTACTCACTGCACAAAGAAGAAGCAGAGCCATGCTTGTATTTCTGAAGACACACACTTACACACACTTATACACACACTCTGCACATCCATACCACACACACGTGTGTATACACACATGCACCTGCAAGTACATATACAGCCTGACACACGGGCACGCACACGCTCACACACACTCACACTCAACACCCCAGATACGCTGAGTTTCTCCAGTAGGAGCACCAGGACCTAAAGAACCCCTCAATCACAGGAACTCCAAGAGTGGTAAAGCCAAGCTTTCTCAAATAATACCCAGATTCCTGTTAAAGGAAAAAAAAATCTGGAAGACACACAAGATATATCTGCAAGACCCTAAGGGGGAGAAAAAAAGGGAAGCCAAAGATTTGTTCTATACAGATCTTCGGATTACAGGTTAACCGTTAACCCATGTTACAAACCGCTAAAAAGATTTAAGTCACCATTTAAAACGAAAATGGGAATTGAAAAAAAACTTCCCCGGAATGAAAAGACCCAGAAGAACATGGCCACAGACCCCTGGAGTGGGGTAGGGGTTTAATTAAGAAAGGCTGCATTAAGGTATTATCATGCAGCAGGTGTGCTGTTTAATACCCTCCCACGCACGGGAGTAAAGTCAATCCCTCTCCGATTCTGTGCTCTGTTGCTGCCCCTCCTGGTTCAGCAGGCCCGGGCTCCTGGCAACAAAATGTCATCCTCCTCCCCTTTTACCTTGTTCCATAACCCCTGAGAGTTTTTCCAATAGAAATAGTTGATGATTTTATTGGGAAATTTCTAAAATCATTAGTATAAAAGTCGATATTTAGAAAATACAGAATTTGGGGGGAAGCCTGGGTGGCTCAGTAGGCTAAGTGTCTGCCTGCGGCTCAGGTCATGATCCCACAGTGCTGGGATGGAGTCCCGAATGGGGCTCCCTGCTCAGTGGGGAGCCCACTTCTCCCTCTGCCAGCCACTCCCCCTGCTTGTGCTCTCTCTCTCTGACGAATAAATAAAATCTTAAAAAAAAAAAAAGATTAAAAAAAAAAAGAAAATACAGGATTTTTTAAACGTAAAGCTACGCCCACAAGTTGTGGTGGGCTGACCGGGGAGCTTGGTCTCACCTCTCAGGTTGGGGCTGTGAACACGATAACCTGGGAGAGAACTTGTCCCAGTTTCCCGCAGTATTCTTCCAGATAGATTGTTCTAGGTTATCAGGGACTAGGAGCTCTTAGGGTCAGCCACCCAGCAGGTGAGTAGGGCCTGGAAGGCACAGAAGGAAGATTCCCGTCTTCCTGGCTCTGTCCTCACCAGGCTGTGCGACCTCCGACAGACGTCCACCCTCTCTGAGACCCACACCCATCTGAAGAACGTGGTGGTGGTGGTGGTTCTCAGCGACATTAGGAGACTGAATCAGGCTAGAAGAGTTTCTCACTCAGGGTCACACTTGCATGCCCGGGACGGCCCTCCCGTATTTTACATGCATGTAAAATACAAATAATAAATAAGACCCCGGTTTCTGTCTGTCTGTCTGTCTGTCTGCCTGCCTACCTCATTATAGGTGTAGACGGCACAAATAGTTTTGAAATTTGCAGGACATCATTGGGATGGTGTGACTTAAAATACAGGCTAAGTGACCCACACAGAATTAATTTTGCAGGCCCAGGGGTCCCTCAAACAGCTGGGCTGTTGTCCTTCAGAAAGCTGAAACCAAGACAAACGGCAGACCCCGGTGACAAGTGTCAAGAGAAGCAACAGACGCGCCTCACAGCTGCGGCCTGAGCGGCCCCTCCGGGCCAGCCCGCTGTGGCCGTGTGACTAGCGCCCCCAGTGGCGAATTCACCGTGGGTGACGGTTCTCCCAGGGAGTACCGGGCAGGCCGGCGGGCGGGCTTGGGTCCGCGAGGGTCTGGAGGGACGCCCACCGAGGCAGGGGCAGGGAGACCCCCTGGGGTTGCAGTGATGGGGACACCTTTGTGTTCTCTATTTTTAAAGGTTTCATACTGCTGTGATTAGTCAGAAAAACTGGAGATTTTTCTCAAAGTTACTTGGGAATAGAGAAACGAGGCCGGTCAGTGCAGCCGCAGGAGTCCGGGCGCGCTCCATGGGCATGGGAGAGTTGGACTGGATCTCTGAGGATGGGGAGGATACGGGAGAATGCTCACCTCGTGCGCCCTACAGGGTCGGTGTGAAGTGGCATTCATGGCCGCGAGGACCCCGGGTCTGAGGAAAGGACACCAGGGCTGATGCACGAACTTGACTGAGGCCATCACTCGGAGCCCAGAGTGACCACTGCTCCAGGCTGGACAGAGCAGGGGTCAGTGGGATCAGGGCCGTCGCAGTCCCTGAGGTTTTACCTATCCTGGGCCGAGCGAGGGAGCCAGAGAGATGGTGAGTAGCTGGGGTCTGGCCACCTCACCCACCCCCAGCCCAAGCTCCAGGCCCAAGACCCACTGACCCATGATTCCCAGGGACAGACCCCTGGGCTTCTGTGGCAGCCTCACTCCTCTCCCCAAGCCAGGCAGCCAATGTCAGAAGTGGGGGCCCGTAAGACAGGGGTGCTAAGGGTGGACAGCAGGCGAGGAGAGGGGAACGATAGAAATAAAGAGACAGCAACACAACAGCAAATAAAGAGACAGGGGTGGAGACAGAAAGACCCCCAGAAAGACCCAGGAACACACACAGAGGGATACAATCACACACACACACACACACACACACACACACACACACGTAGTCAGAGAGACAGAGACAGAATGAGAGACAGAGAGAGAAAGGGAGAGAGACAGATAGAAATTAGGGCAAGACCTATATTCCACTCATTGGCTTTCTAGAAGCAAACAGGGAGGCAGGTGCAGGCCAAGTGGTCTGCAGAGAGGACCGAGCTGGAGACGAAATAAAGGGGTCTGGGCTTCAACATCCCAGAGAACAAACGTTTGTTGTCACTTGCTGTGCACTCAGCGCCATGCTAGGCACTACAGAGAGCAGAGTCGCAGGCCAGATCCCTGCCCTCATTGGAAGATCCACCTCCCGCCCCGAGGAGGATGAATAACAGGCTGACGCAGCCTTTCAGGGGCCAAAGGGGAGGTAGAGGCTCCACCGGAGCTGAGGTCACCAGGGGGCCTTGGTGACAGGCCTGCATTTGAGCTGCCTCGTGAAGTGCAGTGCAGGAGGGAGGAAGGGGCAAGGCTGTCGGGGGGGAGGGTGGTGTCAGCCAAGGTGTGGAGGTAGCAGGGCGTGTCTGGGTACATTTAGGAGGGCCTTGAGTGCCAAGCTTAGGAAGCTGAGGGACCCCTGTTCACGCCCAGGCAGACAAGTGACGTGAGGGAAGCCGTACTTTAGAGAGACCTGGCCTAGTCAGTGGCCAGACCTGGGGACACGGGAATAAAACGGAGAGGAAGGTTGCAGGCACCCACTGACCCCTCCAGCCCCCTCTCACGACACCCCCTGTCTGATACTACATTCCAGCAACCCAGAACTCCTGGCCCACCCCAGGCTGCTTCTCACCTCCTTGCCTTTGCCCCTGCAGTGCCCTCTGCAGGGAAGGCCTTCCCCTTCCACAACCCCTCACCCAGCAAACACCGAAACATCATTTAGACTCTTCTCAAGGGTCTTCTCTTCCAGGCAGCCTTCAGGCAGGGGGAGGTGCCCCCTGGGTCCTCCCAGCATGAAAGTTGACACGAAATCTCCCTGAGCTCAGCTCGGTCAAATCGTGTTTTTGACCAAGACCAGAAAATACAATTGGCCCCATCAGCATCATTGCCTTACCACACCCAAAATTTGCCTATCCCCCACAAGAAGTGCCAGCAGCTGTCAGGCCTCAGTATCCAACCCCTGAAGAGAGGAAGGAATGGGCTGGGGAGGGTGGAGTGACAGGGCAGGGGACATTTGCCTAGAGCTGCTATGGGCTGGCGGGTCACAGAGCAGTGACTCTTTCTTCCAGAAAGGAGGCGAGTGGCACTGGCGGACAGTCAAGGCTGAGCAGGGGAGCCTTTGCAAAGGAGTCTGCCTCTGCTCTACGTCCTTGGCTGGGCCCCAGAAGGCTGGGCTGGGGGCTGACCATCGCCCCTCCCTTGTCCCCTCAGGCCCTTGGAAGACAAGACCCTCCCGTGCACCCCAGGCTTGCCCCCGAGTGATCTGGATTTGGCCGGGAAGGTGGCCAAAGCCTCTGTGCTCCCCCGGACCCACGGCTGCCCACCCCCGCCAGGCCGGGGCCATGGAAAAGTTCCGCACGCTCTTCCAGCACTTCCAGTCCAGCTCGGAGTCGGTGATGAACGGCATCTGCTTGCTCCTGGCCGCAGTCACGGTCAAGCTGTACTCCTCCTTCGACTTCAACTGCCCCTGCCTGGCGCGCTACAATGCCCTCTACGGCCTGGGCCTGCTGCTCACGCCCCCACTCGCCCTCTTCCTCTGTGGCCTCCTTGCCAACCGGCAGTCCGTGGTCATGGTGGAGGAGTGGCGCCGGCCCGCGGGGCAGCGGAGGAAGGACCCTGGCGTCATCAGGTGCGGTCCCACACCACCCAGCTACCAGTGGGCACGGTCAGGGCCCCCCCCCCCCCGCAGACACTGCCAGGTGACTCCCCAAGCCCGGTGATCCTCATGGGTATCGGCAGGGATTCCCCCCCAACCCCCTTGGGCACTATCACATGTGCCCCCTCCTTTCCCCAACTGGGGCAACATCAGCTCACAAACTCCTTGGCCACTTTCCATTCTGGAAACAGACATTTCTGTTCCTGTCATCTGTCACCCTTCGGTGGCCAGTGCTGGAGACCCGTGGATAATATAGGATTCCCAAGTTTTGCCCAGGTCACGTCTGATGGCTGGCCAGGAATTAGAACTCAGCACGTACGTGCAGAGCGATCCCACGACAAGCACAGGCGGCTCGCACAGGCAGTAGGAGGCACAACGGGCCTCCAGGCTGCGTTCCCTGTCCCGTACGCTCCCCGGGGGCCAGGGACCTCACCTGCTGTACCGATGGGTCCTCAGAGCCTCTCACCGCCTGGTGCGCTGTAGCAGAATCAGCGTACAGAGTTTAGCATTCGTGATGCTCCCTGGCCAACGCCGAGCACCAGCTCGGAGCCAAGCTCTGTACCGAGTGCTCTGTGTGCACGGCCTCTCAATTCTTACCTCGGCCTGGGTCTGCTCCAGCAGTGGACCCATTTTTAAGGTCGAGGCACCTGAGGCAGAGAGCGTAAGCAACCCGACTGAGCTCCCACAGCGAGGAAGAGGCATGGCTCAGATTCAAGCACAGGTGGACTTCCAGTCCGAGCGGGCACCGCTGCCCTTCGTGTTTATTTTTTTTATTTTTTTAAAGATTTTATTTATTTATTCGACAGAGAGAGACAGCCAGCGAGAGAGGGAACACAAGCAGGGGGAGTGGGAGAGTAAGAAGCAGGCCCATAGTGGAAGAGCCTGATGTGGGGCTCGATCCCGTAACGCCAGGATCATGCCCTGAGCCGAAGGCAGACGCTTAACCGCTGTGCCACCCAGGCGCCCCTGCCCTTCGTGTTTAGACGAAAGGTCTAAGTGTCCCAGATCTGTGGGCAGTGGCAGCAGGGGCTTGCTGGATTTCAGCCTGCTTACGATCCCCCCTCTCCCCTGTTCCTCGGTGTGGACAATCACGGTGTTCTCCAGGGCACGTAATGTAAGCTCACAGCGAGTCCTCGGTCCCACCTTCTAACCACAACGCCCCTAGAGAACACCGAGCCACCCCAATCCACGACGTGTTTGTAACTCACGGCTGGGTGGGCCATGACCCCATACACACACCCTGGCACACACCACGTTACGTTTCGCACGCAGTCCAAGTCAGAAACACCATCTGTGTGCGGTGCTCGGCCGCCTCCACTTCCTGCCGTGCTCCCTGTGATTCGGCCTCGCAGCGAGGGTCACACGCACTGGCTGGACCCTTGGCCTTTTCCTCTGGGGCCCAGTGAGTACAGCTCCACGGGGCTCCTGTCCTGTGACCAGCACCCAACCTCCAGAAGGCCAGAGGGCAGGAGAGGCCCCTGGGGACGGTGAGAGGCTGGGCTTCCGGACCTGGAGGGAGGTGTTTGAGGCACCGCGTCTGGAAAGGTTACGGGGCAGGGCTATCTTAGTTCAGGCTTCCCCTAAGCGGCTCTGGGTAGAACACACCTCAGAATTGTCCCACTGAGAGTCTAGGAAGCTGGGGTCCCTGTGGGTGGAAGGCTGATCGGGGTCGTTAGCTCTCCTGGTTTCTAGTGTCGCCCTCCGGGAGCGGAAACTCCTCCAAAGCCCTCAGGCAGAGCCACGCAGGCTGTTGAGGTCAGAGGCCCTCAGTGCGCCGCATGAATGGAACCAGTCACCCAAGATCTGAGGGCCTGTGGCACGGGCAGGACACCAGCAGAATCTGCGCCAAGGCCTCGAGTGGGAGGCATACCCGCCCCCCCAATGTTCCGGTCCTGGGATGCCAGTCAGGACTTTCCTGACCTCCTGGGGCCCAAGCCCTCCGGCCTCCCTGCCCTCTGCCGCTGGGACCTCTGCAGAGGGAGCCGCACCGCATATCTCCTAGCCTTCCTGGGAAGTCCGTCCTGGCATCTCTCCTGTAGCCTTCCTGCTGCAGCTGAGTCCCAGCTGCCCTTCGTGACCCCACCCTTCCTCTGTCCCTAGGTATATGTGCTCCTCTGTGCTGCAGAGAGCACTGGCCGCCCCCCTCGTCTGGATCCTCCTGGCCCTCCTTGACGGCAAGTGCTTCGTGTGTGCCTTCAGCAGCTCCGTGGACCCCGAAAAGTTTCTGGACTTTGCCAACATGACCCCCAGCCAGGTGCAGCTCTTCCTGGCCAAGGTGCCCTGCAAGGAGGATGAGCTGGTGAGGGACAGCCCCGCTAGAAAGGCAGTGTCCCGCTACCTACGGTGCCTGTCACAGGTAATTCGGTAGTTCTCTCTCAGCCCTGGAAAATCTCCTGCACTGGTTCTGAGGGGCGTGGGGAAGGAGGTACAAATGGTTTCCTGGGGCCCCTCCCCACTGCTGGAAACACAAGCAAGGAGCAGGTCGTCCCTGGAAGGCTCGGCGCATGCTCCACATACGGGACACTGGTGGGCCTTGAGAAGTGGACACTTTGCCTTCAACACTAACTCACCCCAGGGCAGAGACCAGGTGCCCATATCCTCCAGCACTCAGCTAGTTCCATCCCCAGAAGCTAGATGACAAAAGCACTGGAGATATACGGCTCTGCCCTGCCCCCCCCCCCACCTCTCAGAAATAATACTCATTACCATTTATTGAGCACTTATGTGTCAGGCACTGTGTTAAGTATTTCATATGCATTACTTCATTTATTCTCAGAACAACCCTATGAGGTGGGTGCAATCATTATCATCCCATTTTGCAGATAAGGAAACTGAGGTTCTGAGAGTTTAGTTCACAGGCCCAAGTTGCACAGCTCCTAAGAGGCAGGGCAGGGATCTGAAGTGTCATCACTCCAAGCCCTCTGAACCACCTCCCTGCAATGCAGGTCCTCCCCAGGCCCCTGGCTCCCTCCCCACACCGGCACCCCTCCATCACCCTGGGGGCACACTGCAGCCCCACCCCCAGGCCAGACTCCAGATTCCTCCCAGAGCCCCAGTTGGGGTTGAGTCCCCCCAAAAGTATTTATACCAACCTACCACATGAAGAGCATTGCTGGGACGACAGGGAATAAAAACACAATTCAGCCTTTTGTGGGAGCCAAGACAAACTCGTGGCAAATGTAGGCCCGTGCATGATGGAGAGAGGACCAGTGTTCAGGACAAGTTTGATTCTGGGTCAGACTCTGCCTTGACTACGTTACTCCCCCTCTGGGTCTCGGCCTCTCCTACAAAATCAAGGGAGGTTTGGTCTCCTCCATGTGGATGGGCCCTGCAGGCTTAAACTCTCTGGGCTCTCGCTCAGTCACTGGAAGGAGTGTAGAATCTTCAGTCACACCAGGGTTTGAGTCCTGACTCAGATGGAGGTTATCAATCACATGTGTAAAACACTCACACAACGATTTTCAATTGGTAGGGGGAAGGGGGGATCCTGAGAGAGGCCAAATGAGAGAGCTTTGTAAACCACATCTACAAATGATAAGGTTTGAATATGTCTTTGGGGCTTAGAGGAGTGATTTCTCTGCCCTAGGAGCACACAGTTGCTCTGGTCTCAAGCACGGCCTTGGAGAGACTAAAGCTTTGGGTGGGCAGAGAGGAGGGAGAGGTGCAGGCAGGTGTGGGCTCCAGACTCAGGGAACTCTTCAAGTCTTTCCCTACGCTTGGCCTGGAACACTGTTCCCTGTTTATATCCTATATAACTATTACCCATCCTTCAGGGCTCGGCATCCACCTCACTGTTCCCTGAGCCCTCAAATTCAGGTTGGGTGTCCTCCTCTGTATTCCCATGATCCCGTATATATCCTCCAACATGGCATTCAGCCAGTCTATCACCAATTTCATTGTTTCCTCCACTGAAGTGTGACTTCTATGAGTCCCCAGTGCCTCTCCCAAAATATAGGTGGGTGGCTTCATAGATGGGATGCATGAGCACATGTGAAGATAGAAAAAGTGACAGGATGATGCATGATGGATGGGTGGATGGATGGACGGATGGATGATGGGTGGGTAGGTGGTTGAATGATGGGTGGATGGGTGGATGGATGGATGGATGATGGGTGGGTAGGTGGTTGAATGATGGGTGGATGGGTGGATGGATGGACGGATGGATGATGGGTGGGTAGGTGGTTGAATGATGGGTGGATGGGTGGATGGATGGACGGATGGATGATGGGTGGGTAGGTGGTTGAATGATGGGTGGATGGGTGGATGGATGGATGGATGGATGATGGGTGGGTAGGTGGTTGAATGATGGGTGGATGGGTGGATGGGTGGATGGGTGGATGGATGGATGGATGGATGATGGGTGGGTAGGTGGTTGAATGATGGGTGGATGGGTGGATGGGTGGATGGATGGATGGATGATGGGTGGGTAGGTGGTTGAATGATGGGTGGATGGGTGGATGGGTGGATGGATGGATGGATGGATGATGGGTGGGTAGGTGGTTGAATGATGGGTGGATGGGTGGATGGGTGGATGGATGGATGGATGATGGGTGGGTGGAGTGTAAGTGAGGCAAAACTTTGCCTCCACCCATGTTAGGTTTTCAGCTGAGACTCAAACAAAAAGATTAACAGGAGAAAAACAGCTTCTCACTGTGCATAGTACACACTGTGTGGGAGAAACCTAAAACAAAGAAAGAGTAATTCAAAGTGGCGACTTAGAACTGCAGCTTATCTGCCAACTTCAAAAAGAACAATACCTTCGTAGAGCAATGGCAGGACAAAGGAGAGCAGTGTTAGTCTCCAAGGGCGGGAACTGTGGGAGGTCAATAAATGACCGGACACTTATGGAGTCAGGTTTTTTAGCAGATTCCTCTGGTGCTATCTCTGGGCTCATAAGAGTTGTCTCCCAGTAAAAGGAGAATGTATTTCCTGCCTTTAGGCACAAAGGGGGAGGGTAAAGAGAGCTATTCCTATGATTGCTGCTTCTTGTCTTCCATTCAAGGTGATTTTGATGTCAAAGAGGCCTATTTCAGGGTGACATACTCTGGTTTCCTTCAAGAGGAAGGTTGGGAGGATGAACAGTGGGCGGGTGGGTGGACAGATAAATGGAAGAAAGGATGAGAGTATGGGAACAGGAATGGACGGGTAGGAGGATGTATGGTGGACGGTCGGCAGGTCCGCCACGAGGATGGCTGGATGGGATGCTGATAGATACGTAGTCAGGTGAGAGGACAGATGGCTGGATGGATGGGTGGAGAAATAGTTGGACAGATGGATGGGTGCAAGGATGAGACTGAATGCAAGCGAGGATGGGTGGAGGTGGTTGGTAGGATGGATGACTAAATGGGAACATGGATTTGGGGAGGGGGGGAGGGATAAGTAAAGGGAGAGACTTTGGGACACCCTTGCCATCCTGTGTAGCCGCCGACCTTACCCATACCCAACCTGGTGCCCCCCCTCCAGGCCATCGGCTGGAGCATCGCCCTGCTACTGATCGTCGTGGCCTTCCTGGCCCGCTGCCTGAGGCCTTGCTTCGACCAAACAGTCTTCCTGCAGCGCAGATACTGGAGCAACTACGTGGACCTGGAGCAGAAGCTCTTCGACGAGACGTGCTGTGAGCATGCGCGGGACTTCGCGCACCGCTGCGTGCTGCACTTCTTCGCCAGCATGCAGAGCGAGATGCGGGCGCGGGGGCTGCGCCGGGACACTGCGGGCGGGAGCCCCGAGCCACTCGAGGGGCCCGACGGCCTGGACGGGGACGGAAGCAGGAAGGCCCACCTGCGGGCCGTTTCCAGCCGGGAGCAGGTGGACCGGCTCCTGAGCACATGGTACTCCAGCAAACCACCACTCGACCTCGTGGCATCGCCGGGGCTCCGGGAGGGTGGCCTCAACCACCGCGCTCCTACGGTGGCCCCAGGCGCCAGGCTGTCCCAGCACACTGACGTGTAGGGACCCCAGCGGTATCCCCACATGAAATGCTCGTGCTGACAACGGCCTAGGGGCTTTCCAGGCTGTGGGGATCCCGAGGCAGGGCAACCTCACTCTTGCTGGCCTTCTTCCTCAAAATAGCCCAGTCTCTGGCCCACTTTCAGGGTGTGGCCTCCGGCGTGCTCTAAAGCAGTGCTTTGCAAACTTTAGGGTGCTTGCTGTTCACCCGAGCTCTTGTTCAATGCGGATTCTGATTCCATGCATCTAGGATTGGGTCCAGGATGGCATTTCTGTCAGGTTCCTAGGTGATACCGAACTTGTGAACCAGCAGGAGTCTAAGCAGATCTGCCGTGGATTCTGGATCCTAGATGTACAGATTGTAAATTTAAAATAATAATAATATAATAACACCTAACATGCTTAAATGGTGCTTACTACTGCCAGGCATTGCTCTAAGGTCTCTACATATATAACTCACTTAATCCTCATGATAATATAACGAAATAGGATGATTATTAGCCCTATTTTAGAGGAGACAACTGAGGCCAAAAGAGGTTAAGTCGCCCGAGGTCACCCATGTAGCAGCTGGAATTTGATCCCAGGAGGTCTGGCTGCTACGTAAGTCTAAGCTCCTATACTCGTAGGCCCTCTAGAGAGTTTGCGTATTTGTTTTCAGGGCTTTGGTTGGATTTCCTGCAGCTTCCACCAAGTTTCTCTGAGTAAGCGCTAACAAGCTCCAGGTGTGTGGTGCGTGGACCAGATCTGAAAATCGAGGCAGGCAACCCCCACACTGAACTAGCACCCCAGGTGATTCGATAAGTTCCAATAGTTTTTTTGTTGCTTTTTTTTTTTTTAAGATTGATTTATTTGTTTCAGAGAGAGAGAGGGAGAGAGCAGGGGGAGGGGCAGAGGGAGATAGAGAATCTTCGAGCAGACTCTGTGCTAAGCACAGAGCCCGACACAGGGCTCCATCCCAGACCCTGAGATCACAACCTGAGCTGAAACCAAGAGACCAACGCTTAACTGACTGCACCACCCAGGCGCCTCTGCTAAGTTCCAGTGTTTAAGAACCTCTCTGCCGAGTGTGAGTGTGGAGTCTGGCTAGGAAGGGAACCCCTTGAAACACCAGGGTTAAGTCTTGCTGGAAGAAGTGCCACTCTGGCAAAGCCAAACAGGAAAGGTTGGGAAGATCTAGCCTCGGAGCTGCTGTGGGCTTCCGCCCCTCCCCGGTGACTCATTCACCATACACACGCACACTCACTCACTCACACATCCATACACATCCTGCCGTTGCCTCCATCAGCACAGAGGGTGACCACAAACAGGCAAACCTGAGTTCACCCCAGGCTTTTCTGGTCCTGAAGGCCTGGGGGGCAGTGCAGGGGCCCCTGGATGCTCCCCTGGAGCCCAGCCCCTCCCTATCAGACAATCTCTGCTCTCCTGGGCTCTTGCCAAGAGACTCAGATGACCAGACAATCCTTGCCACTTAGCCTCCCCCCACCTACCGTGCTGTGGTCAGGCCATGCAAATGTTTGGAATGGAGCAGGATTTAACCAAAGTGTTAGCAGAGATTGGGTAGGGAGGAAGGAGAGAGATCCTAGGGATGGCCCAGTCAGCACAGGGGAGCTCTCAGCTCAGGGGAAGGGGGCTCAGGGACCCCACTTTGGGCTGCAAGGAAGCAGCATTTGGCCCAGGAAAAAGCCACCAACTGCAGTCAATACCCCTGCCTTCTTGCACTGAGCACTTATAAAGCACTTAGTGCACAGAAAGCATCGTGCCAGGAAACAGGGAAGAGAGAATACACAGATGATATGCCCGCCCTCACGGAGCTCACTGTCTGATACAGGGACAGAGATGGGTACAGAAACCATTATAATTCAAAGAAAAAGGTATAAGCGAGGTGATAGAGGCAAGCCATGTGCCACGGAGATTTAGCATAGAGAAGAATGGCTGCAAGCTGGGGGATCAGGGAAGGCTTCCTTTGAATGGGTCTGGAAAGAGGGGGAGGGTTTTGACTAGTGGACAGAGAGATGGGGGTGGGGCTGCAGGGCACCTACAGGGAGGAAACAGCAAGAACAAAGGCAGAGACTTGGGAAAGGGGCAGCGTATGTGTCATTTATTCATTCAGCAGATATTGATGGAATGCCTAGAGTGCCAGAGAGTAGGACAGACAGACAAGAGTTCTATCTTAATGGCACGTCTAGTCTGGGAGATATGACATGAGCTAGTGAGCACACAACCAGATGGAAGGGTGTGCCGTTCAGCCTGGCAAAAGCCAAGGGCCTTGGCTGGGGGCTGAGGAGGCCACTCCCAGTGAGCCCCACCAAGAGTTGCTCCCTGAGCCCTGCATCCAGTGACACATCTTCTGGATCCTCAGCCCTTGACAGCCCTCAAATGTGTCCCTATCCTCTTCAGTCCCCAAATGATGTGGATTCAAACCCAACCCTCTTTGCCATTGTCCATCCACCATTTGTTCACGTCCCATGAGAGGGAGAGTCCTGGAGCAGTGCCTGCCACCCCACCAGGGAGTGAGGGACATGGCTGGAAGGCTTCCACCTGCTCCCAAAGACCCCCGCCTCCCAGGAGAGCAGCCATGATGGGTGCCCAAGCTCATGGCCCAGCCCCAGCCAACTCTTGGTGATAGCCCTCCTGACCACGCCCTGTACATAGGGCCTTTCTTCTGGGAGACACAGGGCAAGGCAGAAATGTACTAGAAGCTGCCTGGACAGCGGCCGCTCTGCACAAGAAGGGGAAGATGGCGGGAGTCTTGGGGGTTTAGGTCAGGACTTTGGCTTGATCCTGCAGGCAACTAGACATGAAAGGCAAGCACATGTGAGCAAGGTCAGGAGGAAGGACATGGCGGTGATGTTTGAAGCTGCAGAAACGGGCAGGGCCAGAAAGAGAGAGAGAGGCTTGAGTGAGAAGAGGAAGGACCAAGACCTTTAGAGCTTTGGAGAAGCAAGAGAGGGAGGTATATGAGAGAAAGAGGAAAAATCACAGAGGAAGAGTCCGAAAAATGCCAGGACGAGTGAATTTCAAGATGGGGGAAGGATGAGTAATAAATCCAGAGTTCAGGGAGACCCAAGAGTGGGAAGACTGAGGGGAAATCATTGGTTTTTGGTAACTGTCCCGGGCAGGGGACTGCTCACCCAGAGAGATGTTCTGGTGAAGCAGATGGGTGGGTTTCGGTAGGATTCCTATAAATCCCCCCACCACACACACACCCAGGGTTATAAAACACAGGTGGGAGGTTTGGAGCCTGCCCTGTTTTAGGATACTGATATGGGAGGGACCTTCAGCACCCCTGTTTAGAGAAAGGCACCAGGACCCAAAAAGTACGATGAGAATAGAGGAATCATGTCCACACTAACACACTTCCACTTCCAGGGCCTCATAGAATGTAGAGGAGTTCTCTGCTGAGAGCCCGGCTCTGCCCAGCTCTTTGAGGCCAAATGAAATGATCTCCCCTTGTCTCTGCTTGATCTGCTCTGCAGAGGAAGGGCAGAGAGGCCTGTAGGATGGGGAGAGTATCCCTGGAGGTCTAGAGAAGAGCAATGGGAGATGGTCTGGGTAGCAGAGCAGAGGTGACCTTGGTTGTTACCATGGTAATGAGCTTTGAATGGGCACCAGCCCCACCTGCCCACCTCTCCCACCCAGGTGCCCTTCACATAAAGAAGGAACGTGCTCTTCGGCCCTCCCCACTCCGCTCACGGACTCAAACCCTGTCGGCAAGCCCAGAGCCAGCGTGGCGGGACTATCTCCTCTTTGCGTCTGAATTCCTGCCTCCTTTCAAAGTTATCTTGATCCAAGGCTCACTTTTCCCCTTATTCACTTACTCACGTGTTTCTTCACTCCGCACTTATTAACGGAGCGCCCACTAAACCAGCCACACCGGGCCTAGCCTTGGGAACACGGCAGTGAACCAAAGAGGTGTGGGCCTTCGACATTCATGGCCCAATGGGAGCCCGAGATAGTAAATAAACACACCCCTCCAAAACAAGGAATTCGAATTGTCATCAGTGCTGGGAAGGGGAAGTACATCCAGGGGGCTATGGAAGCCTGTGTCAGCAGAACGGTCCAAGCTAAGGGTTCAGGAACTTCTCTACAGACGGACCATTATGCTGAGGTCTTAAGGATACAGGAAGGCTCACAGCACATGCAAAGGTTCTGAGATGGGGAGGGGTTTATCCTGTTTGGGCAACTGAGCAGGAGAGTAGATAGTGGGAGCAGAGTGGCCCCAGGAGCCGGCTCTCACATGTGCATACAGAGCCTGTTAAGGATTTTTTTTACTTCAACCACTGAAGAGAATTAAGAACGTGGTCATATAACCAGATGTACTCTATTAAAGGATCCTACCGTCTGCAGCCTGGGAGCAGCTTGATAGGGGCCAGTGTGCACTGCAGGAGGAGGCAAGAGCTGGTGGAACCTGGATTAGGGTGGAGATGGGCAGAAATAGCAGATTAGAAGTATCTAGAATTCTGGGTATTCTTGTTTGTCAGTGTCCTGCTTAAAATGCAATGTTAGACCAGGATGTAAAAATAAAATGCAGTCAACCTCAAACCAAAATGTCAGTGCCCTAACACAACAAAGATGTACTTCTCACCCAGGCCAAGCCTGAGGAGGTAACCAGGGAAGGGAGAGAGAGGGAGGCTCCTCTGGTCACCTGGGGACCCAAGTGATGGAGACTCCCTCCATCCTGGGATGTCACCGTCAAGACACATCTTATTCCCCAGATCCTGAGACAAGGAAGTGAGTGCAAGTAGTTTATGCGGAAGTTCTCCCAGGAAACATCAAAAAGGAAGAGGGCGGCTAATGTAGGAAAGGGAAGAAAGCCAGCAAAAGGTGGGGAGCCAGGCAGCCGCAGCTGTGAGCAGCTCTGGGAGTCATGTGCAGGAGTCATCCTAACCCAGGAGGGAGGAAAGCGGAGTGTTTATTACCAATTTCCAACTGTCATTCGCTGGGACACTAACTGAGGCACCTCCAGCTTGCCTGGGGCCAAATGTCTCGGGTGTGCTATGAGCAGCCATTGGAACATAGAGGTGAGTGGGGCGAGGATGGGTGGGGCCCAAAGTCACCTGTTACCTTGGTGTCCAGGGTCCAAGAGACAGAAAGGAAAAGAGCAGGAACGGTGGTAAGAGTTTGGGGGTGCCATGCCAGAACTCTCCCACATGGCCCCAAGCTCCCTCGAACATGGGCTGGGAATTGTAGGGTAGCACATAGAATATTTGATGAGCACTATTTGTTTTTGCCACAATATACAACCTCCAATACAGTTTGGCTGATGCAGAAGCTAGTGGCACTTATCCTTCCTGGGTAAAGACTTCATACCTCCGATAACACAGCCTGACCGCCCTTGAGTTGCTTCACAAGCACATCTCACTGATGGCCCCTGCCTCCTCCACGGCCCTGTTCTCTAGGTGTTTCCCCAGCTGCGGGTCGAGGGCACTACCCACGGCAGCACCACACATGCGCTCTCCTACGCAAATCGGGCATTTTCCTAGGGGTACAGCACCCACTCTCCAGAGGCCCCCTTTGCATGCTACTTTTCATGACACTCTTAACTCCTCCAAGCCAGAGGGGCTCACCAGCACTGGCATGGGTGCGGGGACAGCTCCCGGAGGCAGGAGGGGAAGGGACTGGTGCTCATCCCACAGTGGTAGCTGTGGGTGAGTTTGCCGCCCAAAGCACCCAAATGTTTGAGCAGGGTCGTGACGTCCTGTTTTCTGTCTATGCCCCAGCCCCATCACGCTCTGGGAGCTACAGGGCAGAGATGCAGAAGACACGGAGCTGCTCTACCGAAGACCCCTGCCGCTATAGATAAGAGTAATGGGCCCCCAAGTCCACCTCCTGGTCTCTGGAACCTGTGAGTGTGTTACCTGCAAAAGGGACTCTGCAGGTGTGATTGTGGTAAATATCTTGAGATGGGGAGACTCTCCTGGATTAGCCAGGACTACCCATGTGATCAGTGTCCTTAGAAGAGGGTGGCCAGGGGCACTTGGGTGGCTCAGTCAGTTAACCGTCTGCCTTCAGCTCAGGTCATGATCCCGGGGTCCTGGGATCGAGCCCTGCATCGGCCTCCCTGCTCCATGGGGAGCCCGCTTCTTCCCCTCCCTCTGCCTGCTGCTCCCTTTGCTTGTGTTCGCGGTCTCTGTCAAATAAATAAAATCTAAATAATAATAATAATAATAAGAGGGTGGCGGGAGGGTCAGAGGCAGAGACGTGACAACAGCGATGGGTAATGTGGGTATTTCTTCTCCAAACCAGAGAAGGCGGGGAAATGGATTCTCCCCTGGAACACAGTCTGCCAACCTCTTGATTCTTAACCCATTGTGACCCTTTCAGACTCCTGACTCCCCCCTCCCCTAACTATGAGAGAATATACTTGTGTGGTTTTAAGCCAATAAACTTGGGGTGATTTTCTATATTAATGGGAAACTAACATAGATTTTTTTAATACACTACTGAAGCTGAAGTGCACAGATGATAATTATTCCCATTCCAAGGTTATAAGGGTCATTTCCTGAGAGCTCACAGGGGGCCTGGCGCTGTGTTCAACTCCGACCCGCAGCATCCCCTGGAATCCTCACAACAGCCTGAGAGGTAAGCTCTTTAATTCTCCCCATTCCACAGATGAGAAGACTTTGGCACCCAGAGGTGAAATTACCTGCCCAAGGTCCATGGTTGCTATGTGGTGGGGCTGAGACTTGAACCCAAGTCATCGGCTAGGTTGCTCTTAACCACTCTGTGACATGGTTTCTTGACTGTTCAGTGAAAGAAACAAAGAGAAAACGGGCGGAGCCTTGAGATGGATTTGGGTGGGCAGAGTGAGGGCAGCTGGTACCCCAGAGGGAGACCACACAAGTTAAGGGGTGATGGCTAAGGAGTTAGCCCCAAGCATCCTTGTGCCCCTCCTGTGGTTGCTGACACAGTTCTGTCCTTGGCTGGTACTCAAGAGACCACCTCCACTTTCTCCCCCGTAGAGCACCTGCCCCTGCCCCTGCCCCACCCCCTTTGGAGGCAGAAGTTCCTAACCTTCTTCCCATCCCAGTGGGTCAACGCACTGATAATATTGGTACAAGACACTGGGGCAAACTGAGGGGATTTGGAGGCATCTATATAGAGCCTGGTGGGGGAAAAAAAATTACACCTTCCTTATCTTCTATAATTATGGTAAGAAAGCTGTGGTACAAAGTACTAGGGAAGCTATTAAATACTGAATGAGTGTAAAACATCCTAATGAAATCTCCCAGACCTCTTAAAATGAGAAATTTGAGCTGGCTTCGGTGAGCACAACTTTTTAACATCATATTTTTTGCTTGAAATGACCACAGGCAGTTCCCATTCAAGGCTCTTTTTTTAAATTGAGATATAAGTGATACATAACGTTATGTTGGTGTCAGGTGCACAACATAATGATTAGATTCCTGTATATTTTGCGAAATGGTCACCATGGTAAAGTCTGGTTAACATCCATCACCACACATAGTTACAACATTTTTTTTCTTGTGCGGAGAACTTTTAAGACCTACTCTCCTAGCAACTTTCAAATATATGATACAGTATTGTTAACTATAGTCGCCATGCTGTACATCACATCCCCATGACTTATTTTATAACTGGAAGTTTGTTTTGACCTCCTTCACCCATTTATCCCAACTCCTACCTCAAAGCTCTTTAATGATGATCTTTTCAAAAATTTACGAGAGTTCGAATGGTGTGTAAAGAATCTAACACTCATTTACTTGCAATAACTGTAAATAAAATTCTTGTGACGTTGAGAATAGTAGGTTTAGAATCCAATCAAACTGGGTTTCTTGGAGGGTGGGGTGGGGGGGTTTTAAAGATTTTTATCTATTTATGAGAGAGAGCATGTGAGAGAGAGCGGGGGGGGGGGGAGGGTAGAGGGAGAAGCAGACTCCCTGCTGAGCAGGGAGCCCAACACAGGGCTTGATCCCAGGACCCTGAGATCATGACCTAAGCTAAAGACAGACACTTAACCAGCTGAGCCATCCAGGTGCTCCCCAATCAAACTGTTTTATATCAAGTATTTTAAAATAATGTTGAATTTAGAATTGGCAGAGACTATATGCAGCATGGAATAGAGTAAAAAGAGGTTCGAGCTGGTAGCCAGCTCGGGTGCCACGTCCACTACAGAAAACAGAGATTCCAGGCAGTCCCTGGAGCCACACTCCTCCCAAGCCCCTGGGCTCGTGCACACCCCACCCCACCACTCCACACCTGGGGCCGTGCACTAGGCTCTGCCAGCAGCTCAGAGCCCTTGTCTACGACGCACATTGATGCTGCAGTAGATGTCTGGGGGCAGACCCCTCCTTGGCTGGATCTCCCTCATCCTGCTCTCCACCTGTGGGTGCATCCTCTGAAGAGCCCCCAGAAAGGCTCCTCTGGGGCCACCAGCCTAGGTGCTCAAGCTTGAGGACTGAGGAGAGCAATATCCTTCCCCACCAAATCCTACTTGTGAAACACTAGCATTTCCATCCAAACTAGCAGGAGAACCTGATTCAGTTGGAAGAGAAAAGCCGAAAACACACTTCCCTGCCCCCCCTTTCATCCCCTAACTCCCACCTAGTCTGAATTCAAATCCCACTCCTCCACCTACAAGCCATGTAACCTTTAGCTAGTAACTTAATTTGAGCCTCAGTCCCCAGTTCTGTAAAATGGGGACAATGACACCTACCCCATAGGATTGTATGAGCATTACACAAGGTGATGATGCATGTGGAGGGCTGGCATCGGGCCCAATCCAGGGGAAGCCCCAGGCAGTGCTCGTTCTTGTCGGTCATACAGAGGCACACAAGCACAAAGGCCTTACTCCTATGGCCACTCGCCCACATACAGATAGAGAAAGGCCCAAAGTCACTGGAAGCTCACACGTGGACACACACAGGGACACACAGATCTGGGGGCCTCATGGAGCCTCCCCATCCAGGCTCTTGCTTTACTTCGGCCCCATTTGGTTGGAGCTGGATCTGACCTGTTTTTCTGGGAGGGCTGACAACATCAAAGGGAGCCCTTTAAGCTCTACCCCACTTTGATATGCTGATGGAGGGGTCCTGGCCTGGTTCCCCAGACACTCTGGAGGCCACAGCTCCAGGCATGAACCCCACAGCACCACCCCTTTAATTTTGGATCTGGGGGAGTAGAAGTAGGAGGTGCAGCCAGGAAAGGATTTGTTATCCACAGTCCATAAATACAGACACACCCACAGAGACACAGCAGACAGGAGAGAAAAGCACCTGCACTATGCTCACAGGCATAGCTCCCTGGCCAGCCAGGAGGGGATCTGGCAATCTTGCAGATCCCAATCCTCTGACTCCAAATTCAGGGCTTTTCATACCATGCCAGCCTGCATTAGCACTATCTCCACTACCACCACCACTACCACTGCCCTCCCTACTGTGACTGGCATCACCACCAGCATTGCCATGCCCTCACCATCATCACCACCACCACCCTAACTGCCATTCCCACCACCACCAATACCAACATTATCCCATAACCACCACCATCCCTACCACCACCACCATCCCCACCACCATGACCAACACTACCCCATAACCACCATCACCACCATCACCACCACCCTAACTGCCATCTCCACCACCACCTTCACCAACATTATCCCATAACCACCACCACCACCATCACCAACACTATCCCATAACCACCACCACCACCATCACCACCACCCTAACTGCCATCTCCACCACCACAATCACCAACACTATCCCATCACCACCACCACCACCATCACCACCACCATCATTGCCATCCCCACCACCATCACCACCACCATCACCACCATCACCACCACCACCACCACTACCACATAACCACTATTGCCATCCCCACCACCAGCACCAGCACCACCACCACCAGGAGCAGCATCAACAGCACCTTCACCTCCACCCCTGCCGTCAGGACCACGATCACTTTCACCATCCCCACCACCGTTACTGCCCCCGTTACAGCCGCCACCATCAGCGTCATGGCTGCTTTATCATACCATCACTGAACTGATGAAAGAGCCCTCATGAACCCTCATACAGCATGGAGGAAAGACCCATTGGGAAGGGCAGGAGGAGGAGGGCTCCCCTGCTTTCTAGGAATGCAGGGGAAAAGGTCAAGAAGCGCAGGCCCTGCCACAGTCCTGCATGCTCCCAAACGCCAACCCTGCTGGAGACAGTGTCTCCCAGCCTGCGTCTGAGCCTCCTTCCCCTCCGTCCTCCTGCACCCACAGAGAAGGGGTCTCCATCAGGTGGGGCCCTCGTGGTTTTCCGGTGCCAGAGGCAGCCGTGGAGAGAGAAGCCCAGGAGGGGAGGGGCGGGGAGGGGCAGAACCCTGGCTGCACCCACAGGATTGGCTGACTTGTGTCCGCACAGCCAGCCGCTGACTAGAAGGTTTCTCAAAGAGACAGTGACCTCAGCCGCTGCCCTGAGCTCGGCCCATCTCAGCCATGCGGCGGGCACCCCGTGGGCAGAGCGGGCCCCGGGGGCCATCCTGAAGCAGGGGCGAGGTGGGAGGAGGCCACCGGGCCCCGTAGGGGCACCATGGACAAGTTCCGGATGATCTTCCAGTTCCTTCAGTCCAACCAGGAGTCCTTCATGAACGGCATCTGCGGCATCATGGCCCTGGCCAGCGCCCAGATGTACTCCGCCTTCGATTTCAACTGCCCCTGCCTGCCGGGCTACAACGCGGCCTACAGCGCCGGCATCCTGCTGGCGCCGCCCCTCGTGCTCTTCCTGCTCGGCCTGGTCCTGAACAACAACGTGTCCATGCTGGCTGAAGAGTGGAAGCGGCCCCCGGGCCGCCGGGCCAAGGACCCCGCTGTGCTACGCTACATGTTCTGCTCCATGGCCCAGCGCGCCCTCATCGCGCCCGTCGTCTGGGTGGCCGTCACCCTGCTGGATGGCAAGTGCTTCCTCTGTGCCTTCTGCACGGCTGTGCCCGTGGGCGTGCTGGGCAATGGCAGCCTGGCACCTGGCCTGTCTCCGCCCGAGCTCGCCCGCCTGCTGGCCCGGGTGCCCTGCCCTGACATCTACGACGGCGACTGGCTGCTGGCCCGCGACGTGGCCGTGCGCTACCTGCGCTGCATCTCCCAGGTGAGGGGGCGGCGCGGCCTCGGCCGGTCTCCCCTCCCGGACCGGACCGCCCCTCCGGCAAGGTCCCATCCCCCACCTCTTGAAACGAGGCTGCCTCGGGGCACAGCCGCGTTTCCCCGATAGATGGGAGCTCCCCAGACCGGGCTGGGGCTCCCCCTCGGACGGAGCTTTTTGGGGCAGGGGCATGTTTTCCTAACTGAGGCCAGGGCTTCTGAAGGCAGAGCGGTGTGTCTTCCCTGGCTCTGTGCCACCTGAAAAAAATGCTGTGGCGACCTCAGTCCAGAGGCCTGTGTCTTGTTTCGAGGTCCCTAGAGTGGACCCAACAACTCAGCCAGCCCCACATTCTCCATCCTGAGCGAAGCCTGTTGTATTTGCATCCTTTTCTTCTTCCAGGCTGGGGCAGTGGTGAGGCAGGTGGGTGGCTGGGCCATTTGGGTACATTTCCCTGGCAAATGCCCCCAGCAGGTGCCTCCCTGTTCAGGGAGTGGGACCCGAGGGTCCTGGTGCCCCTGGAAGGGAGGGCTTGGGTGGGGGGGATGCATTATTGGGATGTGCCCTAAAGACAGGGCTGGAGGGCCCACTGACAGAGAAATCCGGAGCTTGGTCCTCCCCAGCCCCGCTCCCTTGTTTTCTGCCCCTCTGGACCCTCCCCCATCTAAGCCCCCAGGCAGCCAGCAGGGGGAGGAAGCAGCAGTACAGGTCCTTACAGCAGATGAACCAGGGGCTGTCAGGGGAGGGGCAGGGCCAGGCCTGCAATGCTAGAGGAACACCTGCTCTGGCAAGTGCAGACCCCTGGCTCCCTGGCTCCAGCCCTCCTGTGGGGCCCATGTCACCACCAGACGCCCCATGTGAATGTCACGCTGAATGTACAAGCTCTGCTTCCCTCCCAAACCACTTCCTCCCAGTGAGCACTTGTGCCATCGTGCCAGGCCTCAGGGCTTAGGACAGCTGTCCCTCCGCCTGACCTTTAAACCACCACATCATGAACTGAAGGGCCCCCAGAGGACAGGCTGCCTGGCCTATAGACATATTTTGTCTTCTGAGTGAATTTAAAATTCAATGTAGCAATTTTGGAAAACCAGACATTTTCACACAAAAATCAGATTTCCAGCTTTACCTGAAACATGAGGACAGCCCCACGGGGTCCACGTTTCCTCTCCGACCAGCACAGGGGATGCCTACTCTCCCCCAGACCAAGCACATGCCCTGTGGCCTCCCAGCCCATGTCTGCTCGGCCACAAACCCCGGACCCCGATTATAGGCATTTACCTACCTCTCTCATCCTGATGTGGCCAAAGGCTTCTCTGTGCAGCTGGGGGCTGATCCGGAAGCCCCGGTTAGGAGAGCCTCCTGCCGAATGCCTGACAGTGAATTATTACAGAACGGGTCTAGCACCCAAGCGTCTAGTGCTCTTCAGCACGGAGTTTGCACAGTGTCTGGTTTGTCTCTGTGACCCTTGAGGGCCCAGCTCAGAGCCCACACAGAGGAGGCCAGAGGAGGGTCACTATGGTCCTGCGAGGTCAAGGAAGAGGCATGGTTAGTGAGGGCCTATTGACGTAATAACAGCAGTTGACAGTTACTGAGCACTAAGTATGTACCAGGCACTGTGCTGGTTGTGATTACACTTAGTCCTCACAAAAACCCTATGAGATACATACTATCAACAACCCCATTTTCTAGGTGGAGAAACTGAGGCACAGAGAAGTCGGATACCTTGCTCCTGGTCAACTAGGAAGGACTGGAGACAGGGTCCAAAGCCAGGCAGCCTAATTCCAAGGTCTGCCCAGTTAGCTCCTGTGTATTAGTGCCAGGCCTACACGTGGGGCATTTTCCACACAGGATCTCATTTCTGTGAGATGGTGTATCTATGCCCATTGGACAGAAAAGGAAATGGAGGCCAAGAGGGAAGTCATTTGTGCAGTCAGCGCTCTTTTCCCTAAAGGCCGTGAGAGAGAGCGCTTTGGGGGGGGGGTGTAGACAGGCTTGGGAGGCTGGAGAGCCATGCCAGCCAACTCCCTCCCCTCTCCCCTGCAGGCCCTGGGCTGGTCCTTCGTGCTGCTGACCACACTGCTGGCATTCGTCGTGCGCTCTGTGCGGCCCTGCTTCACACAGGCCGCCTTCCTCAAAAGCAAGTACTGGTCCCACTATATCGACATCGAGCGCAAGCTCTTCGATGAGACATGCACGGAGCACGCCAAGGCCTTCGCCAAGGTCTGCATCCAGCAGTTCTTCGAGGCCATGAACCATGACCTGGAGTTGGGTCATGCCCACGGGGCTCTGGCCACGGCCCCTGCTGGCTCGGCTGCCCCAGGGACCGCGGATGGGGCTGAAGAGGAGAGGGAGAAGCTGCGCGGCGTCACAGATCAAGGCACCATGAACAGGCTGCTGGCGAGCTGGCACACGTGCAAGCCGCCCTTGCGGCTGGGCCAGGAGGAGCCCCTGATGGGCAATGGCTGGGCGGGGGGCGGGCCCCGGCCTCCACGCAAGGAGGTGGCCACCTACATCAGCAGAGTATGAGCTGTGGGCAAGTGAAGAGGCCTCAGACCCCCCAAACCAGACAGAAAAATGAATCCTGCCGGTGCTGGGTGGAAGGAAGGGACAGACCCACATGCCCAGGCATTCACCCGCCCATTGAGGCAGGAAATTTGGAGCCGGAAGGGGACATCAATCCGCCAGCTGTGACATAGCAGTATTAGTCAGAAGGGTTCATTACTGGAAGGTGGGGGTTGGGCTGGACAAGATCCCACCTGCCCAGCCCCTCCCCAGCCCCTTCATCCCTGCTTCACTATCTCCTCTCAGGTCCTACAGCCACCCTTCCTGTGAATTTTTACGATCTCCGTTCCCTTATGCTCGAGACTCAGGGAGTGGGAGGGCGTCAGGCTGTCTCACAAAGCAGGAATCCTCTGTGTTTGGTCCATCTCCCAGATGAGGCTGCGAGTGGGCCATGAAGACACGGCCCACAGCCTCACATGATGGAATGTGAGGAGCAGAGAGAAGCCCGGATGCCTGGTCACCATGGAGGCCACTCAAACACTTGTCAAGTGGACCGTGCACTTACTTAGTCCGGAGCACGGAAGTCTTCCTGTCTTAGCCATGTGAGCTGCTACAGCGAAATACCACAGACTGAGTCCGTTAGCAACAACAGAACTTTACTTCTCATAGTTCTGGAGGCTGGAAGTCCAAGATCATGGCGCTGGCATGGTCACGGTCTGATGGAGGCCCTCTCCCTTGTTCAATGCCGGGGCCTTCTCGCTGTGTCCTTACAGGTAGAAGGGACAGGGGAACTCTCTGGAGCCTCTTTTCCAGGCACTGATCCCATTCATGAGGCTCTGCCCTCCTGACTTAAGCTCCTCCCAAAGGCCCCACCCCCTCATCCCATCCCCCTGGGGAGTTAAGATTCAGCACATGAATCTCGGGGGACACATTCAGACCATAACCCTCCCTTGGAGGGCTCCTTGGAGACAACCTGAACACCTCCTTCACATCCAAGTCTCAGGGGGAGATCAGACCTCCCCAAAGCTCAGGCATTTAGAAGAGAAGCTGATATCCTCCCATTTTCTCAAAACCCCTGGCCCTGGGGAGGGAGCTCCAGAGTGCTAAGAGGCTTCAGCCTAAGGTGGGGATGAGTGTGGAGGAGTTGGGGGTGGGGGAGCTGCCTAGAGTAGAAACAGCTCAGACTCCAGAGTGAGAGAGAACCGGGTCAAATGCTGGCTCTACCACTTACAGTGTCCCTCAGGCCAATTGTTTCCTTTTCTGTGCCTCAGTTTCCTTATCTACGTCAGGAATGAGGGCACCTACCTGATGCGGTTGTTGAAATCAGGAAACAGGTGAAGTGTGTAAAGCTCGTGGCCAGAACAGGCACCAGGTACACGGTGGCTAATGTGTTTGTAGATTCCTGAACCCGAGGGCTTATCCTCCTTCCCTACACATGAGGGGAGGGCGACATGAGGACCTGAAGCCACCTTGTCAAGGAGGGACTTGAGGGCCAAGAAGATGTAAGCCCCACTCACCTAACTGATTCTGATCTTGATCCCTGCAACGTTGCTTTAATTATTTCCCTTCGTCCCATCTCTTCTTCCCTGAATCCCACTCCTGAGACCTGGTCTGCATTCCTTCCATTATTAGGGAGGAGGATGAGCCCTGCAGGCCGAGGAGGCTGGAGGATGCTGGGGGGCTCCTCTGGGGGTGGGACTTCATCTAGGCCTAGAATGCAGAGAGTTCAAAGGAGGAGAGACCAGGTCTGTGTTGGTGGGTGGGGAGGGGCTTCCAGTGGGACAAGCCAGCCCACGAAATCGGGAGGTCCAATGTCAAGCAAAGAGCAAAGCTTTGAGTCAGGCAGATTGGGGTTCAAGAACTAGAGCTATAAGACCTCACCAAATCCCTCCAAACCTCAGTGTGTCTAGCTGTAAAATAGATCTTAAAAAGACCTACTTTTCAGAATTGTGGTGAGAATAAAGGAGGGTAACTTTGGAGGAAGAATGTGGAGTGGTGTTTGGCACATGGTAGGATCTGAATAATAAACACGGGTCCTTTCCCTTCATTCCTGCCCATGGACAAGCACAGCTCAGGGAGGCCAGCATGGCACTCAGCAGTTCCATGGTCCTAGAACCACAAGCATTACAAAGCTGACAGAGGCTGGGGGGGTCTCTCCCTTAATCATAGGGGTCATCTAACCTGTCCTTGGACAGGGCTCTCCCCTTTAGCATTCTTGACCCATGCTTTTCAGCCTCAGCTTGCACACTCCCACAGATGGGGAGCTCATGACCACTTTCTGGGACAGGCTGGGCAGCTCTAATGGTAACAAAGGGGTTCTTTCAGCAACCTGCCTCCTTGTAATTTCCACCCACCACCCAGAGCTCTGCCCACAGGGCCTCAGAGAATCACTTGCCAGCCCTTCTGAGATTTGAAGCAGTACCTGGGGAGTCAGCTGAAGCATGGACAGAAGAGTCAGCGGTGGAGAGGAGGACTGGCAGGGGCAGGATGGCTCTGAGGGAGAAGAGTCAGAACAAGGCAGGGAGGCCCTGTCCTGTGGATCCTGCTAGGGCTCAGCATCAGTCTGACGGCATGACCCTCCCCTCCAACCCTGCTGGGGTCCAGCAGGAGTCAAGCATGGGGAGTGCTCCTGAAACTGGCAGGGAGGGCAGGCCCAGGCAGGATGTCCTAGAAGGCCCCCCTGCCTGGCCCCTGAACTGGTCCCACTGGTGCGCAGCACCATCAGGCCGCCGGGGCAGCTGGCTCGGGAGGGCAGGCAAGGGCAGGCACGGGCCAGCGCTGCTGCCGAACAGGCAGCCCAACTTCCTCTCCTCTTGCACCGCCCTCTCTGCCCGCCCTCCCCTGCCTGGCGCCGGAGGGAGGCTGTTTTTCCACTCGCCGCTGCATGAGTTCCATCCTGCTTGTTTCCTCCTCTTCTCTGGAGTTTAAAACTTTGAAAACACCACCGACCCCAGGCTCTGCTGGTCTCAGGCTCCCTGCTCCAGTGCAGAAGAAAAGCACAGGGGTTGAAAACATCACCAGCCCCAGGCCCCGCTGGTCTCAGGCTCCCTGCTCCGGTACAGAAGAAAGCACGAGGGAGCTCGCGGAGCACACCACCGGCAGCACTTGGGGGGCCCGCCCTGCAGGCCCACGCCCCGCCGAGGCTGGAGCCACTGGCTGGCGCTGCAGCTGGCCCCAGGTAAGGAAGGGCCCCTCCCTGGGCCGCGCCAGGCGATGGGGAGCATGGCAGGACTGCTCAAGGCTGCACAGAGGCATTGTCCTGGGGAGAAAGGCCCCTCACTGAGGCTCCTCACTCTGGGCAAGGCCAGTGGTGCCCCCCTCTCCCAGCCTGTCCTGTCTTCTGTCCTGACTGCTGTTGCTGGAGGTCCCACCCAAGCCCAGTTGCGACCCCTCCCTGGCCTACGGGACAGGCCCAGTAGTCTCAGATGACGGCCTGGTTCTTCCTCAGCTCACCACCCTCTGTGCTCAGATATCTTGTACCCCACTTTGGGCAGTTTATGAACCCAGGGCCCCACGAAATCTCATGAGAAGCCCTGAAGCCAAGAGGGGAAGAGGAAGAGAGAAGCCTGCCTTTAACCCACTAAGCCTTGGCAACATGACTAACTCTTTCCTAGGGAATGGGATGGAGCCCCTGACCTGGGAGTGGGAGGAAGAGTCAGATCCCTCCTCCCCCTGGCTCCCCACGTGGTCACCAAGCTCTGCCCGGCCCATCTGGCAGCACTGGCAGAGACAGAAGGAAATATGGCAGGTCTCCCCACCTCTGTTTGCTGCCTACCCTATCCCTCCATTCCTGGCTTCTTCTGGCTGTAGACTTTTGTTTTTCATCCCCCAGATGGGGAGGACACGGGCCACACCCTGGCCTGTCTCTCTGCTGGTGTGGGTGGGGCCTAGAAAGGGAGCCCAAGGCCTTGGCCACTTCCTGGCACGGCTGCAGCCCAGACCATGGCCGAGCATGCTGTGGATGGGCTGGTGGGGATGGTCGAGCCTTAGCCTCCATTCCCTGTCACTGGCAGGCTGGGCAGCCCCCTGGGAGGCTGCTAGATAGGGAAAGGGTAATGGGTGGGGAAGGGAAAGTTGGCCGGGGCTCTCATGGATGAGCACAGAGCAAGGGCAGGAGACCAAGAAAACAGAGGACTCACTTGGTTCGACCCACCCTCGTCCACTTCCCAAGCCTCCTTAGGTCAGGCTCAAAAGTCCTGCCCAGACACCTCCGTACTAACATGGCCTCAGGCGAGGCACTTTCTCCTCTTCGGGCCTTAGTTTCCTGATGTTGGCAGGAAGGAGAATCGCCCCCACTGCCTCACCTCTGGGAGCCATCCTAAAGCCTTGACAGGGTGAGATGGAGGATCTCAGGTATTTATTCCCTTTCTTTCCCCTCTAGCATCCCTACGGAGAGACCAGGGGCCCGAACTATTTATCCTCTCTTCACAGATAAGGACACAGACCCAGAGAAAAGTCATGAAGTATGTTGAGAGCGAGGATCTCCTAAACCAGTCTAGACTCTGAGGTCTCCAAAATGAAAAGTTCCCATGAACTCCAGGGACACTGTGCCTCGCTCAGCACTGACCAGAGGCTCCTTCCTCCCCCCCACCCCACATCACTGAGTCAAACCCAAGACCCTTATCTCCCGGGACACCCACTCCAGCTGTGATGCCCATGGGCTAGAAGCCTGGAGGACAACACCCCCCCAAATAGTCCTAGGTCCCTCAGCACACTAGCACAACCCAGAACCCCAATTCCCGTGCCACAGGGCCATCCTTAATTCTGACTTCAAGGGAAGCTTGTGGGAGTCATGAGAACCCAAGTGCCTGAGGCAGACAGACCTGAGCCTGAGTCTCAGCGCCGCCGCTTATATGTGACCCTGGCAAGCCCCTCAGCTCCAGGAGGCCTCCACCTCGTCTACACACACTGGGGATATGACAGCCCCACGTGGGCTCATGACGATGGGCAATGAGGGATGGAAAGCCCCTGACACCTAGTGGGAGCTCAGTGAGCAGTGGCTACCACGTCCCCTAGGCCCCAGGGCTCCCCAGGTCTCCTCCTTTCTCACTAGCCTGGCCATACAGGATCCCTTCGACTCCTTTCAGTTTTCAAAGGCCAACATTTATCAGGCGTCTACTATTTATTCCACAGGAAGCACCATAAAATGGCAAGACCCTGCCCTGCCTTCGGATGCCCACCAGCCTGCACTCCCTCCTAGTCCCGTCAGGAACTGCTGACCCCCGTCTCCCCCGCCCCCACCCTTGCCGTGGGTCCCCTCCTCTCTGACCTGTCACCATGGCAGCCCTGATTGCGGAGAACTTCCGCTTCCTATCGCTCTTTTTCAAGAGCAAGGACGTGATGATTTTTAACGGGCTGGTGGCCCTGGGCACAGTGGGCAGTCAGGAGCTGTTCTCCGTGGTGGCTTTCCACTGCCCTTGCTCGCCTGCCCGGAACTACCTGTACGGGCTGACAGCCATCGGTGTGCCCGCCCTGGCACTCTTCCTCATCGGGGTCATCCTCAACAACCATACCTGGAACCTAGTGGCCGAGTGCCAGTACCGGAGGACCAAGAACTGCTCGGCTGCCCCCAACTTCCTCCTCCTCAGCTCCATCCTGGGCCGTGCGGCGGTGGCCCCAGTCACCTGGTCTGTCATCTCCCTGCTGCGCGGCGAGGCCTACGTCTGCGCCCTCAGCGAGTTCGTGGACCCCTCCTCCCTCACAGCCGGGGAGAAGGGCTTCCCACCAGCCCATGCGGCAGAAATCCTGGCCAGGTTCCCCTGCGGGGAGGGCCCTGCCGACCTGTCGGGCTTCCGGGAGGAAGTCACCCGCAGGCTCAAGTACGAGTCCCAGGTAAGGCTGTGCAAAGGGAAGCTCCTCTTCCTCTTCCCCAGGCAATGGCGCGTGGCGGGGGCGGGGGGCGGGGGTGTGTCTCCAGGAAAGCACTAGATCATCAGCATCAGGCATCTGAGCTGGGTAACCTGTGGGTTAGGACTTGGTGAGGCAAGTTTTAAACATTAAGGGAAGGAATGTTCTTCTGGCTCAGACTGAGCCTTGATCCCCCCACGGATTAAGCCCCTACGTCTCCCAGATGGAGCACGAGCCCCTGTAAGCTCATGAAACATCTGCCCGTCAGCTAGTAGACGTGTTCCCATCCCCAGAAGGACCCCAGCCCAGCTCCGAGTCAGCCCCAGGTGCTGCTGCCACCAGGGAGCCCCCGAGCGAGGAAGGGGTGTGCAGTTAGGAAGCGGCGGCTGCTCTGCTGCCCTGATCCTAGCGGCCGCTGGGGCTCACTTCTGAGGGAGCAGAAGTCAGTCGGGGACGGACGGCAAGGGCGGAGGCCTGGGCAGAACACGCAGCTGGGAGCGTTCACTTAGGGCAGCCGGGCAAGCGGGAGACGGGAAGGAGCACAAGGTTTTCTAGAACACAAAAACAAAAAGCAGAGCACGTGAGTTCCGGGGAGCGAGCACGAAGGGGAATCACAGCCGGAAGGGCCAGCTCCCCTCAGCGCGGGAGAACCCGCTCTCCGGGGGGTGGCCCAGCACCAGCCCAGCCCAAGGCCCCCCAACCAGCCAGGCCGACGTGCTCCTGGGCGGCCGAGGGTCCGGGCCGCTCCTCGCCCCTCCTCAAACCTGCCCCTTCTCTGGCCAGCTCTTCGGGTGGCTGCTTATCGGCGTGGTGGCCGTCCTGGTGTTCCTGACCAAGTGCCTCAAGCACTACTGCTCGCCGCTCGGCTACCGCCAGGAGGCCTACTGGGCGCAGTACCGCACCAACGAGGAGCAGCTGTTCCGGCGCACGGCCGAGGTGCACTCGCGCGTGCTGGCCGCCAGCAACGTGCGCCGCTTCTTCGGCTTCGTGGCGCTCAACAAGGACGACGAGGAGCTGGTCGCCAGGTTCCCGATCGAGGGCACACAGCCTCGGCCGCAGTGGAACGCCATCACCGGCGTCTATTTGTACCGCGAGAACCAGGGCCTCCCGCTCTACAGCCGCCTGCACAAGTGGGCCCAGGGTCTGGCGGGCAACGGGATGGCACCAGAAACCATGGAGATGGCCCCGCTCGCCTCCTAGGGCTCCTGCTCCCACACTCTCCGCAAGGGGCGGTACCTGGCCTCGAACTGAACTCCACTGCCTGCTCACAGCGGCTTCAGGAGGGGATGATTTTTTCACGCTTTGGGGAAACGGGCCAGGAGCCAGGATCACAAAGTAGCCTGGGGTGTGGAGAGAGCTAGCAGACAATGGGGTCCACTCCGACGGGAAGGCTCTCAGACCCGAAGAAATGGCCTCTCCCGCTGCCACTGACCACTCGGTCAACAGCTTTGGAGAAAAGACCCTTGCGCAGAACTGGTCCCTCATTACCTATGATGTGGACGACCTTTTCCTGGTGGGACTCCAAGGCTGGGCAGCCCTGGCCGCAGAGCCAGGTGACAGTGAAACCCACCAGCACACGCCTGGTACAGGATATCGTGCAGTTAACGTATGCATGGTTGCATATGGTACCTGGCTCAGCAGCGCTCAGCCAGGAAGATGCCTCCAACATATGCCTCTCGCTTTATTTTAAATACTCAAATTTTTGATAAAGTTTTTCTTAGTATAAAGGGCTAGCTTGGTGTCTGCATGATTGGATGGGCCATGCCAGAGTAGGCTGGTGGTCACGGAGACAGGCCCAAATCCCATCCCCTGAGGGGGGGGGGGGGACAGAGAGACCCTGGGCAAGATTAAAATGGATGGGAGGGAGGGCAGGAGTACAGGGAAAGCCAGGTGTTGGGAAGGCCCTACGGCTGATGATGTCTTGACAATTAGATTCAGGTATCTGATTTGATCTGGGGAACAGGTGAAGCCTGGCCTTTCTCAGAGGGAAGACTGGCTTAAATTTCATGACCCCGCACTCAATAGGGCAGACTAGCTCCTATAACCTAGTCCTAATGCCCCCAAACCAGGGCAGCCCCAGCTATGCCTCTCCGCTGACCTGCACGTGCCTGCCCTTGCCTGATCACCTCTGCCACCTCTAAAACCTTTGACGCTCTCCCTGTCCCTGTCCTGCTTCCCAGCATTCCTCCCAGTCACTTCCCATGGAAAAGCTCTCCAGCTTTCAGGCCATTGAAAGCTCTCTGCCAAAGAAAACATTTAATCCCCTTAAGACCAAGCCAAACAAGAACTGGCTTCAACTAGCGGGCTCTGCGCTGGTGTCCAAGAATTCTGCAACAAACGGGACTGGGCTTATTACTTATCAGAGGAGGTGGAGACCATCTTTCTGGGAAGTTTACAAGGATCACAGAGAGGTGTGGGTATGGTGGACCCATCATGTCCCCTTCCCCAAAGAAAACCATCAAGCCGATCAGTGCCCTCCACCCAGCAACCTCTCCCCAGAGGAGATACAAGGAGAAACTGCGCAGCTCTCCCCAGCTCACACAGCACGGCAGCCCACGTCCTCCCTGAGCCTCCTAGCCGCCAGGCCCGGTGGCAGCACACAACATACACACGTTCATTTCATCCACAAAACAACTGTTCAACAACCCCATTTCACAAATGAGACACCCAGCTTGGAGAGCTTGGATAATCTGGGCCTGGTAGGCCTGGGAGGAAACACCACCAGGTGGTTTATGCCAATACCTGCGGCTTTCCTCTCAGATGCCTGGGTTCCCCAACTGTCCTTTCCCCCAGACAAAGGGGTCTGCCTTTGTCCTCCTGTCCCAGCCTCACGTACTCCACAAAAGAGCACAAGTACCAGCTGAGCTCAGGTTGAGGGAATGCCCAGAGCCTCTGAGACCCAGGGGAGGAGGCCTGCTCCCTGGGCCCTGCTGACTCCCTTTGGCTGGACCAAGAGCCTGCCAGGGCCAAAGTGGGATCCTGACCACAAGATTGTCAGGAGTCAGCCCCTCCATTCCTGCTCCCCAGGAAACTCCCAAGACGGAAAGAGTCTTCGCTTTTCTAGGGGCCCAAGAGTCTGCTGTCTACAGCCTGCTATCTACAGCAGCCTCAGAAAAAGAGGAAATGGGAACCTGGGTGGCTCAGTTAAGCGTCTGACTCTTGATGTTGGCTCAGGTCATGATCTCAGGGCTGTGATATCGAGCCCTGTGTCGGATTCCAAGCTCAGTGGTGAGTCTGCTTGAGATTCTCTCCCTCTGCCCGTCCCCCCTCACGCGTGCTTTCTCTCTCTCGTTCTAAGAAAGGGGGGGGGGATGAAATAAAGTAGTACTAAAATAAAACACGCAAAAAGGAATTATAGGAAAACTCAAAGTCTTTTTCATCCTGACAGGATTACCATAAAGGTGCTGCAGAAAAAGCAACACTTAAATAAGAGTCCTCAGGCAACACAGTTTTCCAGCTGCCCAGGCGCCTGAGATTCAACTGGGCTGGCCCGCTGCTGACAGTGGTCATCGGAGGCCAGCTGGCCACTAGTCCTCCAACAGGGAGCTCTTAGCTTCCACGTATTCCAGGGCCTTCGCCTTTACTGCCTGCACGTCCTTCTCAGTGCCATGTTGTTTCTCATAGTCCAGGTAGCGCTTGAAGAAGAACTTCATTCGCTTGGGGGCCAGGCTGAGATGAATGACCCGTTCAAAGATGTCCCTGTGAGGAAGAGCAAGGCAGCATTTACCTCTTGGCCCTTGGCCACTCAACTGCTGACTCGCCTTCATCTACTTGCCCTCTGGCTCTGCAGCCAGGCCCTCTGTTCTCCAGCATTCTCACTTCTACCTTTACGTTTATTATCATTTTAAACTCCTAAGGGGTCCATGGGGAGAGAGATTGCCACCCTCACTTTCCAGAGCAGACAGACACCCACAGGTGTTAAAAGGACTTACTGGCCTGAAGTCACACAGTGAGTCAGGACAAAGCTACTGGGATGGGGACTCACATGAACTAGGGATCTGTGAGAAAAGTCCTGTGGGCTTGGGCAAGGCGCTAGTTCTTTCTGGACCTAGTCCACCCGTGTCTAATCCTCCCTGCCTGGTGGGGATGTAGGCGACAATGGCAAGCCTGTGACCATTCTCTACCACAAGAGCCAAGCTCAATGAATTCTGTGGGAAACGCAAGTCTCCTGACCCCCACGCCAGGGCCAGCCTACCACCCACCCAAGACTCCAGACACGACCAGAGGCTGGCCCGAGGCAGCAAAACAAGTCTGAAAGTGAATACCACAGGACCTGGTATGTCATGTCAAAGCTGTTCTTCCGGCTAGAGTAAGAGAACTGGGGATGCTGGAAGATGCTGTGGGGCTAAAACTCGTCCACTTGGCCAACATCCCCAACCTCCCACAGTTAGTTCAGCCCTGGCCTGTCTTGCCCACTCACCGGACTTCCTTCTGGCTGCCATGCTTAATGGTCATGTCGATGTAAACCGACCAGACATCAGTGCGCTTTGGGTAGGTGCTCAGTGTGTTCTCAAAAATGGCTTTGGCCCGTTCCGCGTCCCCCAGCTGGAACTCCAGCTGGGCAAACTTGGCAATCACATCCACATCTGCAGGGAGAGGACAGCTCAGATGCACAAAGCAGACAGACCCCTCATCACAGCATAACGTGCTGCTCGGACAGTCTGACTCCTGACTCCCTACTCATAGGTTCCAAGACCTGGGTGATGACAAGTGAACACTAGGAGGGTTCGGGGCCAAATACACAGAGGGGCACTGATCTATGATTCCCACTGCAGACCCCTCACTCTCTGGGCTCAGAAAGGAGAGTGGGCTGGGGCAACAAAATCAGTGCTAATTTTTTTGTTTCTCCGTCTTTGAAGTTTAGCATCTGGAATGCAACACATGTTATGTTCTTGAGCATATAATCAACAGAGAGGGAGTTCCCTGCTCTCCACTAGGCTTTCCTAACACCACACCACCCTCAGCTAAGAAAACCTCCAATCCCTGCGCCCAGATATCAGAGAGCTTAATGTGATCAGGAATCGGGACGGAGGGTGGGGATGAGCACTCACGCTCTTTATTGGGCAGACACTCGAGAGCTCGCTGCATCACACGGTGACTGGCCCCAGCCTGGCCCCTCCGCAGAAGAAAGGCGCCATATTTGATCCAGACAGCTTTCTCCTGCCTGAATCTCTTCAGCATCCGGTTGTAAAGTTCACCAGCTTCCTGTGGGAAAGACAAGGTAAGCTATGGAGTGTGCTATGACAGAGGGGGCAACAACAGAGACAGACAGCTATGCTCATGAGAAGCTAGACGTGGCCTCAGACTCCAGTCACTACGTAGGCGCAATTCTAGATGCCTAAGGAAAGCGGGCAGGTTCCCAGAGACGGGGAGAGCGCACGAGGGGGCCTAACACCGTGGGGAGTCTCCAAACTAATCCTGTGCTGTATGGAGGTCCTAAGAGTAGAAGAACATGAGAATGACAAGGGGGAACAGAGAGACAGAAAAGGGACATTCAGCTGAGCTGCTGCCTTGTGGCTGTACGCAAGAGATACACACCAGGGGTCCACTGTCCCTTTACTTCCCTCATCTTCACCCCGCATTCCTAAAGCAGAGGGGGACTCCTCCCACTCCGAAGATGAACAAATTAGGGCAAGCCTGCAGCAGGACCAGATCCAGAAGAGGGGGATTCTTTCCTGGACTTCCCAGGAATTAGTTTCCGAGCTGCTGAGGACCCTCTGGCAGCAGGCCGCCTGGCCCAGACTCCTACCTGGAATTTCTCTGACTTGGTGTAGATGTCAGCCAGATGGAGAAAGACCTTGAGAGGCTCATTGTACTGCACGGCCCGCTCAAAGACCTTGGTCAGGGACTCCTGAGAGCCGTACATGTTCTCCAGATTCAGCAGGGCCACCCACACGTTCAGCTTCTCTTGCTCCTCTCTGGAGGGAGAGTCGGCACGTGAGCTCCATCACCTCGGCCCAAGGAAGCCCCCGCTACCACCCAGGGATGCTGGCTGGAATCACCTCTTCCTTCCCAGGCTCTATCCACATCCTCTATTCCCACCCTCAAGCGAGCCACACAGTGGCCTGGCCCCCACTGCAGCTCACACCTGCGGGAATGCCCGACTGCTGGGCTTCCCCTGGTGTCTGCCTCCATTCCGCAAAAGGAAGCCCACGAAATCCTAACCTAGCCCAAGGTTTGGGCAGAAAGGAGCAGAATCTCCGGTCTGATGCTGTCTCCAAACTAAGAGAATGAAGCAAAGGACCGCCATCCCTCCTCTTAGCGGTCAGGAAACTCACTCCACCCTGTGCCTGGCAAGTGGCCGCCGAGAGTGTTTGCACCCAGCTACATGCAGTCGTTGTCCCTGTTCTACTTCTGTTCCAGGTTTGGCACCTTATTTAAGCACAGGGACTCTGGTAAATGTCACCCTTAGCTACTTCGGTGAAGGGGACTATAAAATATAAATGAGCAGATCTGTTTTGCAGATGGCACAGCTAGGAGCCAAAGCCTGAAAACCCACGGGTACTGGTGGTAGCCACCCAAACTGCCGTCGGCCTCCTGAGGAGGAAATGACCCACAGTTGACAAGCCATGCAGCCCAGGGAGACACCCCTCTGTCGAGAGCTACCCCCAACCAAAGCAGGAGGCAAAGCCAAGACCTGAAGGAAATGGTCTTGAGAGCCCTCTCGGCCACAGCCCGGGCCTTCTCGATTTCCGTGGCCTGTAGGTGGAAGGCCATGTACTGCAGCCACAGGATGGAGCTGTTGGGGGAGCTCAGCAGGAGTCGGTCAAAATCATCTGCCGACTCTGGCTGTCGCCCAGGATCCATCAGCGCCTCCTCAATGCGGGACAGCTCTTTCTCTGCCTTCTGCTTCTCCAACATCCTTTCCTTCTTGCTTTTCTTCTGCTACGGAAGGCACAAAAATTAGTGAGTAATCTGCTCCTCAGACCACTACGGAGGTCTGCGGTGGAAGCCAAGAGCTGGCAGGGCAGTCCATGAGCCCTAGCAATACTCGCGGGCCTGAGGCTGTCCCACCTGTCAGAAGGGACACTCAGGCCAGGACAGAGCAAAGGAGACTGGCACCAAGGGGTCCCTGCAAAAGGACAAAGCCCTGCAAAATACGACACCGTGGACTGCTGTGGCTTGTCCTCGTCCTCGCTGTCTGAGCTCTCTCCTCGAGGTGGTAAGGCCGGGGTCAGAGAGTCTAGCCCCACGTCCCAGACGAAACCGGAGGACAGCTGTAGCCGAGGCACTTCTGCTGGCCTGGTCGGCTTCTCCTGAAAGATCACAGAGGTGTGTGAGGAAAGCACTCAGCTCAGGCTGCACCGTGTTCCCCAGCCCCAATCCCCCCTGAGGAGCCGGGGCCCCCACCATGCCCAGAGACCCTTCCTTTCCACCAGGGCCAGGCTAGGCCCACTCTGCTGGAGAAACTACATAGTAGTGACACAAAAGCTTTCCTTGTAAATAAATTCATTTAGGCAACAAGCTTTTAAAACATACGTATGCAAAAACAAACAAAAATCCCGTAAGTATGTGTATTCATATGTCCGTTCACGTATAAAGTACCGCATGCGTATAATGTAATAGCGGAGCTGGGACAGAGACATGACAGGCGTTCTGAGGCTGTAGGGATGTGAGTACCTAATGTCCGGGCAGCCCCTCCCCAGTCAGTCCTCAGTCCGAATGGTACCGTCCTCATCTTTCAGAGGGAGATGCAGGCCCAAAAAGGTTAAGCCTTTACTTGCCTATCCCGTGATTTAATTCAGCTCCACTCAATAAACATGCATGAGAATTTATTTTATACAGCCCACTCCTCGGGTAAAGCAGGGTCTGTCCTCGGGATGCTGATGACCAAGTGAGGACCCAGCAGCCCCGCCTTAGGCAAAGAGAGAGGAGGATGGAGCCGAAGGCTGCCCAGTCTCAGGCAGGAGACCAAGGACTTGCGGCCCCAGAGCAGCCTCTCCTCCCCCCGTGAAGGCTGTCCCTCACCTTGGGCAGCACACTCATCTCTTCTCCCTCCTCTTCTCCTTCCCGATAATACACTTCAACACCACTGTCGTCCTCCTCTGACAGAGCAGCCTCCTTCTGCTTCTTGTTCACTCTGTCCTGAGGTGACAAGGGGGAAAGATGGCAAGCCGCCCTTCCTGCCCCGGAGAACCCACTGGCCGCCCAGGGCAATGCCCTCCCTCTGCCCCTCCCGGCTCCAACCTCACACCGCTCTCGGTCCAGGAGAAGGCTAGTTGGGCGGCTGGCTGGCTTTGAAGCACGCTCCTTTTCACGCGAGGGAGGCCATCCTCCCCGAGGGGCGTACCTGTTCGCTCGCAGACTCCCGGCGCCGCCGCTTGCCCTGCTTCTCTGCTTGTGGTTTCTGGGGCTCAGTCTTCTCCTTGCCGGGCAGCTGCACCTCCTCCTGCCCCTGCTGCTTCCTCTTCCCTTTCCTTTTCTGATTCTTCTTCTCCTTCTCTTCTTTCTGCTCTTCCTCTTTGTGCTCTTTCTTTTCTGCCTCCATTTCCCTCTCCTCTTGCTTTAGAAGTGGCAGTCCTAGGGAGGCAGGAAACACGTCCGGCTTCCCAGTGTCACTGGGGAGGAACGACAGCTCTACCAGGTTCTTCTGGCGGTTCAGCCTACAACAGGCAGGACGGGAGGGAGGCAGTGAGGACAAGCGCAGCAGACAGCCCGGGCCTTCCTTTCCTGATCAGCCCAGTTTTCAGGGCCTGGCACCACCTGCCTCGGAATCCATTCAGTATTCTTCAGAATGACCATGCTGAATAGTAAAATATAGGGGCCAGCTGCAACGTCCCCAACAAGTGCCTATGCACGGAAAAGTCTCCACATCAGCTTTTAGGAGCTGAGGCTGGGGCTGAGGCAGAAGACTCCAAACAAAGGGGCTTTGTTCATCTGAACCCTGCACCAACACCACCCAAGCTGTTATGTCTAGTTTACCTCTGAATCTCCTCCCAGAGCCCCCAGGGAAAACAGGGAGTACAGGGGGGCAGGAGGTGGCAGGGGAGACACCTACCTCAGGACCTTGGCTGTGAGAAGCTTCCCTTCCGGGAGGTATCTGTTAAAAAGGGCTTTCTTGGATGGACTGTACTGGGAGACATGCGGATATCGGGCCAAACCCACAACAGAGGGGCCAAGGCTGACAGGAGAAAGACAAGGGTCCTGTGGTCATAAGTACAACAACAGAGTCCCAGCCTAGCCTAGCGCCTCCACTTTCCCAGGGACCCAAGTTGTGACAAGGATTTAGGACAGACAGAAGTTCCTGGCACTCAAAAGGATAAAGAGAGCCAGAAACAATGATGAGGCATAATGAAGATCGGACTGAGGCGTCTCCCACCCCACACAGAGCACCGCAACGCTTGAATCACAAGCGGCCGGAGAAGATGAAAACGATGAAGCTGTGGCAGAGAAGGCTCCCTGCTGGCTGTGACCGCTATGTGATTCCACAACATTTATGAATCACGATCAAACACGAAATCAAAGAAAACCCAAACGTATTTAAAACTGAAATCGGATATGCCATGCTCTTTGTCCAAAACACAAATAATTCAAAACTTTTTTTAAAGTATAAAACATCTCAGAATTTTAAAAAAACTGGTGGGAACTCAGCCTCCCTTTCCTTCATATCCTCTTCAGAGAAGGCGACTGAGGAATGCCACAGACTGTGGACCGGCACAGGCCCGGTGCCGGGGGGGGGGGGGGCACTCGAGCTGGCCCACAAGCGCCACCTCGCTCACCCAAAGTGCACACCATGCGGCTGGACACACTTCACATAGCCCCGCAGGAGCTGCCCTTCCTGAACGTCCTGGATGGAGTTAATCTCAGGATCGGTTATTTTGCTCTTCGTCTCCGGGTTTGTCCTAAAGGAATAAAAGGCTTGTGTACATGTACCCCGACCCTCCTTTCCCACTCTCACCCCCGACTCATTTGTGATCATCAAACTCTATGTTTAGGAATACAACTCTGGACCCGTCCGTAGGATACAACCTTCAGAGCCCAGCCCTACTCTCTCCTGAAGCCGTCAGGACTTGGCCTCAAAAACAACCATTTCCAACCACGGAATAGGCTGACTTCAGGGCAATCACTTCATGACACATGCCACGAACTACAGGAGCCTGGGGGCTGGACCATCTCCCCTCACCGGGGTCACTGCATGGCCACCCTGAACACCACATTCAGATGTCCAAACCTTGCCTTGGGCAACAAGAGTCTGAGCAGACAGGTTCTTCTAGCACTGTGAATGCCCACAGCTTTTCTGGATAAAGACGGGGCAGGGTAGAAAGTGCACAAGTGGAGAAGAAAGGTGGGAAGCCCAAAGTTCTGCGTCAGGTCCACGCAGCCTCTCCTCCTGCCCTTCTTGTCCCCACCACAGACACTCACCTGGACGATCGCAGAGACAGAGTCAATACGTGGCCTGTAGCAGACAGGACGTAACACCTGGAACGAGAGCAAGAAAAGATGTTGACTTTTCAACAACCCAGGAGGCAGCAGAGGGTCCGAGCTTCCTCTCCACAAGGCTGACCCACAGGCAAGAGCGAGGGGACAGGACACCTGGGCTCTGTTCTTCACTCTGTTGAGAATGTGCTGAGGGACTCTGGGCAAGTCACCTCTCTGGGCCTCAGTTTACTAGCCTGTCACTACCTATTCTTCTTACCCAAGAAAGGTGCTGGGAGAAGAAAATGAAAGGAGGCATGGATCCCTCAGGAAGACACGCAGAGCCACGTGAGTACTCAGAGGAGGGGACACCAGCCTGACGTCGGATCCCAGCAGTGTACAATCTCAGCCACAAACCACCAGGGGGTGACCAGGGGGTGACCTAGGTCCTCGGGCAGGCTCACGGCAACAGATCATAGGAAACAAATCAGTGAGGACTGAGCAGGGGAGGCTTCCAGGAGGGAAAGCAAGGTTTACTCTTTGGTTAGGTTTCCATACTTTTTTCATTGAAAACAGCACTTAAGCAACCCAAACTCACAATTTCAAAGTATAGCATCTTAGCAGTGGAAAGGAACTCAGCAATAGTCCAGATTTTTCCGACAGGCACCTGCCTCCAAACCCCTAAAGCAGGAAGGACCTTAGGGATTACCTACCTTTAGGCAATTAATTTATTATCCACATTAGACAGATAGCACAATTGAATACAACTCACAGATTTGGCTACAATAAAATATATTTAAATATTCTGGGATGCCCGGGTGGCTCAGCTGGTTAAGTATCTGCCTTCAGCTCAGGTCGTGATCCCAGCATCCTGGGACTGAACCTCACATCGGGCTCCCTGCTCAGTGGGGAGCCTGTTTCTCCCTCTGCCTGTCACTCCCCCTGCTTGTGCACGTGTGCGTGCTCTCTCTCACTCTGTGAAATAAAATCTTTAAAAAGTAAAATAAATAAAAATTTTGCTAAAAGCCACAACCACATTTTTAAGCCTCAAGAGACAAACTAGAGATAATCTTGGATTTCTCAGACGTGTTCCTTTTCTTCTCCCAGGCCCCGGTTAGCTCTGTGTGGTTTAGCTCTGATAAGTGGTTGTGAATTTATTAGGCCGGGGCTGGTGGCTGGGACACCCTGAGGTGGGAAAGAGCATTACAACTTTCCTGCCCGTCTCGTCAAGGCTTCCCACTCTACTGTTAGCCAACCTGGATTCTCAGAAGTCTGTATGGTATCAGGCTGAAGCCTGCCTCTTCAATGCTAATTTATTCACCTTAGAAACTGCCTTTAAAACTCTGAACCGGGGGCACCTGGGTAGTTCAGTCGGTTGAGCATCTGACTCTTGGTTTTCGGCTCAGGTCGTGATGTCAGGCTCCGCACTCTGTGTGGAGTCTGCTTCTCTCCTTCTCCCTCTGCCCCTCCCCCCACTCGTGCTCTCTCTCTAAAATAAATAATCTTACAGAATCAAAAACAAAAACAAAACTCTGAACCAGGCTCATTTTAGTGCATACAGAATAGTTAATAAGCACCCGGCCAACTGCAAAAGGTCTCTTTTTGCAGAAATCACCTATAGATCAATTTTCTTAAAATAAAAAGATGAATGGTTCAGTAGAAAAATGAGCAAGCAAAAGCAAAGAACAAGACAAGCAAAGCACAGGACAAATGTAAATAGCCAATAAAGAGGGAAAATGACCAGTAAGAGAAATGCAAATTAAAATGAGAGATCAATTTTTGCCTATTTAATAGCTTAGGTTAAAAATTAAGAATAACCACTGTTGGCAGGGGTGTGAGAAACAGTCATATTTATGACAGAACATATAGGGCACAGTCTTTTTGGAGGGCACTTTGGCAATATGTGTAATGTCGTTTGGCCCATCAATTTTAGTTCTGGGAATATATTTCATGGATACATTGCACTCGTGGCCAAATACATGCACAAAGATATTCACTTCATTATTATTGTCCCTCAACAGAGGTTTCAGATAATGACAAAAAAATTAATAATGGGAACACCAAAAAAAAAGTTAAAAATAAGGTAAAAGAACAAGGTAGATTTAGATATATTAGCACAGGAAAAGAAAAAGTCCATGATAAACTGCTATGAGGAAAAAAGCAAGCTGCAGGGGCGCCTGGGTGGCTCAGTCGGCTAAGCATCTGCCTTTGGCTCAGGTCATGATCCCAGGGTCCTGCATCGAGCCCCATATCGGGCTCCCTGCTCATCTGGGAGCCTGCTTCTCCCTCTCCTGCCTGCTGCCCCCCTGCTTGTGCTCTCTCCCTCCCTCTCTCCCCTACCATCAAATAAATAAATAAATAGATAAAATCTTCAAAAAAAAAAAAAAAAGCAAGCTGCAAAATATATAAAATTAAATTCTATTATTACATTAAAAAAATTGTACCTCCATGTGTGTGAAAGTCTTGAAAGATAGAAACCAAGGCATATAATAGTGAAAAGTGGTAGACAAAGAGAGGAGCAACAGAACTTTCACACGATTTTCTTTCTGGTACAAAAATCACAAATCACATCTCTATTTTTTTAAAAAAGAAATCTACAGTCCCACACAGAGCTGAAGAGGAAAAAAAAAACCAAACCAACTAGACCTACCTGACAACCTTCTGGGGGACGAAGTCTTCCAGGGGCGTCTCTGAGTAGGAGTCACTCACATGAAATATACTGACTCTTCCGATCTTCCCAAAGGGGAAGGAGACAGTCAGCCCCTCCTTAGGGGTCACCTTCACCACTCGGCCCATGGCCACTTCCCCCTTCTCAAGCTTGTGAGGACCTGGCAAGTAGGAGAATGAACCTGATTCAGGGAAGGGCAAATGAAGAAAAAAGCTGGAACGCTGGCCAAGCACGGGCGGGGAAGTCGGAAGCTGCCCAGACTGGGGGATGTCTAGGCTGAGCGGACTAGAATGATCAAGAACGCCCACGTTACCATGCCATGTAGTCAGGAAATCTCAGGGCCATGTGGTAGACAACCCCTTCTGAGAGACTTGAGAAAACCAACTGTGTCAGAAAAGGTGACTCAGACAGTAGCAGAGTGACACAGGCCAGAGAACAAAGCCCCAAAACAAAATGTGTTCCCAGAAGGCACAAGCCACACTAGGCTTTCTGAGGACTCCAATACCTAAGGCATCCTTGAACCTGGCCACTACCTGATGACTCTTTCCCACTCCCTTCTACGCCCCTCCCTTCCCTGACCAAGCAGCATTTCTTCACCTATAAGTGAGAGACACAAGAAGGCCTTGGAAGAATCTGGGCCAACCACAGTAGCCTTCAGGGCCTGACCAATCCGGAACTTCTTATCTGGATGTTTCAGAACCTGGAAGGACAAGAAAATTCTTTTAACGCTTGAAGAAAGGTCATTTACCCAAAACAAGCATTTAAGTCTCTATACCAAGTATGGCCCAAACCAACCCCTGGATAAGTACATGGTTTCTTGTACCCACTTGTAAACACACCAGATGCTAAGTCCAGCTTAGGGAGCCTGGGTTTCCTCTCCAGGATCTCACACACACTGACCTTGAAGCTGAGAGACGTGAGCAACAAAGGAATCCTGCCCCGGATGTCTGGAGCAATCTCCACCTCAAGCCATTTCTTGACCACGTTGTACTGGAGAAAAAAATGGGAGGAGAAAGGGAATGGGATGGATATAAGCATCTCCTTTTCTCCTCATTAAAACCGAAGACTCTCCTAAAAATCACAGGGTTGAAGGGGCCTTGATCCTACATTGTTCCAAGGGATAGGAATCCACCCCCTACACGCACTGCCCCTGCCCGATCTCCACTTCTCACAGAGCTCACTCAGAGTCGAGCCTAGAGCCTTTGCTAGGCTAGCCGACCATGCATCCCTCCTGGTGCCTCAGCTGATCAGGAGGCAAAAATGACCTCAGAGGTGTCCTCAAGGAGCAGGAACAATCCCACTGACGTCTGCAGACTCCTCCAAGCTCAGCTCTGCCCGATGATGGTTAATCATCTCCAGGGCTCAACATGATTTCTAAATCAATTTAGATTTTGTTCCTTCACTGTTTACAGTGTCCTGCCCTAAATACACAGCCCCAGTTTTCAAAGTGAATTCAACAAAACATTTATCAAGCAGCCACTATGTACGTGGCATCATAGTGATAAATTAAAGCCAAACCCTACCTTCAAAATTACAGTCTACAAAGAGTAAGTCACACAAGGACACAAATAACCAGAGCAGTGGAAATGCAATATGCTACGGGAATATATAGGAGAACCAGGAATATGGGGCGGGGCTGGGGGGTGGGGAAGGATATCTGTGCTGGGCCTTAAAGGGTTGTAAGAATAGATGGTACTCTGACTACAGAAATAAAGACAAGAAGGGAAAAAGAGGTTTTCAGGCTCACATGGTGTATGAGGTCAGATTATGAAGAGCCTTAAATACCACTCTAAGGCACAGGGGTTTATGAACCCCACCAAGAGACAACAGGTAACTAAAGGGCATCAGTGACATGCTCAGCCAGATGCTTATGGAAAAACAATCTGGCAGCAAAGAAGAGGAGCTACCCCTCAAGGTCAAGCCCAATCCACCTTCCTCTCTGATATATTCCAACCAGTAGGATTTTCACTAATCTCTTCCCTTTCTTGAATGCCTGTTCCACTTGGGGCAAGAACACATAATCTGGCACCCAGGTACGTATTACTCTGCATTGCACCTGAACGTTATGAAAGACAAGAATCTAGACTCCAACAGCACATTTACTTTAAATCTTGCTCTATATTTTTTCTTTCCCTTTCATATAATTAATCTATAAACATGTTCAACTGTGAGTTGCTTGCTAATTGTTTTGTGAGCCATAATTTTAGCTCCTCAATTAGGCTTCTGGTCTCCCACAGACCAGCAGGGTAGCAAACAGACTCAAATGCCTGGTGCTAATGGCCTTTGTCTCCAGCCTCCCCCCTTTTGTTCTAAAAGAAGGATGGCATCACACTGCAGGGTGTGCACTACTCACCTTCTTCAAGAAGCAAATCAAAGTCTGCCCAGCCTGGTACTGTTTAATCTTCTCCAAGGGGCTAACAGAGTGAGTGTTGAGAGCAGTGCGGCCATCCTTCTCCAGCTCACTGTTTGCAGAAAAGCAATGGAAAGAGTATGCCAACCCCTGGATAAGGCTTCTAACTTGAAATCATCTCCCCCATGTGGCCATGGATTGACTGTACCCCCCTCGTTCATGCACACCTCCCATATGCCCATTTCCCTACTCCAAGGGGAATGTTCATAATACCTGCACGAGAGCTAATCTCTTCCATTTCATTCACCTGGGTATGAACAAGCTATAAAGTAGGTAGCCTACAATCTTTACAAATTTAGGAAACAAAACTGTTTTACTTCTTTCGTAATACTTTAGCTATTGCTTTACAGTTTGCAGAACTTTCCCAAATAGTCTCTCAATGAATGCGACAACAATCTTTCTGTGTGAATGAGGCAGGGTAGATATTAATAAACTCATTTTATGAACCAGCGTCGAAGTCGGGGCTCTGACTCAAAAATCCAGGGCTCTGTCCCCTATGCTACTTTGCCATTATCACTTTCTTTTTCTGCTCAGAAAAGCAACAAGGGGATGTGGTTATCAGTCCACAAAGCACTCCAAAGAAATCACAGAACTCCCAGCCCAGCTTACCAATTAGAGTAATTTCTAAAACAAAACCAAACTCAACAATAAAATGGTACAAGCAATGCTGGTAAACTGTCACATATAATAGCAAGCATTGGTGAATATAGAAACCAGAACCCTTCATGTACGAGTAAAGTTAAAAATGCATATAGCTTACAACCTGGTAATTCCACCCTACAGAAACCCTTGCACAGATGCACAGTGGAGCAAGTTCAAAGATGTTCACTGTGGCGTTACTTATAAAAGAAAAACTGGAAACAAGCTTAAACGTCCTCCATCAGTTGGAGAATATATATAGTTGGGCACATTCATAAGATGGATTACTATTTTAACTACAGGCACAAAAGCAGATCTCAAAAACAAAATTTTGAGTGAAAAAAACAAGTTGCAAAATATTAAGTACAGCGTGCCATTTAAGTAAAGTTTGAAAACCACACAAGATAATTTTGTAGACATACAAGTGTGTGTATATAAATATATATATATATATATATGTACATACAAGTGAAATATGAAAAAGTTGGATATGTATCAAATGAATAATGGGTAATTCATCCTCGGAGGGTGGAGAGAGAAGCCTAGGGAAGGGAACGTTATTTCTGTAAAACGTTATTTCTTAAAACATACACAGAACGTCTCATCCTCGGAGGGTGGAGAGAGAAGCCTAGGGAAGGGAACGTTATTTCTGTAAAACGTTATTTCTTAAAACATACACAGAACGTCTACGTGTCTGGCACTGAAATAGATAACTTATATACAGTAACTATAATGCTTATACAGTAGGATGAAAAAGCTTATTCACTCAATAACTGACACTGGAATGCCTCTGCTATAGGCTAAAGTGTGTCGCCTCTACCTCCAAATTTATATGGGTACACGCTAACCCTCAGTATCTCAGAATGTGACTGCATTTGGAGATTGGAAATTTAAACGGGTAATTAACTTAAAATGAGAATGTCAGGGTGGGTCATAATCCAGTTATGGATTATTATAGCCTATAACACAACAAAACCCACTTAAAAACCAGGACTTGAACAGACATTTCTCCAAAGAACACAGAAAAATGACCAACAAGCAGAGAGCCTGCGTGGCTCAGCCGGTTAAGTGTCCGACTCTTGATTTCGGCTCAGGTCATGATCTCAAGGTTGTGAGATCGAGCCCCAAGTCGGGCTCCGGCGCTGAGCATAGAGGCTGCTTAAGATTTTCTCTCCCCCTCTCCCTCTACCCCTCCCCCTTCTCCCTCTTTAAAAAAAATGACCAACAGGCATAGGAAAAGGTGCTTCACATCACTAACCGTCAGGAAAATACGCATCAACACCACAGTGAGAGATCTCACCTCACATCTGTAAGGATGGCCATTATCGAACACACAGAGTACAAGCGCTGGCGGGGATGTGGGAAAAAGGAGACCCTTCCTTGCACACTGCTGGCAGAACTACAGGATGGCACAGCCACTACGGAAAATAGTTAAGAAGTTCCTCCAAAAATTAAAAACCACCGTTATCATTCAACATTCCCATCTCTGGGTATATATCCAAAAGAACTGAAAACAGGATCTCAAAGATATTTGCACACCCATGTTGACTGCAGTGTTATTCGCAATAGCCAAGATCTGGAAGCAATCTAAGTATCTGTTCACGGATGGATGAAGACAATGTGGTGCATACATACGTGGAATATGACTCAGCCTTTTGAAAGAAGGCAAACCCTACTACATGCTACTATGCGCATGAAGCTTCAGAATGCTGTGCTGAGTGAAGCTAGCCAGCCAGAACGACTGTCCATGGCTCCACTTACACGAGTTATCTAAAGTAATCAAACTCAAAGACACAGAAAGTAGAAGGGTGGTTGCCAGAGGTGGAGGGCAGGAAGAAATGGAGAGTTGTTCTGTGGGTAAAGAGTTTCAGCCATGCACGATGAAGAAGTTCTGAGGATCTGCTCTACGATAATGTGCACCATTAACAACACTGTGATGCACACTTAAAAAGTGTTAAGAGGGTAAATTTATGTTTGTGCTTTTACCACAATAAAACAAAAAAGCAAAAAAGGGGAAGAGATTAGAACACAGATATACACAAAGAGAACACCACATGAGGACAACCAGAGAAGACAACGATCTGCAAGCCAAGAAGGGAGGACTCAGAAGAAATGTTCATTAATTGAACATTAATTACTCTTAGCTTGAATAAACTACTTGACTCCAACTCTTAATTAAACAAGGCCTCACACCTCGGTGATGATCTGGAGGACTCGAGTGACTAATACGGTGCTCTCGCTGTTTTCATAATAAAGACTGGACTGGGGGGGGGGGGGGACATGACCAAAATCTACAAAACTAAGGAAACCACACAGTAAACATCCACCAAATCTCACTATTCCGGAACTAAAGGGCTTACTCTGAAGTTCCAAGAATGTTGTTAGCATCTCCAACTCAATGTTCCAGGAATATTGCCTATCTCAGACTCAAGCCTTCCCAGAAATATTCCTCTTCTATTCTGGCACCTTCAGGACACTGACCAAACCTTACCCCCTGATGGAATACTACTCAGCTGTAAAAAGGAATGAGATCTTGCCATTTGTGACGACATGGAAAGACCTAGAGAGTATTACACTAAATAAGAGAAAGATGAATACCACATGATTTCACTTATGTGGAATCTAAAAAACAAAACAAATGAACAAACAAAAATGCAGAAACAGACCCATAAATGCAGAGAACTGATGGTTGCCAGAGAGAAAGTTGGAGGCAAGATGGGCAAAATGGGTGAAGGGGACTGGGAGATACAACCTTCCAGGTCAGGAATTAGTAAGTCACAGAGATGAGAGGTACAGCACAGGGGATACAGTCAGTGGTATGACAAGAGCATTTACGTGACAGATGGACGCCAAACTGTGGTGAGCACAGCGTAAAGTATAGATTTGTCCAATCACTATGCTGTACACCTGAAATTAATGTAACATTGTGTCAACTATAATTAAAAACAAACAAACAAAAACCTTACCCCCTTAAAGTTACTTAAGAGGCCCTTTCATTATATCCCTTGGCACTTAAGACTTAGACCCTGGATGGATCCCACCGCTGACTCTGAAGAGCCATTCTCTCAGTCATGTGTATCCAGCTTCATTCATTGATGACCTATTAACTTTAAGAGGCCGGGTTTTTAAAGGAGGAAGCAGAAACAGGCCCATGGATCAAAAGGCTTAAGATCCTCTGAGAAAAATGATCCCAGACAAACTGGATCCAACACAAATGGAACTAGTTTTCCTCCACACGGAATCCCTCACAGAACACCCCTCAATAAAATCCACTAGAACATGACCTAAAATTCTAGTCACCAAGCAGTAATCTACACCCAAAGAATGGGTATTCTTGGCTACCTGTTGTTTATTTTTGGAATTACTGAGTTCTAGAAAATTGGGTTGAATGCAAAAATGTGCCTTTTTGTTAAATGCTGACAAAGAGAACAGCAACCAGCCTTTTAGACCCTAAATACAGCTTTAACATTAAGTTTCCTATAATCCCTCTAACTAGCCTTATCAGAGCCAAATGTCCTTACTAGAGAAATAAGATAACCTGGACAGACAGAGGCAAAGTAAGTCACAACACTGGCAGAATCTAGGCAGGAACTCAGGTTCCTGACTCCAAAGCCCCACACTCTCTCCGTGAGACCATGCTGCTGGGGTTCCCCTCACCTTGGCCGGATACTCAGCTCTGGAATGGTTCGAATAAATCTGGGATGACTTATTGGGAGAAACCTGGAGAAAGAAATAAGGTCAAATCATTTCTCTTATTCTGTGTACCACCATTATCTGGACATCAGACTTTCTCTCTACTCCCAGGAAAACCAAGCTTAAAAGCCACCTGCTCCACTGCCATCCGGCCCACTGGTGATGTGCCAGGCCTGAGGGCTTCCTCTCTCCTTCTCTGCAGTAAATGTTGAGGAGCTGACTCATCTGATCTTTTAGTATTGTCTTATTAAACCCTGAGCAGAATTTTCCTAACAGATTACATTCTCCAACTCTTTTACTCCAAAAGAAAGGAAACTGAGGTCTAGAGAGAGCAGTTACTGAAATTAATGTGCAATTATAGACTATGAATTATTTTGCTTTTCTTATTACAGCAAAGATTTCTGCTACAATAATAATATCCCAAGTAGATTAAAGAAAAGGAGGATGACTATGGCATGTAGTGAAAATTAATTATAATAACCTCCGATGTACACAGAGCAATAACTGTGTCAGGCAACCTTCTAGGCACATTGGGTACCGGATGTTCTCTCAAGCTCTGCAAAAAAGGTACTAACCACCGTACTTCCATTTTACAAAATAGGAAAATAAAACTCAGAGATAAGTAACTATTTAAGTCATGGTCACACAATTTTAAGTGGCAAATCTGGACTGCAAACCCAGGTCTCTCTCACTTTAAACTTAATGCCCTTAACCACTATACCATACGCCACTTTTTTTTAAAGGGAAAAAGACAAAAGGATTCTTTTGGCGAACATCTCTGTTAACTAGAAAAAAATCTGATTCGTGCACAACTTTTTCAAGCCTGCCTCAGTGCGTATACCTTCTCCCACAATTACAACAATCTCCCCTCAAAACCAGCCCATCTCCCGAAGCCTCCATACTTGAACGTCTTCATGTCTCGTCCACCAATCACTCGGGCAGTGACTGTCTTCCCAACTTTCAGCTTGGCAGTAGGAGATGTGCCCACTGGAACATCATCTAGAATGTGGGAGGCGTGAATACAGCCGATGATGCCGTCTTCCAGGGTCACAACCACATGGGTGGGCTTAATAGACTTGACAGTGCCTCTGACCATGTCCCCAATGGACAGGGTGTGCTTCTTTACGGCCCCCACAACCAGAGCTGGGTCTGCTTCCTCGTCCTCATCGACTGTCTCAGAGTCCTTCCGGGTCTGTCTCACAGTCCTCTTAGCGGCTGGCCCCTCAACAGCCAAAAGAAAACCAGTCACTCCTGGTTCTGTGGTCTTGAGGGTTAGGGAGACACCCTGTCCCACCTGCAACTTCTCTGAGTCAAAGCGGAAGGTGTCATTGAGGTGAGAGGTCAGGGAGAAAGCTGCCAGGTGGCCAGTCTCCACCAAGGAGGCGACAGCAAAGGACTCCTCCAAGTGCTGCACAATTGCCTGGTACTCGCTGCCTTTCCTCAGCTGGAAAACAGAAAACCCATCATTCCCACTTCTTACAGGGCGCAAGTGCTCGGTTATCGCCCACCGGGCAGGACGGGCTGGGAAAGCCCCATGAGGCCAGGGGACCCAAGGCTAGTATGAGTGGTAACAAACTCGCCTTCAACTCCCTCCACCCAGCTTCCCCTCCTGTTACTGAGGTGACCTGACTAAACTCAAGGCACCATATCAGAAGCCCTGGGACTTCATTTTTGTTATGAATTCAGGTTCCTAGGTCCTATCCTAGAACTAGTGAAATCAGAATTTTAAAGTTACTGAGGTGATTCTGAGCGTAGCTGGGTGTCCCCTAACGGTCAAAGACACTGTGTCCCTGACTCTTGTAGTTCTGCAGCGCCCCGCCTGATTTCTTCACCCGTTCAACTGCTCACCAGAGTCATTACTGAGAGCTCGTTGTGTGTGTGCAAGGCATTTAGCTCACCTTTCCTCAAATCCAACCTGTGCTCACACCCTTATACACACCAGCTTCACTTGGATATATGGAATAGGGACCTGCTAGAAAACTCAGTGGGGGATTAACACTGTTTCTATTTCTCTTTGTTCCCCCAAGTCTTAAAATTATAGGCAATCAGACCTGAGGAATTATACCTAGGTCATTCTCTCCACCAATACCCTACACAGTATGCTTAATAAGTACTTTATTAATTCATTCGCTTATTTATTTATTTTTAAGTGGGGCCTAGTGTGGGGCTTGAACTCATGACCCTGAGATGGAGACCTGAGCTGGGATCAAGAGTTGGGATGCTTAAGTGAATGAGCCACCCAGGTGCCCCCTTAATAAGTACTTGAAATGCAGACCAAATATATACATCACCCAGAGAAAAATACTACAAGTGTTGAGACTCCCCTCGAACCCATTCCTCTCTCACACAAAAGTGTATAGGAGGGGGTGTAGATGAGCAGCCTGGAGGTCAAAAGTATGCACAGATATGTTTTCTTTGGGCTATAGGTCTTAACACAGTTTCCAACATCTCCCACATTTATTTCAAATAAAATTCACATTCCGCTTTGCTTAAAAATCAGATTCAGCAAAACCAGACGCTGATGTTCCCACCTGGCAACAAGGAGATGGAACTGGATCGTCTCTGGCCCTTTGTGAGCTGGCCATGCCCGCTTCCCTCATTTACATTATCGACCTGGCCCTGAAGGCAAGGTGACCACGTAATTGATCACTGGCACCAGAGTGCCAGTCAGTGCTATTAACAACCACACCAAGACCAGAGATGCAGGAACCACCCACACCAGTCCAGGCAGACGATCACCTCCTCCACAGGCATTTGCATTAGAACCCTGAGCAAAGTGGGTGGGGCTGAAGAGGTGGGTAATGCCCTTGAAGCCATGGGAATGGAAGTCATTACCAGCTTACCTTTTTAGCTTTTCTATTCACCAAATCGTGGCAAAGGGAAACATGAACCTCCAATTTCAACATATCAACATTTAAGATGACAACCTTCTTTTTCTGCCCAGGTTCCACCTCTTGCCCTGCAGTGCAGAACCAAACACAGCATGATCGCCCTCACGGAGCAGGGATGGAAGCATCTCTCCAAGGGCCTGCAAGCCCTTGGGCACAAAAAAGAAAAGGGGACATCCGTCCTGGGTTGATATGGGCGAGGAAAACCAAAAATCTAGCTCCCATAGTTCAAGTTCAGGTGTGCCTTAATTTATGCACCTGATATATAAAAATCTAGATTTACCCGATTATAACAATAGAAGGATTCACACTTAAACCTTCTTTAGCACGCTGTCAGTTGTCTTGATTTACATCAATACAAGACAGGGATGCCAAAATTTTCTACTGAATCAGCTCCTCTACACTATGTATTAGGGAATTCTGTATCCAAGAGAAGGAAGAATGGGCCAAGAATCTCCCCTGTGAACCATGAGGCGCGAGACAGAAGTGCTCACCTGCCCGATGATATCTGCTGGCCCTCAGGACCAGGCCGGGCACGGGGCCCTCACTGAACGCCACAGAGCCATCCTCCAACACGTCCTGCACCTCTAGGTCAAGGACCATCCCGGGGGTCATCTCAGCCAACGTCTGGATCAACACAGAGTCTGCCAGAAACCCAAAGGAAACGGGGATTAACAAGCAGAAACAATACTCACCATTCTTTTCCTCTGGCAACGTGCTGCCCCACGGAGGACAGCAGAGCACTGGAGCGCTGTGAAGGTAAGATCACTTTTGGTAGAAATACGCGACACCCGTGAACACTCCTATCGCGGTGAGAGAGACCGGCACCTCTTGCTCATCCTCCCTGGCCATAGTTCAGGAAAGTAGCCAACAAATACCACAAACACACACTTTCCTTCACTTTCTGAATTGTCATTGTTTCTGTTTGGAATCTACCCTCTCAAACTTATTCCCAAATCCCCTCAGGGTTCCAAAATCCTACCTGATGGTTCAAAACTTTGGAAGATCAACATAATAACCCCTCAGTCTTCCAGCAGGTCCCTGCTCCATTCTATCATCCACAGGATATTTGTTGAATAAGAGAACAAGTGAGGAGGTGAATGGATTCACAACAAATGCAAACCTGAGGACATAGAACTAAGGGAAATTTTGATTTCGGTCCAGGAGGGAACACAAGGGGGACCTCTGGGATGCTGGTAATGATCTTTATCTGAATCTGGGCAGTACCTAAACAAGGATGTTCATTTTATAAACATTTACTGAATTGTACCTTAAATGATTAACGCAGTTTACACAGGTTGTACTCCTATTAAAAAAAAGGGGGGGTGGGGGTGCCTGGGTGGCTCGATAAGTTAAGCATTTGACTCTCAATTTCCACTCAGGTTGTGATCTCAGGGTTGTGGGATGGAGCTGAGCACACAGCCTGCTTGAGATTCGCTCTCCTTCTGCCCCTCCCACTCGTGTGTGCATTCTCTCGCTCTCTCTCAAATAAATCAATCAATCTTAAAAAAAAAAGAAAATTTATCAAAATTGTTTGAGCCCAACAATCCATCGGAACAAACAGGCACAACTTACGACAGACATTCTCTCCCCCCCCCTCGCTGTGGCCCCCACCTCGGTTGCTCATGAGGCTGCGCACACCCTGCCGCTCTTCCAGGCACTGGCTCAGGAGGAGGAGGCTGGTGGTAGCCAGGTCTCCCAGACCACAGTCCGACAGCCGCAGCGACAGCAGCATGCGCTGCTTCTCCTCATCCACGTTGGTCACCTTTGCAACCACCGTCTGCCCCTCGACAAAGTGGTCACTTGTGGAAGTCACAAACTTGTCGCTCATGATCTAAACAGTGGGCAGAAAGTAAAGACAGGAAGTCTCTATCAAGACAACGCACTTCATGCCCCCAGAAAAGGATGTGTGGAGGAAGAAGAGAGGGAAGCCAGGAAGACCCCCCAGCCCTCCCTTGAACACTGCTCTACTCCTCTTCCAGAAAACCATACGAGGCCCTGGCTGTTCAACCCAGCCTTCAAGAGGGCACCCAACCAAGGAGGCACATCACTGGCAAGCCAGAGGGACACCAAGCTGTCCATGTCTCTAACACCCGATGATAACGCTCTGCGCCCCGCACTATGCGTGTTTCTGCGGCTTCCCCTCTTCTCCCATTTTAAAAATTGCGCTGGCAGGGGGTACAAATGAGAGCCAGCCAGGGAAAACGTCAGGGGGACAAACCAATGGAAGAGAAGTAGTATTTATGAATAAACTATAGGCCACTTGCTCTCCCACCATTTTACACTGACTTCACTAAGACTCCTCCCGACTCTGGGTCTCAGTTTAGTCAGCAGGCATGAAGGGTTCAAACTATGGAGTCACTACGATTTTTTGCAGTCTGAAAAGTTTATGACTTCAGTGCTGCTGTGGTGAAGGGGATCCTTCCAAGGGTATTCTGGTACCGTGATGCCTCAAAAACCTCCGGAGGCTGCAAAACCCGTATTCAGCGGCTCCGGAAAATGAACTTCCACGTCTATGCATGCTGAGAGCCTAACTCCACTAGCCCCACACTGGAGACTCAAGTCTTCACAGCCTCTGTGCACCTACCCAACGCTATACTGCGAAGTAAAGACGTCCCTTCTTCCAGGACAGCCCTGCGCCAGGACACACGGCCGTGCAACCATCTCAGCCCCATTCCCCTCAGCCGGGGGCCTTTCTGCCTGGCCCTGGAAAATCCTGCAAGGGATTAAGGTATCCTGCTCCTTCCCGCCCTCAGGTTCCATGACTGACCCGAATCTCTCTCCTCCTCTCCTCTCTTGTGCATGGAGCTGAACTTACAGCTTTGGGGGCCAGTCCGCTAAGACCGGACGGGAACTGAACGAACACCCCGTAGTCCTTGATGCTCTTCACAAAACCGATGAGCAGCATTCCAGGATGGATTTCTGCGAAGCTCTTAGGATCCTGGCCACCCTCCACAGTGGAGACCAAAGCTGGCTTCCTACAAAGGAGCTAATGGCACTTCATCAAGGAACATTCCAGAAAGGGCAGATCAAAGAGTCCTCTCTCCACCTCCTTCTTGCACTCTACGCGCTCTGCTGCTACACTCTCCAAGCATGCAGACCAGCAGCATCAGCATCACCCGGAATTTGTCAGAAATGCACACTCCTAAGCACTGTCCCAGACCCACCGAATTACCAGCTCCGGGGTGGGGCCCAGCAAGCTGTGTGAACAAGGCCTCCAGGTGATTCTGACACACACTCAAGTTTAAGAACCAGTGTTCTTCTTATCCTTATTAATTCATCCCCAGATTACTGAGGGGACTAAAAAGGGACTGGCTCATCCCTGTGGTTTGGCAGCTGGACAACCAGGACAGGATCCTCCACAATCTTCATGCTAAGCAACTCTATCCCACCTCCTCTATCTTCACTCTACGGAGATTTTACTTTACATTCTATGAGAAAGAGGCAGCGTTCTCCTTCGAAGTGCGCACATCAAGACCAAAGGGAATACTCGGAGCCCAATGGGGGTAGGGGGACGGTTGGGAAGGAGGACGGCAGCTGCCTTATTAATTGTTCCAGCTCAAGGGGCAAGCACTGTCTGAGAAGGCAAGAAATATCCCGCTGGACCTGGCAGGCCACACTGACTCCTCTCCAACACCCTGGATTCCCACTCTGCCCTGACCAGCATCTGCTGGTAGGACTTCAATGCTCTTACTTTCCACCAGGGGAAGACAGGGAAAAGTACAGTCTGGTCACTGGTTTGGTTTTCTGGAGGTGTTTCTGAAGTCAAATGACTTTTTCCCATGGAGTTCCCAGTTAAGAACAGAGCCTGACCCAGAGACTTCCCCCAAGGGCCCACAGCTCACCAGATACCAGTAAAGGATACCACACGTCCCTCACTCTGGCTCAGACAAAGTACCCTGTGAAGGGTGTCACCAGCCTGGAGCCAGTGATACAATAGAGGGCCATTGGCGACATGGTCCGACAGATGAGGAGTGGGGAGGAAAGCAGGGATGTTGTGGGGCAGGACGGCCACCTCCAGCCCATCTTTGGTCTTCTCTAAAACCTTCACATCCACCAACTACTCAGGAAGAGAAAAGACAAAAAACTGTACTTGTCTTGAGCAGACAGCAACCACATCTGGCCCAGGCTGAGATCAGAACCATCAAGTCCCAGCATCTGGGATCATTGAGAGGCTGAGATCAGAGAAGGAGCTTTCTTCCACACCCCACACCATGGCCCCCAAAGACTCGGCAGGCACGCACGCACGCACACACCAGGACCCATTTGTGTGCTCACAGCACTTCTCTCCCAAGTCCCTCCACGGAGTCACAGGGGAAAGACAGTCTTGCAGGCTGGTCCTAGAGACCAGAGAGGAAAGAGGACAGCCGTACACTGCTGAACAGCCATACGAAAATGGTGCTTTCTTTTCTGGGACAACTTCCATTTGCTCTGACACACAGAAAGATCCCTCTTTCAAGACCCTCAATTCTCTTTAGCCCCAGAACCTTATCTAGCTACCTTGATCTTTCCCTCCATGGGTCCCAGTGCCCCACGTGTCAGTGGCACCCCACTTTCTGCCACTGTCAACTAAAATAGCTTGTCTGGTCCAGGTACCTGTCCGAGACTAACAGTTCTTCTTTTCTTCTGATTCTGGCCTGGATGCTCTTTCTTTGGATCACCCAACAGCTTGAAGGACAAAAGCATCCTCTCTTTGGATGGCTCGCAGTTCAGCACCACAACCTTCACCACCTAGTGAGAAACACAATTCCTGGCTAACTCTTCCCCGCAGGCCAGCCAGGCCCTGGAGAGAGCTGCCCCCCACGAGCACTGAAGAAGGAGATACACCCAGACCTCGGATCAGATCAGAAGACAGTGGAAAGCAATGTACTGACAGAGACACAGAATCCCCCCAAGTCAGTCTTTTGCGTGAAAGGAAAACATGAGTAAGTTTTTGGTATAATCCCAAGCTGTCAAAACTTATTTTTCCTAGAGAGACCCACTCGCTAGTTTTGTGGCACTGCCACCTTGTGGTGACAGTGACCTGAGTACAACTTCTGACGTGAGGGACACTAGTATGTTTGCTGTAGGTAAAGACTAATTTATTTCTTCCGGGTCGGAAGGGTCCCACTGCCCTCTATGCGCCTTCCTTATCCCTTAAAACGTAGTCCTCCCACTACTCCGTCAAATCTGTGTTCATGGGGTCACCAAGGACATGAGCCTGTCCAAGGAAAGGGTTACCTGGCCAGCGTAAAAGACCCTCTCTGGGTCAGGGACATACTCGGCACTGAGCTCATGCTTGGGCACCAGTCCCTGCACATCGTTGTAGAACTTCACAATGCAGCCGCAGTCCTTGACCCTGAGGATGAAGCCGTGTGTCTGCAGACCAGGCCTGGCATCGGCATAGCAGGTAATGGCAGGCAGTTTAGACTCAATTAGAGTTTTCTTCAGGGTCATCATTAGCTTCTTGGCTTCAGGATCACAAAGCAAAACCTAGGGGAAGGGTACTGGTTGTCATCAAGTTACCCGTTATCAAGAGAGCCACTGGACCCAAAGGCCAGGGTCCATCCCGAAGAACCTGCTATCTCTTCCCCAGTGAGAGTCATCTCAGCCGTAGATCCTCCCTGCTTCCTGCTGGATGACAATCTGGGGAGTACTCCCCTAATTCAAATGTACTTCCCCGTACGCTCCCTCCCGGGCCTGCATCGACACTCATCGTCCCACTGCGCCTCCACACAGCCCTGTGTCACAGCTACTGCACCGCTGCCTCAGCCCCTCCCAGGCCATGCGTGCCTCGTGTAACACAATGAACAACTGGGCCGATTTACCACCTCAGTAATTTACCACCTGCATATTAGCTATAAACTAAGACTGAGAGATCCAACCATCTCTCATCCTGCAGGTCATCTTCTTGAGGGCAGAGAAATTCCTTTATTCCTAACTTCCCGACTCCACTACTATAAAATTTTGCACCAACAGGTGATCAGTATCTTTCTTGACTTGATGAAATAAAATGAAAAGAAGAAAGTCTAACATCGTGAGTGCCTGCACACCAGGCCCTGCGTTAAACACTGTATATCACATTTAATCTTCACTTGGGGTTCAAGACTTTGTTACAAACCACTCAAGTTTTGGCAGCTTAGTTTGGATATTTCTGTGCCTGACACACCCCGTGCTCCTCTTCAAATCCTTTCCAGTTCAAGTACCACCTGCCAGAAATCTAGAAGGCATTATTGTCATATAGTCCTGAATGTGAAAACTGGTTCTGCAATTTATTAGCTGTGTGACTTTGGGCAAGCTGTGTGACTTCACTTTCCTAACCTGTAATTTCCCCACCTGCAAAATGAGGATAAGAGTACTTACTTTATGGGGTCATTTTAAGGATTAAATGACAGAATGCATGTCACGGGCCTAGGATTGCAACCGGCACAAAATACCTGTTACATGGTGTTTGCTGTTGATACCACCAACAATTCTTGCCGGCCTGGCCCCCTCACCTCCCCTTTCAGATGCGACCATAGCACAGAGCCTGCACCAAACCATGTGACAAAAGGTCACACAGTGGCTTGCTCTCTTCAAGGACAAATATTTTAACTCTCAATGACATTACACAACTCTCAAGGGCACAGAGCCAGTTTTCTCTTCTCAATGCCAGACACAGCACCGCAGATGCTACATAGTCATTCTGTGGAAAAGGGCAGAAAGTTCAGCTGAGAAGCATTGTTCTCTTCCCATCTGGCCTAAACCCCAACAAGACCCTTCAGAAGGCTCACCCGGCACTTGACCTCATCCCCAATGCGGTACTTCTTCTCTGGATTCTTCATCAGGATGTCAGCCAGGTGCATGGGAGGTATCAGGCCCCTGATTTGCTCACCCACCTTCACCAGCATCCCATATGACTTTACGGTCAGCACTGTGCCCTAGGGAGTTCAAAGAAAAGACGCCATTAGACCTCAAGAACGGCTTTTTTTCCTCCACCTCTTACAACAAAGCAGGTCATATCTCTCTTTTGAAGCCCAGCTTCCCAGGCTAAGTGCCTGTTGTTCCAGATGTCAAAGGGTAAAGCACACACCCACACTGATTTGAACGCAGTCTGGTTTGTTTACAGGAACCTTCACATCTTTTCGTGGGAGTATGTTCTTTCTGTCCACTTCACGAGCATTCTCTGAAGGAGGGGACTCTGTCTGCTAAGGAACAAACTCTACATATAAAGGAGATCTGCTCAGCTGGGGCTAAATGGTTGGACATGAGAGGCAGCTACAAGTGACCTCTTCCTAACATCTCAGTAGTTCAATCATCATAGAACTAACTTTTGCCTGAATCTAATAAACACCATCAAATCCCAGGATTTACGACCTACTGCCTCTGTGTATTTGGGTGATGCTATTAAGATCTTATCTTGAAATTAATTACATATTACCCAAGGGAAGAAAAAGAAATTCCAGTTAACAGGCAGAGGTAAGGAACATGACTTTAAATGTGTTCATGTGAGAACTAATGAGCTGCCAGTTAACCCACAAACAAAAGAATGTCTAAAGGTGGAAGAGTCTCAAATTATATGCTTGTGTCTTACCTCTACCAATGCCCCAGGCTTGATGTCATGGTATCTAAGGTACTGAGCTTCAATAATAGACCTAGAACGAAACGAAAATACAAGATTAAATAAGCCAGGGCAGAGGCTACCTAAAATTCAGGGCTCTCAAAATTATGCTGGCAAGAAAGGAAACCTTCACCAAGTCAGGCCAGGAGAAACTGTGACCATGCATCCATAGAGGAACACACTTCTACAGCCCCACCCTTGTTGATGACAGACTTACATCCTCAGAGAGAGCAAGGCCAGTTCATCCATTTGGCTGTAATCGATGACTCTACACTTGTGAGTGTTCCCTGGCTTGAAGGCCTCAGCATTGAAGACAGTCTTAGAGTCGGAGAGATGGCTGAGCTACAAAGTACCAAGTGATTAAGGACAACCCAGCCATAGTAGATTTGAAAGCACACTGACATGACTCAACACATTTACCACCTACCATGAAAACACTATTGATTGCCTGTCAAAATAATTCCTCTAAAACACTGCTCTTTACTGTCACAGAATATAAGGTCAGAGAACAGTCTGGATCATGGGTCCACAAACTATAGCTCACGAGTCAGTGCCTATTTTTGCAAATAAGTTTTACTGGAACACAGCCATGCTCCTTCATTTACGTACTGCCTATGGCTGTTTTCTGGCTACAGCAACAGAGCTGAGTAGTTAGGACAGAGATCATATGGCCCACAAACCTGAAATATCTACTATCTGGCCCTTTAAATAACTTTGCCAAGCTCTGGTGTAGATCTTAACTCATTCTTGTACCTACCACTGACCAGGTATCAAAGTTAGCCAAATTAATCCTAAAGAATTCGAATAGAACAGACAGACATTTTTCTAATCCCTCTGCAGAGTCTGCCACATTTGGGGATATTCAGAAATAGGAAACTAATACAAGGGATGGAAAAAAACAGAAAAGGACCCATGTGTCCCCAAAGTCCTTCTAGTGATAAGATCCCAATGAAACAAAGAGCCTCCTCACCCGGGCATAGGCCAGCGCCCCATCCTTCAGCCTGAAGGTGGCCCCAGCCTTGCTGAAGAAGTTCTGGACAGGAACCTCATCCAGCACAGCTCCCAGGTGCTGGCAAGACAGCCGGGTGAGTGAGCGCCCGGGCTGCAGGAAGACGGGACGCAGGCTCAGCCGCACAGCCCGGGTCCGAGGATGGACACAGAGAACACAGGCCCTTACCTAGACAAGGGAAAGAGAATCATGAGCAGGATGAGGCACACAGAAGGTAAGGCCCCCAGAGCAGACTTTCGGGGGTTAAGACTCCACATGTGCAGCCCAGGTATGGATGTAAGTAATAATATCAGCTTGTGCAATCGAGCAGCATGTGGAAAATCCAAACAAAATGCCCCACAGGAACTGTGTCCAACTAAATCAACGCTTACTCAAGGCCAGAACAACATAGCAGGGTCCCCTCAACACCAGGAGGCTAATAATGCATACGCAACAGAAGCCATGTCTGAAACACACCGGAAATGGCCTGCCCTGATCACAAGGTTACAGCACGTAAAACGTCTGCACTTTGTACACAAATACGACTGTGAGGAGAAAAAGTTACTAGAAAAAGTTCACCAAAAAGTTAATATTATCACTAAGTGCTGGGAAAACTTGTTTAGCTAAAAAACATCTCTATAGAATTCAATAGCATATATTACTGTTAAAAACAAAAAAAGAAAAGAAAAAAATCACTTTAGGACTCTTTTTAAAGCTCCGAATAACATATATTGGGACTTTCTTCCCAAATATTCACGATCACTGCAGAAAATTTGGATATTTAGATAAGTGTAGAAAAATCAGCCAAAGTTAATCATTATTAACACCTGACTGTATATAATCTTCCAATATTTTAACCAGGTGTATACCATTAAAATTTTTTTTTCAGGGGCACCTTCATGGCTCAATCAGTTAAGCATCTGCCTTCGGCTCAGGTCATGATCTCAGGGTCCTGGGATTGAGCCCTGCATGCGGTTCCTGCTCAGCAGGGAGTCTGCTTCTCCCTCTCCCTCTGCCCCTCCCCGGCTTATGCACACACACATGCTCTCTCTCTCCCTAATGAATACAAAAAATCTTTTAAAAAAATTGTTTTTAAATAAAAATAAAAATTTTTTCAGAGCACCTAGGTGGCTCAGTTGGTTGAATGTCCGACTCTTCATTTCAGCTCAGGTCATGATTTCAGGGTCGTGAGATCGAGCCCTTCATCAGGCTCCACACTCAGTGCAGAGCCTCCTTGAGATTCTCTCTCTCTCCCTCTGCCTCTGCCCCTCCCCCAGATCATGCTCACACATGCACATTCCCTCTCTGTCTCTCTAAAATAAATAAAATCTTTTTAAAAAACAGATAAAATTTTTTCAAAGTTGGAACTACTCTACGCATAACACTTTTAAACCACATTTTTCTAATTAAATGTATATTTTGTTCTTTTACATTACATATTCTTCTTAAACACCTTAAATCATAACAGCAAAAGATTCACTACCCACCCACCCCCAAAACCAAACTATATAAAAGAATAAGAAATACAAACTACAAGTTGCCTTCTTTTTCACAGACTCCTTCTCTAATCTCAGTCCACAGAAATAACCACGGTGGCTTCCTATGGTCCTTCCAAAACACATTTCATTCCCCTCCCCGCCTCTAACACCTGTACACATGCAGCCCTAGGATCTGCTCATAGCTAGCCACAATTGTGGACAGCTGTTTGGGACACAACTGGAATCAAGAAAACATTTCTTACTGCTTGATTTGAAAAATATGTTCCAGCTTTCTTGGGATCCAGGTGCATAAAGTCGACCAGGCCAGTGAAGAATGAGAGGAAGTTTAGTGTAAGGCCAACTGGAGTCACCTAGAAATAAACGGAACAAGAAGGAACTAAAAATGTGAGACACTGTTCATACAAAACCCTCACCGCCACATTTTCCACAACTGTGTATCTCTCCTCCCCCAGCTAACCCTTACCAATCTTTCTTCCTATAAAATTAAGTGGCAGGACAACTCCTGGCACTGCCTGCTCCTTTATTCAGTAAGCTCACCTCCGGGCTGGCTTGAGAGGCATCAATCCTCACACCCTTGAGATTTTCCGATGGGATGGAGGGTCACTTGCTCAAGGATCCTTGGGGGACTGCCAGCCCAACAGCCTGGACAAACCGTTGCTAACTGGGTGGTCTGCCCAGACTAAGAAGGCAAAAGCCCAGTGCTGGCAAAAGGGAGATACTGACCATGTTGACTCGCCCTACAGAGCCCCCCAAAAGCCAAGGAATTAGAGGTGACAAGCACCTCGAAAGAGAGCAATGAGACAGATGACTGAACTCAGGGAAACAGTTAAATCCTCAGGTCCTCTCCTCAAACTATAGGGTCTATGCCTCTCCTGCCTCCAGAGAAAATGAGAGTTATTCTCTAGGAAACCTGTATAAGACTCAAAAGACAGAATGCAAACCCTGAAAATGTACATTAAGAAAAATTTTAAACATCATATAAATATAGATATGGAGACATCCAGGCCCTCTCCCACCTAGCTCTCAGGCAGCCAGGATTATACCGTCCTGAGGAGAGATTAATAGATCCTTTCTAGAGAAGACTTACAATGGCCCCAGTAAAAACCCTTGGGCACTGAGTCTCTCATGAGCCTCCCAAAGAGACAGTTATACTCTTTGTGACTCTGCTGGGAGAAGACTCCTGGAAGTTTGTGCTCCAAGTGCCTTTCCCCTTTGCTGATTCTGCTTTGCTTCCTTCCACTGTAATAAACCATAGTCACGAGTGTCACTATACGTGGAGTCCTCTGAGAGCTTCTAGTGCACCAGCGAACCTGGGAGTGGTCTTGGGGATCCCCAACACATCAGGTCAGGAAATTAACCTCCTGTGTACCTTACCAAGAATGCTTCTGGAGAATGCGCCACACTAAAATGAGCGAGTAAACCAAAGAAGAGGAATATGTGGAATCAAAGATGACTCTAATACAGGAGAAAGAGGGGAAGGATCCAGGATGACAGAGAAAGAAGTCCTAGGATATCAGCTCTGCAGGAGTCCTACCAGAGCAACTGGCCTAGACTGGAGAGGGCTTACAGGAAAAAGGGCTTTATGTGGTTAAAAAAAAAAAAGGAACTAAGAGGTCATCTAAAGGTTTAAACACCTTTATAGAAAATTACAGTATGAGCAGAATAACTACAAGATGTACTAAGAGGGGTGCCTGGGTGGTTCAGTCAGTTAAGCACCTGCCTTCAGCTCGGGTCGTAATCCCAGGGCCCTGGGATCAAGTCCCACATTGGGCTCCCTGCTCAGAAGGGAGTCTGCTTCTCCCTCTCCCTCTGCCTGCCACTCCCCCTGCTTGTGCACACTCTCTCTGTCAAATAAATAAAAATCTTAAAAAAAAAAAAAAGATACATTAAGAAATAGTTACACGCAGGAAGAGAATCTGGCAAATGACAAAAACAAGGGTGTCTGGGTGGCCCAGTCGGTTAAGCGTCTGCCTTTGGCTCAGGTCATGATGTTGGGGTCCTGGATGGAGACCGGCATCAGGCTCCCTGCTCCTCCTCGGGGAGTCTGCTTGTCCCTCTCCCTTCCCCCTGCCAATGCTCTCTTTCTCTCTCTCAAATAAATAAATAAAATCTTTAAAAAAAAAAGAAAAGCTGATTATCAACTCCAGGGAAAAAAGCCATTTGAGAAACAATCATAGTATGTTACCTAGCTCAGTAGTAAATAATATTTACATAACCATTATAATTTAAGCTCTGAATAACAATTTAACCAAAAATTTAATATACTTCTGTTAAGAGGGTGGAGGAAGGAAAGGGAAAGTTAAGAGAGCCAAATATTCACCTACCATGATAAGAAGTTAAAACTCAATGCCTAAAATCGATAAACCAAGAAATAGCAGCAGAAGCTTATTACTTATAAATACAAAGGTAAATTTCCAAAGATGAAAGACTTAAAGATGGAGTTAGAAGAGATGAGATAGTTCTTTGTTATAAAAGTCTTTGAATACGATTTGACTTTTTCAGAGCGCCTGGCTGGCACAGTCAGTTACGCATCCAACTCTTGATCAGCTCAGGTTGTGATCTCAGAGCGCCAGGATCCAGCCCTGCGTCGGGCTCTGTGCTCAGCGTGGAGTCTGCTTGAGATTCTCTTCTCCCTCTGTCCCTCCCCACTCTCTAAAATAAATAAAATCTTTTAAAAAGGAAAAAACTATTTGACCTTTTCAATCAGCACCGTCCAAAAGAAACATAATCCATATGTAACTATGTAATTAAGTTCTCTAGCAGTCACATTTTAAAAACTACAAAGAAACAGATAAAATTTATTTTAATAACAGTTTAACCCAATACATCCAAAATATTATCATTTCAACATATGGCACTGGCTACATTTCAAGTGTGTAATAAGCCACAAGTGACCAATGTCTATCCTATTGGGCAGCACAATTTTAGACTATGCACATGCACAAACAACAAAAATTATCTCTATTTTAGAAAATAGTAATGACAATGAATGGCTTACCTTCTGTACCTGGGCTTTGACCACCAGTCCTGGCAGCAAGTTATTAAGGGTCCAGTTTTGCTCCTCAGTAGCAATGGCAGTAGAAACTTCAGAATGAACAATAGACAGACCAACAACTCCTCCATTGCCTTTCACCTCTTCAATGACGCAGTACAGGTACTGACCCACCTTTAGTTTAGCACCTGCAAGCCCCAGCCCCAGCCCCCAAAAGGAAAAATACCTTCATGAGAAGGGCTCTTAACTTGGATTCAAACAAACCTGAAAAGATCCATGGTCCACCTGCCCAGTTACCATGTAATACCCATGTTCTCAATCTTTCAGTGACCAACTACAAGAGGGGAATAAAGTGACCCTGACTGATCTGGAATCAACACTGCTTAAAAATATGAAGATCCCAACAAGGCAGGAAGAGAGCTGCGGAGGCCCTGGGGGCCCAAATTTCCGTGGAATCTTCTAGCTGAGAAAAAGTGAAACTGGTCCATTGGATCTTAGACCCTGTCACTTGCTGGCCCTTCACACATATTCCCTTTTCTATCAGCTAGGATTAACGCTGATTTTAGCAAAGCCAAACGGCCTCTGGGGTCACCATACTATCATTTTACTCACTAAGTGGTATTGCACATAATCCCCACATGTACCGCCTCACCACCACACACCAGCCCCTCTTCTTCCCCTTACCTTTGTTCTTCTGTCGGATATACTCCTGGGCTTTCTGCAGTGGCAGAAAGGCTCTAGCCCCACTAACTCCAATGTCCACTAGGTAGCCATGGTCTTCCAGGCTGGACACAGTGCCTGTGAGCAGCTGGAGGGAGAGAAAGCATTCCCCAGAGTTCAAAAGTCAAAGGTAACGGGATACGCAACAAAAATCCACTACCAAACATGAATGTTCCCACCATCAATCTTGACACATCATCCCACAATCCTCCCCCAAGCCCTCCCCCAACAACTTCGGTCCCACTCGAGGATAAAAAAGGGAAAGACATCAACTTTAATTCTCCCAGGGCTTGAGGGATCTTATGGTTTCCAGTCAGTGAGAAGTGTTATGCATAGTTGAATGGAAAGACAAAGAGGGATTTCTCCCCTGGAGAATTTTCAAAAGATGGGAAAGACTATTGTTACACAAAGAGGAGTAAACCAGATTGCCCTGCAAGGTCACTCCCAGAGCCATGACTAATCCAGAACTACTCTTCTAGCTGTCATCACGGCTTTTCTGAGCACCTCAAAGACTTCAAGAAAAGGGGAAAAAAAAAATCTTGCCAACCTCCTTTACATTTCATTAGAAGCAGTGTGAAATTCAAATCTGGCTCTTACCATTTGGCCTTTGGCAAGTCATAAAGCTTTCTGAGTCCACTTTCCCAAATGAATAAGAGCAATATCTATTTTCTGCCTCCCAGGGTTGCTGTGAGAATTTCTTCAGATGAAATGTCTAAAACAGCATCTGCCAACAGCAGGCTCTCGACACATCAATTTCCTGCACCTCGGCTTACTTTTATTCCCCTTTCTAGCCTGCTTTCAGGGCCTGTCCCATACTGACTGCTTCTAACTAAAAGTTAAAAGATCATACTGATCTCCTTCCTCTTAAATACAAGAGCACTGAGATGAGTGTAGCGTATATGAGCGTGTTCTATACCTACTGGATGTTGAGACTCGGAACTAGCACTAATTTCTCCTGAATCTCCACAGGACTGAGAGACTCAGTAGTGACCTCTCCAACAGTACAGCTGACAGACTAATTGCCCTATCCGGCCTGTCTCTTGCTCTCAGAGAGCAGCCTTCACTCATTCCCCACAGATGCCAGATAGCCTCTGAAAATGACTTAATCTGTAAAGAACAAGTCTTGGTAAGTAAGGCACTTTGAGGAACTCTTCACCCCGGCTAAGCCTACTTGGAGGCATTTTTTTTTCTTATTGGCCACCAGCGCACCTTCCCTTTCACCCCTCCAAGGTAATGTGATTAGGCTCAAGCCTTCAATTTCCATTAAGTACCCAAGCACCCTGGAGACCTTCCCCCCAGGAAAAGACCCACCCCTGTGTGCAATAGTTAAGCTAAAAGTAAAAGGTGGTCTAGATACTCCCTAGAAGGCAGGGCAGGAAAAAGGCACATTGCCTGCTCCTCTTCCCTGACCCCATACGTACCATGCCAGGCTTCAGGGCCTCAGCACTTAGCACTTCGTTGACATTTTTGGGGTTCAGAGATAACTTGACACTCTTTTTGCCCCTCTCTGTGATGCCCACACTGCTCACCACACATCTCACCAGCATCCCAGGTGAGAAGAGTTCAGGCAAGCCGACCAGGTCCTGCATAACACAGACAAGAAAGATCTGATACATACTCCTCTCCTGAACCAACATACCACTGCCCAACCCTCCTCGCTCAGTGGTTTCTCATCTTCAGACCCCAAAGAACCCAAACAGTGGACGAAGCGAGTAACCCCTTGCCAAAGGAAGAGGGATCTGTGGCCAAGTCAGTCTTTGATTCCAGCATAAGGCCTCCGATATCTCCACAGAATAGGTAGATGGAAATGACTTGTCAAGAGTCATCTGTATTCACTGTCTCCATTTATTCACCTCCTGCTCGCCCTTCATCTCACTATAACTGTGGTCCACCCTTCGCCCACCACTTTATCTCCCAATAAAATCACCAGTGATCTTCATGTCACTAAATCCAATAACCTGCTTCGCAGCCTTCTTATATGTGACCTCTAGAAAGCATTTAACACTGGTCGGGGCACCTGCATGGCTCAGTCGGCTGAGCATCTAACTCTTGATTTCAGTGCTGGTCGTGATCTCAGGGTTGTGGGATTGAGCCCTGCATGGGCTCTGTGCTCAGCGGGGAGTCTGCTTGAGATTCCCTCCCTCTCCCTCTGCTCCCCCCCCCCCCGACCCTGCACACATAGGCGCACGCACACAGGCTCTCTCTCTTAAATAAATAAATACGTAAATAAATAAAATCTTAAAAAAAAATACTCGACGGTCCATTTTTCAGTCTATTCTCTTTTCGCTCCTTCTAGGTACATTCTTAGCTTCCCCTCTTCTTAGCTTCAATTACCACCTATGCAAAGCAGTTCTCACGCATGTACATTTCTAGCCCAGACTACTCTGAGCTCTGGAATCACCTGTCTACTGGATGTCTCAACCATTCCTAAAATTCAACACAGCAAAAAATAAAATCATGATCATCTCTTCCAATCCAGGTCCTCTCTCAGGGTTTCTGTCTCAGGATGGCAAGGCTGACCATCAAGTCACACACAACAGAAGGTTAGGACTCATCCCCCCTACCAAATCCATCAGTGGGCATTGACTTTACCGCCTCAGTAGGTAAACCCTAAACACGGCCTGTCATCAATCTCAGAGCTGGGTTACTACAGTAACCCCCTAACTGGTCTCTAGGCAACTACACGCCTCTTCCATCTATTCTCTTTGCTGTCTACATGTCACTCACCCCAATAAGAACACTTCAAGGGCTTCCCATTGGTTCTAGAATTAAAAACCAATCTTTAACATGGTCTAGCCTCCACCCAGCTCTCCTGCCCCATCCCACACCACTCTCCCTTGCTCTCTCTGCTCTAGCCGCACTAGCCTTCTCTCTGTTCCATGTTGTGCTCCTTCTGCCTGAACTCCCTTCCTTCTTTACCCGGTACACACTTCTCTTTCAAATCTCAGCTCAAGCATCCCTTCCTCAGGGAAGTCTTGAAGGCTCCTTTGACTAAGTCAAAATCCTCTTATTTAAAAAAGAAAAAAAAAAAATCCCCAATTATAAACTCTCATGACACCTTGTGCCTTGACTTTTAGCATTTCGCAAAGCTGTAATTTTACATCTACTTGCACACCCCTCAGTTCCAGTTACAGAGCACGTTCAGGTTTCCCTTACCTTCAGAGGCTCTTCTTGAGCCACCTGCTCATTCAGCTTTTTGGTATACGCATCACAGATTTCAGTCACTTGCACGAAGCCCCGGAGTCCATTGGGGAGACTAATCACCAGTTCCAGCTCATTGACCTCCTTCACACAACCCAAAATCCGCATCCCCTCACACAGGGACTAGAAGAGAAAAGTGAAATGTGCACAATAGGGAAAAGAACAATGACCGAGGATGGTAGGGGGTCTGGCTTCTAGTCCCAACTCTGACATATAAAAGCTACAGGAGATACACATGTGTGTTATGTCCGTATACGTATCAAATAGCTAACCGAGCACTGTAAAACAGCACTACGATACTGAGGGACACTTCAGTCTTCCGCTTTACTCCACACAACCCAAACTCAAATGCCTGGCAGGCAACAAAGTGAAGGAAGCCGGCCAGTGGAGACAATGGCAGTCTGGGGTGTCCATGCCAGGCCTAAAGGGCAAAACCACCACTCAGCTCCATGTGACTACGAACAGGAGGGAATGCGTTTGTGCTGTCAGCACTATCATTTTTACAAGAAGCCAGAAATCACATATTTATGTGAAATTTTTTTCTAATGTTGGCACCAAGTTAAATAATTATTTTTCTAAGTATCATGTAAGACAAAATACTTCTGCATGCTGAATCTGAATCATTTCCTTATGAAATGTTTTGGCTTTTTTCTTTTTCTTCTTTACAATAAATATCCAAGTTATAATCTAAAAAAATAAAGAACATTAAAAAACCACTTCACTTCTCCAAGAGAATTTCCATAACTATGAAATGAAAGAGTAGAAGCAGAAAGGTTTAAAGTTATTGCCAGTTCTAACCTATTAATCTACTAAAACACAAGTTTCACGAAGACACAAGACAATGAGGGACTCAGCAGCTAAAAAGAAAAACAACACATGGTCCCAGGCATTGGTTAATAATTGAAGGTGAGAATGCTCAAATCTGAGCACAAACTGCAATAATCTCTACAAGGACGGGGACACACACACATATATAAATATAAATATACACACACACACACAAGGAATGAAGGAAAAAAGAAAGAGAGAAGAACGTATACAAACTTAAGCAACCGAGGTAGTTTGTTTAGAACAAAATCAAACTGTAACAAACCTCAATACTAAGGATTTCAAACTTCTCTCTTGTAGACTTGCTGCTGTCTCTCTTCTCGATTTTCAACTTTTTTGTTTTTGCTGGCCCTTTCTGGCTCTTTTTCCTTTTGGTGGATTCCTCTTCAGTAGAAATCTACAGAGAAGGGATAAAAGATCCAAAAGAATGAAGAGAAACAATCCTGGGCTTTCCCTTCAACTTCAGGTCACCTGTCACCTTGCTTTGTTACTTCTCCACTGCACCCCACTCCCAGTGTTCCTATAATTCCTGCTCCAATCCCATCTTTCCCATTCTGTCACCAATGCTCCCTTTGCCCAAGGTGGGAGCCCTCTTCATATTCTCAAAAGCCCCTTTGCTCCTGTGTTCTTCCTCCCTTAACTGGGATGGACTCTGGGGTCCCCACTATGAGAAGCAATTTAGAACAGTGTATAAAAATGGAAGGTAGAGACACGGAGACCCGAGTTAAACTCCCAACTCCACCATAACAAGCTGTGTGGTTTCAATTAAAACATGCAACCTCTCTCAGTCTCAGTACCTCATCATGGAATGACGTTCTCTACTCTACTGCAGTTGGAAATACACATAAGGTCATACAATCAAATGTTAGTTCCCTACCCTCTAGCATTTGGAGCTTACTCTAGGTGAAGATGGTGAATTTCAATGCAAATTCTGACCATTATACATGGCAAGGATCCCATTTAAAAATCAATCACCAACTGCTTTCTCTCCATCCTTTATTTGTAATTAATTGAAGTACGGTTAACACACAATGTTACATTAGTTTCAGGTGTACAACATAGTGATTTGACAACTCCACACATTATGCTATGCTCACCACAGGTGTAGCTACTACCTGTCACCATACGATACCATTATGATACCACTGCCTGTATTTCCCATGTTGTACCTTTCATGACTTATTCCATAACTTTTCTCTCCAGCCTTAACCAATATGGCACAAAGTTCCTAAGAATAAGGAATAACAGCACTGCAAACTCAAGTACTAAATGCCATGCTTCGAAAAATATAGCCTCATGGTAGTATGGACTCTCTAACAAGTTCAACTTACAAAAGTAGACTTTAAAAAGAAACAAATATGGAAAATACCACATTCTCAAACAAGGTTCATTCTTCACAAGGATACTAGAAAATGTTCTGTGAGTCTTATCAAACAAGCACACCACTTACATCAAATAAGTTGTCTTGTTCAACTGACTGCTGCAAAGCTTTCTTTGATTTGTGGGTCTTTCTCGTACCCCCTCGGGGGAAGCTTTCTTCCATGGTTGTTGTGTTTGAGTCTCCTAAAAAAAATGCAAAGAGTATCAGTAAGCTGTAGCTTTGGTATCAGATTTCCTAAAGGCTGTAATCGATGGGCAAGAGATAAAGCCTTCTATCACCAATGTGCTAGACGACATTCAGGACTAAGAAATAGATGGTTTGATGTTAGGCCCCAGATAACCCATAATTCATCTTTCCAAAGATCTCTGCTTCAAAACCACAAGTCCACACATTTTCCTCCAGGAAAAGAAGTTATAGATCCAATTTAGTAAATATGATAGAGTAACTACAGTTAAGTCAAGATACATAAATGAATATATAAGTCCCTATCTTCAAAGAACATGCACAATTTTGAAGCGCCTGGGTGGTTCAGTCAGTTAAGCATCTGATTCCTGCTCCTGGCTCAGGTCTTGACCTCAGGGTCATGAGTTCAAGCCCCATGTTGGGTTCCACGCTGGGCATTGAGCCTACTTAAAAAAAAATGTTTTTAGTTACAAAAAGAAAAAGAAAAAGAACATGCACAATTTTAAGAAAATAAAACAATTATGCAAATAATTTAAAGTACACATTGGGGCATGTAGCTGGCTAAGTCGGAAGAGCATGCAGCTCTTGATCTCAGGGTCGTTAAGTTCGAGCCCCATGTTGGGTGTAGAGATTACTAAAAAAAAATAAACTTTAAAAAAGTAAATAAAATACAAATCAAACTATAAACAAAGAAATAAGAAGTGATGAGCCTTCAGTAAAGAAGACAAGCTTCCTAAAGAAGATGTCTTTGAGCTGTTAAAAGATGAAAAAGATTTTGACAGGTGGAAAAGGAAAAGCAAAAGGAATGTGAGGAAAGGCATAGAAACAGTTAAAGCAAAATATTTCAATAATCACCAGCAATTTTTCAAAATACTGTCCAAGAAGTTGCTGTTTCCTCTCTTTGAAGAACTGTTTAACTAGAACACAAGGAGAATAAAACATAATTATCAGAGTTAAATTGCAGAAGACAGGGGGGCTTTTTTGTGAAAGATTTTGAACTAGATATGAGTAGTTTAATGTTTACTTTGACAAGTCAGAGCCTTAAGTAGGGGAAAAAATAGAATAGCAATCAAGAAAAATATACTGCAGGCTATAAACCGGACAGATAGAACTGAAGGAAAGTAAACAGAGAAGTCAAATTCAGTACAGCAGAGAAACCATGCCAATGAGAAGTAGATAGTAGAGACTGGTTCTGAGAGCCACTTGGAATAAGGATCTACAAAGGGCTGAGACTGTACGAGAGGTGAAGACCAGTGGAAGCCTTGGATCTGGAATCAGGAATAAGTGGGTGCATGCTTCCTAGAAATAGGAAAGAACAGAGAAGTCTAGTTTGCAGGAAATTTGACCCTTAATGTCATTTCAGACGAGGGGAAACTGAAGCTTCAAAGAGGCGATCCAGAAGCAAAGAAGGGACATAAGCAACTTTCCAGGGACAGAGTCTGATGTTACAGGGGCCAGCTTCTGTTCTGGTCTGGGGTGGCCGAGCCACTCACCCAGCACTGTAGATGCATGGCAGGGACCCAGAGGACCTAGCCCTGGGACAGACCTGGAAGCCACGAGGTTTCTTCCCTTCTCGCCCTTGTCCTCACTCACCAGGCCCGGGACGCCAGCACCTCTCTACTTCAGAGCCCGTACCACTAGAGTCACACACGAGGAGACCAGCACACCCGGAGACCAACGATGCTATTCCGGAAGCGTGGGCGGGCCCAACACCCTATTTCCGTTACCATGCTGGGTCCTACTGGTCGGGGGGCGGGGGGGGAAGAGATTTAGAAACAGGAAGCGGAAGGGCGGGACTTCGAGCCGTAGCCAATCGACGCTGAAGGCTGAATGGCTCTGGCCCTTTGAGCGCGTGCGGGGGAGGTGGCTTCTTCCGGCCGGCTGCGGGATAGCTGCGTAAGTTGAAGGACACAACCAGCGGAATTGGTGCGTTTTGCAAGGTGGGTGTGTGGACGGGAACCTGGGTTCAGGCCTCGCGCCTCCGCTTTGCAGGGCTGGCAGTAAAATCCCACCGTTCCTGGTCCAGGAACACCGCTAGGTCTTCGCTTTGGGGTGCGAGGACAGTGAAGAATGGAAAAGGAATTAGAGATAACGAGAGCCAGGGCGCGAGGGGTTGGACTGGGCTGGGAAGCCTCGGGGCGAGGCGGATAGGAGGTCCCAGAGGCTCCCATAGTTCCCAAAGGCCCTAAGATCGTATTTTACAATAGAGAAAAAAAGAGGCCCGCCGCGAAGGGAGTCTCCCAAGGTCACCTAGCGACAGAATATTGAATGGAACTCGGGCTTCTCGCCAAATTAACCTCTTTTCCTCTGTATGCCCACAGCAGTTTATTTCCACTGCGCTGTGCTTAGGGAGCTGGCCAGCAAGGCCTCCTTTAGCTGCGCCGCAGCCTGTGTCAAAGCGAGAGTGTGGGTGGCCCAGCTCCTGCAGTTCGCCAGGCCCGCGGTAAGCGGGTTAGCTTTCAGTCTGTGTCGGATCAGCGGGAAGGCCTTTCCTAAGAGATAGCCGGAACAGAGAGCTGTATACTCCTTGAAGTGCAAGAAGCTGCTTCTGGTACCCGCGTAGCGCTCGACTTTGTCTCCTTTTACCTCGCGATCTCACCATTCCAGGTAGATGTCTAGTCAGACAGGAAAGAGCAGTTTCAAGAAACTGAGAAAGTAGCGAGGACAATTGGTCACTTTGGGCCTTTTCTGAAATGCCCATTTCATAGGTGAAGAAAGACGTGGAAGGCTTCATTAATGTTTAATAGCAGTGGGCCGGTTAATTAGAAACAAGAGCAAGACCCGGTGCTTAGACTTCCCCACGGGCTACCATTTAACCATTAGTGCAATTACTAGTGTTAGGTAATTTTTTCCTTGTTATGGCTTTCTAAGTTTTTTATGATTCAAAAGGGAATAAGATTTCAGTTTGAGTTATTCCACGGAGGGTGCTCTAGCACAGGGGTTTCTGATCTTTGTCCAAAAGTAACCTGCAGTTTGCTGAAGGGTGCAGACCCCAGTACTTGTAGGCTTTTCTCCCATTGTTTATTTAACCAGCAACATTTTACTCCCCATTCCTGCCTCCATCTCACCTTCACAAGAGTCTTGGAGACCCAGACTAAATTTCAGTTCCTATACCATGCCTTTCCCTGCAGTCAGAATTAGCCCTCTGTGGAATATCACAGCCTTCCTCCCATATTGTGTAGAGAGAAATTTAAAGCACTTTAATATTATTTCATATGGACACCACATCCTCCTAAAAATTTTTGTTACATACAAGGTAGTGGGGTTATCAGTTAATAATTTGACTATGTTAAGCTCCTGTTTTATGTAAGGTTTCTCCTAGAAACCCACTTAATACCGTAAGAATCCAAAAGTGTATCATAAAGATGAATGGTAGGGAAGGTATGCCTTTAGTAAGTCTAGTAAAATGAAACTGTTAACATAAAAGCTACATTATAAAGATAATGCAAATTTTCCTACTTGGGCTGGAAAGGCCACGGCCCTGAAGAGGCCCAAGGAAGTTTGGATTTCCTTCATTGTTCCAAGAACCTTGAAACTGTTCAGAATTAAGGTCATTTGTCCAAATTTTCATTGCCAATTTTGTGCACGTGAATGCCTTTGAATGGTAAATAGGGGAGTGCCAGTTTCCATAGCAACGACTTCCTCACAGATCTCTCCCTCTTCCATTTCATCAAGAGCCAGCTGAGTCACTGCCACTGCCTACCAATCTCGACCGGACCTCGACCGGCTCGTCTATGTTGCCAATCGACTCGGCGTGGCGTCGGTCGTGGTAGATAGGCGGTCATACATACGAATTTTCAAGTGGTGTTATGGTGACTTTTCAATGTGCCTTTGTTATTTTTTAGTTTAACATATCTATGCCTGTGTAAAATATAGGTACTTATAACTCCAGAAAGCTTGCTGCATATTTTCCCAGAGTTCTTTTCTATATAATTACTAACAAAATTTGGTTTTCTTTTACTGCAGTGTCTTTCAAACTTTAGCTTACATCAGAAATGCCTAGAGGCCATATTAAAACAGATTACTGGGCCCCAGAGCTTTTGATTGAATAGGCCTGAGGTTGGGCCTGAGAATTTGCATTTCCAACAAGTTTACAGTGATGCTGTTGCTGCTGGTCTAGGAACCAGACTTTGAGGGGTGCCTGGGTGGCTCAGTCATTAAAGTGTCTGCCTTCGGCTCAGAGCGTGATCCTGGCGTTCTGGGATCGAGCCCCACATCAGGCTCCTCCGCTGGGAGCCTGCCTCTTCCTCTCCCACTCCCCCTGCTTGTGTTCCCTCTCTTGCTGGCTGTCTCTCTCTGTCAAATAAATAAATAAGGTCTTTAAAAAAAAAAAAAAAGGAACCAGACTTTGAGAACCATTTATGTGCTCTGTAATATAAGGTCCAGAAATCGAATTTTTTTTTTCTGTTTATCACCACATAGGGACATTTTTCCATGTCATTGCATAAGGATCTATGCACGTTGTATTTCCTCAAATGGAAACCATCATTTTATCAGTCTCCTGTATGTAGATGGACTTCTAGTTTTTCCAGTTTCTTATTTCATAAATAGTATTTCAGTCACTATTCCTGAACTATATAACATGTTTGCAGTTTGTGATAGCTCTATAAGGGTAAATTCCTGGGGAACAAATGAACCAGCTACATAAAAGAGTATAGTAATTTTATAATTTGATAGGTATTGCAAAATTGCACTTTAGGAAAAGTTGTACCAGTTTATACTCAGGCAACAGAGGAAATGCTTATTTCCCCACATTCTTAGTGTTTATTTTTCCCAGTCTGATAGTCTGTTTGACTATTTGGGTCTCATTTTACATTCCTTTGGTCACTTTTGTTTTCCCTTTTAGTTTTTGTCCTTTATATTTTCCCTTTCCTAAGGTAATTAACATTTTGGTCCATGTTTTCTTCCAGGATTCTTGGTTTTACTATTTATATTTAGAACTTTTATCTATTTTGCTGTGAGGATTCCAGCTTTCTCACTACCGCCAATAGCTAGTATGTATCCTGTGGGTGGGGGTTAGGTTCTGAGCACACTGCAGCCCAGACAGTGGATATCCTGTCTCTGTAACTACTTGACAGACTTTGATAGTGGCTTTTGGTAGGCTTTCCATCTTTAAGAACTTGAACCAGCATGCTCTTAGTAATTCTTTAAATTGTGGAAATAATCTTCCAGTTCTTATACTCTGATGTGCATCCCTTTAGTTAAAATAATGCTAATTATTTTTAAATGGTAGTATGTATCAACTCCATTTAGTAAATGATATCTTCTCTTCCTTCCATGGAGGTCCTAAGTTATTTTATAAGAAAAATTGTGAAAGGGGTTGCAAGTTGAGCTATTTAGTTGGTGGTTACCCTTCTTAGAAAGTTTGAAATATATCACCAGCACCAACTTTCAACTGCTCTTAAAACTGATAGAGTCCATGCACAGTGTAACATGCTATAGCGAGAGCCAGGATCGAAAATATCAAGCAATATTGGATTAAAGGGGGGCTTAGAGACTACTGTATTCTCTTACTGTGCTAAGTGATTTGATGTATATGTTGGAATGTTATACAGTAGTGACCAAGGTAAAGTCTTCCTTCTGAAAGTTTCTCTTATCAACAAGGCTTTTTCCACCATCTCTGCTACTTCTTTCTTGGGCAAGATGTTAAAAAAAAAAACACACACACACATAATACTTATGTGCAATGATTTTTCAGGTTTTTAAACTTAGGGGAAAAAAACAAAACACAAAACAAGGGGTGTCTGGCTGGCTCAGTTGGTGGAGCATGTGACTCTTGATCTCCAGGTTATGAGTTCAAGCCCCATGTTGGGTGTAGAGATTACTTAAAAAAATAAAATATTTTAAACAAAAACAAAACAAAACTTAATTTTCTTTTAAATTGCATCCAAACCAATTTATTGTTGCTTTCTTTTTTTTTTTTAAAGATTGAAATCATGGCAGGTCCAGAAACTGATGCCCAATTCCAGTTCACGGGTATAAAAAAATATTTCAACTCTTATACTCTCACAGGTAGAAGGAATGTAAGTATTAATGATACCTTTAAGCAGTTCCGTTTTAGAATAATGTAAGTGGCAAAAGCTCTTGTTTACTTTCTCCTTTCTTTTTCAGTGTGTACTGGCCACATATGGAGGCATTGCTTTGATGATCTTATACTTCAAGTTAAGGTCTAAAAAAACACCAGCTGTGAAAGCAACATAAACGGTAAGGAATTGACATTTAAGTTTATAACAGCCATTTTGTTGTTAGGGCTTTTTCCCTCACTATAGAAGTAAGTTGTCATTGTGCAAAGTTACATATGAGAGGAAAATATTGTTCATATCCCGTTACCCTGACAATTTTTGTTAACATTTTGTTATGGCTCTTTTTTTATATTTTTTTATTTGGTTTCCAGTGGCTATGAGTCATGTCTGTAATACTGTCTTATAACAAATATTTTCTCTATTATTTGAATGTATGAGTATTTATGGATATATGATTTTTATGTTTCCTATTAGGATTTTTTAAACATAAATAACATTGCATTGAACACTTTGAGCATGATGTGTTGTCTATATGATTGTTTTAGGCTTAAGTGCTTTCCCCAAGGGTTATGGGGCACCCAGTTTTAAGAAGGTGTCTCTTTTGCCCTAGCCAATGTTGAATAATCAGTTTCTGATCTTTGCTCATTTGATGAGTGAAAATGTCTCTTTTTGATGAAGTTATGCATTTTCTCCATTTGCTTACCGTTTGTATTTTTCTTAACATTCCCTTTATGTTTTTCTCTTAACAACTGAGTCTTTCTCTTTGTGAACACCTTATTTCTCTTACATAAGCCCTTTATGTAATAATTATTAACCAAACTTTTAAAAACATTGCAAATATAGCTTATTTTTTGCTAGTTTCAAATTCTTATATATGCAATTTTATATTTTCCTTAAATTCGCATAGATTTCATTTTCTTCTCATGGCACACCACAGTCTCCATTTGCCCATGCTTAAGTGAATAAATATTTGTTTTGGTAGTAGATGATGTGCAGAAAATCCAAAACCCAGATCTTTATCTACTGTAGCTCTCCACAGAAAATTTTTCCTCTGCTCTTAAAAGCTTTTCCAATCTCAAAACTATTAACTAAGCCTGCATACCCCAGAATGCAGTGGTCCATGACTTATTCCTGACAAACAGGTAGTTTTTGCCCAGTTTCCTGTATTAGGTACCTCCCAGCTTTGGGGAGAGTGGTAGTATCCCCATTATAAAAATGGAGAAATTTTATCTCTGCTATGTTTACTGTTTAAAATGTTACTTTGGGGGTGCCTGGGTGGCACAGCGGTTAAGCGTCTGCCTTCGGCTCAGGGCGTGATCCTGGCGTTATGGGATCGAGCCCCACATCAGGCTCCTCTGATATGAGCCTGCTTCTTCCTCTCCCACTGCACCTGCTTGTGTTCCCTCTCTTGCTGGCTGTCTCTATCTCTGTCAAATAAATAAATAAAATCTTTAAAAAAAAAAAAAATGTTACTTTGTATACTAGACTTTTCCAGTAGCATACATTCAGGATTATACTGAATTGTTGGCAGCTCTTTTGTTAAAGGTGAAGTGTTAGGTTAAACTCTATTAATCTGAGAAACACCTTCATTTGGGGGTCGTTACTGACTCTGAGAATCTGATGAATTTGCATTCAATTTCAGGGGGTTCGTGGATAGTCCTATACTAGTAATTAGTGAATGTCTTAAAAGTAGAGTTGAACACAATTGTGTCTAAACTGTTTTTGCTTTGTTTATAGGATTTTAACCTGTACCTCATCTGTTAAGTTCCCATGCCTGGAGAAGCTGATGTCAACTCATCATGTGATACTCAATTTGTACAATAAATTATGAACCTGGAAAAGCTGGTTGTCTTTATTTACAAGATATCAAAAATATAAAAACTGTACAAAATGCAACGAAGGCAAAAAACTGGCAGTGACTTGGTCTAAATCTTTTTTAGTTTCCCAAAGCAAGGCTCAGTACTGGAGGTAAGCAACTGAAATGTCTGTCTGACTTCAAGTGTACTAGGTTGTATGTAGCTATTTTAGCTGAAGTAGAACATGGAAGCTAAATTTCTTCACCTGGTTTATAGAGTGTTTGGGTGCACTCAGAATCCAACAGGTACAAAATCAGATGTCAGTGGATGGTTGTACTTCATCTAGTTCTTAGAAAGAAATTGTAGTTCACCCTACCCAGTAATATACATTCCACTAATCATGGGCCAAGCAAAAATGTTAGTGGATCATTTAACATGGTACTTGAGTGCCATACAGTAACTACATTTTTACAGCAGAAACATACATGCTCATAGAATTCTTCAGCTAAAATTCAAGATGGTATTATATTACTCAATTTGAATCTTGAAGCAGGATGAATTATTGAAGTCAATTGATTTCTTTTCTAAACATAATAAATTAAAATAGCATTTGAACAGAAAATGCATAGTTTCCACACAATCCAAAGCACCATAAATGTCCCCTCCACGAACATAATACCTCTTATTCAACTAACGGAAATTAGTTAAATGTGGTTGCTATAGAAACGTGGAACTGTCCTGTTCAGATTTTCCAAGCAGCATCCTTCCAGATCCATATAGACAAAACATTCTTTGTAGCTTAAATATTAATCACTGAGGTATTTGCTTTTAGTCTCCCTTTTTCAAACAGTAGCTTCCAAAAGGTCTTTAATACCGATGATTTATTGCGGACTATAAGCTCCTGCAGCTAGAACCAAGTTTCTTCGAGTAAAATGGAGGTGTACAACTGGCGTTGATTTGGTCATATATGTTCCCAACAATAACTCCTGTGAATTCTCAGGTAAATTTATATGCCCAGTGGCTGTAGTAAAGTCATCGGTCTCTAAATCCTCAAATGCTTTGACAGCATCCCACAACCGGACTGTATTATCCATTGAACCTAAGGGGAAGTCAAAGGAAACCATTTAGCAGCATCTACCATATTTAGATTTTGACATTTTGTCAGGTATACTTCATATATTTACTGTATGTTTCTGGTAAAAAAAAAATCTAAACTTGATGAATAAGCTCTTCCTTCTAAAGGACCATTTCAAGCAGTTTCACCTGAGAAGTCAACATATATGTCAGGGGATACCCTGGAATCATGGCTAAGAGAAGCAAAACCTAACAACAGTCAACACTGAGTGTTTCATTTTAACACCATTTACCCTTTATCACAAAGCCATTTCTAGTCATTTACCTGATGCCAAAATTTCACCATCTCTACTGAACCTAAGTGAACAGACTGTATCAGTGTGGCCTTTTAATTCTCCAACCATCAAACCATGTCCAATATCCCAAAGGAGTACTCTGCCATCCGTTGCTCCTGTAGCCAGGAATCTCCCATTGGGAGAAAATGTCAAGGAATGAATTGGTCCCTAGAAAAGAAGTCCAGGGAAAGAATCAAAAGTGGGTTAAAAATACCTAAGAAAGTAAAAGAAAGCTAGGATTTTAAAGCTTAGTGGGATGAATAGTTTCTTTAAAATGTGTTCCTGGTTAATTTTTATAATATTTTTATCTCAAAAACAACCTTGTGTGCCATGATAATGAAGGTACAAAATACCTTGTGTCCAGTGAATATTCTTACACAGTTCCCATTCAGGACATCCCAGAGCCGCACAGTTCTGTCTGCAGAGCCCGTAGCAACATAATTAGAATTCGGATGGAATCTGGTACAATTCACATCAGCAAGATGCCCGGCAAATATTCTTAAAGGCTGATAGTGGTCTGTAGCCCATAGCCTTTTAAAAAATGCATTGAAAGGGGAAAAAATGGTAATAGTTAACTGCCAAAATTCTAAAATAAATACAGAAACACCCACATGAAACATTAGCTCCAAATAGGTACCCCCTTCACCGGCTACCTGAGGGAAAGAAAATGGAATGATTGAGATGAAATAACATTCTTAAGGAAAACGGAATGATTGAGATGAAATAACATTCTTAAGGAAAACTAAGTTGATCTAGTACAAAAAATTTTTAATTCTCTAGTTCTCTGTATGCACCCCCCTTTTCTACCCCAATTCCTAGTCTAACCCATAGAAAAGTATTTTTCGCTAGTTTTGGCCACCCCAAAATTAGTTTCTAACCTTAGTTACCTCATCCTGAACTTTGAAGGAGATCACAAGAACACACTAGCAGTGCTCATAGTGTTAGTGAAACTCTAACTGGTGGGAGGGGCTGGAAGCATGTTAAATAGCTTGAGGAGAAAAAAAGGACTCTTGATATGGACATAACTGCAGACATAGTAATACTCCCCAAATTCATTTTCAAACAAGGAGCTATAAATGCCGACATTCTCAAAAAGTTGATCCCAAATAATAGAAGTGAAAATGAGTTTGGAGCTTGTAATTCCCCAAAAAGAAACCATTCTGCCAGTCATAAGATCACAATGTTCTTACCGAGCTACTCGATCATGGCCCCCTGACACAAAATAATATCCATATGGAGAAAACTGTGTGTCCCATACTGGGTAGTTGTGTCCTTTATATCCCACCAAGCAAGTAAAAGTTTGAAGACTCCACAATCTAACAGTTCCATCTTCTGAAGAGGAAAGCAAGTAGTTCCTGAGAGAAGAGAAGGTAATATATTTCATTCCCAGAATAACTTAGTTACTTGTCCAATTTCTCTGTACATTTGAGTATGTTAAATATAGCCAACTTGAGATGCTACAGCTTTTACTTTATACATGAAACTCACAGTAGATAACAAAAGTTGAAAAGTACTAACCAAACTAATGTTAGCTCTAACACTCTACATCTACTGAGCACCTACTGAGGTTAGATTCTTTTTTTTTTAAGATTTTATCTATTTACTTGACAGAGGAAGCACACAAGCAGGGGGAGAGGCAGGCTCCCCAGTGAGCAAGGAGCCCAATATGGGATCGATCCCAGGACCCTACGATCATGATCTAAACCGACTAAGCCATCCAGGTGCCCTGAGGTCAGATTATTTTTTAAAGTACATTGGAAAGGGGCGCCTGGGTGGCGCAGTTATTAAGCATCTGCCTTCGGCTCAGGGTGTGATTCCGGCGTTCTGGGATGGAGCCCCACATCAGGCTCCTCCGCTAGGAGCCTGCTTCTTCCTCTCCCACTCCCCCTGCTTGTGTTCCCTCTCTCATTGGCTGTCTCTCTCTGTCAAATCAATAAATAAAATCTTTTTAAAAAAATAAAATAGGGGCGCCTGGGTGGCACAGCGGTTGGGCGTCTGCCTTCGGCTCAGGGCGTGATCCCGGCGTTACGAGATCGAGCCCCACATCAGGCTCCTCCGCTATGAGCCTGCTTCTTCCTCTCCCACTCCCCCTGCTTGTGTTCCCTCTCTCGCTGGCTGTCTCTATCTCTGTTGAATAAATAAATAAATAAATCTTTAAAAAAAATAAAATAAAATAAAAATAAAAAAATAAAATAAAATAAAATAAAATAAATAAAGTACATTGGAAAAATCATACTTCTTATAAAAAATTATACCAAAGGGTACCAACAAAAAGTTGGCCAAAAAGGTCAATTGAGGAAAGCTAAGAAATCTGATACGTCACTCAAAACTCAACAGTTTTTTACTTTAAAATGGAAATGTTCTTTTCCTCTCTCACTTGCATAAGCATTTAAAAGGAAATGTCTTTTTGACCAAAAAAAACAAAAACAAAAAAACACTAAAGATATGTAAGTAATACTTCACCTTCCTCACAGATAAACACAAAAGCTGAATCGCTTAAACTACCATGGTTTTCACTGAAATTTGAGGGTTCCCTCAAGTAAATATGTACCATCTGGCTAAACCCTATCAAAGTTTCACTCTCAAGACTTCATAAAGATGAAAATGTTGATGGACTGAAAGCTATTACCCAAATAAGATACAAATGGTTATTATGAATATAAAATTCCCTCCCATTTCTACAGAATGTTAGAGATCATGAAAAATAAGCAAATACCTATTTGTGGGTTTCAAATTCCCTTTTCAGTATCCTCTTAGTTCTTTTGATTATACAAAATCTTCAACTGATAGCTAACATGCTTTTAATATCAGGAATCTGTTCGGAATTTGGAGATGATGGAATATAGCAGTAGCCACAAACCCAAGGCAGGAACCCAAAGAACCAATTCAGCCCCTATCAGGGTTACACAAAAACTAAAGCTAATTTTTAAAACCAACAAACCCTGAAGCTGTGCATCTTGATTCTATAAATGTGGGTATATATTAAGTTGCTATCTTGTACTCCTGTACCCCAAGATGAATTTAGCAAATGGCAAGATTCTAAAAGATAGTGCATAAGAGGCATCCATGAGATTTTTCTAACAGAATTTTTCCCAACATGTTTCCAGCAGTTAACTTATATATAATCTCAATATAATGCAGAAGTATTTAATTTTTCATTGTATGTTACCTATCCGGACTGAAGCTAGCTCCATAGACAGGCCCGCTGTGACCATACAAAATCTTCAACTCGCTTGCTGTTTTCTCATCCATTATTCTTTCTAAGACATCATCTGATTCTTTGTCTATGAGGCTAAGATCTAAAATGGTCAAAAAATATTGATTTTTTAAAAATACATTCATTTTTTAAAAAGTACATTCATTAGAATATTTCAAGGCAATCACATCATGGTTCAAGAGAACAACTAACATTTGAACAGTCCTCCCACATACCACCCACAGTGTTGATGCTGTGTATGGAATAGGAAACTGAGGTTCAGGATAGTTAACAATTTGCCAGAGTGCACACAGCTGCTCAGTGTCGGAACTACAATTAAAGCTCAAAGTAACCCACTATATCATAATGTTTGACACAAATGAAAACTATGGAAATATTTAAATTTTTTTTGAAAATATATTACCTTGTTTAATAAATACATTTAGCAAGAAACTTTCTTTGAAGTGAAATCCTAAAACTAGCTCTTTTTAAGCTATTTTTAGAGCTAAAACAAAGTATTCTCCCACTATTTACTTTAAAGGCATTTTTTAAATTCACAGGCAAACGGTCATAAAATTACATGTTTAACCTTATGGAGTTTTCTAGCCCAATCTCCTCATTCTACGGATGAGAAAACTTAGGCCCAGAAAAGTTAAACCAGTCTAGCACCCCAGGCTCCTGATTGCCATTCCAATGCACTTTTCACTTGGGAATGTCATCATTTTGAGTTAAGTAAAATCAAGTGAAATTCTGCTGAGATCACAAACTCTTATGTATACTCCATGGAACCCAGATTGGTGTAAACTAAGGGCAAGCTCACACCCTCACAGGTCATTTCAGTTACCTGCTGCTTGTTTAACACTACGAAGCTTCTTGGGTGTCACAGACCACACTCTAACAGTTGAATCTGCAAAACCTCCAGCAATCAAACTAGAATCATCAGTGACATCCACTGCAGTAAGGCCCTGCCAATAAAAAATAAAAACTTTGTACTGTACAATATGGTCTTGGGGAAAAAATTACATCTTAGAAACTACATAAGGATAACTTTTTCTCATAGGAAAGATTTCATTCTCCTATGAAACCCACTGTTGGAAAGTATTTGAGAACATGTCACCATTCACCCCTTTTGCCCTCCAAATTTAAAGCACATGATATGAAGAAAATGTTAATCATTTTTGTACTTTAGTAAATATATCCTCAGCAGCTTATTACAATCCATAAAGACATACAGAATCCTTAATAAAAAGTATTAAGTTTATATAAATACTTAAGCCAAGTTCAATAGAGATAAACTACAGTTTCCTCCTCCTCAAAGGCTAGCAGAATTCTGATCAGTAAAACAAAGGACACACATAAGCAACATTCAGGCACCTGCAAGTTGCTAAAGGTCTTTTCAACATTGCCTTCTATCTATTCCAAGCAGTGTCCAATTATCCTTTCCTAACTTCTGTCTTTAAGCTATATTTACATCAAGAGTTTAAAAAAAGAGAACTCCATCTCAGTTAACACATCTAAATTTCTTTTAGTGGTAAGTCACCATTTTACAAGACTCTCCAGGCAGAAATTGCACAATTATCTTACCAACCTGGTAAGCATTGAGGAATGTATAGAAACAAATGGAGGGTAAACAGTCTGGCCCAAGGCGTACTCGTTTGGTGGTTTCTTTCATATTCATTATCTTATCCAACTTATCTGAATCTTTCAACTCTGGAAGAGGGATTCTGTGAAAGAAAAACAGACTGAAAATCACTCTATTAAAAAACTGAATTCTCTATAATAACAGTTCATCTTAAACCTCCACACATGTTCCTCTATTTTTTCCTCACCTGTTTTGAGGTGGAGCATTGGGATCTTGCTTTTTGCTTTTGGATCCAATGCTATCTTTTTTAGGCTTCTTCTTTTTAGGTTTTCCTTCTTCATTTTCTCCTTCTTCATCTTCATCATCCAAAGGCACCTCAATTTCTGGCTCTTTTAATAAACCAAAAAATACCTACAAGTCAAAAGAGCCAACATTTTCAAAATTAATATTTCATTCATCGATACATCATTTTCATATCTTGATAGGATGAATCACAATTACAATACAGTAATTTATAGCGGGAAGCAGATTCTGTACTTGTCTACCCGATAGCCAATCTCCCCTTCTTCCTTACTAACAGAACCCTGATTTTGTTGGAGCAGCAATACGCTCAGTTAAATCACTTCTGTTCCCAGACTCCCTTGCAGCTAGGAATAGCCATATAATGCCATTCTGGCCAGCAGATGTACCCACAAATATACTGGGTAGGGTTTTAGGGAAAAAATACTGTTTTCCTGATAGAGAGATTTAGCAGGCATATGCCTTTTGTCCTCCCCCTTCTGCCTATGAGCACAAGGAAGAAAGCCACATTCTGTAGATGATGGAGGAGAAACTAGAAGGAGCCAGGCTCCTTGATGGCATTGTGGAGCTCTTATGCCAGAGCAAGAGGGCTTTCCTCTGCAATTCATCATATGTATGCAAAATCCCTTATTTGTTTCAGCCACTGTAGTCAGGGTTCTGTTAAATGCAACCATTCCCAAATTCTCACTAATTTACACATCATCCTTAGAACATGAAACTTAGTATACAGGGTACAGTTATTCCCAAACTAGCTATAAGAAAAATGTGTAAATTATGTAGATGGAAATGCTACAGTTTTTCATAATCTGCATTATATAGTTCTTAGGTTTATTCCCATACCTTTGATTTGTTTGCCTCTCGTTTAGCCTCTCCTGCCAAACTTCCCACCATCGCATCTATCTGTTGCTTACTACGCGGCATCCCATCAAAGATGTCAATGTAGAGGTGCTCCTGAACTATGTTCCATATCTGATTGTTCTGTTTCTCCTGAAGATGCCTCTTCAAGAGTTGGTACGAGTCACGGGAAATACGCAGAACAAATTTACTTGTTCGAAAATCCAACATGGTCTCATTCCCTTTCATGTGTTCCTTTTTGGTAAGACTAGATAATACTCGTAGGTCATCCTGGTAATAACATTCCTGATCTCCATGGAACCTGTTTCAGTGATTTTAAAAAGTCATTTTTCAATGTAATCATTAAGGGATCTGCTCTCCCCCATATATTTATAAACATCCCAGAATATTTTCAACGTAGCAGTCTGAATAATCCTAGACTAAGCTACAGGATCAGAAGTAACTCATTTCAGAAGTAAATCATTTCAAAATGATTACAATTCAGTTTCTGAATTCATCCTGAAATTTAAAAATTTAATTCCCTAATGAAATGTATCATTAACATTTAAGAGAATTTGAAGTAAATACCATAAGTGAATGAAAGATATCCACCACTGGTAGACATTTGAATTAGAATTTCTGCTTTACTGAATTTTATGTTCTCTCAAAACCCACTTTTAAAAACTTTTTATTATGGAAAGTTTCAAACATATACAAAAGTAGAAACTAGTATAATTAACTCAATGACCCTATCACCCAGCCTCTTAACAATAATCAATACATGGCATTCTCATAAAACCCCCCATTTTCAATGACTTCTTATACTCTTAATACCAGACATTTATTAAACATCAGTATGATAATATGACTAAAGGACAAACAAATATTTATACCAAAGAATGAACACTTCCATTTACTCACCATTACCAAAGGTAATTAAGTAAAGCTTTCAGCCTTGGTGACAATTTGTAAATTTACATGTACTTTTGTTTCTATAAATCTTAATTTTCCTGATAAAGTAAAATTAAAGATCACATATTTGGCACTCACTAAGAGCAGCAAACAATGCAAAAACATTTAGAAAACAATGACTAAACATAAGATATTAGGGCTCTAGCTCTGATACACAGCCAATAGATGCCTAAACTTTTACCCATGTTACCCTTTTATGATTCATCAAGACATGAACTAAGGGTTTCTGTCCAAGATTTCAATAAAATTAGAAATCTCAGCCTCTTGGTGTTCAGATCAGTCACTGCCCATAACCTCATCTGAGCATGGTGTCTGGGCAAGGGCTGAGATTGTCCATAACAAGATTGTCCATAACAGAGTCCCCCAGGATATTCTAGCTTCCTATGTGAGGAGATGGCTATCTCATGAGACTGGGAGAGAAAGAGGTTTTTTTGATGACAATACTGGAAGAAAAATTAGGTTAGAGTAGAAGCTCTGTCATCAGCCTTTGCTAATTTTTTCAAAAATGCTGAGCTACAGAACATTTGCTTTATAAACCTTCTATTAGGCATCATACAATAATGAATGGACATAATGGCATAGAAGCTAAGTGTCCCAAGTTCTATTATTCCTGTATTACCACTAGTGTGTTATCTGACAAATGCTGGCTTTGGGGTCTATTGCTTGTACTAAAAGGTTCTCATTCAAACTGTTAAGTACTGCTTTCTTTTTAACCACTCCTTTCTTTGGCTTCTATAACTCAATACCTTCCTGGTTTTCTTCCTACTTCTCTGACCTCTCCTTGCATACCTCTTCTACTTGGCCATCTCTTCTACTCTTTTTCTATCTCTTCTACTCCAAATATTGGAGTTCCTCAAGACCCAGGTCTAGCCCTCTCATTGACTTATTTCATAACCCCCACCCCCACCCCCACCCCAGACAATCTCATCCATATCCATCAATACTACACACAACTCCAATTTACGGCTCCAGTCCCTACATCTCTTTGGAGCTCCAGAGCCTTATACATCATTCACCTATCAACTTGGTATCTCTTAAATGAGTCAAAGGCATATTCAAATCTGAAGTCAGGATTACTCCACAACCTGACAAACCAGGTCCTCTTCCAGGGTTTTCTATCTTAGTGAAGGGCACTCCCCCATCCAGATGGGGGAGCCAGAAACCTAAGGGTTACCAATAATACCTTCATCTCCTTCACCTCCACATCCAATCCATCACCAACTGCCTCACCAATATGTCTACTTACCTTCACGAACACTACTGCACCCTAGTCCAGTGTTCCTCAACAGAACACTTTGGGGCAGAACAATTCTTTGCTAAGTGAGACTACCGGCACATATTAGAACATTTGGCATCCCTAAGCCACCTCCTCTTCCCCACCCTAGTCATTATGACAACCAAAACACCTCTACACATTTTCAAATGGCCCAGAGGAAGCAGGAGTAATATTATCCCCAGCTGAGGAACCACTACCATAACCTCCCAAACCAGTCACTCTAAAGTCACTCTGTTTCCCCCCGACACCATCTATTTTCCCGACTGCATAAAGGTCCTTTCAAAATGCAAATTGGGGTGCCTGGCTCCTCAGATGGTAGAGCATACAACTCTTGATCTTAGGGTTGTGAGTTCCAGCCCCACGCTGGGTGAAGAGATTTTAAAAAAATAAAATAAAATAAATGCAAATCTAATAATGACATAATTCTTCAATGACTTCTGTAGCAGACACCCCACTGTCCCCAAACATCCATTTTTTTCTTTCTTCTTCCACAACAGAATACCTGAATATTAACTGAGCACATAAACACCTAGGCAAAGGCCACACTTCCTACCTCCCCTGTAGGTAATTGTAGCCGTTGCCTAACAACATAAAAAAAAGGAAGAGGTGTGTGCAACTTTGAGGAAGGATGTGTGCCCTCCCAGCTGACTCTAACACTGATGTGATTGCTCAGAGCCAAAGAGTCATCTTGTGCCACCAGAGGAAGCTGCATGACAAGGATGGAAGAGCATCAAGATGGAGAGAGTCTAGGTCCCTGGTAATCACAGACTCCATACTAGTCCTGGACTGCCTAACCTTTATGAGAGAGAAATAAACTTTTATCATATTTAAGCCTCTACTGTTTGGGTTTTCAGTCACTCTCAGTCTAATCTAATCCTAACACAACTCCCTATTGCTCTTAGGATAAAAACAAAAATTAAACTTTTATTTATGCCATTATTGTTGGAGTTTTCAGTGAATCTCAGCCAAATCTAATACTACCCAATACAACACACTACTGCTCTCAGGATAAACAAAGACCCTCAACATGGCCCAAGAACCTGCCAGCTCCAGGCCAGCTTTGACCCCACACTCTGCTCCAGCCACACTGGCCTTCTTTCATCTCTGTACCTAGCACAATCCCTCCCACCAGAGGCGTCACACATGCTTTTTCCTCTTCTCTTCATTTGATTACCTCCTACCCAATCTTCAGATCTTACCTCAAGCATCACTTCCTCCGGGAACCTTCCCTGACTTCTCCAACTAGATCAAACTCCCTCTTTTTAGGTTCTCCTAGCATCAGGTACCTCTCCTTCATGAAATACTTTCTGAGTTACAATCTTACATTTATGTGGTTACAGATGGGTATATACATTATATATATGTGCTATATATATATAATATATATAAAATTCACATACTTCTCAAAAAATGATTTTGCTTCATTCTCATGTTGATTGTAGACTAGTTCCAAGTACATGTGTACAAACAGAGGATAAAAGAGTTGGGATAACTCTGCCCGATGGCAGTCCAAGGAACATTCAATGAAGTGTTTCAGTCCACTATAGTATTCTTCATACATTGTGGGGTCTCCTTGTTGGTTGTAGGCTGACAGCACAGCACTGACATCCGGCTGGTCTTCTACAGCTACACTTCCAACTGTTTAAAAAATGAAGAACAACTTTCAAAAAATGACCTGATACATACCAAGCGACTCAGGTTGTTTTGCTAAGGTCCAGAGGTAAACTGTTTCTCTGATGTTTGTCCCTCTCCTCTCAAAGTCTCTTCCCCAAAACAGTCATACAATCATTCAATGGGATTTTCACTTTGTTTCAGTCACCTATCCAAAACTCCTTCAGCTTGCCCGTACCTTAAAATAAAATTTTCAGGTCAGTAACAAAAAGGTTCACTATTTTTCCTGCAGCTACCTCAAAGACAAATTTCATAAAACACGATATGTGCAAATCAAACAACTACATCAATCTTCTCTCAAGGCTCAGTGTAAATGGCACCCACCACCACCAGGACATGCCCTGAAGTAACATTCCCAGCTCTCTGAGCTACCTAAGTATTTTGTAACTTTCCTGCAACACATCCTATCCTGTAGGATATGTGTACATCTATCACTCCTTATAAAATGCAAGCATTTCAAGGGTGGGAAGGACAATCCTTATTTGTTTCCAAAAGATAACTCAATTTATATGCTTAAAATAATTTTCATAAATATCATTCCAAGGCAGAAAACATGAGCATTTATTTGTAATACAGCAATACGAAACAATGATACACCTGTCTGTCTAATCAGAGTTTGATTGTTGGAAAATTTTAAGTCGCAATTATAACTGCTATGCTCTTCACTGCACAAATGTTTCAAGTTCTTTTGGTTACTCTGATGGCCTCTTTTCCTTCTTACTGGTTTCTGAATTACAATAGGTCAAGTTTCTGAAGAGATGAGAGATTACAGAAAAATAACCAACATAATTCATCCATCTTATAGTTCATTCACAAAGTTCAGCATTCAGAAAAGATTCCTCTCAATTACATTTTTGCACATTTCTATTTATGGGATATAATGCTACATACTGATACTTCACTTCTGGCAATGCTGCAAAGATTAGGTCTCATAAATACAGATTAATTTGGCTAGAGGCTCTGCACTAGATAACTTAATTCAATAAACGTTTATTATCAGCTCAGGAACACCTTTGAGACCTCATATTGTTTATGAATTTTACTGCATGGACTTTGCAACTACAGTTGCTAGGAAAAGGCTGGGGAGGGAGGTCTCAAGTGTTAAGTGTTAGATGCTAGGCATAAACTTATCAGTACCTGCCATTTTATATATATGATATATGAGCCTCACAATAACCTATTTAAGGGGGGGGGCCCTTAACCTCAGAAAGAATCAGCATCACAAAAGTAAAAGCAACAGACGCAGAGTCTGAACCCAGGTCTGTCCAAAGCCTACTCCTAAATGAAATGATTCTCAACCTTTGCCATACATCAATACCCCTTGGAAGCCTATATTCAAAAATGGAGATTCCTAGACTCCACCTCTACATGATCTGATTCTCTAAGTCTAAAGTGACGCCCAGAAATCTGCATTCCCCAAAAGGTTTAACACTACCGATAGGTAACCTATATTTTGCGAAATACTGGCTACACTATGTTCCATCACTCTCTGGCTGTTTGGTCCGAAGCAAGTCCCTTGACCTTTCCGAGTCCGTTTTCTCATCTCTAAAATAGAGGTAATGTCTAGCTCACAGTGGAATTGTGAGAATTAGGAAATGTATTTTTAACAGAACTGTATAAATATTGTTAGTGTTAATGCAGACCTGCCAAGGCTCAAGAACCCAAAAAAGAAGAAAGGGACCAAAAGGCTGAAGGTCCCCGCCTCTCCGAGCCCACCCTCTCCAGACATCCCTCTGCTCAACAGCTCTCCTCAGCCTCTCACTGGAACTGACAGCTTGGAAGAGGGTTTGACTGCGCAGCCGGCGCACTAGAGAAAGGGGCGGGCATGTGGCCCTAGAGGCGGGCCCAGGAAATTCAAAACAAGCCCGCAGAGGTGCAGGCCTGCCAGCCTCTGCCTTCCCGGCTTGCTCCCTTTCGTGCCCTGCCTCCCCGGGACTCCGCGGCTCACCTTTCCCCGGAGCCGCAGGACCTGTCGCTAAGCCCGAGACGGCGGCGGCCCCCGAAGCGCCGGTGCCCGGAGGGTCAGGGGCCGCGGGGCCGGGGGCCGAGGCTGTGACCCGGCTGAGAAGCGCGCTAGCCGCCTCTGTACCGGCGCCGTCCGCCTCTCCCGGGGCTCCGGTGCCCGCCACTGCCTCCTCCAACAGCCGGGCCTCACGGCGCAGCGCCTCTTCGGCCTCGCGGAGGTTGCTCTGCCGCAGGAACTGCAGCACGGCCAGCAGAGTCTGTCGGTCGTGGGGAGCGCCGGCCTCCGCAGCAGCGGCGGGCACCGGGGCCGCCCCCGCCGGAGCAACGGCGGAGACAGCCACCGAGGGTTTGGGGGTCCCACCATCCCCGCCGGCCGACGACGCCGCCGCCGCAACGTTCCCGCCGCCGCCGTTGGGGCCGTTGTTGGTAGTGCCGCCGCCACCCTCGCCAGCGCCGTCCCCCGCCTGCGGAGGTAGCAGCGTCGGCGGTACCTCCGGCTCTAACTTGACCGCCACCTCCGTCTGCTCCTCCGCCAGCGCCGCCATCTTGCGGCTGAGCCACCTCGCGCCGTCAAGCGTGATTGCGTTTTCGCCACATGGAGGGCGGGGAGGAGCCTTTTACGACAGCTTGGGAAGGTAATATACGGCAGTAGGAGGGGCGAGAGAGAAGGAGAAAAAGAATAGGAGCAAGAGCAACTTTCAAAAGTGAGTGACGGAAAGGCAGGAAGTGGGAGGTGGCGACCGCCTGTAACATTTGACTGTAATAATTACCGTTTATTGAAGACTCGCTATTTTGGGGCACTGTGAGGGACATTCTACATTTTATGACCTCCTTTAATTCAACAATCTTATAAAACAGTATTATCCTGTCTTTACAGGTGGCTCAACCGAGACCTAAAGAGGTTAAACAACTTGCCAAAATCACGCAAGAAGAAAGTGAAAGTGAAAAATTCGAATCCAGGTCTCTAACTCAAAAGCATATCCCATAGCCAGAAGGAGGCTTCTGAGATACTGGTAATGTTTTATATTTTGATCTGGGTGGTGGTGACTTTTTTTTTTTTTTTTTTTTTTGCAGTTTTTACCTTCATAAAAATCAAGCTACACGCTTAAGTTTTGTGAATTTTACAGCATGTATAATTCAATAAAAAGTTTTTAAGTACCTAAATTTTGCCATTGTGAAATGCGTACATTCTGTATTCGTGCTATGTTATCCTTTATTACAGATAAACTGCGTATTAATTGTATATTTTTAAAAATAGTATGTGCCATTTTGGAATACGTTTCATTGGTTATAAAACTCTGCTGCATATTTTATTTCATTTGAATCTCAAAATTCTGGGGATAGGTGCAAACAAGAAAAGTGAGTCTGGGGAGTTGGGAAGATCTAGCATAGTTATTCCTGTGGATGGTTTTTAAGTCCTTCTAGTTTCTTTCAACCCTGTGTAGTAGCTGAATGACCTGGATCACTTTACTTAACTCAAGTTGCCCAATTTCTAAAATAGAGATGATAATAGTACCTACCTCACAGAGTTGTGTAAGGATTAAATGAGATAGTGTATATATGATACCTAACACATAATAAATAGCTGTTGGTTATTTTTCCTTTGCCATAAAAGCTGTTCTGTAAATGTTTGATAAAATCCAGTTACAATGTTCAAGGTGATCTCAAGACTGGAATATGAAGCTAATCTAACTGGATATCTAAAATAAGATAATGGAACATAGTGGAAGTGGGGGGGAGTGGAAGGTGACTAAGAATTGGTTAGCATTTTTTTTTTAAGATTTTATTTTTTTAAGTAATCTCTACACCCAGTGTGGGGCTTGAACTCACAACCCCAAGATCAAGAGTTGCACGCTCCATCAACTAAGCCATCCAGGTGCCTTTGTTTGTTTGTTTGTTTGAAGAAGACTTGCTTAGCATTTTTAGCATTTACCCAACACTGATCAATAGAGAACCTGAATCTCATGTGCACGCTTATGAGGTGGGGAGAATTTGTCCTTTTCCTTAGGATCATTGAACTAATTTTTCTGATTCAGTATTTACTAAATAAATTGATAATTGGTAAATATTGAGCACTTAGATGAGAGATGCCAGGAATAACAAGCTTAGGCATGTTTCTTATTCCCTGGAAAGTTGTTTTATGCCCTTACAAATAGCAAATTAACATTCTGATGCACATATTATTCTTAAGAATCAGATCCTGGGAACTGGATCCGCCTCTACACCTGAAGCCCAGATACTGGGACTCACAAAAGAACAGCCACCCCCTTTCCCTCTTTCACCTTCCTTTGTTTCTTAAGTTACAAAAAGTCTGGGTTGGTACGTCAGACAAGGTTACTTATTCCAAGTGCAATTGTTTTCCTGTTATACCACAGTAGAGATGAGTATACTGAATAACTGCAAGGCCCGCTTTTAATTGTTGTTTCTCTTGTCCCCTTCTTTTCTAATCCCTACTCCCATTTTCTTTCTGCTCTCTTCTTAGGATGTTCCAAGGAGTCTAGTATCAATCTGTATCATTTTCCTTTACAGGAGAGCTGCTCTTTCTCTCTGGATGTTTCTCTTTCTTTTCAATGTCCTTTCATTTTACTTTAATGTATCTAGGATTAGATTTTTCGTGTCTATCCTGATTGGCCCTTTATGCACCCATTCAATCTGAGTTGTTGTTTTTTTTTTAATTCTGGGAATTTAGAAGCATTATATCTACAAATATTTTCTCCCTTCTATTTTTCCCCTTCTTATATTCTTGGGTTTTTTTTTTTTAAGATTTTTATTTATTCATTGAGAGAGAGAGAGTGCGCACAAGCACGGGGATGGAGAGAGGGAGAGGGAGAAGCAGACTCTCCGCCGAGCAGGGAGTCCAATGCGGGACTCAATCCCAGGACCCTGGGATCATGACCTGAGCTGAAGGCAGATGCTTAACAGACTGAGCCACCCAGGCACCCCTCTTTTTGTATTCTTATAACACAGATATTGATACTTACACTTCTGTGTTCTAGGTCTGCTTTCATATTTTCATGTTTACCCCATCCTAAAACCTTCTAGAAGGGTTCCTCTACCTGATTTTTCAGTGAAATCATTCATTCTCAGCCTGGATCCATATTGCTACATAACCCGTTATTAAGTCATTTACTTCAACCATTATATTTTCCATAGTATTTTGAATTGGTTCTTCATGATTGATTATCCCGCTTTAACCCAGTTGGGAGATTTTGTCCCCCTCTGGGGACATCTGGCAATATCTGGAGACACTTTTGGTTGTTACATCTCAGGGTGGTGCTTCTGACATCTAACTGGTAGAAGCCAGGAATGCTACTAAACTTCCCACAATGCACAGGACAACCCCATTCCACCACAAGAACTATCTGGCCCAAAATGTCAACAGTGCCCAAATCAAGAACCCATGATATAATCAATATGAACTCTTTTCTTTTTGGGGATGTGTATTTATTTAAATTATCTTTTCATCTGATGCTGCTTTTAATCTGTTATCCCTCCTATATCTCGTTACTTTTCTCTATGAATTTCTATTTCACTGAAGGTATCAGCTCCTTGGCTAATATGTATACCCAGGGGAGAGGCTTGGGATTTTTATAAATGCCCTTTATCAAATTAAGGAGATTTCTGGGCAGTGGCATACCTTGTATCTCAGTTCTTAAAACCTGTGTAACATTGATTAGGCTTAGATCATGCATATTCAGCTTGAGGATAAACCCAACTGTATGGGACCATTTTATTGATCTCCTTAATCTCCCCAACACTTCCCTTTTTGGTCCTCTAGATAGAAAAGGAGTGGGCTTTAGTTTTCTCACTCTGTTGTGTACTCCCTGAAAATGCAACTGCTGTGGAACCAACAAGCAAGAGGATATACAGTGAAAACAGTAGTGGGGATTCCCCCCTTGCTCTTGGGATCAGTGTTCTCCCCTCAGAGTTTTAGGTGCCTACCTGGCCTCCACTGCTATCCCCCCTCCTTTGCCACTATGCATGTGCCTATGGACGGGTGCGGGAGAGAATGGAAAAATAAAAACAAACTTTGGACTTCCATCACAGTTTATGACTTACAGAGGCCCCCTTTCCTGCACCTCAAACCGTGATAGAGGATTTTTCTTGGAGTTCTCTCTGACCACACCTGGTACACGCTTGTGTTTGAGTCCAGGCCAGGAGATACCAGAGGAAAACAAAATGGGAAATGCAGTGATGGGTCAGTTGTAGTTTGAGTTCCGTTTGCCTTCCCCAACATGCTTCTTACCATTTGCATTCTAGAGTCTATAGATAGCTGTTCCATGCATTCTGTCCAGAGTTTTTACCTGTATTGAGTGGGAAATACAGAGTGAAGCACTAATTATCTTGACCAGAACCCAGTAATTTCAGCCACCTTAGTCTATATGTATTTTAGTTTATATTTTGTCTTATCATTAGAGAGTTTGTACATCTTTTCATATCTTGGAGCTGTTTTGATGTTACTGTGGGAGATTAAGTTTTATCTTTTTCCTCTAATTTTTTAAGTTTTTTCAAATCTGTTTAGCATATTAGTTCTTTATCTGAGATATGTGTTCCAAAGTGGTTTTTTTTTTTTAAGATTTATTTATATATTTGAATGAGAGAGAAAGCATGAGCAGGAGGGGCAGATGGAGAGGAAGAGAGAATCTGAAGCAGATTCCATGCTCAGCACAGAGCCCAACATGGGGCTCCATCTCATGACCCTGAGATCACAACCAAGAGCTAAAACCAAGAATTGGACGCTTAACCAACTGTGCCACCCAGGTGCCCCCAGAAGTGTTTTTTATGAAGTCAAAGTTACCAACTTTTATTTTATTGCATCTGGATTTGGAACCATAGAAAGATTTTCCTTTCACCTAAAGAGAAATTCACCCATGTTTTCCTCTAGAGCCTGTATAGTTTGCAATGAGCTCTCCAATTGATTTGGAACTGCATCTTGTATATGAGGTGAGGTATGAATCTATTTTTTTCATAAGTGTTTCAGAAATCCCACAACTAAAGAAATAAAATCTTTAAGGGGAAAAAAGGGGGGGGGGACACCTGGGTGGCTCAGTCAGTCGAGCATCTGCCTTGGGCTCAGGTCATGATCCCAGGGTGCCTGGATCTAGTCCTGCATCAGGCTCCCTGCTTAGCAGGGAACCTGCTTCTCCCTCTCCCTCTGCCTGCCACTCCCCCTGCTTGTGCTCTCTCTCTTTCTCTGTCTGACAAATAAATAAATAAAATCTTTAAAAAGAAAGAGAGAGAGAGGGAGGGAGGAAGGAGGGAAGGAACGAACAAGTGAACGAACAACTAGAGTGCCTCGTCGCTGGCTCAGTTGGTAAAGCATGTGACTCTTGATCTCACCTTCTCAAGTTTGGCAATTCACTAAAACCATTCACATAACTCAGTTGCAGGTTATACTCAAGGCTAAAGTTTATTGCAGCAAAGGATGCAGAGCCAAGGGGCGCCTGGGTGGCTCAGTCGTTAAGCTAAGTCACTAAGTCGTTAAGTCTGCCTTCAGCTCAGGGCATGATCCCAGAGTCCTGGGATCGAGCCCTGCATCGGGCTCCTCCGCTGGGAGCCTGCTTTTTCCTCTCCCACTCCCCCTGCTTCTGTTCCCTCTCTCGCTGGCTGTCTCTATCTCTGTCAAATAAATAAATAAATATTCTTAAAAAAAAAAAAAAAAAAAGGATGCAGAGCCAAGGCAGTGGGAAGTTGTATATTGGCAAAGTCCAGAGAGGCCAAACAAGGCTTTTGCATCTTTCCCATCCAAGCCCACACAGATATGCTTTCTTTCTACCATCGGAGACAAATGTGATATGCTTCTGCCCAAGGAATCATGTTTGAGTTTTGGGATCTGAGTCAGTTGTGGGAGGGCTAATCATATGAGAGGCCTATCCTGTTACAGAGCCAGCCCTGGCAACCCACATTCAGGACCCCAACAGTGAAATCAGATGCATGCAAATCATCAGTCTTGATGTTTGTGTAAAGCAATCTGACAAGCTGGGACAGCGTGGTCCATTGCTTCAGGTGTACACAGCAAAATCATCAATCACTGACACACACACACGTACACAAGAATACTCTGAAGGCCATATTCCCAGAGGTTGACCAAGGGCCAATCATGGTTCTAGGTTTCCATGAAGACAGGAGACAGTAAGCACCCAGACCTGCTATTTTAACTCTTTCCTCACAAAATGACTAACCAATTTTCCTAAGCACCTTCATGAAAAAATCTAACTTTGCCGCAGTGATTTGAGATGCCCTTTTTATCATATACTGAGGTTCTACATGGACTTGCATCTATTTCTGGGTTTTCTTTTCCATTTCTGGTTTATTTATTCATGTAGTAGTTAGTAATGCAATGTTTTCATTAGAAAGGGTTTATATTGTGCTTGATACTGTAGAACTTGTCCATCCTTGTAGCTTTTCTAGTTTTTTCCTGACCATTCCTGCATGTTTATTTTTCCATATGAAGTTTAGCATCAACATGTCTATCTCCATGAAAGCTTGTTTCTACCCGACTTTTCTTCCTTTGATAATGTCTGTATTCCAACCTTTAACAAATATCATTTTTTCTACAAAAATAGACCACATTACAGAAAGGATGACAAACAAAAGCTACTTTAATCCCAATACTCTAACATAACATGGATATCATTGTGTTTCTGTTTCTTTCTATACAATTGTAATTATATATAGAAATGTATATTTCTATCATGTTAATACGATCTTCATAACCATCATTTTAATAACTGTATAGTATTCTAATGGAGACTAATTTTTTTCATGACTTATTTAATGAAGAATATTTAACTTATGTCCCAATCATGCCATAAACAATGCTAAATACTACTTTTTCATCTATTTATTTCCTTAAGTAGAGACTCCCCGAGTAGGATTGCTAAAAGGTAAAAGGTGTAAACATTTTTCAATCTCTTGATATGTCTTAATAAGTTGCTTTGTTTAAAGTTGTACTAATTAAACTGTCACCAGGAGTAAGAGGACCTGTTTTCACAGCATCCTTATGTTTCATTGTTTACCATGGCTTAAAATAAAATAATTACCACAAGCGTGACCAAAATAGAAATGCTTATACCTGGGGCGCCTGGGTGGCACAGCGGTTAAGCGTCTGCCTTCGGCTCAGGGCGTGATCCTGGCATTATGGGATCGAGCCCCACATCAGGCTCCTCTGCTATGAGCCTGCTTCTTCCTCTCCCACTCCTCCTGCTTGTGTTCCCTCTCTCGCTGGCTGTCTCTATCTCTGTCAAATAAATAAATAAAATCTTTAAAAAAAAAAAAAAAAGAAATGCTTATACCTTCTGACCCACCAACTCCACTGCTAGAATTATGGAAAGAATCATCTGGTGTGTGTGTGTGTAAGGATGTCCACTATAGAATATGGCAGTGTGATACCAGACATCTTTTTTTTTTAAGATTTATTTATTTATTTGAGAGAGGGAAAGAGAGAGAGAGAGGATGCACAGGGGGAGGGAGGGGTAGAGGGAGAGGGAGAGAGAGAATCTCAAGCAGACTCCATGCTGAGTGTGGAGCCTGATGTGGGGCTCCATCCCAAGACCCTGAGATCATGACCTGAGCCAAATTCAAGAGTCGGACACTCAACTGACTGAGCCACCCCGGCTCTCATCTCTACATTTCCTCTTGATGATTCTCCAGCATCTTAAACACAATACATCCAAAAGTGAACTCCACACTGGTTCCTTCCCTGTTTCAGTAATTAGCAAGGCCATCATCCCGGTTTCTTAAGCCAGAAACCAGGCCTCATTAGCTCATATTCAGTCTGCTCCAAGTCCTACTTTGAAATAGCCCTTTATTCTGACAACCTGTCTCCCTCTTCACTGCCATCATCCTGGACCAAACTATGAGCATTCAATCATCTGGATTATTGTAGCAGGCTCCTAAGAGGTCTCCTTACTTCTTTTCTTTTTTTTTTTTTTTTTAAGATTTTATTTATTTACTTGACAGAGAGACAGCCAGAGAGAGAGGGAACACAAGCAGGGGGAGTGGGAGAGGAAGAAGCAGGCTCCCAGTGGGGGAGCCTGATGTGGGGCTCAATCCCAGAACGCTGGGATCACGCCCTGAGCCGAAGGCAGATGCTTAACGACTGCGCCACCCAGGCGCCCCTCAAGATCCTTATTTTAAGGATGCCTGGGTGGCTTAGTAGGTTAAGTATCTGCCTTTGGCTCAGGTCATGATCCCAGAGTCCAGGGATCAAGTTCCACATTGGGCCCCCTGCTCAGCAGGGAATCTGCTTCTCTGCCCCTCCCCTGGCTTGTGCTCTCTCTTTCTCTCTCTTTCACTCTCTCAATTAATTAACTAAAAAAAAAAAAAAAATCCTTATTTTAGTTGCATCTGCAAAAGTCCTTTTTCTAAATAAGAGCATTCACAGAATGCAGATTTGATGTGGCTATCCTTTGGGGGTGCCTTTTTCAGCCTACCACATCCCCTTTTTTCACCCTAGTAGCCACAGTGACCTTTTGAAATATAAATTTATTTAAAATTTTACATGCCTGGGGCACCTGGCTGGATCAGTCTGTAGAACATGCGACTCTTGATCTTGGGGTCCTGAGTTCAAGCCCTACATTGGGGGTGGAGATTACATTAAAGAAATTAAAAAATAAAATCTTTAAAATTTTACATGCCTATAACCTCTCAGTGCCTTCCCCCCTGAGTTATCATAATATGTAAATTCTTTCCCTTGGTTCAAATCTCCTCCCTAACTGGAAGCCTATCTCTTCTACCTCAGCTCCCATTCATCTGTTCACACTTTGCCTAGGCAGCTGTTCCCCTCCACCTCCATCTTCTTACAGTTAATTTCCATTATACCTTCTCTCTCCACAAGTTTGACTACCAACTGGTGTGGTAGTTCACCTTTGATGCTAGCATATTAGTTGTTCTATGGCTGGGGTCAGCAAACTATAGTCAGTGGGCCAAACTTGGCCCACTGCCCTTCTTTATAAATAAACTTTGATTGGCACAAAGTCAGAGTTATTTGTCTATATATTATCTATGGCTGTTTCTGTGCTATAGCAGCAGAGTTGAGTGGCTGCAGCAGAGGGTAAATGGCCCACAAAGCCAAACATATTTACTATATGGAACTTTCCAGAAAAAATTTTGCCGATCTCAGTTCTAGGCTATTGGTTTCCTGTTGAGTGCTCTCAGATCCACTATTTGGTTTCCTCTTTTCTCCAGATAGTCAACTTTCTTCCAGGTGCTGTTGCTGCCTCCTCTAGTAAATTCTTTAAATTTTCAATAACCTGTGGTTGTTTGGTCTATTAAGTGTAATAGGACATGGTGTGACTCGTGGAATAGGCAGCAGACATCAGGCAGCCACTGGTCTTCAGTCATGCCAAATGAGCCCATCCTTATGAAGAGAAGGGGTAATCTCACCCATTTTGAGGGAATTTAAATGACTATCACATTTTTATTTTATGAATATTTATTTCCCCGCTCCTCCAGCTCCTGTGTCTGGGTCAGTGACAGGCCTTGACCCATGAACATGAATCTTCTTGTTCATGATACTCAGCAGGTGCCTATGCCCAGTGATGATTGCAGACTGGATACTTACATCAGCCTCTCTCTCTCTCTTTCTCTTCTCTGCCCTCCCCCTCTCTCCCTGTCCAAATATGCTGTTCTTCATGGAGCAAGATGAGTATGATCCATTTTTACAACACTGGACCCCTGACCCATCTCTTCTGTGGGAGCCTCTGCTTCCTGGGGTGTGTGGTTGGCTGATGCTTTATTCCCTCCCGTGTGAATAGCCTGTAGGACATGACCACTATACTCCACACTGCAAAGCCCTTCTGCCACGTGTGAGCATTTGTAGGACTTGAGTTGAAAAGCTCATAGCCTCCTTTCAGACATGGCTTTGACCTTTTCTGACTCCCGCCAGCTAGAGAGTTTGCCTCAGAATTACAGTACTTCAAGTGGAAGAGCATCATATTTCTCACAGGGGAAAAGTGAAACAAAAACAGCAAACTCTCAGACCTGAGAAATTGTTGCTTGAAGGGCTGATACAGGATATGCAAAAGTTTTCATCTTTCAACTATTGGCTAAATGGTTCTCTACCTCTGTGGACCCAAACTGATCTTAGGGAGATTGTTGGTCCGTTTCAATATCTTCCAGCGGTTTGCCACGGGTTGGTTCCTTTTCTTTCCTCTGTGGGCACTCCTGATAGGGGTCTCAACCGAGAAGACAGGGGTTGCCTCATTGTGCAGAATATCTGGTCTGAATTAAGCTAAACCAACATTTAGGGCCTACTGAGCTATCCATACCCCCACCCCCAGTGACAAAATTTTGCTTTATATACTTTAAAAGATTTCAGAGTGCCTGGGTGGCTCAAGTCAGTTAAGCACCAGACCCTCAGTTTTGGCTCAGGTCATGATCTCAAGGTTATGAGATCAAGCCCTGGGGAGCCTGCTTAATATTCTTTCTCTCCCTCTCCCTCCCCCTCTGTCCTCCTACTCCCTCTTTAAAAAAACAAAAGAGGGGCGCCTGGGTGGCACAGCGGTTAAGCGGTTAAGCGTCTGCCTTCGGCTCAGGGCGTGATCCCGGCGTTCTGGGATCGAGCCCCACATCAGGCTCCTCCGCTATGAGCCTGCTTCTCCCTCTCCCACTCCCCCTGCTTGTGTTCCTTCTCTCGCTGGCTGTCTATCTCTGTCAAATAAATAAATAAAATCATTAAAAAAAATAAAAAAACAAAAGATTTCGGGGCACCTGGGTGGGTCAGATGGTTAAGCATCTGCCTTCAGCTTGGGTCATGATTTCTGAGTCCTGGGATCGAGCCCCACATGGGGCTCCCTGGCAGGGAGTCTACTTCTCCCTCTCCCTCTGCCTCTCCCCCTGTTTATGCTCTTTCTCTGTATCTGTCTGTCTCAGATGAATAAATAAAATCTTAAAAAAAAAAGATTTGAATCTCAGAACTATCAATGGAGACATGTCAGCACACACACATAAACTCTTTATTTTTTTTTTTATTTTTTAAGGACAGGAAGGGGCTATCTAACATTCCTTACACATGATGATGATGTGCACCAGACACGTATCTGTGTGTCCATGAAAGCATATCAGAAAAACTGTGCTTAATCTTTAGTCTCTCTCTCTTGGGTCCAGTGTCATTTTACATTAAGGCTTATTATTATTATTATTATTCAGGAATTATTTCTATTACACAATTTTTATGACCTCTTTTTTTAACTTCCAAGTCTTTGAACATAATTTTGAAAAGAAAAAATAATGGAATCATTTTCCCTAACCATAATGTACTATTGTCATGTTTGCTAGTGTACTCACTTTTTTAAGCTATTACATTTAAGTCTGTGATTCATTTAAGCTAATTTTTGTAGATGGTCAGAGGTAGAGTCCAACTTCATTCTTCTGCATGTGGATATCCAGTTATGCCAGCACGATGTGTTGAAATTCTTGCTCTCTTAGATGTTTGGGGAACTTTGCGAGAAACCAATTGATTACAAATGTGAGGGTTTATTTCTGCACTCTCAGTTCTTTTTTTTTTTTTTAATGATTTTTTATTATATTATGTTAGTCACCATACAGTACATCCCTGGTTTCTGATGTAAGGCTCGATGATTCATTAGTTGTGTATAACACCCAGTGCACCATGCAATACGTGCCCTCCTTACTACCCATCACCGGTCTATCCCATTCCCCCACCCCCCTCCCCTCTGAAGTCCTCAGTTTGTTTCTCATAGTCCATAGTCTCTCATGTTTCATTCCCCCTTCTGATTACCCCCCCTTTCTTTATCCCTTTCTTCCCCTACTGATCATCCTAGTTCTTATGTTCCATAGATGAGAGAAATCATATGATAGTTGTCTTTCTCTGCTTGACTTATTTCACTTAGCATTATCTCCTCCAGTGCTGTCCATGTTGTAGCAAATGTTGAGAACTCGTTCTTTCTGATAGCTGAGTAATATTCCATTGTATATATGGACCACAACTTCTTAATCCAGTCATCCGTTGAAGGGCATCTCGGCTCCTTCCACGATTTAGCTATTGTGGACATTGCTGCTATGAACATTGGGGTGCATATGGCCCTTCTCTTCACTACGTCTGTATCTTTGGGGTAAATACCCAGTAGTGCAATGGCTGGATCATAGGGTAGCTCAATTTTTAACTTTTTAAGGGACCTCCACACTGTTTTCCAGAGTGGCTGTACCAACTTGCATTCCCACCAACAATGTAGGAGGGATCCCCTTTCTCCACATCCTCTCCAACAATTGTTGTTTCTTGCCTTGTCTATTTTTGCCTTTCTAACTGGCGTAAGGTGGTATCTCAGTGTGGTTTTGATTTGAATTTCCCTGATGGCTAATGATTTTGAACATTTTTTCATGTCTGCACTCTCAGTTCTATTCTGTTTGATCTGTATGTCTATCATTATGCTAGTACCACAGTGTTTTGATTACCGTAGCTTTGTAGTAAGTTCCAAAATTGGGATGTGTGGGTCCTCCAACTTTGTTCTCTTTCAAGATGGTTTTGGCTAACCTTGGTCAATTTTTTGTAGCAACAACAACAAAAAATGAGTATATTCATCCATTGCCTTTAATCAGATTTAATATTATTCTTACAAAACTCTATAATGGAATTCTAAGGAGGCTGTTTGGGGATGGGGTATTTGGGAAAACACGTTTTAATTTGGGAAAGGTACCATGATGCTTAAAACCTCTGGAATCTGACTTGTTTCAGAGAAATCTAAAGTTTGATTTACTTTCACAAATACAATTTGTTGTATAACATCAGAACACATGATTTGTAGGACTTGAGCAACAGAACAGAATTTTAGATCATTGGCCATGTGATCCTTGAAATCAAGACAAAGCTGTGAGTTTTATGAACCCTCATTATGTTAGCAAATCAGCACAAGAAATAGGTGTAAATAATATCTTCAACTCAAGTCCTGACCTTGACTGGAGTCTGTATTTTGGGTCAGAATTATATCAGTAATTATTTATATAACACATGCATTTGGTGATTTGTAATGTTTTAATAATACTTTTTGAAATGAATATTGATACCATAAAGTCCTTTGTTTGTTGTTGTTGTTGTTAGTTTTTTTATTTAAGTAATCTCTTCACCCAACATGGGGCTTGAACTCATAACGCTGAGATCAAGAGTCACATGCTCTTTTGAATGAGCCAGCCAGGTGCCTCAGCCCTTTGGTTTTTAATCTGCTTTTAAAAATTAAAGTATTTGGTGAATTATTTACTTACGAAGAAAGAGTACCAGGAAATCACTCCAAGTCCCAAGGAACACTTATGGATTTCTTGATTCCCCAGTCCCACAATATTGGTCATGGATCTGCTTTAAAAATTTCGTACCTGGAGGCATACTATCCTTCACAATCAACCAACCTCTGCCATCTCCTGGTGAATTAATGTGTGAAACTTTCATAATAGTTTTGAGATATGATTTTCTTTTTTTTCCTAAGTAGGGACCACACCCAACATGGGGCTCAAATTTACAACTCTGAGAATAAGAGTCACATACTCCACCAACTGAACCAGCAAGGCACCCCCTAGATATGATTTTCTGTTTGAAATGTCAAAGCAACACCTCTTCCCCCCCCCCAAAAAACACAACTCTATAGCATCTCTCTTAGTCTAATCATCATACCGGCAGTACAGTTACTGTTTGTGTTAGATCCACTTTTGCTATTTTACATTTACACCATTTTAACAAGTTAGCATCCAGGGTAAGAGGGAAGTTCTAGCTCAATCTAGAACATGATTCAATTCTGATCCTTTTCAAAATGTAAAGGTCCCTGATAAGTGCCAAAATATAACTTCGATGTGGAAACACACTTGGATCACAATGGAGATACAAGAAATTCTCATTTTGTGAAATAAATATATTCTGGAAGTCCTTGCATATTATAAATATCACAATTAGGCCATTTAACCATATGGATTAGTTGGTCTACCATAGAAACATGACCAGTAAGACATATATATATTTATTAAGAGATTTATTACAAGGAATTGCTTTACACAATTGTGGGGGCTTCTTAAGCAGGTCTGAAATCTGTAGGGCAGGCCAACATGCTTTAAACTCCTGGGAAGGATTAATGCTGCAGTCCTCAGGAAGAATTTCTCTTCCAGGGGAATCTCAGTTTTACTTCTAAGGCCCTTCAACTGATTGGATGAGGTCTGTTCAGATTATATAGGATATTATTTTTTACTTAAAATCAACTGACAGCAGATGTTAATCACATCTACAAATACCTTCACAGCAATACCTAAGTAAGTAAGTGTTTGAATCACTGGGCATCGTAGCTTAGCCAAAATGAAACATAAAACGACCTTTCACACCGTAGGACTGACAAAGCCTGCAGATATTTGTGTTTACCAACTAACCTGACACTACCCAGTGGCAATAATACAAATTCATAATTCATTCAGCTTGCCAGCTTTGAAAATATGCAATTCTTGATTGTATTTTTTAAAATTTGGGGATTCTCAATATTTCACATTGTCACACTATATATAAAGTAAAACTTTATTAGTATTAATAATATTTTCATATCATACTACATCAAAATTTTATAATTAAAGCTCATGGTACAAGTAATTCTTTTTTGTCAGGTAGCTCATACAATGCTGAAAGGTTAGAAGCTATGCTTTTATCTAATGTAATCATGTGGAAGCTCTTACAGTTTTAGAGCCCAATAGGGAGAGTATCTCAGGTGTCTGTGTATGTCTGTCTCTTTCAATCTCTCTCTCTTCAATGTCCTCTTTCAATATCCTGGTCTAGTTCCCATTCCCCTCCCTCGAGGCTCTATACTCCTCCATGTAGGAGGAAACATTTCCTTCCTTCCACTTTTCGGATCTTCCAAACTTCAGTATCTTAGGCTTCACCAGACTTTGGGGACTGCAGGGGGAAAGGTAGAGTCTAGTCCAGAAGCAACGGGGGCACATTAAGTCTGGTTCAGTTTTCCCCAAACAAGCATAGTGACTTGATTTCCTCACCATTCCCTAAGAAATATGTACACCACTCCCAAATTAGCATTAATTTTACTCAGTGACAACGCAGTCTCTCTCAGATATGATTTTTCCCCCAGCATTATTTCATTAGGGAGCTTTTGACTCCTTTCTGAATCCAGCTTGCAAGCATCATGACATTAGCTGGCACTATGTTAGTCAGCAAGAATAAAGTACGCCAACTGCAAATATCTTTCCTAAAAAAAACTGGGGGAGGGAGACGAAGTGTGTGAATAGGTCTCAGTTACTGCTACAGTAGCCCTCCAATAAATGTTTGTTGAATTAAATATAATGGACTTTCCTCTATGTGATGGGGACTCATGGATGGTCTTCGAATGGAGATTAAATTTCCATCCTGTGGCAATACAAGATTTAATTCTTCCAAATAAATAAACTTACATATTTCAAAATAGAGACGTCATATTTCCTAATGGAAATAATCTTCAATGAAAGAAACGCACAATCACTACTCAAATTTAAATCATTATTGTTCATAATACAACATCATTTTAACACCTATTTCAGTGCTCTGCGCATCAACTGATGCAGACAGAATACTGCTGTCTGGAACGGTACCAATTTTGTCATTTTTAAAAGGGAGTGAAGAGGGATGCCGGGTTGGCTCAGTGGGTAGAGCCTGCGACTCTTTATCTCAGGTTTGTACGATCGAGCCCCACGTTCGATACAGAGATTACTTTAAAATATAAAATCTTAAAAAAAAAAAAAAGTAAAACAAAAGGGAGTCAAGAGAGCGTCAGCCTTCCAAAGGGAAAATTGGGTGAGCTTCTTCTAAACACGACCCGCAAGCCCTGCCCCATATCCACAGCGGCTCCGTGCACGCCCGCCCAGGTTTAGGTGAGGGGCAATGAACCACATTTCCCAGCGGGCCCTGCAGGTCTGCCGCGCCTGCGCACTGGCAGCGTAGGTAGGTAGGCAGAACTCCCGCGCTATCAAGCCGCCGGGCTTCGTCTCCCCCGGTCTCTACCCCCGGCATGGAGAGGGTCTCGGTGGTCGCGGGGAGTGCGGGCGCCGCCAAAGCCGAGGGAGCTGCAGCCATGCCGCCCCCGCCTGCGGTCTCCCCCCCCGCTCTCACCCCGGCACCCGCAACGGGTGAGGAGGGCCCGCCGCCTTTGCCCGAGGCGGGGGCTCCAGGCTGCTCCGGCTCCCGGCCCCCTGAGTTGGAGCCCGAGCGCAGCCTGGGCCGCATGAGGGGCCGTTTCGAGGACGAGGACGACGAGTTGGAAGAGGATGAGGAGCTGGAGGAGGAAGAGGAGGAGGAGGAGGAAGAGATGAGCCACTTCTCGCTGAGGCTGGAGGGGGGTCGGCCGGACTCAGAGGACGAGGAGGAGGTATTTATAGCCCGTGCCAGACCACGCCGGGCCCGAGGGGCCTGAGGGACGAAGCCAACCCTCCCCAGTAAGGGCCGGGCCGCGTCCCCAGCTCGTCGCTGCAGCCTTTGGCACTCGCGTCCACCTCCACCCCTCCCTCTCAACCTGCCTAGGCATGTGGCGCGGACTGGTACGCGCCCGATTCCCTGCCGACTCTTTCTGCGATTATTTTGTAAATAATTATTAAATTATGCCAGGCGGGTAGGCGCCAAGGGTACAGTGCTCCTGCCTTCCAAGAGCTTACAGTCGGGCAGGGAAACAGTCCATTTCTACAGGGTGTTCAGAGGATGGTAAACCCTTCCCTATCTCATCAGTCTCTAATTGGGAAGGTTTTTTGTTCGGTTTCTTAATGCGGTAGCGCATACATTATCAAGTTGGTAACACCAAACAGTCAGAATTGATATATTAAACGTAAACACTAGTATCTGGAAAGTTTGCCCATTTTGTAAGTAATTCATAAAGTAAGATGCCCCTCGTCTGGCAATATACAATATATCCAAAAGAATGAGAGCTTTTTGAAACATTGGTTTATATTGTGTTATAGTAACTTTGAGCAGGATTTTGAAGGGTTGGAGGTACTGTAGCATGTTTCCGTGTTGCAAAGTAAGTTCACATTGTTCGTAATGAAATGTGGGGATTATTGTTTAAGAATATGAGAAGGCAAGGACTTCTAATTTAAAACTATTTCCATTGCATTTCCAGCGCCTCATTAATCTCTCTGAGCTGACACCATACATCTTGTGTTCCATATGCAAAGGTTACTTAATAGATGCAACTACCATTACAGAATGTCTTCATACGTGTAAGCATATAGTTCACATTTTGAACTAATACATTCAATTTTTGAAGTGTCTCTAAAGCATTCTAATTTAAACATTTTCTTTTTCAATAGTTTGTAAAAGCTGCATTGTAAGACATTTTTACTATAGCAACAGATGTCCAAAATGCAACATAGTGGTACATCAGACACAACCTCTTTATAACATAAGGTGAGTGAAATATATAAGTAAAATTTGTATTTTAAATACACTTTTTCTGGAAGCTTCTAGTTGTGCAGTTGGGAATAAACTCTTGACCTGTTTCAAAAAGGGAAGTACATATTCTCTAAAATACATATAAGAACACTTACTGTGTACCAGGCACTGTGATATCTGCTGGGGACAAAAAAATTAAAAAGCACAGGCCTCTCTTTTTGAGGATTTTAATTCCATCACTCGAGTTAATGAGACTAATTTAGGGCTTATCATTTTGGGGATATTTAGAATTCTGCTTTTTAAAAGTAATGCCTGAAACAACTGGCCTCTTTAGAAAAACCTGTGTGTCATAGGTCATTGTGGTTTGTTTTTTTTTTTTCCAAATTTTCGGTTCATACTCCATTTCCTAAGGGAAGAAAAATACTAAAAGTGGATTGCTTTCATTTGTTCAGCAAATACTATTACATTTTTACTCCTTTATAGAAGATTGCTTTGTAGATGACACACAGAAGTTGAAAATACAGTCTCTGCAAGGGAATAAGACCAGTACACATGGAACAATTGAGCAAACCATGCAAGAGTCTGTGATTACTTATGATTACATGTGATTCATTTACTTGAGGTTATCTCAGGTGAGAGCCAGTGCTACCTAAAAGTAATTCACTTCTGAAAAAAGAGATATCCGCTCCCAAGAGAAAACAGTTGCAAAGAGCATCATTCACTCTCACTCTGTACCAAAATGCATTTTGCTGAATTCTGAGGTATTCTCCATCCTTTCCTTTTATTAGGTTGGACCGACAATTACAAGACATAGTGTACAAATTAGTGATCAATCTAGAGGAAAGTAAGTTTGTTTTATTACATAGTTGTGAATCCCAGAATCTCTGCTGACTCTACTAGTTACATTTTAAGTGTAATTTAGTCTGTGTTTTATCATTTTTTAGGAGAAAAAAAGCAAATGCATGATTTCTATAAAGAAAGAGGTCTAGAAGTACCTAAACCTGGTAAGTTTGGGTGTATATCATAACGTATTTATAGATTAAAGAATACTAACTTAATAAAATTTACTCCCTTTGAGGTTCTTTTTGGTGATAGCCAGTTATTTTATGATCAAAGAGAAAGATTATGAAGGTAAAGATATAGTACAATCCAATTTAATTATTATAAAAATTAAAGAGTATAGGCTCTGGAGCTAGACTGAGTTTGATCCTAGCTCTGACACTTTCTGTGTGATTTTGGCACATTACTTCAATGTTTCAGTTTCCTCATCTAGAAAGTAGGGAAAATGGTAACATTTCATAAAATCGTTGTAAGGATACATTGAGTAATACAAAGCACTTAAAACAGTGCCTGGAACATAGTAACTGTTCAAATAGTTTTTGTGATGTTGGTAATGTCACAGTATAAAAGTTAGATAAATTTCTGTTTAAATCCTGGTTCTTCTATTTACTACATATTGCCTAATCTCACTTTAACAGTAATCTCAGTTTCTTTACAGTTTTAACTGTTAAAAAAAAAGAGTAGCTATATACTAATGAAATTATAATAAGGATTAAACAAGAATGTGCATGTACAGTGCTGAGTATGAGCCTTGAGCCCTGGCACACAGTAGTGCTTGTTAAAGATTAAACATATCTGTTGTGTTATGATTATCTCTCTCTGTGGCCCTGAAAAGTCAGCCACATATGTCTGTCTTCCATTGTGGAGTGGTCTCCAGGTGCAATTTCACTGGCTTTGACAGATTAGTTAATGTTATTAAAGAAAGGGAGATTGAGTGCTTTATGATCTTTTAAATAGTCAACATACTTATAATATGTGATTATTTTTCAAAGATCTCAATTCATGAAATTTTTATTCTAACTCAACTTTTTTCTTTGGCTGTTAAATAGCTGTTCCACAGCCAGTCCCTTCAAGCAAAGGAAGATCTAAGAAAGTCCTAGAATCAGTGTTTCGTATTCCACCTGAACTTGATATGTCTTTATTACTAGAGTTCATTGGGTGAGTACCCTAAACCTCTACCTCTTAACCTCAAAATAAAGAATTTGGTAAGTGCCAACAGTTACAAAATGATCCTGAAGTCAGGTAAAATCAAGTTTTTCTGATATCCTCTTAAAAAATTAATCATGAAATGTTTAAGACTTAGAAAAAGATCTAAAGAATAGTACTACAACCACTTGTATCACCATCATCTGGCTTAAGAAATAACCCATGCTAGTATGGCAGAAGCCTTTGGCTACCTCTTCCTGTCACTCCTCCCTTTTCTTGGAGGTTAATAACCACTCTTCTAAAAGTAATGATCTCCATTCCCATGATTTTTAAAAAATGTTTATATCATGTATTAATCCATAAGTAATATGTAGAATTGCTTTTGTCCATTAAAAACTTTATATGGTATCACTGTGTTTTACAACTTGCTTTTTTCACTCGGCATTCTGTGATTCATCCATGTGGAAATGTGTAGCTCTAGTTCGTTCATTTTCATCGTTGCCTGGTAGTCCCTCAAAATCAACATACCATAATTTCTTTTCTTGTACTATTGAACATTTAGCTTGTTTCCATTTTTTTTTACTATTATAAATAATGTTGCTTTAAATATTTGTGTACATACATATGTCCTTGTGTGTGTGTGTGTGTGTGTATACATACATATACAAGATAGTTCTCTGTAAGAGTATAGATTTGCCGCATCTTAGCATATGTTTGTTTTTAACTTTACTTGGTTTTGCCAATTTGTTTTCTAAAGTAGTTGTGTATCTTTCTAATTCATATAAACAGCTTCTTTCAAACATTTTATGTAGCATATGGTGTACTCCATTATATTGCAACATTGTTAAACACTATCATGATCACAGAGTTGGCATGTATCAAACTGCAGTTTTCAAAATACTTAAATAGTTTGCAGAATAAACTAAAATGCCTTTTTTGGAAAAAAAAACTTTCCATTTTATGTCACTGATGACTACTTTACTTTTTAGTTATTTCCTCCTTTTAATTTTAGGTTGCCTGTATCACTTACTTGTATCTAGTTTGTGCTATGTTGTATTTATCTCTTTATGTAGTCACCCTATGTTCTCAGCTGATATTAAGGACCTCTTAAGGCCAGAAACGTTTCTCATGCCTGCACAAATCCCATGTAGTAGTGGTTGATAATGAAATAAAAATCCCTTTGGAGGAATGAACAGAAACTGTAAAACCAAACTTTAAACCAGCAATTTCTGGTAATAAGGAATGTGTTCCAATCTAAATGTCCAAAAGGGACCTGGTTAAATAATGGTATATAGCACATGACTATGTGTTAATGTGACAGCGTATGTGCTAATATGGAACAATCTCCAAAATAAGAGAATACATAGTGTGTTCCTATTTATTTATTTTAAAGACAGTGGTGGAAAATATGTGCATAGACATATATTTTACATGCACAGACCATTCCTGAAAGGACATATAAAAAAATGGCAGCTAGTTACCTCTGGAAAAGGGCAACGAAGGGAAAGTCTTACTTTTCATTGTATTTGAATTTTTACCATGTAACTTGATTTTTAATAAGTCTATTTAATTAAAATTTAAAAACCGAAAGGAATTTATATTTCTAAAAAATATTTTGGGGAAAGGTAACATTTCCTACAATGCACGGTAAGAACTGATCAGCTTTTTTTATACATTTTTTTAAAAGTGGCAGGGTTGCAAAGATAGCAAATATGTGACGAGTATGCCACCATTACCTCTTCCTTTGCCCACTGCAGAAATCAATAATTAATCATGGCAGGCTTTCCTAATGGGTAAAACTTGACCACAGTACTCAAGGCAGTCATTACCACTTACCAAACTTATTATATTATTAATACATTCCCTGCTATAGAAAAAAGAGCCTTCATGCTCTTTCCCTGCTGCCAGTCGCCAGGAGGCTGAGGCTCAGGTGGACTCAGTTCGGTTCCACGCAAAACCCACCACTATGGCCGAGGAAGGCATTGCTGGTGGAGGTGTAATGGACATTAATGCTGCTTTACAAGAGGCGGTGAAGACCGCACTCATCCATGCTGGCCTAGCTTGTGGAATTTGCAAAGCCACCAAAACCTTTGACAAGCACCAAGCCTATCTTTGTGTGCTTGCATCTAACTGTGATAAGCCTATGTATGTCAAGTTGATGGAGGCCCTTTATGCTGAACACCAAATCAACCTAATTAAGGTTGATGACAACAAGAAACTAGGAGAATGGGTGAGCCTCTATAAAATTATCAGAGAGGGAAAAACCCCATAAGTGGTTGGTTGCAATTGTGTGGTGGTTAAGAACTATGGCAAAGAGTCTCAGGCCAAGGATGACATTGGGGAATACTTCAAATGCAAGAAATGAACAAATAAAAAACTTGGTTCTTGTTCCAAAAACAGAAAAAAAAAAAAAAAAAGCCCTCACTTGGAATAAGGGACCTAGATTTAAATCCTAGCTTTTGTATTATCTAGCTTTGTAAACATTAACAAATTGCTTTTCGTTTATTCACAAGATGTTTATTAAGGTCCTGCTATACGTACCAGCACAGCATTCTGCTAGTTGTTGAGAATACAGCTTGAATAAGTTAGCCATGGCCTTTGCCTTCATGGAACTTTTAGTTTTAACTTCTCCGAGCTTCAGCTTCCCTATCTGTAAAAAGAAAGAATTGAGCCTTTTATGTTGATGATTATGATGAGTAGTCTAACTCATAATATAGCTCTTTATCTATTTTCAACTGGTTGAGGGGAAGAAAGCTTCCAGTGTGGCAAGGAGTCCTTTTGAAAGAAAGCTTCCAGAGGCAAAGAATCCTTTTGAAGTCACCAGTCCCCAGAGTTCACTACATGGGAGAGCTTTTATGTTACCACAAAAGTCAGGCTCCTGAGGGTAGCCCATAGGCAGCTCTTTCATGGCAGGACAAGTGGCAGAGGAGTTTTAACCTGATGCAAGTACAAAAGCAAATTTGGTCCAGCTTTTGACCCCACTTAAGTTGGAGGAGAAAAAACACTGAGGTAGGTTCAGCCTGTGAACAGTGATTTTTCAACCACTGGAATATGAAGTTAGATTTCCCCCCTAAATTAGGTACGCGTGTTTCGTGATCTTTAGATAGTCTTCTACTTCTCCTTTTTTGTTCTTCAGTTTCCGTGTGTAAAGTAGAAGATGATAAAAAGAAATAACTTCAGACAGGCCGTGTGGTGTGTATAGAAAGCATACCCTTTGAAGAGTCTCAGTAACTCAAGGTGTAGAACCCTTGGGATGTAGCTGAACTTCTCTCATCATCAGTTTCTGTATTTCTGAATTGGGGATTATAATAGCAACTAACAGGATTGTCCTAAGTATCAACTTATGGTATTCCTGCCATGTCTAACTATTACCAATATATGAATATTGAAGTAATGCAGGGTATTCAAAAGTAAAAGTTAAAGTAGTCTGTGGTGCTGTAATTTGTACATGTGCCTAGTAAAGAAAATGGACTCACATGACATAAGTGTGATACAGTAAAAATTTCATGCAATCTTAAACTCAGTAGCATGTAGTGAACCAGGGAGATGATATCCAACTGTACGCTGTATTACTCCAACTAGAGTACTATGTTCAACTCTGAGCAGTACATTTTAAGAGAGATGTTGGTAAGCCAAGGTGTAACCAGAATAGTAAAAGGTTTGAAAACCATGTCATATGAGGTAAGGGAAGGAACAAAAATAATCTGAAAATAAAAAACAATCATAAGCCCCTTAAGTTCATTTCAGATCTTTAGAGGATTATCATATAAAGGAAAGATCGGGTCTAGTTCACAAGACTACCAAAAGGCAAAACTAGGACTAGTGGGTGTAAGTTACAGGGAAAAACTTACTGCTTCAGTGCAAGCAAGCAATTTCTAATGAAGTTGCCCACAAATGGAATGAACTGACTTGTCAGATAAGAAGCTCTCTTATCTCTTTAGGTTCCTAAGCAGAAGCCAGATGACCATACATCATGGATTCTATAGAAATTAAGTCTTGTAACAAATAGGGTATTTTATTTTACAACTCTAAGCTTATATTATATATCTTAGGTTTCTATTATATCCATATATATAATATTTGTATTGTAATATTATTTATAATATAGCTTATATGTTGTATTTTAATATATTTCTCTATTTGTATTTTAAGAATATTCCATAGATGATGCAGTTGTGATCTGGCCTACTCTTCACAACATGATAGGGAAGAGAAAATGTGGATTTTGATGCTAGGTACACCTGAGTTTGAAGCTTTATCATTTAATAGCTCTGTGACCTTACACAAGTTTTTAAACCTCTCTGAGGTTAATTTTCCTCATCTATAGAAGGGGAATGCTAATACCTGATATGCAGGGCTATTATGAGGACCAAATGAAAAACATGCATCCTATATGAAGACCTAATATAATGCCTGGTACATAATAGATGCCCAACAAAAATTAGTGCCCCTTGTCTCCTCATGCCATAATCGATTTAATCAAGAAATCTCTTTGTACTTCAGGGTGAAGAGCAAACTGAGTAAATCATGCCCATTATTGCTATAAGTAAAACAACAGGAAATCTAGCAGCCTTCTTGTAAGAAATGTATCTTGTAAGGGTTACTATAAGGAAAAAAACACATTAATTATGATAGAAAGAAGTTTTTACTTTAAACTGGAAAATGTTAGAATGCTACATGCGGGGAAATCTAAATATTAAGGATATACTTTTAACTCCTGGAAGGGCACAAAGTGGTGTAAAATAGTGGCTAACATTGCCTTTGCCTTACCACTAGGTGGCAGAAATGACAACTACATTTATTTATTTTGTAAAGGGTTAGGTGATGGTGTTTTAAAATTAGATTGATATTCTTCAAATATTTATATTGATGTTATTTTTCTGTGTTGTATGATTTAACGTATAGTTTAAAATGTTGATTAATTTTGCTTTCGTTTTTTCAGTGCTAATGAAGGCACGGGACATTTTAAGGTATTTCATTTTTATTTACTTCACAGGAGGCCCCTATAGTACACAATTAAAGAGTCAGATTAGCAGTCATGTGGAGATTGTTTTCCATTACAGGAGTGTTTTATAAATAAAAGTTGTAGAAATATGAAGTACATTCAGTAATGCTCTCATAATAAGTTTATGAGAAGAGTTATTAAGTAGGGATTTGTTTTTAATTCAGGACAGTGGTCTAAGAAAACAAGTGAGAAATTTTTAAAACTCTAAAACCAAATACTGTGATAACTTGGTGACTTTTAAAAATATTTCAAAGTATTTTTTGCATAGTTGGCATTCAGAGTTAAATATGAGCTTAAATTTTTATTTGCATGTAACATTTTGGGCTCAAGGTAAACCTGCCCTGACTTGTTTCAATCATTTACTGAAATTGTAGAGGTAAGAATGAAGTCCTTTGTTAATGTACCTAAGTTCAGAGTTGTCTTAAAGGCTCTATTGTCACAGGTCCCATTGTATACGGTGTTGCTCCTATAGTCCTATAGTATAAGTCATTCAGGAAGAGGTAACTTCTCCTTTTTTTTTATTTTTTAAAGGTAACTTTTTAAAAAGGTCTAAATCAGGCCTTATAGTTCCTTGTAAATATATAGGAAATAGCTGACTTTGATCTGTTTAGATTTTTAGTGACTTTTTCAAAGTCTGTACTAATACTTGGGTGAATTATACCTGGTCGGGTATACTGTTTTGTGAATATGGTATTGGCTTAGAGACATGAATTAAAGCATAGGAATAGATGGGTACTTCTGTGGATGAAGTATATTATAGATGTTTCCCAGAGATCAGTGTGATGGAAGGAATACAGTGTTAAGTTTGGTAACTTTGAATTTATTCTAAGTTGTAAAATATCAGATTTATGATGATTAGGAAGTTCTTTCCTAGTAGTATGGTGGGTGGGAAAGTGGCATATAAGTTTCTGTATGGGACAAGTACAGTGTCATATGCTCCTAGAGTTTGCCGAAGATGTTTGTCCAATGACTTGTAGTAGCCACACAAACCAACAGAGTATAAAAACTTCATGAAGAAAGAACTAGACATTAAGTTGAAATATTAGCCTGTTTCTTCCACAGAAGCACATGTGGACCTAGCATATTAATGTAGTTCCAATCGTCACACATTAGAAAAATATGATGGCAATACCACCTGTGAAGTATTCATGCCAAAACAAATGTGAAGCTAATCAAATACAGTGTTAAGTTTGGTAACTTTGAATTTATTCTAAGTTGTAAAATATCAGATTTATGATGATTAGGAAGTTCTTTCCTAGTAGTATGGTGGGTGGGAAAGTGGCATATAAGTTTCTGTATGGGACAAGTACAGTGTCATATGCTCCTAGAGTTTGCCGAAGATGTTTGTCCAATGACTTGTAGTAGCCACACAAACCAACAGAGTATAAAAACTTCATGAAGAAAGAACTAGACATTAAGTTGAAATATTAGCCTGTTTCTTCCACAGAAGCACATGTGGACCTAGCATATTAATGTAGTTCCAATCGTCACACATTAGAAAAATATGATGGCAATACCACCTGTGAAGTATTCATGCCAAAACAAATGTGAAGCTAATCACACTCCTAGATTTAATTACTAATTTACAAGAAATTCAGGGGACAAAGGAACATGTTAAATGACACTGTAGGAATATAATAAGCCACATCTAGACAGTGGAAAGCTACAGCACATTTAGTTTCTTCAGAATAAAAGAGAGAGGTGAAGAGGAAACATATAGATAGAACATATTATGGGGCGCCTGGGTGGCTCATTCGTTAAGCATCTGCCTTTGGCTCAGGGCATGACCCCGGGGTCCTGGGATCGAGCCCCGCATTGGGCTCCTCCACTGGGAAGCCTGCTTCTTCCTCTCCCACTCCCCCTGCTTGTGTTCCCTCTCTCGCTGGCTGTCTCTCTCTGTCAAATAAATAAATAAAATCTTTAAAAAAAAGAACATATTAATTAAAAGAGACTCAAGAGATATAACTAATTACAATGTATGGAGTTTATTTGGATTTGATTTGAAAAATAAACTTAAGTATTTATGAGAGAATAACCCCAAATTGGAAACAACCCAAAAATCCATCCACTGGTAAATGGATAAACACAATATGTTATGTTCACACAGTGGAGTATTATTTGGCAATTAAAAGGAGTGGAGTACTGATAAATGCTACAACATGGATGAATTTTGAAAATATTATGTTAAATGAAAGAAATCAGGCACAAAAAGACCACATAATGCATGATTCCATTTATGTGAAATGTCTAGAACAGAGAAATTCATAGAAGCAGAAAATTCTATAGATTGGTGGTTGCCAGAGTCTCGGGGGAGAGCGGGAAATTGGGAGTGACTGCTAATTGGTTTGGGGTTTCTTTTTGGGTGATGAAGATATTCTGAAATTAGATAGTGGTGATGAGTTGCACAACCCTGTTTAAATAAACTAAAAACCATTGAATTGTATACTTTAAAATGGTGAATTTAATGATACATGAATTATATCCCAATAAAGCTGTTAAATTTTTAAAAAGTAGCTAAGCAAGATCCAGTGGGAACTTAGAATGAAAGTATTGTTTGTAATATATTTAGTGTATACATTTTGAAAGTACAAAAATATATCTGGTAAAAATATTACATGCAAAAATTAGAATTCATAGTTTGAGTTCATATTTGGTTATTATATTTTTTCACAAAATCTTTGTTTTATTTTTATTCTTTCTTTAATGACAGCCCTAAAAGCAATAAAATCATTTCCTGCTGGGTAAGAAATTTGAGACAATTGGTGAAATTTGAACATTTACTAGATATTTTCTGATATCAAGGAATTTTAAAGTATGGTAATGGTATCATGTTTTTAAAAAGATCTCTTATCTTTTAGGGATACATACTGAGGTGTTTACAAATGAAATATGTCTGGGGTTTGCTCCAAAACAAATCTGGGGAATGGGGGCCAAGAAGTAGTTACAGTGGGAAATGGGTGTGGTATATTAAAACAAGATTGGCCTTGAGTTGATAAAGCTAGGTGATAGGCATATAGAAGTTTGATTACACTGTTCTCCCATAGTTTTAAGACATTAAGTTTTCAGTTTTAATTGATGATACAGACGTAATTTGAAGGCCTTATACCTGTGAGAGATGATGAACCTCTTTCAGAAACAAATGATCTTATTAATTCTGCATTTTGTGACGATTTGTACTTTCCAAAACAGTCTTATACTTTCTTAGTTAATAGATTAGCAATCTTACTGTTTTTCTTTTTATTCTGTCATTTTAACAGAGTTCTAGTTATAGCTTTTGATATTATAGCTTAGTATTCTCTACTACTTAAAAAGCTGTTTTTATATCTTATCTTTGAGTTTAAGTATGTCTGTCTAGGTGTTGCCTAGTTGTTAAACTTTTTACCATGTAGACCTGTAGCATGAAAGTCATAAATCCTATTTGCCACATTCAATTTCATAGTGTTTCACTAGGCAGTAATAAAGTCCAGATAATTTTTCTCGTCATTTTTTTTTAACTTTTAATTACAAAAAAAACCAAATTTTTTTTTTGAGAGAGAGAAAGAGCACATGTGGGCAAGGGGGGAAGGATAGAGGGAGAGAGAATCCTAAGCAAGCCCCACACGAGCTAGATGTCATGACCCTGAGATCATGATCTGAGCCAAAATCAAGAGTTGGATGCTTAACCAACTGAGCCACTCAGGCGCCCCATTAATTATGAAAATTTTTAAACATAGTGAAAAGTAGGACCTCCCTGTGTCCATCACCCAGCTTTACCAATTAACTAATGGCCAATTTAATTTCTTCTATACCTCTGTCCACTTCCCTTCTAGTATTATTCTGAAACAAATCCCCAGCATATTTCAGTATTCTTAAAAGATGAGTCTCTTTTTTTAATGACCATGTATCATACCAAAAAAAAAAAAAAAGTTAAAAAGTGTCAGTGTCATGAAAGATAATAAAGTGGCAGAGCTATTCTAGATTAAAGGAGATTATAGAAACATGACAACAAAATGCAGTGTTTGAGCCTTCATGACATAAGAACAGTTTTTAAAGGATATTAGTAAGACAGTTTATAAAAGAATTTGGACTATTTAGATAATTGTGGTATTTTAATGTTCAATTGCCTGAATATATAGTTTCTGTTAATTATATTGTGGTTATATAGGAGAATCCCTTTATTCTGAGAAGATAACTGCTAATATGTTTAGGGGTAAAATATCTGTCTGCAAATAATTCTCATGTGGTCCAGCAGAACATTGACATGCACATATACACATATACATATAAATTAGAAGAGATAAAGTAAATATAGCAATATATTAACAGTTCGTAAACTAGGTGAAAGCTATCTGGGTCTTTCTGGTACTATCTTACAACTTTGTAAGTTAGTCATTTTTCAAAAGGTTGGGGATGGTGAATGAAAAAGAAATTAACGATTTCTTACTGTCAAATATCTACTCAGTGTTCAGATTTTTAATTGTCTCAATCATAGTGGGTGTTTTCTCTCTCTCTCTCTTTTTTCTTTAACACTTTAAAACAAGATCCAGATAAAGTTCACACATTGTGATTGGTTGATATGTCTTCAAATCTGTAGGTTTTCCATTTCTTTTTTCTTCCAATTCATTGTTGATGAAACTGAGTCATTTGTCCTATAGTTTTCTACAGATTGGGTTTTGATGTTGCATTGCCATGGTATAATTTAGCATGTATTTCTGTCCTCTGTATTTCCCAAAAACTGTTAGTTAAGTCTGAGTGTTGATCACACAGGTTTGATTTGAGGGGAGCAACACTACTTCATAGGTGGTGGTGGTTCTTTCCATCTAGAGGTACATAATGTCTGTTGTCTGGGCCTCTTTATAATGTTAGCAGCCATTGGTGCTCAGTGGCTAAGCCCATTAACTTAATAGGGTTTGGAAAATGATGCTATCATTCCTTCCTTTTTTTTTTTTTTTTTTTTTTGAGATTTTATTTTTAAGTAACCTCTAACCCAATGTGGTGCTTGAACTTACAATCCCAATATCAAGAGTCACATGCTCCACCAAACGGAGCCAGCCAGGTGCCCCTATCATTCTTTCTTTTATTATTTGAAACACTTCTATAAAGAGAAACTTCCCTTTGTTTGGTTAGCAAGTGGTATAGTTTATACAGAAAAAGCAGGATAAATGCTTGATTCTTTCCCTTTACTTGCTGAGTTCAGAGTAATGAGTTGGTTCATTAGCATACTCCAGTTATGACCAAATAGGTTCTGTTGTTTTTGTTTTTACTTTAATCTGAACTTATGAATTTAAACATATTTGTGATTTAAACCCATTTCATCGAGCCCACCATCAGGCACCCTGCTCAGCGGGGAGTCTGCTTCTCCCTCTCCTCCTGGCTTGTGCTCTCTGTCACTATCTCTGGCTCTCTCTCTGTCAAATAAATTTAAAAAATCTTTTAAAAAAATTTATTTCTAAAATAAATGAGCCCATTTCAGTTATTTTATTTACCGATGTTCAAATTGTCCTTCATAGATATCATAGTCTGTGATATTTTCTTGCTATCTGATATGATAAGATGTTACTTGTACATCTGTTGTCCCCCAGACATGGAATTAGTCCTTTCTCCAAGGTGTCCTAGTTCCTTTTGGTGGTTTTTAAAAATCGGAATCTGGCTACCAAGGGTTCATATAGCTACTGGGTTCATAACTGTTTCTAGGCCTCTTCAGTTGACAGAGATAGGAATTTTTCCAAGGTAAAATATAATTATGAGTTGATACCATCTTTTTAAAAGTTCTTTTTAGTGGTATGCATTGTCTAAAGCAAGAAAATAACCAAATGTCTCTTAAATCTTCCTAGAGATCTTAAACTAGCTTATTCAACTTTCTTATTGAATTGACCTTTTGTGTTAGAGACGGCAGGGAAGATTGCTGTGTTTAATTTCAAAGAAGTGTAATTCTGTGGATTTCTTCTTTCCAATTTATTTGCAGATGGTAGGAGGCTATTAGGTGTAGCAGAAAAAAAATGAGTTCACTAGGTAAGAGCTGGTTTTAGAGCTTTAAATGAAAAAAACAAAAACAACCCAAAACCAAATTGTTTTCTTAAAAACTGGATGTGAATTATATGGGGGGAAATATCCAATTAACTTGTGAACCTGGGGCATGAGGACTAAGGTTAGCCACCCTAGCTTTGAAAGCCAAGACTAGTTGTTTTCTTTCAGGTATTGGCACATGTCATAATTGTGTTCTGGATAATCTAAACAGTACAGTATTTATAACTTGAGCTAAGTTGGATTAATTTTAACAAACACCTGGGATAAGGTGCTCACCAAGAATTTAAGAAATAAGGGAAATTGGACTGTCCTCTGCTGGTATACCTGAGGTAAGCCCAGGAAATTAACCTTCAGAAATGCACTGGTTGCCAGACAGGCATAGCTAGATAATTCACAATAGCAGCTTCTTAAGGTCGTTGATGGGATTCTCATGCTCATCAGGCATTGCCACCTACAGTGAGGTATTTTCTTGGGGACCGCACCTGTGGGATGGCCGTACCTCCTCCTCAGGGCGGCTGCCTTAGCGTCGTGAGATGATTCCTGTACCTCCATTAAAAGAACATGAAGCTTTGCCATTTTTGTCTAGGTTATATCAGTATCCCATGGTGACTATTAGGCCCTCTATAAGAGTCTAATTCTTTTACATTAAGAGTAAAATGGTCACAATATGCCAGTAGTAACTATGTGCCAGGAATTAATAGGTATCTACATACATCAACTCACTTTCCTCTTGATAAATTTATGAGGTGTAGTAGGTGCTCTTATCTCTTTTACAAATGGGAACAGAAAGGTTCAGCAACTTGCCTAAAGACTTAGAGCTAGGAAATGGCAGAACCCCAAGCTCTGTAGCCAAGCGGACTGTTTCTGGAATACCTGCACTAAACACTTAGGCTACCTGCTACACTGTGGTAATAAGAGATAGCTTTATGGTAAGGAAGGATCTTAAGAAACCACATTACAGGAAGGAAAGCTGGACACTGTTACATATGAAACAAGTGTTGCCTGACCTAAGTCCTCTGGTAGCCATTTTGGGCTCCCTGTCTTTCAGTGTTGAAAACACTGCTCATGTTTTCCTGAAAGGTACCCTTTTAGTTCTCATTACCTCAGCTTTTCATTTGTATTAGATAGTAGCATCCTTAAAATTGCCTCAGAGACAGAGTAGCTGGTTAAGCGTTAGTTTCTGCTTTAAAACCCTGAGGCCTCTCCACCTGTCACCTTAGACCATTGGATCCGATTCCAGCCGCATGTCTAGATGTTAATCTTTTTATTTTCCCCTTAAAAAAGAAAATCCTGTATTATGGAAAATTTTGCACTCATACAAAAGTAGACAGAATTGTAAAATGAATGCCCATGTATACAACTCAGCTTCAGTAATTATAAACTGATGGCCAATTCTACTTCCTCTATATCTTCACCACTTATAATATCAAAACAAATCCCAGATTATATATCATTTTTATCAGTAAATAATTAGATTTATTTCTAAAAAATAAGGACTTTTTACAAACATAATAACGATACTACAGTTTTAAAAACAAACAGCAATTCCTTAATCAAATATGCACATGCTATTTGAATTTCCTAGGTTAGCTCATGAAAATTATTCTATAGGTTTGTTTAAATCAGGACCCAAATAAGATCCATACATTGTAATTGGTTGGCATATCTCTTATTTATATTCCTTACATCTGTTTTAGTCTAGAAGTTCATCCTGCATCTTGTTCTTTTTTTTTTCTTCTTACAGTTTTTTTGCTGAAGAAACTAGATTGTTGTAGACATTAATTTAGTCTTAGGTATTCTTTCTCTGTCAATAAATTTTGCTCTGAGTTTTATTTTTGATGAGGTATTAAAATAAACCTGTAAGTCTTTCTATTAAAAAAATTATTGCTATGTTTTTCAGAGAGGGGAGGCTAAGCAAAAATTCTTTTTTTTTCTTTGCTAGGTAAATTAGCTTAAATTTCATAGTAGCTTTTCTCATAAATCTGTTGAACATCTTTGCTTTTAAAATTTGCTTTATGATTTATACATTTTATGTATATTTATTCTGAAAATATTTATGTTTATTTATGTAGCCGTTGGAGAAGAAGTTTGTCCGAGTTTCAGGAGAAGCAACTATTGGGCATGTAGAAAAATTCCTCAGAAGAAAAATGGGTCTTGATCCAGCTTGTCAGGTAGAGTACATGTGTGTAAAAGGACAGATGAAGTTGTGAGATCACCTTTAGCATATTGAAGAAAAAACTGTCTCTAGGATTTCATGCTGTGGCTTTTGTTTTATGATACATAGATATTGTAAATGTTCATTAAATATTGGTACACAGTGATTCCAGCACCACTTGAATCACATTTATGTTTCTGCTTCTCCCTGCTACTGATGACCACCTGTAAGTGTCAGAGAAGAGCTGAGGATATGAACCTCAGTTACCCTCTTTGGTAGTAGTGTAACAGATTATCTCTTATCCATGCACTTCTCTTCAGAGGACATCTTTACATTTATAACAGGCTGGCTCCAAGATACCTAGAAAAGTGAAATAGCTATCTAATATGAGCCCTATTTGGTTTTTGAGCATTAGAAAAGATTTCCCTACTAGCTATGTAATTTGTTCTTGTTGTAAGGTGGAAACTCGAACCTCATATTGTTGAACATAATATAGAATGTGGGCCAATAACAATTCACATCTATATAGTTTTCCTTTTTTATTACTTAAATTTTAAAGGGGTTTTTGTTATTCTCCATCATGTGTAAAATGGTATTTAAAAGCTGGCTGAAAGTTTAGTAGTGTTTTTAGTACTGGTATTTATAGGTACTAAATAAATGTCTAATCCAGAGAAATGTGACTTCTCTTACTGAGTTTGACATAATGCTGGCTGTATCTCATGGCAACTAGAAACTGGAATGACTTATCTGAAACTTTGTAGCTGTAGCTTACTTGAGGTTATTCCTTGTCTTTTGGTTAGAAATAGGTAGCTGTTTAGAGACCCCTGAACAAAGACTTGTGAGTGATCCCCTTAACAGTCTATTTCTTTTTTTTTTTTTTTTTAAGATTTCATTTATTCATTTGACAGAGAGAGAGAGAGCACAAGTAGGCAGAGTGCAGGCAGAGGGAGAGGGAGAAACAGGCTCCCTGCTGAGCAGAGAGCCCGATGTGGGGCTCAATCCCAGGACCCTGGAATCATGACCTGAGCCAAAGGTAGACGTTTAACCAACTGAGCCACTCAGGCACCCCAACAGTCTATTATTTCTAAAAACAGAAGACTTGCACCTGATTATATAGAATAACTTAAGAAGTGCCACCCAAGAGGGCTTTCTTAGGATGTAGATTATTTCTTCTGTGTCTAGAAACTAATCAGAACACAATTAGCGTTTATAAGTTTTACATTGGTGTTTTAAGAAATGTGGTTGCAGGGCACCTGGGTGGCTCAGTCAGTTGAGTGTCTGACTCTTGATTTCGGCTCAGGTCACGATCTCAAGGTTATGAGATGGAGTCCCTCATTGGGCTCTGTGCTGGGCGTGGAGCCTGCTTAAGATTCTCTCTCCCTTAGGGTGCCTGGGTGGCTCAGTTGGTTAAGCATCTGTCTTCAGCTCAGGTCATGATCCCAGGGTCCTGGGATTGAGCCCTACATCAGGCTCTCTGCTAAGTGGGGAGCATGCTTCTCCCTCTCCATTTCCTTCTGCCTGCCACTCCCCCTGCTTGTGCTCTCTCTCTCTCTCCATCAAATAAATAAAAATCTTTAAAAAAGAAAAAGATTCTCTCTCCTCCTGCTCCTCCCCTCCACCCCTCTCTAAAAAAAAAGAAAAAGAAATGTGGTTGCCAAATTGACTCTACTGTGTAAAAATGTGGGGTTTTTTTTCATATCATAGAATTCAAGGCTTTTAGCATTTTGAAATAAAATTATATAAAATCTGTTTCAACATTTAATTTTCTCTGTCATCTCTTGGCTCTCTAGATAGATATTTCTTTCATATTCAGGTAATATATAGCTGGTAACACTCATAAATTACTATTTCACCAAAATGTTGAAATAATGGAACAGAGAATTATCAAATGTGTAGATATTGTGACTAAAATTGTTTAGACTTTCTAAATTCAGGAGAGAATAAGCAAGAGTTACTTCTAATATGAGTGGAACATTGAACTAGTTAACCATTAATCAAAATAAAATGCTTGGCCGACCCAGTCACTTGAGCCTGCTATGCTCACCTTCTTTAAACCAGTTATTCCTGAGTAGGAAATGTGTGCTTTGTTTACAGATATGTGACCTTCATTTATGGTTATTTACTAGCAGGAATGGATGATGACTACAGGACTGTTAAATGCTAGCTACCTTTAAAGTTATTTGTGGCAGATCAAAATAAAAAAGGAAGACAATTCTGAAAGATAATAAAATACAAATCATGTATTCTTAAGAGATTGAAGTTAAAATTCAAAATTATAAATCAATAATTGTCTGAATAGATTACATCACCTAGAGACCTCAGTGCCTCTGGATTACCACGGTTGAGTCAGTGGTGTTTTGAATTCATGTATGTCTTAGTTTTATTTTGTTTTTAGTTATTCTTGTGTTGTGTTCCTTTGTACGTTGTTTGGTCTTAGATCTTACTTTGCTTTTATGAAATGAGACTTAGAAAATACACATCACATTGATCACTAAAAATTCTTTATATAAAAGAAGTGATACTAGATTTCGTGGTTAATCCTGCCATAATTCTATCTTAAAAGATAGGCTACTTTTATTATTATTTATTTAGTATATGACTTTAACCTTACTATTAAGTTGTTTCCAAATCATTTTTTGAACAGACTCTAATGTATCATATGGTGTATCCCTACCATTTACTTATTACCTATTGAAAATTAAATTGAGCATCTATATACTTGGTCATAAGAATACAAAGATGAGACAGAAAATTCATGCCACGCAGGGACTAGGTTGTGTGGGAAAGATACACAATAAAACAACTGAATGACAGTAGCATACGGTGAGTGCACCAAGAGCACAAGAGTGAGTGATTTAACTCTGGAGGAGTCAAAGAATGGACTTGAAGAGTGGATAGGAATTTACCAAAGAAAAAAGAACTTTCTATCAAAGAAAAGAACAAGTGTGACACTAGCTCATTCATTGAAAAATCCTATCTTAGAATCTGTAGTGTGATCTTGCCCGTAAAATAAATAAATAAATAAAGTTTTTATAAATAAATTAAAAGATACAGGTTTTTCTTGCCTTAAGACTACCCTCACATTCTGATTTCTGCTCTGAGATTCAGAAATACACTTATCCTTTCTATCTGACACTTGATACTCCAGAGGGTAGAAAGGTTGTACAGAAAAAGAGTTAATAAAGCCGACTTAAGGCTACTATCTTTAGAAGGGCCTGCTTACAAGGTTAGCCTTGCCTAGCATCTAGGAAATTGACGTGCAAAAAGTTTCCTACAATAATAGGGAAAGTCCCCTGATAAGAGTGTTACATTGTGCCTAGACTCTACCGTGGGTCTATAATGAATACCAGCTTTCTTTCTGGGAGTCTGGAATTTACTAGTTGCTAGGCGGAGAATGCCAACATGAACAGCCCTCAGTAAAAATCTATACTCCAAGCTTCAAATTGGCTTCCCTGGGTAGGAACATTGTACAAGTTGGTGGAGTTTCCAGTGCTAGGAGAAGGAGTGCTGTAGGTGTGTCTTTTCCTAAACTGAGGTGGGGGAGGGTGTGCATAGGAAGCCTGTGCATGAATTTGTCGAGACTCCACCTAGATCTTTTTCCCTTACTGATCTGACCATGTATTTTTGCTGTCTTTCGTGAGTCCATCTGGCAAATTACCAAAATGTGGGTCATGTTTGTGGGAACTTCAGAGATCTGACTCTGTTTGAGTGTGGTAATTTATGAAATATTTGCAGTCAGGTGACTTTTAAAAATCAATATGTAAAATTGGAAGCAATTTAAATGTTTATCAAAGGAATGGGTACACAAAGTATGATATATCCATATAATGTAACACTATGTAGCTATTTTTTAAAAGATTTTATTTATTTATTACTCGAGAGAGAGAGTACCTGAGAAGGGGTAGGGTCAGAGGGAGAAGCAGACTCCCCGCTGAGCAGGGAGCCCCATACGGGACTCAGTCCTGGGACTCCAGGATTGTGACCTGAGCCGAAGGCAATCACTTAACCAACTGAGCCACCCAGGCGCCCTTGTAGTTTTGTTTGTTTTTGTTTTTGTTTTTTAAGATTTTATTTATTTGAGAGACAGAGCACAAGCCAGGAGGAGAGGCAGAGGGAGAAACAGACTCCCCACTGAGCAGGGAGCCTGATGCAGGACTCGATCCCAGGATGGATCATGACCTGAGCCGAAGGCAGACACTTAACTGACTGAGCCACCCAGGCGCCCCCCACTATGTAGCTATTAAAGAGAACTGTGTACTTCAAAGATGTCCGTGGTATATTAAGGTTTTTTGTTTTGTTTTTTAAATAAGTTGTAGAACAGTTTATGTGGTATAATCCCATTTTTAAAAAACAAAACAAGAAACCTGCATGGACACATAGCATCTAGGACCATACACATCAAAATGTTAGTAACTGGCCAACTTCTGGGGGTTAAGATTAAATTAGAAAAGAAAAATTTGGTAACCAAACCCTAAATGTGTACCATGTGGAGAAGCTCACAAAGAGTGATGTTCGTGGAGTGCTGAGTACTAAGTCAAAGCGCAGTGGTAGTTCCCAGATTCTTTAATCTTTCATGGGCTTATGTTCTGTGCTCAAGATTCGCGGTCATTGCGTTTAAGTCATTTTGCAAACAAGTCTTGGTCTGCCAATTTTGAAACTAGTAAGTGTGAAACACAAAAGTTGGTACTAATCAGAGTTTATGATATAGCATGGGTATTGACAAACTATGACCCATGGGTCAAATCTAGCCTGCCATCTTTTTTTATAAATAAAATTTCATTGACCGTAGCCATACTAAGGCTGTTTTCATGCTCTACTGGTAGATCGAGTAGATATGACAGAGATCCTATGGCCTGCAGAGCCAAAATATCTATTATCTAGCCTTTTATACAAAAAGTTTGCCAACCCCTGACACGCACTTAGGCTTTGGAGAAAGATAGACCTGGGGACAGACCTGGATTTAGATCTGGACTTTGCTAGTTACTAGCTTTGTGGCCTTAGGAAAGTTAAATGTCTTTACCTCTTAGTATTCCTTTCTGTAAAATGGGAATTACAATAGGTAGCTCACAAGAATGAAGATTAGATAACATCGCATACGTCAAGTATGTAGTATAACATATGGTGTCCATAGTAGCTTCTCAGAAATGCAACTGCTTTCACTGTCCTTCCCCATCCTTGCTTAAGGTTTTAGGAAAATTAACAGGTTGGCAGTGTGTGGGATTTTTAGAGTAAACAATTTGAAAGTAGGAAATCTGCTTAGGAGGTGGTGTGGTTTCCGCGTTAAGCCTTGGGACAGCAGCTGAAAGGATGGTATGAACTCTAAGAGGTATTGTGGCAAAAGAAGCCATAGGACTTGGTAACTGACTGCATGTGAGAAGAAATGGAACGGAGAAATAAGAGTCAGAGGTGATACTCTATTCTGGTTTAGAGGACAAGGAGAAATGTCATGCCGTAAACTAAACAGGGACATTAGGAGATGTAGCCAATGAAGGGATCTGTATTAATAAGACATCAAGGACCTGACCCCATTTTAAGGCAGTGGGAAAGGAGAACGCATTGCAAGACAAAGAAAGATTAAAGATTTGCATTTTTGTCTTAGGAAGTAAGTATACCAGAATCTTAACTACCGTATAGTATGTAACTATACAACATCGTTATTTCTAGATATTCAGTGTACAAGTAGATTTATCTTAGAGCTTTGATATTACTAAAGAACTGAAGCGATCTTAAGATGTTGCATCCATAAAATAGTTCCTTTAGTGTGTACTTTATGTCAGCGTTAGACTCTCCTTTGTTGGAAAATGAGAGATATTCCTTATAAGATAATTATTCAAATAACTAGAGAGTGCGTTTTTAATTAAGTATTATATACCCTTTTAATCATTTTATCAGGGAACGTAAAAAAATGTACCTTCCTGTGCCACCTTTATGCTGAATATATCGAATGTGATTTTGCTTGTTCTCAAAGATTGAAGGAAATCATTTTGAGTATCTGCTCTACTGTGCTGTTGTCCTGCAGTGTCTTCTAATGCTCCTTCCATTTTACTTTATTTTTGTAGCAAGTTTCTAAAATCTGTCTTGAGAGTGTTCTATCAGTCTAAAATAAAATAGCAAAGTCTGGTCTGGGAATAATCATGTTGGGTTTCTTAATACTTTCACATGGTGTTTGAAGCAGGAAGGCGGTCTGATGCTCTTACTCGCCCGTAGGTGGAGATCATCTGCGGCGATCACTTGTTGGAGCGGTATCAAACTCTAAGGGAGGTTCGCCGGGCGATCGGTGACGCGGCCATGCAGGTGGGTCTTAGGCTTTGTCATGCTTCTGCCCAGCAGGGAAGTTACGTCGTGAAAGAAATGTTACCAGCATTACTTGGACTATAACTAGTAAAGCTCATATTTATCGAACGCTTACTGTGTGTCAGGCACTTTTCTGAACGGTTTCTATGGTTTAGCTCTTTTATTCCTCATATTTCTGTCTTTTTGTGTGAACAGGTTTTTATCTCTCTTTAGTGTACATCGACAGGTGCAATCACTGGCTCATATGGGAACTCTGTGTTTAACCTTTCAAGGAACTGTTCAGACCGTTTCCAAAGCAACATCACCATTTTATAATCCCACTAGCAATGTATATGGTTCCAGCTTCCCTAGATGCTTGCCAACACTCACTGTCTATTCTTTTGATTACAGCCATCCTTTTGGGTATGCAGTGGTGTCTCATTGTGGTTTTGATTTCATTTCCCTGTTGAATAATCATGTTGAGGATCTTTTCATGTGTTTTTTGGCCATTTGTGTACCTTCTTTGGAGAAATTTCTATTTAGATCCTTTGCTCATTTTTAAAAATTGGGGGTTTTGTCTTTTTATGTTGAGTCGTAAGAGTTCTTCATATATCCTAAATACTAGTCCATCACTATCAGATATATGATTTGTAAAAATTTTCTCATTCAGTGGGTTGTCTTTTCATTTCCTTTGTGGTGACCCTTGAAACACAGAAGTTTTTGATTAGAATGAAGTCCATTTTAATCTATTTTTCCTTTTGTTCCTCTGTGTTTGGTGTCATATCTAAGAAACCATTGCCTAATCCAAGATCATAAGATCATAAGATCATCTGTTTACTGTAGATTAATTTTGTTTATTCTAGAATGTCATATAAGTGGAATCATAGATCATGTACTCTTCTGTGTCTGGTACCTTTCTGGTACCTTTCATTCAGCATACATTTTGAAACTTATCCATGTGGTTGCATGTAGCAATAATTTGTTCCTTTTTGCTGCATAGTATTTCATCGTATGACGTGCCATATTTTATCATTTTCCTATTCATGGACACCTGAGCTATTTCCAGTTTTTGGCTAATACAAGTAAAGTAGCTATAAACAGTCTTATACAAGTATATTTTTTTCTTTTCTTCCTCTTCCTTGTCTTCTGTTTTAACTAGTTTTTTTAAGAACCTATGCTTTCACTTATTTTGGATAAATACGTAGGAGTGGAATTGCCAGATCATAGGAAAGGTGTATGTTTTGTTTGATAGGAAACAAAGAATCGGTATTTTTTTCAAAGATTTTATTTATTTGAGAGAGCGAGAAAGAGAGAGACAGAGCATGATAAGGGGGAGGGTCAGAGGGAGAAGCAGACACCCTTTTGAGCAGAGAGCCCGATACTGGACTTGCTCCTGGGACTCCAGGATCATGACCTGAGCCAAAGGCAGTTGCTTAACCGACTCAGCCACCCAGGCACCCCAGACTTGGTATATTTTGATGATTTTTGTGACTGTGCTTTACCACTAACCTATAAAGAACTATTGCTGAAATTTCTGCAGCCTTAACGATTAGTCTATTGTGGAGAATTTTATTTAATTTTTTTGCTTTTTTTTTTTTTTTTTAACTAATTTGCTACAGATTTCCTTGAACCCACCACTCGGACTTAATGAGTGTTAACACTTCACTCTTTCAGATAGAAAGATGTAAAATTTTCATCATTTTATTTTATTTATTTTATGTTTTTTCTAAGATTTTATTTATTTATTTGACAGAGAGAGAGCAAGCACGTGCACAAGCAGGGGGAGTGGCAGTGGGAGAAGCAGTCTCCCCTGGGGAGCCTGACACAGGGCTCGATCCTAGGACCCCAGGATCACGACCTGAGCCACTCAAGTGCCCCTATTTTATTTATTTACTTATTTAGAGAGAGCGTGCGTTCAAGGGGGGAGGGAGGGGGACATCTCAAGCAGACTGTGGGCTGGCACAGAGCCCCATGCAGGGCTCGATCTCACAACCCTGAAATCACAACCTGAGCTGAAATCAAGGGGCAGACTCTTAACCAACTGAGCCACCCAGACATCCCAAAATTTTTTATCATTTTAAACAGAGATTTGAAACAAACAAGGCAAAGTGTTAATACTCAATAAAACTGAGTACTGGTTACAAAGGTGTTATATTAATCTTTGTACTTTGAACATGTTTTAAACCTTCAGAAAAGTCATAGGAGTAGTACGATGAACACCCATCTGTGCTTTACCTGGATTAACCAGTTTTAACAGTTAGGGTTCCATTTGGGAAACAGAACCAATATGAATGTTGGGGAATAAGGGATTATATCTTAAAACATTTGTAGGGGCTGGTGAAAAAGTGTGTGGAAAGATATTGCCTGTGGACCAGTAGTCATTGTAAATCAACAGGGCACCAACTGGTAGAAAAGATAGACATAAAGTGGGTAATAGTGAGAATAAACTGGAACCTGTAAGGAGAAACGGGGATGTGTGTCTCATCATTTCCGTCTTCAGTGACATGGGTGATCTATAGACAAAGCTGGTGGTCTTTGGCCAAAATGCAGAGAGGCTGAAGGTGGAGCTCTTGGGGGAGCAAGAGGAGTTAGTTGCAGGCCTGGCAGCTGCCCTATACCTACAACGCGAGCCAGCGTTCCAGCAGCGATGTGTATAGAGGCAGGTCGGGCATCCGGCGCCCTGTAATGACCTGAGCATAATGGCTTCTGCCTCCTTCCAATGTGCAGTCTTGTACAAATCTCTACTGGCTAACTCAAAAGGGAAGGGAATTCTGGGAAATATAGTTCCAGTTCCTCTAAGTTGACCTACCAGAATGCAAAAGAACCGGCTAAAATGAAAAAGACTCGGAGTTAAGTGTTGGTGTGGATGTGGAATGACTAAAATTTATATACATTGGTAGTGGGAGTGTGAACTGATTTGATCACTCTGGAATTCTGCTGGTAGTATCTACTAAAGTCATGTATGTACACCCCACTCCCCCAGCGATTCCGTTCCTGAGTATAGACCTAATAGAAATGAACATTATGTCCACCACAAGACATGTACAAGGTAGTTTATAATAGCTTTATACATGATCGCCACAAGCTAGAAGCAACCCAAATGTCCAACAAAGAATGAGTAAAAAGTTCTGGCATATACATACAATTAAATATAACTACCATATGCAGCAACATGGAATCACACAGACATAATAGTGAGCAAAAGAAAATACAGTTGATAATCATTATTCATGGATTCCGTATTTGTAGATTTGCTTACTTATTAACGTTTTATTGTAACCCCCAAATTAATACTAATAGCTATTTCATAGCCATTCACAGTTTTTCATAACCTTTTTAATGGTATTTGGATTTTTTAAAGAAATCACAAGTTTTGTAATTTTGCTAATGAAACTTTTATGTGATTGAGTATTGGAAAGATGCTGCAAGGCTGATTGTTCATCGCTGTGATATTACGGGTTGTAATTATACTTCAGTTATATGGGTACACTGTAGTTGTGGTAACAGTTTGTCAGAGTAGCAAAAGTAATTAGCAATACAATGATTAGGGACCACTAGTTTTTTGTTTTTTGTTTTTTTTTAAGATTTGTTATTTATTTATTAGACAGAGATAGAGACAACCAGCGAGAGAGGGAACAGAAGCAGGGGGAGTAGGAGAGGAAGAAGCAGGCTCCTAGCGGAGGAGCCTGATGTGGGGCTCGATCCCATAACGACGTGATCACGCCCTGAGCCGAAGGCAGACGCGTAACCGCTGTGCCACCCAGGCGCCCCGGGACCATTAGTTTTTTAAATGGCTGTCATTATTAACTTGAATTTTATGTGTGATTTACAAAGAAGAAAGAGGACTTAGTCACTTTTCTGTTTCTTTGAAAAAGTAACTGGCTTTTCCTTGAGCAACAGTTCTCTTATTTCCGGAAAGAACATGACGATGTATGAAATGTAATTATTTTCGCAGTACAGCCAGCTTGGTGATAGAATGAAATGGTGTTAGGACTTAGTGTAAAAAAGTCTTGAAGTTATTTGGGTTCGAAAGCAAAAAGAAAAAGGGAAATCCATTGATCAGCCTGCCAGGCTGATTGAGGAACAACACGTTTATGATGTGGAATCTCAGAAAAAGACAGTACTACTAATAATTAACATTTCTTGAACCCTTACTGAATGCTACTATATTCTAGGTGCAGAAGAACATGTGTTATCTTTTTTTTTTTTAAGATTTTGTGTAAGTAATCTCTATACCCAATGTGGGGCTCAAACTTACCACCCCAAGATCAAGTCTCCACCAGCTGAGCCAGCCAGGCACCCCAAAACACGTACCATCTTGTGTAAACCTCACAACAACCTTAAGAGATAACAATTATTATTTCCTTTTTTCTTTTTATTTATTTTTTTAAGATTTACTTATTTATTTTAGAGAGTGAGAGAGCTTGAGCATATGCAAGTGGGAGGCAGGGGGCAGAGGGAGAAGGAGAGAAGCAAACCCTCTACTGAGCATGGAGCCTCACACAGGGCTTGATCCCATGACCCCAAGATAATGAACCAAGCAGAAACCAAGAACCAGATGCTCAACTGGCTGAGCCACCGAGGCACCCCTCCTTTTTTCTGTTTTAAAATACTGTTTTGAGATAATTTAAGACTTAGAGGAAAGTTGCAAAAATAGTACTGAAAGTCCCTATGTAGATATCACCCAGCATCCTTTAGTATTAACATCTTGCATGACCATGGTACAATCATCAAAACTAAGAAACTGACATTGTTACAATACTAATAATGAAACTGCAGACATTGGGTTTTGCTAGTTTTCCCGCTATTGTCCTTTCTCTGTCCTAGGATCCACATTGTATTTAGTTGTCATGTTTCCTTGTCTTCTTCCAGTTTTCCAGTCCTTCCCTGTTTTCGTGACTGATACTTTTGAAGAGTATTGGCCAGTTATTTATAAACTGTCCTTTGTTTGGGCTTGTCAGATGTTTTCTCATGACTGGATTGAGACTATGCATTTTTGGCAAGAATGCCATACATGTGATGTGCCCTTCTCAGAGTATCATCAGGAGGTATTTAATACTGATAGGTCTTTCTCTTTATAAATAGTAATATCTTGGGGGGGGGGATACTTCGAAACTGCGCAGATAGCCTGTTTGTTTCTCCTCAAACGTTGCTCTCTATTCTAACATCCAGTGGTGGATCTTAGTTTAGAAAACTGGCATATGGAGGTTAAGTATCTTGTCCAGGGTCACTTGGCTAGTTGGTGGTAGATTCAAGATTCAACTCTTGAAAAAATTGAACTTAAAGTTCGGGCTCTTAGGACACCAGAGTGGCTCAGTTGGTTAAGCATCCGCCTTCAGCTCAGGTCATGATCTCAGGGTCCTAGGATTGAACCCCACATGGGGCTCTTTCCTCAGCTGGGAGCCTGCTTCTCCCTCTCCCCCTCCCCCCTGCTTGTATGTTCTCTCTCTTTCTCTCTCTCTAATAAATAAAATCTTTAGAAAAAAAAAGTCAGGCTCTTAACATTTCAGGTGATTATTTTATTTATTGTTAACATGTTTTTTGGAAATAAAAATGATTGTCTTTTTAAAAATTAAGCTTCCTTGAATAAAAATATAAGAAACTAGGAGTAAAATCCCAAAGTCAGTGGAGTGGGTAGAAAATATTACTTCAAAAAATATTTACAAACCACTATTCTAGACACATAGGGAAATTCAGAGATGAGCAAGTCCCTGAACTTAAATAACCTGTGATACAGTTAACGTCCTCATTGACAGCAGTGTAAGTTTCATGGAGTCTCGGGACATCTTAGCCTTCAGTGGGAAAGCTAGGATTCAAGACTTGAGGGAGAGAATGATAGGAGCTGAGATCTGGGCAGCTGGAATAAAACCATTTGTAGGACTTTCTAGGCCATAGTACGAACTTTGGATTTTAATTGAGTTGGGTGGGAAATGATTGATTGGAGAGATTTAAGCCAAATAGTAAAATGACCTGTTCTAACTTACATTTTGCAGACTCATTCTGGTTGGATAGTTTAAGACCATGGATAAAAACATCTAAATATAAAATATAAATAATATTTATATCTATGTAGAGTATAAATATAATAGACATATAGATTTGAATTATAATTATCTAATTTCATAAAATGTGATTTTATACATGTATACATACATAAAGTTCTGAGGTTTTAAAACAGCTTATAAGCCACACTTTCAGTTTGATATCTCAGCATGTATATTGTTTTGCAAGTGATGTTTTCATTTCTGAAACATGATAACCATATGCAGAAAATTAACATTTTGTAAAATGTAATTTTTATTCTTGTAAGAAGGTTGATAGAATCTTTCTATTTGTGTTGTAATACAAATTCATTTACTTTGATTAGACTAATTAGTCTAGAATAGATCTGATGGTCCATGGGCCAATCATAGTATGAGATTATGTTTTATTTGGGTTATTCTGTGTTTTAAATATTTTTGAGTTTAAATTCCTGTAGCAAGGCCTCTGGTCTCTGGTTTACCAGTGGTCTCAGCATTCCCTATGGACTCCCATACCTCACTCACATATTCATCTATGTTGCTTTCCTGGCCCTTGTGGGCATTTGAATTTGTGAACCCTTTTCTAGAGTTCTGGTGAGTTTTCACTGGAGTTGCTAGGAACGGAGTCCAGATTGCACTGACTTGTGTAGTGAGTGAGAAATGAGGAAGTAGCACCATGGAAAAGTCTAACAAAGAAGAAAGAGAGAGAGCAATAGCTTGAACGTGATTGGAAATGCAAGACATGCATGCCACCCTTCCCTCTCTCTGTGTTGCTCAGTCAGCCCATTGCTCATGGTACACTTCCCTAATGAGTCTTAGTTTTTAGCTAGTTTTCCAGTTCACAGTAGATTAAAAATAGTACCTTAAAAAAGTAGATTCCCTGCTGGATGCAGACTTGGTGAGAACACAAAGGATTAAGATCTAATATCAAAAGAGGAGACAGAAACCCAAAAAAGCAGATGAAAAGATTCAGAAACACAGTATCTAAAGTCATTTACTGTAGGTTAAGTTGCCGGTGACTGAAGACATCACTGTGTTACAGAACAGTATAGTTACTGTACATAATGACGGCTCTGGGTATCAGAGAAAGGTTAGAGGGATGCCTGGCTGGATCAGTAAAGCATGCCGCTCTCACTCTCAGGGTCTCAGGGTCTTGAGTTCAAGCCCCACACTGAGGGTGGAAGCCTACTTAAAAAATAACAAAACAGAAAGGTTAAATTGGGGGCGCCTGGGTGGCGCAGCGGTTAAGCGTCTGCCTTCGGCTCAGGGCGTGATCCTGGCGTTGTGGGATCGAGCCCCACATCAGGCTCCTCCGCTATGAGCCTGCTTCTTCCTCTCCCACTCCCCCTGCTTGTGTTCCCTCTCTCGCTGGCTGTCTCTATCTCTGTCAAATAAATAAATAAAATCTTAAAAAAAAAAAAAAAAAAAGAAAGGTTAAATTGTATTGTGAACACTCTTTAAGACGGAGCTAAAATGTATGATGAACAGGTAAGAGTTGCAAAGCTTTCTTAGAATAGTAGTAGGAAATAAATGTATCATTTCTTACCTGATCCATGATGCTTATGATAATTGAGTCTTCAGGGAAGCCCTATACTTGGGGTGTCTGGTTTTTTTTATTATTATTAACATGTAACGTATTATTTGTTTCAGGGGTGTGTGGTTTGTCTCTTAAGTAGTCTGTGCAGAAGGAAAGGTGTATCTCTTTTAGTTCTTTTCAGAGAACTGCTTAGCCGTAAACAACCCTGGCGAGTTACGGAGTTTCAGAATTACCTCCTGAAAGTCATGAAAAAGGCACATTGTCAGGGAATGTTTGGTGATGAGGTGAATATGAATAAGCTAGTTTATTTCTCTTGGACCCTTTATCTTCTTTAAATCAAAGAATTTCACATTAGTGTTGAGCTATGAAAAATAAACCATATCGGACTTAACTTAATCATTTACACAGCTGGTTTTCAAATAACTGCAAAACACTTCTTTTTTTTTTTTTTTTTTTTCCTTTTCAGGATGGTCTGCTCGTCCTTCATTATGGTCTTGTAGTTTCCCCCTTAAAAATTACTTGAAGATTCTAGCAGCATTAGGAAGAGGGAAACAAAATAAGGAGGCTTCTTCAGGATTGCATTTCACCAAAGATTTCCACAAAACATGTAATTGCTACCACTCTGTGCTGTTTGAGACATGACTTATCTATTTTCAGCACCAAGATTCATTGCATTTATAAGTACAATTTGGAATGACGGAATGCATCTGTTTTACTAGAGACTATATACAAAAAAGCATCCATAGCTCAGGGGGAAATTTTCAAAGCATTAAATTTTTAAATTCCTTGTGATTTCAAATACTTTGACATTGATTTTGCTTCCTAATCTTTGAGGTAAATCGGTTACTATTTTCTTCTTTGTTGAGCCATATTCCTTTCAGGTTGGTGGTTAGGATTCTGCTCTCTGAAATGGTATCAGTTGGGCAGTCATCCTTTTGGAAAAGAAGTATGCTTTTGAACTGAAGACTCAAAGCCAGTCTTTGCTAACCTACAGAGTGTACCTCTCAGACAAAGACCAAAACTATTGACCACTTTTGTATGTTGCCATCGTTTCTTGAACTTGTATCTTTCATTTACCAGCAATACTACTACAGAGATGATATTTACTTCTAAAAGGGATGAACTGTCATTCTGTGTGGAGAGACTGTCTCCTGCAGGGTTTGTGGCCTGTCCTGAAGCCTTCAGTGTGCTGAACACTTCTGTAACGGATCTTTCAACAAGGGGTGCCTCTTGAAACATTATTTTTATTATTTGAATGTTAATTTGATTAACATTCATTTGATTTGAGTACGTAGTTTGGTTGTCAGTACCTTGTAATGCCACTGCTTCTGGAAGTAATAAAGAAACTTGAGTGAATTTGCAAGTTTACAGAATACTTATTCATTGTTTCCTCAATAAGTCAATTTAATGTTCATTTTCCCATTTGTCACTGGGATAAAGAATACGGGTGTTTGAGAGTTCACTCACATGCAAAGATTTCAGTTTTAAATGTTATTTTGCCTAAAATTAGCATTGTGATGCTTTCTAAAAAAATATTTTATAGACCCTGTTTCACTATAAAATTTCCAAGTCTGCATAGAAACAATTACAAACGAATAGGGTTTGGCAATTGTTTTGTAAAAAATTTGTGAATTGTATATAAATCTCTTCTAACATTTAATTAAAATTTTTAATAAAAATTTATTTTAACCTATTTTGAGATGTTCATATTTATTGTGGATTGAAACAAAAATAACCAACATTCTTTAAGAGATGAGGTATCCAAATTAAACTGCCATCAAATAGATATTTCATAAGCGTCTTCACTGATTTTACTAGATGCTGTTATTTGACAGTGGACAGAATAGCAACCATGGAATTCATTGCCTCTTAAATGTTTCTCGCCCACATTACTTGCTGTTTGTATTCTTGTCCCACGTTAACATATCTGTGTCAGGGATCCCCAAGCTACCTTTAGGTTAGTGGTTCACTAGAAGGACTCATTATACTTACGCTTATAGTTTATTACAGTGAAAGGATACGGATTAAAGTCAGCAAAGGGAAAAGATGTATACTGCAGAGTCCAGGAGAAACCAGGCACAAAACTGAAGTTGCCTTCTCCCCATGGAGACATGGAGACAGTTTTTCATTCCTTCAGCAATGATATGTGACGTGTGGGAACTGTTGCCAACCAGGGAAGCTCACCTGAGCCTTAGTGTCCAGAGTCTTTAGTGGGCATCAGTCATGCAGTGTCCATATGATTGACTCAGCCATTGAGAGTCCAGCACCCACCCAGTGGTCAAACTGATACAATATGTCCCAGGCCCCAGGTATACAAAAATAGGCATTCACCGTAAGTCACATTGTTAGAATAAACTATCTGGTGTGGCCCAAGGTCTCAGGACTACAGAGACAGGATATTCCAAGGTAATTATTTGATAAATACTTCCACAATGAACAAAAAGAATTTATCGCTTGTTAGATATTGTATGGACAAGATTAAAATTAAAGGGGTGGTCTGCTTCAAGGAACTCACAGCCTATGGGTTACACATAGCACTCAGAATCTTAATAAAAGGCAGATACTGGTATATACTATAGGAGTCACAAAGAGGACCACCTAGGTGGCTCAGTTGAGCATCTGCCTTAAGCTCAGGTTGTCATCCCAAGGTTCTGGGATCAAGTCCCGCATTGGGCTCCCTGCTCCTGGGATCGAGCCCCGCATTGGCGCGGGGGGGGGGGGGGGCTGTTCACTAGAGAGCCTGCTTCTCCCTCTCCTGCCACTCCTCCTGCTTGTGCTCTCTCAGCCTCTCTGTCAAATAAATAAATAAAATCTTTAAAAAAAAAAAAAAAGTCACAGAGAGCTCTACCCTTTCTTTCTTTGCTCCCTCTGGACTTGACCTCCAAGAATCCCAAAGAACTAAGTCATATATAGTTCTATCTATTTGACCTATCGCTACTACTGGGTAGTCAACAAAGAATGCTGATTGATTGTCTTTCAAATCTGTACCCCCTAAAATCAGTATGATCTTGGGCTTCATTAACAGAAATACAGTTTCCGATCAAGGGAGTTAATATTAACTCCCAATTCAGGTTGTGTCCCGTTCTGGGTAGCATACACAACTACTGAGAGATGAGAGGGTAATGGGATAGGGAATAGAGAGAGACCTAGGGCAAAAACAAGGGCAAGGGTTAAGCAATTGCTTATGGCTAACTCGGAGAAGCTAAAACTTAAGGGTAAGACAATACAAGGTAGCTGTCTTCAAATAACCAGAGGGTCAAAGACTTAGATGTGGGAAAAGCACAAACAGGAACAAACAAATGCTGACTTCTTGCCTTGGGTCAGCTCGGCTGCCATCACCGGCAGCTTGCACTTAGTTCAGATGAAATAAGGTCAAAGTTTTTTTTCAAAAGGAATTCTTACTAGAAACAGAATTAAATACCCAAATCTGCATGAATAAGGTATATGAAGTGCATATACGAGAGCCCAACTTCCGTGGCTAAAAATAGATTTATTTGGCATAGCTGCAGGTCCCTTTGTCTTTGCCTAAGCCTCTCTGAGGTGATACTGAGCAAAGATGCTCGGAAGGGTAGTTTGTGGTAGTTGTAGTTTGGCAGACTGTGTGCTTGCCAGCTTTCTCGGTGCCTCCCTTAATTGCCATCCCAATCTTTTCCTTCTAGTACAGGCCAAAGTCATTTCCTGTGACCTTGGGCTTCGCTGAGCTTCCCCTCTGCTTCTACAGCATTGCGCTTCCCTCTTGATTCAGACACATTCTCATCTCGTGCCTGACAATTCCTTCTCTAGACTCCAAACTAACACAGATCTGTGCGCGCGCACCCCCACACGCACACCCCCCCACACACAATGACTCTCCTACAGTGACTTTGAATTCTTGAAAGTAATGCCTCTGACCCATTTATCTGTCCTATTTATCTTGCTCAAAGTATATCCTCTGTGATTCAATCCTAGATGAATATTCTTGTAGGATCACCAAGTTGTAATCGACTTATCAAATATATGTGCGACTAATTTTTAATTTTTAATTTTTTTTCTTTAACGTTCTAATAGTTGCAACCTCTGTGAATAGAGAAGATTCAAGCAGATGTTGATTCTGAATGTTCATCTTTGTTTTCTTTAGTAGGTCGTGACCAAAGAGTAGGTCCTCATTTTTATCCTTTTTAGTATGTTCTGCACATGAGTTTGATGACCGGCCTCTCTTCAAAACTGGACTGATGAAATCTTTTATTACCTATTGAGGTGAATAGTCGTTTGACAAATGAAATGTCATATTGATCTCCTAAAAGCTTGCCAAGTATTTGCTTACATGGAATGGACGTTATGGTTTAATCTTTACTACATTTTGATTTTGTTCTAATGGTGTCTATGGTTTTACAGAGGTTCTTATTGTGATACTCTTTTCATTTAAATGAGAACAGATTCTTTTTTTCCTTCGGATGTTTCTAAGAAAATGTTTTCCCAAGAGAAAAGCTGATTAGATGATATTTTAAATTAGGGATTGAAGAAGACAAAGGTTGCCAGGACAGATTTTTTTTTTCCTCCAAAAAAAGACATAGAGGCAGTATTGCATAGTGGTTAAGGACATGAATTTTGAAGCCAGACTGAATGGCTTTGATTCCCAGCTTTGCTACTTGCAAGCTCTATGATCTCGGACATGTATAATTTCTCCGAGCTGTAGTTTTTCTTACGTGTAAACAGGGACAAAGGAACCTAACTCAAAGAGCTGTTATGAGAACGAATGACTATGTAAAGCATTCAGGACCACAGCTGGCATACAGCCTACTACCAAGTTCAAATATGGTCCCTATGTAGTCACTTCTTAGAATACTTTGCTGAATTAGTTCCTTTCTAATGAGTAAGTGGGTCCACTAATATTAAAAGATTGATGTTGAACCATTTATTATTTTTCCTGTCTTTGTTCATCTCCTTCTATGGATAACCAGGACGGGGGTGGGGACATAGGCTCTGAAGTCAGACCTGGATTCTGTTTTCACCCTAACTCTAGTCTTGGCTCTGCTGCTTATACTTTGCAGACTAGGTTAGTCCAGAGGCAATTTCACTTGCCAGGAGTTCCTTTTGCTGAACTCCAGGCTGACTTGATCAAAGATTGTCTAGCCCCGAAGGACCTCAGAAATTGTATATGCCACGTATGAATCCTTATGCCAGGAAATCATGGGAAATGATTACACTTCTCGGTTATTCATACTTACAGATTAACAGATGAACCTAAGTGAGTTAAATTTGTTTTATTTTGTTTTAATTTTGAGTAGGCTCCACGCCCAATGTGGAGCTTGAACTCACGATCCTGAGATTAGCAGTCACATGCTCTACTGACTGAGCCAGCCAGGCGCCCCTTAAATTTGTTTTAGGGACACCGGGCTGGCTCAGTCAGTAGAGTGTGCAGCTCTCAATCTCAGGGTCTTGAATTTGAGCCCCACATTGGGCATAAAGATTATTTTAAAAAATATATAATAAGCACTTCCAAGAAAAAATACTTTTTTGCCCAGCGCAATAATCAGCAATTAACTAGACCTGCTACTGATTGTATTCCAAAACTCCAGCCCTTATGCTAATGACTTTGGCTACGCTCTGCTAACATTCTATATCCCCTATGAATAAGAACATACGATAGAGCTGGAATGAAGTGTCTCAGACCTACACAGCAAAGACCACTTACCTCACCAAGGGAGAGAGTAGCCATGGGTGATCCACGGTAATTAATCGATGAGGATGGGGTCCGGAGACCCCTCCAAGATCAATCTTCATTTTTCTTTGTATCCTGAGCTTTCTCTATTTATTTGGAATCACTGAAGAATTGTGGAAACATAAATCTTTAAACATCTGCAGTGTGACTCACTGTGTCTTATTACAATCCTAGGGTATGTGTCTGTGTGTTTCAAGGGATGGTAAGAGGGAATTTATAAATTTTAGCTACTCACGACCCCCATCTAGTAAGCGTGTGGAGCATAAAAACATGAGCTCAATCAAAGCATCTAAAAGATCAATAGAGGAGGAGAGAAGCCATTTGACCTACATAATAACTGGTTTTTTTTCATCTTTCGAGGATTTGCAGCAAGGGATGGTAATTTAATAAAAACAATCCTTTGTTTGGCTGGATTCAGGAGCATGTACCCCTTTTGTAAATGGCATATCCATATGAGATATTTGAAAATGACAAAGCCATGATGACAAATGTAAACTGCACATTAGATTTGAATATGTCCCAAAGCCAGTAGTAGTGTATGTTCTATAAAGAAAAACAGAATTTCACATATGAGCTCTATTTTAAGATCCTACAAAGCCCCTCTCAGTTTTTTTCCATTTTAAGTTACTGTGCTTCCAGGCACACCAGCTTATTTGGTTCTTAGGGGAAAAAATGTATTCTTATGATTTAGATGTTTTTCAGGATCTTAGAGATTTCTGATGATATTATAATAAAAATAATCTCAACTGGAAATCAATGATGGGTGCTCATGAGCAAAAAACAATTCCAGCTATTGTTTCTTTTGTTTACATCCAGGGGTATTCCTGGCTTTTTCTCCAGGTTCCGTTTTGGAATCAATACTCTTATTAGATCTGGCTGATGTCGTCCTAATGGAATTCCTTCTAACTGAGATTGATCCAGGGTGGCTGTAGATAATGGTCTCAGCTGGAGCAGACGGTATAGTAGACTTTGTAATTATATTTTTCTGAGAGTTCCATACATTCTCTATCAGTGGATTTTTAAATTGAGGTGAAATTTACATGCTATAAAATTAGTCATTTTAAAGTGAACAATTCAGTGGCAGTTAGCCTGTGCACAATGCTATGCAGCTACCACCTCAGCCCAAAATAAACCCCAAACCCACAGAATAGTCACCCCCCCAGCACCCCCTCTCTTTAGCCTTGGCAACTACCAATCTGCTCTCTGTTCCAATGAATTTTTTAAAGACTTATTTAAAGAGAGAAAGCACGCACAAGGCAGAGGGGCAGAGGGAGAGGGAGAGAAAGTCTCAAGCAGACTCCACACACTGAGTGCGGAGCCCAACACGGGGCTCAATCTCAAGACCCCGAGACCATGGCCTGAGCTGAAACCAAGAGTCAGACATCATACCGACTGCTCCACTCAGGCACCACCCAGTGAATTTTCAAATACATTTTAAAAACTATTTCACGTTTGCCTCTAGAGTCATGGATGGCAGTCCTGGACTCTCTGCTTGTGTTCACAAGTAAGTTCTAGAAGTTTATCTGCAGGACTATATGTGACTTGCATTGTGTCTTGAGCTAAAATTTGGACTCTGGCTTCCAGACAATTGCTCAGATCTTGCCCCCTCTTTAGCCAGTGCGGTAAAATGAATCCTAACTATCCTGACTTTATTACCTTTTGAGGAATTGTCCCTTCTGTAATATCCCCTCATTTCCAGGCCCTTTGATAACTGAGCTGCAGAATTCCTTCGCAAAATTATTTTTAAAAACTCCTTTTTAACAGTTAGGTAATAGCACCCAATTCTATTTAGTTTTTAGTAGGAGGTGACTCGGTCAGATGGGCTCAGAGCCCAGTTTTGAGCTGTCACGACCTCACTGCAATGCAGGAAGCTAATAGGTTCAGGAAGTCTGCAAAGTATAGCAGTTTGCCTATGGGACTTGGTGTTGTCAAAGGTTTCTGGGGCAGAAAAACCTTAAGTAAAACCCAGTGAGGAAGGGGGGGAAAAGAGGATAAAAATAAAGATTTTTACTCCCTCAAGTGAGAGCACTTTCTTTTACATAGGAAGGCAATTAGGAAAGAGAAGCAAGCACGGCAGTCCGAAGACCCAGGTTCAAATCCCTGCACTCTTATTCTGTGACATTAGACAAGGACTTTAACCTCGTCATTCCAAGGCTCTATTTCTTTATTTGTAAAATGGGTCTACAAGTACTACCTAAAGAGTGGTTGTGAGGTTTAAATGAGATAATTCTGCTTACTGCCTACCACAGTGTCTGACACATAGTAGGCAGGTACTGAATAAATTAAAGCTGTTATTAGTCCCAGGATGCAAGGGATCTCTTTGTCTAATCAATCTGCACGTCGTATCAGTTATCACTAATGTGCTTTGTGGACAGGCATCCCCGCAATCTCACGGACTCACTGTGTTGTCCTGTTCTGTCATTAACAGTTCGTGTTGCCTGCTTCCCCTTCCCTTCTCCTCCCTGCTTTGTGATTCTGAACACTGTTTCCTTGTTACTGTAATTGTCCTGATTTAATAATTTATCAACTCCATAAGATGCTTTTAATTCTTTATAAATGAGCTCATGGCAATTAGTGGCAACTCATTGAAAATAGGAGATATAAATTAGAGCTAGGAATTATAAAAATGTAATAAAAGGGTGGTGGCTTTGTGTCCAGAAGGATCCATTCACGAAATGGTATTCTTAGAAGTGGCAACCAACATCTGTATTGCAAACCCCTCTATTGATGAGATTATTATTGTTCCTTAATAGGTCCTAAAAGATGCTTAATTGTTATAAAACTCTCATTGTTGGTGCGGGACTAACATCTCTCTTCCCAAGCAGTACGATGAACGTACCTTTGTGTGACATGCGAGTGCTCTTAGCCAGAGGCACTGAGAATGCCAGACTCATTCGGGATTCAGCAAGCTCCAGCATCATACCAGCATCAGTGTATTCCCCTCTTTTAGTCTCCATCCTGGAACCTGACATGGCTTTAGGAATCCCGACTTGGAGTCCATGGACTTCTGGACACATTAGGTAGATGGTTCAACACAGAGACCCAAGCTCCTTGATATGCACAAAGTTTTGTGTGTGTATTTTTCTGGGGAAAGTGTCCATAGTTTTCTCCAAGGGGTCTGTAATCCATAAAAGGTTAAGAATCATTACAGTAGAGGCAAATTCTATTATTGCTGCCTATGTTCTATTTAATATATGGGTTCTGCAGAAGTGTAACCCCGTCTTCAGAAAAATTGAGAAAAGATTCTCACTGTTTGGAACTACCTTTTATCATATGCATTCTGCCACTTCATCCTCAGAAATGCTCAACTTAAGCTAATTAAATCATTAACTAGGCAAGAATATGTTGTTTTGCACCATTTGTTTGGTTTGATTTCTCAACTCTCTGCCATAAACTGTCCACTTAGTGCATTTTGTGTTTCAGACAGTGTAAACACAGGCAGACTCTATCACTCTGAAGGCTTGGCAAAGGAAAAAACCTCTAAATGTGGATGCAAGGAGCAGGGAATATACAATTCCCGAATTATTTGGGGTACGGCTGTCTCACTGAACCAAAACAGTGCTTCTCTCTCTCTCTCCTTTTAAAAGATTTTATTTATTTGAGAGAGAGTGCATGAGCAGGGGGAGGGGCAGAGGGAGAGGAAGAAGCACACTCCCGGCTGAGCAGGAAGCCATCATGGGGTTCGATCCCAGGGCCCTGAGTTTATGACCTGAGCTGAAGGCAGACGCTTAACCAATGGAACCACCCAGGCACCCGTCTCTCTCTGTTTTTAAGTAAGCTTTACGCCCCACATGGGGCTTGAACTCACAACCCTGAGATGGAGTCACATGCTCTACCAACTAAGCCAGCCAGGCGCCCCCAAAACAGCACTTTTCTGTTAACAGTAGCAGCAAAAACCACAGAACACAGTTACGTTGGTGGGATTCGTGTGACTTTTAATTCTTATCTTACTAATGTTTTACAGTACGTGTGGGGAGTAGACAGGGATGGAGTGAGGGAAAGGAAGAAGAGAAAGTATCTGTCCAGTTCCCTGAACCGTTGAGGCAGGTCCTAGGATAAGAAAGTTCAGTAAAAGCATCACGCCCTTTCACAACAGCACTTTCAATGGAGGTGTGTGACAAGACACGGCAACTCTTTAGTCTGGTGGAAGGGACTGCAGGAGAGAATTAGCCCTACGTCAAACTTGGCACATGTGGAAGACGGGGCAATGCGGCTGCTGCCTGGTTGGGCGGATGGAGAGCGGGCTCTCCAGAGCGTACTTCCTAGCACTGGAGTGGGAGCACGTACGCATGCGCCTTCTCCAGCCTGAGCGTCGCTGCCTCTGCGGTAGGTAAAGGAGACCCACCAACCATGCAGCAATGGGAAAACCGTGGGGCAGGACTCTTTCAGAAAAGAGAAAGATTTCTTTTTTACGTTTGCTGGTGGTGTTGATTGACCAGAGGCGATTCCTTTTACTTTGGGGCAGTAGCATCGTGTCCTGGGGGTAACGTCATTACCCTTAGCACTCTTACAAGGCAGAGGAGAGTGAAAGCAAGGTCTCTCTAGGACCGAGACAGTGGGAAAGGGGCTACGTGGGTGCCGGGGTAAGGGCGTGAAACAGCTAATTCTAGATCACCACAAATGAACTCACGCAGATCAATGGGACCTTGGCTTTTTCCATTCACACAAATACCTCTTCTAGCTTCTACGACTAAATCTAAGGTCAGCTTAATCACAGCTTGGGGCACTATGACCGTGTTTCTAAAGTTAAAGTGAACAACTACATTCTTAATAAAGTACTTTTTCCCTCCTAAATAAATGGATTTGAATAATCTGAAAGCCTAAAGTCTAGGGAGTCTTTTCATTATTTGTTGGGGACAACCCTTAAAACTCATCACTGCCATTTTTCTTCACTTACAGAATTGGAAGGACGTGGAACGGGCAGGGAGAAGTCATGACACGAATCACAGAAATGGTCAACATGCATCTAATTTTATCCATTGAACAAAGAGAGCTAAAGGGGGCAAGTTCTTATGAGAAGAACCTAACTGTGTTTAAGGGGGAAGAATACGACACTAGCCTTTTTTTTTCCTGAAGGGAAGAAAAGGAGAGATGGAATTGCGAGGGGTGGGAGGAAGTGTCTGTCAAACAAACACCTACCACTTGTGAAGCAGTTTTGTCAGAGTGGAGTCGGATGTGGACCATTGGTTTATCTTTGGCAGTGATCTTATGTTTTAGGTACCTAGAAGGAGACTATATGGCTGGGTGATGTCTGGGGAGAGTGAGCGAATATCAGTTTTCATTTCAATTCACAGCAAATGATGATGATCACAGATTTAGCACCTTAGTCTGTACTTCCTCTGTACCCGAATCATCTAACGCTGCGAAGCCTGAGCTTTAGGGGAGAAAGCTGAGTTCTTCGATAACTCCTCTGTGATTGCTCGAGGACTGCACTTTGCTCCAACCTAAGGGCTGGTTTTCTTATTAGAGAAAGTGAAGTATTCAATGCTAACTAGGAGACTGAAGCCTTGAAGACATTTTATAGTGGTGACAGGTGTTTTGGTTCAGGAATAGGCTCTTTAACAAGTCAAATGCATATTATCCCCTCTTAAGCATTAACTTTTTTTTTTTTTTAAGCAACAGAATTATATTTTTTGGCTTGAAGTGGTGCTTTCTTCTATAACTGATTTCTCGGTTTTCTTAGTAGATATTACTGTCTCCTCCAGTATTTCTTCAAAGCTTTCCCCTATCTGGGAGGTTTTCCTAGAGGCTGCCTTAGAAGCCTCCTCCTCCTCCTCCTCCTCCTCTTTCTTAAGAGACAGCCCCGTGGATGAGACTTTGGTGGTTGCAGAACTGAGGATTCTAGGCGGGAGCAGATAAGCTGGATTGGGGGGTGGATTCAGCCCTGAAATGCTTAATCCACTGGTGCTAAAACGTGTCTCCTCGCCTTCCAGCAGTTTCCTGTAAATCCAACAGAGAAAAAGTCTTAGGAAGTCAACTGGTAACTTTTTTTAAAAAAAGAACTTAACCCTCCAGTTTCTATTCATTTTAGAAAGATTCCATAAGACCCTGCAGTTTCTTCGTGAGGTTGAGACCAATAAATATTGACTTCCAAGGTTCAAAGACTTGGAGTTTATCTAGCACGTGCATACGCGTACATGCTTGCGTGCGTGTGCGGACACACCACACACACACACACACACACGCACACACACACACACTCGCACATCTTTAGCATCAGCTGTGCTGAAAGCACTGTCAGAGGGAAACCTATCCTCTTCACAGATAGGTTCAAAAAGGAATTTTTGTTCATTTCCCCTTGGCCTCATCACACCCATTTTTGGCACTTAGGAGCCTACAAAGCTCTAGGGAGAAGTAATTTCACTAATTAAAACCTTAAGAGCAACAGGGATAAGGAGGTGAGAAACCCACAGCGGAGGGATGAGCTGCTGCATCAGCCTGAAGTTGAGATTTGTACTTTCTCAACGCAGAGGAGGACAAAGGGAATGGAACCAGCAACTTCAAAAACCAGTGAGTACAACTGTTTCAGATACCAGACTTTTTCTCAGCCTAACCTAACCAGCATCATAAGAGTGGCCCCAATGCCTTCTCTTATCTCTAATAATTTTTATCATCTTTTCTTTAAAATCAGAAACTCAGGACACTATCAAAAACTCTTGGAGTTTTGTTTTGAAAAGGTATACATAGTGTAAAAGAAAAAAAAAATTCTTAGATCTGGATAGAAGCTGGGCTCTTCCCTTTACCAGCACTGCGACTCAGAACAAGTTACATGGTCAGTCTGTGGTTCAAGTTTCCTGGTCTGAAAAATGGAAATAATATGACCAGATACCTAGATAATTTAAATATAGTTTCTAATATAGTGCCTGGCACATAGTAGCCATTCAAAAAATAGTAGCTACTGTTATTACCTTTTTTTTTTTTAAGGTAAATATTCACTTGAACATTGTTTCAGTAGAAATCCAAAGGGATACCTCACCTATTAGGACGTTCCATGTTGTATAAGCCCTATTTTTAAAAGTTAGAATCTGATGGGTTTTATTCAACCTCTGGATACTCAGTTATCTCCTTCCATGCTAGCAGAGGTAGGCAGACGACTCCAGGACGAGTAAGGTGGAGTTGGGATATAAAGAAGCTGAGGGACAGAGGAGTCAGCTCACCTGGAAGGGGCTGGGGATGACTTTCCTCCTCCCTTCTCACCCATCAGAAATCGGAGAGACTATAAAACCACTTAGCCACTTATTCGGGTAGCTGTGCCCCAGGTGGCTGGATCTGCTCGGGTGAGCATGTCCTCTGAAATACCTGTAAGCTGCTATCTCAATATCCAGAGCCATTTTGACATTCAGCAAGTCCTGGTATTCCCGAAGGTGGCGCGCCATCTCACTCTTGGTGTTCCTCAGGTCATTCTCCAGCTGCCCAATGCTATCCTGAAAAGTGACATATCCAACGTATTTGAGCCAGCTGAAATTCAGTGAGATTTCCACAAAGCGAGGATTCTCAACCCTGACTGCACATTAACAATCCAGGCCTGTCCCCCAGCCCAGATTCCGATTCATTTGTTCTGGGGTGGGGTCCCAGCCTCTGCGTTCTTTCATAAGGTCCCCAGGAGATTCGGATGCGTGGTAAGGGCTGGGAACTTCTACTGCGAGGCATGTGCATCTCAAAAGCGCACCAGGGAGCTATTTTCTCTCTCTCGTTACACTTACCCCTGAAACTAATACCACACTGTATGTTAACCGACTGGAATTTAAGTAAAAACTTCAAACAAAACAAAACAAAAACCCCTTACTTCTCATCCCTCCCTTGCTTGTTGCACTGCTGCTGAATAATTCAGTTGTTGCCTGTCCCTTCCAAAACCCACAGCCTCAGGTTAGGAGCTTAGACTCAGAAAATTCCAACTGTGAAAAGCACAGAGAGGACAGCAAGTCTTTTCTGCCTCCATCCGTTTTGATGGTTTCCTGGAGGTCTGCTACTCGATCACCTTACTGAAAGCATTTTACGCGACAGATAAGAAGGAAGCAGAAATACTCCACAGAATTTTTTTAATCCGAATGGCAGATTGAAATTATATTTTTAAGAAAGAAACTAGGGGGCACCCAAATGGCTCAGTCGTTGGGTAGCCGGCTCTTGATTTTGGCTCAGGTCATGATCTCGGGGTCGTGAGGTCAAGCCCTGCACTGGGCTGTGCACTCACTGTAGAGTCAGCTTGGGCTTCTCTCCCTCTGCCGCTCCTCCCACTTGAGCTTGCTCTCTCTCTCTCTCTCTCTCCCCCCCAAATAAATAAGTAAATAAAATCTTTAAAAATATATATATAAATAAAAAGGAAACTAGGTCCATATAATAGTTTTGCTCCAAATTCTTTCAGGTGCAAACCCAGACACAGAAGAAAAATAGCTTACAATTTTTTCTTAAGATTGATTTATTTGAGAGAGAGAGAGAGTGCGCGAACGCATGCGTGCACACTCGGTTCGGGGTGGGGAGGGTTGGCACGCAGGGGCAGAGGGAGGGAAACTTCAAGCAGGCTCCCCACTGAGTGCAGAGCCCAACTCTGGGCTTGATTCCATGACCCATGAGATCACGACCTGAGCTAAAAACAAGAGTCCGAGGCCTAACTAAACGAGCCGCCCAGGCGCCCCCAGAGGGTCTTTTAAAAACACAGCAGATCCAGTTGTTCACCTGCTGGAAGCCCTCTAACAGCTTGACAATAAAGTCCAAACTCCTAAGCACGACCTATACTATTGCCCTTGCTCGAAGTGTTTCAGCTACCCTGGCTTTCTCTTTGCTCCTTAAACTTATTAAATTCATTCCTGTTCCAGGCCCTTTAGGCTAGCTACTTCCCCTGTTTGGAATGTTCTGTAGTAGGTCTTCTGTGGCCGAAGATTCCGTTCAAATGCCCTCTACTCAGTCCTCCTTTGTGTCCAATTTAAGTACACTTCCCACCCCGATCTAGCATGCTATTTTACCCCAAGCCAGCACAGTGGCTAGCCCATGAAGGGGCTTTGTTGCAAACGAGAAAAAGGCACCTCCAGCAGGAGGACAAATGAGAAGAAAGTGGCCGCTCTGCTCTTAGCTCTTATCATTATCTGAAATTTTCTCGTTCGTTCATTACTAGTTTATTTTCTGTCACCTCTCTCTGGCTCATGGTTTTCCACCTACGCACTGTTGACATGTGGGCCTAATTCTTTGCTGTGGGGGCTGTGCTGTGAACGTTGAATGTTTAGCAGCAACCCTGACCTCCGCCCACCAGCAGCACGCACCCTCCTTCCGGTTGTGATAACCAACGATGTCCCCAGGCATTGCTAAATGTCCCCCAGAAGGCAAGTCACTCCTGTCGGAGAACTACTGCTCTAGAATGTAATTTATGTGGAAAGGGGGGCTGATTCTGTTTGGTTCACCCCTGGAAGCCCAGAGCCTAGCACAATGCACCGTGGAGAAGCTCCGTGAGCAATCGTTAAATGAATGAACGGTGCTACGTGAGCACTTCCTGTCCTCTGACCTGAAAAGATGTGAGCAAATAACCCATATAATTCAGTTGCAACTTTGTCGACATGAAGAACACGTAATTGAGAGTATCTTTTGTGAAATAGTGATGCAGATAAACATCAGAAACCTCCAGAAGTAAGTGGTGAGGGGTCCTTGTAACTTCCCTCATGGGGATGACGAAGTGATGGTGGAAAGCTGGGCTGATGACATCGGGGGGGGGGGGGGCGTGGGGTGGTGATGCAAACCTCCAAATCAAGAGAATCTGCAGAAAAAATGAAAATTCATACCTCCTACCTGTTCTATAAATATTGACGGGAATGCCGCAAAGGAGAGACTCAATCAACTGATGGGTACAGAGCAAGGAATGACAAGCAGTAGGGAAAATACATATGACACGGACAGTGATGGAAATATTCCAAAGTGTGTTAAGAGATCATAAGGGCTTAAAGTGATTTTACCAAGCATTTTACCCGATGGTTGGTCATTGAGGTTAAACTAACCTATAAGCAAGTCTGCTAGTGGTGCGCTGAGGGTAAGAGAAGCAATATTACTGTGGTAAAGGGGAAAGGGAGAAAGGGGAGGAAGACTTCTCAGTATGCAAAGGACAGGAGAAATGAAATCTGAGGAAAAGAGGAGGATTTCATCAGGATCTTTGGCTTGCATTTCTTGCTCTGCCTAAATATCTAATACACTTCAGTCAGTTTTCTATATTTTAGTTTCTTCAAAATTTCCATTTCTACATATAGAAAATTATAATATTTATTCTTTTCTGAAGTGTTCTGTGATTCTCAAGTTAGGATTCCGATTTAAGGCACCTCACATTATTGTATGAGTCCATTATCTATTAAATTAGATAACAGGCATTTAAACAGCACTTGTCACGTAGACATTGCTCAATAAATTATTGTTATAGAGTCATACCATCTGACTCTATACCCTTTTTAATCATATGGATAAATTAATTATGAGCCCTCCCTACAACCCCTTGGATTATTAAGGAAAGCAATGTATAATAAAACTTTTAATATTAGATAGTTGAAGGCATATTCCTTGAAGCATCTGATATTTTTTAAATAATGATTCTGAATAAAAAGCCTTTCTAAAGGGGCTTGTACCATTTTTTAAAAATACTCATTTATTGAAGTAATCTCTACTTCCAACATGGGGCTCAAACTCATGACCCTGAAATCAAGAGCGGCACGCTTCGACTGAGCCAGCCAGGTGCTCCATGGGAGTGGGGGGTACCAATCTTAATTAGGACGTAAACATAATGCAACCTTTCTTAGCAACTACAGGTTATGATAATGATCAATTACTTTTCTATAATTCTATGATGTCTTTTATCTTTTAGGTCAACTGAGGTATACCAGATTGTATATTTCTACCCTAAATGGCCCCAAAGAGCAGTGTTTGCATTAGTGCTTGCTACTGATTGGTTTTCTTTGTTCTGAGAGTTAAACTAATGCTACTAGTTCTCGAGGATGCCTGACTCCATTAGTCCCTCTTCTCTATCTTGCAGCATGCTTGAAATTTAAAAGACAAAGTGCTTTAGAATCATGTAAAGTAAGAATGAATATGTTAGGGCCATCAGAGGGGTCAACTTCCCTATATGTGATTTGGACATGGACGTTTTGTCTCATTAGCAGGTTAATAAGGTCCCTTTTAAAACAACATTTTTGTTTCAGAGCTGTGGTTGATGGATAAAAAGATTGGGAGCTGAGTTCTAGATAGACGAGATTTCCTTGAAATTTTATGTTACACATTTCACACGTCTATTTTATGGATCAGAGAAGACAAACAGCATGACTCTGCTCCTTTCAGAAGGAACTGGGCTGACTGCTGACCATTGCTCTTCAACATCTAGTCCCTTTGTTTGCGCTCTCTTCAGCCCACACCAGACTGTCTCGCGTTGCCCTTCAAAAGCCCTGCCAAGATGGCCTCCAGCTGGAAATCTGAGCAGAGTACTGCAGTCCGCCCCCACCCCCAACCACGCAGCTGCTGCTGGCTTAGCCTGAGGGAATGGCAGAGGCACTCCCAGTTCCAGCTGGGGTCCCTCCTGGAGTAGTAGCTAAGTGCTGAGCATCTTCCCAAGAGCTGGAAGGATGCAGGCCAGGAATAAGGGAAAGACCAGGCCACACAAGCATCTGCAGTGGAGAAAAGGAACCACAAACAGTGCTATGGATTTCATCCCTTTTGGGAGCCCTCAGCCAGGTGAGCAGTAGTAGTGAGCACAGCACAGCCTGAAAGAAAGAGCTCCTCCAGAATTACTGGCTGAGGAGAGAGGATTTTTATAGGTGACCCACCCATATGCCTTATTCTCTCTCCTGTCTTTGCTTGCTTGCTTCCTTCCTCTCTTTTTTTCCCTACTGTACTTTAATATCTTGCATTAGATGAGCTGGTTTATATTGTGAAGTGTGGTTTAGGTTAGCGCACCCCCAAGTCAGCCAGAGAACAATAGGATGCAGCACTTTTACTGAAAATGCATATTCCTGGGCTGCACCTGAGAACTACTGAATCCAAATCTTCGGGAGCAGGCCTGAGAATCTTTCTGTTAAGCCCCCAAGTGACCTTGGTGGAACGATGGGTTTAGGAACTACAAGTTTACACTTATTTCTGTAGCAGAGCTTTCAAGGTGGCCTTGGTGACAGTAATACGATGAGGCAGGGAGGGGCAAAAACAAAACTAAAAACACCAGAAGAGTTAAAAAGAAAAAAGGACCAAATGTAGTTTCTTCTTGAATTCTAGTTGCAGAGATAAATCTATCAAGCCATAGATTTATATGCAGCCAGTGTCACCCCCAATCTCCAAGAGGGCAGCCCCTTTTTGCTATTTCATTAGGTTGTATTCCAATCTCATATTGGAGAGAAGAGGGCAGACTTGGCTCATCTCCCTGGGGAGCATTAACTAATGGTGAGTTTGATTGTTCAGCAAGGTCTTTCAAGGAAAACTTTGGCTTTCCAAGACTGACCATAGTATAGGGTCAGGGCCTCCAGTATCCTGCCAAAATATCCTTAGGTGTCTTTGACAGAACAGGGCCTGTAATGGTGGTAAAGCAGCTATGCAGGAAACAGATTCACCCTGGGTCAGAAATGGAAAAGTGTTCAGCTATAGAGGGTGGCTACATTTGGCTTTTGAAGACAATGGCCCTAGCTCTTCATAATTTCTCCTGTTGCCTGATTTGGACTCTCTCATATATTATTGTGTACTTACTATGTCACCTTGAATCATACTTCACCCTTTCAAAAATGTAATAAGCTTTCTGTTCTAGAATAGGCTGTCAGCATTCTGAGAAGGGAAAATGCGACTTTAATGGGGCTCTTCTCTGTATCTTAGAGGGTGGCAAGCTTGCAAAGGAAAATGGGCCTATCACTGATCTCTGAAGCAGAAGAAAAAGAACAGCCTCCCATTACTGCAGTGGAAGGGGAGGGGGGGTGGAGGGAGAGGGCAAGAAAACAATGGCTGAATCTCACTGTGGAGAAGGAGGCTTTTCATCTTGGCCAAGACTGCTAAAATTGTTAGAGAAAACAGCCAGAGGATTCCCTTGTGACTTCAGGCCTTGAGGATCAGCAGGTGAGGTTGTGAGCCACTCCTCAGCCTGAAGTCCTAAGGGGTAGGAAATAGCTTTCTGTTGTCTCATTTGGTCTTCCATTCCACCAGCAGGTCCACTGAGGCTCTGAAGGTGAACGCTGCCGGGGGCAGCACTGCAGAGCTGCGGATGCGGCAGTTTTTGTAGGGTTTTTGTTTGTTTGTTTCCTGCAGACTGTGTCTGGATGACCCTACTATTGTCTGACACTGAAAGCCTTTTCAAGCAAACAAAACAAGTCGGACAATACTGTCACTACCTCTTAGAATGTAGGGCTGCACCAAGTAAACAGAGGGCATGGCAAAGCCCAATGCAGATGGCAGTGTAGTTGCACAGAAGTTAGCCTTTTTGTAGAAATACTGGGCTAGCCCTTCAGAAGACCACCTAGCTCATCTTTTGAGGCTTCTGGAAGAACACATGACATCTCAGTTAACTAAATGTGATTAATTCAGGCCATGCAGGAGCTAGGCCACACCGTGAAAAATTCAAGTTACAGCTTTTGAAGCAGAATAGAAGTATTTACTTGAATAGCACTGTCATTCCGAACTACCAAAACAAATGGTCCAGGCAAGCTTTCTTCTTTTAGCAACGGGGCAGTTTATAATGGACAATAAATACTTGCACACCAATAATAATTCTTTAGCTGTAGACTAAAATAGTACTTTTGAGGTTTTACTCCTTTCTTTGTTCTATTTTATTCATGTTCCAAACCCTATTGATTTTATCAAATGTAAACCTTGATCTTGGCCAGAATGAATCATTACAAATTTCTGAATTATTACCAGCCTACCCAATGGAGCTTTGATTGGACCTTGAAAATGAACCATACTATTTAGATTCCTTCCTGCCTCTGTACTCTTTGTAGTCATAAGCCCAGAATGCCCTATATAGTAAAACTGAAGATGCAGTGGCCTTTGTTTGGAGAGAAAAGGAAGAAAGATCCAATCAATACCTTCATAGGAGCTTAGAGGATGTGCAAAGATGAAAAAAAATAAGTGGCCTATGACAAAGATAGAGTCACCCATCTCTGTGATTTATCACATGCGCTGTGGATGGAAAATTGTTAAGGAGATGTGAATTTTCAAGTGGGACTTCACTGCTGCTGAGCAGATTAAGTGGTTTTTACTAAGTGCTAAGCCATCCATGACAGTGAAAATTGATGCTGTCCATGAGGTGACCTTTGATTGCAGGTAGCCAAGATTGATGTGATAGTGTTGCAGGAGAGAAAAAAAAAAAAAAAAAAAAAACCAAAGCAGTTAATTGCCTAGAGAGTCATAACTAGGACATGAGACGGGAGACACATCATTTCTGAGATGGAAAGAACTCTAGATCAGCACCGAGGACAGCGCCCCGACCATTCTCATTTGCTAAGTGGTGTAAAGCTTTCTTTAGGGAGAAATATCACAAGTAGGTGGACAAGGAAACGCTGCGTGTGTGTGTGTGTGTGTGTGTGTGTGTGTGTGTCGGTGTGTGTGTGTCGGTGTGTGTCGGTGTGTTGGGAGGGGAAGAGGGTAGGGAAGAGCAGTTGTAACTAGCCCAATCATCCAGCTCCTTGGTTCCCAATCTCTACTCTTTTGAAGGCAAAAGTCAAGAAAATGATTGGGCAGAACCCTTCCCAGTTCAGTCCAGAATTCTTTTCTCTAGCGCAGACCATACTCCATAAATACCAATTCCGGGGCCCACAGAAAGCCTTTCAGAGTCAACCAAACAATCCAGACAGCCGAGACAGCACTGCCAACATGAGAGACTGGAACCCAACTGCATTGGGTTCACTCCTACTTTGGGTGGGGGACTGTTCTTCAGGTCACCAGGGTGTTAATGTCCACTTGCGGACACGGAGGCACGAATTAGATTTTTGGATTCTGAAAAACAAGCTTAAGGGTTTTTTCTAAAAGGGCTCGGACAGGGACATGACGGGCAAGGAAAGAGGGTGACCACGACTCTAGAATGAAAAGTGTACACTCCAGGGCTTTTTGTTTGCCAGCGCCTCCAGTTGTGGGAAGGCGCAGGTGGGTGGGGGAGAGGACAGGACGCCCCTCCCTTTGCAGCGTTCCAGCCCTTACCTGGTAGCTAGCCACCTCTGCACTGTGCCGCTCCTCCAGCTCCAGGATCTGCCTCTCCAAGGACTCGTTGGCCCCACGCAGCCCCTCTATCTCGATGGTGCGTGCCTGCAGCTGACGCCGGTACTCATGAATCTCCTCGCGGCTTGCCCGGATGGCCTCGGTGCTGCGCGCTGCCTGCTCGTTCAGGTTGGCAAACTTGGACTTGTACCACTCCTCGGCTGACTGAAGGTTCTTGGCAGCCAGGGACTCATATTGGGCGCGGATCTCCCTCAGCGCCGAACTCAGGTCTGGTTTGGCCACAGCCACGTCCACCTCGGCCGCGGCCTGCGACGATGCCTGCAGCGTGGCCAGCAGCTCGGCCACCTCCTCGTCGTGCACCTGGCGCACGAAGGCCAGCTCGTCCAGCAGCGACTCCACCTTCTTCTCCAGGTCCAGGCGGGCCAGCGTGGCGCCGTCCACGTCGCGCTGCTGCGCTTTCAAGGCGCGCTCGGCACCTTCACGCCCTCGGCTCTCCTCCTCGCAGCGAGCCCGAAGCCGCTGCACCTCCTCGGCTAGCCCGTCGCGCTCCAGCAGGGCCTGCGCGCGCGCCGAGCTCGCCTCCTCCAGCTGCGCGCGCAGGTCGCGCAGCTCGCGCTGGAAGAGCTCGCCGACGCGCGACGGTTCGGCGTGGCGCTGCCGCAGCGCAGCCAGCTCGGCCTCGAGCGCGCGGTTCTGCGTCTCCAGCTGGTGCACCTTCTCGATGAACACCGCGAAGCGGTCGTTGAGGCCCTGCAGCTGCTCCTTCTCGTTGGTGCGGATGATCTTGTACTCGTTGGTGCGCGCCGCCGCCTGACTCAGGTCCAGCCCGTCGGACGCCGGGGGCCGGCGGTAGGCCAGGCCCAGGCCAAGCGACGAGGCCGAGGAGCAGGCGGCCGAGGAGGCCACATTGCAGCGGGACAGCGACTGCGAGCGGAAGCTACCCGCGCCACCGGCGCTGGAGAGGCGTGAGGACAGGCGAGAGCCATCTCCAAACACCTTGCGGTAGGAGGAGGAGGCGCACAGGTAGTGCTCCGAGCCGAAGCTCATGGTGCCGGGACCAGGGCCGGGAGAGCGGCTGCGGCTGAAGATACTGAGCAGAGAAGAGGTGCGCCAGACGGGGCGCGGCTGGGCGGTGTGCACCGGGTTTTAAGGCGCCGGGGCTGGGGCGGCGCGTTGGGGGCGGAGCTCCTGCTCCGGGTCTGGTGGAGAGAGGGAAGGGGGGCATCCAGGAGCGGGGGCGGGGAAGCGCAGTGACAACTGCAGCTGCGCGCGCGGCGGACCTAGGGCGCGGAGACAAAGCGATTTGCGTAGAAGCCGCTCCCTGTCCGCAACGCCCCTCCCCAAGGATTGTCTGGTTGGGAAGTACTTTAGCGGAGGGGTGCCTCAACGCCTGGGGTTTCTCATCAGAGACCACCCGGCTCTGTCGCTTCCCTCGACCCTGTCCTCTTTGCCCCCCTTAAACCCACCCGGAGTCAGGGTTTTCTGGGAGGTGTCCCGAACGCCCGCCCATCCCTCCCCGGGAGCTCCTGAGGGTGAGGCCCTGTTTCTCCCATTAGAGTGGGGACTTTGTATCTTCCCTCAGGCTTTGTCCCTTCCCTCCGCCAGCTAGGGGTTCCCAGGGGATAGAGTGGGTCTACGTCAGAGAGCATCTTATCAGCTGTTCCTCTGCAGCTCTCGGAAGCTCCCAGGGCGGGTGGCTGGGCGGAATGCTCATGACGCCCCCGGGAAAGAGGGGAGATAGATAAAGAACACGGGCCTGAGTTGCAGTTAGTAGAAGGAAGCGCAGGAAAGAGCTGGGATGGCTGCAATCTGCAAAACTAAAATGCCCCTGACGTTTGCGTAAGTAAACGGGTTTCCCATCCGCAGACCACACGGCTTCTTTTGACCCTGTCCTCCTTGCCTTCACCCGTAGTGAGGGTTTTTCTGGGAGGTGGCCCAGGAGCTCCCGATGGGGGTGGGTTCACCACAGTCCCCACCACTCTCCATTGAATAACGCCCACCTTCTTAATTCATTTGCTTTACCTATGTGGCCCTGTAGGTCTTAGAGATTTCAGGGTGTGTAAATCCTCATCTGGTTTAGGAGCACCCCTTCCTGTGAAGATCTCTGAGCAAAAGAGACCTCTGCAAACATTAAACTCCAGGAGTGGGGAAGGGTGCTGGCTACAGCGCAGGCCTCCTACAACACAGGGTAGGGGTGGGGGGTGTTAAAGAACCAGATCTGGAGAGATGAAGGCAGGGAGGAGTCAGTGTAGGATCTGTAGTGTGCACTCACCTTCTAGCTTATAGTATCTCTCAGGATGTGGCTATGGCTTAGGAGAGGGAGTTAGGAAGAACTTTTTAGTAGACTCCAGAATTCCAGACTGAAGTCCTCTTTGATTTGGAATCTTAAGGATGTAGTTCTAGGACAAGTTTTAACTTCACACAGGGAAACAGTAGCTGAGACAGGCCACTAAACGAAGGGAGAGGGGCATCCTATGGGACTTTGGAACATACTTCTTGGCTTTATGCTTGATGTCATGGAAGATGGTCAGGCCATGCCACAGCCTGTTCCCCTGGTTCCTTATCACAGACCAAGACCTGAGCTTAATTCTGCGTTCACTGGGCTCAGAGATACCTGGCGAGGTGAAGGATGGAAGAGTGCTAGCTAACCTACTGAGTGATTACTTTCTGCTAGCCATCATGCCAGAACTTTTGCATAGGTTTACTTCCTTCTGGCCACTCTTCAGGGTGGCCCTTTACCCCCATCTTAGAGATCAGAAACCAGGGCTCGGCTGCAGCGCTCTGCACAAGGTCACTAGCAAGCAAACATACACTGTTTCCTCACTACATAATTCTACTTCTTAGAGCAATGAGGCTCTTGAAATCTCATTAATTTCCATGCAGCCAGCATAAGGCTAATAAGTGGGCTTCCGAAGAGTTTTAGCCAATAACAAAGTAGCAGCCTGGTTTATAATTCAGAGTCAGAGGTGATGGGCTTGAATTGTGGCTTCTGCACTTACCAAGCCTGTAGGAATAACAACACCTACTTCCCAAGGTCGAGAAAGATTGACTTGATGCATGTGAAGGGGCTTTGTAAGCTGTATAGGGATAAGGGGTTCTTGTCATCATTGTCCTCTTTCAAGTAAAGGGACATTGCTTCCCATCTACCATCAACAGGATATGAATTGGGGTTAGTGATGGGATTGGAGGAAACTGTCCACCATTTCCATGTGCAGGCCTTCAGGGTGCCCCTTGGCAAAGAGAATGCAGCCAGCCTTGCCTGGGGTACCTGAGGCCAGCATGAGTGGGGTGAGTAGAAACAGCTGCAGATAACCAGATCTTACTTCTGGGCTCTAGTTCCAGTCTCATTTCAACTGAGAAGAACTCATGAGAAGAACTCAGATTATTCAGGACCAAATAACTAAAAGTCAGCAAAATGTCCTGGTTGGAGTTTTACCTTTCTTTCTCTTTCCATCCTCCAATAGAAGCAGTACTCCAAAGGTAAAACACACACAAAGCAGCAGGGAGGCAAAAGGCCCGGATAATCCAACAAAGGGGTAGTGGCCTGGAAAATCTAGAGTGGGCTGTAGTTTGTAATTTCTAAACAGTGTATCTTAGATTCCAAACTGAGATTCCCCCATGGGATTTGTACCTCCCCTTTCTTGGCATACCACCCCACAGGCCCAGATGTTTGCCTTTAATATTTTTAGCACAAAGCTCTATTACCAAGGAGTGATCTTGGCTGAGCCTCAAACGACAATTTCTTCCAGCTGGCCAGGTTTCTTGAGGGAGTGCCCTGCCTTATGCAAAGGCCGCCTCTTCACCTTCCTGTAATGTCAGATGCAGGCGTTGCAGACACATGGGTTAGTCATCCCCAGGTTCTCGCTCATGCCACATCCTCTGTGGCCCCTCTGTGGCATTTGGCGGTGCTCACTACTCACCTTGGTTTCAAAGATTCAGTTTTTGGCCTTCTGCTCTTCCCTCATAAACTCTTTTTTAGATCTTATGTCTCGCAGAGGCAAGGAGGCTTGTGGTAGAATTCTCTCCCTAAGGGCTCTAGTTTTGCATCATGGCTCTTTCTAGCCATGGGACTTTGAATAAATCACTGCTGAACCTTAGTTTCTTTATCTGTAAAATTTCAGCAAAACTATCCACCTGAGTGGTTTCCACATCGGCTGCTCATTAGAAGTCCCTGCGTACTTAAATTCAGATTCTTGGGCCTTACCCCCAGACCCTCGAATTTAGTTCTGAGAAGCCTTGACCTGCCTCTCATGAGATTTCTGAGAGGTTTAAATGAGATTATATATACAGAATGGGTATACCGTGCCTGCCATGTGCATGCTCAATAAATGGTGGCTGTTAGAACTATCTCTTTATTCATTCAGCAAGTATTTTTGAGTGCAAGGCACTGGACTGGGTGCTAGGTATGGACTCTCTCCATGAGACTGGAATCCTAGCAAGACAGATAGAGATTAAACAGCTAATTATACAGTTCATTATTAATTATAACTGTGACAAGTGCCCTGAAGGAGAGTACAAGTTGCTGTGGAGCGTATAACAAAAGGCCTGACCTATGCCGATGATGCTCGAATCCTTATTTCCAATTTCCAACTTTAATCTCACACCTCCAACTGCCTGTTGGACATCTCCTCATCAATGCTTGCTGGTCTTCAAGTACTTTATATCTAAAAATGAACTTATCTCACCTTTAGCCTCTCCACCCCAGCCCACTTCTTGATGTTGACTTTTCTCTCCTACCCCCGTTCCTCCACTTGTGCAATTCTTTCTTCCTCTGGTATTTCCTCCTCTGCCCCTATTTCAACTGTTGTAATCCTTAAGGCTCAAATGCCACCTCCTCAATGAAGCCTTGTCTGCTATTTCAAATGTAAGGTGATGCCTTTTCAACACTCACATTGACTCATAATTACCTACGATCTTCTACTGTTAAATTATTTGTGTGCTTGTCTAAACTTAACTGAAAGTCCCTTGAGCACAATTCTTCTTCTACATGTGTGAATCTCTCTCAGCATCTATTACAGTATTAAACACATGTAAGGTGAAAAAAATGGTTGAAAACTCTTTTCTGGAGATGCCTGGGTGGCTCAGTTGGTTAAGGCTCTGCCTTTGGCTCATGTCATGATCTCAAGGTCCTGAGGTTGAGCCCTGCATCAGGCTCCCTGCTCAGCGGGGAGTCTGCTTCTTCCCCTTCCTCTCCCTCTGCCCCAACCCTGCTTGTACTCTCTCCCTGCTAAATAAATTAAAAAATCTTTTAAATTATTTTCTGTACAACCACTTGGGATGAGTCTTTGGTGTGACACCAAGGGTGCAACCCATAAAAGAAGTCAATAGATTTGATTTCATCAAAATTAAAAAAATTTTTTTCTGCAAAAGACCTTATTAAGAAAGTAATAATAATAAGATGATGATGATGATGAAAAGACAAACCATAGACTGGGAAAAATGTTTACAAATCATATATCCCACAAAGGATTTGTATCCGTAATATATAAAGAACTCTAAACACAGCAGTAAGAAACATTCCAGTTAGGAAATGGGCAAAAGATTTGAACAGACATTTTACCAAAGGGAATATACAGATGGCAAATAAGTGTATGAAAATGTGTTCAACATCACTGGCCATTAGGGAAATGCAAGTGAAAACCCCAGTGATATCAACTATCTACCTACTAAAGTGGCTGAAACAAAATATTGACAATATGAACTACTTACAGGATTCAGGGCATCTGGATCTCTTATCTGTAGGATTGTAAAATGGTACAGCCACTCTGGAAGACACTTTGGCGGTTTCTTATAAAGTGAAACATATGCTTACCATATGACCCGGCAATCTCACTCCTGAGTATTCAGCCTAGAAAAAAAAAAAGAAAACCGGGGCACCTGGGTGGCTCAGCTGGTTAAGCAGCTGCCTGAGGCTCAGGTCATGTTCTCAGGGTCCTGGGATTGAGCCGCATCCGGCTGGCTCTCTGCTCGGTAGGGAGTCTGCTTCTCCCATTCCCCTCCCCACCCGACTTGTGCTCTCTCTCTTTCTCAAATAAATAAATAAAATCTTTAAAAAAAAAAAGAAGAAGAAGAAAAAGAAAAATGAAAACCTACCAAAAAATCTGTACATGAATATCCATAGCAGCTTTCTTGGTAATAGACAAAAACAGGAAGCAACCCAAATGTCCTTCAACAGGTGAATGGATAAACCAACTATCCAGTGTAATACTACTCAGTAACTATTAAAACAATTAAAATTAAAAAATAAAAAGAATCAACTGCAGATGAATAATTCTCAACAACTTGGATGAATCACAAGGATATTGTGCTGATCTCAAAATGTTACATAATACATGACTCCATTTGTGTAACATTCTCAAAGTGACAAAATTGTAGTGATGGAGAACAGATTAGTGTTTGATGAATTAGGGTTTGAGGGAGGAATTGACTATAAAGGGGTAACAGGAAGGGTTTGGGGTTTTGTGTGTGTGTGTGTGTGTGTGTGTGTGTGTGTGTGTGGTAATGGAGCCATTATGTTACTCAACTCTATACATGTGAAAAATTCATAGAATGAAAGAGAAAGAAACTGAGAAACCTAGTGAAATCCAAATAAGATCCGTAGTTGAATTAATTTGCTGTGTCAGTGTCATTTTCCTGGTTTTGATAATGTACTGGGGTTATATAAGATGTTATCATGAAGAGCAAGCTGGGTGAATGGTACCTGGGAACTTTCTGTACTACTTTTGCAACTTCTTGTGAGTCTTAAACTATTTCAAAGTAAGAAATAGTTCTTTGGGAAAAAAAATATATAAATAGGGAAATGTTCTTTGGCGATACACGCTGAAGTATTTTGGGTTGCAATGTCATGGTTTATATAACTTACTCTCAGATGGTTTAGCAAACACGCGGGCGCGCACACACACACACACACACACACACATAGGAGATAAAGCGAATGTGGCAAAAAGTTAACAGTTAGCCTTGCAACTTTTCTCTAGGTTTGAAATTTTTCAAAATAAAAAGTTAGGAATATTGGTTAATATATAGATGGATAGGTAGATAGATAAAGTAAGCAAAAAAAAAAAAAAATAGGGACACCTGGGTGACTCAGTTGGTTAAGCATCCACCTCTTGATTTTGACTCAGGTCATGATCTCAGGGTTGTGGGATCAAGCCCCACATCTGGTTCTGCAATGGGTGTGGAACCTGCTTAAGATTCTCTTGGGATGCATGGATGGCTCAGTCTGCCTTCAGCTCAGGTCATGATCCCAGGATCCTGGGATTGGTCCCTCATCAGGCTCTTTGCTCAGTGGGAAGCCTGCTTCTCCCTCTGCCTCCTGCTCCCCCTGCTTGTTCTCTCTCTCTCTCTCTGACAAGTAAATACCTAAAATCTTAAAAAGGAAAAAAAAAAAAAAAAGATTTTCTCTCTCCCTCTGCCCTGCCACTCCTCTCAAATAATAAAAAAAAAAAAAAAAAAGAAAGTGTCACCCAAATCTAGGATTGAACCAATGACCTTCAATCTAATGCTTTCCCAATTTCATCTAATTTAAAGTCTTCTCCTCCCTCCTTTTTGCCAAATAGGAAAATCCTGCTTTTTCTAGAGTAACAGAAAAAGGTCAGAATTCACACTTTGTTGGGGGTATTTTAAGTGCTACTCTGAGTTCTTGGTGTTATCCTAGTCATTTAACAAACATTTACTGAACCTTGGCTCTATGCCAGCTGCCAGAATTACAGCAATGAATATAGAAGTGATAAAAAGCGTCACTATTCTCAGATTAAATATTTATAAATATAGAATCATATGCATCTTATATACTGTTCTGCGGCTTTTTAAAATGCCATTCATTGTGACCATTTTCCCACAACAGGTATCTCTGTCTATGTACTTCTTTCTACAATTCAGTGTAGTACGTGAATGTGCCATAATTTGTTTAATCAGTCTTTTGTTGAACTTTTATGTTGTTTTTAGTTTTTCCCTGTTAAAAACACTCTATTTTTTTAAAAAGGAAGAAAAGAAAATATATCACCTGAATGAAATGCAGCTTCCATTTCTACTTTGCCTTAAGCAGTCAACCAACCAACATTTCTTGAACACCTACTGTGTGTCCAGCTGGATGTTTGGTGCTGTTTGTGTCTGTGTAGGAGAAGACATGACACATGGTTGCTACTCTTAAAGAACTTGCTATTAGTTGAAGAGTTAGGCTAACTTAGGTCCTAACTTAAGAACTACCATTAGGCAGTATGTATTCGACTGCAGACCACAGGTGCTAAGACCTCAGAGGGAAACCCATGCCCTCTCTGTGTCCAGTTTTAGACTAGTTATTTATTCAGCAAAGTTTCTTTAGCCTTAATGAAAATATGCTTGCATGAGGATATAATTAAGGCAGGTAAGGAGTATCGTGCTCCAAACTTTCTGGAGAAGGGGGTGTGTTTTTAGCAAAGGTATGTGATATAATGTGACATCAGGCTAAGTCATACTTCCAGTTGTCTTCTGTTCATAAAAATTAGACTATTCCTATCTATATAGAAGATAAACCCTCTCTCGCTGGCTGTCTCCCCTCTCTCGCTGGCTGTCTCTCCCTCTCTCGCTGGCTGTCTCTGTCAAATAAATAAATAAAATCTTAAAAAAAAAAAAAATAACAGAATAGAGAGACCAGAAATGGACCCTCGGCTCTTTGGGCAACTAATATTTGATAAAGCAGGAAAAAACATCCGGTGGGAAAAAGACAGTCTCTTCAATAAATGGTGCTGGGAAAATTGGACAGCTACATGCAAGAGAATGAAACTTGACCACTATCTCACACCATACACAAAAATAAACTCCAAATGGATGAAAGACCTCAATGTGAGACAGGAATCCATCAAAATTCTAGAGGAGAACATAGGCAACAACCTCTACGACATCAGCCAAAGCAACCTTTTTCATGACACATCCCCAAAGGCAAGAGAAACAAAAGATAAAATGAATTTATGGGACTTCATCAAGATTAAAAGTTTCTGCACAGCCAAGGAAACAGTCAAAAAAACTAAGAGGCAGCCCACGGAATGGGAGAATATATTTGCAAATGACACTACAGATAAAGGACTGGTATCCAAGATCTACAAAGAACTTCTCAAACTCAATACACGAGAAACAAATAAACAAATCAAAAAATGGGCAGAAAATATGAACAGACACTTTTCCAATGAAGACATACAAATGGCTAACAGACACATGAAAAAATGTTCAAAATCATTAGCCATCAAGGAAATTCAAATCAAAACCACACTGAGATACCACCTTATGCCAGTTAGAATGGCAAAAATAGACAAGGCAAGAAACAACAATTGTTGGAGAGGATGTGGAGAAAGGGGATCCCTCCTACACTGTTGGTGGGAATGCAAGTTGGTACAGCCACTCTGGAAAACCGTGTGGAGGTCCCTTAAAAAGTTAAAAATTGAGCTACCCTATGATCCAGCCATTGCACTACTGGGTATTTACCCCAAAGATACAGACGTAGTGAAGAGAAGGGCTATATGCACCCCAATGTTCATAGCAGCAATGTCCACAATAGCTAAATCGTGGAAGGAGCCGAGATGCCCTTCAACAGATGACTGGATTAAGAAGTTGTGGTCCATATATACAATGGAATATTACTCAGCTATCAGAAAGAACGAGTTCTCAACATTTGCTGCAACACGGACGGCACTGGAGGAGATAATCCTAAGTGAAATAAGTCAAGCAGAGAAAGACAACTATCATATGATTTCTCTCATCTATGGAACATAAGAACTAGGATGATCGGTAGGGGAAGAAAGGGATAAAGAAAGGGGGGGTAATCAGAAGGGGGAATGAAACATGAGAGACTATGGACTATGAGAAACAAACTGAGGACTTCAGAGGGGAGGGGGGTGGGGGAATGGGATAGACCGGTGATGGGTAGTAAGGAGGGCACGTATTGCATGGTGCACTGGGTGTTATACACAACTAATGAATCATCAAGCCTTACATCGGAAACCGGGGATGTACTGTATGGTGACTAACATAATATAATAAAAAATCATTAAAAAAAATAAATAAAATAAAATGTCCCTCTCTCGCTGGCTGTCTCTGTCAAATAAATAAATAAAATCTTTAAAAAAATAAAATAAAATAAAATGTGGGGCGCCTGGGTAGCGCAGTCGTTAAAGCGTCTGCCTTCGGCTCAGGGCGTGATCCCGGCGTTCCGGGATCGAGTCCCACATCGGGCTTGCTCTGCTGGGAGCCTGCTTCTTCCTCTCCCACTCCACCTGCTTGTGTTCCCTCTCTCGCTGGCTGTCTCTGTCAAATAAATAAATAAAATCTTAAAAAAAATAATAAAATAAAATAAAAAGAAGATAAAAATAAAGAGCTATGAGTCCATTGGTATGGCTCAGTTGATGGTGACACATCAGTCTATGTGGTTGTAGTTTTGCTTATAAATTTGTGTTTATGTGGTTTTGCATTGCATTCTTTGACACACTGGTTTTTTTTTTTCCTTTTCACTTTTACCATATTTTTGCTTAAGGCATTTGGGCTATCTTGGTAACCATTCTTATTTAAAAATAAAATCAAAACAAAGATTTCTGGGTAAAAAAAGTTTTGTGTTTTGGCCTCAGCAGTCTCTCTGTGCTGAAGCCTATCAAAAAGGTTCTGCGTGTTTGTGTAATTCTCTCTCTCTCATCCTTTCCCCTTCCCAGAATTATCTATTCATCCACCTTTTCTAAATCTGAGTTTAGGCTGAACCAGAATTGCCAGGGCCCCAGGAGCATACAAAGAGACTTCCCTGCTCAATTACACTTCAGGACCTTGGACAGCTCTCCAGCCTTCCTGGTGTGGGTGTCCACTTACTACACTTCGCAGAATATCAGAATGGAATCAAATTTGAGAAATCATTTAGTCCACTCTCTGCCTTTTGCTGATGCCCAGAGGAAGGATCCCAGTCAGCAAATATTTCAGGATTATTAACAGCCTGGCTGTGGGAGACACAAATGGCTTGGAGGCCTCTCTTTCCTCCAACATTTCCTATACCTTCATGTCTGCTGATGCCTAAAAAAATTTTCAGTTCAACTCAACAAACTTAAATGGATCAAGCTTTTCCCTCCATGGAAAGAGATATGGTCTAAACACAGGTATACTCTGGGAAGGGAACAAAGGGACTTTAGTTTGAATGAAAAAATAATCCCTCCTAAGGGCTGGTCTCTATAGGGACTAGAGGGAGAGAAAACAGCAGAACATTGGGGACCCAAAAGGGGCTAGAGAGGGAATGACAGAATGAAGTGGAGAAGAGGGACATTCGGTGAAGTCTGGTCTCTGAAGGCAGACGTGGTGAGCTTCACACTGTTCGTAACAGTGTGCTCTGAACACATAAAAGAGAAGGCTCACACTTTCCTAAAATGAGAATACAGAGACCTGCTGTCTTCGCTCCACATATACATAGCAAGAGTCACTAGGCCATTTTCAAAAGATGTTTACGTAATGACTTAATACATTTTTTTCATCATTTTTCCTCACAACAAACTTAGAAAGGGTTTTATTATCTCTGTTTTTCAAATGAATATACTAAGAAGTTGGGTAACTTGCCTAAAGTGACACAGGTAGAAAACGGCAGAGCTGAGTCTTGAACCCAGGTTCTCTGACCCTAAGCTGCTGTTTCTTCCATCATACTGCATCCCCAATGGATTTTTTGGTGTGGTAAAATATGCATAACATTAATTTTACTATTTAAACAATTTTAAAATGTACAATTCAGTGGTGTTAAGTACTTTCATAATGCCGTGTAATCATTGCCACTAGATAGTAGCCACTATTTCTAAAACTTTTTCATCATTCCAAACAGAAACTTTCTAACCATTAAGTAATAACTCCCCAATTCCCCCAGACCCCAGCCCTTGGTAACTGCTGTTCTACATTCTGTCTCTTTGATTTTGATTATTCCACATACCTCATGTCAGTGGAATGATACCATATTTATTCTTTTGTGTCTGAATTCTTCTATTTGGCTTAATGTTTTCAAGATTCATCCACGTTGTAGCATGTATTAGAACTTCATTTCTTTTTATGGCCTAATGGAGGCTTGTGGTTGCAAAGGACAGAGTCACTCAGGCCACCGTAAGTAATAAGGGGTGATTGTAAGCAATCTTAGAGAATTAAGGAAGACAGAAATCTCAGCAACAGGGCTAGAAGTTCAGGAATAGCCATATAACTGGGCTTATTGAGGACTTAAAAGGAGTCTGGAATCTAATCAGCACAACTCTAGGGACCCAAAAATCTCATTGCCCCCTTAATGGCAGGAATTTGCTAATTTTCTGATACTTGGCCATTTTGTCAACTCAGTGATATTCTGCTTCCACAGCTTCTGTATGACCTGGCACTACCAACCACCTACTTCTCACTCTTTGAGAAGCAACACTTAGGTTTTTGTTGACTCCAGATTTCTACTATCTCAAGGACATGCTATCTTTTCTCTGTGCCCTTCATTTCCTGTGCCTTCTGTCAGCTGACCATATCTTCAAAAATCTCTCTTTTCTGCTTGGCCTGGTTAATCTCCAGTCATCTCATATCATACCACCTCATAAGCCACGTGCCCATCTAGAAATTAGCTGCCCTTGAGTCGAGCATCTTCCCCTACTCTGATCAGGTGTGGCCAGGATGTGGGGGGTCCCATGCTATTGAGTACGTCTTTTAATTGTAAAGGTCTTCTTCTCTTGGGAGGAGGTTGGGAGCATGGCAGGCAGATGCCCAGGGAGTCATTGACTTCATCCTTCTAGATCAGCTCTTCTGTGCTCTGCTATGAGGCTGTCCTTTGTACTATAACCCTATGACCTGCCTCTACTTCTGTAACTTCACAAGTCATGGAGCACAGGTGTATATTCTGAGTTGATGTGTACTATGCAGATATTTCTGCACATATTTTTAAAATTATGCAAATAATTGCCATATGGTGATATGGAGTTTGGAGTTGCTTGAAATATCTGCAGCTTATTTCAAGCTGCCTACTTACAGTTTCTGAATGAGGTTGTTTCTCTCAAGACTGAAAATCTGTTTTCAGTTCTCTTGCCAAGTCTACAGTAACAAGAAGATAGAACACAGGTGTGAGCAAATGCACGAAGTGGGTTCCACTTACCATAAACTGTCATAAAAAGGACTGGATTATGGGGATAGGCCGACTCTGTCACAGTCACCAAACAGCACATAAGTATCTCATGCCCACTTTCTTCCCACTACATTTCCCAACCTCACTTGTAGTTAGGCTGGGGCATATGTCTAATTCTGGCCGAAGGGTTGTGAGAGGAAGTGATACATGTTCTCCATACTTTCTCCTCCTGGAAGGTATGAGTTGAGTTGGCAGAACCCGCAAGAGCAGACTGGATCCCTGAATCATTGTTTGGAATGGTGCTGTTCTGGGGAGCCTCCTGGCTCACAGAGGACTTTTTGCAAGTAGGAAATAAATTTTTATGGGTTAGGCTCCGGAGACTCGGGATTGACTGTTACTGCAGCATAGCCTAGAGTCAGCTTGACTAGTAGTCGCTAACTAACCGCGTGAGCTTGGGCAAGTAACAGTGTCCTCAGTTCTCATCTCCCTCTTCTGAAACATAAGAGTTGGCCCATATACTCTCAAAGGTCACCTTCTAAGATTCTCTGATTCCTAATTGACCATGTCCTGCTGCAAGGTTTTCTGTCCACTTCTTTCCATTCCTACTGCCATTGACGTATATTATTTCTCACTTGATCATTCTAAAAGCCGCCTAATTGCCCCCATGTATCCAGGCTCGTGCATGTCATCCCTTCTACTTCCTCAGTGTAGATTACGTCACCTTCTTCCTCAAAAGCCTTCACTAGTTACCCACTGCCTGCTGAACAAAGACTATGTGATGACTGATATTTGAAGTCCTTGATAGGAACGCCTGGGTGGCTCAGCCACTTAAGCATCTGCCTTCAGCTCAGGTCATGATCTCAGGGTCCTGGGATCGAGCCTCGAGTTGGGCTCCCTGCTCAGCAGGGAGCCTCTTTCTCTCTCTGCCTGCCGCTCCCCCCACTTGTGCTCACTCTCTCTCTTTCTCTCTCTGTCTCTCTGACAAATAAATAAATAACATCTTGAAGTCCTTGATAATCGATGGTTGGTTATTTGTGCAGAGCTCTCTTTTGTCACCTGCACTGTGGGTTCCTTGAGGCCCAGTGCCATTTATGTCTGATTCAGTTTATAGCCTCCCTCATGCTAGTTCCTATTGAAGTAGAAAGTCAGATATCTCCAAACTAGGAATGAGGCCCTAATAAAATGATAGAAACCATGAAATGAATTTCATTGATGATGTTTGCCAGTAGTATGCCTATGTTCTGCCTAGTGGTAACATGCAGAACATGTGTATGTTAAAATACAGAATATGTGTGTTAAAATCCACATCCAAAGATGATTGAAGACTACCTGAAAGGGATTGTGCAGTAAGGGAGGTAAGGGAGTTACAAAGATGCAAGGCAAGCTCCCTGCCCTCCAGGGAATGAGAGGTGGGGACATGTGTGCTGGAAGCAGACTGCTTCGAACAGCAAAGGAGTCCTCAAAGTGGCTTCCTAGAGATAGCAGCAGAAGGAAACCGGTTATTTGGGTTGGCCCTAAAAACAGCCCTTCTTCAAAGAAGTGCCATGACTCAGACCCCACTGGTTTCACCCCTGTAGTACCATGGGGGATGTCTGCTTGACCTACAACACTGGCAGAGGAGAAGAAAGGTGGACTCAGAATGGAGGAGAAAAGAGGAAGAGAAGGAAAGTGAAGAAGAAAATAAGAGTAAGGAAAGTTCACTACCAAAGAATCTAACGTCTACATCCTACTTCTTAGTTCAAACAGCATTTTCGTGAGAATCCTGTGAGGTGGCTATTGATACTTTCATTCTGCTGGTGAGAAAAAAGCATGAGAGGTCAAGAGATTTGCTCAAGGGCACAAATCGAAGTTTCTAACTCAGAATTTTGTACTGTGTTCTCATTTGTCTCTCCAACAAGAGAAAGTACTACAGTTCCTGTACCATGAAGTAAATTATGATGTTTACTGTATGTGAACAAAATTATAATATGTAAATATGGTAATGATAGATTATGACCCAAAGAACAAAATAAATATCTATGAGCCCATACTTATTTTTTATTTAAATTCAGTTAAGTAACATACAACGTATTATTAGTTTCACAGGTAGAGTTCAGTGATCAATCAGTGTTACATAATACCCAATTATGAGCCCATACTTAAATAATTAAAAGATCGGATAAATAAATGGGAAAGAAGGGACAAATCTCCCTTATAGAAGGATTTCAATTAATACATGTAAAAGAGATGAGAGAAACAGAAAATCACTATTAGAACAGTAATTTACACTATTACCACAGTAATAATTGCTGCAAGTAAGATCTACTGATGAAGCTAATATTAGTGGACAAAACTTGAAGGAGAAACAGGATATTTGCATAGCTTCAAAATATAGTCCCCCAGATATCTATTATCTTTTTTAAAACATATGTCCAAAAATGCTTTGATATTCTTTTCTCCATAATGTAGACCTTAATTCCCCTCCCCTTATATGTGGGCTAGGTTTAGTGATATGCTTCTAACGAATATAGTTGGAGTCAGCAAAGAGCCAAATAGCAACTGCATTAGTCTCTGTGAGCCATATAGTCTCTTTTGCAACAGTTCACCTCTGCCATTGTAACATGAAAGCAGCCACAGAAAATATGTAAACAAATGAGTGGCTGTGTACCAATAAAACTTTATTTACAAAAACAGTCAGTGGGCTGGCTTTGGCCTTCCAGCCATAGTTTGCTGACCTCTGAAATAGCATATGGAAAGGAAAAAATAGTAACTTTGCAGTGGGGAAACCTTGCAGACACTACCTTAACCAAGTAATCAGGTTAACATTACCAATAATAAGTCATATTGAAGTGATGTCAACAAAACAGTAGAGTGAGGAACTCCAAAAGTTCATCCCTTCATAATAGCAACAAAAAATGTGGCAAAAACTGTCAGAATCAACTTTTTCGAACACTAATAGACCTATAGTAAGTAATGAGGTTAAATCAATAATCAAAAAACTCTCAGCAAAAACAACAAAATCCCAGGACTAGAAGCTTTCACTGGTAAATTCTATCAGATATTTAGAGAAAAATCAGCAGTAAACCTTCTCCAATTCTCACAAAAAAATACAAGAGGAGAGAACACTTAGAAAAAGATTTTATTTATTTATTTGACAGAGAGAAAGAGCACAAGTAGGGGGAGGGGCAGAGGGAGAGGGAGAAGCAGGCTCCCCACTGAGCAAAGAGCCCAATGTGGGACTTGATCCCAGGACCCCAGGATCATGGCCTGAGCCAAAGGCAGACACTCAACCAACTGAACCACCCAGGCACCCCAAGAGAGCACTTCTTAACTTATATGAGGCCAGTATTGTCCTGATACCAAAGCCAGACAAAGATAACACATAAAAAGGAAACTACAGGCCCAATATCCCTTATAAATACAGATGCAAAAATCCTTAATGAAATACTAGCAAATTGATTCAGGCAAGTACATTAAGAGGATTACACCTCATGACTAAGTGAGATTTACCCCAACAATGCAATGGTGGCTCAGCATATGAAAATCAATGCAACACACCATATTAATAGAACAAAGGATGAAAATACACATGGTTTCATTTCAATCAATGCAGAAAAATTGTTCAATAAAATCCGACACCCTTTCATGATAAAAACACCCAACAAACTAGAAACAGAAAGGAGCTTTCTCAGGGTGCCTGCGTGGCTCAGTTGGTTAAGCATGTGACTCTTGATCTCAGCTCAGGTCTTGATTTCAGGGTCATGAGTTTAAGCCCTGTGTTGGGCTCCACGCTGGGTGTGAAGCCCACTTAAAAAAAAGTTTTTTTTTTTAAATAAAAGAAATGAACTTTCTCAACCTGATAAAAAGCATGTACAAAAACCCCATAGTTAACATCCTAATGGTGAAACATGGAAAGCTTTCTTCCTAAGATCAGGAACAAGGCAAAGAGATCCACTCTTTCCGTATCTATCTAACATTGTACTGGAAGTTCTAGCCAAAGAATTAGGCAACAAAAAGAAGTTAAAAAGCCTTCAGATTCGAAAGAAAGAAGTAAAACTATTTCTATTCACAGATGACATGGTTTTATAGAGAGAAAAATCCTAAAAAATCCACAAAAATCTATTCATGTCAAACAAATTCAGCAAGGTTGCAGGATACAACATCAGTGTACTCAAATCAACTGTACTTCTATAAACGAGCAATGAACAATCTGAAAATTAAAATTTGAAAATTCCACTTATGGGGTGCCTGGCTGGCTCAGTCGGTAGAGCATGCAACTCTTGATCTCGGGGTGGTGAGTTCAAGCCCCACACTGGGCATGGAGCCTACATAAAATAAAAATTTAAAAAATAAGTAAAATAGGGGCGCCTGGGTGGCTCAGTCGGTAAGCGTCTGCTTTCGGCTCAGGGCGTGATCCTGGTGTTCTGCGATTGAGCCCCATGTCAGGCTCCTGCACTGCGAGCCTGCTTCTTCCTCTCCCACTCCCCCTGCTTGTGTTCCCTCTCTTGCTTTCTGTCTCTATCTCTGTCGAATAAATAAATAAAATCTTTTAAAAAAATAAGTAAAATAAATTCCATTATAACAGCATTAAAAAGAATAAATACTTAGCAATAAATTTAACAAAATAAATTCAAGACTTATACACTGAAAACTATAAAACACCATAGAAAGAAATTAAAGCTCTAAATAAATGGAAATATGTCCCATGTGAATTCATGTATCAGAAGACTTAATATTATTATGATGGCAGTACTCCCCAAATTGGTCTATAGATTTAGTACAGTACTTACCAAAATCTCAGTGGCTTTTTTTGCAGCTGAACATGGACAAACTAATTCTAAAATTCATATGGAATTGAAGGGACCCTGAGAACAGCCAAACCAATCCTGAAAAAGAAGAACAAAGTTGGAAGACTCACAGCTCTTGATTTCAAAACTTAAGTACAAAATTATGCTAATCAAAACAGTGTTGTGCTGGCATAGGCATAGACCTATACATCAATGGGATAGAATTAAGGGTTCAGAAATAATCCTGTACATTTTAGGTGACTTGATTTTTGACGAGGGTGCCGAGAGCATTCAATGGGGAAAGAGTAGTCTTTTCAACAGATGATTCTGGGATAAGTGGGTAGATGCGTGCAAAAGAATGAAGTTGCCTCTGTATTGATTTGCCAGGGTTGCCATAATACTGTAAACTGGTTGACTTACATGACAGAAGTTAATTTTCTCACCGTTCTGGAGGCCAAACGTCTAAGATCAAGGTGTTGGCAGAGTTGATTTCTTCTGAAGCCTCTGTCCTTTGCTTGTAGGTGGTCATCTTCTCCCTCTGTTTTCACATGGTCTTTCTTCTGTGCATGTCTGTGTCCTGATCTCCTCTTCTTACAAGGAGACCGGCATGGGATGGTGAAGTAGGTGGCAGGCCGGCTTCGGAGTCCAGCTCAGGGCAGCACCAAGATCCAGAGCAGCAAGTTCCCGCAGGGAGGGGCAGGATTTTCAGGCTGTGCGTTGCGGGTTTTCATCAGCTGCACCTGTGGCAGTGAGCGAGGCAGCAGCTCCCCCAAACAGGTTCTCTGGTGAATGGAAATGTGGTTTCAGTTCTCTGTCCTTATAATAATACTGGCCCTTTGGTTTGAGTAAAACTGGGGATGTTGGACAACTTCCCAAACAGGTTCTCTGTTGAATGGAAATGTGGTTTCAGTTCTCTGTCCTTATAATAATACTGGCCCTTTGGTTTGAGTAAAACTGGGGATGTTGGACAACTTCAGGGGGGACACAGATAGATATTGGGCTTCCTACTAATCTGGCACGTAAGGTGATAACCTATTTTCTTTTGAAAAGTAAAAGAGATGTGACCATAGTTGTCCCCTAGGCTAGTAGATTTACGGTTGTTTCTGGTCATGCTGGTCATATAAATCAAAGCTGGGCTTCTGAGAAACAGTTGCTTCATAGCTTGTCATTCATTACAGGTATCCCCTACTTTTCCAAAGTTCGCATTATTACCACTGTGCTTTTATGAAAGACCTACATTAATCCCTGTTTTTCCTAACCAAGAGAAATCCAAAGAAGATTTTAGCTTTTAGGAAAAAAAAAAAAGGCGAGAAGCGAAAATAATGTTCAGGGTTTGTTTTGCAGGGAGCGCTCAGAGAGGCAGTGCACATTCTAGCAGTAGGAGTAGCACAGCCGAGCACCTTCCTGGGGGTCCCCACTCAGCATCTCAGCATCTCAGCATCAAGCTGTCTGTGAGCATCTGTGCTTTATCACAATTCATTTTGTGGGTCATTGGCAAGACGTGTCCTAAGGTATCAGAAAAGCCTAACAGAGGTTATTTTTGGGGTCTGAGAACTCTAAAAAAATTTTCCATATAAATTAATGATAATTGCTTCTTCACTTTATACTATTTTAAAAGGTTTCTGTGTCTTAGTATTCTGTAAAACGGGACCACACCCCCCTCCTGCTCATCACGGATACCTGATTTTCTCATCACTTGAGACAATTTGCTTCTCAGCCTTTCCGTTCTTGTGGCTGCTTCTCAGTCCCCTCTGGTGGAAAAATGCTAGTGTTCTGTAATGGATATTTACTGACCCATCATTGCTCAAGTAAATTCATTCTTTTTAAAGATTTTATTTGTTTGGTTTGTTTGTTTATTTGACACAGTGAGAGAGAGAGCGCGTGTGCAAGCACAAGCAGGGGGAATGGCAGGCAGAGGGAGAGGGAGAAGTAGCCTCCCCTGCAAAGCAGGGAGCCCAGTGTGGGGCTGGAGCCTGACGTGGGGCTGGATCCCAGGACTCTGGGATCATGACCAGAGCCTAAGGCAGATGCTTAACTTACTGAGCCACCCAGGCACCCCAAATAAATTCATTTTTAAGAAATTAACTAGATTGATTATCCATGCTCTAGGAGCTTGTGATTAATGACTGACTTGGCACTTTAAAATGTTTCCTGGACTTGCAGGCAGTGTCAGGACGTAATTCGGTGGCTTTTTTTTTTTTTTTCCTGTTTCCTCATTTAGACGGATATATTCTCTCTCATAAAAATAGATTCAAAGTAATAGGTAGCTTGTAGCAACTCCTTCAGAGATTTTCTCAGAATTAAGGCTCTTGTTAAAAAAAAAAGAATTAAGGCTCTAGTGATAATTAGAGTAATAACTCTTAAAGCTTCTATTCTGCCATGTGAAAAGAACAAAGGTTTATATTTTCCTCCCAATATTTTGTTATAATTCTGTGTTCTGCTTCTTAAAAATTTAACTCTTATCTCGTATTTTTCATGTTAATATAGTCTTCAAATATTTTTCAAATTATTCACAATTTTACTTATTTTATTTGATTTTTTTAGTAATATCTACATTCAACATGGGGCTCAAACTCATGAGCCTGAGATCAAGAGTCACGTGCCTTCCTGACAGCCAGCCAGGCACCTCATCAAAATTTTTTACTTTTTTTTTTTTTTAAGATGTATTTATTTATTTGAGAGAGAGAGAGCTCGTGCACACACACAGTGGGGAGGGGCAGAGGCAGAGGGAGAGTCTGAAGCAGACTCCATGCTGAGCACAGAGACTGAGATGGGGCTCTGTCTCCTGACCCTGAGATCAGGACCTGAGCCTAAACCAAGAGTTAGGCGCATCAATGTTCTATCTAACATATATTCATATTCAAATTTCCCAGTTGTCTCTTGGCTGCTTTTGTTTTTGTTTTTGGATCATACACTGCATTTGATTGTATCTCAGTTCTGTCCTCTACACATTGAAATATGTAATTTGCAGTTAAGTTGCATCACAATTATCATGAAGATTAAAAGTATGTTTGTAAAAGTACCCAGTGCCATTCCCAGCCCGTATATCTGAGCGTGTACCTAGGCTTTCAGAAATGTGTAGCTTTTAAGAAACCTGGTTTACCTCTTCAGTTCATGCTCTGAAGACCATGGGAAACATTAAGAAAACCAGGAAATGATATCAAGGAACCAAAGTTTGGGGAGAACTACACACCGGCATATAATCAAGTACGGGCTGTGAGCTCTGTAGAGGTTTAAAAATAGGATTGGAGGAGGGGCGCCTGGGTGGCTCAGTTCCTTAAGCCCAGATTCTTGATTTTGGCTTGGGTCATGATCTTGGGGTTGTGAGATCCCAGCCCTGTGTGGGGCTCAATGCTGGGTGTGGAGCCTGCTTAAGATTCTCTCTCTGGCCCTCCTCTCTCTTTCTCTCTCTTCCTGCCTCCCCTCTTAAAAAACAAAACAAATCAAAAAAGGATTGGGGAAGAGGGCTCCAGGGAGGCCTCCTGGAGGAGGGTCTGAAGGAGATTTGGGGTTTGGATGAGTCACTGGTGGGGAAGTGTCACAACATGAGCAAAAGCCGTAAGAGAAACTTAGGAGTATGGAAAGGAGACCAGCCCTACTGGAATGGAGAATGGAACCTGGGGAATGTCTGGGGATAATGTGTGTGTTTAGGAGAGAGGGAAAAGCCCCTTGGGCATGGAACCTTGGATTTCCCTTGGGTTCCCAGTCAGCCCCTGATCTTACCCAAGCAGCCCCAAGAGTACCTGGGAGGCCAGAGACGCTGCACCTTTCTTGGGTACCACCAGGGGGCAGTATGACCCAACAACTGGGAACTTCTTGGTTCTTCAGAACTTTTTCTGAGTTCCTTTTTGAGCCGGTTGCTGAGCTAGGAGCTTAAAAGTACCATCTATCCACCAATCTAAAGACCATGTGTTTGTGGAGCACTTTGCACGGAGGTTGCAACATAGTTTTCCCTCAGTGATCTCTTCTGGTTCTAACCACAGCACTGTGTGGTCTCCATGCCTTAGGCTCATCTGCAAGGAGGAACTGGTGTTCAGAGATTTACGTGATATTCAAGTTCAGATAGACAGCGAGGGAACCTGAATTTGAACCCAGGGTTGTAATCTTCCTGTGATTAAGGAGATGGGAGCATGAAAATATTTAGCATAAGAGCTATGTGAGTAGTTATTAAAGACCGATGGCAGGATTTAAGTTTGAGAAGATGAAAAAGTTCTGGAGATGGTTGGTGGTGATGGTTGCAAAACAATGTCAATATGCTTAATGCCACTGAGCTGTACACTCAAAAGTGATTAAAATGGTAAATTTTGTGTATATGTTACACAGTTTAAAAATAGCAACTGCTGGTGTGCCTGGGTGGCTCGGTCGGTGAAGGGTCTGACCCTTGGTTTCAGCTCAGGTCATGATCTCAGGGTTGTGAGATCAAGCCCCACATGGGGCTCCAGACTTAGTGTGGAGTCCGCTTGATATTTTCTGTCTTTCTTCCCCTTCCTCTGCCCCCCCCCACTCTTGCTTACACTCTCTCTCTAAAACAAATAAATAAAATCTTTAAAAATGGCCACTACTAACAACAACAAAAAAAAAAACAAAAAACAAACAACAAAAGAACCAAGACAATGTCAAATTATCTAAACCAAGAGAAACCAGGGGTTAATAAAGGAATAGATAAGAAGAAAAAAAAAATGAAAATGGCAACTACTATATAACATTCCTTCATAACAATAGTGTTATTAGTATCTGTTTTTAAAGCATTTATGAATTTTCTAATTATTTAATTGAATTTTCACAACCACCAGTTGCGGTAGGTACGATTATTATTCCCATTTAACAAGTCATTTCGGGGCGCCTGGGTGGCTCAGTCGATTAAGCGTCTGCCTTCAGATGAGGTCATGATCCCAAGGTCCTGGGATGGAGCCCCACATCGAGCTCCCTGCTCCATGGGGAGCCTGTTTCTCCCTCTCCCTCTGCCTGCCAGTCCCCTGGCTTGTGTTCTCTCTCTCTCTCTGTCAAATAAATAAATAAAGTCTTTTAAAAAAAATAAGAAAAACCCAACACGTCATTTCGTCCTTTGGTCTGTCCTTACTCCCCACTCCCCTGCCCTAACAACTCCAGTATAGGCTGTGATCTGTACCTGACTGGCCCCTGGTTGACTAGCACTATGACGTGCGATGGCTTGGGAGGACCTGGGTCTTTGGAGCTGACTGATCTGGAGCTGACAGGGACTCTGCAGCTTTACCCAGCTGAATGTTCTTGGGCAAGTTACTTAATCTCCCTGAGCCTCAATTTTTTCATTTGTGAAATAAAGATAATAGTACCTACATCATAGGGTTGCTGTGATGAGCGCATTAAGTGCTCAGAGAGTAATAAATTAAACAGATGGTTCTTGAGAGCACCTGAAGCAGCTCCTGGACCTCCTGGGGTGTTGGAGCGTCCCCCAGCCTAGATCCGGCGGAGTCAAGAAGCCGAGGGTATTCAGCCTGGTCAGCTCAGCCCGGGGAATGATAGGACCCGCTGAAGTTCTTTCAGTCCAACGCCATCATTTTGCGGAAGTTGAAACTCAAGAAAGGGAGTAGTTTTGTGTCAGGTCACCCCTTGGCGCCAGTCAACTGGGAAGTTACCCTGAGAAGCCGTGTGGTATGGTGAGAGCCTCCCCAGGAGCCAGGTCTGAGTGGTGAAGGGCGCTTTGAGTCAGCTAGCCAGGGGCCCCTCCCAGGGAAACAGGTTGTCTGCCATCACGCCCCTTCCAGCCTCAGATCTGTCCCAAGAGCTGCTCACCTTTGCCCTTTTGCTGCAGAGTGGCCAAGAGGATTATGAAACTAGGCAATCAGCAGCTTATCCGGCCTTCTAGAGCGAAGAATAAGAGGAAGGAGGCACGGGGAGGGGTCCTGGGCACCTAGCTTGAGAAGTACCTTTGGTTAATAGTTACTTTTTCTCCCTGCTCGGCCTGGAAACCACAGGGAAGCCAAGCAGCAGCTCGTGAAGCAAGATCTCAGGGGCTCTGAGAAACTCTTTCCTGTGAGAGATGACTCAGCCCAAGTCTCAGAGCCCCAGGGAGCGTCCCCCAGCCTGGATCCGGCAGAGGCCCGTGTGCGGTGGCTAACTACTCTCTGCTCAAGGGGGAGTTTTGTCCCCTAGGAGTCTGAGGATGTCCTGGCAGCCCCCTGCTAATGAGTGGGCAGTAGTATCAGGGTCCTGGTTGCGGTTTGATCTCTGAATAATGCACATTCCCGTGTGAAGAAACCCCTCATGTCTTGCCTGGATGTAGCGACCCTCCTCCTCTCCAGGTCCATGTCAGCACTGCCTCCAGGTTGGGCTTTCTAAAACAGATGGCCCCCCGGGCACTCCCAAAGGGTGACTCGCTGCCTATAAAATTGAGTTCCAAGCTCCTTAGTGCAATGTGGTCCTGACCAAAATTTCTGCCTCATCCCAAACCCTTCTCCTTCGTCCCACCATGCACTCTGTACTCTAGCCCAGGATTTCTTGGTGCGATCTATGGACCACGTTCTTCAGAATCATTGAGAATACTTGTTTTAAAATTCACATTCCTAGGACCACCAAATCAGTTGCTCTTGGGGCCTGGGAAGCTGCATTTTAATTATATTGAGGCTGATTCTTGTGTAGCCTACCCTTTAAGAAGTACTGCTCTGCCAAACCAGAGTAGCTTCCTGACTCTGTAGGCTCAGTGCCCTTTCTCACGCTGTTCCTCTTCCTAAATGCCCTTCCTATACTTCCTGGCCTGGGACCCTCTGCTCCTTCTTTAAGGTTCATCTCATATACCAGCTCTTCTGTGCTGCTTCCCCCAAATCTAGGTTCCTTTCTTTGTGTTTACGTAATCCCCCTGCACTTTTCCCTACCTCAGCTCTAGAATTTTCATCTTGGGTCGGGTTGGCGCCTGTACTTGTTTGTAAGCTCCGTGAAGATCACCGGTGACTCATTTTTGCATCCCTGGGGCTTAGCAAGAGTACCTGGCAGAAAGAAGGTGTTGAATGCATTAATGAATGAATGAATAAACAAATCCGTGGGTGGCGACCAGGCCTTAGACTAACTCAGAAAGGTAGGTTTAACCCATTTTGTAGCTGCAGATCCGGGATTGGTCATGCACATTCCTACCTCCAGTTGCAGTCTGTTACTTGGCCTAAATGTTTGGTCTACCCTTGATGAAGCTATTGATTTACATTTTGGCAAGAGGTAGTTAGATGAGCCATAACTTAGGTCTTGGAATTATTTTTTAAAATCCTCACATGTGATTCCATGTCAGGCTGAGGAATTGCTTTCTCTTGATCTCTTTGAGAATGGAACTCACCAGGCTTTTTTTTGTTTGTTTCCCATCTCAGATCTGTTCCTGAGGATAATCCATCTTTAATTCTTGACCTTTTAACTCCAGTGACACAACTGCCACCTCAGCCAGGCACACCCTGGACATTGTCATGACCCCTGCAGCTCAGAAATGCTCACATAGCAGTCTCTGGCCAGAATCCCTTGCCTTCAGTTTACTCCCTTGCCCCACTCCCAGTTCACCTGCTCTCTGACTGACATCATGGTTCCCTGGAACTCTGCTCTCAGCCCCAGCCCATGAGTGGCCTCCCTGCTTCTTTGCCTTTGACAAAGTGGTGCCCCTCCTCCTCCCGTCAGAGAGAGGACACCCTCAGCACCCTTGGCACGGTCAGCATCCCCTGCCTTTCCTCCGCCCTCAGTCTCTCCTCTGGCTCTTTCTTACACGCACAAACACGGTCAGGCTTCTTTCACCTTTATGGCTGCCTTCCTCTAGCTACTAGCCTGTTCAGGTTCGGGACCGATCCAAAGGGAGGGGGTTTCCTCACTCCACCAAGCAATTCTTGGACACCAGCTGGGTATCCTACATTGCAACTCAATTCTGATAGTTTCTACACAGAGACAGCATCAGATGCCAGGTTAAGGGCTCAGCCTCACAAGACTGACCCCCCCACTCCCCAGCTTCAGATGCGACTCCCCAGTCCGGGTGGCTACCCGGGCTTCTGACCAGCTGGCTATAGACCAGAGGTTCCCACAATCCCCTCCTTCCTCGGGTTTGATTAATTTGTTAAAGCGGCACACAGAACTCAGAGAAACGGTTTACTTGCTGGATTACCAGTTTATTATAAAAGGATATAACTTAGGAACAGCCAGATGGAAGAGAGGCGTAGGGCAAAGCATGGAGAAAGGGAGTGAGGAGCTTCTGTGCCCTCTTTGAGGGTGTCCCCATGTTCCGCTTGGGGAGGGACTCCCCAAGTCTCCACATGTTTGCTAACCTGGAAGCTCTCTGAACCCCGTCCTTTTGGGTTTTTATGAAGGTTTAGGTATGTAGGCACAATTGACTCAGTCACTGGAGGTGGGTGATTGATTCAACCTGCAGTCCCCTTCTCCACCCCAGGTCAGTGTGACTGAAAGTTCCACCCTGATAATCGTAAGATTGGTTCCCCTGGCAACCAGCCTCCAGTTGCGTGCGGTCCGAAAGTCACCTCATTAACATAACAAATGACACTTAGGAAATTCCAAGGGTTTTAAGACTTCTGCGCCAAAAGGGGACAAAGACCAAGTACATATTTCTTATGTATCGCAGTATCACACCAGTCCTTCAAGTTGTCTTCACAGCATAGCTTGTCAAAAGTGTAGGCCCCATTTGCTACCCACTCACTCCCAAGCCCATTTTTGTCCCCACCACCCCAGTGGTTCTTCCCAAGGCCACAGCAACCACCTAATTGCAAAACCCAAGGAGGGGTTTCAACTGCTGTTTTGCTTGCTCTGTATGCCATTTGACCCTATGAGCCACGATGTTCTTCTTCAATCTCTATTCTTCCTTGGTTTGCAAAGCATTCTACTTACTATTTCCTTTATGGTGTCCTCGTCCTCTTCTCAACTGTCAATAGTCCATACTTCTTCTTGTTTAGCCCCTAATTTATCTTGCGGGCTTTTGGGGGTCTTTTTAATTGAAGTATAGTGGACACACAGTGTTACATTATTTTCAGGTGTAATTATCTTTCTTTATTTGCTCCCTCTGATATACCTCATATCATCTAAAGCTTACCACTCGTTATGCAAGACATCCGACATCTTTGAGCCTTTAGTAAAATAAGAGTTGCCATGAAAAATACAACTCATACACATAAAGGGCCCAGCAAGGTGCCTAACATGGAGTAGAGGCTCTCTAAATGGTAGTACTTTGTATTATTGATAATAACCAAATAACATCTTTATCTCTACCCCCCCATAGGTTTATATCTGTCTTTATTATTGTTCTGTAAACTTTTTATTATGGTAATTTTGAACAGCCCCTAAAGTGGAATTGCATAATTAATTTCCATGTATCCATGACCCAGCCCCAACAAACATCAACCCATGGCCAACCCTGTCCCATTTGCCCCCATCCTCTATGATGAGGTTGTGGGATATTGGTGAGGTTCAGTGGGGTGAAGTCCGGAGCCAACACCAAGAATGAATTCTTGAGACGTCTTTGGTGCAAAATGGTGGTTTATTATAGCACGGGGACGGGACCCGTGGGCAGAAAGAGCTGCTGCCCCAGGGTTGTGAGAGGTGGCTGTTATATACCATGGGGTTGGGGGAGGTAAGGAAAAAGGGAGGTTGAGAAAATACTTTCATATGTTAAAGATTCACAAGATACGGAGGCCTTGCCATTGTCAAGTTAAGGTTGTTTACCCCTCTAGTAAGGCGTTAACGTGAAGATAGTTGGGAACTGGAGGCTGCAGATTTTAAGGACATTTAATCGTATCTACATTCCCTTCCGGAAGCTACGTTATTGGTAGAAATGCTTCCTTCTTGTAAACTGCTAAGACATTTGCAAACTGAGGGAGACTTAAGGCTTGCAGGACTGTGGTATCTGATGAGGGAACAGAGGCAAGCTGAGGACAAAGCAGAAACTGACACCCCGCAACCCCCCCCCCCCCACCATGGGATGTATGTGACATTCCTCAGGCACTCCTGGCTGCCCTCAAGGACAAAGAAATAGTTAACCTATAGATACAACAATCCTGCAAGACTTAAGTCTCCCCCAGTTTACAGATGTCTTAACAGTTTACAAGAATGAAGCATTTCTATCAATAACCTAGCTTCCGGAAGGGAATGTAGATACAATTAAATGTCCTTGTAATCTGCAGGCTCCAGGAAGTTCCCAAACATCTTCATGTTAATGCCTTACTAGAGGGGTAAACAATCTTAACTTGACAATGGCAAGGCCTCCGTATCTTGTGAGTCTTCTTTAACATATGAAAGTATTTCCTCAACCTCCCTTTACCCTTACCTCCCCCAACCCCATGGAATATAACAGCCACCTCTCACAACCCCGGTGCCGCAGCTCTTTCTGCCCACGGGTCCTGTCCCCGTGCTTTAATAAACCACCAGTTTTGCACCAAAGACGTCTCAAGAATTCTTTCTTGGTCGTTAGCTCCGGACTCCGCCCCACTGAACCTCGGGTATATTCCCCGACCTCATCAGTATCTATAGGTTAACTATTTCTTTGTCCTTTAGGGCGGCCAGGAGTGCCTGAGGAATGTCACCTACATCCCATGGGGGGGGGGTTGTGGGGTGTCAGTTTCTGCTTTGTCCTCAGCCAGCCTTCTGTTCCCTCATCATCCTCATTGAGTCTTTCACCCCCTAATCTATTGCCAATGATTTTTTTTCAATAATATTTTTTTATTGTGGTAAAATGCACATAAAAGTTACCACTTTAACCTGTATAGTTCAGTGGCATCAAGTATATTCACATTGTTGTACAATCATCCATCTCTAGAACGTTTTCATCTTCCCAAACGGAACCTCCATACCCATTAAACAGTAACTTTCCATTCCTCCTCCCCCAGCTCCTGGCAGCCACCGCTCTACTCTCTGTGTCTATGAGCCTGAGTGCTCTAGGTACATCATAGAAGTGGAGTCATACAGTGTTTGTCTTTTTGTGACTGGTTTATTCTGCTTAGCATAATAAGGTGCACGGTTCATCCATATTGTAGCATGTGGCAGAATTTCCTTCCTTTTTAAGGCTGAATAATATTCCCCTATATATATATATATATATATATATATATATATATATATATATATATATATATACCACATTTTGTTTATTCATCTGTCATCTTGGGTTACTTTTACCTTTTGACTATGATGAGTAATGTAGCTATGAACCTGGGTGTGTAGCTATGTCTTCAAGACTCTGCTTTCAATTCTTTTGGAGACATACCCAGAAGTGGAATTGCTGGATCATATAATTCTATTTTTAATGTTTTGAGGAACTGCCATTTTCCACAGCATCTGCAACATTTTACGTTCCTCCTAGCAATACACGACGGTTCCAGATTTTCTAGTCCTTTCCAACACTAGTTTTCTGGGGGTTTTTTGTTTTATTTTGTTCTGTTTTTATTTTAATTACAGCCATCCTACTGGCAGTGAGGTGATATTTCATTGTGCTTTTGATTTGCATTTCCCTACATTTCCCTAATGAGTAATCAAACATTTCCTCATGTACTTACCAGCCATTTTTTTTTTATCTTCTTTGGAGGAATATCCAAGTCCTTTGCCCATTTTTGAATCAGGTTGTTTTTTTGTTGTCAAGTTATAGGCATTCTTTATATATTCTGGATAGTAATGCCTTATCAGATATAGGACTTGCAAATAATTTCTTCCATTTCATGGGTTGTCCTTTTACTCTGTTAATAGTGTACCTTGATACACAACTTTTTTAAAATTGTTTTTTATTTTAATTCCAGTTATATTAATTTCAGGTGTACAACGTTGTGATTTAACAATTCTATTTATTCATTTTGAGAGAGAGAGAGCTTGTGAGCAGAGGGAGGAGCAGAGGGAGAGGGAGAGAATCTCAAGCAGACTCCATGCTGAGTGTGGAGCCCCACATTGGGCTTGATCTCACGACCCTGACATCATGACCTGAGCAGAAACCGAGAATCAGATGCTTAGGGGCGCCTGGGTGGCACAGCGGTTGGGCGTCTGCCTTCGGCTCAGGGCATGATCCCGGCGTTATGGGATCGAGCCCCACATCAGGCTCTTCTGCTGGGAGCCTGCTTCTTCCTCTCCCACTCCCCCTGCTTGTGTTCCCTCTCTCGCTGGCTGTCTCTGTCGAATAAATAAATAAAATCTTTAAAAAAAAAAAAAAAAAGAATCAGATGCTTAACCCACTGAGCCACCAGGTGCCTTGATTCAACAATTCTATACATTACTCAGTGCTCATCGTGATATATATACTCTTGATCTCCATCACCTATTTCACCTATCCCCCCACCCAGCTCCTCTCTGGTAACCATCTGTTTGTTATCTATAGTTAAGGGTCTGTTTCTTGATTTGTCTTTCTGTTTTTTGTTTTGTTTTGTTTTAAATATTTATTTATTTATTTATTTATTTTAGAGAGAGGTGGGAGGAGGAGCAAAGGTAGAGAGAGAATCCTGAAGCAGACTTCCTGCTGAGTGGGGAGCCCGCCGTATGGCTCAATCCTAGGACCGAAATCAAGAGTCAGCCGCTTAACCAACTGAGTCACCCAGGTGTCCCTCTCTGTCTTTTTCTTTTCCTTTGCTCATTTGTTTTGTTTCTTAAATTCCATTTATATGAGTGAAATCATATGGTATTTGTCTTTCTCTGATGACTTATTTTGCTTAGCATAATACTCTGTAGCTCTGTCCATGTCATTGCAAATGGCAAGATTTCATTCTTTATTATGGTTGAATAATATTCCATGTGTATATCTTCTTTATCCAGTCATCAATCAGTGACACTTGGGCTGCTTCCCTAATTTGGCTATTGTAAATAATGCTACAAACATGAGGGTGCATGTATCCCTTTGAATTAGTGTTTTTGTATTCTTTGGGTAAATACCCAGTAGTGCAATTGCTGGATTGTAGGGTAGTTCTATTTTTAACTCTTTCAGGAAGCTCCATACTGTTTTCTACACTGACTACACCAGTTTGTATTGCCACCAAGAGTGCACAAGGGATCCTTTTCCTCCACATCCTCACCAACACCTGTTGCTTCTTGCATTTTTTATTTTAGTCATTCTGACACATGTGAGATGATATCTCATAGTTTTGAATAGCATTTCCCTGGTAATGAGTGATGTCGAGAATCTTTTCATGTGTCGATTGGCCATCTGTTTATCTTCTTTGGAGAAATGTCTGCTCATGTCTTTTGCCCATTTTTAAATTGGATTATTTGTTTTTTGGGTCTTGAGTTGTATCAGTTATTTCTATATTTTGGATACTAACCCTTTATTGGATGTCATTTGCAAATATCTTCTCCTATTCAGTGGGTTGCCTTTTAGTTTTGTTGATTATTTCCTTTACTGTGCAGAAACTTTTTATTTTGGTGTAGTTCCAAAATTTCTTTTTGCTTTCATTTCCCTTGCTTCAGAAGACCTATCTAGAAAAATGTTGCTACAGCCAATGTCAGAAACATTATTGCCTGTTTTCTCTTCTAGGATTTTTTATCGTTGCAGGTACCATATTTAGGTCTTTTTTTCTTTTTTCTTTTTAAGTAAGCTCTGAAGTAAGTTCAGGGCTCGAACTCACAGCCCTGAGATCAAAAGTCGCATGTCCTACCGACTGAGTTAGCCAGGCACCCTACACATTTAGGTCTTTAATCCACTTTGAATTTATTTTTATGTATGGTGTAAGAAAGTAGTCCAGTTCCATTCTTTTGAATGTTGTTGTCCAGTTTTCCCAACACTATTTGTTGAAGACTGTTTTTTTTTCCCATTGCATATTCTTTCCTCCTTTGTCAAAGATTAATTGACCATATAATTGTGGGTTTATTTCTAGGTTTTCTATTCTGTTCCATTGATCTATGTGTCTATTTTTGTGCCAGTACCATACTGTTTTGATTAGTATAGCTTTGTAATATAGCTTGAAGTCAGGAATTGTGGTACCTTCAGTTTTCTTTTGCTTTTTCCAAGATTGCTTTGACTGTTTGGGGTCTTTTGTGGTTCCATACAAATTTTAGGATTGTTCTAGTTCTGTGAAAAATGCTGTTGATATTTGATAGGGATTGCACTAAATCTGTAGATTGCATTAAATCTGTAGTATGGACTTTTTTTTTTTTTAAGATTTTATTTATTTATTTAACAGAGATAGCCAGCGAGAGAGGGAACACAAGCAGGGGGAGTGGGAGAGGAAGAAGCAGGCTCATAGCGGAGGAGCCTGATGTGGGGCTCGATCCCAGAACGCTGGGATCCTGCCCCGAGCCGAAGGCAGGCGCTTAACCGCTGTGCCACCCAGGCGCCCCTGTAGTATGGAGATTTTAACAATATTTGTTCTTCCAATCCATGAGCAGGGAATATCTTTCCATTTCTTTGTGTCATCTTCAATTTCTTTCATCAGTGTTTTATAGTTTTCAGAGTACAGGTTTTCATCTCTTTGCTTAAGTTTATTCCTAGGTATTTTATTATTTTGGGTGCAATTATAAATGGGATTGTTTTCTTAATTTCTCTTCCTGTTGCTTCATTATTAGTGTATAGAAATGCAACAGGGGGCGCCTGGGTGGCTCAGTCGTTAAGCGTATGCCTTCGGTTTAGGGCGTGATCCGGGTGTTCTGGGATCGAGCCCCACATCAGGCTCCTCCGCTGGGAGCCTGCTTCTTCCTCTCCCACTACCCCTGCTTGTGTTCCCTCTCTCGCTGGCTGTCTCTCTCTCTGTCAAATAAATGAATAAAATCTTAAAAAAAAAAGAAAGAAAGAAAGGAAGGAAGGAAGGAAGGAAGGAAGAAATGCAACAGATTTCAGCGTGCCTTTCTGGCTCAGTTGGAGGAGCACCCAGTTCTTGTGAGTCCGAGCCCCATGTTGAAGGTAGAGATTACTTAAAAAAATAAAATCTTAAAAAAAAAATGCAACAGATTTCTATACATTGATTTTGTATCCAAAGACATTACTGAAGGTCATTAATCAGTTCTAATAGTTTTTTGGTGTAGTCCTTCTGGTTTTCTTTTCTTTTTTTTCTTTTAGATTTTATTTATTTATTCATGAGAGACAGAGAGAGAGAGAGGTAGAGGAGGGAGAAGCAGGCTCCCTGCAGAGCAGGGAGCCCAACGCAGGACTCGATCCCAGGACCCTGGGATCATGACTTGAGCTGAAGGCAGACGTTTAATCGACTGAGCCACCCAGGCGCCCGTCCTTCTGATTTTCTATAGATAGTGTTATGTCATTTGCGAATAGTGGGAGTTTTACTTCTTTTTTACCAACTGGGTACCTTTTCTTTCTTTTTGTTGTCTGACTCCTGTGGATAGGACTTCTAGTACAATGTTGAATAAAACTGGTGAGTGTGGACATCCTTGTCTTGTTCCTGACCTTAGGGTAAAGCTTTCAGTTCTTCCACATTCAGGATGATGTTCGCTATGGGTTTTTCATGAAAGGCCTCAATTATGTTGAGGGGTGTTCCCTCTAAACCTACTTTATTGAGCGTTTTTATCATGGATGAATGTTGTACTTTGACAAATGCCTTTTCTCCATCTATTGAAATGATCATATGGTTTTTATCCCTTCTCTTATTGATGCGATGTATCATGTTGATTGATTTGTGAATATTGAGTCACCCTTGCATTCTGAGAATAAATCCCTCTTGATCGTGGTGAATGATTTTTTAAATGTATTGCTGAATTCTGTTTGATAGTATTTTGTGGAGGGTTTTTGCATCTCTGTTCGTCAGAGATATTGGGCTGTAGTTCTCTTTTTTTGTTGTGTCTTTATCTGATTTTGGTATCAGGGTAGTGTTGACCTCATAGAATGAATTTGGAAGTTTTCCTTCCTCTTCTATTTTTTGGAATAGTTTGAGAAGCATGGGTATTAACTCTTCTTCAAATGTTTGGTAGAATTCACCTGTGAAGCCTACTGGTCTCGGACTTTTGTTTGTTGGCAGCTTTTTAAGTACTGATTTAATTTCATTGCTGGTAATTAGTTTGTTCAAATTTTCTATTTCTCCCTGCTTTGGTTTTGGAAGTTTATATGTTTCTAGGAATTTATCCATTTCTTCCAGGTTGTCCAATTTGCTGGCATATAATTTTCCATAATATTCTCTTACAATTGTTTGTAATTCTGTGATGTTGGCTGTTATTTCTCATTCGTTTGTGATTTTGTTTGGGTTCTCTCTCTCTCTCTTTTTGATGAGTCTGGTTAGAGGTTTATCAATTTTGTTGAGCTTTTCAAAGAATCAGCTCCTGGTTTCATTGATCTGTTCTATTGGTGTTTTTAGTTTCTATATCATTAATTTCTGCTCTAATCTTTATTATTTCCTTCCTTCTCCTGGTTTGGGGTTTTGTTTGTTTGTTTGTTTTTACTCTAGCTCCTTTAGGTGTAAGGTTAGGTTGTTTATTTGAGATTTTTCTTGCTTCCTGAGTTAGGCCTGTATTGCTCAAAACTTCTCTCTTAGAACCATTTTTGCTGCATCCCAAAGATTTTGGATCATTTTTATTTGTTTCCATGCAATTTTTTATTTTTTTCTTTGATTTCTTGGTTGACTCAGTCATTGTTTAATAGCATATTATTTAACCTCCATATATCTGTGCTCTTTCCAGATTTTTTCTTGTGGCTAGTTTCTAGTTTCATAGCATTGTGGTCAGAAAAGATCCATGCTATGACTCTGATGTTTTTGAATTTGTTGAGATCTATTTTGTGGCCTAATATGTGATCTATTCTGGAGAATATTCCATGTATACTTGAAAAGAATGTGTATTCTGCTGTTCTAGGAAGGAATGTTCTGAATATATCTGTTAAATCCTTCTGTTCAGTGTGTCATTCAAAGGCACTGCTCCCTTGTTGATTTTCTGTCTGGATGATCTGTCCATTGATGAAGGCGGGGTGTTAAAGTGCCTTACTATTATTGTATTACTACCAATTAGTTCTTTTATTTTTGTTATTAGCTGTTTTATGTATTTAGGTCCTCCCATGTCAGGTACGTAAATATTTACAATTGTTATATCTTCCTCTTTGATTGTCCCCTGTATTATTATTATTATTATTATATTTTAAAAGATTTTATTTATTTGTCAGAGAGAGAGAGACAGAGAGAGCACAAGCAGGGGGAGAGGCAGGCAGGGAGAAGCAGTTTTCCCTGCTGAGCAAGGAGCCTAATGTGGGACTCGATCCCAGGACCCTGGGATCTTGACCTGAGCCAAAGGCAGACACTTAACTGACTGAGACACCCAGGTGTCCCTATTATTATTTTTTTAAAGATTTAATAAATTTTTTTAGAGAGAGAGTGCTTGAGTGTGAGTGTGGGGAGGGTCAGAGGGAGAGGGAGAGAATCCCAAGCAGACTCCCTGCCAAACACAGAGTCCAAAGTGGGGCTTGATCTCATGATCTGAGTTCACAACCTGAGCCAAAATCAAGAGTTGGACACTTAACTGACTGAGCCACCCAGGCTCCCCTGTCCACTTTATTATTATATAGTGTCCTTCTTTTTCTCTTGTTATAGTCTTTGTTTTAAAGTCTCTTTTGTCTTATGTAAGTATTGTTACCCTGGCTTTCTTTTGACGTCTGTTTGTATGATGAATGTTTCTCCATCCCCAATCTGCAGGTGTCTTTAGGTCTGAAACGAGTCTCTTGTAGGCAGCATAGAGATGGTCTTGTTTTTTTATCCACTCTGTCACCCCATGTCTTTTGACTGGAGCAGTAAGTCCATTTACATTCAAAATAATTATTGAGAGCTGTGTGTTTATTGCCATTTTGTTACTTGTTTTGTGGCTGTTTTGTAGTTTTTCTCTGATCCTTTTTTCTCTTGCTCCCTTTCAGGGTTTGCTGGCTTTCTTTAGTGATATACCTGGATTCGTTTTTCTTTATTCTTTGCATATCTATTATTGGTTTTTGATTTGTGGTTACCAGTGGGTTTGTATATAATATCTTATATCTCGTATATATCTTCTGCATATAGCAGTCTATGCTATACGGTTTGAACCTATTCTTTACTTCTCCCCATGTTTTAGGTATATGGTGTCAAATTTTACATTCTTTTATTTTGTGAATCCCTTGACTAATTTTTACAGATATACTTATTTTTACTGCTTTTGTGTTTCTACTTTGTCTGTGTATATGTGTGTTTCCTGTTTTCATACTCTCACTTACGGTCTTTTTTTTTCCTCTCAAAGGGTCCCCTTTAATATTTCTTGTAGGGCTGGTTCAGTGGACATGAACTCTTTTAGTTTTTGTTTGTCTGAGAAACTCTTTATCTCTTCTTCTATTCTAAATGATAGCTTTGCTGGATAGAGTATTCTTCACTGCAGAGTTTTCCCTTTCAGCACTTTGAATATATCATGCCACTTTCTTCTGGACTGCAAAATTTCTGCTAAAAAAATCTGCTGATAGCCTTATGGGATTGCCCCTTGTGTGTAACTGCCTTCTTTTCTCTTGCTGCTTTTAAGCTTTTTAAAAAATTTTAATTTTAATTATATTACTTTTTAAGATTTTATTTATTTATTCATGAGAGACAGAGAGAGAGAGAGGCAGAGGCAGAGGGAGAAGCAGACTCCCTGATGTGGGACTCGTTCCCAGGACCCTTTGCGATCATGACCTGAGCCAAAGGCAGATGCTTAACCTACCAAGCCACTCAGGTGCCCTAAATTCTTTTTTAAAAGTAATCTCTACACCCGGAGTGCCTTGGTGGCTCAGTTGGTTGAGTATCTGACTCTTGATTTTGGCTCAGGTCATCATCTCAGGGTCCTGGGATTGAGTCCTGCATCAGGCTTCATGCTCAGTGGGGAGTCTGCTTAGGGATTCTCTCTCTCCCTTCCCCTTTGTCCCTCCCCCATCTGCACTCTTTTTCCCTCTCTCCCCCCCATCTCTTTCCAAAATAAATAAATAAATCTTAAAAAACAAAGTAATCTCTACACCCAACATGGGGCTTGAACTCATGACCCTGAGATCAAGAATTGGATTCTCCACCAACTAAGCATCCAGGTACACCTCTTTTTTTGTTTTTTTTTTTGTTTTTTTTTTTAAGTAATATCTATATCCATCATGGGGCTTGAACTCATGACCCCGAGTTCAAAAGTCACATGCAGCATCAACTGGGCCAGCCAGGTGCCCCTCTCTTGTTGCTTTTAACATTTTTTCTTTATCATTACTTTTTGCCATTTTAATTACTTTGTGTCTTGGTGTGGACCTCCTTGGGCTGATTTTGTTGGCAGATCCCTGTGCCTCCTAGATTTGGATATCTGTTTTCTTCCTCAGAGTAGGAAGTTTTCAGCTATTATTTCTTCACATAAATTTTCTGTTCCCATTTCTCTCTTCTTCTTCTTCTGGGATCTCTGTTATTATATTTGATGGAATCACTGAATCCCACAAGTCTCTTCTCATTTTGCATAATTATTTTCCTCTCTTTTTTCCAGCTTGATTACTTTCTATAACTCTGTCTTCCAGGTCATGAATTCATTCTGCTGCCTCCTCTAGCCTGCTATTTATTCCATCAAGTGTATTTTTAATTTCAATTATTGTGTTCTTCATCTCTGATTAGTCCTTTTTTATCTCTGTGTTAAGGGTTTCACTGATGTCCTCCTCTTCAGTCCAATGAATATTTTTATGATCATTATTTTAAATTTTCTATCAGGCATATTATCTCTGTTTTGCTTAGGTATCTTGCTGTGACTTTTGTTCTGTGCTTTCATTTGGGACATATTCCTTTGTCTCCTCATTTTGCCTAACTCTCTGTGTCCGTTTCTCTGTGTTAGGATAGTCAGTCGCTTTCTTGCTCTTGAAGGCATTGGGTGGGGTGCATACTTTTAACAAGGTGGCATTGGTTTTCTTCTACAGAGGACATGTAGCAGCTGCTGTGGACACTGGTCCAGCCGGGGCTGCTCTGCAAAGCACACACTGGTAGGGGTGTACAGTTTTAACAAGGTACGTGTCTCCTCCACAGGAGGTTGGGAGATGCAGTGTTGGCAATGTTTGCATCATTCTTCTGGGGGAGGCACGCACAGTGCCGGGACTGAGGTAGGCCCAGCTGGAGGAGGAGGGGTATGGTGTAAGCAAGTTAGGAAGTCAATGCCATGTGCTATACTGGTTCCGGCAGGTGGCCATGAGATGATGCTGGGGCCAGGGGGAGGAGGAGGGAAATGGCACCTGCTAGCTTTTTTGTTCTTGGAGAAGTCCCTCAGGGAACTCTGAGATTAGTAACTAACTCTCCCTCCCATATGCTCCAGGCATTTTTTAAACTTGTTTCTAAACTATATCTCTAGACTGTTGTGCTATCTTTTTAAGGACAGGGATTCAGCTTCTAAAGTTCAGGCTTTAACATCTCCAGTCCTGAGGTTGTGGGCTCAGGGAGACACATTCTTGCACATAAACCTGGGTAGGTGCAGCCCAGGAAGACCAGGTCTGGAGTTCAACACGGAGTCTGCACGCACTTGCTCTGCAGTCTGTGCCAAGATCCCCCACTTTGTACGGTAGGGAGGAGGACGATATCCTGCTTCACAGAAGGGTGAGGAGATACAAATCTATTTCAAGAAGTGATTTTTTTTTAAAGGATTTTATTTATTTATTTGATAGAGAGAGCTTGAGTGGGGGTAGGGTGGGAGAGAAGCAGAGGGAAAGAGAGACTCTTTTTTTTTTTTTTTTTTTTTTTAAGATTTTACTTGTTTATTTGAGAGAAAGAGAGCACAAGCAGGGGTAGGGGCAGAGGGAGAGGGAGAAGCAGGCTCCCTGCTGAGTAGGACCGTGGGACCATGACCCAAGCTGAAGGCGGATGCCTAACCGACTGAGGCATCCAGGAGCCCCGAAGAAAGGTTTTTTTAAAATCAAGTTCACTTTTTTCCTAGAATTTCATTTTGTTTAATTAAAAAATTTTATTTTATTTTTTCCCGAAAACTTCTAATATTAGAAATGAGACATGTTTGGGGCTCCTGGATGGCTCAGTTGGTTAAGCATCTGCCTTTGGCTCGGGTCATGATCTCAGGGTCCTGGGATTGAGCCCAACATCAGGCTCCCTGCTCAGTGGGGATCCTGCTTCTCCCTCTCCCTCTGACGCTCCCCCTGCTTGTGCTTGCTCTCTCTATCTCTGTATCAAAAAAGTAAGTAAAATCTTTTTAAAAAAATGAAACATGTTCGTTAAAAAAGGTTTGTAAAATTTGGAAGGGGTAATAAGGAAAATAAAAGTTACCTATAGTATCATAAAGTGTTAAATTTTGTATGGCAAAAAATTGAACTATGTTACTTCTTTATTTTTTTTTTATTAAAGATTTTATTTATTTATTTGACAGAGATAGAGACAGCCAGCGAGAGAGGGAACACAAGCAGGCGGAGTGGGAGAGGAAGAAGCAGGGTCCCAGCGGAGGAGCCTGATGTGGGGCTCGATCCCAGAACGCTGGGATCATGCCCTGAGCCGAAGGCAGACGCTCAACGACTGTGCCACCCAGGCGCCCCTACTTCTTTATTTTTTAAGATTTTATTTATTTATTTGAGAGAGAGCGAGTGAGAGAGAGAGAGCATGAGCTGGGGGAAGAGAGGCAGAGGGAGAAGCAAACTCTCTGCTGAGTAGGGAACCTGATGAGGGTCTCAATCCCAGGATGCTGAGATCATGACCTGAGCTAAAGGCAGATGCTTAATGACTGAGCCACCCAGGCACCCCTGAACTATATTGCCTCTTGAGAGATTAAGTAATCTTTTATTCTTCCTCTATTTTCATGTTTCTGGCTGAACACAATGGGGTATTACTGAATGACTATAAAAATAATAGTAATAGTTTTGCCTTTTTTTTTTTTTTTTAAGTAAGCTCCACAACCAGCATGGAGCCCAGTTCGGGGCTTGAACTCAAGACTGAGTTGAGATCAAGACCTGAGCTGAGATCAAGAGTTGGACACTTATTTTTTTTTTTTAAGATTTTATTTATTTATTTGACAGAGATAGAGACAGCCAGCGAGAGGGGGAACACAAGCAGGGGAGTGGGAGAGGAAGAAGCAGGCTCCCAGCAGAAGAGCCTGACGTGGGACTCGATCCCAGAACTCCAGGACTCGATCCCAGAACTCCGGAATCACACCCTGAGCCGAAGGCAGACGCTTAACGACTGAGCCACCCAGGCGCCCCAAGAGTTGGACGCTTAAAACCAACTGAGCCACCCAGGCAACCCCCCTCCCCCACCCCAAATAATAATGAAAATTTCAGGCTTTAAGTCCTACTGGTTGTGAGAACTCACAAAATTCAGCACCTCTGATTTTCAAAGCCAAATGCTGTGGGCATTCATCTTCCCCATGCAGACTTCTGGGTACTGTAGTCTGTTTCTTAGTCTTCTCAGTGCCCAGTGACTCCCTCTTCCGGCAGCCAGGCCTCCTGGGTTTAGCTCCCCACTGTGTCTCTGCCCTTCCTATCCTCTTCAGTGTGGCCTCATTGCTACATTTATTTTTTTTTAAGTTTATTTATCTATTTTTTTTTTTTAGTAATCTCTACACCCAGTGTGAGGCTCGAACTCAACCCCAAGATCAAGAGTCCTATGCTCTACTGACTGAGTCAGCCAGGCACCCGTTGTCTCTACATGAGTGGTAGAATTTGTTCTGCCAGTCTTCGGGTTGTTTTCTGGGTTATTTGCCCTTATGTGAGTGTTATCTGGTCGTATCCATGGGATGGGGTGCGTTTGGGGACCTCCTACTTGCCATCTTCCCACAGAAGTTTTTAGTTTTGATAATAGGCCGCTTTTTTTCTTTTGTTGCCTGGGCTTTTGATGTCTTATCCTCAGTAATCTTTTAAACAAATTTATACCCTTTCCTTGTCTAGTTTATAATCGTTTGATGGTTCCCTTTTTCAGACTTAATGATCTGGTCTCTGTTCATCTTCAATCTCACCGCTTACTAACATCGCTACCCAAACGGACTTACGGGTCGTTCTGAATTCCTACAGAGCTCTGAGCACCGTGCTCTCTCACAGGTCATGTCTTCGCACTTGTTAGTCCCACTTCGTCTTCTTTCTTTTCACTAAACTACTTTTCATTCACCTTTTACGACTTCTGCAAGCAACTCCTCTTCTGAGACTTCTTTGACTTTTCCCAGAGTTAGGTGACTTCCTTGGCCTCCCGTTGTTTACTGTCACTGTCATGCTTAGCAAACTGTTTTAAGTGTTGGCTCACCTGTTCCCTGTCCCCCCAGATAGACCACAAGCTCCTTAAAGGCAGAGGTCCTGTCTTGTCATCCGCTCTCAGATTTGGTTGAACAGCTGAACAGGGATCTCCGCCACTTCAGTTGCTTTGACCTTGAGCAAACTCAACCTCTGGGCTTCAGTTTTCTCCGAAGACTATTGTGATGACTAACTGAGATTATGCTTGTCAAGTGGAGGTTGCTTGCCAGTACATGCTCCACAAAAATTAGCTGTTATTACCATCAACTTATTGGATTGATAGTTCAAAGTCTAATCTGTTGGACTTTGGACAAAATTCTTAAATGCCCAGGGCACTTTTTTTTTTTTTTCTGTAAAATGAGCTGTTCGACCTGGATCATCAATAGCAGTGGTTTGCAAACTAGGCTGCACATTTCAGTGATCTGGGGAGATTTAGAACTACTGATGTCTAGGTCCCTCCCTGAAAGTTTCTGATTCAATTGGTGTGAGGTACGGCCTGGCATGGGTATTTTTAAAAATCTCCCCCGGTGATTCTAATGTTCAGCCAGAATAGAGAACCACCCATCTAAAGTTTCTTCCAGATATAACACACTAGAAAGTCCAGCTGCCAGGATTCCTTGGAGGCGGGGAATGGAATGTCTCCCGGCATTCTCCTGCTATTACCCTTTGTTGGTTTAGCAGGAAGCATTCTTGGACAGGCTCGCTAAGCTGGAACTCCAAGAGTATTTGTGGACTCCTGAGTGTTTAATACTTAGGAGCTCGCTCCCTCTTGGGGAGAGCTGCGAGACCAGGGCTCTGAGAAAGAGAACAAATCAGCTCTTCCCTATCACACTGCTCTAACCCAAGGCCTAGGAGTCTCCCCTGGAGTGTTGTGCTGTGGAGTCCTCGTCAGACCAAAGGAGAGGGTGGGGGGGAGAATCCTTGGTATACACTTAGTAGGGAATCTCGAGGAGCTGGCCAGAAGGGGGTGGGGGCTGAGAGTTGACAAATACCCTTTCCTTTACAATGCTTTAACACCACATTCGTAGCCATTACTTATTTGATTCACAAAACAACCTTGAGGAATGCAGAGCAGGTGTTACTGCCTCCATTTTGTAGAAGAGTGAATTAGGTCTGTGAATGGTTGAGGGCCTCACCAAAATTACACAGTAAATTTGCAGCAGAGTCAGCATAACAGCCTCTGTACCCTGACTCTCCTTCCAGGAATCTCTCATTATGTCTGGGGAGAAAAACTGCACACTCAGCATGAGATGGTAGAAAATAGACATTGGTCTCTTTCTGTGGTTCCTGGTACGAACTCCTGAAACCCTTGTCACTCCCTGGGTGATAGGCATGTCTTTTGTTCTAATGAGGTAACTCTCCTCAGAGTCATAGATGGCTCCTGGATGAGGGCTGGTCACTACAAAGAACGTGCGGTGATTAGAAGCTCAAAATTTTCAGCCCCTCCCTTCATTCTCTTAAGAAGGGCAAGGGGCTGGAAATGGAGTTAATGATCAATCATGCCTGTGCAATGAAGTCTCCATAAAAATGTGTGGGGTGGGGCGCCTGGGTGGCTCAGTTGGTTAAGTGTCTCTCTTCGGCTCAGGTCATGATCCTGGAGTCTTGGGATCAAGCCCCACATTGGGCTCCCTGCTTGGTGGGGTGTCTACCTCTCCCCTGCCCTTCACCCCACTCATGCTCTCTCTCTCTCTCAAATAAATAAGTAAAATCTTAAAAAAAAAAATGTGTGGGGTTCAGAGAGCTTCCAGGTTGGTGAACACATCCACATCCTGGGAGGGTGCCCCTCTAACTCCATGGGGACAAAACTCCTGTGCTTGGGACCCTCCCAGACCTCAGCCTCTGTATCTCTTCGTCAGGCTGTTCACTTTGATCATAGCCTTTAATGAGCCGGTAAATGCAAGCAGGTGTTTCCCTGAGTTCTGTGAGTGGCTGTTAACAAATGATCAAATCCAAGGGGGAGGAGGTCATGGGAACCTCTGATTTGCAGCCGAGTCAGAAGTTGTGGATAACCTGGGGACTTGTTACTTGTGACTGGATCTGAAGTGGGGGGCAGTCTTGTGGGACTGAGCCCTTACCCTGGGGGATCTGACACTGTCTCCAGGCAGACACTCCGTTGTCCCAGAGAATTGCTTGGTGTGGGAAAACTCTCACGCATCTGGTTTCAGAAGTGTTGTGAGTGTGGGAGTGCTATGAGAGTAAAGGAGACACAGGAGGATGGGGAGGTTTTTTCTAAAACACCCGGGTAGCTCAGAGTCCTTCTTGACTCCTTGAAATTAGGGCCAAGGTTCTAAATGGCCTCATTAAGTGCTACAGGGAACAACTAAAGTAACTCTTTCCAAGACCTGGGAGCATGGCAGTACTTTCTGGGATTATTAGCAAATGCCTTCAGTTTTGTAAAGTGTGGGGTGTTCAGTACTGGCTTTGAGGTGTGGACATTCAGAGAGGTGGAGAGGTGTTTAATTATAATGTCCAGTGTGTCCAGGATCACTCAGAAGGGCCAGGTAGAGCAGTGTTAGCCAAATGCTGGGTCTTAGACAGGGGTCGGCTCTTGGCTGCTGGCTCAAGATGAAACGGAAAAAAGCAGAAAAGGGTATCAATTTTTTACTAAGCTCAATTTAGTTTAAGGCCCTGCCTTTTATTCTCAAATTATGTTTTTTCTACTTTTTTGGTGTTAAAATTGCTTTTCAAGAAATAGTAATGACAGTAGATGGCAGTTTATTTTATTATTTTATTATTTTTAATTTCTTGAAGATTTTATTTTTTTGAGAAAGAGAGCATGAGTGAGCGCACAAGTGGGGGGAGGGGCAGAGGAGATGGACAAGCAGACCCCCACCAAGCAGGGAGCCCAATGCGGGGCGATCCCCAGACCCCCAGGATCATGACCTGAGCCAAAGGCAGACCCCAACCAGCTGAGCCACGCAGGTGTCCCATTGGCAGTTTATTTTAATGTCTTGAATGGCACTGTCCAAAGATGGCTACCCTACATGAATCCTCAGAAGTGCTTTTGAAATATTACTGAGTGAAGGAATCCTGAATCTGGTAACCACTCACCGTTTCAGAGGGCCATGTGACCCCAATTCCTCAGAGGTGTGGGAGGCCACAGAGAAAGCCTCACCTTGACAGCAGTGTAGAAGACTTAAAATGCCTGGATTTGGGCATTGCCACCCATAAATTCATACAGAAAGAAACGTACTATTGCCACTTTGGTTTTATTTAACAAATGTATTTATGTAGTGCTCACTGGATGCTCAGCCCTACCTCAAATGCTGTACAAATGTGATCTCATTTGATCCTCGTCAAGCCTATGAGGTAGACACTATTATTATCCTCACCTCCATTTTAAAGATGGGGAAACTAAGACATGAGGGCATTGAGAAACCTGCCCAGGTCACAGCTAGTTAGCTGCGGAGCCAGAAGTTGAAGCCAGAGAGTCTGACTCTGGAATCCATTTTCTTAATCCCTACAGCATGCTGCCTGGTTAGAAGCAATTTAAGACTTTTATGGCATGTAATGATCTATTTTCAGCCTCTGATTCCATAGACAGAAGCTGCCTGTGGACTAAGCTGCCTGATCTGTACTGAGCTGCTGTCAATGATCTCTTTTGAGACCTTTCCACAACACCACTGGGAGAATCAGAGTGGGCAGATGGCCCTTTGGCAGAGCCTGGCAAGACAACAGCGGCAAAATCAATGAACTTTGGTTAAGATCAGCAAGCCCTTGTAGCTTGGAACCTGAGTCCATGCAAAGGCCTTCTGAGAGGTGCTCCAGAGCCTACACTGATAGTTTTCAAACACACTTAAAAAAAAAAAAAGATTTATTTATTTATTTGTGAGAGAGAGAAAGAGAGAGAGAGAGAGAGCACACACACACCAGCTCAGGGAGGGGTAGAGGGATAGGGAGAGAAGCAGACTCCTTGCTGAGCTGATGCGGGGCTCAATCTCATGACACCAAGACCATGACCTGAGCCAAAATGAAGAGTCAGACGCTTAACCAACTGAGCCACCCAAGCACCCCTCAAACACATTTTTTAAAAGCAACCAAGCCCTTTTTTCAAACATAGACATGTGGGCAGTTACACACACACACATCCCTATATGGAATCTCTTTTTAAAAAAAATTATTTATTTATTTATTTATTTATTCATTTATTTATTTTATTTATTTATTAGAGAGAGAGAGAGAGCACAAACAGGGGGAGTGGCAGGCAGAGGGAGAGGGAAAGGGAGAAGCAAGCTCCCCGCTGAGCTGGACCAGGACCCTGGGATCATGACCTGAGCCGAAGGCAGATGCCTGACCAACTGAGCCACGCAGGCACCCCATTTATTTATTTATTTATTTATTTATTTATTTATTTATTTATATTTTTTGGAATCTCTTTTTAAAACAGATAAAAGTGGAGTTGCATTGAAGCAGAAGTGGGGATCCAGCTGACCTTATTCTTATCCTTCATGCAGTGTTGAGTCACTATCAGGTAGTGACTCATTTCTGGCCTTTGTACCTCCTGGTCCCTCTTTCAGGAATCCTCCAACCATCCAAGCCAAGCCCCTCTCTTTAGCTTAGGTCCTACTCATCCTTCAGGGCTCAGCTGAGATGTTATTTCCTTAGGGAAATGTTCCCTGAGCCTCTCCCTGCCCCAAAACCTAGCCCCTATTTTGTTTTCCCTCATAGCATCTTTTACTTTTCCTGCATTGCACTTCCCTAAAATTGTAGGAAAATAATTGTTTGTTTATTTAAAGCTTATCTTCCCAAGCAGTTGGCAACCTCCAAGAGAGCAAAACCCATGTCTCTATTGATGAGTGTTAGGCACAAGGTAGGAACTCACTGCATATTTTTGAAGAAATGTCGGTGCTCTGGAGTCTTACATGGATATCCTGTCCCTGAAGTTGGACTGGACATTTCTAGCTAGACTAAACATTTTCTGATTGTCTCCTTGCATAGTGGCTGTGCTGGCACGAATCATGGTAAGTGCTGACCCTATGCTATTAGAGAAAGAAGGATGAAAAACAGGAGACATCTGAGAAGGCTGTTTGGATCTAAGACTGAACACTTCCTGGGAGAAAAATTTTGGGCAGCAGGAGGCTGTTTCTAGGCCCCAGGCCAGGGTGTTGAGCAATGTTTGCATTTCTCTGAGAGCTTCTGCCAAGGAGCAGAAAACTGATGAGTGACCTGTGAACGCTGCTTATATTCTGGGTGACTCACAGTTTATGGTATTCTGGGGGGAAATCGTGTTAATCAAAGGGGTAGGACAGCCATGTGGGTACTGGGCAGGATGTTTGGTGAGAGGCCTTCCAAAGCCACAGTAAGATGGCCTCTCTTGCTGAGCACTCACTGCCCAGGCCTTTCAGCCAATGCCAAGTTAGAGACCCTAAGCAAGCCACTTAAGGCTCTTCATTGCTTCCTCAGACTCCCCGGTCTTCTGTTAGAAGGTTCTTTCATAGTTGGTATGGCTTGTCTTTCTCCAGAAAGTCATAAAACCAAATGTCCTGCCCTTTTCCTTTCTTTTGCAATTAAAACATTAATTCCTGGTTACAAAAACAATACATGAATACATTTATCTTCAGAAACAATAAAACTAGGGACATCTGGGTGGCTCAGTTGGTTAAGCATCCGACTCTTTGATTTCGGCTCAGGTCATGATCTCAGGAGGGTTGTGAGATCAAGCTGAGGAGCCCCGGTACTGGGCGTGGAGCCTGCTTAAGGTTCTCTCCCTCCCTCTTCCTCTGCCTCCCCACCCCACCCCCATGCGCATGCTCTCTCTTTCTCTTAAAAAAAAAGAACAAAAAAATCCAGTAAAACTAAGCTAAACTCCCTTTCACCCCCAATTTTGGCCCTTTACCCCATCTTCAGAGACAGGTGTTTTGTTTTTTTTTTTTCCCCCGGATAACTTCTGATAGCCTTATATCTGTTTTAAAAATCTTTTACAAACTTAATGTATGATTGTCTTAGTTTGGGTAGCTATACCCATATACCAGAGACTTGGTAGCCTATAAGAAATTTCTCACAGTTCCAGAGCTGGGAAGTCCAAGGGAAAGGCACCAGCAGATTTGGTTCAGAGACAGCTATCTTCTTGCTGTGTCCTTACAGGGCGGAAGGGGTAGGAAGCTTTCTGGGGTCTCTTTTATAAGGGCACTCATTCCATTTATGAGGGCTCTGCCCTCATGACCTAATTACCTTTCAAAGGCCCTACCTACACATACCATAATGTTGGGCATTAGGTTTCAGCATATGATTTAGAATTTATCTATAGCAGTGTTGATAAGAAATAATAGTATTTATGTCTGCGTTTTAACATTTTATTTTGAAAATAATTTTAGATTTACAGAAGAGTTGCAAAGTGTTTTAACATTTTATTTTTAAGTAAAAGATAGTACCAAAGATAGTAACAGAAAGTTCAGTATACCTTCACTCAGCCTCTCCTAATGTTAATGGGTTCTGTAACTCTGGTTCAATGAATGATCAAAACTAAGAAATGAACACGGGTACAAGGTACTGTTAATTAAGCTATAAACTTTGTTAGAATTTTACCAGTTTTTCCACTAATGTGCTTTTACTGTTCCAGGATCCCATCCAGGATCCTCCGTTGCATTTAGTTGTCCTGTCTCTTTAATCTCCTGCACTGTGTAACAGTTCTCGGTCTTTCCTTGGCTTTCATGACCTTAACACTTTTTTTTTTAAAGGATTCCAGTTCTGTTTTGTTTTTATTTAATAGTCTGTTTATTTATTTATTTTTAAGCAGTCTCTACACCCAACATGGAACTCAAACTCATGACCCCAAGATCAAGAGTCACATGTTCTTCCAACTGAGCCAGCTAGGCACCCCGACTGTAACACTTTTGAAGAGTCCAAGTCAGGTATTTTTTAGAATAGCCCTTAATTTGGGTTTGTCTGATGATTTTTCATGCTTAGACCGAAGTTAAGCATTTTGAGGAACATTTTTTTAAAGTATCAATTATATATATAACTTACATATTATATATCATACTGCAACTTGCTTTTTACATTCAACTATATTATCTATTTATTTTTTTTTAGAGAGAGAGAGAGGGAGCAAGTGAGGGGGAAGGGGCAGAGAGAGTGGGGGAGAGAGAGAATCTTAAGCTCCGTGCTGGGCATGGAGTCTAAGGCAGGGCTCAAGCTTAGGACCCTGAGATCATGACCTGAGCTGAAATCAAGAGTCAGACACCTAACCGACTGAGCCACCCAAGTGCCCCTCAACTATATGATTTTGAGATAGATCTATATTAACACATAGATCACGGTCACTTCCTTTAAATTCTCTACAAAATTGCATTATGAGTAATGTGCATTTTATTTAGCCATTCCCCTGTTGGTGGGCACTTAGGCTGATTCCAAAGTTTCTTTATTAACAATATCACTGGGGCGCCTGGGTGTCTTAGTCATTAAGCATCTGCCTTCGGCTCAGGGCGTGATCCTGGAGTTCTGGGATCGAGCCCCACGTCAGGCTCTTCCGCTGGGAGCCTGCTTCTTTCTCTCCCACTCCTCCTGCTTGTGTTCCCTCTCTCACTGGCTGTCTCTCTCTCTGTCAAATGAATAAATAAAATCTTAAAAAAAAAATTTAAAAGGAAAAAAAATATAGTAATTCTCCTTATACACACCTCCATATGTACATGGAGTATGGTAGATAACTAGAAGTGGCATTGCTGAGACACAGATTTAATAGATGTTCTCCTACTGCCCTCTAAAGTGGCTGTGCCAATTTATATTCTTTTGATATTATGAAGATTGAAAATTGTTTCCAATCTCAGTTTTAATTTCCATTTCCCTGGTTACTACTGAGATTGCATTTTGTGTGTGCTTATTAACAATTTATATTTCCTTTCTGTGAATTGCCGATTTATATTATTTGCCCATTTTTCTAGTAGATTTTTTTCTTATTGATTTGTTAAGAGTCCTTTGTATGTTCCAGATACAAATCTTTATTTTATGTATTACAAATGTTTTCTCTTAGTCTGTTATATCTTAAGTTTATATCCCAATTTTTTAAAAAGGTTTTATTTATTCATTTGAGACAGAGAGAGAGAGGGCACAAATAAGGAGGAGGGTCAGAGGGAGAAGGAAAAGCAGACTCCCCGCTGGGCAGGGAGCCGACATGGGGCTCGATTCATGGGGCTCGATTCCACAACTCTGTGATCATGACCTGAGCCGAAGGCAGATGCCCAAGCCACTGAGCCACCCAGGTGCCCCTTATTCCCCAATTTTAAAAGTTATTACATGTCCCTGATTTTTAAAGTTATTTTTACTCATTTTTTTGGAAACAAAGTCCTTGATTATACAAGTAGTATAAATGATGTAGAAAATCTGGGAAATTTATGGGAAAATATAAAGAAGAAAAGAAACTACCCTGAATCTTATTACTGAGAAAAAAACCACTACTAACATATTAAATTACATAGTTCCTTTTAGTCTTTCATGTATGCATGTATTTTTTTTGCTCAGTTGAGATTTTGCTCAGTTGAGATATAATATATATCTATCTATATATCTATATATCTATATATCTATATATCTATATAAAATGTTATTTGTTCAGTGGCATGGTCTTTAGACACAAACCATGAACTTTTTCCAAAAGCACTTGGTTGAAACGTGGAGTTAGACGAACTTCCAACTCCTATTCTTTTTCCTCACATATCCTGAAAGAGCTAGTAGGTGAGAGGCCCAAGGCCTGTCCTCAGATGACCTGAACTGAAGTTGGCTCAAAAATCGCAAGAGAGGTAGAAATGCTCCAGCAGAGCACTTATTTAAAAGTCTTGGAGGTTTTGTTGATGGCAAGCTCAATGAGTCAATAGTGTGGATGCCATGAACTTTATTGCCTGAATGGAACTCCTACAAAGGAGGAAGTTAGGGTACTGCTTTGCTCTGATGGTACTGCAAACATTTAGTTCTGTTTTGGGTGATATACTCTAACGGAGCCATATTCAAACCTACTAGGTGCATGAGGAGAACGAGGACAAAGATCTTCCCTTCCCCAGTAATGGAAGATATTGGTCTCCAATAACACAAGACCTGGGGCAGAAATCTTCAAATATCTATAAGTAGAAGGACAAAGAGAAATTAGACCTGTTTGTTCTCTGAGGCTCCCAAGGATAGGACTTGGGCCAGAGAGTGGATGTTTCAGAAACACTTTCTAACCGGTGTCAAAGCTGCTGAGAGCAAGGAATGCCTTGCTCTGGAAATAGTGGGCTTTCTGTCACTGGGGAATCTTTGGGTTTGTTGAGGTCGATGTAACTAACATTTATTGAGTGCTGTGTGCCAGGACTGTGCTGAGGACCTTCCCTCTATTATTTCATCTTGTGACACCCAATGAGGTGTAGCTACTATTGTTATCTGTTCCTGTATTATAGATGAGGGAACTTGGTACAGTAAGGTCAGGTAACTTGCCCAAGGTCTCATGATTTTTAGTGGTGGAACTGGAATTCCAACCTGTTCTGACAAACTCCAAAGCTGGTGCTTTTAACCATCAATGGGATTCAAGCGTGGTATGGGGGTCTGGAAGGGCTCAGGGGTCCGTTCGACCAGAAGATTCGGTGACTGGGAAAAAGGATGCCCCGTCCCCTTAAGGAAAAGCGTCCGTGTGTACACCAAGGCAAGGTGGTCCGGGGCCTTGGTGAGGGACCGGGCACAAGGCCAAGGGATGGAGACCTAAAAGACATGTAAGGGTTGTCAACGTGCCTTATCCCACAGCTCGTCAACAACTGCTGTTCTGTTTTTGGTGGATCTCGAAAACCCGCGCTAGGGCCGGAGGCGCACGCCCGAAGGCAGGGCTGCTAGGGAGCGTCGCGGCGGCCCGGTTCTGCGGCGGAGCTGGGGAAAGAACAGCACGCCGGTCCCTGGCCGGGCGCGAGCTGGGGGCGGTGCCGGGGCGGCGGGGGCGGGGAAGGAGCTCGCCGAAGCGGCTGCGGCAGTTGCGCGCTGGCATTGCTGCCGTGCGGCGGGCTGGTGAGTGCGGCGGGAGTCGCGGAACCGCGGGGAGGGAGCGGCCGAGCGAGAGAACGGGAAGGGAAGGCAAGGGAGGGAGGGTGCGCGGGAGAGCGCGCGACTTAGGACCGGGGGCCGCCTCCTGCCCCTGCCCCACCCGGGCCTCTGCGCCCCTCGGGCCCCTCTCCTCCATCCCAGCGCTCGCCTGCGCGCCTGCAGATTCGGCAGCCGCCTCCCGGCTCGGCGCCCTCCGCATCCCCAGCGGGCCCCCGCCTCAGAGCGGCCCCCACCTCCGCGCCGCGGCGACGCCCCCAGCCCCACGTCACGCTCGCGCCATTGTTTCCCTGCCGTCGGCTCGCCGGGACCCGCCTTACCCTCGGAGCGCGGCCCTTCGTCTCCTCAGAGCCAGCCTCGCCGTGTCCTGCCCCCCCTGCTTCTCTCACGCGGGTGGCAGCCCCCATCCCGCCTCAGGCGGGCCCCTCTTCACTCAGTCCTGCTTATTTTTTCCGGCCGACGCCGGCTTCCGTCGGCACCAGAGGCCAGCCTTTCCGCCCCTCTTCATGGGCCTCATCCCCTGCGCGTTCCGGGTGGCCCCCAAGGAACTAGCGGACCGTCGTGGTAGGAGGCGAGGTTGACAGCGTTTTCGCCAGAGCCGCAGGAAATTGCCAGTTTTTGTTAGCCCACATGCCAGTTTTGTCGTTTGCAACACTTCCTGGAAAGCTCACATCGAATCGCAAGCCGCCACAAAAACCATTATTTCCAAACGGCTCCCAAGTCAGGCGTCAGCTGTCTGGTGGCGGCCCACTCCCCCTTTTTTTTTTTTTTTTTTAAGATTTTATTTATTTATGTGACACAGAGACAGCCAGCGAGAGAGGGAACACAGCAGGGGAGTGGGAGAGGAAGAAGCAGGCTCCCAGCGGAGGAGCCCGATGTGGGGCTCGATCCCCCAACGCTGGGATCACGCCCTGAGCCGAAGGCACACACTTAACGACTTCGCCCCCACCCAGGCGCCCCCCACTCCCTTTTTTTTTTTTTCCTGGGGACCCCTGAAGCTGGTGAAAGCCGAGGGGGAGATGCAGAGCTGAGGCCCGAACCATTAGTTGTAAGCATAACGTTTGGATATTTTGACGTCAGTAGGCCTCAGCTTTTAAAAGCAGTGGGTAGAACGTGGTGTCATTTGTTGTTTTCCCATGCCGTGGTCTTTAGGGCCGTTACGTTTGAGGGATGTATTGTAAAGTACTGTGCTCTGCAGTGACTAGTCACCTTTATAGGGTTGTGTGGGTGCGTCTGTGCGTGTCCGATGCAGACAGGTTCTTGATTGAACTGTATTTGTTTTGTAATGCCTGCACACTGTTCATCTTTCCTCTTAAGACAGCGGATGCAAATTCTAACTGTAACCTGAAAGGAAGAATGTTGAAACAGTACCGTTTACCATGGAAACTTAATGTGATTGAGGTCTTTTTAGGTATTTACCACGACACCTTTTTTTTTCTTCATTTAATTTTATTTAAGTAGGCTTCACGCCCAACGTGGGGCTCCAACTCACAACTCGGAGATCAAGAGTCGCATGCTGTACACTGAGCCAGCTAGGAGCCCCTACTGGGACAGTTTTCAACAATGGTTAGAATTTATCCAGATGAAGACATCCAGGCCTGTAGAAGTTAAGTTCAATAAGACATAGCTAGTTAGTAATTAAAATCAGAGGTCTACGTGAAGGGCTGATGCTAGCACACACAGACTTTATTTCTGAAATGCATTTCTTTTGCAATATAAGCCACTATAGTTTCAGCTCTTATAGGTTGTTGCTGCATTTACTCTTATTAACCTAGAATTTAGATTTTAGAATTTAGTAAACAGTCCGTAAAATGAGAGGGCTGGAGGAGATGTTCTGTAAGGTTTCTTTCAGGTTTTTTGGTTTGGTTTGGTTTGGTTTTTGGTTTTTGGGGAAGATTTTATTTATTTGTCAGAGAGCACGTGAGCAGGGGGAGGGGCAGGCAGAGAGAGAGAGAGAAACAGGCTCCCCACTGAGCAAGCCCGAAGTGGGACTCGATTCCAGGACTCAATTCCAGGACACTGGGATCATGACCTGAGCCAGAGGCATACATTTAAGGGCCTGAGCCACCCAGCTGCCCCGGCCCCGGTTTCTTTCAGTTCTAATATTTGATTCCGTTGTATGAAAATTTACAATTAGCTACACGTTTCCAAAAGTTTATAATTGTAGGAAGATTTACAGAGAGAGAGATTTACTTATAGTATCTGCAAGCCTTACTACTGACATCAGGTGTATCTTCCTAAAGAAAGCCAAGTTACGGTGGAATGTTAAGAGGAGGGATGTTCATTCATCTGTCTCTAGGCTGTTCTTGCTGTTTTATGGGAGAAAGAAAGCACTTAAGATGTGTGGTTTTATTCTTAAATACGTCTTTTCATTGCTTAGCTTTCTTAACAAAAAACTTAATTCAATGAAATAGCAGAAGAACAAAAAACAAACCCCAACTTTATCATACTATTTATGACTATGTTCTTTTCCAATTCCTATTTAAACATAGTTTTTATGTAGTTTCAGTTGGTATGTACATATTTTTAATTTTCATTTACCCACATTTCTGGGATGTCCATGTATCTGAAGAATTCATCTACTTTTTGTTTGTAGAGGCTCTGTAACATGCTTTTAGACCAGATAGTCAGCAATGCCTGGCATACAGACTCTCAGTAAATTTTTGTTGAAGAAATGTAGCATTTTGAGCCACTTAGACGACATCTATGAACACAAAATGTTAAATATCACAGGGCATATGTTCAGTGACATTTGAGCAGTAAAGGCAGTCAATACTTTGAGCCATGAGATAGCATCACATATGTTTGAGGGTGTGGTTTTTGGAGTCTGGGTTTGAGACCTGGCTTGCAGCTTACCATCCATGCAACCTTGGAGAACATGGAGGGCCTCACTTAGTTTCTCTAACCACGAAAAAGGGGAAAATAGAACAAATTTCACAGGGTCTTGTGGATTAAATGGGATAATTCCATTGAAGCAGTACTGGCATACCTTAAATTCTCTATAAATGTTAACTCTTGCGTTTTTTGTTCAAAGTGGGGGACGTTACTGCATGTTGGTGGAATCAGAAAAACAAGATGGTGACATGAGAGTAAGAAGATGCAAAAGTGGATATAATGAGGGTTTAATGAATAGGTTCTCACTAAAAGTATGTGGTAGAGTAATAGTATGAGATAAAGCTAGAGACAGAATTTCTGGTAAGCTGTTTACAAGATAGGCTATGTGGATTTCTTGAAGATAGAGCACAATTAATGAAGTAAGATAAGCTTTTTTTTTTTTAAGGTTTTGTTTATTTATTTGAGAGAGCGAGAGAAAGCACGAGTGAGAGTTGGGGAGCGGGAAAAGCAGGCTCCCTGCTGAGCTGAGAGCCTGACATGGGGCTCTGTCCCAGGACCCCAGGATCATGACCTGAGTTGAAGGCAGATGCTTAACCCACTGAGCCACCAAGGTGCCCCAGGATAACCTTTTTTAATGACTGATTGGTGTTTGTTTTGTTTTTTAGGTTCAGATGTAAGAAAGTTCTTTGCTTTAAAGATTCGTTTATTCTAGAGAGAGAAAATGTATGAGTGGTTGAATGGGGGGAGGGGCAGAGGGCGAGGGCTTGAGAGAGACTCCTGAGCAGACTCCCTGCTGAGTGGGTAGCCCAGTGCAGGGCTCAATCTCATGACCCTGAGATCATGACCTGAAACCAAGAGTCAGATGCTCAATGGACTGAGCCATCCACATGCCCTTCAAAGTTCTTTGCTTTAAGGAAGTTGATTGCAAATTATTATGGATCACTAAATTTCTTATCATTTGACACAGTAAATCTTATATGACTTTTTATTATTTGAAATTTGATTGTGTTCTATGATTGGTTACCAGAGTTTCACAGTGCTGTTCATTTTTTTCTTTTTAAGGTTTTATTTATTTATTTGACACAGAGAGCATGCCCACGCATAAGCAGGGGGGAGGGGCAGAGGGAGACGTGGACTTCCCTGTGAAGGGGGACCCCGATGTGGGACTTGATCCCAGGACCCTGGGATCATGACCTGAGCAGAAAGCAGATGTTTAACTGACTGAGCTACTCAGGTGTCTTTTGTTCTTTCTTAAATGGAAAACAGCTTTAGCAACAAGCCAATAAAAATCAATAAAAATAGCAAAATTGCCAGCAGAGCAGCAAAACTGCCCTCTTTTTAGGTGGATTACAGAATGAGAAGGATTGGGGCACCTGGGTGGCTCAGTCATTAAGCATCTGCCTTCGTCTCCGGTCATGATTCTGGCATCCTGGGATCGAGCCCCGCATCAAGCCCTGCATCGGGCTCCCTCTGCTCCCACTCCCCCAGCTTGTGTTCCCTCTCTCTCTCTCTCTGTCAAATAAACAAAATATTAAAAAAAAAAAACACCAGAATCAGAAGGGTTAGGATTAAAGGATTAAATTGACTTGGAGAGTGTTGAACTATTTGTTCCTACCTTTTGTGTGTATCTTTTTTTTTTTTTTTTTTAAAGATTTTATTGATTTATTTGAGAGAGTGAGCATAAGCTGGGGAAGTGGCAGGCAGAGGCTGGCTTCCGGTTGAGCGTGGAGCCTGATCCAGGGCTTGATCCCAGGACCCTGGGATTATGACCTGAGTCAAAGGCAGATGCTTAACCAACTGAGCCACCCAGCCTCCCCACTTTTTTTTTTTTTTTTTTTTATGTAGGCTCCAAGCCCATCCTGGACCCCAGTGCGGGGCTTGCACTCACAACCCTGAGATCAAGACCTGAGCTGAGATCAAGTCGGATGCTTAACCAACTAAGCTACCCAGGTGTCCCCAGTACATACAGCTTTTTTTTTTTAAGATTTTATTTATTTATTTGACAGAGAGAGACAGCCAGTGAGAGAGGGAACACAGGGGGAGTGGGAGAGGAAGAAGCAGGCTCCCAGTAGAGGAGCCTGATGTGGGGCTCGATCCCAGCCTAAGCCGAAGGCAGACGCTTAACAACTGAGCCACCCAGGCACCCCAGTACATACACTCTTATTTAATACATTATACATATGATTTTGCAACATTTTTTTTGTTGTTAAACATTTTTTAAAAAATTTATTAATTTGTTAGAGAACAAGCAAGCAATAGAGAGCATGGAGGGGGAGGGACAGAGGGAGATGCAGACTCCCTGCTGAGCAGGGAGCCTAATGCAGGGCTTAATCTCAGGACTCTGAGATCCTGACCTGAGCCAAAGGCAGATGCTTAATTGACTGAGCCACCCAGGCACCCCTACATCATTTTTTAAAGATTTATTTATTTGAGAGAAAGTGGGAGAGTGGGGGGAGGGGCAGAGGGAGAGAGAATCCTCAAGCACACTCCTGGATGAGTGCAAAGCCCAACTCAGGGCTCAATTCCAGGATCCTGAGATCATGACCTGAGCTGAAATCAAGAGTCAGGTGTTTGAGACACCTAGGCACCCCAACATTGTTTATAGTATGTGTCTATGTTGATTGATAAGTCTTTAGTTCATTTCCATTGCTCTATAGTGTTGTATTATATGAATAAACCAGTCTGTGGATTTTTAGGTGTTTCTGATTTTTTTTTTTTTTTGCTATTGAAGCATAAACATTCTTGGATTGTCATGTTGTTTACATGTGTGAGAGAATTCTTAGCTAAAGAAAATTTTAGATTGTAGAGTATGAAGATCTTCCAACTTTATTAGATAATGCCAAATTATTTTCCAAAATACTAAATAATCAACAGCAGGTTGTGAGAGTTCCCATTTTGCAATATCCTCACAAACACTGTCTAGACTTTAAAATTTTTAAACGAAACCAAATTTCATTTTAATTTGCTTTTCCCTGATCATAAGTGAGGTTGAGCTTCTTTACATCTGTTTATTATAAGATTTCCTTTTCTGTAAGTTGTATTTATAGACTTCTATTGGCTTGTTTGGTTTTCCATCATTAGTCCATAGCTCTCTTTATTTACTAATCCTCTCAGTTATGGTGTAGCAAATATCTTCTCAGTGTTTAGTCTCTCATTGTGCAGAACTTTTACATTTTTATTTCAACTATTGGCAAAATTTCAATACAAAAAAAGTGCAATCATAGTTCAGTGAATTTACCTTTCATCTGGATTCACCAGTTAACATTGCTACATTTATCTTTCATTTATATGTTTTTTTCCTGAATCATTTAAAAGTAAGTTGCAAGTGGAATACTGTGCAGCCATCAAAAAGGAAATCTTGCCATTTGCAACAACGTGGATGGAACTAGAAGGTATTATGCTAAGCAGAATAAGTAATCAGAGAAAGACAGTTATCATGTGATCTCACTCACATGTGGAATTTGAGAAACAAGGCAGAGGATCACGGGGTGGGGGGGGTGAGGAATGAAACAAGAAGAAACCAAAGAGGGAGACAAACTATAAGAGACTCCTAATCTCAGGAAACAAACTGAGGGTTGCTGGAGTGGAGGGGTGTGGGAGAGATGGGGTAACTGGGTGATAGACATTGGGGAGGGCATGTGTTGTGAGCACTGTGTATTGTGTAAGACTGATGAATCACAGACCTGTACCCCTGAAACAAATACTACATTATGTGTTAACAGTAAAAAAAAAAAAAAAGTTCTAAAAAAGATGCGTATATCTAATCAGTATAACAGTTTTAAACCTTTCACCTAAAAAAAAAAAAAAGTAAATTGCAGACATCATGACACTTCATTCCTCAAAAGATCTTGAATATCCTAAAAACAAAGATGTCCTACAAAACTACATGTTTAACATGGACGTAACATTGTTATCTAATATCTGGTACATATTAAAAGTTTCACAGTTGCCCCCAGTAATGACCTTTTTTTTTTTTTTTTTTTTTTTTTAAGTAGCCTGGGTGTGGAGCTCAGTGCAGGGCTTGAACTTGCCAACCTGAGATCAAGACTCAGATGCTTAACCAACTGAGCCACCCAGGCACTGCCACTCTCCCCAAGAAAGAACTTTATAGTTTTTCTCCAATCTAATCCTTGGTCCTGGATCTAGTCAAAGATCATAAATTGCATTTAGTTGCCATGTCCCTGTAATTACTTTTAATCCACAGTACGTCCAGCTTTTTGTTTGTTTTCATAATATATATTTGAAGAGCCCAGGCCAGTTGTTTTGTGGAACAAAACTATAATAAAGTCCTATGAATGTAGTCTCTTTCAGATTATCTTCTTGTACTGTCCTCACCCTTCTTGTAATGACATGAGATGATAAAATGTCTATGTGATGAAGTGAAGTGAATGACATAGGCATGGTGACGTAACCTTGAGCTACTATCCACCTTCTGACTATACCCTTCTGACTATACTCTTCTGACTATGCAGCAGAAGGAAGATCATCTGCTTCTGGAAGTTGACCATGGGTAACTGAAGCCATGCAAAGGGAAACCACGGATTGGGGGGGGGGCTACTGTTCTACATGGTGCAGAGGCTGCAAATGTTAAACAATGTAAGCTCTAGCATTATAAGTAATTTATTAAGCACTGTGTATCAGCCATTGTTCTTAGCACCTTGCACTTAACTAATGTATTGAATCTTTGTTCCAACTCTGACCATTTTGGAGTGAAAGAAACTGAAGCAAGTGTGTAATTTGCTCAGTCATAGAGATAATTAGTTGGAGGCAGGTTTTGAACCCAGGAAGTGTGACTCTAGAATCTACGCTCTTCATCACAAGTATAATTCTATGACCTTAGTCAAATTATTGAACTTCAGTATGCTGTTTTCTTCTTTGTATGACAACTCACATGGTTGTGAGAAGTCAGATAAAATATGTATAGTGCTTAAAATAATAAATGAAAAAGGTGAACACTTAGTAAATGTTAGCTGTTAAATTAGTGTTATTAGGGCATTGAACTTACACATATGTCTGAATTTTTACCGAATAAGTAGACTAATCCATAAATGTGAATTTATAAACCAAAAAGTGGAAATACTGTGGTGAATATTTCTGACTTTCTGATTTTTATTATTATTTTTTATTTTGTGAGAGGAAAGATAATAGGTAAAGCAAAGTTGAATAGTACACCAGGAACTCATCAGTAAAATAATTAGTTCATTTTGAAATCAGACAGATTTTTTTTTACCTCCTTTTTTAAAGAATATGCAAGAATCATTACTGAAGGTGCAAAGTATTTTATATTGGCTGAATGTAAAAACTGTTAGGCTTCGTTACCTTTATGCTTTTGAAAGACCGTAGTTAATTATAGTAATATACCGAAGAAATAGATGGCATACTACATATCCTCAAGCCCATTCATTTAAAATGTTTTCTTTACATGCTTGTTCTTTGTGTCAATGACCACGTTATTGTTGAAGGTCTTGTATTACTTAAAACATTCAGTTAGAAGCAACCTTCATATGCTGATATAGAGCAGATATATAGCATTCTGTGTGATAGGGCTGAGGTAACAGAATTCTAGGAGTAGCAGCAGTAGAATGTTGAGGAGAACTAACAAAATTCAGGTCTTTTTTGTATGTTTAGGAACTTTAGGGACATATGAAATAAAATTGTATTTTCCAATTAGTTTCAGACTAGAGATTAGAGCATGTTATTGCTTGAAGAAAAACAAATTGTCAAGGCAACAGGTACTGCATTTCTCACTTGACAAGATCTCTTCTCAGTTTTGTTATTTTCCATCAGAGAACAAGGAACCTTTTGTTCCAAGGCCTGATGTCGAAATGTTAGCAAAATATTACGTTAATCAAGCCAAGAATCTTGTGTTTCTGAACCAAAAGTAAGATTTCACAAAGACTCATTTAGAGCATTAAAAGGAACTTGTGCAATATTCTTGAATTTTCAGGCTTACAAGAATTAGCTTCTAAAAAGCAAAGACCTCCAAGTGTAGAGGTTTAGGAGTTCCGTTTGTTTCTGCCTGTCTGTACCAAGTCTGCTGTTAAAGGAGCTGGGGTTACAGCAGCAAACAAAACAAGTCTCGCCCTTATGGAGCTTACATTTTAGAGAAAGGGTCTGACTCTAACTGTCAAAATATATCATGTCTGGAAGAGTTAATGTGCAAAAAAAAGAAAAACAGGGATGCCTGGGTGGCTCAGTTGGTTAAAGCGTCTGCCTTCGGCTCAGGTCATGATCCCAGGGTCCTGGGATTGAGTCCTGTGTCAGGCTCCTTTCTCAGCAGGGAGCCTGTTTCTCCCTCTGCCTGCCAATCCCCCTGCTTGTGTGCGCTCTCCCTCTCTGTCAAATAAATAAAATCTTAAAAAAAAAAAAAAAAAGCAGGTTAAGAGGATAGCAAATAGTATGCATGAGTTTATTAGTTGGAATTTGTTAGCTGTATCACTTGGTGTGCAAAGTATGAATGCTGGCCTTTTACAGGAATGTATAGTGCAACTGAGGGCAAATGATAGAACTGAATGAAACTAATGGAATAAAAAATGACCAAAAAACTGTCATGAACTATTCAAAAGGCAAGAGGGTAATGAAACATTTAACACTGTTTACATAACAGTTTTAAAGAGTCTCCCTCTTGGGGAAAAATTGACTACTACATCTTAAAATGCTTTATGTGATTATTTTCTTCTATGTATTACTTTTATGATTAGAAGGAACAAAAGCTACAAAGATACTTTCAGAGCTATAGTTTGTTACAAAGCGCTGTCCTTTGAATTGGAGATGACACTGTTGTCGGGAAGGAGGAATTTTCTCTGCCCTTCAAAGTCCTAGCTGGACTAAGAATCAAATTGACATGAGACAGATTAGCAGGAGAAAATCAAATTTAATAGCATACATAGGAGGAATCTGCAGAGATATGGAAATTCCAGAGACAGGCAACATGATTCTTGTGTGAGCTGAGGAAAAGGGGTAAGGGCCTGAGGATACAAAGGGCAGAAAGACCATTAGCAGGAAGATGAGAGGAAATGGTTGGAAAACAAAGATTGCCTTATGTATATAAGTGTCTTAGGTAGGGGAATCTCTGTTAATAGCTCTCTTCTTGGTACAAGCAGGCAGTTGAGGGGGAGGTAAAGAGCTTTTCCTGAATCTGCTGGGTTTTGACTGCTTTTAACTCAAAACAGTGTTCATACCAAAGTGGCCCATCTTGGGGCAGCCAGCCCTTGGCCCCTTGTATTATTAACAATAGATACTATGATTTAGATTTTCAGCAGTATTGTTACAGGAATTAATCTAAACCTGGATCTGACTTCCCTTGTTTTCTAGGGAATGTATTTGTAAGTTTGTTTGTGGTTATGTTACAAAGGGGACCCTAAGCCACACATACTGTTAAAAGTAACTGACCACTATATTTTCTTGGTTTTACTTGCTCATTGGTCAAGGAATAGGGTTATCAAGGGCTATGTGTAAAATGTTCCCACTTATCAAACAGATACCTCTTCCTTACTGTCTGCATCAGCTGGTAAAGGTGACTGTACATATGTGCATTTTCCTTTTGGGAGAAATGGTCCACAGCTCTAACTGGTAAGGCTTATTGTATAGTCCATACTGTCAGTATTCTTTTGGTTCAACATACCTGATAGTTCATATATAACCTGTGTTAATTATATGGATTGTACATTTAAAGCTGCTACCGAGTTGTTAGAACGCAAGAGTGAAAACAAGGTCATATGAATTATTTTGTAAGTTTCCTTTGTATCATAACAAAGGAAATTTTTTTTAAAGATTATTTGAGAGCGAGCTAGAGAGTGCTCTTAAGCGGGAGGAGGGGCAGTGGGAGAGGGAGAAGCAGACTCCCGCTGAGCAGGGAGCCCCATGTGGGGCTCCATCCCAGGACCTTGGGATTATGACCAGAGCCAAAGGCAGACACTTAACCGACTGAGCTACCCAGGTACCCCACAAAGGAAATTTTATTTATTTTATTAAAAAAAAATTTTTTAGGATTTTTTTTTTTTTTTTTTGAGAGATTGGGAGATAGAGAGCGAGATTCCAATGAGAAGCAGACTCCTTACGGAGCAGGTCCCTGGGATCATGAGCCGAAGGCAAACACTTAACCCGACTGAACCACCCAGGCACCTGGAAATGTTTTTAAAAAGTCAACTATAATAAAGTAATTTTATTACTTTACACACATGTGCACACACATACACAAACATAATGTGTCTACTTAGTTCAGTACCAGACCCTACAAATGGAAGATGTAGCTTTAACTCTTCTTTTTCTGTAAACTAGTTTAATATGTGTAATATGCAACGAAGGTTGTATTTATGAGGATTAAAATAAATTTCACACTGGTGAGAAGATTTGAAGAAACCAGTCAAAATTATCCTTTTCATTCAAGTTTCAGGGCAGTGTTCTTAGAATGGTTGATTATAAAACTTAACGATGTCAAGTTTTCTATTTCAAACAATAAATTCCGGTGAAGTTTAGTAAAACACTGAGAGTTCATATTTACATACTATTATCATTACCCCATTATCTATATTGACATACTCTGTTGAAAAATGAGTATTTGATTCAATATACAGTATAAAACACTTTGCCAGATAGACTTGTGCTACATAATGTGTTTAAGTGCTATTCCCTTTTTTGTTGTTAAAGATTGTATTTATTTGAGAGAGAGTGCACGCGGCGCGGGAGCTCGCCCCGGGGCAGGGGTGGGGCGGGGGACAAAGGAGGGGGAGAAGCATACTCCCGGCTGAGCAGGGAGCCCAAAGCCGGGCTTGATCCCAGGACTCTGGGATCATGACCTGAGCTGAAGGCACATGATTAACTGACTGAGCCACCCAGGTGCCCCTTAAGCGCTGCTCCTTTCCAAGTGAATTACTGATGTGACCTGAAACGTTTAAAATGGTTTTGCTAACCAGGTTTATCCTGCAGTTTCAGTTATTCTTTGCTTCCTGTTTTTAGCAGTTGCCTGGAGCTGTTGGGGCAGCTCGTTTCCCTTTTTGAGGTGGGGGGAGGGTGACATTAGTGGTGAAAGGAACCGAGTATGTTTTGCCTATGAAATATTTTTTAAGTGTGAAATTACAGTTTTTCAAATGCTTGAACGCTCATTTCACTTGTAACTTTTCAGGCTGTATATTTTCTGTTGAAACAAAGAATTTTCTAACTGTACCATATTGTTTGAAAGGAGTTAAAATTGAGTGTTTATTCAGTATTAGTCATTGCTGTACCTTACTGAAAGAAACTCCTCTTAAGCTTGACACTTAAACAGATGACAAATGAAATATTTACCTACTTAATAGAAATCTGTCTCTTCTTTTGGCCAGATGATAAAGCATCTTCAATTTTTTTTTTTTTTAAGATTTTATTTATCTATTCATAAGAGACAGAGAGAGAGGCAGAGGGAGAAGCTCCCCAAGGAGCAGGGAGCCCGATGTGGGACTCGATCCCAGGATCCTGTGATCACGACCCAAGCCAAAGCGAGATGCTCAAGCAACTGAGCCACCCAGGCGCCCATCTTCATCTTTACTTTTAATATTACTATGAAAAATAGTTAAACATTAGATTAATCCTGTGGATAGAGTTCAAAAGTCTGTCATACAGGGTTAAAATGTGTTAGATAAGATCATAGTAAAATTGTCATACGAGGAATTGTTTGAAGATGATGATTTAAGAAAATCTTACCCCTTACCTTCACATAACTATATAGACTTCATGGCACATTTTATCCCATGTTAGTGGTAATCATTTATGTTTACATTTTAGTTTGATTTTTTTTTTTTTAAAGATTTTATTTGTTAGAGAGGGTGCATGTACAAGCAGGGGGAGGAGCAGACGGAGAGGGAGAAGCAGACTCCCTTTTGAGCAGGTAAGCCCAACATGGGGCTCCATCCCAGGACCCTGAGATCATGACCTGAGCTGAAGGTAGAGGCTTAACAGACTGAGCCACCCAGACGCCCCTAAAGTTTTATGGTGTCTTTGCTGAGAGTGTGCAACTTGAATTTTCAAAATAAAATATATTTTGTTTAGTCCATGAATGACCCAAGAAAGTGCTTTGAATTTTTCCTACAAATAATTTGTAAGAAGTAATAAAAAGTAATAAAAAAGTTAAAATACATGGGGGAAATCTTTCTTAGGGTAATTACTACCTCTAATTTTTAAGGAAAGAAAAAGTCTGACTTTCAAAAAAGTTTCACTGAGGTATAAATACATACGATAAACTACACAAATTTAGAGTGTACAATAAGTTTTGACATGTACACACTTGTGAAACAATCACCATAATTAAGATAATGAACATATCCCTCCCAAAAGTTTCCTGGGTCCCTCTTTGCCTTACTGCTTCCCCCTCCGCAACCACCGATCTTATTTCTGTCACTATAGGTTAGTTTGCACTAATAGAATTTTATGTAAACAGGATTATATAGTATGCAATCTTGTATGCTTTCACTCAGCATAATTTTGAGATTTATTCGTGTTATGAGTAGTTCATTCCTTTTTATTGCAAAGAAGTATTCCATTGTATGGACGTACTACAGTTTATCCATTCACCTGTTCATAGACATTTGGGTTGTTTTTAGTTTATGGCTGTCACAAACAAAGCTGCTACGAATATTTGTGTATGTCTTTACGTGAATATATGCTCCCATTTCTCTTGGATAATTACTTAGGAGTAGAATGGTTGGGATATAAAGTTAGATATATGTTTAACTTTTAAAGAAATAGTAAACTTTTCCAAAGTGCTTGTACCATTTTTATAGTCTTCCCAATGGTGTATTAGAGGTCTCATTGCTCTATTTCCTCACCAAGTTTGTCATGGTCAGTCTTCTTAAAATTAAACATTCTAACAGGCATGTAGTGGAATCTTTTTTTTTTTTTTAAGATTTTATTTATATATTTGACAGAGCACAAGTAGGGGAGCAGCAGGCAGAGGGAGAAGCAGACTCCCTGTTGAGCAGGGAGCCCGAAGTGGGGCTCCAGATACCAGGACCATGGGATCATGACCTGAACCAAAGGCAGACACTTAACAACTGAGTCACCCAGGCACCCCCATGTAGTAGAATCTTATTGTGGTGGTAATTTGCATTTCCGGATGATAAATGATGTTGAGCATCATTTCATGTACTTATTTGCCCTCTGTGTATCTTTATTGATGAAACATTAGATCTTTTGTGCGCGCACGCGTGTGTGTTTGTGTTTGAGAGAATGTGCAAGTGTGAGGGAGTGGGTACTGAGGTAGGAGAGAGAGAATCTGAAGCAGGCTCCTCGCTCAGCACAGAGCCTGATGCCGGGCTCGATTTCATAACCCTGAAATCATGACCTGAGCTGAAATCAAGAGTCAGACGCTTAACCAACTGAGCCACCCTGGCGCCCCTAGAGTTTCTAATTAAAAAAAAAAATCATAACAGTAAATAGATACCAATATTAAGCCACTAAATTACTGATTTTCTTTTCTAGAATTCATCATACAATTGAAATAAAATGACAACCTCCTGGAGTGATCGGTTACAGAATGCAGCGGATATGCCTGCTAACATGGATAAACATGCCCTGAAAAAGTATCGGCGAGAAGCCTATCATCGGTAAGTATTTTGTCTATTTAATCCTCAAAACATCTCTATAAAGTGGGCACATATTATCTTTATTTTACAGATGATGAAATTAATTGACATTTGCCACAAACTGATTATAGTTTTGTTTTTAATTTACCATACTGCCGCCACTGCATTTTATTTATTTATTTATTTATTTATTTTTAAAGATTTTATTTATTTATTCGGCAAAGATAGAGACAGCCAGCGAGAGAGGGAACACAAGCAGGGGGAGTGGGAGAGGAAGAAGCAGGCTCATAGCGGAAGAGCCTGATGTGGGACTCGATCCCGGAACGTGAAGGCAGACGCTTAACCGCTGTGCCACCCAGGCGCCCCCGCCACTGCATTTTAAAAGGAAATTTCTTGTTTCTTACATCTACGAATAAAAGTCCTTAACTGAAGAAAGTCTTAGATGCTAGAAAATTGTACCTTAGTTAATAAGAATTAAATTTTTTTTTAAGAATGAACTCTAAATTGACATTTGCCACAAACTGATTATAGTTTTGTTTTTAAGATTTTATTTATTTATTTGACAGAGAAAGAGCACAAGCAGGGGGAGCTGCAGAGGGAGAGGGAGAAACAGAGTCCCTACTGAGCAGGGAGCCTGACTTGGGGGCTTGGTACCAGGACCCTGGGATCGTGACCTGAGCCGAAGGCAGACACTTAACTGACTGAGTGACCCAGGCACCCCCCGATTATAGGTTTTAAATTGATTTTTTAAATTGTGTCTACTGGCTACTTTATTATATTGAATGTGGGTAACTCTAGGTATTAGCAATATTGTCTTGTATTAAGATTTTAACATTTTCTCTGAATCATTTTTCCTTAAAAGTTGAAAATGTAGGGCAGCTGGGTGGCTCAGTCAGTTAAGCACCCAACTCTTGGTTTTGGCTCAAGTCATGATCTCATGGATGGTGAGATCAAGCCCCATGTTGGGCTCCATGCTCAGCAGGGAGTCTGCTTAAAGATTCTCTCCTTCTGCCCCTCCCCCTACTCACACTCACTCTCAAATAAATAAATCTTTAAAAAGTTTAAAATATAAATATTTTAAATTTATCACTTTTTTAAAAGATTTTATTTTATTTTATTTATTTTTTTTTAAAGATTTTATTTATTTATTCGACAGAGATAGAGACAGCCAGCGAGAGAGGGAACACAAGCAGGGGGAGTGGGAGAGGAAGAAGCAGGCTCCTAGTGGAGGAGCCTGATGTGGGGCTCGATCCCATAACGCCGGGATCACGCCCTGAGCTGAAGGCAGACGCTTAACCGCTGCGCCACCCAGGCGCCCCAAGATTTTATTTTTTTGAGAGAGTGAGCACAAGAGGAGGGAGTATCACAGGGAGAAGCAGACTCCCTGCTGAGCAGGGAGCCAGATGCGGGACTCGATTCTGGGACTCCCTGATCATGATCTGAGCCAAAGGCAGTCTCTTAACCAGCTGAGCCACCCAGGTGCCCCTATTTGTCACTTCTTAAAAATTTATTTATTTATTTATTTATTTATTTATTTATTTATTTAAGAGAGAGAGAAAACACAAGCAGGCAGAGGGGCAGAGGGAGAGAGAGAAGCAGACTCCCCGCCGAGCGGGGAGCCTGATGCAGGACTTGATCCCAGGACCCTGGGATCACGACCTGAACCAAAGGCATGTGCCCAACTGACTGAGCCATGAGGTGCCCTTATTTGTCACTTTTTTTTTTTTTTTAAAGATTTTATTTATTTATTTGACAGAGAGAGAGACAGCCAGCAAGAGAGGGAACACAAGCATGGGGAGTGGGAGAGGAAGAAGCAGGCTCCCAGCAGAGCAGGGAGCCTGATGTGGGGCTCGATCCCAGAACCCGGTGATCACACCCTGGGCTGAAGGCAGACGCTTAACGACTGAGCCACCCAGCCGCCCCTATTTGTCACTCTTTAAAAAAGGTTTATTTGTTCATTTTTTAGAGAGAAGAGAGTGTGAGCTGTGGGGGAGGGGCAGAGAAAGAGGGGGAAGCAGACTCCCTGATGAGCATCTTAAGGCAGGTGCTTAACCGACTGAGCCACTCAGGTGCCCCTTATTTGTCACTTTTAATAGATTGAATTAAATGGCTGTTTCTGCCTAATGTTTAGTAGCTAAGATATGTGGAAGTAGGTACTGCATTTAGAAATCACTTGTTTTTAGACAGAAATTAGAGGTTTACACTTTCCATAAATTAATAGGATGGGAAGTCCTGGGCCCTATTAGAACTATCTCTACCTGCCATGATGGGAAAGCAAGGCGTATGTAGAAATGCTGGTGTACTGGTAGTGCTAAAAAGTTGCATGGAAACTCCAGGAATCTACAGCAACTCATAATTACTCATTTGTTTCTAAGCTAGAGGAAAGAGGAAATATTGGGTGATTTATACTTATCCAATTGTTTGCTTGTCCTTACGCTACATACATTTGGCTATGATGTAACGTATTTATCAGTGGAAACAAGGGCTAGAATTATGCAATGAGGAGAGGTCATCTAGTACACATCAAGTGTCCTAATTGTATTTAATATGTCATAGCCTGAGTGCTTCTGACTCATTTAGAATGATATTTCCTGGAAGATTTTAGACTGGCTCTGCACCCTACATTTTTCATATGGTAGAGTGCAGTCTGAAATAATAGAAATAGTAGGAAAAACACCTTCAAGGATTTAAATTTTTAGATCATTTAAAACTTTTTTTTCCTTTTTTCTTGTTGTGGTAAAGTATACATAACATAAATTTGCCACCATTTAAGTGTATATTGAGTGGTATTAAGTATATTCACACTGTTGTGCAGCCATCACCAGTATCCATCCCCATAACTTCATTTTGTACAATTGATACTGTATCTATTAAACAGTAAGTCCCCGTTCTCCCCTCCCCCAGCCCCTGGCAACCAACCACCATGATACTGTTTGTCTTTATAATTTTGAGTACTCTAAGTACTTCATATAAGTGGAATCATACAGTATTTGTCTTTTTGTGACAGACTTATATCAGCATAATGTTCTCAAGGTTCATCCATGTTGTAGCATATTGCAGAATTTCCTTTTAAGGTAAAATTTGGGTTCTTGAATTATTGCAGGTATTTGCTTTTGTTAATTAAAAAATTTTAATAGAAACCATTTAAAAGGAATTTTTTTTTTTTTTAAAGATTTTATTTATTTATTTGACAGAGACAGAGACAGCCAGAGAGAGAGGGAACACAAGCAGGGGGAGTGGGAGAGGAAGAAGCAGGCTCATAGCAGAGGAGCCTGATGTGGGGCTCGATCCCAGAACGCTGGGATCACGCCCTGAGCCGAAGGCAGACGCTTAACCGCTGTGCCACCCAGGCGCCCCAGAAACCATTTAAAAGGAATTTATCTTGGTTTTATAGTTAAGTCAATTTGTAGAATATTCTGTTTCTGGGTTTTTTTTATTACAGACATTTATTGGAGTTGGTAATTTATCATTGGTTAAATTAGGCAGACTGATGATCATTTATCATAAACTACATTGTATGTGATGCTTTAGAATTCCCTTTTTAGAAGAAGCTAAATATTTTTAGTTAAGTAAATAAATATCTAACTTCCGGCTTTTTTCTTGCTAATATTAGTCTTTTAAAAATGATGGTCATGAGTCATTATTAAGAAACTGGTCTTCAGAAGGTATGACTGTTGATCTTCTTCCATTTCCTTATTATGGTTGTTGAGTCTTCTAGGCTGAGGATAATCATCAGGCCAAACCCTTCATTTGAATAGTTTTGCTTTATGGTCAGAAGATAGGCTGAGCTGCTCATATGTTGCAGTGGCTTCAAGGAGGCACGTTAGACAATTATCTCTTAAATAGTTTTTTGTTTAACACTTAGACTCTGACAGTGATCAAAATAGATCAGAATTTGTATCTACCATATCCAACAATGGAACAATTAGATTTTTCATCGGCTCTCCACATTTGTGCCCAGGATGCTGAAGTCAGGTATTTGTTATTTTCCTTTAAAATTTTGATTATAGTATAGAAGAATTTCTGTAAGTGAATTGGTTCTTTCTTTATGAATGCAGCTTATTAATCCAGCAGTGGTTTTTATCATGTTGAACTGAAATTTGGTAAGTAATTGGGCTTGTGAATTTTTGGTTAAGCAGTCTTTTGCCTTATTTTAAAAGACATTGCAATCACTTTGTCTTTAAAGTTCTTTATATGTTTACCCCCCCAAAATTTTTAATTGAAATCTACACTTCCAAAGCCATACCGGTGGTTATATAAACTTGCTGAATAATAGTTTCTTCTCTAATCAAAGCTTTAAATTATACTATATGTTTACAAAATAAAAAGGAATTTGTGTCATGTATAAAATTATTTTGTAGTACCTGTTGCTTGGCACACTGATAGAATTAGAAGTGGTTATGATTTTTTTTTTTAAACTTCAAATAAAAAACAGGTATTAGGTTTTATACAGAGAGAGACTGCCAGGTTGATAAATTTTAATTTCTTTCTCACTTAACCACTTAATGGATATCACATGAATGTCATTCGGCTTTTCAGTTGTGTCATTAATTAAGCTGAATTAACCTGTCATTTTAGTTTGGGTTCTAATATTCAAATGGATAAGTTAAGATTTCAGTAGCCATCTTATGAATTCAAAATCGCATGGAAAATATAGGTCCTTGGGAATGTCAAGGAGCTGTGTTGCTTAAATAATGTACAGATGGCATATATCTTGTCAGGATAAGAAGAGTGAGGTAGAGTTATCAGAACTGTGTTAAACTTTTTTTGCTATTATATCATTCTAATGTTTTGATTAATATTTCACATTCCTAAGGAATGACAAATGAAGATTCAGGGGCTGGTAAGGGTCTTTTTTAGCCTATTTATTTTGCCTAGAACATTGGATCTATAGAATACTATTCAACAATAAAAAGGATTGAACTATCGATACACGCAACTTTGCTATATCAAGAAAATTATGCTTAGTTAAGTAAAGCCAATCTCAAAAGGTTACCTAATATATGATTCCATCTCTATAACATTCTTGAAATGAGAAAATTCTGGAGATTGAGAGCAGAGTAATGGTGGCAAGAATTTAAGGATTGGGGTGGGTGGAGGGTGGTGGGCATAGCTATAAAACAATGGCACAAGGAATCCTTGTGATTCGAACTGTTTTGTGTCTTAACTCTGGTGATGATTACACAACGGCTACACACACATGAGTGCATGTAAAACTGGTGAATCTGAATAAAGTTGCTGAACTGTATTAATGTCATTTCCCTGGTTGTGATATTATACTATATTTATGCAGGATATTTTCATTGGGGGAAACTAGGTGAACGGTAAGGGGGGATCTTTCTGTATTATTTCTTACTACAGCATATGAATCTGTAATTATTTCAGTATAAAAAGTTTAAAAATTCAGTGACATGCCTTTTTTTTTTTTTTTTTTTTTTTTACATCATAGGTATTCCTTGTGTCTTCTAGGTATAAGTACTTTTCATAATGCCTGATGATACTACTTTATTGAATATAAATTCTCTGAACTTTATTGTTCAGAAGAAGATACTGGATCCTAAAACATTCTCAGTTTGTTTCTCTGCCACCATTCCCTGTATGCTTCTTCCGAAAGCCTGCCTTAAAGTAAAATAGAAAAGGGGTGGTGGTGACAAGGGAGAGAGAGAGGAGATCGCAGATCTTTGATTTAATGAAATCCTATAATAAGAAACTCAGTTTGAGGAAATGTTACTCATATTTAAATAGCATATTTCACCTTCAAAGACTCTTGTGTATAGCTTCTTTTATTCAAAGTAATGTCTGAGAGATAGAGTAATCCATATTTTTGTGTATATCAGTAATTTCTTTTTTATTACTATGTGTCATTCCATGGTATCAGCATACCACAATTTAGTCATCTATTTTCTGTTTATGAACCTTTGGGCTTTTTTTTCAGTTTTTAGCTATTAAGTATAAGGCTGCTACAGACTGAGAAAATATTTGTAAGTCACCCGTCTGATAAAAGATTTGTATATAGAATGTATAAAGAAGTTTAAAATTCAGCCCAAGGAAGAAATGGGCAAAAGACAGATTCTTCACTACAGAGAGTATATGGATGGCATAAAAACACATGGGTAACATCAGTAGCCATTAGAGAAATGCATTACAACTCCAGCGTATATGCCTATTACAGTGGTTAAAATAAAACAATACTTGATATTATCAAGGATATAGAGCAACTAGAACTCTCATACATTGCTCGTAGAAGGACAAAATGGTATAGCCATTCTGCAAAACAGGTTGGTAGTTTATTATGAAGTCAGAGACACTTAGCATATGACCCAGAAATCTTACTCCTCGATGTTTGCCCTAGAGAAATGAAAACTTAAGTTCACACAAAAAACTACATGAATAATGTTTATAGTATCTCTATTTATAATTGCCTCAAACTAGAAACAACCCAAATATCCTTCAATGGGTGAATATATAATTAAAATGCAGTATATCTACAGTGAAATGTAACTCAGGAAAAAGGAACAGACTATTGATGACACATCAACTTGGATGACTCTCAAGGACATAATGCTGAGTCTAAGAAGCCAGTGTTGGGACACCTGGGCGGCTCAGTCGGTTAAGCATCTGCCTTTGGCCCAGGTCATGATCCCAGGGTCCTGGGATCAACTCCCATACTGGGCTCCTTGCTCAGTGCGGAGCCTGTTTCTCCCTCTCCCTCTGCCCCTCCCTCTGCTTGTGCACTCTGTCTCTAACAAATAAATAAATTCTTAAAAAAAAAAGAAAAAAAAGGGGCGCCTGGGTGGCACAGCGGTTGAGCGTCTGCCTTCGGCTCAGGGCGTGGTCCCGGCGTTATGGGATCGAGCCCCACATCAGGCTCCTCTGCTATGAGCCTGCTTCTTCCTCTCCCACTCCCCCTGCTTGTGTTCCCTCTCTCGCTGGCTGTCTCTATCTCTGTCAAATAAATAAATAAAATCTTTAAAAAAAAAGAAAAAAAGAAGCCAGTCTCAAAAGGTTGCGTACTGTAGGAGTATATGACATTCTCAAAGACAAAACTGTATAGTGATGGAGAACTGATCAGTGGGTTCTAGCAGTTGCCAGTGGAGGGGAAGTGTGTTTTTTGGGGTGATGGAACTGTTTTGATTTCAGATTGTGGTGCTTCTTACATGAATCTGTAAATGTATTAGACTTCATAGACACATGTACCCCAAAAGTTCAATTTTATTGTATTTTAATTTTGGGTAAATAAGAATAATGCTGCTGTATACATTCTTGAACATGTCTTTGGTGGGTATATGCACTCTTTGCTCTTGGTTTCCACCAAGAATGGAATTGCTAGGCCATGGGGTAAGCATATGTTTAGTTTTAGTAGATACTGAAAAATAATTTTCCCAAGTGGTTGCTCTGATTTACAGTTCTACCTGTAATGCATGAGAGCAGTGTCACCAATGCTGTAATATTACTGTTTTGGATTGTATGTTTAATTTATAAGTTACTCCGGTGGATATGTAATGCATCTTATTTTGATTTTAATGTGTATTTTTCTGTTGAATATTCTGGCACTATTTATTGAAAAGACTTTTCTTTCCACATTAAATGATCTTGATATCGTTGTCACAATCAGTTGCTCATAGTTGTGTATGTTTATTTCTGGACTCCCAGTTGTATTCCATTGATCTATTTGTCTATCCTCAGGTCAGTACTACACAGTCTTTATTGTTGTGTCTTTTTGTTAAGTTTTGAAATGATGATGTGAGTCCTTCAGTTTTGTTCTTCCTTTTCAAGATTGTTTTGGCTATTCTGTGGCCCACCTGTGTACATAAGAATTTTAAGATTACCTTGTTAATTTCTATAAAAAAGCCAGCTGGGATTTTGATAGGGATTATATTGAATCTGTATATCAATTTGAGGAGTATTTCCATCTTAACAATATTAAGTCTTCTGATTGATGAATATGGGATATGTTTCCATTTATTTAGATCTTCTTTAATCACTTTCTACAGTATTTTGTTGTTTTCAGTGCATAAGTCTTATATTTCTTTTATTACATTTATTCCTAAATATTCTATGGTTTCAGATGCTATAGTAAATGGAACTGTTTTCGTAATTTCATTTTTTGATTATTCTTTGCTACTTTATGGAAATATGATTGGTTTCTGTATATGGATTTTGTGTTCTTCATCTTGGTTTATTGCCTCTAATAGGTTTGTGGATTCTTTAGTGATTCTATACATAAGATCATGTCATCTGCAAATAAGGATAGTTTTACTTCTTTACCAGTTTGAAGGCCTTTTTTCTTGCCTAATTTTCGCTAGAATGTCCAGTACAGTGCTGAATAGAACTAGTGAGAGTAGACATCCTTTTTTCTTTTCTTTTCTTTTCTTTTCTTTTCTTTTCTTTTCTTTTCTTTTCTTTCTTTCTTTCTTTCTTTCTTTCTTCTTTTTTAATATTTTGCATATTTTATTTTTTTAAATTTAAGTTCAATTAATTAACATATAATGTATTATTTGTTTCAGGGGTACGGGTCTGTGATTCATCAGTCTTATATAATACCCAGTGCTCATTATAACACATACCCTCCCCAGTGTCCCTCACCCAGTTACCCTATCCCCCCATCCTCCGTCCCCTCCAGCAACCCTCAGTTTGTTTCCTAAGGATTAGGAGTCTCTTATGGTTTGTCTCCCTCTCTGGTTTTGTCTTGTTTCATTTTTTCCTCTCTTCGCCTATGATCCTTGCTTGTTTCTTAAATTCCACATATGAGGGAGATAATATGATAATTGTCTTTCTCTGGTTGACTTATTTCGCTTAGCTAATACCCTCTAGTTCCATCCAGGTCATTGCAAATGGCAAGATTTCTTTTTTTTTTTTTTAAGATTTTATTTATTCATTCAACAGAGAGAGAGACAGCCAGTGAGAGAGGGAACACAAGCAGGGGGAGTGGGAGAGGAAGAAGCAGGCTCCCAGAGGAGGAGCCTGATGCAGAGCTCGATCCCAGAACGTCGGGATCACGCCCTGAGCTGAAGGCAGAAGCTTAACGACTGAGCCACCCAGGCGCCCCAAGATTTCATTTTTCTGATGGCTGCATAATAATATTCCATTGTATAAATGAACCACATCTGCTTTATCCATTCATCTGTCTGTGGACATCTAGGCTCTTTCTATAGTTTGGCTATTTTGGACATTGCTGCTATAAACACTGGGGTGAAGGGCTTCAGATCACTACATTTGTATCTTTGGGGTAAATACCCAGTAGAGTAATTGCTGGGTCATAGACATCCTTTTCTTTTGCCTCACCTTAGGAAGAAATCTTAGTCTTTCATCATTAGGTTGCAGGTTTTCATAGCTGTCCTTTATCAGGTTGTGGAAGTTCCTTTTTATTGTTAGTTTGAGATTTCTTTCTATTCCTAGTTTGTTCAATGTCTTTATCATGAAAAGGTGTTGGATTTTGTCAAATGCCTTTTTGTGTCTATCGAAATGATCATGTAGTTTTACACTTTGTTGGATTTGGTTTGCTAGTATTTTGTAAAGGATTTTTTGTATCTGCATAAGGGATATTGTTCTGTATTTTTCTTTTCTTGTAATGTTCTATCTGGCTTTGGTATCAACATGTAATACTGTCTTGGGGTTCCTGGGTGACTCAGTCGGTTGAGCATTTGACTCTTGGTCTCAGCTCAGGTCTTGATCTCGGGGTCATGGAGCCTACTTTAAGAAAAAAAAGACTTGTAATACTGGCTTCATAGAATGATCTGGAAAGTGCTCCCTCTTCCATTTTTGGGAAGAGTTTGATAAGGATTGGTGTTAATTCTTTAAACATTTGATAGAGTTCACCAGTGAAGTTGTCAGTTTTCATATTTGTTGGAAGATTTTTTTTTGTGTGAAGATTTTATTTATTCATTTGACAGAGATAGAGACAGCCAGCAAGAGAGGGAACACAGCAAGGGGAGTGGGAGATGAAGAAGCAGGCTTCCAGCGGGGGAACCTGATGTGGGGCTCGATCCCAGAACGCCGGGATCATGCCCTGAGCCAAAGGCAGATACTTAACAACTGAGCCACCCAGGCGCCCCAGAACATTTTTTTTATTACCGACTAAATCTCTTTGCTTATTATTGGTCTATTCAGATTTTCTATTTCTTCTCAAGTCAGTGTTGGTAGTCTGTGTGTTTCTAGGTAATTGTCCATTTCATTTCTGTTTCCTATGTTGGCATACAATTGTTTATAGTATTCCATTATATTTGTTGTTATTTCTTTAAGGTTAGTAGTAATGTCTCTGCTTTCATTTCCAATTTTAGTAATTTGAGTCTTTTTTTTCTTCATTGTAATAGCTAATTGTTGTTATGTTCTTGAACCAACCTTTGTTTCACTAATTTTTTCGCCAGTGTTTTTCAGTTTTTTGTTGTTGTTGTTGATCTCTGCTCTGATCTTTATTGTTCCTTCTGCTTGTTTTGAATTTAATTTGCTCTTTTCTAATTTCTTAAGGCTTAAGATTAGGTCATTGCTTTGAGATGTTTCTTCCTCTTTTTCTCCTTTTTTAAAAAGATTTATTTATTTGTTTTAGAGAGCATGTGTGAGCAGGGGAATGGGCAGAGGGAGAGAGAGAATCCTCAAGCAGACTCCCCTTTGAGTGCAGAGCCTGATGTAGGACTCAGTCCCAGGGCCCTGAGATCATGACCTGAGCTGAAATCAAGAGCTGGCTGCTTAACTGACTGAGTCACCCAGGTGCCCCTCTTTTTTAATAAATGCATTTTAAAGCTATAAATTTACCTATCAGTACAGCTTTTGCTATATCCCCTAAATTTTGATTTTTTTTTGTTGTTGTTGTTTTGAGTGATCTCTAAGTATTTTCTATTTCCTCTGGTGATTTCTTTTTGACCCATTGGCTGTTTAGAAATGGGTTGTTGAGTTTCCACCTATTTGTGAATGTCCTAGAAGCTTTTTGCTGTTGATTTGTACCTAATTCCATTATAGTTGGAGAACATATTTTGTATGATTCAGTCCTCTCAAATTTATTGAAGTTTGGTTTATGGGCTAACATATGGCCTATCTTGTATAATCTATATGTACTTGACAAGAAAGTATGTTTTGCTTATTTTGTGTGGAGTTTCAAGTATCATAGAGATGTCTTTTTTTTTTTTTTTTTTTTTAGATTTTATTTACTTATTTCCAGGGAGGGAGAGAGAGGGAGAGCGGGCACAGGCACGGGGAGCCACAGGCAGAGGGAGAAGCAGTCTCCCCACTGAACAGGGAGCCCAATGTGGGACTCAATCCCAGGACCCTGGAATCATGACCTGAGCCAAAGGCAAACACTTAACTGATTGAGCCACCCAGGTCCCCATAGAGATGTCTTTACCTTTATTTGTCAGTGATTTTCACTGAGTACACAGTCTTACACATATTTTTGAAATCATGAGTTCACACTATTGCTTCTAATTCCAGTTTATCCCAAGAAGGTTCTTTCTTGTTTACTTTCATTCCATGAAATTATCTGTTCTGTAGCAAGAACTCTGGCTCTTCACATCAACATATTTACTCATTTGTTCAATCTAATAATACATCTACAGTAGTTCCACAATTCCTTTGCTCATACCATAACAAACTTCTAAATAGTTCAGGATTTGTTTGTAGTACTTCTCCTTTCTTACTTACCCTGCCAGTGACTAATGGTATCTAACCAAATGCTGGGGATTTTGTCTTTTTTGTTGTTGTTACTTGGGTTAGTTATTTCTTGCTGTTTTGCTATACATTGTGGTTAGGGTAGTTGTATGCAGTGTAATTAGGTTCATTTGTTGGTTTGCTTTTTAGTTGTGTGGTTTTTTTTTTTTCCATTCTTGCTGATTTAATTGTATTATCTTTTAATATAATATTACGTAATACATCCTGTTTCATCACATTATATATGTTATTAAATATACTAGTAGTGAGCTTTCAAAGTTAAAATTATGCAAAAGGCATATCAAAAGTGTCACTCTCATGCATATTCCTTCTCAAGTTGGAGACTAATAAACTTTGGATTTATTTATCTTGCTTGGGACTCATTTGAGTTCTTGATTCTATGCTTGTCTTTAATTGGTTTTCTAACTTCTCAGTCATTATCTTTTCATATATTGTCCCTACTCTGTTGTCCTTATCATCTCTTTCTGAACTCTAATAAACATATGTTAGATGTGAGCACTATGTCTCCTCTTCTCTCATTCTTTCTCTTGTATTTTCCATCCTTTTTCTCTCCATGTTACATTCTGGAAGGTATTTCAGACCTACCTTTTAGTTCACTAACTCTCTTTTTAGTTGGGTCTGACCTGAATCTATCACATTTTAAATTTGGTTTTTATAATTTTTTTGTTTCAGAGTTTCATTTTGAAATCTTTTATCAAATATGCTGTGTTACTTTTTATAGTCTTCAGTTATATAGTAAACATTTAAATTTTAAAGAACTTTAGTTTAAGAGTCAAAAGATCTGAAGTACATCCTGGCTCTATTTCCAACCCCCTCCTTTCAAGGCTTTTTAAAAGAGAATTTTAATTGTTAATACATCTGTTCAGAAGTTAAACCATTTCAGTTCAGTATGATAATCCCAAATTTTAATCTCTCAATTACTTTTTAACAGTGTTTAAAAATATTTAGGTGACATCCGAGTAAATTCTTACTGTATGAGATTCGGGAGTACAGAAATACAGACTGAAATGTGGAAGTTCCCCTTCACTTACTCTTTCACCCTCACTCCTCTCTCATAGGTGAATACCATTAGTAGTTTGGAGACCGTCTTTGTACTCCCTTCGCAATACTTTATTTATTTAGATTTTATTTATTTGAGAGAGAGCAAGAGCATGCGCCCTGTAAGACTGATTCTTTCCACTTTCATTTTGAGCAGTTCCCTTCCTCAACTCTGTATTTCATTAACTCTGAACTGAGTCTGCGTCATACATCATAATGTCTACTATGCTGCTTTTCATTTATAGTTACTCTTCTGTTGAAATGTTCTCCACCTACTTTTTTCCTTTTAGCCTGATTAACACCTGCTAATCCTTTAGCATGGTGGTTAAGAGCCTGGGCCTTAGTTTAGCATTTTGCATTATTCCATTTAATTTCTTTTTCTTCTTCTTCTTCTTCTTCCTTTCTTTTTTTAAATTTATTTGTCTGAGAGACAGCGGGAGAGAGAGAGCACGGGGAGGGAGAGGGAGAAGCAGACTTCCTGCTGAGCAGGGAGATAGATGGTCGTGATTCTCCATCCGGGGACCCTGGGATCATGACCTGAGCTGAAGGCAGACATTTAACTGACTGAGCCACCCAGGTGCCCTACACAATGTCAGTTTAAAAAAAACAACTTGGTCATTTTGTCCTTCAGTAAGACTCAGCCGAGAGAATATAGGTGCATCTCTGCTGTGCATATCTCTAATACTATAATTACATGCTACTTTTGAGCTTTGTAAGTGGGTCTCCTCCATTAGACTTTGAACTCCTTAAAATCAAGGACTGCCATGTTCATCTTTGTATTATAGGTATCAGGCAAGAGATTCAGTGAATATATCTTGACTATATGAATGGAGTTTGAAAGATCTAATCATCTCAGACAGTGCATTATCATTTGCATGGGAAGCTTGTGTAAATGTGTATATCCGTTGTTCAAGTGAGAATTGTTGTTTTCCTTTCTCTTTGTAAGTAGTAAAGCCTTAAACTAGTCATTACATTTATTTCCACCACATTGAGCCACATACTGAAAATCCCAGGAAGCCATGGGAAATTGGCAGTTTTAACGATTATGTTATTTTTCCATATTATTTGTATTCTTGTAGTTATGGAATTTTGGTTGAGGAGAGTCTTCATGAACAATTTGAGAATGGGATTTTTTAAAAAAAAGTATTTCCCAAGAGATATTTTGGTGAGATAATGCTTGACAAGCAACCCAGTTGCTTACCTGTACCCCCATACCTGAAGTTATAATATGTTCTTTGAGTGCTCAAAAATGACAGACAACAACCCCAACAGATGTTACCTGTCTTCTATAAATAAAAAATCTGAGGTTTAGGGTAAGTAACTTATTGAAGTTTCCAGAGCCAGAAAGTGGGGAAGCTAGAATTTAAACCTAGTTGCTCCAGTGCTCATTCTCCTTCCATTATACCATACTGCTTTTCTAAATAAACTGAAAATAATTCTGGCTTGAAATTCATAGTATTTAATAGTGCTTTATTTAAAAAAAATTTTTATTCAAATATATTTAACATACAGTATTATTTTAGTTTCAGATATACTGCTTTTAGTTATTGGTGACAACACATTTTAATAACTAATAGAAACCTTAGTAAGATATTTAGGTAATAAGGAGATAATTTTTTTTAAATTTAAGGTTTTAATTCATGTAGTATTTGTTTAAGGTATGTATATTTTTAATTTGAATCACTAGTAGGAGGATTTACTTGTCATTTCATTGTTCTTAGACTTTAGCATGCTTGTTCGTTTCTCTGCTTGTTGCAGAATCCCTGTACAGTATATTGGTCGGGAGGTAGGAATGTTGCAGATGGTTTTTTTTTTTTCCCCAAACTTCCAACTTGCTCTGAGATTTGAAGTTAACCTTTAGAATGTTCTGGCTTTATCGCGCATATGCCAGAGATCTGTAAAGTTTCAGGCAATTGAGTAAAATATTTGTGAACACAGATGTTTTCCTTAAAAGCAGTTAATGATCAGAAAAAAAGACCTCAGTGTGGAAATACTTCATGTTCCTCCTGTAATATGATCAGTATATAAATACTGCCTTCTGTAGTTCACATTGTTCATTTTCTAAGGGAGGAAATAACTAAATTGAGAATTAAAACATAGTATTATTTATCCTGTTGATTTTTTTTTTTTCCTCTTCCAGAGTAAACTAAAAATGATTTGGACTGACTAGGGCCGCTCCATTCTGTGAAACTCACATTGTTTGCGTACTATTGGCAGGCCTCATTAGGGGGTAAATTTGCTTTTTCTGTGTGTTTGCCAGTAACGATTCCTGTCTCTTAGGGGAACTTGCCATTTGGATAGTCGCCTTTCTAAACTGGCCAGTCTTAAACATTTCAGACCATTAGTTATTTTTTCTACCCTCCAGTTTTTTTCTGTTATTCTTAGGTTTTCAAGTATTTAAAGCTGAGGTTGTTGGTCACTGAGATATTGCTTGGTTAGGGTTCGGCATTGTGCCCGAATTTGTTGGGCCTCTCAGGGCCTGAGTTCTCTGTGCTTTAACAAATGAGCTACAGTTCTCAAGAGATCAGTGAAGCTTGTTTGTTGATCCTGTATTCTCATCCAGAGGAAGTAGATCGTTGAGAATGTCTAAGGAAGGGTAAGTGAATTTGTTATTCTTTTTCCTTCATTTTTCTCAGCGAAGAGATGTTCTGATCATCTGTGAACTGGAAGAATAAGCAGTGTTACCAGTTCGACAGGAAAGGTAGAGGGAGAGATTAAAAGAAATTTAGCCGAAAGCTTACATTGTTAATGTTTTACACGTAATCTACGGTAAAGTTACTATTGCTGTTTTCAAAGACGGCATTGAGGATGGATACTCTTCGTAGGAATTTAGTGAGCTTTAAGCACCCTGTTTATTCTGTGGTAAACTCATTTTGTTTTTCTGTAGAAAGTGTTTTTGAAGATTGGAAACAAACAGTGGTGTCTTACTGAAGAATTTTACATAGAAATGAGTGAAATTAAAAACTCAAAGGCATTTTCAAATAATTTATATCTTTGGAGAGTGGTGTGAAAGATTGAGTGAAAAGCAGCTTGTAATTTTGTTTCTTTCTGGGAAGTGTAAGCAAAAAGTAATTTTGAGTAGAATCCTCTATTCTTTCTACTTTGCAATATAAAATAGTTTTGTGTTAAGGTTTTTATTGTTTCTATATTATCGTCTCTCTCTTTTTTAAATTATTGTCTCTTATGCCTGAGTCTGAATTGTTACGGAAATTCTTTTTGTTACCACTATAATAGGTGACATATAAGTTAATGATTACATACTGTTTCATTCCTAACCTGCAAACATAACTAGACCCGGTTAATTTCAGAGAGGCATTCCCTTTGATTAAGTAGGACATAGACCTCAAAAAAGTTTTTCAAAAATCAGTAAAATTTTAATTTTGATTTTCTGGAAGCTCTTAATTCTTTTTCTAGCTCTTCGTTTATTAGAAATTTTGAAGTAGTTTCAGAGCCCCATTTTTATAATTTATTTTAATCTAATGTATTGATTGTGAGCAAAACAAAATTGGCCCATTTTCCTGCTATTTTAAACCGCATTATTGAATAAAGAGAGCAACCATGGACATAATAATTCTGTATTATTTTTAGACCTCTCATGATATCACTAGAATTTTGAGCTTTCTTTAAATGTAAAAATTATGAAAGGACTGCCTCTTTAGGGCTTGTATGTTTTCTTTCCTTCTAGCACTGGCTATAAACCTGTAGTTGTTAAATAATTTTTATGATAAAGATTATCACACATGCTGGTAGTATTTGTCAGTCTTGTACACGTGGCTGTGTTTATTATTATTAAAGATTTTATTTATTTATTTGACAGAGATCGAGAGAGCACGAGCAGGGGGAGTGGCAGAGGGAGAGAGAGAAGCAGGTGCTGAGTAGGGAGCCCGATGCGTGGCTCGATCCCAGGACCCTGGGATCATGACCTGAGCTGAAGGCAGCCGCTTAACCGGCTGAGCCACTCAGGCGCCCCCACATGATTGTTTATAAAGCTGGTTTGTAGATTTAAGAACTGTTATTTCTAGATGCAGTCAAAATTCTTAGAAAGTAATCAGTACTAATTTTTCCCCTATGGTAAAGTATGTGTTAGAATTGGTTAGTTAGAAAGAGATCTATATAAACCAAAGGATACCATAAGGGCTAAGATACTCTTTTAGCTTTATTTCTAGGAGCCACTGGGGCAATTCCCATGCTGTTTGAATAGATAAATGAGCAAGTTCATTTTTTTTTAAGATTTGCTTTTATAATTGCCCATGTATTTATTTATTTTTTGAAAGTAAGTTCTACCCTCATTGTGGGGCTTGAACTCAACAACCCTGAGATCAAGAGTTCCACACTCCACTGACTAAGCCAGACAGGCACCCTTGAGCAAGTTCATTTGAGATGCATGGATCATATAAATGAAATCAGTTAGATTTTATTCTCCTTTGCTATCTTTAGAAATAAGTGGATAAATTTTGTACTTTGTATGTAAAGAGTTCTAATAGTCACAATTTTTGTATGTGTGATATTTGGACACGTGGTACAGTTTTTCATTTGATGTCTATGAAATATTTTCCTAATAGTAATAGGAAAAAGATTCTTATTACAGTTAAATCACCAGAAATTATACTTGAGTCTTATGTAAATGTATGGTACTGGAGACAGTATGGTATTAGTGTAAGGATAGACGTCTACAGATCATGAAACCTAATAGCGAATTCATAGACCCACGCATATATAGTCAATTGATTTTCAGCAGTGAGGCCAAGGTAATTCAATGGCTGGAACAGTTGAACGTTCATATAGAAAAAAAATTGAACCTCAACCTTTACCTCAAACCGTATGTAAAAAAATAACACGAAATGGATCCTAGACCTAAATACAAGGGTAAAAAGTAAAGTGTAGATGAAAATCTTTGTGACCTTGAATTAGCTAAAAATTTCTTAGGTAAAATACATAACATGAAAGTCAAAATTGTTCACTCGTGTTTCATCAAAACAACAATAACAACAAAAGCAAAACAACTCTGCTATTTGAAAGGCACCATTAAGAAAATGAAAAGGCAATCTACAGACTGAAAAAGATATTCTCAATACATATATATCTGATAAGGGGCTTACATCCAAAATGTATGAAGAATTTTCACAGCATAATAACAAGATAAACAAACCCATTTAAAAATGGGCGAAAAGGGACACCTGGGTGGCTCAGTCAGGTAAGTGTCTGCCTTTAGCTCAGGGATCCCAGGGTCCTGGGATTGGTCCCGCATGGGGCTCCTTGCTCAGTGGGGAGGCTGCTTCTCCCTCTGCCTGCTGATCCCTCTGCTTGTGCTTTCTCTCTCTCTCTCTCTCTCTCACACACACAAATAAATAAATAAAATCTTTAAAAAAAAAAAAGGGCAAAAGATTTGAATGGATATTTCACACAGAAAAAGATAACGGCCAATAAGCACTTGAAAAGATGCTCTACATCAGTCATTAGGGAAATATGGATTAAAACCACAATAAGATACCATTGCAGACCCACTAGAATGACTAAAATTAAAAACACAGACAATATGGGGCATCTGGGTGGCTCAGTGGGTTAAGCACCTGCCTTCCCCTCAGGTCATGATCTCAGGGTACTGGTATTGAGCCCCACATTGGGCTTCCTGCTCAGCAGGGAGCCTGCTTCTCTCCCTCCTCCTGGCTTGTACTCCCTCTGGCTATCTGTCTTCTTGCTCTCAGATTAAATAAATAAATAAAATCTTTTAAAAGAAGATATTAATTAAAAAAAGAAAAAACCCAGACAGTATGGAGCACCTTGTACTCAAATGTATTGCTGATGAGAATGCAAAGGGAAAAGAGTTGGGTAGTGCTGCTTCTTTTTTTTTTTTTTAAGATTTTATTTATTTGAGAGAGAGAGTTGGGGGGGGAGGAGCAGAGGGATAGAGAGAATCTTAAGCAGGTTCCACGCCCAGTGTGGAGCCCCAGACAGGGCCCAATCTCAGGACACTGAGATCCTGACCTGAGCTGAAATCAAGAGTCTGAGGCTTAACCAACTGTGCCACCCAGGTTTCCATGTTATTGTTTATCCTTATTCAAGGGAATGTACTTAGGGAAATACAGATGCTTTAGGATATGAGTTTTATCGTTTGCTTTTATTTTAAATTCTAGATTTTTTTTTTTTTTTTTAAGATTTCTTTATTTTAGGGGCGCCTGAGTGGCTCAGTTGGTTAAGCATCTGCCTTCAGCTCTGGTTGTGATTCCAGGGTTCTTGGATCCAAGCCCCACGTTGGGCTCCCTGCTCAGTGGGGAGCCTGCTTCTTCCTCTGCCTCTGCTGCTCCTCCTGCTTGTGCACTCACTCTCTCTGTCAAATAAATAAAATCTTTAAAAAAAGGATTTCTTTATTTTAAATATATATAGAGAGAGCGCACACAAGCGGGTGGGGAGTGGCAGAGGGAGAAGGAAAGAGAGGCACAGAAGCTGACTCCCTGCTGAGTGCAGAGCCTGTCTATCTTGGGGCTGGATCCCAGGATCCCAGGGATCATGACCTGAGCTGAAACCAAGAGATAGAGGCTTAACCAACTGAGCCATCCAGGCTTCCCTAAATTTTAGATTTCGACCTCTCTTTTTTCCATTATAGGCACAGTCAGTACAATTGTTAAGTTGGCCTAAAATGATAACATTGGATAATCATATTTTCTTCTCATTTTTATCCCACAAAATTCAACTTTTGTATTTTGCTGCAGTTTGTAAATTATCCTCTATACACTGGTACATTGGTCTTTACTTTAAAAACTTGAGGAGAAGGGGTGCCTGGGTGGCTCAGTTGGTTAAGCCTCCAACTCTTGGTTTTGGCTCAGGTCATGGCTCAAGATCCTGAGATCTAGCCACGCATTGCATAGGGCTTGGTGCTTAGCAGGGAGTCTGCTTCTTGCCCCATCCCGTCCCCCCCACCTCGAATAAATAAATACAATCTTTCAAAGAAATTGTGGAGAAAAAATGAAAAAGAACTTAGAGGAAAATAGGAAAAAAGGGATTGGAAAAACCTGTATTTAATTAGACTAAGGTTCTGGAACAGTAAATTTATATTCAGAGTACTGATATTGTCTTCAGTTTCTCCCTTAATTTGTGTATTCTTCATTTGCTAGTCTTTTCTTTTATTCCTTGCCATCCTGCTCTCATTACTGTGGTTCCTTCATTTGGGAAAGAAGGTGAAAGGAATTTTAATGTTTCTTCCTTAAAGTATGCTTTGAAAGCTTGAGTGGAAAGATAGTGTGATCAATACTCTTAGTATTTTATACACATTTTTTAACATTTAAACATCTCTGAAATTGGGTTGCATTCAGGAGTATATCACCTAGAATTAAGTCAGGTTCTTCCAGATAATTGTATTTTAGTCACCTAGTGGCAATATTAACCATCCTAGTAGTGTAAATTCAGACCACAAACCTACTACATGACTCTTCAGATTCTCAAGGGGAGGTTTTTCCCCGTGCCCTGGACTATGTCAGGGCTGAGATGTACACATTTTGTGTGTTTCTTCTATGTTGCAGATTTATTTCTTCTTTTTCTTCATGTTATGGGTAGCCCTGTGATGTCCTAGCTTTATGAGGCCCTACATTTTCTTGGGCATTCCCCCCCCCCCCATTTTTAGTGGCATATAATATGGGTGAGTTTTACACTTGATGGCATCTTAAATTTTAATCCTCTTTTATTTTGTTCTGTGTATGCCACCATAGTCACTTCTTTTCACCAAAACGTTTTTATATTGAATATTTGAGTGAGAAAAGTGAATATTATAATTAATTCATGTTTTACTTTAGAAATGATATGTTTGTTCAGACTTATTTATTTATTAAAAAGATTTTATTTGAGAGAGAGAAATCACGAGCGGGGGGAGGGTCAGGGGGAGAGGGAAAAGCAAATTCCCCACTGAGCATGGAGCCTGACACCAAGCTCCATGCAGAGTAGGATCCCAGGACCCCAAGATATGACCTGAGTCGGAAGGCTGACGTTTAACGGACTGAGCCACCCAGGCGCCCCTGTTGTTCAGGCTTTTAAAGCACAGGCTGCTGTTCTCTTGGCACAATGTGATAAAATGTATCCCTCCTGAGGGTGTTCCTCAGAGAAAATATTCAGACATATTAGTAAATTATTGGCTGAAGTTTATGAAAACAAAAACTAATGCTACTTAAATCTTTTTTTTCTTTTATAAAATCTAATCCAGAGTGTTTTGTTGTGTCTGTATATCTATGGTATTTGAATTTCAATTTTTAGGAATCCATTGCATAAATTAGAAAGTTCTTACCTATATATTTTTACATTGCCAAGCATACTTTTTCCTGAAGGATAGGGACATAAAGGTAGAATGAGGTCTTGCAATTATGTTTCTTTTTTTAAATAACAACTTTATAGAAATATAGTTCACATACCATCCAATTCACTCTTTTAAAGTGTACAATTCAGTCGTTTTAATATATTCACAGGGTCATGCAACGAATATCACTGTCTAATTTTAGAGCATTTTTACGACCCCCAAAAGAAACCCAGTAATCAGTTAAAAATTGTATCTGCTCTTTACAAGGCTCTATGCTAGGTTTTGGGAAGGCAGTAAATCCTGGTCTCAAAGTTTATAACCCAGTAAAGAATAAGAGAACTACCTGTATATTTTATGTATGTGACAAAATATACCACAAGCCAGAATGAAGGATTTTGAATATTCAGACCTCTCACATGGATCACAGCTCTATAATCTCTTTCATTAAGTAGTAAAGTAATCTGAGACCCAGAGGCGTCACTGCCAGTAGTTCTGTGGCACAGCCAGAATAGTTTCTTGAAGAAATCACTTGAGATTGCTGTGTCTTGAAAAATTAGAGATGACTGAGGAGGACATTTCAGGTAGAGGGAACAGCATAAACAAAGCCTCAGGACACCTTTAGGAAATAGCGAGTAGTTCATTTTGATTATTAGAGCAAAAGGTGCGTGATGTGGAGCAATATGAGGTAAAACGGATTTTGGAGAGATGGTGAAAAGCTTTGAACTCCTTGAAGATACAAAAACTTGTATAGTTTGGGCAGGTAGTGAGGAATGTCTAAAGGTTATTAAGTAGGAGAGTGACATAGTTGGAGCTGGGGACAGTGCTTCTCAAACTATCAGAGATGCGGAATCCATTTTGTTGTTGTTGTTTTCATCCCAGTCTTTTCAAATTGATGCATTTATAAAATATAGTAAAAATGAATTACTAGGAAAATGAAGAGACATGTAAGTTTATTTATTTTTTTAAGTTTAAGTAATCTCTACACCCAACATGGGGCTCAAACTCATGACCCCGAGATCAAGAGTTGCACGCTCCTTGGACTGAGCCATCCAGGCACCCCTGCGTTTTTTATTATTACATTCAACAAATGTAAAATTTCACAATTGCTGTAAAGGTTTCTAAATACTTGCAATTTCTGTATGTATCATGTCATGGATTAGTAATGACTATTCACAGAGGAGCATTGGTCTGTAGACCACACACCACACTTTGAGTAGCAATACTTCGAAACAATCAATTTGGCTGTTAGTGTTCAGGCAGAACAATTGGAAGGTGATTGCCAAAGAGTTAATGAGTTAGCAAGGACCTGGACAAGTTGTTAGCAGTATGAAATGAATGGAAGATTTGGTTTCCGTAGAAATTTGGAAATGTATTTATTTTTATTTATTTTTTAAAGATTTTATTATTTGAGAGTGTGAAAGAAAGCATGAGCAGGGAGAGGGGCAAAGGGAGAAGCAGGCTCCCTGCTAAGGGAGGATCCCAGGACCCTTGGATCATGCATGACTTGAGCTGAAGGCAGCCACTTAACCAACTGAGCCACCCAGGCGCCCCCAACATTTGGAAATTTAAATGAAGGCAGATGAGATGATGTGGATTTGAGGGAGAGGAAACAATATTAACTAGATTTTAGGGTCAAGTGGTAAAATGAGAGTGCCAAAAGCAGAAATAGAAACTAGTTTGGGGAGAAAGATGCTAAATTAGAAAAGAAATCCACATTATAGCATATTTTTATTAAGTAAGCACACATATACACTCACAAAGAGACATTGATTGGTTCGTAATCTAAATTTTACTTTTGATCTCAGAAAAAACACTTGTAACTTTTCTTTGATTGCAACAAGCTTTGAGTATATTATTACACAAACCCATAACCAAAACATGCCCGGGAAGATTTTATACTTGTATCTTTCGTCTCACTTGTTGTTGCAGTAACCGTTGTTGGGCCCTTGGCCAGGAAATTGTGACTCTAGGCAGGGGGAGGAGCTAGGGATAAAGTTCACCATCGCCAAAGAGACTCTATTCCAAAAGGATTTTTGTGGAGCAACAGTGATATCCAATGACAAGTTAAATTAGACACAGAGGTGTTTTCTCCAACAGTCTCAGAAGATACATGCTGTTGAGCGGCTTGGTTCAGACTAAAACAGTCTTTTTGAAGTTAGGTTAAAGTTACACAGAAATAAATTATACTAGGGACTCGAAGAAGACTTCTGTTATGTGACTTCAAGAACTCATTGATTCAGATAGTTTCACACATTGCAGAACGGCATCCAGTGACAGATGAGGTAATGCTGCGTTGAATTGTGAGTTAAATCGCAAAACCACTAAGAGTGTGCTGTTTACAAAATTCCAAATTTAGTAAGTTACATGTTCATGTTCCTTAAGGATGATGATATTAGATCCCTATTCTTAAAGCACATAGTCTTATTTCTTATGGTTAATATCTGTATTTACTTGGATAGAATTTCTTTAAATTTCGTGCCTTACTGTGGTGGGATATGATAGTAAAAGCTGTTACATTTATTTCTGTCTAAATCTGTGCCTGGTTTTATAGTGCCAGGTTTTATACGTGTTGTTTCCTAAAGATTGTTTCACTTGTTAATGCTCAAATCTGTATCTTGCAAATGCCTTAATATGTAGGAATTTCTTGCTGATCATTGCATTTTAAGGTTGGATGCTTACGTCAGTCATGCTTTATGGAAACTTTGTGCTTTATTTAAAGTAAGCTTTGGAAAGTTAATTTCACAAATGTATTCACATTCTTGAGGTGAAGCTCTACAGTGGAGTGTGTTCCACTGGTTAATAATTTAGAAAAGTGACACAAGTAAATTGGCATTGGCAAAGAGAGTCAAGGCCCTGGAACCAATAGAAATTTTTGAATTCTCCAAGCAGATATGATCTTTTGTTTTAAATGTATGGTGGGACAGTGAGCCAGTCTTTCAACTGATACAGTGCCTAATACTCTCTTTTGTTCTAACAGTAAAGAATAGTGATTAGTTTGAGGCCAAGGGATTGTTTCTCTTGAAGACTGTATCCTAGAGACATGATATTTCTGGCCCCGGGCTGCCTGTCTTCTGAAGTCAGTGCATACTTTCAGCATTTGGATGTTTATTATCTTTGTAAATCTTAGAGTACGTATTATTGCAGTTCTCTATGATCCAGCTATTCCCTTTTATCATTACAGCTTTACTTAATACACTTTAGGTATTCCCACACAAATTAGATTTAATTCCCTAGTGCCCTTTCCTCCCATTTTTATAGCATAAATTAGGAAAAGGAGATGAAAACACATGTGAGATTTTTCTTTTTATTTCATAATAGGAATGAGAAGGGGAGACAGGAAAGATTGTTTCTTTCTTAAATTCAGGAGTTGCTTCTGTGAATGAGATTACTTATTTTGAATGAAAATGAAAAGATAAAGGATATTTAGTGGAAGGCCTTCATAAGACAACATCTTATTTCCTAAAGTCAGGTATCTAAAAAGTCTTTCCTCACTCAGTCTACTCCCTGAAACAAAGTGGTACCGGCTTTGTAGTAGGCTTTCAGCAAATGTGCTGATGGAATAAGGTGACAAGTTAATTAAAGGGGAAAGAGTGTGATTTGATGGATATTTAGCAGTGATAATTTTGGCAAAAACAATAGATTTTCATATTCCCAACATATGCGATTCCAAGAGTTTGTATGGATAGTGTACCTAGGGTGCATTATAATCTTCATATCCTTAATGTGATAAAGGAGTACAGGCTTAATCTTTCTTCTGACCAATAAAGAAACTGGTAAGCTATCTTGCTGGGTCTGTTGACAGTTTCTTTCTACCTTTAGCACTGATCGATATTAGCAAAGTGTGTTTTTTAACCTTGTGATTTGAGCTGTACCTGAAACCAGCTCACATCACTCTATCAGAAACAAACCTGTTTCTTTTATCACATGGTCCCAACATATACCCCTCCTGGATGGTATCACAAGAATCTTCCCGGTCTTTCCTGCCTGAATTCCCATAGAATATTTTAGGCATGTCAGCTGTTTGGGCTCTGATCAAGGATTTGATCCTGTTGGCCTCTAGCCTGAATTGAGAGTGTGTTTGAAAAACCTAATCTTCAGTGGCAACATTTGTTTTCCAGAGTTAGAACCATTGCTTTATGTCTTACCCTTCTTGTGCCTTCAGAAGGATTTATGTAACTGAGAAAAGGTGATAATAAGTAAATGCTTTTTATCAGTAAAAGCACGGTGAAATTTGATAAAGTGGTACAAGGATCATGGTGATATATTTGGATTTGCGGGTGTTTAAAAAAAAGATTTGGGTGGGTGTCATTTACTTGTAGCTCCTTGTATCTTTCAGCTATCCATTAAGCTTCTATCCCCCCTCCCATCCATTAGAGAGGGCCTATATTAGGGAAACTTAAAATAGGAGACCACAGCACCCATCAGGTCTAATTAAGGAATAGGAAGCCCCAGGAAAAAGAAAAGAAAAACACCTATCTGCAGAGGAAGCCAAAAATGCAAAGGACCATTGCTACAGTATTTTGGGATATGAAGAATTATAAATAGGCCTTTTAGGTACTTGTTGTATAAAACAAAGTCCACTATTGGGGCACGTGGGTGGCTCAGTCATTAAGCGTCTGCCTTTGGCTCAGGTGGTGATCCCAGGATCGAGCCCCACATCAGGCTCCCTGCTCAGCGGGAAGCCTGCTTCTCCCTCTCCCGCTCCACCTGCTTGTATTCCCTCTCTCGCTGTCTTTCTCTCTGTCAAATAAATACAATCTTGGGAAAAAAAGCAAAAACATAGTCCACTATTGGTCAGTGGCGAAGCTAATATACAAGACTCAGTGTTATCTAGATTCTAAACATTGACTTTCATATGTAACTCATCAGTACTTAGTAGATAAACTGGTTAAAGCAGAATATAATAAATACATAATCCCATTAGAAAAATAAAGTGTTAATCTACAGTATTACAGAGATAAGGAGCTAAATACCAATACTGGCATTAATTCTCAGGATTTAGTTCTCAGGAACTAAGGGTTTTATAGAGTTAATCTAGTGTGCATAAGACACTAAGATAAGTAATGATTTTCATATTTTTCAGAAGATTAATAGTTCTTAATTCAAGGGCCTATTGATTTTAAGTCCTTGATTAAAATATTTCTAAGCAAATACTTGGTTTTTTTGGTCTGCATTTTAAAATTGGTACATACATTCTGATGAGAGGAAAAGCTTTCTGCTAAAATTTGAAATACTAATATATGAGTTGGTGAAGAGTCATTACCTAGATTAGTGGTTCCCAAACTCTTCAGTATTGCATCAGTTAAAATGTAGAACATTCATCCCTTCGTGTACTGATGTCCTTATTTATATATAGTAGAAAACATATACAAATTAGACATATTGAAATGATGAAATAAGTGTCCGTAGAAGATCTGATATCTTGTTTTTGTACTCAGTGGTGTCTTCTGCATCCCCTGGTACAGTCACTCCTCTTTGGAGATTATTGACCTGCATCATGAATAGGAGCCCAGTCCAGGCATCTTTATTTTTTAACAAGGTTTCTAGGTGATTTGTAGCATTGTCATTTCTCACAGTTACTTCTAAAATGAAGGCAAAGAAAAGGTTTGGTAATAAGAGAATAAACTATTCAGTAATTTTGGCTATCAAGCTGGGGATGAGATGGAAAGGGAGGGTGTGTGTGTGTGTGTGTGTGTGTGTGTGTGTGTGTTTTAAGAGAGGGGTGGGGGGTTAGAGGGAGAAGGAGGAGGGAGAGAGAGAATCCCAAGCATGCTCCATGCCCAGCACGGACCCTGACATGGGACTTGATCTCATGACCCTGAGATCATGACCTGAGACGAAATCAAGAGTCGGACAGTTAACTGACTGAGACACCTAGGTGCCCCAAAGGGATACTTTTGTTTTCAGAGATGAGTAAAACTTACCCCCAAACAGCATCATGGTGATGATTTACCATTTTATTATATGTTTAGTTTTCCCTGTGTCTTCAAAAGTGATCTTTCTAAAATTTGAATCTGATTATTTCATTTATTCAAAATCTGGTAATTTGTCCTTGCTTGCACGATCAAGTCCAAACTCTAATGTGACATACAAAGTCTTCATGATTTTGACTCCTGCTAAACCTTTTTAGCTTCATTTTTAGCTAGCTTTTATTGCCCCTTCTCCCTACTCCTGCTCTTCTGGAAAACCTCCTTTTGCAAAAACAAACAGAAAAGCAAAACCAAAGAAAACTCCTCAGCTCCGGCCATACTAAATGTTTTATAGTCACTATAAACCTTGTCCATGCTTGGTTATTCTGCCTGGATTGCTTTCGTTGCTTTGTTCATTTGGAAAACTTCTACTGATTGCTTAAGATTAAGCTCAGACATCTCTTCTGGTCTCTAAAGAAGTGGTATTCTTGCCTCTGTCTTATTTTATAACATTTATTGAATTGCTAAAATTATTATGTATAACTGTCTCTCCTGCTAGGCTGAATTCCTCAAGGATAGAGATCATAAATTAAAATAGAAGTCCAGGGGCAGGTACTCTTGTTCATTTACTGCTGTATCATGTACCTTGTTTGGGATATAGTAAGCACTCAGTGTTTGAATGAATCTATTTATGTTTATGTCCTTATTTATTTATTTATTTATTTTTTAAAGATTTTATTTATTTACTCAACAGAGATAGAGACAGCCAGCGAGAGAGGGAACACAAGCAGGGGGAGTGGGAGAGGAAGAAGCAGGCTCACAGCGGAGGAGCCTGATGTGGGGCTCGATCCCATAACGCCGGGATCACGCCCTGAGCCGAAGGCAGACGCTTAATCGCTGTGCCACCCAGGCGCCCCTATGTTTATGTCTTTAGTATCTGGCATGTGGTAGATTTTAAATGAACCTCTGTTTATTAAATAATTTATAAATGAATGACTAAATGTATTATAAAATCTCAAAAATAAGCTTATCTTGGGGTCAAACTTAGAAAAGGAGAGCTGATTCTCTGAAGTCTTTAGCACATGGCATTGTTAATACCAAGAACAGTAAGAAAATACACATATTTTCATATAATATCTGATTTCATTTATGGTATAAGAAGGACTTTGAATAATTTTTGTTATGAATCTTTTTTTTTTAAGTTTTTTAAAGATTTTATTTATTTATTTATTTGTCAGAGAGAGAGAGCGCACAAGCAGGGGAAACAGCAGGGGGACAGCATGCAGAGCAGGCAGAGGGAGAAGCAGACTCCCGGCTGAGCAAGGAGCCTGATGCAGGACTTGCTGCCGCTTAATGACTGAGCCACCCACGCATCCCTTTTTTTAAGATTTTATTTATTTGAGAAAGTGGGGGGGGGCACAAGCAAGGGGAGGAGCAAAGGGAGAGGGAGAAGCAGACTCCCTGCTGAGCAGGGAGCCAGAGCCCTGATGCGGGAGTGGGGTTCAATCCCAGGATCCTGAGATCATCACCTGAGCCGAAGGCAGATGCTTAACCAACTGAGCCACCCAGGTGCCCCTGTTATGAATCTTAATATTGGTATTTAAATGAAAAAATCTAGAAAGATAACCAAATAATTACATTAAACTTAGGAATTTTGGGGGGTGTTTGCTTCAGTGTTAATTGAGAGAACATTTTTTGCTTCTTTTTTTAGGGTGTTTGTGAACCGAAGTTTAGCCATGGAAAAAATAAAGTGTTTTGGTTTTGATATGGATTATACACTTGCTGGTGAGTAGCACTTTTCAATTGCTTAAAAACTGTTTTAGATAAAACACAGTGGGTCTGCAGGAGGCAATTTGCTAAACACTTGTTGGTTTAATCATATATTTAGCTACTAGAAGCTCTTATTATCAAAGCTCCTTCCATTGATATTTATGAATATTGAAATTACCAAATATCCTTGAGATTTACATAATATAGATATGTAGAACAAGTGCTAAATTATTTTAGAGTTCCTGGTAAGAAATAGTATGGTGAAATTATACATTAATGTGTATATCAGGGCACTTTTGGCTTTTACTCTGTAAACTATTCTTCAACATGGAATTTTGTATCTCTCGTTCTATGCAAGGAAAACTTATATCAGTTAAAAATTTTAATGTTATTCTTAAGACAAATGGAAAATGTGTTTATTTCCATTAAAATGATTGCAAATACACTATGTAAGGACTTTTTAAAAATTAGAGCTATTGCTTTGTTCATTATCAGATAGACTTTAAACACAGCACTGTGCTGTTTTTCCCTTCCTGTCTCTGAGATATATTTGAAATAATCAGTGGATTAGTTAACAGTTGCAAGATATTTTCAGAACTTACGAAGTTTTTATTAAAAATTCATTTGATTTTGATGTGAAAATGTCATTTAGCTTAAGTAGTGGAGATGAAGGACTGAGTCGAGTGCCTGGTATATATGTATGTGCATGCATGTGTGTATTGCTATGACACTTGAAAAAGAATCTTTCAGAAATTTTCTATAAAAAATACAGTCTTTACACAAAAATCTTAAAATGTATAAATTCACATCTTCAGAAACCTCTTGTAACAGTATTAGAAAACTAAGTTCCATCTCAAATTAGATCTCAATTTGATGTTCAATTTAGGCTAGTATAATAATATGCATTATAACATATAAGTGTATTATAAATGTATGTAATATGTATTGCAATATAATAATGCAAAAATGAACACATACAGTTTATAGGTAGTTGCCACATAGATGTGGCTATGCTTTGTACCAAACAAGTTACATATTAAAAATATACACTGACTTGGTTTGAATTTCCCTTTCTTCCCTCCATACTCTTTGTTGTTTATTTCATTTTCTATTGCCTTAAAGTTGTTTTTGCTGCATATTTATTCTTATATATTTTTCTAATTGGACACAGACACTTTTAGGACCACTTCTTGGAAAGCAGGTTGGAAGTACTGTACTTTCTCAGGGTAGATCTTTCCAAATTCTGAGGGTAGAATTAGTAAATTCTCCTTCCTAGAATTTTACCTCTCCAGGGAAAGGAATGGTGAGTTAATTCAGCTGAAAGAGATACTATCTAAAACAGAAATAGAAGTTAGTAGGAAAAAAAGTGACAGACGTTTCCCCCCTTGGTTATTAAGACAATATCATTGTATTGAAATAGTCGTTAGTATTTATTGAAAACCTGTAGTGTTCAGGCACATTTTGTTACTGAGCATTGAGATAACTACATGTTCCCACAGAATAATGAAAAAATGAATTCTCTTGTTTAATGAAAGTCACTGAAAAAAGCCTAAACTTTAGAGATACCTTATGATTTCTTCCTTTTGCTTTTTTGTTTTTTTAATCCCACTTCATGTTTTAATGCTTACTCTTAGTGAAGGCACTAATATACTTCACTTATATATAAAATAATTATTAACATTTATTAAGTGCTTACTATGTGCTAAGTAAGCCCTGTTCTAATAATAGATTATTTTATATAATACATGGATTATCTCATTCACGTCACTTATTTAATATTTACAGAAACTCTATGAGGCAGATACTGTTGTCTTCATTTTACAAATGATGCTAGGACATTAAGGACTCTGTCCAAGGGTGTTTAGCTATGATAGAGCTGAACTGAGATTCAAACCTTAGTATACATTTATACATGTGTGTGAGTATACACACACACACATATATATGTATTATGATAAGTTTATCATTTTGAACAATGACAATTTATAGTGAGGTATAATTTTAAAGTACTAATAAGTTCCCTCCCTTAAACAAACAAGCCAGGACTTAAGCACTCAAAAAAGCAATGCCCTTTAAAGGAGTCTCCTTTGAGATACTGTACATTATTTCAACAACTCAGTGTTGGATGAAAACATTGTTAGTCTTCTTATGATACTACCTTCATTTCATAAAGCACGTAGGAAAACAAGTTTATTGGCTTATACTTTCTCCTGTTTTCCAGAATAGTATTCATTAAATTTGTCTGAGAGTAACTTTTGTTATATAAAAAACTAACAAACCACACCCGTGAAGTGCTAAGGACTTTCATCAGAAAAATGTGTCATAAAGTATAGAGACAATATTAAAAGAAGTGGTTTTTGAAAGCTCTGAGTATTTGGAATAAACATCCCTGGAATAAGTGTAATAGCTTCACAGGATAAGTTCTTGGAAAGGGTCTGTATTTGTTCTGAAGCCTTGTCTGAGACACTGTCTCCTCTGCAGTCCTGACACCTTGGTACCTCATTTCCTAAGAGCAATTTATATATCATTTGCGACTTTTGTTTGCTTGCCTGTCTCCCCATTGGCCTGTGAGTTCTTCAAGGGCAAGGGCTTTCTTTTTCGCTTTTTTATCCTATGTGTTGCCTAAAGCCTGGCATATAGTAGGTGCTCAGTAAGTATATTGAACGAACAGTTTGGGTACATAAGTTTTAATAAATCAGTTTAAGAATCGCTATATTTTATTAAAATAAAAACTTAAATAAATTAAAAGCTGTGTTTTTTTTAATAATAATTTTTTATGATGTTATGTCACTATACAGTACATCCTTAGTTTTTGATGTAGTGTTCCATGATTCATTATTTGCGTATAACACCCAGTGCTCCATGCAATACGTGCCCTCCTTAATACCCATCACTGGCCTATCCCAGTCCCCTACCCCCCTCCCGTCTGAAGCCCTCAGTTTGTTTCCCAGAGCCCATAATCTCTCGTGATTCATTCCCCCTTCTGTTTACCCCCCCCCCCTTCATTCTTCCCTTCCTTCTCCTACTGATCTTCCTGCCGAAATGCCCTCAGCAACAATCCTGGAAAAAATAAAATAAAAATAAAATAAAATAAAATCTGTAAGAAAAATAAAGACTTTAATGTGAGACCTGAAACCATAAAAATCTTAGAAGAGAGCAGAGGCAGTAGTTTCTCTGACATCGGCTGTAGCAACTTTTTTCTAGATAGGTCCCCTGAGGCAAGGGAAACAAAAGCAAATAAACTATGGAAACTACATTAAAATAAAAAGATTACGCACAGCGAAGAAAGAAGTCAACAAAACTAAAAGACAACCTACTGAATGGGGGCAGATAGTTGCAAATGACATCTGAGAAAGGGTTAATATCCAAAATACATAAAGAACTTCTAAAACTCAATAATCTATTTAAAAATGGGGAGAAGAACAGCCCTTTCTCCAAAGAAGACAAACAGATGGCCAACAGACACATGAAAAGATGCTCAGCATCACTCACCATCAGGGAAATGGAAATCAAAACTACAGTGAGGTATCACCTCACATATGTCAGAATGGCTAAAATCAAAAACACAGACACAACAGGTATTGGCGAGGATGTGGAGAAAAAGGATCTTTTGTGCACTGTTGGTGGCAATGCACACTTGTGCAGCCAGTATACAAAACAATATGGAGCTTCCTCAAAAAATTAAAAATAAAACTACCCTATGATCCAGGAATTGCACTACTGGGTATTTACCCAAAGAATACAAAAACACTAATTCAAAGGGATACATAGGCAGCTGTGTTTATAGCAGCACTATTTATGATGGCCAAATCAGGGAAGCAGCCCAAGTGTCTGTTGATTGATGACTGGTTAAAGAAGATGTGGTATATATATATATACACACTCAATACACATACATACACACAATGGGATATTATTCAGTCGTAAAAAAGAATGAAATCTTGCCATTTGTAACAAAAGGATGGAGCTTGAGAGTATAATGTTAAGTGAAATAAGTCAGAAAAAGAAAAATGCCATATGATTTCACTTATATGTGGAATTTAAAAAAGAAAACAAGCAAAGGGGGGAAAAGAGAGAAAGAGAGAGAAACCAAGAAATAGACCCTTAACTACAGAGAACAAACTACTGGTTACCAGAGGGGAGGTAGGTGAAGGAATGTAAAATAGGAGGTGGGGATTAAGGACTATACTTGTTGTGATGAGCATCAGGTGATTAAAAACTTAAAAATTAGGGGCGCCTGGGTGGCACAGCAGTTAAGCGTCTGCCTTCGGCTCAGGGCGTGATCCCGGCGTTATGGGATCGAGCGCCACATCAGGCTCCTCCGCTATGAGCCTGCTTCTTCCTCTCCCAGTCCCCCTGTTTGTGTTCCCTCTCTCGCGGGCTGTCTCTATCTCTGTCGAATAAAATAAATAAAATCTTTAAAAAAAAAACTTAAAAATTAATAAAAAACTGTAAAAAAAAAAAAAAAGAATCACTATATTTGAGTTTACCCAGTATAAAATATGCACTATTCAAGTGAAATACTTTTAAATATGAACTTATTTTTTAAATTTTAATCAACTTTATTGAGGAATAAGTTACATACAATAAAACATGCATTTTAAGTATATAAATTTAGTTCAACAAAATGTATACACATGGGTAACTACCACCACAATTAAGATAAAGAATATTTCCATCACTCCAAAAAGGTCCCTCATTGCCTCTTTGAAGTCAGTTCTCCCTCTTACCCTGCCCTTTGCCTCAGGGCTTTTTGTCACTATAGATTAATTTTGCCCTTCTCAGAATTTCATATAATCATGCAGTATGTACTCTTGTGTCTGGCCTCTTTTGCTCAGCTTAATGTTTTTGTGATTCATTGATACTGTGTCTGTCAGTAAATAGTTCATTTTTTTTTTACCCCTTACATCTTTAAACTATAAAAAGTTTGAAATAATTTTAGACCTATGGAAGAGCTGCAGAAATAATAGTTGGTCTCTGTTCTCTTCTAATGGTGACTTCTTACTGACTGTAGTTGACCACAGTACAGTTATAAGAAATAAGAAATTAACATTAGTATAGTACTACTAACTGAACTACAGATGTTACTCAGTTTTTACAGATTTTCCCGCTAAGATTCTTTATTCCAATCTAGGATCCCACATTACATTTAGTTGTCATATTTCCTTAGTGTCTTCTGTGGCAGTCCTGTCTTTCATTGCTTTGACACTTTTGAAGAGTACTGGTTAGATATTTTTGTAGAATCTTCCACAATTTGGGTTTGTCTGATGTTTTTTCACATGATTGAAGTATTATGCATATTTGTGAAGAACACTACAGAGATGGTGTACCCTTCTCAGAGTATAATATCGGGTGCATAACGTTGGTAAGTCTTATTACTAGTGATGTTAACCAGTCAGCATTATACAATTATCATGTTTTTCTTTATACTTTTTTGGAGAGAGGAGTCAAGTAGTAGTCCATTGTGTGGGTACAGGTTTTCCCCCCACTATCTGAAAGTAGAGAGTTCCTATGAAATTGTTGGTAAGCTGAAATGTCATAAAGCAAAGAAATAGTTACCATTAATTTATATGGAAAAAATTTTGAGGATTTCTAGCCCTCCCCCCCAACATAACCTATCTTAGGCTTTTCTGATACCTTAAAACACATCTTGCTAATGGATACACAAAGTAAGTTGAGGTAAAGCACAGACGTAATTCAAAGCTATGGTGGCTTGATGCTGAGATGTTGAGTGTAAGTCCCAGGGAAGGAGTGTGGCAGAGCCACTCTTGCTGCTTGTGGTGCGTACCGCCTTTGTAAGCGCTGCTTGCAAAACAAGTGCTGAACGCCATTTTTGCTTTTCACCTTTTTTCATAAAAGCGAAAACCCTCTTCAGATTTATTTCAGTTAGCAAAAACAAGTACAAATGTAGGTCTTTCATCAAAGTTAAGTGGCATAACTTTTTGAACTTTCAAAAAGCAGGGGATGCGTCTATATCACAATTTGTTTATCCATTTATCTGTTGATGGACGTTTGAGTTGTTTCCCTTTGGGGCTATTATGAATAACACTGCTATGAACATTGGTTCTACACATACTACAAGTCATTTTGTGGATGTATATTTTTATTTCTCTTGGGTAAATACCTAGGAATATAATTGCCAGATTATATGTTTACCTTATAGGAAATAGACAAATGGTTTTTAAAAGTAGTGATACCATTTTAAAGTCCCACCCAGCAAACATAAAATTCTATTTGATCCAATCCTCACCTATGCTTGATATTATCAATCCTTTGAATTTTAGCCATTTTAATAAATGTGTTGTGTTATTGTGATTTTATTTGTATTTCCCTCTTAACTAGCAATGTTGAATATCTTCATGTGGTTATTGGCTATTTATATTTCTTTTGTGAAGTGCCTATTCAAATGTCCGTGTTTATTGGGATGTCTTTTTATTGTTGAGTTATAGAAGTTTTTTATGTATTCTGAGTAGTGGTCCTTTGTCAGATACATGTCCTGTGAATATATTGATCAATATGTGTTGGTCTGAATGTTGACATTCTATTTCATTGATCGAAGTGAATATCACATTGTCGTCTTGATTGATTATGTAGTTTTTTTTGTTAGTCTTTAAGCTACGTAGTGTAAGTCCTTTATTCTGTTTTGTAATTGTTTTAATATTCTGTGTCCTTTACATTTCTATATAAATTTTAAAATCAACTTATCAAATTTTCAAAAATGCCTGCTGGGATTTTGATTAGGATTGCTTTGATTTCTAGGTCAGTTTGTAGAGAATTGACGTCTTAACTACATTGAGTCTTCCAGTCTGGGAACATGATACGTTGGGCCATTTACCTAATCTTCTTTAGAATTTCTTAGCAGTGTTTTGTCATTTTTGGTGTAAAGGTCTTACATATATTTTGTTACATTTATCTGTTACATATTTCCTATTTTTTTTATGTACTTGTAAATGCTATTTGATATTTTATTTTCTATTTTATTGCTAACATTTAGAAATAACAGCTGATTTTTGTATATTCTTGAATCCTGTGACTTTCTAAATTCAAGTATTCATTCTAGTAGCTCTTTTATAGACTTATTAGAATTTTGTATGTACATAATCAGATCATCTGCAAGTCCCTTTTTTCTTTCAATCTCTATATCCTTTTTTTTTCAATCTGTATATCTTTATATTTTGTTAGAAAAAGCTTTTTTTTTTTTTTTTTTTTTTTTTTTTGCCTTATTGCAGTAAAACCTTAGTACTTTGTTGAATAGAGGTGTTGAGAATGGACCTCTGCTGTGTTCTTGATCTTAGGGAGAGAATGTTCAGTTTTCACTATTGAGTATGATGTTGTAGGGTTTTTATAAATGCTTTTTATCAGATTGGAAGGTTCCCTTTTATTTTTAGTTTTCTGGGAGTTTTCTTTTTAACATGAGTGCTAAATTTCATTGAATGTTTTCCTGCCTCTATTGAGATGATCCATATGGTTTTTCTTTTTTAGCTTATTAAAAGGATGAGTTACATTGATTGATTTCTGAATGTTAAACCAACTTTGCAGTCCTGAAGTAAATCTCACTTGGTTATATAGTATTCGTTTTATATATTGGCAAATTTGATTTGCCGGTATTTTGTTGAGGGTTTTTGCATTATGTTCATCAGGTTTGTCGTTGTCGTACGTCTGTTGAATTTTGATTTTAGGGTAATGCTGACCTCATATAATGAGTTGGAAACTGTTCCCCTTTCCTATTTTCTGAAAGTTTGGGTAGAATTGGTATTATTTTTTCCTAAGTATTTGATAGAATTAACTAGTGAGGCTATGTGGGTCAGGAATTATTTTTGTAGAAAGGTTTTAAGCTATGCATTCAACTGTTAAATATAGGGCTAGTCAGAGTTTGTTTCTTCTTGTTTTGATAATTTGTGTCCATTTCACTGAGTTTTAAATTTATTGGCATAATTTTCATAATACTTTTATTATTCTTTTGATGTCTGTAAGATCTGTAGTACGTTCTCTTTTTCATTCCTGAAATTGGTAATTGGTGTCTTTTTTTCCCTTCATCAGTCTAGCAAGAGGTTTATCAGTTTTCTTGATTTTTTTCCCCCTGCTAAGAGGCAGCTTTTGGTTTCAGTGAATGTATGAGAATAAGGGGGATTTAAATTTAAAGGTGATTTTAAAGTAATTATATATAAGCATGAAGTTACAACCTGCTTTTATGATAATTGCTGACTATAATTTCTTCTAAAATTAATATAATAAAGAGCTATTCAAATACTCCGGGCACCATTATCTTTATTTGCTTTATATTTTTTAATACAGGCAGTGGCAGTAACTACTTTTATTTCTAATTATAATTTTTAAGTTTGTTTTCCTTCTGTGTTCTAACTCTTAGCATCAGTAACATTATGTTGTTGATCTACTTTCTTGCTTCAGGTGTTTATGGAAAATGCCAAATTTCTGTGCAGAATGAAATGTGGCACCATGTACTTTCTTTCATTTTTTTCCTCCCTGTATATATTGACTTCAGAATTTAGAGGATACAGTGAAGACTTGGTTTCTTAATTTCTTTCAGAATTAGCTTGTTATATGTTAGGTGTTAATAAGTAGCAGCTATTTAAATAGCTGTCTTCTTTGTATATTACTATTTTCAATGTAGAGAAGATACTTAATAAGCATTTGATTTTTTTATTGAGGGAAGGAATAACCCAATACATGTTAATTTTATCTGAAATGAAATTATTAGTTGTGCTGTAAAACTGCGTATCTACCATAATCTGTGAATTGGCTATTCTGGCAAACAGTATTTTGAATGATATGGAGTTAACCACTTACAGCATAGATGGATTACTAGTTTTCATAGAATGTAGTGAAATTGATAGTGAAGCTAGGATTGATGCTTCTGAAGTATCTGGATAGGACATCACATCTCAAGTGGTAGTCATGTTTTGGAGTGGTTGAGAGAATGTGGTTATTGGCTTAGGGCCTACCTTATCACACTGTAAATTTTGCCAAAATTTGTTCTGAGAAAACAGCTGCCTAGGTGAAGTTGGTTTGGTGTTTTTTTTTTAATCCCTTGTTTTCAAATGTGGGAAATGTATATGACTTTTTCATGGAGAGTGTGGAGGATGGGATTTAATTCTGTCTTTGGTTTTCTAGAAAATGGCTGTAGCAGAACTACTTTGGTGAGACGGGTGTCATGGCTTTGTTTGGTTTTGATTATTAACCCTTTTTTATAGTTCGTTTTGATAAGAACATTCGTTTCAAATCTTCGTGTCAGATGTTGGGTTTGATAGACTTAGTGGTAAATAATTAAGATTTTGATTTGTCACTAATAAGGAAGAGGATAATTAAGGCAAAAATACATACATGGACTCTAAGAATATTAAGCTGTATTTATAGCAGTTCTAAACTTGTAATTTCCCAAAACTAAACGACATAGATCTTTGGTAGAATGAAGTTAAGTTGAGGGATTGTTGGGGTTTTTTGTTTGTTTGCTTGTTAAAAGAGAAATTACTGGCATGACTTGTATTACTTTTATAAAGAATTTTATGATTTTGTGTACAGTTTGGTACATTCATTCCTCTGAATGAAGTGTGTCACAGTGTTCAGTAACATCCATTCTGATGGGAACCTCATTATCTTCATCTCATCTGAATGCCAGCCTCATTTTTTCAGAGAAGATCCTCTTTATCATCAGCTATTCCTATAATTAAAGTAAGCTATGTATTTTTTATGTTTTTATTAGTTTATTTGCAGGATTTCTATGTAAGATTGACGGTTTTATATAAAATTTTTAAAATTCCAAAATAAAGAACTTTCCTGTTGGCATAAACTAATTTTTCCTGATTGTCTTGGACCTAAATAAATTTTAATCCTCAAATCTGCCTGTAAGATGTGTATCAGTTTTGGTATTTAGCCCCTTTCTCTGTAATACTGTAGATTAACATTTTATTTCTCTAATGGGAGTATGTACATTAATTATGCTTTAACTAGTTTGTCTGCCAAGTATAGATGAGTTATATACATGAAAGTCAATGTTTAGATTCTAGGTAATACTGAGCCACTGATGAGCAGTGGACTGTTTTATATAAAAAATGCACATGGAAAAACATGCACATGATATGTTATCAGAAAGTGGCCCTTTGCATTTTTGTCTTCCTCTGCAGATATGTGTTTCTCTTTTCCCTTCTCCTGAGGCTTCTTTTTCCTTAATTAGTCCTGTTGGGTGCTCTGGTTTTCTATTTTATTAAGTTGCCCTAATGTAGGTGCTTTCTAAACAACAAATTTGAGTTTGTGGGTCTTTATTTGAGAGCACTATTTAGCCTTTTTTTGCTTACATGGGACAGACAGATGGATCAGAATAAGTGCATTTCCCAGGACAACTCAAGCCAAAAAAATCTTGAAAGTCCACCTAAGATTAGGTCTTTGGACTTGTGAAAGAGCAAGAAGGTTGTTTTTAACCCAGCTACTTCCTCTCCGCGGAGTGAAGGGAATAATCTGTACTGTTTATTAATTTTTTCTCTTTGGTTTTGTTTGTATAGAGGACTGCTAAAAATGTTATGTTGCTGAATTTATTGTTACAGTGGACAGTAGAGTGAAAATGGAAAACAAAGGGAGGATTAATATTTTTTAGGTTGTTTAGTGCTCGTTCATTTTTTAAGTGTCAAATAGGCGTAAAAAGACCCGTGGTTTCCATTACTCTTCATATTCTGTTACTTAGTTTTATTATATCCAGAAATTTATTGCTGAGGTTTCAAATGAGAAATTCTTTTCTGATCCAGTGAGTGGCATAAAGTACTTAAATCACCTCATGATTGTAGTTCACGATCTGTCTACTAATCTGTAAAATGTGGTTTCTTTAACAAGCGAATGTTAGCCAATATCTATTAAGTCAGAGTAATCTGAATGTAAAATGTGATTTAAGAGGAAAAAAGCCAGAACAACCTATTTCTGTTTTGAAGGTTAAGTCCCATACACTCTGAGTTTAGGCCCAGTCTTATTTTTATCTGTACCTTAAAGGCTGTGAGGTTGTAGAAAAAGCAGAACCCTTTGAGAGTGATTGACCTTGGTTTGGATCCCAGCTCTACCTTGTACTAGCACTTAGCTACCAGCATGTTACTTAACCTCTCTGAGTCTCAGTTTCTTCATTTAATAACAAAGGGCGGGGGGGGGGGTGGAGATGTGTATGTCAGAAGGGTGGGATGGGCAATAAACTATTGGTATAAGGCTTAAATGAAATAATGTATATAGAATGATGAATGCCATGAAAGTAGTTCTCTTCCTCTAACTGGTGATACCAAGTATTGATGTACTGGACTAGAGTTGTAAGGGAAAATCTAAGGAACAAGGAAAAAAAAAATAACAATTTTAAACTCATTTAGGTTCTTATATATTTTAGAAAAACTGGAATGCTGGACAGATGGCAGTGGAATTTTTCATCACTCTTTTGTTTTTGAATTTTCTTTTTAAGTGTTGCAGATGATCATGAACTTAATAGAAAGGTGACCTTCTTTTCTGAATAGATTTCTAATGTCAAGGTATTTGGCATCAGATTATGTTTCCATAGAAATTACTGTTTTTAGTGAAGGGTTATTTCTTAGCAGGATCATGGTAAAGAATGGGTTTCTGAGAAAGTGTCCTTATTTAAATTTAAAATTTTTTCTTTATGATAAAGATATCACTGATAGGCTTCTAATAAGTGCAAGGAGAACTATTTTTTGAGGGGCGCCTGGGTGGCACAGCGGTTAATCGTCTGCCTTCGGCTCAGGGCGTGATCCCGGCGTTACGGGATCGAGTCCCACATCAGGCTCTTCCGCTATGAGCCTGCTTCTTCCTCTCCCACTCCCCCTGCTTGTGTTCCCTCTCTCGCTGGCTGTCTCTCTCTGTCGAATAAATAAATAAAATCTTTAAAAAAAAAAAAAAAAAGAACTATTTTTTGAAACAACAAAGAAGTAGTTGATCTTTGAAGTTGCATGAAAGACCTAAACATGAAGTAAGTTCCATGGAATTAGCATCAAAATTATATATGTATAATTGTTAAATTTTCAGAAGTCTTTACCCCAAGGGAGAGTGGGGTGAAGAGAGGGTTTGTTAATATTTACTTAATGCCCTTCACAGATACAGAGTGACTCTTGGTTTAGGATTATGAAAATGTATTATTTCTAAATTGGTTCATTTGTTGTTTTTGTTTTATTTTGTTTTGTAAGTAAGCTCCACACCAATGTGGGGCTCGAACTCACAATCCTGAGATCATATGCTCTATGGACTGAGCCAGCCAGGTGCCCCTATAAATTGGTTCGTATAAATCACCTTGACTTTTCTTTTTCCAATCAAGAAGTCTGCCTTTTTCTTTCTTTTTATTGCCCCTCTTAAGCTTAAAGATCCAGAAAGAGACACATTCGAATTTTTTTCTGGCTCTAACACCTTTAAGGTTCTGAGCCATTTTGGTAAGTGCAACAGTAAGTTCCTTTTTTCCGTTACCATTTAATACTAGTGGGTGTCATGGTCAGTGTCCAGTCCTTCCCATTTTTCTGAGAAATTGTCGGGAGGAAAAGAACATTTATTAAGCATGTACTATATGTACTAGAAAATATATTTTATGTACAGTGTACCTTTTAATCCTCACAACAGCTCACTGAGGTGGAAATTACTACCTCCATTTTACAAATAGTTCACCAAGTCAAGAGGTAAAAAAACATAGCTGGAACGTAAACCCAGATCAGTTCCATTTCTTATGCTGTTCCTAGCTGTTACAGGATCAGAAATTATTTATTAACCTCTCAATGAGAAATCAGGGAAAAAGCTCATAAACAAGCAGAATCATCCTTTGTTGTTGTTTTTTCCAAAAATTGAAATCCTCTCTATGGCAAATGCATCTTTGTCTTGCATTTGAATATAATCCTTATCCTTAGAATATAGAAAGTTTGACCAGTTTTTCTTTTGTTTAATTTTTAGGTGTAATAGTAAGGGAATGAAGCTTCAAGAGTACTGTGTAAATACTCTATTGCAGATGTTGTTAGAATTCTAAAATTGTACTTTTTTACTTTTTTTTTAATCTTGGGAGAAATTGAAAATATATATTAGACTCCCCTTTTGAATTTTTCTGCCCTCCTCTCCTTTCCAGGCCATATCACTAGCCACCAGGGATGAAATCCAATTATCTCAAACCTAAGCATTTTGTATTAATAAGCCTAAAGTGGAGAGAGAAGATAGAATAAAGCTATTAAAATAGTACCAGGGAAGAAATTAAGAGAAACTAGTTCTTCCTAAATCAGAGGATTATGCTGCTACTATCAGGAGTATCTTGGGACCTTTGGTTTGTCATCTTATCCTGTCATGCCTAGTAGATGCACTGGATGATGTTGTTTTATTGTTTTTGGAATGGAGTCAACTCGACATTTAAATGAACGCTTTTTTGCATGGTGTATTGACTTGCACTAAAGTCCCGGGCACTCAGATCATGTTGCTGTCAGCTATTGTATATGCTCACAAAACTTATTGACATTAACAGCATTTAAAGGAGAAAACACAATCTAAAGGAAGAAGTATTATGTATTCTTGTTATGCTGTCACCAAAGACCTCTCAAACCAGGTAGAGCACCTTTTCACCTCCCTTTTTTAAAATTGTGGTAAATATACATAAAATTTACTATTTTATCTATTTAAATATGTAATTAGTGGCATTAAATACATCTACAATGTTGTACAACCCTCACCACTGTCCATTTCCACAACTTTTTCATCATCCCAAATAGAAACTACCCATTCAGCAGTAACTGCCCAATCACCCCTTTACCTCAGCCTCTATGACTTCTAATTACTTTTTTCTGCGAATTTACCTATTCTAGATATTTCATATGAGTGAAATCATAATATTTGTCCTTTTGGGTCTGGCTTCTATCTCTTAGTAGAATGTTTTCAAGTTTTGTCTATGTTGTAGCATATATCAGAATTTCATTCCTTATTATGGCTGAATAATATTCCATTATATGTAATATCACATTTTGTATATTCATCATCCACCAGTGGATATTTGGGTTGCTTCCACCTTTTGGCTATTTTGAATAATGCTACTGGGAACATTGGTATACCAGTATCTTTTTGAGTCTTTGCTTTTTTCTTCTGGGTATATAACCTGGAGTGGAACTGATGAATCATATAGTAATTATATGTTTAACTTTTTGAGAAAGTCCCAAACTGTTTTCCATAGTGGCTGCACCATTTTACATTTCCACTAGCAGTGAGTACATGAAGGTTCCAATTTGTCTACATCCTTGACAACACTTGTTATTTTCAGGTTTTTGTTGTTCTGATAATAGTCATTTTAATGGGTGTGAGGTTGTATCTCATTGTGGTTTTGATTTCCATTTCCCTAATGGCTGGTGATGTTGAGTACCTTTCATATGCTTAGTAGCCATTTGTATGGTATATCTCATTTGGAGAAATATCTATCTTAGTCCTTTGTCCGTTTCTTAATTGGATTGTTCAGTTTGTTGAGTTATAGGAACTCTTTAAATATTTTGGATATTAATCTTTTATCAAGTATATAATTTGCAGGTATTGTTTATCATTCTGTGGGTTGCCTCTTCGTTCTTGATAGTGTCTTTTGATGCAGAAAAGTGTTTACTTTTTATGAAGTCCAGTCCATCTATTTTTTCTTTTGTTGCCTGTGATTTTGCTGTTGCAAGAAATCAACATAACAGAGATTTTCCTCTATGTTTTCTTCTAAGAGTTTTATAATTTTAGACCTTATGTTTAGGTCTTTGATCCATTTTGAGTTAATTTTTGTATGTGGGGTAAGGTAGGGATTCAACTTCATTCTCTTGCATGTGGATATCTCTCAACACCATTGACAAGACTGTCCTTCTCTCCCTGAATGGTCTTGGCATCCTTGTAAAAAATCATTTGACTGTATATGCACCAGGTGGCGCTTTTTAAAAATAAAATATATGACAATGTAAGCATTTGTGTTGTGCTTCAGCATTTCTTCTGAAAGAAAGATCAGGCTCCTTGTAATAGTAATGAATTAAATTAATATGGACCACTAGCTGAGTGGAACTTAACTGTGGCTGGTGTGTAAACTGGATATATCTGTTGAAGTTCTTAGTGTGACAACAATGTCTATTAAAGTTTCCTGAAAAGTGTTTGGTATAAACTAAGGAAGGTAACCTATGTCAGAAAAGCCAAAGAAATTCTCATTGTCCCAAATCATGAATACTCAGGGCATCCTTCTTACAACTTGAAAAACGTAGAACTTGTACATTACTTTACTCCACATTCTCCCAAGCAGATTGTCTCTATACAAGAGATTTTTGTGTTAGGGAAGGAGCACCTTTAAGTCATTGAAAGTTATTAACCTATTTATATCTTCTGACTTATTCGTGAGGGATTTATTACTTTGTGAATGAATCAAATGTATATAGTAGAAGATTAAAAGAATATAAAAATAGTTGTCATTTGATAAGTAAAATGTGTTCATTATCCCTCTTAGTGATCTATTTTTTTTCTAAAAGGACTTTTAAACTGGGTTTTCGTTTGTTTTTCTGAAACAATAGGAAAAAGGAATAAACTGAGTGTTTGAACAGAGAAACTAGGGTGTTTGATAAAAAGAAGAAAAACCTCCCAAAGCAAATGATCCCTTTCCAAAAAGAAAAAACTGGGATTGTGGTTGATAAAATTATTAATAAAAATAAATTAGAAAACACCCACAAACAAAATAAAAGTCTCATCAGTATGTATTGTGCAAGGCATATGCCTCAGGGAGTGGTTAGTTTGAATGGGAGAAGGCTCGTTTGGATGAGTAAGTTCCATTATGTTTGTCCTCAACTCAGAAAAAAGAGTTGTGAAGATGCAAACTGATAATTTAGTACTAGAGAACAATCAGTGATTAGTATCAAGTATGCATTCAAAATAAGCTGAATTCTATAGAGCCTATGGTTGAATGGGTTTGCATAACTGGAGGGTTCTTTATTTATAGTATTGACTGTAAAGCAAATAAAATATACTTTATGTAAATCTCCAAAAGGGATTTGAGGTGACTTGCAAAATTAAACACATATAACATGGGTCAGAAGACTACTTTTTTTTTTTTTTTTTTTAAAGATTGTATTTATTTATTCAACAGAGATAGAGACAGCCAGCGAGAGAGGGAACACAAGCAGGGGGAGTGGGAGAGGAAGAAGCAGGCTCATAGCGGAGGAGCCTGATGTGGGGCTCGATCCCATAACGCCGGGATCACGCCCTGAGCCGAAGGCAGACGCTTAACCGCTGTGCCACCCAGGCGCCCCAGAAGACTACTTTTTATAAAAGAAAGCCTGTAATAAAATATGCTTCCAAATAGATATCCTTTGTATAGTCACCTTATTAGGGAAAACTTACTCCAGTATCACTGTCATCTATCTTTCTTTTCTTTCTCTTCTTTCTCTTTCTTCTCTTTCTTTTCTAGATTTTATTTTTAAGTAATCTTTACACCCAGCGTGGGGCTTGAACTCACAACCCTGAGATACAGAGTTCTCACACTCTACCGACTGAGCTAGCCAGGCACCCTTTTGCTGTCATTTCTTGAACATTTTAGGAATTCTTTTTGGAATTGTTTTCATAGCCAGTTTTAAAGACAAGAAAACCTGCTTCATCACTTCATTAAATAGTCACCTGTTTTTTAATCCACTTTGATTTGCCCTTTTATTCACTCGTTGCTCTGAAGAACTTTTCCCCCCTTTATTTTGGAATGACTTTTTTTTTTTTTTTTAAAGTAGGCTCCATGCACAGTGTGGGATTAAAACTCAAAACCCTAAGATCAAGAATTGCATGCTCTACTGACTGAGCCAGCCAGGTGCCCCACTTTTCCTCCCTTTAAATTAAATTCATCCTCTGTTGACAAAAAATGTGCTGCTAGGGAGGATATCTAGAACAATGTGCTATAGACTCTGAAAGTAATTTTGAAAGAATTTTGAACTTGTTCTGAGTAATGGTTGCATTATTGGAATAAATATATATTGACTTGGGGAGTGATTATTTTGAATGGGAGAAGGCTCATTTGGCTGAGTAAGTTCTATTATGTTTGTTTTTAAAAGACATTATTTGGGGAGGGGATGGGGAAAATAAAAGGCATTATTTTATGTCACATCTCATAATGTAGTTTATTTTCATTTCACAGTTTTTTTTTTTTTCCTGTTTTGGTGTAGGTGTCTTTTAGAGAGAGAGAACTTAGAACTTATTTTGGAATAAATCTGATCTTTAGGTAAAAATATTTGCCTTCTTTATTAGTATGTTTTCTTTAACTGAACTAAGCTATTTTTTTATAATTTATTTATTTATTTATTTTTTAAAAAGATTTTATTTATTTATTTGACAGAGAGAGACAGCCAGCGAGAGAGGGAACACAAGCAGGGGGAGTGGGAGAGGAAGAAGCAGGCTCCCAGCGGAGAAGCTTGATGTGGGGCTCGATCCTAGAACGCTGGGATCACACCCTGAGCGGAAGGCAGACGCTTAACGACTGAGCCACCCAGGCGCCCCTAAGCTATTTTTTTTAAAGCTATTGTTGATGGCATCTCCAGTTTAAAATTTTTCTCCCATGTTTACACTTCTGTTTTCTTTGGCCCAACATATGATACACCTAATGTGTTAACTTTGACTTCCTAAGAGTATAAATTTATGAGAATACTAATCAGTACTCTCATACCAAAAGAGCAGTGCTTTTGGTAGAACAGGTGCTTTTGGTAGAACAGGTTTTCTCATCAAGACTGTAAGATTGGGATATGTGGGTGGCTCAGTCGGTTAAGCACTTGCCTTCAGCTCAGATCATGATCCTGGGGTCCTGGGATCGAGCCTCACATCCGGCTCCCTGCTCAGTGGGGAGCCTGCTTCTCCCTCTCCCCACCCCCCTCCTTGTGCTCTCTCTCTCTCTCTCTCTCTCTCTCTCTCTCAAATAAATAAAAATTAAAAAAAAAAAAAAGGCTGTAAAATTGACAGCCTTAGTATAGCTAAAAGATTTCTGAACAATCCTTAGTTTGGAAGGCTCTTATTATAACTTATTGCTGACAAAAGACTGTTCTAGTATGGCACTGGTCTGTAAGTGAGAAGGATATTTAAGCAGTAATTAGAAGAGTTTGGGTGCAAACTAGTTAATAATTTTGTATGTGCATGTATATGATAACTTGTGTATAATTGTGGTATTTCAATATTCTATGAAAGATCAGTTTGAAAACTTTTGATCTGATAAAAGTTATTAAATTGGAAGAGAAAAGATTAGGGAAGATAAGTGAAACCAGAACCCAAAATACTGGGGCACCTGGGTGGCTCAGTCGGTTAAGTGTCTGCCTTCTGCTCAGATCATGGGGATCGAGCCCTGCATCAGGCTCCTTGCTCAGCGGGGAGCCTGCTTCTCCCTCTCCCTCTGCCTCCCGCTCCCTCCCCCCCCAGCGTGTGCTCTCTCTCTCAAATAAATAAATAAAATCTTAAAAAAAAAGTCCAAAATACTGATACTTGTTAAAGCTTGGGTGGTAGTTTTAAAGTACCTTCTCTAATATTCTCTGTATTTTTGTGTATGATTAAAAAATATTCTTAATAAAGTTAAGTTAAAAAACTAGATAGAGAAGGTTCCTGACTGGCTCAGTTGGTAGAGTCTGCAACTCTCTCTCTCTCTCTCTCAAATAATAAATAAATCTTTAATTTTTTTTTTAATTTAAAAAGAGTCTTAACATAATAGTTATTTTGATCCATCATCTCTTTTTTTGCATATACATTCTCTGAATGTTTGCTTTATCCTGGGGTTAATGGTCACTGAGAAAAGGACAAAATGATAATGAAGTCAAGCTGTGTAATGAAGATTTAAGGTTCGTGGTTAAAAGCCTGCTGGGTCAGGGAACTCTAATAGTGGAGGTTACCTAGGCGGATCATGAGGTGATTCTGATTCTTTCAATCTTTGGGAACATTGGTTTGGTTTGACAGTCATACGAAGGAATCAAACTCAGGTAATTATTGTTGTTCTGTCATAATTGTTAGGCACTGTGATCGGGGACCACATTAAGTGACTGCATAAAGATTCCTTTATTTCCTAAGGTTTTTTATCCACCCTCTCAATTTTTCTTTGAGATAAATAGAATAACAGGATTATCTAGGATACTCTGTGGTTATTGAAGAGTGAATTTACTTCCATCTGGATTTACAATTCAGTAAGTACCTAAATTCTATTTACTTCAAGACTCTGAGGAGGATAGTCAAAACATTTCGATTAGGTGGGAAAGCTTGTGTGGAAGTATATGACCTAAAGTCTACACTAGACTTTGCACACTGGTGGCCCATGGACCCAGTTCAGACCACAGACTATAGTTGGCTCAAATAGAGATTGTTGGTTTTTAAAATTGAGTCCGTAGTTAAAAAGTGAGAGCTAGAAGTAGAAAATTCAGGCTGGCTGTTATCACACAATTGGCGACATTTGGCTCTAGTTCCCATAGGATAGCTGAGTATGAGTAGCTGAGTAGCTAAGTAGCTATTTCCCCCTTTAGGCAAGATATGCACCAATGCTTATTAGCCCATTTTGCACAATAATTGAACACTGATAGAGATGTTTGGAACATATTACCTGAATCTGAGTCTCAGAAAGTCTGTCTGGTGAACTTTAAAGTACCTTGAGATATTGGCTATAAAAATGAACTATCTGTTTAAAGTTGAATAAATCATGTTTAGTTTTTAAGAAGACTTCCTGAGCTGGGTTAATTGGCCCTTTTTCTGTCCGTCTATACCTCCCTAGTCACATTATGGAATTGATCTTCTAAAATTTGTTATAACTATCTAATCGTATATCCCTGTAATACCGTTTGAGCTCCTTCAAGCCACTGACCATGGGTTGTTTTTTGTTCTTAGCATCTAGTACCTGGTACACAGAAGGGATCCAAATGTTTGTGATAGTACTGTAACTTCAGTACAGGCGTTTCTGTTTTGTTTTCGTAAAAGCATTTGAGTGTGATGATCTGTTCTTATTTTGGTGAAAAGAATTACATAATAGCTGTTTCAATTTTAAAATTATAAGCAGCTCCTTTGGTTAGGGAGGATTTTTAAAGTTATTGTCTCAATTTTTCAGTTTTTCTGTTTTAAATTGAAAGCCATACTTTCTGGATGGAAACTACACTTACTATGGTGAGCACTGCATAATGTATCTGTTGTGCACCTGACACTAATACAACATTGTATGTTTTTTCATTTTATTTTAAAATAGTAATTTTTAAAACAAATCTCTTTCTTACCATTTAATTTTGCTTTTGCAGTGAATTGAAATTGGCAGTTTTCCAAATTCCACTTGTTTATTTACATTCTTAACCATTTGGGAGTTGATTTTATTTTATATTACTAAAAGTGTTGCATGGCATCTAGCTTTTGTATTTTAAGTAAATTAAAATTAAGATCATTTTTAGAAATTTTCAGTTATCTTTTTAGGATCATTTGTGATCTCTTGGATTAGAAATAGAAGTTTTTACTATGTCTGTGTTATTGTGTTACGGTTTTCAAATAGTTTTAAAAAGTGGGAAAAATCCTCTGTTGTTTATATGAGAATTGGAAAGGTTTTATTTAAAATCTCTGTAATGAAAATGTGAATCAATTTGCCTTTTCTAGTTACAGTCTCAGAGAACCAACATTGCATAACCTAAATAGAGAATGTTGATGGTAATCACATTCACGGCGTAAAAGCAAGTAACTATTCTTGGGTGGTTGGGTTGGATATTTGTTTTTCCTAGTGATTGGTGGTGGTGGTTTTTCCTAGTTGTAATGTTTTAGGACTTTTAGACATTATATTTGGTCATTTTTGCTCTTTTATTTAGTACCATCTTTCTTTCACAAGAAAGCTGGAGGAGTCAAACCATATGTTTTAAAAACCCAAACGTCTCTAGGGAAAGTGACTCCCTATAAAGTTAAACATAAAGCGTATCTTAAAAGTGTCAATACCTTATATGTATCTTCAAGTCGGTGATTTTACTAGACTAGGTAGTTTCTCTAACTTTATGAAAGTAGAATAATAAGACCCTGCTTACTGAGGGCAAATACCACTGATAGAATCACAATAAAATTTTCCTTCTATTCCATATTTAGACATCTGATTAGATTTTTAGCAGCGTGATGTTGGTTCTTGTCTGTACCAAGATGACAAATTTAGGTGTTGGAAGGGTAGAAGAGTAGGTAGTTAGGTACAAGTAGACGTACTTTAAATGGGTGCTTAACAGCAAGATGAGACTACTCTGGTTTATTCTTGTATCCTTTTTTAGCCTGTTTCACTTACCGTAGTTCAATTTTAAATTTTGTTTACCAGCTGCATTCAGTTTTTGTCATATAAACCTGAAATGTGCTAGAGAAAATAAACTAAAACAAAATAAATTTCTTTTTCTGCTTATCTTTTAACTTAATATTTCAGGATCAGACTTGGCTTTATTCCAGGCTCAGGGATAAATAAAATTTAAATAACGCACAATACTTAGGCTTATCTTCAACACCCTTGTTTTGTTACGGCCATTTAGATGAACTTTAGTGATGGGCAGAGGCTTCTAATTAGGAGGGCAGTAACTCCTGTAAATACCAGTATCCAAATGGGGTCTCTCTGTTCCAGCCCATCGCAACAGTTTTAAAACCAGTTTTTGTTTTTGTTTTTGTTTTGTTTTGTTGCTTTGTTTTGTTTTTTAACAGGAGAGCCAGTGTAACTCCTTCAAGACTGGAGTGGCACTCTGCATCTGCGTCTGCCTCATGTGAGTTCTCATTTTGGCAGCAGCACTCTGCTAGGCTGGAACCTCTGTAGAGGTTTGCCCTTCCTTTTTCTAAAGTCTGTAAACTACTATACACATTGTGTCTTGGTGGCAAAGGTAACAAGTGCATGAGAATTTTAGACTTCCCGCAGAAAGATTTTGGCTCATTTCAAAGAGATGGTCTCCTCTAACATAGGTTCTATCTTGTATGAACAACATTTCTCAAAACAGAGCCCATAACTTTCATCCCCACAACACATAGTTGATGCTTTTTGGAGAACTGTTTTTTCCTTACAGATTATGGAGTAAAGAATATCTTTAAATGTTCTCAGTAGCTTCAGCTTTCAAAGCTTTGGTTGTTCCCTTTATAGTCTAGTTACATAACCTGAGAACACCGTGTGCTGCTCTGGTGGCTGAAGCACTCCTCTTTTCTGGACTCTGGCCCTTGAAATAACTTCTTCCTTTGTCTTTGAACATTGGGTAAATTAGGTTAGGCTTGAGGACTTTCTTGAGGAAGAAATAAGCAGTGAATGTGTGAGATTATGTTTACTCTGAATTATTGGCTGTTTTGGAAAGTCAGTTGTAAGAATTGAGCTTGAAGTTATGCATCATTTACTCGCCAGTTTTGTAAGAGAAATTGAAATTAGAGCCTTTGCAGCTGTGGAGAGGCATAGAGCTCTATGGTCTGAGGTGATGTATGTGGTTCCCCGCAAGTATTAAGGCTGACTTTGAAGGGCCTGGTAATTAAAAAAAGGAATTTTGCTTTTATTCATTTATTTTTCAAGGAATGGTGATACTTTGTAGGCTTTGGGACAGTCATTTTTGCTACCAGGTCAGAACAAAATGTGATTATTCAGTTCATTCCCAAGGGATACTTAGAACAAACTTGTGATCTGTTCCTGGTTGTACTGTATAGTGCTCTAGCGGATGATTTAATGACCTGGGAATTCGTGTTACTGAAATGATTATCCGGGAAGCTTATGAGAAAATGTCAATAGCTTGTAGGTCTTACTGATTAATATAGAGCTTAGTGAAATAGTGTTGTCAAAGTGGAACTTGAACTCTCTCTGCTAAATCCATTCCCACCTGTGACTAGAGCAGTTTATTTTGGACTAGGTGAAAGAAATTGGAGGGAGGGTAGTGTGTTTCAACACCTAGGCTTAAGTTTTGATGGCCTATGTAATCTAGAAATTCATTTTTAACAGTGGTAGTATATCCCTCCACAAAGAGCTTTGGATGAGACTCAGGGAGACCTAAATTCTGGTTTAAGTTTACATTTGTACTTGCTATGTAACTTCAGGTCAGCAAATGGGGAAAATTCATTGTATTTTTAGGAGGTACCCTAAACTCATTGGTAAAAGGAAATTTAAGGTATTTATTTCTATAGGTGCAACTACTAGAAAGTCACCTCAGTCGAACACTTGGAATAAAGATAAATGTGGCAAGTGTGTAGTGTTTTATTTTCTGCTGTTTTAGGGTTTGTGCTGGCAAATTGGGGATTTGAGTTCTCCTCCCCCCATATTTTTTTTCTTCACTAAAAAATCTGAAAAAATAGATTTGGGTTTCAATCCAGAGTGTCTCCTACAACACGGGCTTTAATCACCATTACTCCATCACTATAATTATCTGATCTCTAACTGGGGAAAATGGCTCATTTAGGGGTCAGCTTGGGTGGGGGTGATTAAGGTTTGTTTGGGTTTTTTTGACTCCCGTTCTTAAGGTGTATCCAGCAAATTATTCTTCTGAAAAAATTAGTAATTGAAAAGATTTTATATGGGCCAAATCCTGTAAGCATGTATGTCAGTGGATTATCCAAATTGCTTAACTAGACTGGAATTTTGTTTCATTAAATATTGTTTGAAATAAGTGGGGCTTTGTTAGGATTGAGAAAGTTTTTTTATGGAAATTTTGTTAAAAGAGATTTACTCTCAGCTGGAATGGAAGCACAGTATTGGGTGAGAGACATTATTTTATATTCTCAGAATAATTCAGATTGACATCAGTCAATACTACTTTCCTGGTTTTAGTATAATACACCAGCTCTTATTCTTTTAGTGTGTAATGAGTATACAAGCACTTTAATACACCAGCTCTTATTCTTTTAGTGTGTAATGAATATACAAGCACCTTAATACACCAGCTCTTATTCTTTTAGTGTGTAATGAGTATACAAGCACTTCCTTTGTCCCAGTGTACATCGTTTAGATTTAAGACACTCATGGATTCCAAAAGGGTTTTTGGGGGTTTTTTTGGTGCGAGAGGATGATGATGGAGATGGAATTAACAGAGAAAATACATGGCCAGTTTTGGGAATATTAGTGTTAGCATTAGCATTAAATTATTTTTACCCCTGAGATGACAAAAGAAATGACAGCTGCTTTTGTCATTAGTCTGAGATGAGACTCAAGGGCCTCCTTCTCCTAAAGGGCCTTAAAAATGTTAGGCTTTTAAGATATAACAGATGTTTATTAAAAGATTTTGAAAGCTCACCCTGCTTTTTTAACATCTCAACCTAATTTAAAAATAACGGATATATACATTAATATGTTACAAGTTGTAAAAGTACAGAAGGTAAAAGTGTACCTCCATCCCCATTTCTTAGCTACTCAGTTCCCTTCTGTGGAAGTGACCAGTATTACTGGTTTCTTTTATGTAGTTCCAGAAATATTCCAAAAGATTGCTTTTGGCTAGGAAAAGTTGAATAGTACTCATTAAGATAATAGCACTGATTTAGGTCGGCAGACTAATTGCAGTGAAAAATCAGTTTGAGCCATAGGCTATATATTAATTGTGGATTGAAGAACAGTAGTAATATAATAATAATAATAACTGCATTATTGGGAGATAAAAATGGATGGATTTTTTTTTTTGCCTCATTTGGCATTTAGCAAGATTGAAGGTCTTTTTATTTTTTATTTTTCTTTTTAATACAGCTTACCCACTCCTAGAGACTGATGGGAAGATGCTTACCTAAATATTGCATTTGGAGGAAGCCTATTTAAAGGAGCAACATTTTCTTTATGCTGAACTGCAGTGATGATTCGAAAAAGTTTTTTCATCGTAGAAGATTTTGGAGATATAGAATAGTAGAGAGAAAGCCCCATATTCAAAAATCCATTTTATTTCACCTGTAACAAACTCAGTAGGCTTCTTTGGCAGAGAAGGATATATATATATATTTTATACATACACTTGCATATACCCATCCTTCCATAATCACATCTCATAAAATGAGTCCTAATTCTTTTTTTAATGTGTATTTCCAATTTTTATTGAGAAATAATTGACATATATCACTGTATAAGTTTAAGGCATACAAAAAAAATAAGGCATACAGCATGTGATGGTTTGATTTACATATAGTGGGAAATGATTACCATAATAGCTTCAGCTAACATCCGTTTTTTGATAAAAAGAAAGGAAAAAAATTTTTTCTCCTTGTGATGAGAACTCTTAGGATTTACTCTCTTAACAACATTCCTGTATATCATACAGTGAGTGGTGTTAGCTAAAGTCCTCATGTGGTCCATTACATCCCTAGTACTTGCTTATCTTATAACTGAAAGTTTGTGCCTTTTGATCACCTTCCTCCAGTTCTCCTTCCCTCTACCCCCAGTGATAATTCTTTAATATCTAATTCCCAGTGCACATCCAGATTTTCCTAATTGTCCCAGACTTGTCTTTTTATGGTTCATATTGCAGCAATAACTTAAAATGCAATTTTGATGGCTTTATATTATTGTTAGTGCTGATAAGAAAACAAGTTAATCCTGATAAATAGAATTATATGCTGATTGGAGAAGGAGTATAAAGCAACTACCAAGCCAAATAGGGATTGTAAAAATAGACTGTTTTTTTTAAAGCTCATTTTAAAGAATTCCTACACCAATTGTACACATCAGTGAAGCCTTCAACATATATAGACCTCTCAACCTGGTTAATATCACAGCCGTGCATATTAGTTCCTTTTTCTGCCTTTTAGATTGTGGGTGTGAAAGAACAGATAAAGGGAAAAATGTTTAGTTTCCTAAGAAATGAAAGAATTTTTCTGAAATGTCTGATAATTCATCTTGTTGCTCTTGCTTCTACGAAATATGACCTGTTTCCACAGACTAACAGTTGAGTTCTGTGATTATTCGGGGCAGTACAAAACATGGAGTTTGAGGAAAGAGAAGAAAATGGCATATTTAGGAAGAGGGAGGAGCTGGGAAAGAGTAGAAATTCACTCATTTGCCCTTTATTTTCATTGACTATTATTATAATGAGAACCTCTTCTTTGTACAGTGTACAAGTCCCCAGAGTATGAGTCCCTTGGCTTTGAACTTACTGTGGAGAGATTAGTTTCTATTGGCTACCCTCAGGAACTGCTCAGCTTTGCTTATGATTCTACATTTCCTACCAGGTAATTTTTCAAGATTTTTTTTGGATTAAAACCCTTCCCTCTATTCCCCAAGTTAATAATTCCAAATGCATCTCTGACCGTGCCCACCCTCAAAGGAACCAAAAAAGATTTTTTGGTTGATGTTGGTTCTAAAATTACCATGGACTTTTCGTGTACACTGTATCTTTTGTGTTCTTGAATTGAGCTTAGTTTATTGTTACTGAAGATCTATTTATGGGAAAGAAGAAAGATGAATAAAACCGATGGGCAGTAATCACTCCGACCTTTTGCTCTTGGAGAGCAGTTACGTGCTTTACTAGTACATTCACTTGGTCATCAGGAGCCTTCTTGGCAGTTTGCGTTTTTGGATTTGATAGGGAAGATTTAAGATTAAGAAAGATGGTGTTTGAGATGCCATCATATATGTCCCATATGTAGCATTTATTAGAGGGAAATATAAACCAGCTCATTTGTCCAAGGAAATTAAAAGATTCTTTTAGAATGGAACCACTGTATTAGGAGGAATTATAGTTCATACCTTGTTTAAGCTCTTATTCCTTACAGAAAACAGTTGTGATTATTTGGACAGAGTAAATAGTTTTTAGTTGCTCTGTGTTTAGTTTTTAAGATTTTATTCACTCACTTCAGCCTCCAGGATTATATTGTTGGGAACATGCTTGAGTTGTCATAAAACTTGAATAAGATGGCATTGGTTTATAAAGATTAATAATACTACATTGCCTCTATTATTTTTATATTACTGATGATGTCTTCGTTTTCACATAGGGGACTTGTTTTTGATACACTATATGGAAATCTTTTGAAAGTTGATGCCTATGGAAACCTTTTGGTCTGTGCACATGGATTTAACTTCATAAGAGGGTGAGTTCATAGAACCTTTAGCCTCTTTCTAGTGTTTTTTATAGTGAAACAATATGAAGATCACCTTGTCTCCCCAGATGTAATATACTTTCCTGTTCCTTCATCATTAAAGAGCAATTCTGTGCATAAGGATACTTAACAGTTATTTATCAGGCAGTTAGGACCCAAACTGACTTATAAATATAGTCAGCAGTTGCATTTTGTGTAAATTAAGTGGTTTCTAATGATATAGCATCCAACAAAGCTAATCTTGAAACTTGCCCAAAAAGAACTGTAGTAGCTTTGACTTATTTGAAATTCTAAGATTTTTATTTTCTCCTTTTTAATACAGTTCTCAGGTAGCTGCTCAGAAGAGGTATGTATATAAAAGTGCTTTGAAAAATTTAAAACTACAACAGTGTAAATGACTAAGATTTTTAAAAGCTAATATATTGTTTTTAATCTAATGAATAGCTTCAGATATTTGGTCATGTGATTAAATTTTTAAAAACATGGGTTAAAAATGAATAAGGGTGATAATATTTAAAACAAAGAAGAGTAAGCTTTAGTAATCAGAATATTACCACTATTCTCACTAATTTGGACTTTCCACCCAAGTAAACAGCAGACAAAATTTAGTGTCTACTGTTTTGGCGAAACATCCCAATTTTTTCTTTAAAAATCGCAATATCACAATTTGACACTTTCTGTCATTGTGGCTGTACAATTGTACATTTTCTCCACTATTATACTACCTAATTTACTACTGACATTGTATTAGGGACAAAGCAACTCTTAAAACCAAAATAGATTATGTGTCAGTCTCTCATAACTCTTCTGTATGTTATTCTCAAAGGCGAAGTAGTAAAAACCACATGGTCTGCATTGAAATTTTTAAAGAGACAATGTCTTTTTGGTAAATACTTTTGTGATAAGCACAAACTAACTGTACCAGAGTGTCCTTTAAATCTGAGGTCATAGCAGTGCCCTATTTGGAAGTGAAGCATCTGATATAAGACTTTCCAGCTTGAAGATTTCCAAGTATACTTAGTGAGAAGAGTGTGAAGTAAACACCCCACCTTGACACGTCTGGGCAGGCCAGTGATTATATCCACCTTTCACTGTTCGTCTCATGAGGGGTTTGTTCAGGATTCATGAGTATCAGGAGACAGGATTTAGAATGTAAAGCAATTGCAAATAATGCTAGCAACCTAAGCTATTTTGTATGTGGATATTGTACCATAATTCAAAATCCCAATGAAAATAAACCAAGGTTCTATTTATTAATGTCTGAAAAGGGGTTTTTGTGTTATGGGGGAGGGGTAGTTCGAGAAGAAAGGGAAGGGAAGTTGTTCTATAAATTAGTACTGCAATTAGATTTACTAACTCAAGATCCACAGACCTTCTTTCTTTCCTCAAATAAACCAATAAAGTTTCCAAATAGCTCCTTTGGAAGTACATTTAGTAGTGTTTCAAAAATAAGTCATTTATGGGTAATGCAGAATCATTCAAACAACACACGCTGTACAGTCTTCAGAGTCAAAGGAAAAGCCTGTGGAAAAGGAGAGGTTGAGGATGGAGGGAGAGGGAAGGTGAACTGTTGAAGCATACTGATGAACAAGGCTGGAAGGGAGGTTAGAGCTGCATCAGGCATAACCTTACATGCCTTGCCAGCGAGTTGGGGCCTCTTTTTTGGACAATGGCCAAAGGCCTTTAAGGTTTTAGAGTAGGATAATATTGAGATCAAATCTTTATTCTGTGAGTCACAGAAAGTTAACAGTATTCTGTACTGTCACTGTTTTCCTCCCAACTTCCAAGTCTAGCATTCCTTCCTTCTTAATTTTTATTTTAAATATATGGTAGCCTGATTTGACACTTAAACAAAATATAATTGCTAATTATATTTATAAGTCAGTTTGGGTTCTAATTGCCTAATAAATAACTGTTAACTGCCCTTATGTAAAGGAATTACTCTTTAACAATGGAGGGAATAGGAAAGTATATCTAAGGAGAAAGTGTCACCTTTAAACCTGACGGAGGAAAGCATATCGTTACTATTCCTGTCCACCTTAATTTTCATTACAGAATATCTTAGAAGGCTAGAAAATGCATATTCTACAAAGTGATTCCTTATTGGGAACTTCTATTTCAGAAGGGTAACTAAGACAGGGAGCTATTGTGATTTTATATTCCTAACTAGAGTTTATGCCATTGGTAGTTAACAGACCCAAGTAGAAATTTACCCAGATTACTCTGATATGAACTTTAAATTTGATGTCCTTTATTTAGATTAGTTATCTCTATATATTCATTGTGAGAACTGTACATTTTTAAAATAAATATTCTATTTTTACACACACTGTACAACCAGTGTGGGGCTTGAACCCACAACCCCCGATCGAGTCCCACGTGCCACTGGCTGAACCAGCCAGGCGCCCTGGGAATTGTGCCTTTTTATATTTTAGTTTTTCTCCTTTTGGGTTTCTCTGTACTATTTTTGTTCTGCCCCATTCCTCTTCTTGGAGTGTTTCATTTCACTCTCCATGGTCCTTGGGTGTATCTAACAACTTTTATCTGTTTTGCTGGTTTTCCTTTTAACCCTGAATGTTCTTCATGGGTTTATTCAGTCGTTTTTCCTCTGCACTGCAAGGGGCCTCACTACTGTGACAGTCTTCATGACTTCATCTGTTACCTGAGTGTAGATGACCCCAGTTCTCTCTGAAGTCTGAATCTCTGTGTTAAGTCTTGACCTTTATTACTAATTGCCTATAAAAATCTGTTTACTTTGAGCTTAATGTATCCAAAATAGAATTCCTCTTACATCTACTTCTTACCCCGTTTTCATATTTCTGTCAAGGGTATCACCACCCTCAGAGACACCTTCGTGTGAGCAGCAGCGTCTTTTGACTCTCATGTCCCTCATCTGCCACAGCCAGCCGGTTGCCTGGTCTTGTTCATTTTACCTTGGCGGTCTCTCATGATTAATGCTTCCCTTTAATATCCTATGCCACCACTCTAAGACCCTACCTGCTCTCCTCTGGATGACTGCAGTAACCACTTACCTGATAACTTTTGCTGCATAATAAATTACTTCAAAACTTAGTGGGTTGAAACAGTGACCATTTTATTTAGCTCAAAATTCTGAGAGTCATCTGGGCAGTTCTGGGGTTGCTCTGCTGGTCTGGCACGGCCTCACTCACATGTCTGGCATTTGGCAGCCTGTGGCTGGGGTGCCTCATTTCTGTGTGTAGCCTTTTATCTCCCAGCAGGTTATGTCACTCCTTCACTCCTAGTCTCAGAGGTGCAAGTGCAGCAAGAGTCGGCAAGGCCCAGTGTGCAAGTGTTTTCCAAGCCTCTGCTTGGATCCCTAGCCGCTGCTGTTCGAGCCTGTGTTTGAGGATGGAGAACTAGACCAAGCCTCTCAATCAGAGGAACTGCAGAGTCACGCATTACAATGCATAGGAAGAATTTGTAGCCATTTTGCAACATAATCACATTACTTTCTCCTTTTTATCCTAAAATTGTTACTAGTTGAATATTTTTATAATTTAGCTCTGATGGTTTTATCCCTTTGCTTAAAAACTGTCAGTGGTAAAAACCAACCAAACAGAAACAAAAAACAAACCCCAAAGTCTACCAGTCGCACTCTGTTGCCCCTGAATGAAGAATAACAATAGCATGATCTGCCTCAGTTCATCTTTCTAGCTTTATTTTTCTCGCTCCCCTCGCTCTTCTCCAGTTGGACTCGTTTTTGAATTGGTCTATTGAGCCTTTAAGGACCAACCTCTATGCCACCTTTTTCATGAATCCTTCCTAGATTTCCCTCTCCTCACATTCACTCTTTTCCTACCCCTTTAGTTGAAGTGGTCCCCTCTTCCTCCATTTTTCATATAGCTGTCTGCACCTTTCCTGTGCCAGTTGTGATATATATATATATTTTTTAACCTGGTGATAACGGTGTATGTGACTCACCTCCCTTACCAGACTAAGAACTTTTTAAGGGCTAGAACCCGAGCTTGTTTATCTTCGTAGCTACTCATGTGTAATATTTAGAACCCTTCCTTGTACGTAGCGTACCAACATATTTGAATGAATTTTTGAATGATGAATATTTCTCATAGCTATTACAATGTTCATTTCTTGAATGTCAGTTAATTTAAAATTTTTTCTTTCAGACCAGAAACTAGAGAGCAGTATCCAAATAAATTTATCCAACGAGATGACACTGAAAGATTTTACATTCTGAACACACTGTTCAACCTACCAGGTAGACTCATTCTGTGCTTATTTATTACGGATGCTTTCCCTTCTTTCCATGATCATTTGTCTTTGCTCAGGGGAGATCATGAAATAAGTTTGAATTATCTCACTTAAGCTTATGAATATCTATTCTTCATTTTTCAGAGACCTACCTGTTGGCCTGCCTTGTAGATTTTTTTACTAATTGTCCTAGATATACCAGGTATGTATATGGTATAATTTTCTTTTTCCGATTGATTTTTTTAAAATTAATGTACAGGGTTTTAGAGAACTGGCCATTGTAGGTCTTTTCTGCTTTTCTGAAGTGAATTTAGTGCTAGTGAGAGATGCCACATTGCCAGCCCGAGAGATGGGACAGCACCGGCAGCTCCATGCAGGCTCTCACCTCCCACACGGCCCCTCTCCTTGCCAGTGTGCTGCAGCCATGTTTGGAAGGGACCACTTCTGATTGGCTTCTCCTGGGAATGAAGACGGCCAGCAGAGGTGCTAATTGTGACAACTGAGTGGGAGGTTTGTGTGATGATTATCTGTCCAAGCAGAATTACACGGAAACCCCCAACTCATTTCACAGCAGCTGCCCAGGAGCCATTCAGGGGTGGTAATTTAGCCTTATTCCCAGGCCCAGTGAGGTTTGACTGAGGAGTAAATATGGTTTATCCTCCCTGAGGTAAAATTGTGTTTAAGTCTTGAACAAGTTATCCTCTCCTTTTTTAGGGGGAATTGTATAACCACTGCTGAAAGTTCAGCCATGTGTGTCAAGAGTTTGCTAACTTCTTATCCTCTCTAGGCCTTATCCACTTCAAGGCACTAAATCTGGTGGAGCACCAAGTCACTAAGCTAAATAGAAAATAGGCCATACCTTTGTACCTAGAGACGACGTCAGAAAAGTCAGGATGGAGAGACCCTAAATTACCAATTTTAAGTTTTAAATGTTTCTTTGATGGGAACCTGTTTTTTAAAAGTGATGAATGAAAGAACATGATACTTTTGGACTGAGTTTTAGCTTCCACTTCAGTATATTATTCTATCACTTTATATTTGTCCACAATTATTGTATTCCATTGAACACTGTAGTCCTCTCCGGTGGTCAAAATGGATTTTCATTAGGGAGTAATTATTTTCCTAATTAGCCACAGCCTGTATCCATGTGATAATGGAACCTTTGGGTCCCCGGGGCAATGTTTGATATTCATCTTATTTACCCTCTTTTTGGATTCCCTGTCATGTTCTTTTCATCTTTGTGTAGCTGTGAAACAGGATTTAAAGATGGGGACCTCTTCATGTCTTACCGAAGTATGTTCCAGGATGTAAGAGATGCTGTCGACTGGGTTCATTACAAGGTACTTAGGAGCTCCTGCTTCACCTGTTCACTCTATGGCATGTGTTTTATGGTCTGACATTAACTTTCCAAGTGCAAATAGAGCAGAATTTTTCCTCCATTTAAAAAAAAAAAAAGGATTTGCCCCCTAGTGACAGTTCTCTCTGGAATACTTTTGTTCTTGTCTTTGGCTGTCCTAGTTTCAGAAGTAATGCTGGTCTTTCCTTAATGATAGTGCTTGGCTTCTAGCTTTTATTTCAGTTTACATTTTCCAAACTTAGAAGAGATTTTAGTGTTAAAATTATACTTAACCCTACTCTTTGAGGATGATTATGGGATGTTTTTTCCCAATACCTCCTGCTTGACTAATAACATTAATTAATATTACATTTACTATAAATTATACTGAATAAAATAGGAAATTCCTTTTGATTTCTAGTTTAAAATAAAAATGGTTTTATATTTTAAATACATTTTGGAGGTAGAGTTGCAAAAAATCATATCTGTTGCTTTAGCGTGGCCCTCTCTAGTTTATCTACTTTTCCATTTTGGTAAATACTTAAGAAATGCATTTGTTTTGTTTGTTGGGTTTTTGTTTTAAAGATTTTATTTATTTATTGGACAGAGACACAGCGAGAGAGGAAACACCAGCAGGGGGAGTGGGAGAGGGAGAAGCAGGCTTGCCGCTGAGCAGGGAGCCCAGTGCGGTGCTCGATCCCAGGACCCTGGGATCATGACCTCAGCCGAAGGCAGACACTTAATGACTGAGCCACCCAGGCGCCCCTAAGAAATGTATTTGGTTGATAGTAGACCTAATTTTTCTTATAACCTGTTAAAAACTGATTTTCTTTTTTTTCTTCCTCTAGGGCTCCCTTAAGGAAAAGACAGTTGAAAATCTTGAGAAGTATGTAGTCAAAGATGTAAGTAATAAAGGGGAAAATAGATTTGCAAATCATGGAAATGAATAACAAGCCAATTTATAATGAAATGGACAAGAGAAGATACTTCTTTGTCTTGATACAATATATGTCAAGTATAATCACCAGGAATTTGCAGCCAGAGCATAGGTCTTAGTACAGTTTTTCCTTTTTGTTCATAGGCAAGAAGACCCAGTATTTCATTTGTCCTTTTAGCTCTAATAATAATAGCAGCTAGAGTAGTTACTGTGTGCACATCACTGTATTAAGTGATTATATGCCATTTAATCTTCAATAGAACCCTGAGGGTAGGTTTTGTTACCTCTGCTTTATAGATAAAGAAACGAGGAACAGAGGTTACATGACTTGCCCAAGTTCATACAGTTAGTAAGAGGTAAGGCCATAGGTCACACCTGAATGTGATCCAGATCATAACCAGAGCACTAGATAATCTCAAAAATGTACATATATGTTACCATTATTTAAATTAAATCAACAGGGAATAATGAATGCTATAAAATACCTTGAAAGATTTTTAAAATATGTAGTTAATAGAATTGTACCAATGTTAATTTCTTAGTTTTGATCTTTTTACTATGGTTGTGTAAGATCTGAATATTAAGAGAAGCTAGATGAAGAATATACTGAATACACTGTAAGTCTGGAATTACTTTATTTTTAAAGCTTTTATTTATTTGTTTGTTTGTTTATTTATTTAGATGAGAGTGTGTGCCCACAGGCTGGGGGGGAGGGGCAGAGGGGTTGGGGGAGAGAGTCTCGAGGAGACTCTGTGCTGAGCATAGAGCCCTATGTGGGGCTCAATCCCACAACCCTGAGATCACAACCTGATGTCTGGAATTTATTTTATTTTATTTTATTTTATTTTATTTTATTTTATTTTATTTTATTTTATTTTATAGTTGTTAAAATATTTGTCAGCGAGAAGGCGCATAGGCAGGGGGCGTGGCAAGCAAGGGGAGAAGCAGGCTCCCCGCTGAGCAAGGAGCCCGATGCAGGACTTGATCCCAGGACTCTGGGATCATGACCTGAGCCAAAGGCAGATGCTTAATGGACTGAGCTACCTAGGAGTCCCTGGAATTATTTTAAAATAAAAAGGAAACATACATAGCTCCAAGATGAGATACGACTTCCTTTTCTCACAGAGTAACAGAATATAGTATTTTTTCGAAGTACTTTGGTACAGATTTCTTATTGTTTTTAGTCTTTGTACCTCCTGTTTCCACCCCCACTTCCACTCTTGTTGTTACGAGAGAATACTGAGGGGTTCAGGAGGTCCAGGAGAATTTGAGTGAAGAACAACCTGTTTACTGTGAGAGAAGGAAAAGCTGCTTTTCCTTCTGGTGACGTCAGGAGTTAGAATTTCCTCATGTATCTGGAGATGGGTCTGGGCATTTCTAGGTTGCATCCTGCATGGTGTTTTATAAAACAAAAGTATATTTGGTGAAGCCATATCTTATACTCTCCATGTAGAGTATTTTGCTGGTGATGTTTAAAATCGTCTCCTCCTGGGGCCCCTGGGTGGCTCAGTTAAGTGCTGACTCTTGAGTTCGGCTCAGGTCATGATCTGGGGTCGTGGGATGGAGCTCGGATGAGCCTGCTTGTCCCTCTCCCTCTGCTCCTGCTTGTGCATGCGTTCTCTACCATAAATAAAATATTTAAAATCAGCTTTTCCTGACCTTTTACGTACCTCATACAGTCTGAGATTACAAAGTAATTTAAACTCTTTCCTGAGGCAGACATGAGGAAGGTAGAGATGTTTTTATTTCTAAAAAATTTTTTAAGGTTTTTGGAGTTTTGTTTGTTTTGGTAATCTCTACACCCAACGTGGGACTCAGACTCACAACCCTGAGATCAAGAGTCTTGTGCTCCACTGTCAACGAGGTATCCCGAGGTGTTTTTAATAAGCATATTGAATAAGCATATCATCTATATGTATAATTTTATAAATAAACCTATCCATTATATATACCATGTATATTATATATATTAATACTTAATTCATGCATAGTGATAATGTGGTCTTTTAAATGTAAAATTCTGAAACTAACCAGCCCTTAGAGGACATCCCCTATTCTTATTCCAGTGGACAAAAGTCCAAGTGTAAATGAGTATATATTTGTGTTTTAGTGTTACATTCATCGTCATATTGCATTGCAGGGAAAACTGCCTTTGCTTTTGAGCCGAATGAAGGAAGTAGGGAAAGTGTTTCTTGCCACCAACAGTGACTATAAATATACAGATGTAAGTGCTTAATATTCATATTTGTCTATACAGAGGAATTATTTTGGCCTAAAGAACTGCGAAGATAATGAAGACTGTATTTTGTTAAGTGAGGGTAGTTTTTTGCCATTTCAGAAATTTGGAGAGCAGAGTGAAAAAAATATCTATGGCATAAGGGCTACATCAGAGTGGTTCTTAGATTTTTCTCAATATTTCATTTGACTATTTTCCCTGATTACAGTTGGCTACTTGAAGGTTTTAATTTGGAGGTTAAAACATTTGTGCTGATTAAAATGGCTTCTATATCTCTTTAGTGCATCATTTATATAAACTTGAGAAGTCACACATTTATTGCACAAGTATAAATGCCCTCCCTGCTGTTGGGAGCCAGACAGCAGTAGATGGTTTGACTCTTAGCCATCAAAATGTACTACCTTATAACTTAGAAATTTTTTTGCCATGATTAAAGTATATAGAAAGCCGATTTAACTCCTTGGCCTCATCTTACTTTTGCTAAGACAGTTACAAGTTTATAGTACTAGCAAGCAGCTCAGCGCTCCCCAATTCTCTTTATGTAAAATCTTGATTTAGAAATGTGATCTGGAGTAAGCAGTCTTACAAGCCAACAAATCTAACGGTTCGTGGGCTTGGTTAATCTAGGAACAGTAGTTGGGAGGCCAAGGTTTATTATTCCCATGTGAATCATTAGTTTTCTAGATGCCCTTACCTCAGACACCATTCCAAATGTATGCTCCAGTCCTCTAGGAGAATTTGGGTAAGGGTATATGGATGAAGGGTGCAAATATGTCCCAGAAGAAGCCTATGTCCTACTGAGAATGTCAGCTTTTATTTGATGAAGCATTAATTTCTGGCTTTAGCAGTCATGATTTCATAAACTTAGAGGAAACAAGAATGTGATGAAACCTATATTGAAAAAGATGTGTCTTATGAAAAACCTGGGTTTGATTTTTTTTTAGGTCTTTTGCAAAAATAGTATATGAACCTTACGTTGGATTTTTTTTTTTTTTCCAGAAAATTATGACTTACCTGTTTGATTTCCCACATGGCCCCAAGGTACCACATGTAACTTAATAGACCATTGCTTTTCGTAATAATGAGTGCATTTAGTCATCCTGGAATATTGAGATAAGGGAATTGTCAGAATTCATCTAGAAATCTTCATTAACATTGGAAGTAATGCAGGAGCTAGTATAGTTTAACATTGCTAGAGTTTTGAAAACTAACTAGACAGAAATAAAAGGTATTTGTGTTTAGTGTGATGGGATCTGGTAAGTTTGTGTGACGAAGATAGGAATTTTCTGGTTGAGGAAGATCTGTGATTAAAAGAAACAGAAAATATATATATTCTTGACAACTTCTGGAATCTGCTTAGTTATTGCTGAGTGCTGTGCCAAGAGAACTGTTAGCTTTGCTATTTAGCAGAGAAGTCTTCATTCCTGCAGTAAGACTACACTTAGATTTAGGGAATACTCATTGCAACTTAGTCACATACTTGTGAGATTTTAGTAGTGGGTTTGAGTAAATATCCATAAGTCTGTTTTGAGATCGCCCAGAAGCACAGCAGGCATTGCTCTCCAGCTTGACTTTACAAGTTGAATACCATGGTTTCAGGATGGAAATAGTGGGCATAACTTCTAGGTTAGCGCTGTGACAAGCCTGCTGTGTGAGCCAAAGGCTGATGTGAACCTAGAGCCATTATTCTGAGAACATAACCAATGAAATTTGCTAGTAATAGTTCCATGTTAGTGTGTATACTTCAGTTCTAATGCTGATCTGCCTCTTTTCTTAATCTGTCTCTTGAGTATTGATTTGCATCTCTCCTTGGCTCCTTTTTGCCTCTGTTAGCCCATTTCAGAGTGTGAGCACACTTTCCTTCATATGTTAAGTTGCTGTGAAATAATTAGACAAAATGATTTAAAATGTGTAAATTTATGTTTTTACCTTGTCTGCTTCCAAAAGAATGTGACTTATAAGACGACACAATGTTTTTAACAAAATAGTGGGATCTTTTGGGTATACTTAATATGTCTACATTCCTTGCATCTGAGTGAGATTAAGCATTAGTGCCTCAAGGTTAGGAGTGATGTTTTGGCTTTTGCTTTCTCATCTTCATCAGCCTGGGAGTTCGCATCGACCATGGCAGTCCTACTTTGACCTGATCTTGGTGGATGCGCGGAAGCCCCTCTTCTTTGGAGAAGGCACAGTGCTGCGTCAGGTGGATACTGTAAGTCGAGAGGATGATCTGTCTGGTAGCTCGTGTTCTTATTTCTCCTTTCCCCACTCTTACTCCTCCCAAGGAAACAGGTATTTTTAACTTACTGGCCATAGCTTTTTTTAAAAAAATTTAATCTAAGTTTTAAACATCTTGAGATAGCCACATAAATCCAAAAGAATATAATTCAAAAGTGCCGTTCATTTAGCTGCCTGTCCAAATCGCATTTTGGTTGGCAATTGCGATTGAACAGTAAATATTACAAAGTCCATCTTCTTTCCTCACAGAAGACTGGCAAGCTGAAAATTGGTACCTACACAGGCCCCTTACAGCATGGCATTGTCTACTCAGGAGGTAAGTCACAGATTTCACCTTGCTTTGGTGTCCTCCTGGCATAGTGCCACTTATACTCTTTATTATTCTGAAGATACTGTCTACTGGAGGTGAACGCTTCCGTCACCTACTAATGCAATAGGAGTCGGGGAGAATGGGTTTGAGAAGTTGTTAGTATGACCTATTGAGTTTTGTGGGTTTCTTTTTTTTTAAGATTTGAGAGAGAAAGCGTGTACACATAGGGCAGGGGCAGAGGGAGAAGCAGATGCCCCGCTGAGCAGGATGCCTGATGGGGGCTCCATCCCAGGACCCTGAGATCATGACCTGAGCCAAAGGCAGACATTTAACCCACTGTACCACTCAAGGCGCCCTGACTTAATGAATCTTTGATTTTCCTAAAAGGATCAGTTTTTCCTCATCCTTTTACCTATTTGAGGCGGTTCTCAAAGGGATCCTCAGGGAGCCTTTATGGACACAGATATGCAGATTATGTTGCAGTGAGAAACAACTGAACAAAGCCACATTGTCAGATCTGTGATGAGAAATGGTGGTGGTACTTTTGGAGGGTTAGATTCACTAATGCTGAGACGTGGTTTTGTTGCTCTTGGATTTGGCCATCAAGAGCTCTGGTTAGCACAGCGGAGCTGAAGGCCTTGCCTTAGAGGCAATAAAAGGAATGATGAAAGGAAAACAGTGGTGGGTCTTTAAGAAAGGTGAGCCCTTTACCTAGTCTGTTCCTTGTGTAAGAATAAAATTAGTACAGTATTTAATGGTGATGGTACCTAGAATGATGGTTTTTTAACAGGGAGACATTTTTGTTTTCCCATTGTTCATTTCACCATTTCAGGTTCATCAGATACAGTCTGTGACCTGTTGGGAGCCAAGGGCAAGGACATTTTGTATATCGGAGATCACATTTTTGGAGACATTTTAAAATCAAAGAAACGGCAAGGGTGGCGAACTTTCTTGGTGATTCCTGAACTTGCACAGGAGCTGCATGTCTGGACCGATAAGAGTGGTAAGGAGCCATTACAATCTTTATATGCTAAGGGCCAGCTAGGAATCAGTCTTCTTTAATGAGCTCATTACTTTGTATGTGCGGAGAAAGGGGCAGAGGTAGTCCCAAGGTATTTGGATACTTCCCTCTAGCCAGGTATGGTATAGAACTCCAGAATTTCAGGAAATAGGGGAGGTTATCTTGTTCGGCCTTCTTGAATTCCTTCCCAGTTAAGCCCAGAATGTTGCTATCTTGAGTTCTATTATTGTAGGAACTAAACTGTGAATTCCACTTTCCTCTGTTGTCCCATATTTTCCAACCACACATACTAGTTCCAGTCTCTCTGCCACGAGCCTGTATCTGTAGTTTGGTGGCATTGATGGCTCAGAGTAGTAATACGTCTTTTTTTTTTTCCTGCTTTTCAGAAAATGAGACCAAATGGTATTCTCTGAACTGTATGCTGAATTGAGCTGTAGTTCTAGTTAGGTAAAGATGTTTGACATGTAAGTTCTCCAGCTAGTCCTTGCTAGCATCAGGCACAGCACGGGGAAAGGTACTGCCTCGGGTACTTACTCCAGCCCTACTACTTAATGCCCTTAGAAGTTACTAGGACACCCTGTGCTTTAGTTTCCTCAGATGTGAAAATGAGGCTAATACCTACTTCACTGAGACTTAACTGAGGTGTAATGTGTGTTTATAGAGGATGCAAGTAACAGCCTTTCTCAGCCACTGTTCTTCATCTGAACCACCAAACAGAGAAATTGATTTGCATGATTTTTCAGTTCTCCCAAAAATGATAAAATTTGTTGTATGTAATAGATCCATTAGGGCTTTATTCTCTTTGGGGAACCAGGTTGAGAAGGACTGGAACACCTCAAAAGCATGCAACAGACACTGCCTGTTGCTTGTCCTTAGTGGGATTTTCTGACTAGCTTTTCATCCCCATTTGCAACTTTCTACCTAGGAAATTCTGTAGACTAGTTGATTCGGCTCTAGTTCCTGGACTTGTGACTCCAGACACCTCACCTACTCTTCATTCTCTGATCTGAAGATGATCTGAAAACAACTGTTAACAGTTGTTTGCTGACCCACCGGAGATGGCACATGAATTAGCACTTTGTAAGCTCAGAGTCCGCATCCATTTGGAAAGGAGAGTTGTAGCCAGCGGTGTTGAAATAGGAGGAAAGGCATAAAGAAGAAATCAAGGCTTTCCTCTGCTGCCAGATCCCGAAGAGGGCAGGAGAGGAAGTCATCTTGAACACGCACCTGTACCCTTACTTGTCAGTCCTGTCTGCAGCCTTTAAAACATTTTTCTTTTCTTTCCAAACTTCAGCACTTTTTGAAGAGCTTCAGAGCTTGGATATTTTCTTGGCTGAACTCTACAAGTAAGTTTCTGCATTTCTTCCCTAAAAGCCCTCTACCGCTTTGGGAATCACCTAGGTGTAGGGATATCTTTTCTAGAGATTTTCAGTGGTGTTTTCTTTCGTCTCCAGGCATCTTGACAGCAGCAGCAACGAGCGCCCAGACATTAGTTCCATCCAGAGGCGTATTAAGGTATCCAAATGGGATTTGGGAGAAAACTTGGAAGATCAAGTTTTGTTTTTTATATTTCTTCTATTATACAGGGCTTGGCACATAGCCAGCACTCAGTAAATATTTGAATTCAATCTTTTCTGTTTTAGAAAGTAACTCATGACATGGACATGTGCTATGGGATGATGGGAAGCCTGTTTCGCAGTGGCTCCCGGCAGACCCTCTTTGCCAGTCAGGTGATGCGATATGCTGATCTCTATGCAGCATCTTTCATCAACCTGCTGTATTATCCGTTCAGCTACCTCTTCAGAGCTGCCCACGTCTTGGTGAGTTAATACAGTCTTAGGCTAGTATTTACAATTAAGATACACTTTTAAGGCTGAGATCTGCAACCAGGTTTGTGGGGTGGCACAGGAGTTTGGGGGTTTTGTTTTTTTAATGTTTTCAGATTTTATTTGTCAGAGCATAAGCAGAGGGAGAAGCAGGACTCTGGGATCAAGACCTGAGCCGAAGGCAGATGCTTAACCCAGCTGAGCCCGGGTCCTTTCTTTGTACTGTGCAAGAGCTCATGAGCAGGTTACATGGTTGCACAAAGGGATCTCTGAGAAAGTAGCATCCAGATCGAATGTTGTAGGGTGGTATAACTTTACTCAGAAGTGTATTAAAAGTTTGAGTAGTGAAGACTTTCCTCTTTTGTTAGCATTTATATAAAAACTGTTTTTCTCTTATTTAGTGCTGATCTATATAGTTCAGGACTTTTTTTTCCTGTGAATCTTTCTCCCCCATCTTTCTAGTTTCCAGCTGTAATGATCTGGACAGTTTTAAGGGTTGAAGAAGAGAGGAAAAATACAGTTCTAGAAGATGTTTTAGTATCTAAATTGGCTGGGCCTCTGCACAGCCAGCTAACAAGCAGGAGAAGGGGTTAGGATTTAGGAAACTATTTGACTCCACCTGCTTTCTGAACCTCTGACCTTGTTCTAGATGCCTCATGAATCCACGGTGGAGCATACACACGTAGATATCAACGAGATGGAATCCCCTCTTGCCACCCGGAATCGCACATCGGTTGACTTCAAAGATACCGACTACAAGCGACACCAGCTGACCCGGTCGATTAGTGAAATTAAACCCCCCAACCTCTTCCCACTGGCCCCCCAGGAAATTACACACTGCCATGATGAAGATGATGATGAAGAGGAGGAAGAGGAAGAAGAATAAGGAGGAAAACCAAAACTGAGCACCCATTACACAAGCCTGGCAGGACTCACAGGAGCAAAGAATGGGTTCTAGTGGTGGGTGGGGGAACCCCGTCAAAGGTATATCTGGAAAGTTTCTGAAGACTTTAAAATATTCTAATCATAGAGAGATACTTTTTAGTTTTGTTTGCACTCTTTGCAGATGGTTCAAATTGTAATGGAGTCTGTACTAAAGAAAAGTAAGGGTGAAGCCGGGCTGACCTGCATGCAGATGGCACCATCGTGGCTGTGACACTGTTTCCTTGTCTTGTTTCATCCTCAGTATGTACTGGAGACACCCGAGGTGGTGAAGAGTCTCAGAGTGGAGTAAGGGTGCTGGGAAGAGGTCCAAAAATGATGTTATGTTACAAATTGTGCTCTTACTCCAAAATCCATCCTGAAATTTTCAGTGCATTACACAGTATTGTATATCAGTGGAGAAATATATTGTTTCCATTATCAAATGTAGTCTTCTGTTAAGGTCAAGATTCCTTTTATAAGCTTTGAAGTGTCCTCCGTGCCTCTGGGCAGACTGGGGGCTTCAGCGGCCTTGCACAAGTATCGGGTTTGCTGTAGGGCTGGAAGGCACTGCAGTGAGTGATTCTGTTTTGAGGTACAAGTTTTCAGCTCTTCTTACATTTTTTTTGATAGCAGAAATGCTTGTTATCAGAAAGTCTTTTTCTCATCTGGGATCAACCTATAGAATTTAGCTGCAAGAGGAAGAAAGCGCAAGCCCCATGAAAAGAAAAGGAGGAACCACCTCCTTCCATTAGAGCATAACTGAGTGAATTCTGTAGTGTGGGCCAGTGTGGCTCGTGCTACCCAGAGTTGCAGTCTTCTCTTTCCACTAGGGTGGACAGCTGGAGTTCAGAGCCAAGCTGTAGAAGATGGGAAGAGGGCTCTGTAAGTCAGAACCGTACTGGAGCAGAGGGCACGATCAGTGTGAGTGAATTCCGAATCCCAAGAGCAGTCACTTGTTTTGAACAGGACTGGACCGTCACTGTGTACTTTCGGGTCTCGGACGGCCTCCCAGGCACAGTCCGAGTGGCCGCGGCAGTTCCTGCAGTAGTGTAGACCTGTACTTTACCCTTCGTCTACTCCTTCCGTTCTCACTGGTGAACACAGAGGGTAGATTAGCGGCTCTAGAATTCAATAAAGTATAATATTTCTAATCCTGACTTGGACCCCTTCCTGTAGCATAACTGTAATAACGGTTGGTCTTCAGGTGGGTGTAGGTTTGGCTAGTGACATCAGTTTGACGTTCTTGTAAAGGAAATGCAGTCTGGCATGACTAATAGTTACAGTACCTAAAGGGCCTCACAACTTTCACGGGAAGTTTGTTGGTACAGGACTATGAGGTAAGGCTTTTTAAAAATGATTTTATAGGAAGGGAACACAGTTCAGTAACATAGCTAAGACCATGTTACCTCATCACTTTCAGTATATATGGGCTTTACATTAAGTTAAACATTCTAACTGGTATCCCTTAGGAATATATTGCTACTTTAATCAGGTTACTGGGGCACCTGGGTGGCTTAGTCAGCCGAGTGGCTGCCTCTTGATTTCGGCTCAGATCACGGTATTGAGCGCCACGCTCAGCAGAGAGTCCTCTTGAGTCTTTCCCTCTGCCCCTCCCTCCCACTTGCATGTGCTCCCTCAAATCCTAAAAATCAGGTTACAAATGCTATTGAAACTAGCACTTAATAAATACTGTCCCCATTTTAAATTTTAGTATGTTTGTCACCCCAGCTATGATTCTCATTCAAGATGGAGATGATGCCCAGTTTGACACAGTCTTAAATTTGCTCACAGCCAAATAATTTTGAAGGGACTTATTACAACTACAGAGCCTAACTTCTAATAGTACATTTATGTATTTTTCCCTTTTAGAGCAAGGACCATCATGAGCACTTTGCTTTCAATTTACCACACTTTTTGTATTGTTAGCCACATAAGATCTTATCTTTGTAAGCATTTCTTTTTAGCCAAATGTCTGACAGTGGATCCTAAGATCGAGCAGTAAAAAGCACACAGTTGGAAGAAGAATTCCACTGCTGGTCAGAGCTTTCTTCGGGACCACCAAAATCTATTTTAAAGAAAGAGCTAGGATTCAATCCGTAAGCATCTGAGACCCAGAACAGAGTGTTGCTTCTCTGCATATTATTGCTGTTAGAAGAGTGTGCTAGGGAATTAGGCGGTCCAGGGGCAGGCACTCAGGGCAGATGGAGTCGGGCTTGCTAAAACATGAAAGTGAGTTTCTCTGTTGCCCACAGTTAAGGAAGCTGAACTTAATGTTTTTGTTTCAAACTGAGGCATGTTAGACTATGAGAACACAGATTTCCCAAAATCTCTTCCCTGGGTATTTGAAAAGCACCAGACACCCCTTCTGGGGTGTTAGACTGAACTCCCAATCTTAGGGACCCTGCCACACCCAGTAGCTGGTCACAGTTGCAGCACACCTGTGACCATTTGTAAGGGGGGTTCCCTTTTTAAGAGGACTTGCCCCATTCATTCATTTCTACAAAGATGGTCAGCAGATTTCGAAAAATTAAAGCCAGGAAAGTTTAGTAATTCTGTTAGACTTTGATTTTCTCCTACCATAAGCATAGCTGTGCTGAGACCTAAAGTAAGAAAGCAAGAACTTTGAGCTACCCTTTCTAAGGTGCTTTTAGAAGTGGGTCTTAATAGAACCAGAATAACTTGGAGCTACAAATCCTTTAGTCATGTTACTGGTTCTAAGCAGCTACTTTAAAAAGCCACTTGCAGTGACATGTCAGACTTAAAAGTACTTTGTTCATGTTTAGATATTTCTAAATCAGATTTATTTATTCAAGAAATATTTTGTCAACAACTTTAAAGCCCGGCAGTTTTTCCAAGGCTGCCAGAGCATTTAAAAATACTCTTATTCACCACAAATAGCCTGAGGCAAGTAAGTGCAGCTCTAAGTCTGCATTAAGGGTGGGAGCCTTGTACATAGTCCGTGTTATGGAAACTATTTAACCTTTCTTTGATGGTGGGAAAAACGGTAACTATGGTGCAGCTATCGCCATATAGTCAATGGCCCATTTCCTCACTTGGTTTAGAAGTTTCTATCTCGATACTCAATACATGAGGTTTCTCATGACATTTTTATCTTGGTGACTACAGCATAGGGCTCTTCTCTAAGTTTTCTCTCAAATGGAACAATTTCAAATGATACACAACTTTGGGAGGCCCTTAGAATGAAATCTCTACCACGGAGCTACCCGAGCAGCCTTACAAACAGAAGAAAAATGACACACTACCCCCAAACAGCAGGGAGAACATGCTCAGCAGCGAGGAAGCAGAGCCGGGTGACTTCCAGTAAAACCCACATCGTCCCAGCCTCCACCTCCACTAACGCGGTTCAGCATTTTCACTGTTCTCTCACTGTTGAGCATATAGAAAGAGAAAGCAAGTTCTTTAAAAAAAAAAAAAAAAAAGCATTTGTTCACAGAATGAACACATCTGTGTTACCTGGCAATCTCACCCGTTTCTCCCTGTCATCAGACACGGCTTCATCCCAAAGCCACAGCAATCTGACTTGTTCCAACAAAGATATGCAATTTCAAAAATAAAGTATATGCAGTATTTTGAAGTTCCTCGGAAGACCTCTAGCACAAAAAAGTACTGCCAGTGAAACATTTTATCTCAAGCTTGCTGACTCTGTTACTGTACGTCTAAGTACTTTCTATTTTCTAACTTAAACCAGTTTTTGGTCTGGTTTATGTTTCTTCCTACAAAGTAAGATCCCTTTGCTTCATTTTATTACTAGAGAAAAGGTGGCTTAGACATTGTATCAGGAATCATATTAAGCACAAATAGGTCCCTGAATGGTCTGCTCTCCCATGAAGCTCTTCCCAAAGCCATGTCTGGCCGGGCTATAGACGAGGCCTGAAGAGTCCGGGCCAAGACAAACCTCACCACAGGCACTGGAGCCCAAGCGGCTGAGTGCACGTTCTTCCCACGAAAACAGCGATAGTCCTTCTGAGTCTCACAAGTTCCTGAGATACTTGGAAGTATTTGCCAAGGAAACCTTTCCAACACTAAAAACAAATTTTATTAAATATCCAGTCTTTTTTTGAGGGCGGGTTCTCACCAGAGGTAATCTTTGACTTGTGGGTATTTTGAAGCAAGTAATTTCATTTTTGGACTCACTGCCCTCAAGTCAATGGTGTAGCAGAATCGTAGTAAGGAAGCCGGCTCACTCTCAACATTCCCGCTCTGTGCTGGCCTCCTGTTTGCGCACTTCACGATCCTGAATCTCCTAGCAGGAAAAGCACTTTGACAAAGAACTCCCACAACTTCCCCTTGTATCCTTTGGCCTTGGAGTCCTCCACCAGGGGAGATGGCTTGCCAGCAGAAGGTCAGAGAAAGGGCCCCATAAAGGTTTAATTCCTTTGTTTGTGGATGTGACAGTATGAGCACAGATGTCAGGATCTTGAAGGGAAAATGATGAAACAGCCTTACCAAAAAACAAACAAACAAACAAAAAAAAACCTGGGAGTTTACTAGCCATCTAATCTAATTCAGTGTTTTGGCTCTACTGAAGAACTGCTGCCATTAAACTACATTATTTTCAAAAAGCATAAAAAGTTTTCAGAATTCAACTCCAGGTTATGAAAAAGGTCATTCATTCAATTCATACCAGTCATTTTCTCTACAAGACCCTCTGGTCGGTCACTCTCTCTGCCCTCAGAAGTGCTGAATTGACAAGAAGTGCTGGGGAGCACAATTTGTTGTATGAAATATAGGAACCCCAGAGCTTTTTTCATGATAAAACTTCGTGACGAATGGACACATGGATACAGAGGGAAAACTTAGGGAAATCTCATCTTAAACAGCAGGAAAAATCACCTCTACTTTTCTTAGGGAATTGCCTGATTTGAACCCAGGACTCATCTAGACAAAGTAGTAAAGCAGGAAAAAGAAATAGCCATCTGGGACTTGATGTGGACAGAGAATTCCTTCCCTGGCCCTACTTGCTTTCTTCTCTGCTTCTAAGGAAAGCCAACAGGCTCCCAAGAAGGTAACACTTCACTGGAATACAGATCTGCCCCATTCTACTTTCAAAAATTGGGGGTAACCATTGGGAGGGGGGTGTGGTGATTAGGACAGGCGCATCTTAAAGCCAGGCCTGCCAGCAGTTCTTCACTGAACTGTCCCCATCCACAGGGCAGGTGTAAGTAAAACACACTGCAGACATCACGGTCAAACCACACAGTGGGGAAAATAAGGGACCAGTCACCAAGAGCATGATCCTCTGTGGAATGTAAGAGAGAGTGGAAGGGAAAAAGGATTCCAGAAAGACGTGATCTAGGGATACATCACAAAGGGGCTGGGAAGCTGCACCAGAAGATTTGCAGGGTCTGGTAGCACGTGAGTGACGCAGGTAAGAAGGAACCAGGAGTTCACCTGAAGAGCAGTGGTGATGTAGAGGATGCGGGCCCCAACCCGGGGTTATCAGGGAAGGCGCGTGCCCACTGCATCCTCAGAGCATCTGAACGCGACTCACCACGCCCAGGCCCGACGTTCTGAACTTGAGAGTGAACCATCTGTGCTGGCTACCACACCTCTCTCCTCGGCTTCGCAGAGCAGAGGACCTACAGAGCCCTTCTCCTCTTCAAGAGCCAGCGGAGAGGCTTGAAGGAGGCCTCTGGTCTTGCCTAGGAAAAAACAGCCTGGACGTTTGCCCAGCTGACCTGTGTGCTGTTAGTGACTGAGTGGCAAATGTGGGGCCGTTTGACTGGATGCCCTCCCGGTCCTTGACTACAGTGCTCTGACGGACTAGAATCCTTGCAAAGGAGAACACCCCTGGAACTGGTGGTGCCCGACTCCAGGGCGGGGGCAGAGGCCGAGGCACGGTGCTGGCATCCCTCTCTTGTAACCTAACACTTTGTGCTGTGTGTCCAAAGAAACGCCCTGCCGTGTTGCCATGCCAACACCCAACCCCAGCTTTCTCACCAGCACAGCCATGCTACCGGGCAGGGGACTGAGGTGGGTGTATAGATGGAAGGGGGAAGGGAACACACATCCGCTGGAAGGGTGAACAGAAAATCATCATTTATCTAAATAGAATAATAGAAATGAACAAAAACCTTTTAAAACAGTCACAAAATTTACAAATAAATTGGTACAAAATAAATAGGAGAGACTGTAAATCTACAACATCATTTGAATTATAAAATGCATTCATTATGACAATCAGCTCACGGAACCTACACACGTCATTTGTGCTGCTTGAGGGTTACGTACACAGCTCTGAACACTGTGCTCGGAAAACTTCTCTGCTGGAAAGCATGAAATGTACACTATGACACAGTAAAGGCTGAGGGGGATGAAAGTCAGACACAAAGCAGGGGCTTGAGGGCCAAGGCAATGCTGGCATTGGGCTTCAAAACCACGAAAAGGCCTGAGAAGCCCAGATGGGGACGCAGCTCCCATGGTCCAGAGGGATGGATTCTGCAATCCAAGGGGGGAATTTAGAGGCCATCACTGTTGTGGGGCCAGTCTGCCAACCTGGCTTGGGAGGGTGGGAGTGAGGAAGGCGGCTCTGGTCTCACAGCCCTGCTGTACCATTACAGAGAAGAGACCCCGTCACCAGGAAACAACCCCTAAGTATTTCCCGGAGGTACTTGAGAGCCCTGCCGTAACATAGGAGACCTGCCTCCATCCGCATCCCAAACACGAGTCCCATCAGGCATAGTGGTAGCCCAGCAAAAGGGCCGGGGATGCTCGGGTTGACGTAAGAGCAGCAACCTCTTTATGACAAACAGAAAGAAACCACTGCCTTCTCACCCACTTCGAGGGACAAGACAGCCCTAGGCTCCATGGATGAGGGGCTCTAGAAAATATCTCAGTCACAATGTACTAACAGTAGAGGCATATGTACATAATAAATAATAATATAAAATAAAGCATATACATTTGTAGATTTAAAAGACTCCAGAAATAAGAGAAGTCAATGGACTGACACACTCCACCTTCACAGCAGACTTCAGACACGGGGAATGACGAATCAGAAGCTAGGCTGGGACTCTCTGGGGAATGAAAGTCCTGAGGCCTTATTCCTTCCCACTCCCTTCTGCTCCGGGAGCCTAAGAGCAGCTGTGGAAACCAAGCGGCCTGGGCCTCCAACAAGAAGGGAAGGCACCCAAGCCCCACCAGGTCTCTGTAATAGTTCTCCCCCAGGTGAACCTGAAGAAGAATCTGGCCCCAAAAGAATCACTTCCCAAGTGAATCCGTGTTGGTCAGATGTGGGCAAATGCCAGAAGATACCCTGCCAGGCGAGGCAAGCCATTCTTCCAGTTCATGTTTACACTCAACATAAGCAGGTATCCAAACTCAAAGACATGGACTAACTCAAGCCTTTCTTACAGTACGTGTTGGAGCTGTGTACATAAAAACCTTGGTATACAAATTCCTAGAACTTTACTCTCTTGCTACTAGAACCTCTGTTTCTATGTTGCTTCAAGTACAGCCTGGTATTTCCCATCAAAAGATATCTACAACACTTCTGGTGAAAGGAGGTCAGTGGCCGCAGCATACACAGACCGAAAGCTTACGTGTGCTGAGCCAACTGCAAAGGTCTAAGAAGCCAGCCCAAGACGGCGGGACGAAAGCTGCTCCAAGCTCTGCAGTTGCTGTGAACTGCCATCACCTCCTTCTGTCCCTTGGGCTGACCAGGGACTCTGGAACCTTCAGACAGGGCAGAAGGAAAACCAGCAAGTAAGCATTCACTGCAGGAAGAATGCCTGCAAGCGTTAGAGGGAAAAGGCCCACTGCCACAGCCTGAGGGACAGGGACATCAGCAAGCGTGGCAAGGGTGCACCACTGACCCTCAACTGGAGGCAAATGAACCTCATCTTAAGAGTCCTCTGAACTCATCTCTCTTGTCAGCCCACTTGAATACAAAAGAACTATGAAAAGATCAAGATCTGTAAATGGCCCTGAGATATAAAAATCCACTGAGTAGGTTGCTCATTGATAAATTTACCTTGGAGAGTTTCTGTATCACCCCAAACCACTTTCATACTTAATTTTCTAAATCCCTAACAACTCTGGATTAATCTACAACTCACGCAGAGGTCCTTCCTTGCTGGACAGAAGCACCACTAGCCCTGAGCCTACAGTGGAACCAAACCCAACCCAGAAACTGTCCTCAGAAACCACACTGGCACCCCAGAAGCCTCCGCACCCTGAACTGCCAGCTCAGTCAACCCCCTGCAAGAAAAACCTATCTCTGGGGTCCAAACCGACACGGGAGTTGTTCCTGTCGCTTAGGCCACCTGAGAACTTGGGTCATGCGGTGTGGGCCAAGCCAACCCTCCCTGGCAGCTGCTGCTTTGTTAAGCACCCTTCTTGTCCAGCCCAGGTGAGTCTTTTGCTGGGGACCACCCCGACAAATCCTGGAGGAATCTTGGGATCCTGGCCCAGGACAGGTGAAGAGGGCCACAGATCGTCGGCTGGTTTTCAGAAGATGAGACGGTTGCGGTTTGCTCTTATTTCTGACCAGCCAGGACAAAGGCTCGATCGGCCAGGGCCTCCTTCGGTCTGCTCCTCAACCTGAGAGAATCTGAGGGCAGAAGTTCACGGTCCCTGCTTAGCCCAAATTCCTATTACTTCCATTCCCAGCGCAAACGCAGTTCTACTTGTATCTACCGCTGTTTTCCTAGACTTGGCAAAGCTGGTCCTTTAGTCAGATGGTACTGGGGACAGCACAGGTAAATCTATTCACAGTTAATGTTCCATATTCATGTGGAGTTTGCAGTCAACCTCTGCACAGAAGTTCCTTAAAATAACATCAGAAAATGGCAAGGTGCCCTACTTCCTCCCACGTGGGGAAGCCAGTCATGTCAGCATGAGCACCGAGGAAAGAACAGAGTTAAGTGGTGTGCCCTCTGAAATGCAAATCATGCAAGAACCAAGACTTAAACTAGTTGACTAGCACCCCAATATCCATGTACATACAAATCTTAACATTCTGTTTTCCTAAAAGTTTAAATATATGATTTTGGACTTGCCTGATGAATACAGAACAGAGAGAAATAAAGGGAAAGAACCTGAATGGTAGTAGGAAAAAAAAAAACAACAACCCAAAAAACCCTCTCATTTATAAAGACAAAGCAGACTGTCCTGCGAACATCTCGATACTGGGGATCCAGCTTCAGGTGGAACCTTTCGGATGCTACCGTGGCCAGAAGCAGGAGGAGGCTCTGTCTGGCTCCGCAGAGCCAGGGCTCGAAGCAGGGGCCACGGAAGCCACTGTAGACAGGCGCTGGGTCTGACCAGGGCTCCAGGAGCATTCAAGACAGCAGCACCTGCGTCTGCTTCACAGCCCCCTCCCCTCTACACTTACAAAGCCAGCAGCCCCAGGACAGGATGGTCCAGCCGTAGTGTAATTCTAAGAATTGGCCACTGCACATGGCGATCTCAAATATTTGATGGTCTTTCTCTGCCGGACTCCCCTTTATATAGACATAGAATTGCATGGAACTCCTAAGCCAAAACCATTGTGCTGCCCAGTGAAGCCATGAGCCAGCGTTTCTCCTTCAACAGCCTGATGGTAGTTTCCAGAGGGAAAGCAGGGCCTGGGAGGAGAATCTGATCACTCAAGGCAGCGAGTGTGATCTGAAGGGTCTTGAGGTTTCCCCGAAGCAGATGTAACTATAGCCAGGAATTATTTTCTACTCCCTGTTGTTATAAGATAGGAGTAATCCAAGCTGATGAGTGGTGTGGAGAAAATAAATACAAACTTGGGAGGCTAAAATTTCATCCTCTAGGAGTAGGAGCCCCCACCGCAAAGCCACCCCCGCCAGCACCTCACAGCGGACGTCTCCCAAGGCCGCCGCACTGCGTGGGTATGATCGTGCTGGGAAGTTCTCGGTTTCACTCTGAGGTCAAGGAGCCAGCAGCTGGAACCCCCGCCTCTCCAGAGCTTTAGGGTCATAAAGGAGCGGTGGGGCTCTGAAAAAGACCCAACACATTAACTCTGATTCCAGAAGCTCCTTCCAGGAGCAAGGCACCCTGAGACAGGCCGCGTGTGGAAAAGCAGATCAGAGGGGAGAGGCTGAGGGGGCAGAGACCCCGCAAGTCAGGAACCACGGCGTGGCAGGCCAGGCTCCACCAAACCACCAGGAAGGCCAGCGCTGTCTGGGCCCGGAGTAGGGGTGTGGTTGCTGGGGGTCACTCCCCTTGCAAGACCCAGGGTTCACTTCCTTAGGGGGAACGCTGGTTTCTGCGCACCCTGGGGACAGTCCCCGTTCCCACGCCACACGGGTGGGCGTGTTAGAATCGGCTAGATGCGTGTTAGAGACTGAGACCTTTGAACTTGGACGGATCTGTTTATAAAAGGGGATACTCGGAGTGCGGGTCCCACCAACGTTAAGCTACAGAGCACACGTTATCTATCCCGTGCACACGGCAGGTTGGGTGCGAGCAGTAGGCACCCCTCAGAGGGCGCCCCCGTGACCCTCCCTAAGGGGCATGGCACGGGTTGAGGAAGACCGTCCAGGACAGACATCCCGGAGGAAATACTGTGGTAAACGGGCCTATGACACCGGAGCCACCCACCCGCTTTCCGGGAGGCAGGCCGTGTGCTGCTGGCCGCTCCCCAGCCACAGCTCCCCTCCACCCCGAGCCCAACCTGGGGGACACAGTCCTACCTTGAGGAGGGAGAAGGAAACCGCTGCTTGGCCCGGGGCTTCCCTTCGTTCAGTGAGACCCAGTGGAGAAAAGGCTATCTTCTTGGCTAGCAACCGGGCCAGCACGGCGGGGCAAGCCTCCCCGCGAGCTCGGTCACTATGGACTCAGCTCAGTAATTCAGTGTACGAACGGACGTTGCCAACAAAATGCACATATCCCTCGGGCTAACACTTAAAACAGATGAGACGGTTAAGGATTCGGTCACTCAAGAAGTACCTCCGGACATTTTCACTACACGTGATGAATTTGGTTATTAAAATAAGGCGGAGACACACACGAAATGGCCACAACACACATTTGGTTTCTGAATCCCTGTTTGGGGCCAAACCGACCCTGGGCTGGACAGGCAGCCTCTCCGGCACCGGCCGCGTTGGAGGCGGGAGGCACAGAGGTCCTTGGACGAGGAACACAGCCACTGCTGGGCCCCAGGAGCCCAGGGACAGAGGGGAAGAGGGACACTGGGCTCCCTGGGAGGAGGGGCAGGGGCCGGCAGTCCCCAGAGTTCCCTCCTTTAAACACCTGGGTGTGGAAACGCCTTCTAGGCACGGAGCACAGAGCACAGCTGGCCGCCCGACTCCTTTTCGGACAATTGTGTCCATCCCGGTGGGGGGGGAGGAGCTTGAAGGCCACACCGCGCCGTTACTCAAAGGCCCTGTGGAAGATTCCATTTGGCATCTGTGTAGCAGCATCCTGGGTCAACACGAGCAAGGACGGGGAGGTGGGCGCGGCACTCTGAGGCGGGGGCGCTGGGCTGGGGAGGAGGCCTGGCTGGGCCGCAGAATCCGGGCTGGAGGACCCGCGGGATGAAGTCACCTTGCCTCTGGCCAATGATAAACCATGGGCTTCAAATTCATTAACATTCATTTTGGTGATAAAAATTCCTTAGAGTAGGAGGAAAAATCACATTCCAAGCAAATGTTAAACCTTTCTGAGGGAAAGGGACACGGTTAAACATTAACTTAAAACAACACTGAGCTCACAGAGGCGACGGCGGGGCCCCAGGCTCCGCCCCACAGTGGGACAGACTTGGCAGGTCTGCAGCCACAGTTTTCTTCATTCATCCTTCAAGTTCCACAGCGACACCCACTGGGCCCAGAGGAGGCGTGCCCCTCCCGAGGAGGGCCCAGGAGGGCCGAGAAGGGCCGAGAAGGGCCACGAAGGGCGGGAGGAGCGAGTCCATTCGATTCGGGTCACATCATGGAGTCACGGCAGAGTTCAGACAGAACAACGTAAAACTCTGCAAAAGACACTGTTTAAAAACATGATCTCTTGGGGGGAGAGGGAGGAACCGCAACAATTTTCAACTTCATGCAAATTGAGGAAGGAGGAGAGTGAATAAAGATAAAAGGTACAACTGAAAAAATAAACATGATTCTATCTGGGTGGAAGTTCATCTCCGAAATCTCGAATGCCATGCCCTAGCCGTTGGTGTCACACCTCCAGCTCCCGCTCCTGCCCTCGCCGTCCTCCGCCGCGGCTTCCGGGAAGGGGACAAAGTCTTTGGTCTCAGGAGGTTGCAGGATGCAGCATGGCACACAAGCTCACACTAATGGGATTCACGGCCAGCCGGCCTGGGGCCCTGGGACTGGGGGTGAGGGTCGGCGGGCGCCCTAGATGGCCCCCTCGCTGTGCAGGCTGTGATTGGCCTTGTTGTGCGTCACACAGTTCTGTTCGTTGAGCAGGTTGGCGGTCTCGTCTGGCAACCCGTCGTGCAGCTCCGTAAGAGTCAATTCAATTTTAGTGTTTTCACTGTCTGAAGACTGAGGGGTTTTGTCCATCCGGGATGCCATCAAGGCATTTTGGTATTGCTGTCTTGAGATCTGGGGCCACAAGACGGTACAGGAGACAAACCAAGAGAACGCTTATTTTTAGGTGTTCTTGTCTCGACAGCACATTACATGTTAGACTCCCCCGCGAGACCCGCATAGTTTTTCTAAGAAAGGATCATCCTTGAAGATAAACTGAGCCACTATCCAAGTTCAAGTGGACTCTGGCGAACAAGTCAGTTTTTACTGATATAAGCCATTTCCAACTTTTCGTCTCAAAATTTCACAGAGACTGGAAAATGGAGATAGGCTTCCATCAGCTGAAGCTGGCTCATTCTTCGGTTCAGAAGACGTCCTTATTCCAGACTAAGAAAGGAACCCTCGCTCGGGACAGAAGAGTAGCAGAGGGTTCTTCCCACCCCATCTCAGGAAGTCTGCAGGGTCTCCGATCTCAGCCCTTCCGGGACCACCCGGACTCACTAGAGTCACAAGCTCATCAGGACTTGCTGGAAAAGGTTTATTCTCTCTCCAGCTCTCCCTCCTTGACAAAGCCGCATCTGACCGGCGGCGGGTCTGACGGAGCCCGGGAGAGGGCTGTCTCCCCGAGCCTGAGTCTCGGCTGGGCACAGGAGCTGGAGGCGGGACACCCAAACGACAAGGGGGAAGCCCAGGGGCAGGGCTGGGGCACCGACAACGTGCTGTGGGGGGTCACCTCCAGTGGCCAGGCCCGGCCAGGCCACGGCTCTTGGCTTACCTTCACAAACTGAAGGTCAGAAAGGGCTCGCACCGAGTAGTCAGGGATGTAGACTTGAAGGAACGAAGAGTTGAGCTGATTACTGCTGCTCCCCAGGGTCGGCGTTACGGCGTCAATCCGGTCACTTCGGCTCAGAGAGTCTGAGTGGTTCAAGCCACAGGGGCGAGGGGGTGACTTGTTTTCACCTAGAAAAGGGGAAAGCAAACCCCAGAACCTTTTATGTGAGGTAGATAGAACCAACAAGTCAGCTCTTAATTATGCAAATAATAAAAAGTAGTCATCAACAGACCAGTTCAATCAACTTATGCCAGATGCCTGAGCGTCGTACAGCTCACCGCCTAGAAGGCCGCCCGTCAGCAAGGGGTCCGGTCCGTTCCCCTGCTCGGCCCCGTGTGTGTGCGTGCGTGCATACACCACACACACACACACACACTCCTTCCTGAGGCTCTGACCGCACCTGTACACATCCCCAGGTGCCGTGACGTGCGCAGGCCGTGGGGAGAGAAGCTCCCGCATAGAAAACGGGGCGTGGGAGGGCAGCATTTTGTTATGTTGCCAGAAGCAAAAGCAAAGTACTCTTGAGAATGTCTGTCAACTAATAAGTGTTTTAAAGGGATCAAAAGAGTTCTGTCTGCTCATACCATACCATGCCCCCTAACTGAACCTATTATCTTTGTCTCTGACCCCAATCACATCCCCATCGGGCAGCCCAAGGGTGTCTCAGCATTTCAGGAACACTAGAAGACACCAAACTCTTAAAAGCCTTAAGGGACCGTAGGTCTTGCAGGAGTCTTCGAGGAGATGGACAGTATTTGTTCGTTAAAACAAAGTGAAAGGAAATTCAGTGAGTCTAGGTTGTCACTCTCAAAGGCAAGGTGACCACAGCTCCTAACATACATTTTGTTGAAAATAATACCCACCCCCACCCTCATCAAGGCTGCCTCCATTTTTGCTTTTCCAATCAAATCTACCGTCACAGGACTAGAGGGGACCGATTCGGACGGAGATCAGGCTGGTCTGTCTTTGCAGTATGCCCCTGACAGACACCCCCACAGAGGAGCTGGCCCTCGCTGGTCATCCCGTCAACTCTCCCCCATCTGCCATCACGCCCATCAAAATCCACCCCCTCAGACCGACAGGGCAGTCTCTCCCTCCACTCCACAGAGCTCCACTGAGGGACCGCCACTCCTCTGCTACTTGAAAGAACCCTGAAAAGTCTGAAGATAGTTGTGTTCTCCTTCGGCCTCTTTTTGTCCACCTAAATACTTCTGACGTCCTTCACGTCACGTTTCACCACCTCTCACCCCGTCCTGACCACCGTCTGAGATTCCTTCCACTCAGCTCTTAAACTATGATCACCAGAACCAAACATGGTAAGTACGCAGTGAACCTCAAATGGCGAGTTCCCTTTCTCCTAAAACTGTCACAGCACAACTTCCCCTACAATTTTGTCAGATTTTCTGTTGTTCAAAATTAAACGCAGAGTAGCATTTCCTCTGGTTGCTTCCACTTATCTTCTAAGAGAACAAGGCAAATGAGTAATTTATCACGTTTCCTCTTCAGCAGGAGGGAACTCTGAGCAGATGACCCCACTCCGCTAAGCCTCAGATTCCTCATCTCTATGTAACAGGTGGGTGGTAGTTCCCGCCTCATAAGGTCCGACGAGGACTCCAAAGGAGGCAGTGTATAAAGTGCTTAGCACAGCATCCGATGCCCACTAACTAGCCCACGGGTAAGCCCGGTTACCACTGTTCCACTCCCCGCTTGCCTCGCCCCAGACCCCGCCGCTAGGCGCCGAGCTCAGTCCGAGCCTCTCTGCGCTCGTGAGAGCATCACTCGGGCTGACGGATCCCACTGTATCCCTGGGCTTTAACCCCAAATCACATCACCATTTCTACAGTGTTTACTTTTGTGTGTCAAAATCGGAAGGTTAAAAACCCGAAACGTTCGAAGGGCACCCTGCTTACTGATCAGACTGTGAATTGGCAGGCAGACGTCAGAGGCCTTAACTCTGGGTCTCCTGTTCTTTCCACCTGAAGACGATGATAGGGCAATCTCTCTGGTTTCCCCCGAGGTATCTAGACTCCCACTCCATTTCCTCTCAACCCACTGCCCTCAGTTTTGTGAGATGAGCCCCTGCCTTTGCCAGGAACCCACTGCCCGACGTCCCGGCCGCAGTCTGGGGAAGCAGACCCCGTTTTCCGGGACCCTTTCTGCAGCAGCAAGTGTGACAGGGACCCAGCACGACCAGCCTTTCATCAACATGCAGTGAGACAGACGAGTATTCACACCAAGGAGAATAAAGACTTTAAGTGGCCAGGTCCCAGTTCAGGTCATGTTTTGTGGCCAAATTTATGTGCCAAATTTTTATAATTATGATAACAAAAACACCTTTCCATTTTAATTCCTCTTATGCCTTCTCAGCACTGTTTTTTTCTGCTTTTTAGTCATCTCACCTAGGAATTCTCTCTTTTTAGGAGTGAGCCAGAAAGATACTCTAAAGAAACATTCCCAGCCTCCTCTAACAGAACCACAAAGCACCTTCTGGAATAGGCTGGAAATCACTGGTTTAGTTCAACCTCCACTTATTCGGTACCCTACTATTGTAATGCCAGCATCCTGAAGGCCTGCACCCACAAAATGGCATTTTGGTTTTTTAAATTATTACAGGACCAGACAGAGTGGACACGGCTAAGAAATCTCTAAGTTGCGTGGGAAAAGTAAAATACAAGTAATGACATTTCAGGAGCTTCACCCAAAAGTCACTCTTGTTCAGCATCTGTGATATTTTAAACACATAGCCAATGCCGGCGAACAAAACAGGGAGAAAAAACATGAACGTATACACATATACACAAATACACAAGTACATGTTTCTGGGCTTACGTATGTATGTTGTGTATCAGGTATCTTCTACCAGCTGGTTTGATTCAAACAGTCCTACAAATAAGATCTTATCCCCACACACCCCAAGCCTTTTCAGAGCAAAGCCGTGAGGCAACACAAGTATTGCCTCTCTGACTAAATGTCAGCATCTGCGAGTTTTGCTGAATCTGGATTAGGAAACGCCAATTTCATCAGATTTTAAAATATAAGCTGTGTGGAACAAAATAAATACAGAAAAATTGTACCACCAAAAGCTCAGCAATTTTAATTAAAGGAAGATTAAACCTTTGCCTTTCTTTTTAGCTGCTGGACGGATCAGGCAGGCACGACCAAGCTCTCCTGCAGGGCAGCACCCGGCAGCCGGTGACGAACGAGCACAGAGCCCGCTCGCAAGACAGAGGGAGACAGAAGCGCGGCCCCGACGCAGGCGGGGACGCGCGGGCCCGTTCACACGGATCCCGGGACAAGGACCAAAGGAACGGAACCAGGAGCGCCGGGGCCTCGGCGGACGGGGTGCTCGTTCACAGTCCTGGAGGCTCTGGACTGAATGTGTTTCTGGAGAAGCACCCCCAGGTTTTGAGGCCCTGGGGCCTCTGCAAGCTCCACACGCCATGACGTTGCTGAGGTCAAAGAACCAGGAGCAGCCCCCCGGTGCCGCCCTGAAAACCCAAGGTCAGCGGCGTGGCGGGGGCCGGGACGAGCCGGGTCGGCACCGTGCTCGCTTTCTGTGGGTCGGCCGTGCGCACGCCCGCAGCCCGCCTGCCAGGCCCCCGGTCCGCCCGACCGCGCAGGGCTTCTCCGTCCCCGGGCAGCTCGCTGCGGTGTCTGCAGGCGCGGAGCTGGAGACCTCGGGGCGAGACGGCAAACGGCCTTGACCACACACAGGGGACAGATCTGGCCGGCCAGGCTTTTGTGGGGTCAAGGGAGGCAACCGGAAGAATTACGGAAAGGAAACATGCAGAGTTACCTGGAGAACCTGCGGCTAGCAACTCTGTTCTGCTGACAACAAAGGTACGAGACAGGGACAGAGGAACTGAAAAATGGAGAAAAACAGGGTGAGACCGCGTCAGAGGGCGAGACAGGAGATCTCTGCACTCAGGGGACAGGAGCGGATGCCTCTTCTACTAATAGGAGCATTCGATCTCAGAAACGCAAAAGCCCGCACGACACTATGGAAACTGAGAAGGAACACACACTGCTTTCCAGGAAGAGGAACACAGGGAGCCTGAAATCAGAAGAAATCCTATTCAAATGCTTCTCTACTAGCCTAAAAATCTCTTAAGCCATTAATACTCTATTGGGGCTTAGAGCTCAAAACGTGCTCTCCTTAAGGATTTAAATCACAATGAGCCACACAAAAGGGGGGCTCAATTTATCAACCGACCCAAGAGCATGACCCAAGCCGTCCGCGCCAGCAGAGCCTACAGCGTCCCTACCTGGGGCAAGCAGTTAGGTATTCGATTCACGGACGTCCTTACTCTCGTTATTTTGACCTGATATTCTGTTGGAATACTTTGAAAGTTCAAAGTATTCGAGGAAAGTAAATAAAAAATGCTCCGCACAGGTCTTCCGGAAATGGCGGACCAAAGTCATCCTCATCCCTGCTACTCAGAGAGTCAGGTCTGTCTGACTGAAAAGTCCAATCAACACTGCCCTCGCCGGCACGAGTGCTATTTCCTAGGCAGGGTTTTTTTTTGTTTCTGCTTTTTAAAAAAATTTTTTTTTAAAGATTTTATTTATTTATCTGACAGAGAGAGACAGACAGCCAGCGAGAGAGGGGACACAGGCAGGGGGAGTGGGAGAGAAAGAAGCAGGCTCCAAGCAGAGGGGCCTGATGTGGGGCCCGATCCCAGGACTCCTGGATCATACCCTGAGCCAAAGGCAGACGCTTAATGACTGAGCCACCCAGGCGCCCCATTTTTTTTTTTTTAAAGATTTATTCGAGATAGAGAGTGAGAGAGAGAGAGCATGAGCAGGGGCGGGGGGCAGAGGGAGAGGGAGAAGCAGACTCCCCGCTGAGCAGGGAGCTGGACGCAGGGCTCGATCCTAGGATTCTGGGATCATGACCTGAGCTGAGGGCAGATGCTTAACCGACTGAGCCACCCAGGCGCCCCTCTGTTTTTGTTTTTAAATTGCAGTATAATTGACACACAATTGGGCAGGTCTTGAAACTGATTATTGTAGGATTTTCCTAGGCAATCAACATTAATAAATGGAAATATTATCTTGAGATTAGGGCACTAATTGTATCTCTCAACGAATATACAAAATCCCTAATCCTACTTGTCAAGTAAAATACTGGGCTTTGTAGTAAGATGCTATTAATGAGATCCCCTTCCTTCCTGGCATTTCCCAAGGAGGCCAGGCTGCAGCCCCATAGGCTTCCTGTATGGGAGACCTGCTCCTCAACTCCTTTTTGAATGGGATTTGCCTTTACATGAACCCACAGTTCACTATAAATTGGGCTAATGTTTAGGTTTCAAGAACCAGTGATCGGTAAGATTGTCTCCCTACTCTTGCAACTTTCTTTTCAAAGCCATCTGACTCTGCTAACCTGGGGCTAATCTGGCTGCCATACAGTGGTCACGAGCTCAAAACCCAGCTCTTCCACCGACATCTCCTCTGTGCTCTCAAGTTTACAAAGCATTCGCACGGATAAACATTATCATATTCTATTCTTCTCACAGTCACACGAGGTCACCTTGTTATGTCCTTTTAGAAAGGAGAAAGCCAAGGACCTTTCTCAAAGGCAGCCACCCATGTGCAGTGAGACTGCAGCTGTGGCCCAGGGCCTCCCAGATTAGTTCGGGACCACCCTGCCTCCTCACGAGCAGTGAGAACAGATCACCTTCAAGTTTACCACACTCGCAGTTAAGTGGCCCATGTTCACACTGGTATGCATCAGCAGCTCACAATGAGGAGGCTGGCGAATGTGGCTGAAAACCCCACAGGAGGGTAGTGAGAAGATGCGTCTGGGGCAGGGGAGGCTGAGGAGAGAATCCTTAACGTTTCCTTGGCTTCCTAACTGTAGTAACATCTTTGGGTGCCCGGGACACTGTGTGGGGCGGCAGATGAAGACTAAGCTCACAAAAAGATGCGTCTGGGGGTATCCCCTCCCCTTTGGAGACTGGTTTCCAGAAGCGCCCAGGTTGTTTTAGGATGGTCTATTTTTAAGTTTGGGGTTTGTAAGTTTCCTAGCGCAGCATGTCATTTGGCATTGTGGCCACAAGGTGGCACTCCAGCACCTCTGTTTACCTGTCGGCACCGGTCCAGCCGGGGGAACTGCAAAGCAAGCAAGAGCCAGAGCTACCCGCGCTCCACGTTCCTACTAGGTACCACCTGCTGGCGTCTGGTGCCCAGAACAATTAGTCGACACCCTAGGGCACACCCCTCCTTAGCTGGCAGACTCACCTGACCAGCTGTCTAGACAAGAGTTGGCTAGAGGCAATAAATACCCATTAACAGCCTCGTTCATCCTCAGGAAAACGCAAATTTAAAAACCTCCAGAACAGCGAACACTTGAAAGACTCAACAACATCTAGCGGTGGGTGGAGAGCAACTGGAACCCGCGTCAGTCCAGGCAGCAGCGCGCACCGCGCTGGGTGCCCCGGCCGGGAGCCCCCGGTGCCACTCGCACGCAGACGCCTGGCACAAACGCGCACACACGCGCCGGAAGACGTGCATGAGGGTCGGCGCAGCCACACAGCGCTGGCCCCCGACAGGACACTACCCCATGTCCAACGGCAACGAACACAGTACACTGTTGTGTATTCACACAATGCACCACTGCACGGCAATGAGAAAAAATAAGGTGTAAGCAACACACAGCAACGGCGACAGATGTGACAAGGACGACTCTGGGTGGGAGGGGCCAGACTCGAGAGAACACATCCCACATCAGTCCTTTTGCACCAAGTTCAAAAACAGGCAAAACTAGTCTACGCTTAGAAGTCAAGTCAAGGCAGCGGTCTGGGGACAGTGACTTCGAGGGTGTGGTGGCAGTGGGGTCCGGATGCAATAAAAAGTTCCAGACGTACATAAACAGGGTTAGCTGGCAGGTACAGAAAGGTGACCGTGGAAGGGCGTTCTGTCCTAAAACCCAGCCCTGCCCCAAGGGGCCGAGGAGGGGCGCTCACCTGGCGAGGCTGTGAGAGCCATCACACCGTAGTAGGAGAAAGCACTGGCTTCGAATTTCATACCTTCCTTCCCAGCTTCTACTTCCACTTTCCCCTGTGAGAAGAAAAGGGGAGCGTTTTCAGTCCAGTTACACCAATCTCTCAGCAAGCTCTGTGCAAGATCTGTCCTCCCTCAGATTTCTGTCTGAATTCCTTTCCCAACCATCCCAGGAGAAAGCCTCACATACTCCTTCCCACTTAGCAGAGAGGGTTAATTCATCTTGAACATGGAAACTGGATGTGGCTGGAGATGCAGAGATGACCATGTGAGGTTTAACTTCTGTGAGCCTGCTTAGTGTTTTTTTCCTAGCATCCCAGGTTCATGCATGGATTCTTCAGGAACCCTCCAGTAATAAAAAGATGGTGCTCTCGCCCCATCAGGGGGACAAACACTGGGGAAGACCTGGTCTTGCAGGAACCCGAGTTGGAACAGCATCAGGATGAAGGGTGAACACCATTAGTGGCCATGGACTAAATGGGCTCCAGGGACAGAACTCACTCTGGTCCTGCTAACACAGCATCCTGTGTCTGCAGGCTGGGCCCCTTGTCGCCCAGACCCCCCACGGGCACTGCAACACCCCCAAACTTCCTCCTCACAGTCTTGCAGAAGCAGCTTAGCAAGTCTCCTTACAGCAGGACAAAACCTCTCCCTTAAGTCTCCCCCCGCCTTCTCTTCCTCTAACTTGTCCACAGCTTCACGCATCCGTTCCCCTGGGACGGCCTGCGGATGCCTCATTCATCCTGCTAGCCTGAGGGCCCACCGTGATCCCCGCATGGAAGGCGCCTAACACGCATTTTCCAGGAGACTGGAATAGCCTACTCAGACACCAAATGGCTCTTGTTCAGAGGTGGCCGCCTCTCCAGTGACGGGTTCCTTTACGGTACATCCCTTATGATTCGAGAATAAAAATGACGGTACCACTTATTGAAGGGGAACTGTGCTAACAAGTCAGTACTTTATCAATTCACTCAAATGCTCATAACTCCATGAGGCAGACAGAATTACCCCCACCGTCTTACAAATCAGGAGGGGGCTCAGAAGGGTTAAGTAAGGGCAGAACAAGCGCTTGACCAACGTGCTCGCTACACTGCCCGCTAACGCCCACAATTATTTTGAACACTCCCTATCGTTACACACTAAATTCCCAGTTAGGGAGACTTTCCTCAAATCGCTTCTTTAGAAAACGATCTACTGTCTCTTTTAGGTTTTCCTTCACTCAAAATACCAGTTTGATCACTCCCCAACCAACTCTCTTGCTGTAAGAAAGGAGCTGACAACGCTATCCATAATGTAAAATCACCCTGCCGACAATCGGGGGCCGGGAACCCAGACCGCACAGCACACGGGGCCCTGGACAGACCGTGGGGTCCTGTGCAGAGACCGTCCTTGCCACTCGAGAGTTTCAACACATGAGACAGACGGGAGCAGTGCAAGACAGATGGCACAAGGCGGTCAACAAAAACTCTCCATGAGGAAAAAGATGGTAAGAATCCAAGGGATTTGGAGAAAAAAATAACTTCCTGTTCTACATATTTCGTACAGGAAGGAAAATCTAAGGAGTAGGATTTGAGCCAAGAGAAGGGAGGGCCGGTCAGAGGTGGGAGACAGCAGACGGCCAGGCTCACTGGGTTTGTGCAGGAAGGTGGGGCAGATGGGGCTGCAAGAACAGTCTGGAAAGCCAGGGAGGCCGTGGAGCTCCTGGGGTGATGGACTAGTAAGGCTGGTGCCTGCACACGGGCTCAGCTCCAGGAGTCCAGGCTCCCACGAGGCTGGGAACCACAGGGCTGGAAGAAGGTGGCTAGGGAGAAGCTATGGGTAAGGGATCCACACAGTTCGGTGAGAGCAGAAGGAAGAAGGAAATGTAAAGGAGAGAGGGGGAGTCACTTATCTTAGCAGAAGTTTGCTCTAAGTGACCGGAAGATGGGCACCATGAGCGCGGATATAAACAGTGGGAAGGGGGGGACAAGACACCGTCCCTTCCAGAAGAGTCCATCGAGAAGGGGTCCACCAAGAAAGGCTGAAGCGGAAGAATGAGTGAAGGTTAAAAGGAAGATCAGGATGGAGATCCAGGACAGGGGAGAGAAGGGAGGCAGGGGAAAGGAGTATAGAGGGAGAAGAGGGGGTCACTAAGGGAGCAAAAGTTGGAAGCTGGCAGGAAAGATCAGATGTGAGGCAGTGACTGGCCGCAGAGGCAGGGTCCCTTAAGAGAGGAGGGAAAGAAGAGGACGGGTAGGGATATAATAGACACTGTGAACAATAAAACTAAGCACGAGATGGTACAGATCTCGGCAGTTACTTATCCATTTCTTCCTTCACTAACCCTTGACCTTGTATCGGGGGTTCACATATACGTCTGTGGCTCTGTTCACATAAAATGCCTGTAGTCATTAGCTCAACAGCGGCTGCAGGACCATCTTGTAACCCGAATTTCTATGCAGAAAATCAAGAGGAGGGGCGCCTGGGTGGCACAGCGGTTAAATGTCTGCCTTCGGCTCAGGGCGTGATCCCAGCGTTATGGGATCGAGCCCCACATCAGGCTCCTCCGCTGTGAGCCTGCTTCTTCCTCTCCCACTCCCCCTGCTTGTGTTCCCTCTCTCGCTGGCTGTCTTTATCTCTGTCAAATGAATAAATAAAATCTTAAAAAAAAAAAAAAGAAAGAAAATCAAGAGGAAGCATCAAACCAACAGAGCCTCATCACGACTTCCATCTTTCTGGGTGTTCAGGGGACCGGCATCATTTGTTTTCCAAGCCACGAGGCCTTGAGGCCTTTTGTATCCTGCGTCCCTGCGGATGGCGGCCATTCACAATTCTTTGTAATTGTCCTCAGAACCAGCGGGGTAACAGCCACTCCCCCAAAAGACTGTAAATAACAATACAGGGTCTGCCTCTGGCAAAGGAGCTTTTCCCGGGGCAGTACACACACCACAGAACCCCTGCCAAGCCAACTCAAAGGCAGAGACTCCCAGCTCTTGCTGGGTACTGGGAACACCTGGGGATTTAAACAACAAAACACCTGATGTCTGGCTCCCACTCCCAGGCACTCTGATTTAACTCCTAGGGGTGCGACCTGGGCAGCAGGATGTTCATAAAGCTCTGCAGCTGATTCTGGCACGCGTGTTTGGGAATCATGGCTATGAGGCTGTTTGTGAACAACGGCCCCAGCTCTGAGCCTCTGCGTACCCCGGCCTCTCAGGAAACTCCCCCGTAGCCATGGTGGCTGTGAGTCCGCGAACTGAACAAGGACAGCCGCACAAAGACTCAAAGCTCTGGATCCTAGCCATCTCAGCTCATCTCTCCTCTGTCCTTCGGGACACGCTCGGTCATCTTCCACGGCCCACCGAGCAGACACTGACCAGGCCACGAGGGGGTCCACGGGGTCCCCGGTTCCTCATGTGCAGATTCCCAGAACTGGTAAAACATCCCTCCAGGCTCAGACACGGCACTGCCGAATTTTCACTTCATATAGATATTTTAAAAAAACACAGCCATCTATTCTAAGCACCATTTCGCATCAGACCAGACATCTTCACCCTCAAAATACAGAAAATATATAATTTCAGAACAGACAGGTCTTTAAACTGAATATATGTAATTTTATGAAGATCTCACTGCAGCTGTCTTTATTCCTCTTTGTCTCAAACTGGTGAAAACTTTGTCAGGCATCAACACGAAGGAACCACCGCGCCAGGCCCATTTTCCTTCATTTATAAAACTGCAAAGGATTAAAAGATCCCATGGTTCTTTTGATTCTAACTTCAGAGGAGTCTACCATCCTACGTTTTGAAAATGGCCCATCCCTGTACTTCTTGCTACTCAAGTAAAGCGTTTCTGGCCGGCAGGTTTTAGAAACATCCGGGAAACATTTTATTCCTGTACGTGTGCCAATGGCTCCTCAAAGTGACCATTTCCAAAGAAACCTACCAGTCTACAAATCGAAGCCGCCCCCATGAGCAAATGGCCTGCATGGCCTCGCGACCAATCAGGTGTCCTTAGGCAAGGACTATTTCCCCTTAAGGAGCTACATACCAGTGTGACGTCTGAAACACCCACAGCTTTACTCTACACTCTAACGTATCACAACACACACAGATCAGCACAGGACATGACGGGCTCCCCAAGGGAGAGCTAGGGCTCCGTGTTCAAGCTGACAGAAGAGAAGGCAGGCCTCCCTGTCTTAGGCAAAGCTGGTTTCCCAAGTAACATTACTGTCACGAGCGCCCTCACCTTTCTTGGAGGAAGGTTATTTGGGAACTCTCTTCAAAGCTCCTAAGCATCCAGAAAGCACCAAAGGCACTCTGGTGCTGTACCTGGCCACAAGGTGGGAGCCTGCGCTAGCCTCGTTGGCGCCAAGATCAAGTGGTCAGCGGATGCAGCGGACCCAGGGAGACCAAAGACTCCCTCGGGCCCCAGATGCTGAGCCCGGACGCAATCTCCTGCTCCCCTTGGAGTTCCTGTTTTGTCTTGGTTTTGGTTTTAATATCACCATCACAAAGTAGTCCATGGGCTTGACACCTGAAAGGAAGTAACTGAATCCCAGGGGCACGAACATCAGGTTAAGTTCACCAGCACTGCCCCGTATGAGGGGAAGCATGACCCAAAGAGGGTCTGTTCTGTGGCTCAAATGTTCCCTAGCAACTGTTTTCCAATCTGAGTCCAGAGATGCAGGCGTGGGACAGCAAGTTCCCTTCGTGAATGTTTAAATTAAAAAACCCAAACTTTTGATGGTCAAAATTAATGTACACATATTTTGGACCATCTGGTTGACCATCTCCTAACCAAATGCCACCACCGGAGGTCAGCGCCAGTGCCTGAGGGCTCACGACTGCATCGTGAAGAAGTTGCTCCTACTACCTGAACCATCAGGGCTAAGCCCTGCTGCTCCATCAACTGGGAGCTTGTTAGGAATAAGCTGCATTTCAGACTCCACCCCAGCCCCACGGCATCCGCAAGTGATTCCTCCACGCGTGTGCAAGTGTGAGGAGCACTGAACGGGAGAGAAAGGGACAGAGGAGGACCAAAAATTAAAAATCCAGTCACACCCAGTGGAGGTCAAATAACAGCACAACATCCTGCACAAATATTCAGAGGAACTCAAACTGAACCAAGGGCTGAAAGGTCAGTCATAGCTGGGCGCGCGGAGACCCAAGTGTGTGCACCAGAGCCCCTGGCCTTACAGGGACCAGTGTCACTTTCCCAGCAGCCAAACAACATCACTGACACGTTTAAAATGTTAATTACTAGTCTGCTTTGGATTATACAAATTCCAACTCAAAGAGCGCAAGAGGAGCTTATGCCTAGTTTTTATTTACACGTATCTAAGTATAATTTGTTAAATATAGGGTCAACACTGGGTAGCCAAGTAATTTTTTTTTCTTTAAAATGGGTGCTATCTGTACTTGAGTCGGTATTAAAGATCTATTATTCACTGGGACACACGGACCCTAAAACTCAAAAATCCTCAAGAAAGGTTTGGTACTGAAGGCTTAAGTCCTCTTCCAATAACACGTAAAATGGTTTTAAGTAATGTCAAGGGATGTGTAAGCTCCAAGATGCTACCAGCCAGCTCCAAAGGGGAACAGATTCACTGTACAGAGAAAACCCCTTCTGAATCCCTGTCAGAGGCCCTGAAGAGCAGGTAGAACAGCTGAACAACAACGAAAATCCGAGGCATGAAATCAAGCAGAAAAATTAACACCAGGAAAAAAAAAGTGTTCCTTTTACTGATTCTGTAATTGGCAAAGAGCTATTTGTTTTCCTAGTATTCTTTATACTTCATATTTTCTCAAAAAAATCAATTTGTTTATGTGATGTAGAGCAATTTATATATACATAAAATTGCAAAAAAAAATATATGTATTTTTGCTTAGACATTTTAACTCCCCAAAGGACCAACAAATCCTTCACTGTAAAATACCAACTCTGTGAATTCGAAAAACGGTTTATAATTCTAATTATTGTGCACACACTTGACATTTTTCTATGTGCTTTCCACTTCTTCACTATATGATGGTCTCACCATATGGAAATGTAAGTGGTTGAGACATATGAACCACTGCTACTTTCTAATTAACAAATTTGCTATAAATATATTTGCATAGATAGCTTTAGCAAATAATTTCTTTAGATTCATGTGTATGAGGGATTGAATGTATGTATTCCCAAAAGGAGGCTGTCCGTTTAAGGACATGATTGGTTTTGCAGCACTGTTTCTTTTTTGTTCACTATTCATAATGGATTTTTACAAAGGTTTTTTTTTTTTTTTTCTAAAATTAAAAAAATGGAGGCTTAATTTTGTCAGTTTCCTTTCTGATATCTATTGATAGGAGCATGAGGATTTTTTTTCTTTACCTAATTAACATGGTGTATTTGGTTTTGCTGTTCTTAAACTAGTCCTGCATTCCTAAATAAACCTAATTTAGTCACAGTGAGTAACTCTTCCGGGGACACTGCTGGTCTTTAACTGCTACCTTTTTAGTTAGGAGAACTGACGCTCATACTATCCTGACCCATTTGTATTATACAGAAAATGAGCACCTCCAAGTTTCAATTTTTTTCCAAGTGATTTCTTTGAATCTAGCTGTTTTAAAGGATAAGAGAGAACTTCTTGTTTTGTTTCTCTTTTATCACGTTTATTACGTCAACAGAATACTGATTTTGTTAGTCTTTTAAAAGAACCAAATCTTGGGGCACCTGGGTGGCACAGCAGTTAAGCATCTGCCTTCGGCTCAGGGCGTGATCCCGGCGTTATGGGATCGAGCCCCACATCAGGCTCCTCCGCTATGAGCCTGCTTCTTCCTCTCCCACTCCCCTGCTGTGTTCCCTCTCTCGCTGGCTCTTTCTCTCTCTGTCGAATAAATAAATAAAATCTTTAAAAAAAATAAAAAATAAAAAAAATAAAAGAACCAAATCTTGATTTTATTTATGGGCTTTAAGGCTTTCTTATTAAATAATAAAGATAGTCATGAAAAAGTTAATTTGTTCTTTTCAATTTGTTGCTTTGCTCTTTTTCTAGATAATTTCAGATTTTTTCCCTTATTTAAGTACTCAGAATAAAATTTCTTTGACATATTGCATATAAGGTATTATTTAATAATGTCTTTAATGATGTTCTCTGTATTTTAGGATATTCTATATATTTTCCAATTCAGTTGCTACTTAGGGTTTATCAGTTTGATGTTAATTTTCAACATTTCTTTAAATAGGTGATACGTGCACGTGGTAAGAAATTCAAATTCAAAGGGAGAAATAAGAAGTCTCCCTTCCACCCTATTCCCAGTCCTCCAAGTCTCCCTCCTTAGAGGCAACCACCTGTGACCAGACTCTTTGAGTAACCTTCCGGAGAGATTCATATATATACAGATGCACACAAAACACACGGGAATACATTATAACGCCCTGTTCTGAGCCTTACGTAAGCCTTTATAAGAGAACTGGTCACCATTTAAAAACAGCTTAGGATACTTCAATTATGTATTTTTAGGTCCAATTTTATTTCATTATGATCTATACAGGTGGTTCTAGTAATTTCTACCTTTCTGGGTTTAGAACTTCTATATGACATGGCAAATCATCAACTTTATGAAAGTCACATAAAACTTTTTAAAAAGTGTATTTCCCTGGCTTTACATTTAATTTTCTCCAAATTCCAGTTAATTGTATTAGTCAAGTTAAAACATTTTTTTCTTGGTATGCTTACTCTTTTATGATGGTGGAAATTAACCTTCCACCAAAATTATATTCCTATCCATTTCCACGGAAACACACATTCATGAGTACTCGGTACTACAATTTATATTGAGTCCAGCAAGGTCCCAATTATCGAAAGGATAATTAAGGAGGTTCTTTTTATTTGAAAACAACTCAATAAAAGGCATGAATGTATGTGTTCTGTTATTTAAGACATGCAGAGCCAATCAACTTTTCTTTCCGTGTTTATTGTGTTTTTATCACTCTCCTTATTGATTCTCCAATACATTTTAGTTTAAAAACCTACCTTTTTCAGAAAAAACTCTAGGTGGTGGCCTTTTTATACTTACGGAGTGGGAGGTATGTGCCCAGTAACTTACAGAAGAATTCTTTTAATTAATCTTAAATGGTTTGTTTTGAATAAATTAGACTTTATTTCATTTAGAGTTTAAACTCAGAGCGATGGGTTTCTATTTATAATTACATTCCAAACATCAATTACTTAATGGGAGAGTTTTTTCTCGCGTCTGCAGAAGAGGGCAGCTCACTGGCTCTGGGGGCAGGAATGGAAGGCAGATACCGCAGCTTGCTTCTGCTTTAAAGCTCTAGCACGTGCAGTGGAACATGCCCCAAAACCTGGCACCAATTTCCAAAGCTGGGCCAGTGACATTTCCGGCTGGAATATAGTTTGTAAAAGGTGACAGCTGTGCTAGATTGACAGGGATCATGGTATTTCATTTTCTTACACTCCGGTACCTCAGGTAATTGGCTGGCCTGCAAGAACCTAATCTTCACTGAACTCCGTAGTTTAAACCCCTCCATAAATCCTCTTAATCCAGCACATACACTATTTACAAAAACCCTCATGACATCATCAGTTCCATAATTCAAAAAAAAGTCACATTTGTATCAATACTTAACATGACACAGGTATTCAAATACAGGTAAGCATAAACACAAATGCCTTATCAAAAATATCTTAAAGATTTACTTGTAAATGAACAGGGAGTATGAAGTCCCTCTTCCATAAAATCTATTTTTAGATCTTTCGGCCAGGAAATAGCTTTGTTATACACCAAAACAGCATTCCTGAATCACAGCTTCATACAGGCTAACTACATAAAAATCGACAACTGAAAGACGCACAGTTTCTAAATATTACTCCTGAAATTCACTATGTCAATCCTCGAAGTCCTCCTAAACAAAGTGTAATCCAAACTTTAGTGTAACTCAAAGTTTCTCTAGGTTTAAGGAATAGTCACAGCTAGCTTTTAGGAGAAATATAAGCGTTTTACTCCCTCACTGCAGTACGTAAGTTCCCTACAGCCCCCCTCAGAGGTTCAAGTGTGTGTATCTCCAGAGAAAAAGAAAAACACAGTTCAGGGTTGAATGAGACTAAGGTTAATAGAAGAATCAGGGTCTTGAGCTAGAAAACCTGCAAAGAGATGTTTCTACGAAAGAATGTATGAAAGTGGCATGTGACTTGTTAACACACAGATTTTTCTACAGTTTCTTACTTCTGCCTCCAGACATCACAATAGGACCCAAAGAGGGTCATGAACACAACACTTTGCAGAGTTTCTCTCATCCAGACATCCGATAAGGGTTGCTTTCAAATAAAAAAAACCTCCCTAATTATCCTTCAGATAATTGAGACCTTGCTGGACTCATATAAATTGCAGGACCTACCGAGTATTCACAACACTATACTTTTCATTATACTCCCATTCACACCTGGGAAATCACCAAAAAGTAGGAAAACACTTAAGGGGCTAGGATTCCTGTACTGAGTATACGCAGATTTCCTATAAAAGTAATTCTTCCGTAAAGAGGTATAAGCAGTCAATAAAACCAGCACTTTATTCATTGTACTGTTCATCTTAGTTTCCATGTCAAGGACGGTGTTCCAGCAAACGAAACTGTGATATAATAAGGGCCTCCTATCCACTCCAGCACCAAAGCCCCTGGAGGGTCCAGAATGGATGGACCTTCTCACCTCATATAGTGGATTATGTTATCAGTGAGAAGGAACAAGGTTTCCATTGGCACGAGAAGCTGTAATGATTACATTAAATAAAAACAATAAATGGATTAATATGATGTCTTCAAGGGAAGAGATAGTAAGTTACCTCTAGGAAGTTGTAGATGACCAAGTCCTAACGAAGAGTGGAAAAAAAGACGATGAAGATGATAAAAAAAGAGGACCCCAGGAACTCACGACACTTAAATTTCAAAGGCCCAACCAAGACTTGGATATGTACCAGTAATTCTCCAAACTCTTCAAAAAGTATGAACAACTGAATTCACAGTCCTTTAAATGAATGCCTCCTTGCCTCAGCAATCCGTAAGTACCCTCAGTATTGGAAACCGAAGTAACTAATGACATTGCTTTGTACTGAAATTATTTTTACAGAAAGGAAAACAGGGGGATGAGATCCTCCCGTGTATCAGGCAACCCCAGAAGTTGTGTGTGAACCTTGACACCCGTTCACCTACAGAAAAGTCTCCTCAGAACTGGAAGGACGGGTACTCAGTGAGATCAAACAACTATTGAATAATTCTTCTGACCTGCAAAATGAGAACGAAGTAGTCTACAGGTTTGTTTCGCTGGTAGAGGTAGTATTCTGGGGCTTTCTTGTTCTTCTCATCATACTTCAGTTCCTGGATGACATTGGGGTGCTTTAGCAGCCTTAGAAGGATCTTCTCTGACATCTGGGATGGGCTAAATGCTTCTACTTCTATAGATATAAACACAACTTGATATTACACTTCAAATGGATGGAAAAAAATTATACTAGTGATTAAGGAGTTTAGAATATAAGAATACTTGGAATCAAAGCAATACAATATGGATTAACGACACTTCCGTTTGGTGATCCACTGGGGCAGATTACCTGGGAGAAATTAGAAAATGCCCAAGTCTCGTGTTTGTTTAAATGGTTCCTTTTCAACCTGTCATTGGTTTCAGTTCCTATAAGGTTACCCTAATTTTCTGACACAAATCAAAGTCAACCAGAAGCAGGCTCCTGACTGCCAGGACACCCTTCGACAGGCCACAATAGTCTGACTGTCCCACAACAGCCGAAGGAAGAAGCAAAGGTCAGGAAGCATCTAGGTGTGGGTTAGTACCAGGTGCCCAGACGACGTGCTCCACCTCAGTCTCCCACTCCGCTACCCTGAGAGTCTGGGAACAAAGGAAGGCGGAGATTCAGAAGAGAAGCAAGGCACGTGCACACAGCAACATGCACTCCAACTTGCTAACTAACAAAAAATGTGTATCTGTATGGACAAAGGCGTACATTTTATTTCTGATAACAAAACTCAAAATCACTGGCTTAGGGTTCCTCTACTGAAACTGGACTTCATGGTATCTCAGAGGCAGAGTCGGAGAACATTTCATGTTAAAGTGTGGTTCTGAAATGATGAACAGTACAAGAATCAGAAAAATCAGTTAAAGATACTGTTGATATGTTTAAAAATTGTTTTCATTAGGTGAACCATAAATTCTGTATTAGCTTCTGTGGCTCTTTTGTAATAACAAAATAAGGTAGTACATTGTGGAAGTTTTGGAAAATACAGAAGATGATAAAGAGGAAAAGAAAATTACCTATGAACCCACCGCTCCATCCCTCTGAGCAGCTGGTGAGCACGTGGGCCTGTGTGGCTGTGTGCGCACAAAAACACAGCGACCTTATGGTTTTATGTTGTTTTTTTTTTTTTTCCTCGCCTCACATTCAATTATGAGTATCTTCCCGTGTCCTAAACATTATATTGTGAGCATGTCTAGGTATCTGAAAACATGATCTTAAAGAGTACAGAACATTCCATCGCATGGCTACTGTCAGCCTTCTTTTCGAAATATTGTAAGTACACTGCATGCCGCCAAAGGGCACTGGATGCCCACCTTGGACACAGACGTCTTCTACAGGCCACTGGGCACTTCAGATTTTCTCACGTTTCCCCCTGGCCAACAGAGCTCACCCTTCACCCAGAGAGCCACTTGGGGATGTGAGAAGGGTTAGTCAGTCTCTTAAGTCCATTCAACCTTGACCTTTCTGGAGCAGTCAGTGCCGGCTGGATTGGCGGTTTTAATAATGTGAACGCTTGCCTCCTGGAATGGGCCCAAGTTAATCTGGCTCGAAGAGGCCATCGAGAAATCCATGTCAAAGCGCTTAGAATTTCTGATTTCACTGACATCATCAAAGACAGATTTAATTCTGAAAATCTATTTTTCTTCTTTGCGAATCATAGCACCTGTGTTACCACTGACGTCCAACTGTTCTTCCAAGGCAAGCTGGAGAGAGAATGACTCAACTGTCCGACACACAGCGGGGTGTGTCTGGTCTGCACTGCCAGCCTACGCCACCAGCGGGCTCTCCCCGGGACTTAGCTGGAAGCAGATGACCTGGCCTACTGTTCACATGCAGTGTGGCACTAACATTCATCCTTACCTTTCAGACCAATTTTAAGTTACTGGTCCACCCCTGGTAAATGTCTCAGAGGGTTCATGCCGACACTGAACACAGGAGAGGAGAGAATTTAAAAAGAAAAAAACAAAACAAAACAAAACAAAAAAACAAAAAACAAAACACAAAAGTGGCATTACTTATCACCCCATTTCCCAGTCTCCACCCCCAGCCCACCCCAGTCAGTGGTGGGTGAGCAACACGGTCCAGGGCTCGTAGAGATCTCCAATGCGATAAGCTGCACTTGCCTGTTGCTAGGAAACGGTGCATGGCCAGGAGAAGCTGCGGTGATATTTTAACCTTCATCTCGCTGTCTGTCTGCTTAAAGGCAGAAAAGTCTTGCTTTCTTTCCCGATGGGCCACTTTCTTTTTCGTTCTGTTATCAGCTGACAGAAGAACAAGAAAAGATAAAAGGAAATGCACTCGATTAGACAGATTAGGGCTCTTTTTGAATGAAAATGACAAAATCCCCTGGAAAGGCTAGGCTACCTCTAGATCGCGGGCACTCTGTGCACACACGCCCGATGGAAGACGGGGAGAGAGAATCCTCGTCAAATCAGTGTGGCACATTCGTCACCCAGTTCAAAGTAAGGCAACTAGGAGCGACGATAAACATTCTTCCCGAAGATCCTTAGAGCCCTTGTAAGTGCACTGCTGGGCAGCGGGGACAAAGCCCTCACACAAGCCCTGGAACCCCACAGCAACGGTACGCAGCTGGGAGCGCGCACAGTCTCCTGCTACTCGATGTCACCACACTGCAGAGAAGAACAGTCACCGGGTGACAGACGACCCAGGGAAGTGTGCCCTGCCTTTCAGAGGCTCCTGGCCTCTGCCGAGAAACAGGGAAAACAAACACCTGAACAAAACCTCTTCAGAAACGAACAAACAAAAAGAACGCTTTCACGGAACGTTTTAACAATAATATCTGTTAGCTTTGCTTCTACCCCAGACCCTGAGATCCTCAAGGTCAAGCAAATATGAAGAAGGTCATGGAGAAGAGAGGTCACCATACTTCCTTTGTAAAGGGCTAGGTAGTATTTCAGGCTCCGGGGCCATACAGTGTCTGTCGTACTGCCCCACCCCGCTGTGGAGCAGAAGCCACCGTAGGTAAAAGAAGTCACGTGGCTGTGTGCCGATAAAACTGTATTACGGACGGGAAGTGTGAATTTCATATTATTTTCACTGTCACTAAGAAGTTATTCTTTCGGGGGCGCCTGGGTGGCTCAGTCGTTAAGCGTCCGCCTTCGGCCCAGGGCGTGATCCCAGAGTCCTGGGATCGAGCCCCACGTCAGGCTCCTCCGCTGGGAGCCTGCTTCTTCCTCTCCCACTCCCCCTGCTTGTGTTCCTTCTCTCACTGGCTGCCTCTCTGTCAAATAAATAAATAAAATCTTAAAAAAAAAAAAAGAAGTTATTCTTTCGATGTTTTTCAGTGATTACCAAATGTAAAAAACAAAAATGCGCAGCGGGTGGGCTAGCCACACTGGTGGCAGCCCTCGGGGGCTGCAGTTTGCAAACCCCTGATCTAGAAGCTGTCTAATACAAAACCTTTTTTCTGGCATTTTTCTCAACAAAGAAATGATCGAGAAAAAACTCGGTTAAAGACAAGACCTCACTCCTTTCCCAAGAATCGGCGGTCTGTGCATTATTACCATTTCATGCCTGGGGCCAAACAGACTAAAGACCAGGCTTGTCCTGGGGAGAGGGCAATCCTAACTTGTCATTTTCTTCTGTCTCAAATTCTTTTCAGAATCAGACAGCATAAATCAACACCGAATTTCAAAATAATTTTCTAATGGCAAATGACAGCCCTGACTGCCTGTCAGCCTCGAGAATATACTTAAAGCCATGCGTTCAGCATTCCATCTCGGTAAGGCATGACAGGCAACACTTCCCTGTGAAATCAGTCTAATCCAGGTTTAAAAGATGTTAACTGAAAAGCAAACTTAAGATCTCCTAAATGTCTTAATGATCTTTCTCATGATGAGTACTACCCCTGAAACGAAAAAATATAGAGACACACTTGGTATTAAATAGTCACTGTAAGGAAGGATGAAAAGAATGTCAACACACAAATAATACTATTATGTGACCTCTGACTACTCTCCAAGTGTCAAGGGGACAAAACACATAGGCACTGGTGATTTTAAAGAAAGCACTAATATATACATGAGGATAAAGAAAGATACATTTTCAGAAGGAAGTCCTTACCTAAATATCAAGTTTATCCTTCTAAGGGTACATGGAAGACTCTCATTTTTAAAATGAAGGACATTCCCATCTAGCAGGACTGAATAAAAATCACTCTGTTTTAAGAAAGGCAGGCCTTGTCCCAGGTGCCCCAGGCCATTTGAACAGTTCATTCCCCTTCTAAGTCACATTTTAAAAGCCAAACAGAATAAACAGAACCCAGATACTCTTCTCTGTCCCACCTCTGAGAGCCCCAAACATCTTCAGGCAATAATGCATCTTTCACATCATTAATCTTGTGAAAGGATCTTGTTTTGGGGTGGGGGGAGATTTTATTTGAGAGAGAGAGAGAGAGCAAGCACTAACAGGGGGCATGGAGAGGGAGAAGCAGGCTCCCCGCTGAGCAGGGAGCCAGAAGCGGGGCTTCATCCCAGGACCCCCAGGATCATGACCTGAGCCAAAGGCAGACGCTTAACCGACTGAGCCATCTTGACACCCTGAAAAGGTCCTGCTTTACTAAGAAGTGAGGCTGAAGAAGAAGGTTTAAACTCCACAGTCCAACAATCCAGTTAGGGACTTCAGTGAGAAAGGATTCAGGGTCAACAGTCAGCCCAGGATCAAGTTTACCCCATGCACAAACACCAATGAGTCCTCCCCTTCCTCCGCCCCAAGCCAAGCGACTTCTACCGCCGTCATCCATCTCCCTCTGCCCCCCAAAAGACAGAGGAGCGGGGAAAGGGAAAAACACATTCTTACTGTGTACCTACCCTGTCCCACCACCTATACCTCCCCCCACCACCGCTGCCACAGAGGACCTACACTCACAGACCTCACCTCCGCCCCGGCCCGTGGGTTCTGGAACAAGGACATCTAAGCAGTTGCAAACCATCAGCCTAACAAATCCCCCTCACCAGTACTTGAATTAGGACCGTAAGTAGAAAAAGAAATTTATCTGAACACAACTGCCTACTTGTAGAAAATAAAAATAGTCAAGAACGATTCTTTTTCCACACGCAGAATCAATGTAAAAACCAAGAAGGGAGTTTTCTGTTCAGGGCAAATAATGCCCCGATCCACGATTAGAAGAAGCTGACTTTTCAAAAAAAACAAAAACAAAACACTGCCACTCTACATCACAGGACCTGCCTCTTCTCCCCACCTCCGATGAAGGGTCTGGAACACACGGCTAAGTGGTCCACAGCCTACACACCCAGCGCGTAATTAGAAACAGAGGCAAGTAACCCCTAGAGATGTGAGAGGACTCACGAATGAGATGACAGAATTCTGAAAAATCACACTCCGACTACTCACTGTATAAATCTGTTTCATCTAGAATCTCGGATTTGATGATTTCTTCAATCACGTCTTCTAATGTGACGATTCCCAGAACTTCATAGAATGGGTCCCCTTCGCCCTCATTGTTCACTCGCTGCACAATAGCCAGATGAGATTTACCTTTAAAGCAAAGAAAACAGAGTTTCAGAGGCATTTTCTGAATTTCCTGAACGAAGGCTCGTGTGGGATTATGTTAAGAATGGCGGCGCACGCAGACACCAGATGATCCGAGTCTGCATTTCGGCGTTGAAACAGGGTGCGGAAGTACCACAGGCAAATGGAAAAGCTTCCCGAGCCGCCGAAAACGAGGCGATCGAGCCGGAAGAGCCTCACCACATTACCATTTGCTTCCTCATGGGTTTGGTCTTCCATCTCGTCAGCCCTTCCTTTGTGACCTTATAGCAACTGCTACTCCCCTGAGGAGAACAATTCTCCAAGTGTGGTCTGTGGACCCTTAGGGACGCCCCAGGCCCTCTCAGGAGGGCCGCGGGGTCAGACTACTTCCCGGCGAACACTAAAATGTTCCCGGCCTTTCGCACTGTGCTGGTTGTGAGGCGATCGTGCAGAGGCAGCGGGAGCCGACCGTGTTCTCCGCCACCACACACACACAGGGAAGGGGGAAAGTCCGTTTCTCTTCAGAATGTCCCTGGTGAAGATGTAAAAATTAATTTCATTAATCGTGACCTTGAGTACTTGTCCTTTAATACTCTATGCGGCAAAAGGAGACCCACCCTAAAACACTGCTGTCGCATCCTGAAGTACAATCGTCTTGAGGAAAGGCACTCACACAACGGCTTGAACTGCAGGCTGCACTAGCCGTTTTCCACGGGACATCATTTCTACCTGAGGAACCAGACGGATGGTATTTAGACTTGGAGAGCTGGCAAATAGTTCCTTGAAAATGGACACAATGAGCCTGCAATGTTACGGAAAACAACAGCAGCGTTTGCTAATGATAAAATTTGAGCTTTCACGGGAAAATCGGAATTTTGGCAAACTTGTATCCCACCACGGGCTTGAGAACCTCTCGACAAAGACTTTTCTGATGACGTAACAAGTGTAATTTTTAAAATACTGAATAATGGACGGGTCAACATTTCAAAGATCTACAGAACTCAGTGAACCAGTATTTTCCAAATGACCATGGTGATGATGTTACCAAATCATGCGCAGGTAAACAATCTATTCAGAGGACAAGACATAACAACAGATTCTTTTTTTCCTCTCATACCCTATTTTTATATTCTTTAAAAGAAGTTTTTATTTAAATTCCAGTTAGTTAACATACTGTGTAATATTAGTGTCAGGTGTACAATTTAGTGATTCAACAGCTCCATACAACACCCAGTGCCGTCCTGAATCCCGTCACCTATTTTCCCCCACGCCCCTACCCGCCTCCGCCCTGGTCACCATCGGTTTGTTCTCTCTAGTTAGAGTCTGTTGCTTGGTTATAACAATGGATTTCTTAAACTATTTTGGAATAATTTTAGATCTACAGAAAAGCTGTAAAGACAGTACAGAAGTCCTGAGGAGCCTTTCCTCAGTTGCCCCCAATGTTAACATCGTGCATTACCACAACATATTTGTAAAACTAAGAAACTGACAACTGATACAGCAAATTCCAGACTTCTTTAGGATTTTTCTATTAATGCCCTCTTTCTGCTCCAGTATCCAGTCCCGAGCACCATACTACATTTAAGTGTCACATCTCCTCTGGCATCCGATAGTGTCTCAGTCTTTGCTTGTCTGTTTTTTTTAATGACCTTGACAATCAAGGAGTACTGGTCAGGAATCCTGTAGAATGTCCTTTGATTTGGGTTTGGCTGATGTTTTCTCGTGATTAGACTGGGGTTCTGGGTTTTCTAGTTACATCACATCAGGGCTTACACGACAACCACATGACATTCCCGAGTTTCTCCACTGTCAAGTTACTCATTTTTCTTCTTTCCCTCATTCTATCCTTTGGAAGCAGGTCATGAAGACCAGCCCACACTCAGGGAGGGGTGAGGGGCTGAAATGAAGCTCTCCTTCCCGGACTGGGGGAGTACCTACATATATTATTCAGAATTTTCCTATGAGAAAGATTTCAGACCAGAGGATTTCAAAAGTCCACTGGTCTAGTTCTAGATTCCACATGGCAACTAATCTTTAAAAAACTACCACTTGTGGAGTTTTGGTATCGTATCAAAGGAGGCTATTCCCAATTGCCCGAAAAGGCTGTTAAAATATCCCTCCCCTTTCCAAATACATACCTATGGGAGCTTAGATTTTCTTCATATATTTCAACTAAAACATATATCGCACAGACTGAATGCAGAAGATAGAAGAATCCAACTAGGCAGTAAAGATGCAAAAAGGTAACACGATTTATTTTTGTTTTGGAAAAGTTATTTTTAATAAAAACATTATTTATGTTAACGTAGTGGACCTATTACTGTCCTTCAAAAGTGAATTAAGAGGCCCAGGTGTTTTACAATACTGTATTTTAATTTCAAATACGGTAAATGTCAAAAGATAGAACCAATGTAAATAAAGGTTCAAGGGTCCTCAGTAATTTTTAAGAGCTTAAAGGGATCGGAAGACAGGAGGGCTTAAGAACAGCTGCTACAGGAGATGGCCAGAAGGGCAAGGGGGCAGCAGTTCCCCCAAAGCTGAACAGTCCTAGACTGGAACCCCAGCACGGCTGCTTCCTCGCCATTACTAGCTGTGTGATCACGAGCAAATTACAGAACTTTCCTGAGCCTCAGTCTTGTCTCTTAAAACCAGGTCCGTAATAATTGCTGCCACACACAACTGCTGTGACTACCAGAGATAGTGTCAGGTCCAGCAAGGACAGTGGCTGGGAGCCCCTGAGCAATCAATAAATGGTAGCACTTACTCTCTTTTTAACATTCTTCCTCAGTTCTAAGACACCACTGACTTACTACCAGCTTATTCAGAAACAGGAAAGCCCAGTGTATTAAAAGTACACCATGATTAAAAGATGCATTTCCCTTTCAGAAGAATCTTTTAAGATAATAATGCATCTCTCAAATACCAATATTGGTTTTCCTAATCCAAGGCATGCGAGGCATCTGAGACAGGTCCGTGAGTTAAGCCAAGAAGACATGATTTGGAAATTTCATGATCTGTTAACATGTGTATTACTTTTTTTAACAACAGGATGGGGATCCTTTAAATAAAGTTTACTTAAAACTTCAAATTGGGTGAGTTCACTCAGACACAACCAGCTAGACAAACTAAATATCTCTCTGGGGGCCAGGTCTGAGCGGGTTCCCAGCACTTACTCAGAGTGGCTTTGGTTCCGTAGGCTTGTTGGCCCTTTTCTGCTCTGCCTCAAACCCCTTTACAGGCATCAAGGAAGCCTGGAAGCTTAGATAGTTAGCCAATTAGGCATCCTAACAATTTTCATCCTTAGCGTGCTCATGCTCAAAGAATGAAAATATTTTGAGCAAATGAGAGTAGGAGGGAAACTTATCAGCAATAGATATAAACACGCATCGGGTCACGTCACTGCTCCCCTGGTCCATTCAGGCCAGTCACTTTCTCACATCTGCTTTCCCAAGGACCCAAACATAAGCAGTTAAAAATTCTTGGTGAATGCTGTCTGTCGAAAGTTAAATTCTTTTGCTATTCCCAGCTTGTGATCATTTAAAAGGAATTTTCCAAAGCAAGGTCTAATATTAGACTCAAAATGAAGTTTCCATTCCACTGAGGCGCTATTCTCACCAAAGTAACTACCGCATAATCAGATTGTCTTGGAGCAATTCGTTTAAATGCAGATGGACATACTTGAAATACCAGCTCGATAGCACCAACAGATCTGACTGGAAAGGGCCATACTCCACGAGAAACTATTCATGTGAGTTAGGCTTCTTAGACTGAAAATTACTAAGTTTTCTTCCCAAGCTCACTCGTAGGCTTTCATCCCCCCATTTCCAGTGTTGAAACTCCTGCATCTGCCCCAGAGCCACATTCTTTTAGCTTTGCAATTCCTGGTGAGAAGGCCTGTTTTCTGAACCGTCTTCCAGGTAAGCAAGTACAAAAAAAAAAAAAAAAAAAAAGACACCCCTCCTGTCATCACGCTTTGAGGGGACAGCAGGACAGTGCCTATAGCCCCCACTTTAACCATTTGCCACAGTGAGTGTGGTCTTCAGGATCAGACATGGAGCGATCGAAAGGAAAAGGTAAACTTGTCAACAGAGAAATTCCAAAAAAACTGAGCTCAAATAACATCCTTTTTAACCTGAGTGTGGGAAGAATAAGTCAGGATTAAAAGCAGAAAAACAGCTTTGGGGAAACTAGAAAAGATTATGAACTAATGGATACTTAGCTTCCAAAGAGATGAAAATACAGCAATCAGCAAAACATATAATTACAGGCACTAAATAACGCTAGAACTTTCTAATATCGATAGATTAAATACACTTGATGAACCATGTATGGAACACAAATAGGACCTGGTGAGCTAGAAGAGGTCTTGGGGTATTCCAGTCACTTCGAACTGTCCTGAAATTTAAACCCCTAGCCTCTCTTCCTCCTAGTCTGGTCCTAGAAATGGAGGAAAAATGGGTCACTAAGTCAGGCTTAAGAGAATCTAAGCAGGCCTGTTTTCAGACTATAGGGTTCTATGAGACATCTCTACTCAAATCCAAAATCGTAAGCAAGTTATTTATCCAGCAGTAACCTAGACTGTCCATCTTTCTTTAACTGCTGTGTGCTCGAGGCAGGGCACTTGCACCGATGACTTTGGGAGAGCCGGGCTCCATGAAAAGATGGGCTAAGTCACCGTCTGTACACAGTAAAACTGGCATCAAATTTCTGCCTCTTCCTGCTTCACCACCTCCCAGTCTATCATTTGCATATTCTCTCTGGATCACTAATCCAGCCCAGCGTGGTGGCAGGTTGGCACCCCCGCATCTTTTCACCTTGCCACAATTCTAGGCTCAAATTTTAAAAGACAGGTACCATCCTTCTGCTGGTGGAAATAACCAGACAGGACAGTGATGAGGCTGACAAAGAGTACCTGATGAAAATATGAACTCGTTTGCTCTCCCTACAAATTGGATGGCAGTGAGGGAAAACGGAGCGGCAGACAGACGAGCTAACGTAGCAAAGGAAGAAAGCCAGGAGAGTCTATGAAGCAGAATGGTCAGGAACAAGCTGATACTGCTGTGCTAACACAGAGTGACAGCGAGTAGTCCAACAGACCCGTTCAAGTAAGCACGAGGCAAACAGAGTCCGTGGGGTCCAAAAAGGCCACTCGAACAGCAGGAAGAAAACAAACAGGAAGATTCAATGAGGAGAAAGTCAGGCCAAACACTATACAATCATCATTACTGCTACGTTGCTCAACCCCAGGGGTGCGGCCAGCAGAGAGCACGTGGCCTACTGTTCCCCGAAGCTGCAGTGCTGGAGGCCCTTGCTGACCAAAGGTAGGGCCCAGGAAGCATGGGATAGACCTTCATTTTTAAAGGATGCAACAAACATAAAAGTGCAACAAACATAAAAGTTGTAACAAGTCATTCAGCAGGAATCAAAGTTCCCAAGAATGAATTCTCTGGAACTAGTGACAACAGAAATAAAAACTCTAGAAAGTGGAATTCAGGTCCCACAAGAGCAAAGCCAAACGGGATGGAGGATGTCTGAACGGCCGCACTGCAGTCCTCCCCAAGGACGTCAGTTTTTCGATTAGCAGCCAAGAAGTCAATGAATCCACTTCAAGTGTAACCAGAATGAGCCTTGTTTTACAAAAAATGAACACACGTGATCAAGTGAGAGAAGTCTAGAAGCATAATCTGTAATCCATAAAACACAACGCCGCGTAAGTATCGAGTTGGGGAGAGAGACACTAAGAGGAAGAGACAATAAGAAAGCATGTCCGATTGGGTACCGTGGAAAACAAAAAGCAGGGACAGGATTATTTAGTACAGGATGGGCAGGCAAGGGCCTCACTAATAAGGGGACATCTGAGCAAAGCTGAAGGGTGTTGAGGAGCCAGATGGAACAGGTAAGGGGCCAGGCCGGGTGTGACAGGCGGGAGAAGTAACAGAGGCCCTGAAGAGGGAGAGGCGGGAGGCGAAGCCGGGCGGCTGGCTGGAGCGGAGTGAGCAAAAGGGAAGCAGGTAAAGAGGAGGTGCAGGTCCTACAACCATTAAAAAGGCGGTAGCTTTTGCCCTGAGGCAGGAGGTCACTGGAAGGTTCTGAGCAGAAGAGTGACATGACCTGGACTGTTTTAAAAGGATCTCCCTGGCTGCTGAGGTGAGAAGAGGCTTGGCAGCTGGTAGGAGGAGGATGGCAGTGGGGAAGGGCTGAGGCAGGGAGAAGGGAGAGCCAGAGAAGTTATTTCAGGAATCTAAGTGAGAGGGGAGGGTGGCTTGGAGCAGGTGTTAACAGCGGAGGTGACAAGTACTTAGATTCTGAGTATGTCAGACAGAGGCGGCAGGTTTGGCTAATGGGCTGACTGTAGGGCAGAGGAGAGAAGAGTCAAGGCCAGCTCTAAGGTTTTTCAGCCCGAGCCATCGGAAGGAGGGAGTCGCCATTACTGAAGAGGGCTGTGGAAGGCCCGTGTTTGAAGGTGAAATTAGTCCCGTTGTAGACGGGTTAGGTGAGACATGCCAGCAGGTAGGCAGAGGAGGAGGAGAATGGGGTTTTGGAAGCCAAAAAAAAAAAACAAAAAAACCTATTTCAAGAAGTAGAGAGGACTCAAAAGTATCAAATGCAGCCAAAAAGGTCATGAAAGCCAATTACAATGACAAAAGACGCTCAAGAAAGGAGCATCTAAGGACTGCCACCCATGCCCACCGTCCAGTGTGACTTCTACTCCCACCCTTCCTGCTAACGGGCAGACAGGAACTGCTTCTGCCAGGGGGCCTTCACTAGAAAGGCCTGCGTCACTAGGACAAAACTGGGCTTTCCTCTCCAAAGTAACACCTCCCTCTCCAAGAACCCACTTCTAGAAACAATGCCATTAGATTTCCAGTCACCAGGCTTAAAACTCTGAAACTGCCTTTGCCTCTTCCCTCCCTCATTTCTCTCACCTTTTTCCTCTTCCTCTTTCATGAAGCATGAATACACAGAGTACCTAAGATGCACAGATCAGTAAGTCTTCACAGATACGTATACCTGCAGAACTACCGCCCAGAAGCACTAGCAGGGTCACGGCAGAACAGACCAGGGCCAGTGAATGAGGCAGGAGGGTGGGGAGGGAGCCCGGAGCAGGGAACAGGGAACAGAGGGTGACAGAAGTGCTTCCGTAGGATAAACACACTTCCGGTTCCAAGGCAGCTACAGGCCTGCCTGTGGACTCCCTGGGAGGACCTCCATTCCCCAACCCCTTCTCTTTGCTGACAGCAGACCCCTCCCAAAACAGAGATCACAGTGATCCAGGAACCTGCAAGCTCACGATGATTAAGTGGGACTACAACCTCAGAACAAGGGAAGCGACACTCCTCCTGTCTTCAGCCACATCTGCGTCATTGTGTTCAGGTCTGGGTTTTGTATTTTACCAGCGGCAAACTGAGAACAGAACTACCAAGGCCCTGTAAGATGTATAAACCATGCCATGTGAGGCACAAATGGAGACCAAAGAGTTTTAGCTAGAAGGGACACCTGGGTGGGGGTGGAACTCAACAGAAGCCTTCAAGTCCCTGAACTGGAAAGCCGTCGATGGTGCCCGTGTCCCTCACCCAACAGCTTGTTACCTGCACTCATTCCTCCAACTTCCCCGAGGTTAACTGTCCCCCAATGAGACCTTCACCTTCTGGACGACAGGGGCCTTGGCTTTATGCATCTTTGTATCTCTCTCCTCCCAGCCCCGTCCAAGTCTCGCAGATCCCCTAACACCTGCCTCTTCCCTGCTCCCAAAAACCTAAGACTCACTCATTCACAACACTCATGCCATCCCATTCCACGGTGTTCATTTCCCATCACCTGCTCAGTGAAGGAGAAAACTTGGTGGAGTAGGGCTCAGAGGCCATCAGCCCGTGGCCCCACAGCCCCCTCCTCCCACTTCTGTCTCCATACTCCTCCTACGCGCTCACCAGCCAGCAGATGACCCGATTTCCTCCGGTTGTAACCATGATGGCTTTACTCCAGCTCTCCTCGCAGTCCTGATCCTGGCAGTGCTTGCCATTGCTGCCCCCGCTTGGAACTCCTCTCCAAATGGCACCTTTCCCAGGAAGCCCTTTCTGCTCCCCAAAGGTAGAAACGGTCGTTTCCATTTCTCAACTCCCGCAGCATCCTCTGCATTTCTCATCAGGCACAGTCGCTTGCTGCCCCCTAGTAAGGGGTGTCTTCTCTGCTAGACCGAGCTCCTCACTTCACACCCCTCTCCCACGGCACCTCGCTGATGCCCACCCCACACCACAGGTAGGAAGGAACATCTCTCAGCAAGGGTCAGCCACCACAGTACCCTAAACCCTGCCCTCACTGCCACAACGCACCGCTCTGGGACTGCCCCACCACAGCCCCCGTCACCCCCCAGCCAGAGCGCCTGCATCTCTGTACCCACACTACTCTTAACCCTAATAGGTCCTTTCCCCCATCCATATCCCTCTCAATTCAACAGCTATGAACAAAAGTACCCTGAACTATAAGCCACATTACACAAACACAAAGCCATTTTCTCATAATTTTTGTAAGTAAAACATGGGTAAATTCTTACACATGCCTTGTAGGTCTTCTCTAATGTGGTGAAAGATGTCATGTAACATGAGAACAACGGTTAAACTTGAGAAGCAACATAATTTCATTTAAGGAGCTATATCACCCAGCTATTTCTATACCATTTAAAGCCAAACTGAAAACAACAAATTCGTGTGTGTGTGTGTGTGTGTGTGTGTGTGCGTGTGTGTGTAAGTACTTATTTTACCTTACCATCCCCACCAGAGTGAAATGCATTTTTTCCAATTGAATTTTCCCACCATAAAATACACCAGAAAAATGTGACACAGATCTTAAAATAGTCCTATATAAACAATACATGAGTATATATATAGAAGCACTTGCTGTATATAGAAATCACTGGTTTTAAGTGATGATAACTGTTGCTATTCTGGGAGACAAAAGCCCCCTTTTACCAAAAGTTTTACTACTTCCAAAAATTCCTGTGGCCGACCAGTAAGCAGCTGCCTGAAATCTCTCTGGCGGGACAACTCCTCCACTCCAGACGTGTGGGGTCATCTCAGTCACCAGCTCACTCCCAGTTAGGTCATGTCTGCCAGGGGGGCGGGGGGGGGGCAGCGGAGAAGGGAGTGGTGGTTTACTGGGGTCGAACATGGAATCATGGTTCCCTGGAATATCTAAGTTGGGGGTGGTGAGGGTAGGGTTTTATTTGACACAGATAACATTTCCTAATAGGACCACGTCCTGGACAGACCTCTTGAAGTCATCTATCTCAGATGACAGAGCTTTCGGGGAACGGGCCTACTATTCGTCGGCCACTCAAACTCAGGGTGAGGAGGTGGCCACTCACTGAGGTCCTCAGCCCCTAAAGGATTTTTTTCCTCCCAAAAGCAAAGCAGGGTCCTGGGCACTGTGCAGAGAGCCAGTAGTGTGAGCACACAGGCCGGATTTACCAGGGCCCAGCTCCAATGCTGCGCCTCCCTGTATGTTATCCGTATTTCTACACATAGCAATCACCGTGATCGCATCTGCTTCTTAACATCTGGACAGAGCTTGGTTCCACCTTCCCATTCATAACTGTATCTTATTCTTATGATACTGACTGGTATGGAAGAGTGAACTCCAACCAACCTCTCACGCAGTAAGAACAGAAATAGCCTAGGCTGAGAAAAGCCAATCCATGTGGTTCTCAGATCTTGAGATGTATCAGTGGAGACTTGGAGAAGGCATGGTTGCCTTGAAGGACAACCACATTTACATGTTAGGAAAATTCCTGAAATATGTTAAAGCCACAGACACCTGCCTGGCCAATTACAGGCACACAGATATTTATGGAATAAATTCACAAATTTATCTAAATCCTATGAACATATTTTTTATTTTCCATCTATACAACTCTCTGGGGTAAAAAAAAAAAAATGGTATTTCACTCGTCCTGAAACTACCACTTGCACATTTTTAAAGGTATCCTCTGGACCCACATCTTGTCTGGCATTAGTTTTTAAATTGTAACCACATCTTCTCTCAGTCATCATCATTGTAGAGACTCCATCTGTTTACAATATGCCCAATGATATTTCATCTAAGAACTTAATATAAAAAAGTTTTGTCAAGAATCAAGATTAAGCCCTACACACTCAACTGTCCCCTCCAATTTTCCCATCAGGCATATCCTCTTCCACTCATTATATCTACGTTGAGTATATGCCTTATTCCTGGCAGAGCACCAAATATATTTACGTTGTCTACCTTCTTAAGGAAACTATTTTTAAAAATGATTAGAAAATGATTCTTCCCCTTATAAAAGGATTATTTGCTTTTTAAAACGGATCATTGTCATACTAGGATTTTATTTTGAGATAACTGTACATCCATAGGCAGTTTTAAGAAAAAACAAAGATCCCATGTATTTTTTACCCAATTTCCTCAATGGTAACATCTTGCAAAACCACAGCACAGTATCACAACCAGGACATGGACGCTGCCTCAGTCACGACACAGAACATGTCCACCCCCACAAGATCTCTCGTGTCTCCCCCTCCCCGAAACAGATCGTTTTAATCGTTTCTCTGGTGAAATAAGTACTTCGTTTTCTACTGGCAGTGACACTTAAGCTGCAGCTTTTAAGTTAAAAAGCTCACAAAATGGTCATCAATAGGAAAACGTTTCTCAGTCAACAAAAACTTGTTTTACCCACAACTTTTGAAAACTTAAGGGCAGGGGTGGGCAGGGTCTAATCCTGCCAAGATTAGCTCACTAGGCTTCCCTGATTGAGGCACACAAGTAGTCAGCTCTGGAACCTTTGAGTGCTCAGATAGGAATGTTTTTCACGATTAGTAGAGAAATAGGCCTGGATTAACACACGTCTGCAGAGGCACCTCGACGGTGGTATCATTTTCCAGGCAGCTCCTCTTTGGTTACTCTTGATGCGATGGAATTCTGATGTGCCAACTTGGATAGGGAACGGTCCGCAGTAATTCAATGAAACACTAACCTAGGTGCGGCAATGAAGGGATTTCACAGATACAATTCAAGTCCCTAATGGGTTAACTTTGAGGGTGGCTGGGCCTGACTTGATTAGCTGGAAGGCCTTAAAAGCAGGGTGAAGACTTTCTGAGGGCTAGAAGTTCCACCTGTCAAAAACAGCTGCAAACCATGCCGGGGTGTGATCTTCCCTACCGACTCTGGACAGTCTTAGACAGCCTTCGCAAGGACATATGCCTGTTCCTTCTAACGAATCCCTTAGTGAATATTGTTGAGTGTGTGCCTGTCTGTCTCCTGCTTGTTGGACAGACTCAGGATCCACACCACAAAGGGATGTAGAAAGCAGGTACCAAAACAAAATTAGGATTAGACGAAGTTTCATTTCCCAAACCCCAGACAATGGATGATTGTCCATGAAGACAAACTAATATGGATGCTGAGCCAGAGAGATATGCTCAATGAACTTTCTGGTAGAAATAGCAAGTCAAGTAACCTTTTGGAACAAAAAAACTAACCTAGACTAAATTGCAGTTGTATCTAAAAGAAGCCAAATCACTTCTTTCAACCCATCCAAATGGACCCTCCTCTTAAAGACAGCCATCTGATCCTCCCACCTACGTTAGGGTTCTGGGCTGAAAACAATAGATGGGCTTTCATTCCCATACCCCACCCGCTTGGGTTCTCTTGCTTGCCTTCAGTTTTGCTTCCAGATGCTTTAGCCAGAAACCCAAAGTAAGGCAATTAATATAAGATTCCAGCCATTCTGTGACTTAATGGCCCATCCAAATGATTTGTGAGAAACTCTCGTGAATCAACAGAATAGAAACTGAAGAGTTTTTTCCATTATTCCTCTCTCCCAGAGTATTTAAAGACTTGGGATTTTCCCATCTTTTGGGGAAATATTTTTCTTATAAATAGTGAGGCATGCCGGGCATCTCCACTTCAACTTTTTTGGTGGTAACACTCACTGTACACTCACTGGAATGTTTTCCTAGTAAATAATCAGCAATGGAAAACATGGCTAAGACAAAAGATGGCTTTCAGGCAGAGATGATGGGAACCTTCTCATCTTTCCCAAGAGACAGGTAGTTCTTCTGTAGAACTCTGGTATTTATTTTAGAACTAATGAGTCTATTTCTGACTCGTAGCCTTTGGATGATGAGGACTTATCCTACCAGTAAGGTAAGAGTCCAACAGATTCACAGCAGTCCATCAAACCCAACAGGAGACTACAAAAAGAGAAAAATACTTCCGCTGCTGAGGCCAAATATGTTTTAATTTTATGATTTTCTTTTCTGTTCCTTCCTTGTGTCTTACTTTTTTGGACCAAGCATCATTTAGAACTCTGTTTTGTAGTCCAACCCTCTTGACTGCAACTCAACTAAATTTCCTGGATGATTTCTACAACACAAGTAGACAAGACTGGTAAGGACACCAGGTCACACATTAAAACACGATCATCTTGCGATGTTCATAGTGAACAAAACTTATCTACGTCTTGCAAAGTGCTAAAAAACCACTGCAGATCAATCAAGCCACACCATCCATTTGCTTTCGGAGCAGGCATTTTAAGGAAAGGGCTGAGCAGGCACCCGTTCTTTTTAAACCTGCTTAAAGGGGAAACTAAGGGCTGGTTTTGTTAAAGAGAGACCTATCCCCTTTCTCACTCAAGTCTCCTTTTCACGAAGTCCTTCCTGAGGATCTCAAGCTGGAATGAGGAGGTGGGATTGTTATTACACTGTACAGTTAATAATTACATATTATCTCGTTAATGAACAGGTGAAAGGAGGAGGGAAAGGCTCCAAGATTATCAAAAGTCACTGAGTCCTAAAGTTGAGGGAAAACTAGACCATATAGTTCAATTTCTTATCCAATGTATTAATCCTGCATGGAAATTTTGTGCAAATAATCAACTTGAAAAAAGAAATGAAGCAGGCAAAAGTATTTTGAGATTTTCCTTATTGTCCTGACAAGAAAAGTCCTACCATTTTACTCCTCTGTTTCCTGTCCCTGGAAACCTCAAGCACATCATTGTTATTATAGAGGAGAAAAAAGATGCGATCAGATGACTTTAAAACCAAACATTTACGGGGGCGCCTAGGTGGCCCAGTCGGTTAAGCATCTGATTCTTGGTTTCGGCTCAGGTTGTGATCTCGGGGTCGTGAGATCAAGCTCAGCACTCAGCTCCCCCCTCAGCATGGAGTCTGCTTAAGATTCTCTCTCCCTCTGAATGCAAGTTGGTACAGCCACTCTGGAAAACAGTGTGGAGGTCCCTTAAAAAGTTAAAAATTGAGCTACCCTATGATCCAGCCATTGCACTACTGGGTATTTACCCCAAAGATAACAGACGTAGTGAAGAGAAGGGCCATATGCATCCCAATGTTCATAGCAGCATTGTCCACAATAGCTAAATCGTGGAAGGAGCCGAGATGCCCTTCAACAGATGACTGGATTAAGAAGTTGTGGTCCATATATACAATGGAATATTACTCAGCTATCAGAAAGAACGAGTTCTCAACATTTGCTACAACATGGACGGCACTGGAGGAGATAATGCTAAGTGAAATACGTCAAGCAGAGAAAGACAACTATCATATGATTTCTCTCATCTATGGAACATAAGAACTAGGATGATCGGTAGGGGAAGAAAGGGATAAAGAAAGGGGGGGTAATCAGAAGGGGGAATGAAACATGAGAGACTATGGACTATGAGAAACAAACTGAGGACCTCAGAGGGGAGGGGGGTGGGGGAATGGGATAGACCGGTGATGGGTAGTAAGGAGGGCACGTATTGCATGGTGCACTGGGTGTTATACACAACTAATGAATCATCGAGCCTTACATCGGAAAACGGGGATGTACTGTATGGTGACTAACATAATATAATAAAAAATAATTAAAAAAAAAAAAAAAAGATTCTCTCTCCCTCTGCCCTTCCCCCACCCTCATGCTCACAAGTGCATGCTCGCGCACTCTCTAAATAAATCTTAAAAGAAAAAAAAAAAGCCCAACATCTTCTATTATAAATTCCTTCACAATTTCTCCTTTTCACCATCCCCATTATCTATATCTCCCCCCCATATCTCTGAAAACTGTGTTGGAGATAAAAGAGGTTTTTCTATGAGGAAAGAGTCACCACCTAAATACTCACCAACAGAAGCCTGGTTAAATAAATTCTAGTCCATCCACAGAATGGAATTACTATGCAGCTATTTAAAAAAAAATCAAAGTAGACCTACATAAATTATTATGAAAAGTTATCTAAAATACATTAAGGGAAAAAAACCTGGACTATCAGCCACAGTATAATCCCATTTGCATAAACTACATGTATATGGGAAAATTCTGGTGAGAAGTAGGTAACAGTAGCATGCCTACTGAAACTCATAGTAACGTTACAAGTTTGTGTCCTACAAATAGTAATTCTAACAAGGCTATTTTGTGTAATTCTCATCAAAAAGGAAAAAAGACTTTGAACCACATATGGTATGTTACTGTACGTAATCCTAACAAGAGAGAATGTTGGACTAGGAATGAATGAGAATAGAATCTTCTGTCAACATTGATACCTCTTAAGCATCCCTTCCCAGTCCTGTAGGACCCCGCTGCTTACTCCTTCCACTGCCTGAGCGGCCAGCTCCACACAGATCCAGACTGGCTTTCTGCTCGCGCAATCCACGCAGGCAGACACCATGTTGTCACCCAACTCGTGGCACAGCCCAATGTGCTGCTCGCTTCTGCCACGGGACTTCCCCTGCAGCCCATCTGCAGTTATGCGCATGCAATCCAGAATGGGGAGGAACCAATGCCCGTGGGAGGATACTTACTCCTTTTGTACTGAGCACAGTTCTAGGAGCATTTCATAAGGCTTTTCAAAATGTCCTAGGTAGGAGAGAACACCTGTTGCCTGTAGCCATAGCCAATGCACTATTCCGTCCTTGTACTTCTTTCCCTCCTTCCCATTTCACTTCCTCTGTCCTGAACTCCTGTTCCCTGGGATCCCATTCCAGATAAACCTCTCTGTGTACAAGCCTGTGTATCGGGCCAGAGTTCAGGCTAAGATGTCATCAGCTGTAGTGGGAAGTTTTCCTACCCACCAGTCTCTGGCTTCATTCATTTCACCCTTTTCTATATCCATGAGTCCAGGGCCAGGTGTGTTAGGACACATCTGTATCTTGACACAATGAATGCTGGTCCCACATGTGTGTGTCACAATGGGCAGTATTTTTCCATGTCATTCCCACGCTGGGTTGGCTAGCAGTAACTTACACATCGGGGTGACTGCAAACCCAAACTACGTGGATTTCCAGCTCAACCTCTCCACAGCTGGACTGCAAAAAAAAAGGAAAAGAAAAGAAAGAAAGAAAAAGAAAGAGGAAAGAAAAAAGAGAAAAAAAAAAGAAGAAAAAAAAAATGCCTGGGACCACTCCAACATCACCAGACGGGAGAGTGAGAGAGGGTAACTCAGAGGCAAGAGAACAATTCTGACCAATTGTAGTTATCATATCTGGACTTTGCAAGTTTTACAAAAACACAGGCTCATGTAAACACATTTGCTAGAGCCCTTCCCAGGACCCCGCATGTGAGAAGCACTTAACCCTAAGCTTAATTAGCTTTATGGTCAAGCTGCTTTCCACCATGTAGTCTACAGGTAATGGTAACAAAAGCAGACCTAACCCACACACTGAAAACTCTCAAATCTATAAACCATGACCACCCCCAGTCTAACCTTCTTTCCTCAACTGCAGATAGAGATATAAAAATATTCCAATCGCCTACTTGATCCTCTTCACTCGTCCTCCAGACATCTCAAGTTCAATGCATCCAAAACGGAATCTATCACCTTGTTCACCAATCTGTTCCTGCACTTCCATTCCTCTCGCTGACTAATGGCACCACAGTTTCTAGCAAATGTAAAGCTGTGGGAGTTGTCTCCGATTCTTCCTTTTCCTCTAGTTCCACCCTGCTAGGACAGATTGCTTGCCGAACACTGAGCTGACTTCTACATTTAAGACCGCTTCTAAGTATCTACTGAGTCCCTCCAGTAATCTCCAACCCCGTTACCAGCTCACCTGGGTCACAGGTCCTCACTATGGGTCTTTTGAACCCCAACAACCTTCAAATGTCTTGTACAAAGCAGATCTGAACTCATTATTTTCCTGCTTCGAATCTTCGATGGCTGCCCATCACACTGAAGACAGTTTAGATGCTTCAGAATGGCCTACAGCACCCTTGATGACAGGATTCCCAGGACTCCTCCTCTAGCCTCATCTCCTACACCTTTTCTCATTCCATGTCAGAGCGTGGAGTTTGCCATTCTCCAAACTAGATATGTGGTTTCACGGTTTCCTCTGCCAAGAACACCTTCTCCCCTTGGCGCCTCTCCTATTACGCTTCCTCCAAGACACAATTCAAGTATCCTCTCATCCTGGAAGTCTTCCTAACCTTGCCTATGCCAGCTGGGTTCGGTTGTCGTGTTTCCACAGAGCCTTCACTCGCTCCACCAGCTCATTTATTATCCTGTCTTCTAATTCTCTCTCTTCTACTATACCGTGAGATTCTTGAAGGCAAGAGTTCTCTTTTATATTGAAAGCCTCAGAAGCTAGCTAGCACAGTGTCTGGTATATAATACTTTCGATAAAAGCAAAAGGAAAAAAAAAGCTCAAATTAATCATAAGAAAATGGGAGGGGAGATGAAGAGGAGTAGGAAAAAATGGAATTATCTTCGCAAGCTCTTGTCATAAGATTGTTTTTCTTCCTAGGACACAATGGAGTAAACGAGGCCATTGACTACTGGTTGGTTATAATTTTAGCAACTGTTTCCCAGAACAGTGACCAACTGTTAACTGATCTAAGGCCTTGTACATAAAAGACTCATTTCCTATTTAACTGATTTTACTATTTTAACTCCTATAGGCACCAAGTTCTAGAAAAGTTACAATAGAATTTGTCCCCAAATAAAGCCAGCTTTAAAAACAAGTAGAAATCAAACCCTGTTGAGTTTGAGACTATCTTCCCATCGAGTGAGAAGCTCTTCAAAGAATTTTCATTGTCTTCTTAAACATACAATATGAATGCAGCCTGGAAACCAAGACTCACATTCAAATAGGACTAAGAAACAATATGCATTTAGCTTACCGAATGAATGTTCAAAAGATCTTCAAAAATAGACCAACCTTCTGAGGGATCTGCCCCCTCAGTAAAAATGACAACAAACACGCCTTAAGCTTTCTGGGAGAAGGTACTACAACTGCCTGATAAGAACATCACCACAGGTCCTGACATAACACTGAGAATCTCTAGGTCATCCTTGGTCACTGATCCTCCCTGTAAGTCACAGATTGTAGGGTCCAAATATAGATGATGGGACCTCAGCAAATCCCATCAGTGCTTAAGGGTCTTGAACTAAATTTGGACACATCTGGGTTTGGATCCTTTGGTTCTGGTTTGACTAGTCATCTGTAAAACAGAGATAAATCCTAAGTTCACGATGAAAACTGAATGATAAAAATGTAAAATTTAACACAGTGCCTGGCACATAGTAAGTAAAGAATGAGTAAGGACTGTGTTACTGATCAACTTTCTCCTGGTTCTGGAAGTTAAAAATCATCTCAGATGTACCTGTTTGATACCTTTTAGTATCTATAGAAACAGACTCTCCGGATCACTGGGATTATTCAGCTACGAGTAGCTTTTAAAAACTACAGGTTATAGGCTTCTATCAAAGAGCATAACTTCTATCACCTGAGCATTCAATCCTCTGCAGCTGTGTCTTAAAGTCCTTCAATGTAGCAACGCTACAGATCGTTCACTCTGTTTCTCAAAACCAAAATTTTGCAGCTAGGGGGATCAAATGGGTATGGAGATTGTCCTCCCTCCCCTCTCACCTCTAGAAGTAGTTGCTCCCGCTTACTGGATGAGGCAGTGGGGAGGGCGGCCCATGAAGGAAGCTTGTACAGCCACTGCCTTTGTCATATTTCCTCTGTGAAGAAACAGAAGACTTCAGTTCCTGGGATTGGTTAAACTCTAGATTAGAGAACTAAGGAACTATTTTGTATTTTCCTCAGAATCTCCTCTCCCTTTGTGCATAGCGCCATGGCAGCAAACCCGTCATACATTTTTTGCATCTTTGTCAGGAAACTGGAATGGGAACAAACACAGGTGGCTTGCAATACACAATAAAGTCAAGGAAGCTGGCACAGAGCAGAGACAGACTCAAAGATTGAGGGAATGAGAAGAGGAAACACCGATGAAAGACCAGATTATATGCAATGACCACACCAACCCTGACGTTTGCAAAGATACCGCCAAGATTACTACGTTTAAGATCAGAAGTCACCTGAGGTCCCCTCTGGTGCTGGTCATGGATTCATTCATCCTATGTTTTTACTGAGCACCCACTGCAGGCTAGGCACTGTACTGAGCACTAGGGATTAAAACAAAACACCTACAAATAAGACTAGTCTCAAGGAACTGGAAGTCTAATGGGGAAGACAAGGCAAGTAAAATTACAACATGGTAGACGCTCTCTTAGGTTGACCTCCGCGTAACAACTTGCTGATTAACGGACTCGCTCCATTCTCCCTGTGAAGCACACTGCATGCTTCTGGCTAGTAGGCTACTATCTAGTACTCTACATCCTCTACTCCCATAGATTAACAAGAATGTTTACAAAGAACTGGTTGTTTTTGCTCCCAAACCTATTTACGACATCTGTACCTACTTGATGCTGCAACTATGTAACTTAAAAATTACAGAAACTGAAGACAATAAACCCAGTCGTTGTTTCTATGGCAACTACGATGAATCCTCTGTAAAGAATAAGCAAAAGCAGGTTGCTTAAAAAAAAAAATACTCAAACTAACATAAAATTAAAACATAAAGGGAAAAAATCCTCAAAAACTGAGAGTGAATTATGAGTGGCCAAGAGAATTATGAAATGTGAGGACAAATCTGGAAAGATTCTGCACTGGTACAGCTTCAAAAAAGCTTGTATTGCTTGTCCATTTAAGAAGACAATTCAAGTGTAGAGAAGATTTCGAGAATTAAGAGAAGATAAATTATGGATGGGGTTCATACACCATTACAGGAAACACCAATCAGTGAACCCACACACAAAAGAAAATGCCTTGGATCGGTATCAGAAGAAGAGCAGTCCTATTTTCCAACGCCTGCTGCAATAAACCGATTCAGGCAAAGAACATTAATGGCTGCTTAAACCATTAAGGGAAAGGTTGCTGGAGAACAGAACATTCATGTGGTGCCAAAGCAGGGCTCCCAGGGTTACTGCTAATCCCAAAGAGGAAAACCTATGCTTACAATGGAGACAACAGGCAGTCACCACCTTCATCAAGTGATCAAATTTAACATCATCAATAGTGGAAAACCAGACTTGGCGTGCTACCTGATGTTGATGGGCTCTGAAGCACCTTTCATCTTCTATTAAGCATTCCTGCCAAAAGTATTTAATCAAAAACTCGAACCTAATTTCCAGCATATGGTAAATTCAGGATAGAGAAACTAAATGTTATCACGAGGAAACGATCGCAGAAACCCCCAAATCGAGGACACTACCAAAGAACTAGCCTGGTTTCTTTAAAAAGTCAATGTCATTATTAATTTTGTTTGGGGTTTTATAACCACCAACTTGGTTACACAGGAAAATGTATTTTTTAGAGTTACCAGGGGGTGAAACAACAGGATGTCTTGAATTTGTTTTTAAAATATTCTAGTGAAGAAACAAGATAAATGAGGTAAGTGTGGTAAAATTTTGACAGTCACTGAATTGGTGTTGGGTATACTGTGGGTTATTGCCTATTTTTTCTCCTTCTGCACGTGTCTGAAACTTAGAAAAAACTGAAAACAGTCAATGTCAGGAAAAAACTGTGGGAGAAGAGGGTTATTCTAGCTTAAAAGAGAAAAAGAGAACAACAAAAACCAATACACAAATCTTGATTGAATCCTTGTCAGAAAAAAAAGGAAAAAAAATAGGGGCGCCTGGCTGGCTCAGTCGGTGGAGCCTGGGACTCTTGATCTTGGGGTCATGAGTTCAAGCCCCACATTGGGCATAGGGATAACTTAAAAATACAATCTAAAAAAACAAAACCACTGTAAATAACATTTTTTAGAAATTGACAATTAGAAAAATATGAGTATGGACTGGGGGAGAAACATGATTTTGGAGAACTATAAATTTCTTAATGATGATGGAATTAGGATTATGTAGGAGAAGTACACTCAGCATTTCAGGAAAAAACATTAACTATCAAATCTAGGAGACAGGCACATGAACATTCAATATACTAGTCTTTCAACTTTTTTGCATTTTTGAACATTGTCATGAGCAAAAGTTTTAAACAGTTTGTCAAATGATTGCAAACTTCTAAAAAAAATCGTATTTAAGGTATGTCTTTGTGGTTTTTAAAAATTCCATCCTTCAGTTACCTTTAGCTGGTTCATTAAACAACAAAAGTTAAGAGGGAGGAGGATCCAGTGGTGTGTTGATAAATGTTTAACAACCAGCTCTCTGGAAAAAACAGCCCTGACTTGTAGCATCGGCCAGTTCCTATGGTGTAAATATTCCTACTGTGACTGATGCAAGTTACCAACAGGAGGTCACTGAACACAGCTGGGAAGAGAGAGTACCCTCAGGCTTTCAAGCGGACAGGAGCCAGTTCCAACCCACCACCGGAGCCAGATCCTAACAGAGGGACATTTCAGCTGTCACAGGGGAGGACGAGAAGATGGTCTGCAGAAAAACAAAGAAGGAGTTAAAATCGGCTGACAAGGATGGAGCAGAAAGAGGTTTAAGCACAGGACACAAAGCAGAGAGACAAAGACAATTCCTCAAAGGATTGTTATGAAGATTAAATTACATATAAAATATTCAGCACATTGCTTGGCATACAATAATGACTAACTTACTAAGCACCTCCTGTTCTAGTTTCCTAACCTGATCCATCACCTGAAAGGTCATCTCATCTTTTATGAGGTCACACCATGGTCGCCTCTAGGAAGGGCGAACTGAATGCCTCGCCAGGCAACTTGCCAACAGGGGTGGGAGGGGGAGACTTCACAGTTTTGAGCCTTCTAAGTTTTGAAGAATGTGAATGTATTACCTGTTTCAAAGATAAATGAAATGAAAAGGTCCCAATTTTAGGACACGAGGCTCTTGAAAGTGCTCTGCTCTTCTCTTACCTTAAGCCACTAGCCTGACGTGTATGCCATCAGGCATTCTTCCCTATCACTCCTAACAGAAGAATTTCCAGCCGACTTCCACAAACCCAGTAAGAAGGTTCCAACTCAGCAAGCCTGGCTGACAGGGCAGAGGCACAGTCTCACAAGTCCGTACGTAAGTCACGAGCTTGGTGGCCTCAGTACCCACGACAAAACTCACATGAAGGCCTCACTCAGAATGCCACATCTTACCTGAAATACATTTACTCAACAAATCTTTACTGAGTGCCTTCTATGTATTTGGGTCAAGGAACACAGAGATGAATGGAGTTCTAACTGGGCCTCGGAAGTCTCCTTTACGAAGAACTGACCTTAGTCAACTACCTTTAGGCTGAAATTAGTACTAAAATACGTATCTAATATATGCATATATAAAAATACACAAACACACACATACACATATATACATATAAACAGCGGAAGCAATTCTTAAAGGAACCAACATTTTCTAGTCAATTTGCTGGAAAACACATTCTGTTAAATGAATTCTGTTTTGAAACCATACATTAGAGGTGTCTTCTTCTGGGGAAAAAAGTCCCTAGGAAAAGGATGACATGAACATGAGTCTTGGAGGGTAAGTCCAACTCCCCACAGGACTCCACGTGTCGGTCAGGAGTCAAGTGAAGCAGCAGGTCGAGGGGGAATTTTAAGTCTCCGGAGTAGGACAATCCCCCTGCAGACCTCCTCCATCATCAAGGGCAAATGGGAACTCCAGAACTCTTAGAGCTTCGGCAAGATGCTCGCCCTCTCTGCCCCACACACAATACTCACAGCCTCTCCACTACCGTCTCCCTGGAAACCGGCAGGCCTAATTCCATCAGGTCCTTTATGCTAGTCACCACAAGCAGCCCAGGACTCCAAGATCATCCCTTATTATTATTATTATTTTTAAATCAGCCTTGAATGGCTTCCTCACACAGGTACCTTCAGTAGTACTCTACTGAAGACGCGGGAGAGCCCCCAGAGAGTCTCTAAAGCTCTACTGATTTTCCAATACTCTGTCAATTCCTGTCTTTTAGACTGCCCTGAATTCTCAACTCTGTCCCCAACTCAGGGAGATTGCCAGGCCCTGTTTAGGTTGCCCCTGCTTATACTATGACCTCCAGGTAGTAAGCTAGGACAATCACAGGGCTCACTCACCTTCTCTCAGGGATCATTTTCCTGTATTACACATTGTCCATTGTCTGAAAACAGTTATTTCAATATAGTTTTCTACTTGTTTAAGGAAGGAGGGTAGGGGCGCTTTTGTGGCTCAGTCGGTTAAGCGTCTGCCTTCGGCTCAGGTCATGATCCTGGGGTCCTGGAATCGAGCCCCACGTCGGGCTCCTTGCTTGGCAGGGAGTCTGCTTCTCCCTCTCCCTTCTGCTCATGCTATCTCAACAATTTTTTAAAAATATATTTTTTAAAAGGGGAGTAAATATGGTCCCCATTACTCAATCACAGGCACAAATAGAAGTCTCTCTCTCCTCCTATGTTCTTATTGTCCATCCTAACTATTCACTTTCTTCCATAGCCACTCCCTTGAACTGGTCATTCACTATTACTGCAACCCTGCCATTATCTTAATTCCAAACACCTCTTCTCTAACCACCACCTCCCATCTATTTACATCACTCCTGTTAACACCCCAATTCCAACATTCCTTGGCCTCACCTCTAATCCAACATGCCTACCAACCTCATGCCCACTTCCCCTCCCAATCTAGCTTTAGTTCATTCCACTGTCAATCATTTTAATAAGACCCTAAACTCCCAGACCCCCTCGTTCCCCCTTATTTGCTTAGCTAAACCACAGCCCGTGTTAAATCCCTCTAAGAAATAATACACATTTTGTATTTTTATCTTGTTTATTGTCTTCTATAAGCTCCAGGAAGGCAGAGATTCTCATCTGATTTACTGCTGTATTCCCAAAGCTGGAAAACAGTTCCCAACACTCAGAGAAGACACGCATTAAATAGTTATTGACTCGTTTAAAGTCAAATCCAAAGTATTCAAATGAAAATACTGAAAGTGAAATGTATTATCCTATCTAGAAAACCAAACTGCTTTTTGCTGTGGAAGAGGTCATCGTTAAAAGACAGACCTGGAATGTGTACATACTTCCATCCCCATCTTTTTAACTTCCCTTTAATCATTTCTTTTTTTAAGTGTTATACACAGTTTCGACACGATGGCCAACTAGGATGGGCTTCCAACACAATTTTGGAGATTCCAGACAGGTTAATGAAACATACAAGCTGTGAGAAAAACATGAGGCCACAGAAGGCACCAGATTTCAGCTGGGAGGAGAGGCCCTTGCTAGCCCAGAGCGGGTGCCACGGAGAAGCCTGGGAAGGGGAGCAGCTTCTTCAGGGGTGTTACTTTCTCCAGATGGCCCCCGATGTTCACAGCCCTCCAGCAGCAGCAGAGTGGTGTGCTCAAGGGGGCTGGGCCGGGGAGCAGCTAACTACAGGCACAACAACTGCAAAGCCCTGTGTGTACCTTCCACTCCCCGCCCACCCTCACAGCCAAAGTGAGGGGATGGCTACTGTCAGAGGAAGCTCTCAGAGGCACAAGCACGGGAGTCCAGGGAGCCATCAACAGAGCAGATGGCTAATGCTCCAGGAAAAAAAAAAAAAAAGGAACTCAGACAAATGGATGAACTTATCCCAGGGGCATAACTGCTACTATAGAGAAAAACAACAAAATCAAACCATCTATATCAGCCAAAAATCAAGTTAATGGATCAGTACAGAAAACAGAGTAGCAAAGAGCTTCAAAGAGGGACCATACCCGGAAACATGGAACAAGAACAAGTGGCATTAAAATAAGAACCGAGTACAAGTTAACGGTACGTGAACTCTAAGAATGGAGATAAAGAACCCAACAGCTGGGCTACACAGCAAAAGATCCGGTTAAGAAACTCTCCTAGAAGACAGGAGGGAGGGACAGAAAGATGGAGCATGTGAAGAAACACGAACAGGCAGAGGCGAGCACTGGAAGGGTCACTACAGCTGTGTAACAGGAGGCCTGGCAGCAGGGAGGGAGACAGGAGGAGAGAGAGTATCTAATGAAATAATAACTGAGAAGCCCCAGATTTAGAAAGAGATGTAGGACTTTGGATTGAAAGGATTCAAAAAACAAAAAGAAAATTGGGGGATGGTTTTGCAACTATTTACAGTGTAATGAACTGAATGAAAAAGAAAGAAAATAAGCATTTTTAGAAAAAGTAAATCATTTATAAAGGGTAACCAAGAATCAGACGGACTCCAGAAGGCTCAAAGGCAATGCTGGTTCCAAGAAATTGTTGGTATTTTCAAAGGTATAAGGGGGGTGGGAAATTTCCAAACCTAAAATTTATACTTAAATTACCATTTAGATACAAGGGTAAAATGAAGACATTTCAAGCATACAAGGCCTCAGAAGTTTTATCACACAGAGAGCTTCTTAGAAATATTCTAGAAAGAAGAACTATCAATTTTGGAGTACACCAGAAAAATGGCAAGTAACGGTAAATACGTAGTATATTAAGTTTACTATTGTCTAAAGGAGGGCCAAAACAAAGCAAAAAAGTAAATCCACAGTAGTTCCAGAATTGAGATTATTTAGAAGTCAAAGTACTTTTACTGGGTTGTGGGGACATGGTGGGAAGGGGGTTGTAGAGAGGAAGGGGAGAACATCGAAGATACTTGTCTTTTTTGAAGTATGTCAGGGTCAATACATACATTTAAAAGTTTAAAACAGGAAAAAGATTTTCAATAGGAAAAATACAAGTATGGTGCGTCTGGGTGGCTCAGTCAGTTAACCGTCTGCCTTCAGCTCAGGTCCATGATCTCAGGGTTCCGGGATCGAGCCCCACATCAGGCTCCCTCCTCAGCCGGGAGTCTGCTTCTCCCACTGCCCCTCTCTCCCACTCGTGCTCGCATGCACTCTCTCTTTCAAAAATAAATAAATTCAGGGGCGCCTGGGTGGCACAGCAGTTAAGCATCTGCCTTCGGCTCAGGGCGTGATCCCGGCGTTATGGGATCGAGCCCCACATCAGGCTCCTCCGCTGTGAGCCTGCTTCTTCCTCTCCCACTCCCCCTGCTTGTGTTCCCTCTCTCGCTGGCTGTCTCTATCTCTGTCGAATAAATAAATAAAATCTTTAAAAAATAAATAAATAAATAAATTCTTTAAAAAACAAAAAGAAAAACACACGTATGTATGTTATCAAATTAGGAGTTAAGGACAACTACCAGAAGAATAAAAATAGGGATGCCTGGGTGGCTCAGTCGGTTAAGCATCCAACTTGATTTAGGCTATGTTGTGATCTCAGGGTTGCGGGATGAGCCCCAAGTCAGGCTCTATGTTCAGCAGGGAGTCTGCTTGGGATTCTCTCTCTCCCTCTCTGTTTGCCCCTCCCCATCATGTGCACACTCTCTCTCTCATAATAAATAAATAAATCTTTTTAAAAAAATAGAATGTGTAACTTTTGACAGGGAAGTAAGTAATGGATTTATCCAATAGACAGGAAAAGGGGAAAGCAAAAATCGACAGAAAACTCGAAACACAATGGATTAAAGTCAAAATATAGAAATATTTTATGACTGATATAAATGGGTTGAGCTCACTGACATACTCAGAAAGACTTGTAAACAAGATGTAATATATACTCACTGTAGAGAAAACATGAAGTTATTTGGAAAACAATTAGTCTAATGAAGGAATTAAAAATCACCCATAATCTTACCTTTTAGACATTGTTTTCTACCAAAGTGTATGTATTACATTTTTCAACAAAAATACTTTTGCACAAATATCTCCACATTTACCCAAAATATACAAAAACACTATTTCAAAGGATACATGCATTTTTATGTTTATAGCAACATTTTTTGCAATAGCCAAATTATGGAAGCAAGCCAAACGTCCACTGATAGATGAATGGATGAAGATGTGACACACACACACACACACACACACACACACACACACACAGGAATAATATTGAGCCGTCAAAAAGAATGAAATCTAGCCATATGCAATAACATGGATGGAGCTGGAGAGTGTAATGCTAAGCAAAATAAGTCAATCAGAGTAAGACAAATACCATATGATTTCACTCATATGTGGAATTTAAGAAAACAAAAAAGCAAAGGGAAAAAAAAGACAGACTAAACAAGAAATAGACTCTTAACTCTAGAGAACACACTGATGGTTACCAGAGGGGAGATGGGTGGGGGGATGGGTGAAACAGGTGATGGGGATTAAGGAGTGCACCTGCCATGATGAGCACCAGGTAATACGGAATTGTACACCTGAAACTACACTGTATATTAACTATACTGGAATTAAAAAATTTAAAAATCTCTCCGCATTAACATATAATCTTACAATGATTTTTAGTGGCTAAATAGTGCTATGTTGTATAGCCATAACTGTTACATGTCTATTAGACATAACTGTTCCATAGCTGATAGACATTTCAGTTCTTCCCAATGTTTCATCTTGCATACAACATTTGATACTTCCTCCTAGTAAAACTACCCCTCCCAGACTGCCACCTCTACAGGATTTAGAGGAGGCCCACAGAGGTGACGCTGGGGTCACGCTATCCCACCCATCACGGGGCTCTCCCTATCTTCTCCCTATCTACTGACAACTCCTACTGCCGCATTAAAAGCCTGAAATACTTCCTACCTTTAAAACCAAGAAAACTTCCCAGATCCCCCCTCTTTTCTGCTATCACTCCATTTCTTTACTTCTTTTCATAGCAAAACTCTTGAAAGAACGGTTTCCATCCACGATCTCCACTTCTTCCTCAACGCGCTCCAAATCAGTCTTGTCCAGTGAAACCACTCAGGAAGATCTCCAACGACCTCTCATTTGGTTTAATCCAATGATCAATTCTCAGCCCTCATCTTATTTATGATAACTTCTTTCTTGAAACAATTTCTTCACTTGGCTTCCACCACACCTCCCTGGCTTTTCTCTTAATGCCCACTCCACCTCATTCTCTTTTGCTAATCCCTCTCATTCCAGTGACCTCTTGAAGCCAGAGAACTCTTGATCTTCATTCTTAGATCTCTTCTCTTCTCCTTGGACACTAACTCATCTGAATCAGGATCCCATTTAGTTTTGAAGTTTTAAATATCATCTATCTGCTGATGACCCCTATTTGTGTCCATCCCATCACTGCTCTGCATTCCAGATTTACATATCCAAGTGTCATCCCCCAGGATGTCTACCAAGTGTATCAAGCTTTATATAATTTCCAAGTGTCATCCCCCAGGATGTCTACCAAGTGTATCAAGCTTTATATAATTTCTCAAAATCTGTTCCTCCTTTATTGGGGAAAGGGATGTTATCAACATTCACCCAATTGTTCAAACCAAAAACCTAGGCCTCATTCTTAACTTCTCTCTCACTTCCAATCCTTTGAAAAACACCCAGAATTTGATCCTTTCTTACCACCTCCTCTCATTCTACCCCGTTGGCCCAAGCCACCATCCTCTCACCTGAATTGCTACAATGGCTTACTAACTGGCCTGTCTGCCTTACTCTTGCTTTCTATGATCACTTTCTTGCAGAGTCACCAAAGTAATCCTTCAAAAAGAGACAAAGATTCTGTCACGTCCCTGCTCAAAAAAGTGTTTGAGCAAAACGCCCCCACCATACCTAGAGGAAAAACAAACACTTTTCCACAATCTGCAAGGCCTTACAATCCCTGCTGATCTTTGGGACTTTATCCCCCACCATTCCTGGCCTGGCTTACTTTCTCTAGGCAGATCTTGCTGATCCTCAAATATGCCAAATACATACCTGTTCAAGCAGCTCTGCTCTCCGTGCTTCCACTCGTGGACCATTCTACCCGAGATTTTCAGCTGACCTCTTTCAGGTCTCTGCTCAAATGTCACCTCCTTAGGAGGCTTTCCCTGCCCCATCCTTTCTAAAATAGCTCCTCCCTACCCCAGTCCGTATGCCCTCTTTCTGTGCTGCATGGAGCCCTTACCAGTATATGATACTGCATTTCTTATGTATTTGCTTCATCTGTTCTCCACTTAGCTACAGAACACACCAAGGCAGGGACATGACCTCAGTGACACTACAGCCTCCAGGCCTAGAACATTGTCTAGCACACAGTAGGGGCCTAATCTTGGAGTAGCACTGACTGAACGCCCACACATAATTACACATCTGTCTACTAAGGGCTAATGATCCATCTTATCCTACCCCTCCAAAAATCAAGGTACTCAGACAACAATGTAAAAAAATCACAAAATATTTCAGACCTAGCAGTATGAAGGAAAATAAAACCTCCATCCATGTACCTACCACCCATTTTAAGGAATAAAACATACAGTTGAGTACCATGAAGGCAACTTAATACCAGGTTTATAGAAAAGCTAAAGGACAGAAGTGTTTTACGATTCACCCATTATTTTTCATCTGAAAGTAAAATTACTTCCAAAACAGAAAATAAAAACAGAAACAGAAAATAAAATTTCCAGAACAGAAGCAGAAAATAAAATTATTTGACAACGTACTAAACAAAAAATAAAAATTTCCAAACAGAAAATGAAATTATTTGACAAAGTACTCTATTAAACAAAAAAACCCCACGGTGCCATGAGATTCAAGTTTTTGGATGAAGAAAAATCAAAGGGAAACAGCAAACACTAGTGAAGTGGAAAGAAAGGAGAGACCTCGTGGTGGGGGGGTACACACGGTGACCCCAAGGGCAGCGAGCAAGGGAATGCTGGCAACTGGGCGCTCCTCGCCTGTCTTCCCTACTCAACACGGCTGCGGAAGGATTACAAACAAAGCCTGGCTGCGGTGGCAAGTTCCAAGAAGGGACACATCCAGTGACATCCCAGAGCGTTTAGACAGTCCTCATGAAACCACGGAGTGTGGCCTGGCATCCATCGAAGTTGGTAAGGACGTGTGGGATGTAGAGGCCAGAGCAGCCACAGGCTGGTGGCTCAGAAGCAGGAGATACAAAGAGCTAAATGGGAGACAGATGGAAAGCTCTTCGATTAGACTAATACTTCAAAGACTTAATAAAGTTCAACTGGAAACACCATGACCCAATAAAAATAGATCTTTCGGAGCTTTATTAGCCTAAACCCCTTTCTAGTAAGGGGACTGTGGGGCAGCAACACAACAGAACGTTTCACACACTGTCCATCTCCCCCTCTCCATCGTCTCTACTCCTCCTCTCCCACAACAGCTACCAGCTTCTGGGAGCGCATCAGATTGGGGGGGGGGGGGGAGATCAAGACAGAACTGGAATATCTTGTTTTTGCCAGAAAGTTTACAAAGGAACCAGTGTCAAAGGCCAAACAGCAATCTGACCATTCATTCTGTGAAAACTCACGAGTCTTAAAGGCGCTCCAAAGGGGGCCAATCTGCACCACACGGCACCTGTGGTGAGGAGGGCACGGGCGGCTCAAAGCCAGCCGGGCTTACCTAGCTGGCCTGGGGCTGTTTCTCATTATTTCACCTACCTAGAGAGGCATCCTCCTCGTCCTTCACACAAAGATACGGTTTGTGCTAGAGATGGTCTGTGCTAAAGGATTACCGTGCACATGATTCTCCGATAATATTTATAAAACATGTTCTCCATCAGCCAACCCAAATTATGACATAGGACTACTGGACAAAGTTCCACCCACGCGCATCAGACAGAAGATGCAGCCCAGGTGAGGTCCGCAGAACCCTGCCGTCTGTGGTCAAAAATGGGGTAAGTACAACATACAAAACAAGGTGCAGATTTGAACAGTCCCATTACTATCAAGGGGTTTAGGCTAATAAAACAGACCTGGAATCATTGATCCAGACCTGTATTTCCAACCTAGGACCCTCCAATAGTTTTGAAATGGTAACTATCTATTTTGGTTGGGTAAAGAAATTTGTAATCCTTGAACAAAGAGAGAGTAGTGATATTTTTGTGTAAGTCTATTTATACACATGCAGTAGTAACTTATACCCACTACGCTCCCTGGTGTATGCTCCTGAAATGTTCAAAATTCTGGAGACTGAACAAAATCATACCCCCAAAACTTAGAAGTCTGAAGTACTTGAGGAAACCAGATATATTAAATTTCTAAGTATGGTTTAGAAATGTTAAAGGAACTCTCCTCAAGGTCATAAACGGTATTAATAGGAGAGTTTCCTCTGTTAAATATAAGAGCATTTGAGCATCAATTTAAAAGCCAGCAAATGTTTTTAATATAAACAAAATATAGTAAAAGCCACTAAAAATATTTGTAGGGTATGGGTAAAGGCTTGAAGAAAAATAAGCTTTTGAAGTCATAATTTTAATAAGCTGAAGCCTGACCAAAACATAAGTAACTCACGGGGCTGTCCAGCATAAGGGAACCACAGAGCCTACAAATTCCCGCCCTGCTAGCTCACTTTGGGCAACCTTCCTGAAGTTTTGTGCCTCAAGGTCTTTATTTGTAAAACCAAGTAACAGTACTTGCATCAAAGCCCTTGGGAGGACTGAGTCTCTCTCTCTCTCTCTCTCTCTCTCTCTCTATATATATATATATATATATGGCACTTAAATAGTTATACAGATTTTAAATTGGTCCATAAATGTTAGCCAGGATGCCATCATCATTGACTAGTATCACCCGACAAGACTAAGAATGCCTTGAGGACAAGAACATGTCCCATTTGTCTCTATATTCCTAGCATTTAGCACATTACCAGGTATCCAACAGGTACTCAAATACTGCCTGAATTTAACCAACTAATCTAAAATTCGAGCTCTTAGGTTGTGGGTCACAAGCTGTAACACATAAAGAGAACCAATGATGAATGGCAGGAGCAGAGATAAAAGAGCCAATGAAACAAAACCTCAAAATTTTATCCAGTCAAAAAATACGGTTTCTTGGCATTTTTTAGAACTATAAAACTGTTCTAGGAGTTTCTCTCAAGGTCAAAATTATATTAAGAGAAGTTCAGTTGGGACTGGCTAGTGATCGATGATCCAAATCTAGACCCTAGATCAGAATTAGACATTCAATATAGAACTCGAGATTTCTCCCCAATAAATTCAATCTAACACAATTTACTGCAGAATTAATTACTTTGACTTTTTCCAACCACCAAAATTTGTTTCTGAAGTAAAGTACAATACGGTCTTAACCCATTCAATACAGGCGCCCTTTTATTTTCCACTGCTCTTACATTTTCCAATTTAGTCTCATTTGGGGTAATTACTAGTAGTCTAGATGGAAAAATTTCCTGCCAGGTTGTTCCACTCACAGCCATTTAGAAAGCACTGCTTGCGTCAGACTCTTGTTTTCTGTTTGGATAAGGGGCTGTTACTTCAGACCCCGATTTTTCTTGGTGTCCCATAGTCACACTTCACTGAGTACACGCTGTGCTTGCTTCTACTAACAGCCTTTCAAAGCAAAAGGTTTGGTCTACCCACCAAGTTAACAGATTCACCTTTCCTTAGAGTACTGAATAAGGCCAATGAGGCTGTAATTCCATCCAGAGACATCACATGACTTCAGTAATAGTAACTCACAGTTATGGAGCGCCTGTGCATGCCAGGCACTGTTGATGTATCTTATTTCATTATCCAAGAACCCTATGAAGAACAGATTAACTCCCTTTTATAAATCATAAAACAGAGACTTAAAAAGACTAGCGAACACTCCCTGGCCATCTGTCCTCCCTTCCAAAGACTCTAGCTTACCCAAAACCGTTTCCTCTTACAGAATAGGGGCTTCTGAACTACCATCCTCATTTTCTAAAGTAAGAAAATGAAGACCAAAGATTATATAGCTAAAAAGTAGACAGACCTGAATTCTAGTTCTGATTCCAAAATCCATATTGTTATTTTGCTATGCTATCTGTATAATTTAGTGAGGTCTTTCACACAACTCCCTTCTATTCCAAGCTAGGGATGGAAAAGTCTGCCTGAAAAGACTATTTTGTATTGTATTTCTCTTCTCATGTTTGAAGTAAGAGGGGGAAGGAAAAAGAAGAAAGGCTATGGTAACTCTTCTCTCCAAAAGGGTCCTAAACTCTTAATTTATAACAGATGATACCAGACTGGCAAGAGTCACAGTGAAAGGTTAAATATTAACCCCTTTCTGGAACATTCTCCAATGTTTTCAGAACTTCAGTAAAATGTCTGACTTGTAGATAAATATATTCAACCATTTTTCAACTCAAGATTTTTAAAAAACAGTTGTAGCAAGTTGTCTTTTTCTCTTAAAACCCAATTACAACGAGTGATTCTATAACCTGCATCACATGATCGTCCGCTCAGCTCAGTCCATATTGGTGAACTTGCACTCGCTTGCTTTTAGAGGTTCTTGTTCTAGAATTTTTTCTTCTTTTTTTAAGGTGGGCTCCACGCCCAGCACAGAGCCCAGTGTGGGACTTTAACTCACGACCCTGAGATCAAGCCCCAAGCTGAGATCAAGAACTGAACAATCAACCGACTGAGCCACCCAGGCGTCCCTCTCATCCTGTAATTCTTACTGGTAGGAAATACTGTCAAGACACGGCCTATTATTCAACGTTCGATTTAACTCACTTTGAATAAATTTATACCAGATTATTTCTAAGTAATGATATCTTTAGCAAGATTTTGTTTTGTTTAGCTATTTTTTAAAATGAGCTTAAGAATTTAAAATGGTAACTTCAAGGAGCATTCATGCAGTAGTTAGAAATTACTAAGCTTTCTGAGTTGAATAATTTAACATCAACTACAAAATTTTATTAAAATACTGTTGGATCTGAAACCTGCAACTATACCTTGCAATCCAAATTTACACAAAAAAGTGCCAAAGTATCCTCAAATTTACAGCTTAAAACCGTGTATAAAATTGAGCCCCCATAATGTCCTAATCATATAAATTAACAGCTTCCTAACTCAGGAAAGTGCCGAAATGAAATTTACTGAGCAAGTTTACTTAGATAGTATGTATTAATAACATAAATAAATCTACAAATCTATTAGGACCATTGAAAATAAAAAAGGTTTAGAGTTTAATATACATTGCACCAAACTGCTTTTCAGAAAGAATACAGGAAAAGTCTATTTTTCTACACCCGGAACACTGGACTTTGTCAATCTTCCCATTTCATTTAATGAAATGGATAAAATAGGTCTTGGTACATCTATTGGGTTAGATGTAACCATTTTGGTTTATTAACTACTGTTATTTCTTTTGTTTATGTCCTCTTTTTCTACTGGTGTGCTTATCTTTAAAAATTTGTTTAAAAGCTCTTTATAAATTAAATGTTTTGTTTATCACTTGTTTTTGCAAATAGTTATTCCAATCTGGTTGCCTTTTAATGTAGTCTATGGGTTGTAGCCAAGTCTGTCAATCTTTATAAATTCTGGATTTCATGTTATCTTAGAAAGGCCTTCTCCAATCAAGAATATGAAAAGAGTGTATTTTTCCTACAGCAGATCCATCTGGAATTTGTTCCAGCACAAGGAGTGGCATTGGCTTCTTCTGAATGTCTTATATGCCCCTAAATTCTAAAATTCTGAGACAGGATGATCAAAACATTAGTATGCCCCATTTGTATTTTTATTTTATAATCAAATTTAGTTGTCATTTGTTTTTCCAAACAGGAATACTTCTATTTTAGCCCAAGTCATCCTTGGAACTATTATCCTCTGCCAGCTCAATCATGTTTTTCCTAGATCATTGCACCTAAAACTAAAGCTGAGACTTCAGATTTAACAATGTAGGATTTTAATACACGAGGAGGAGGATGCCACTGCCAGGTTCCACGTTCCCTCCCAACAGTGCCCAGTACTTCATCCAAACTATACTTGAACCACTGTTTTTAGAATATGATTTATAATAAATCTCAGCTCTTATTCCTGATCAGAAATATACACTTTCTTCTTGTCCACATGAATCTCACTTGTCGGGGCTGATCACTCATGTAGACACAAAAAATTCTTAAACATTGTCAGTGATACCTAGGAAATTACAACATAAAAACTCTTAACTATCATTGAAAGAAGTGTTAACTACTTTAACTTCACTGGAGGGCAATTTGACCAAATCTACCAAAATTGCAAATGCAGATATGCCTTGATTCAGCAGTTCTACTTCTAGGAATTTATCCTACGGGTAAACTTATACAAGTGCATAAAGGTGAACAGGGAATTCTTTGTCATTAATAGTAAGAAGTTTGTAAACAACTAAGTATCCATAATAGAAAGGATACATCCATACAGTAAATACTGTGCAACAACAACAAAACAACGGTGAGGATGTTCCTTTACGTACCGATACAAAACTCTAAGACACACTGTGAGGGGAAAAAAGCAAGGCATAGCAATATGCATACAACACGATATCATATGCAATAAAAAGGGGCACAGGGGCGCCTGGGTGGCCCAGCGGTTAAGCGTCTGCCTTCGGCTCAGGGCGTGATCCCGGCATTACGGGATCGAGCCCCACATCAGGCTCTTCCGCTGTGGGCCTGCTTCTTCCTCTCCCACTCCCCCTGCTTGTGTTGCCTCTCTCGCTGGCTGTCTTTCTCTGTCGAATAAATAAATAAAAATCTTTAAAATTAAAAAAAAAAGGGGGGCACAACACACATCTGTGTTTATGGAAGGATATACAAGAATTAATAGCACTGGTTGCCTCCAGCGAGCAAGTACTGGCAGCAGGAGAAAGGAATTTCATTTCGTACATTAAAGTTTTATATGCTGTGAATGTCCTGCTTATGCAAAACAAAAAAAGTGAACCATAACATTTACCAGGTGTTTTTTTGCATGCTCTTTTTAAGTTTATTTTTACTTGACAATCATACTTTGTAGGCTTTTCATTTAACTCTCACGTTTTTTCATAACCTCTTTGGCTTAAAGTAGCTTAATTTACTTGGCTTAATAAAAGCATTCCATGGCCATTGGCAAAGAGGAGATACCTATTGACCCACACCTTTTCTAGTATGTGCAAATATTAACTAGGTGTCCTCCCATGTGCCAACCATTGTACTGGATGTTAAGACATAGAAGATACACAGTCTCTACTCAAAGCTATGTCACTATTATAATTTTAAAAATGATCATAAAAAAACATAAGTTCATTGCTTTAAAAAATGGAAAACAAAATGAAAACCATGCTTAATCCCACTATCAAGAGACAATTATTAACACTGCATGTTTATCTTTCCAAAATTTCTTTCAATTCACATATTTTTTCTTTTTCTTTTTAAGATTTAAGTTATCCCGAGATCAAGAGTTGCATGCTCTTCCAACTCAGCCGGCCAGGTGCCCCCATATATATTTTTTAAAAAACAAAAGTGAAGGGGCACCTGGGTGGCTGAGTTGGTTGTGCATCTGGCTCTTGGCTTTGGCTCAGGTCATGTTCTCAGGGTCATGGGCTAGAGCCGGGCCTCCGAGCTCAGCAGAATCCCTTGAGAGATTCTCTCTCCCTCTTGCTCTGTCCCTCCCCCAACTCCTGGCTCCCGTGCTCTCACGCTCCTGCTCTCTCTCTCTTTCTCAGTAAATAAAAATCTTTAAAAAACAAAAGTGAGGAGGGGCGCCTGGATGGCTCAGCTGGTTTAGCATCGGATTCTTGACCTCAGCTCATGTCTTGATCTCAGGGTCTGAGTTCAAGCCCCACACTGGAGATGGAGCTTACTTAAAAATAAATAAATAGGGGCGCCTCGGTGGCTCAGTCGTTAAGCTTCTGCCTTCAGCTCAGGGCGTGATCCCAGAGTCCTGGGATCAAGCCCCACATCAGGTTCCTCTGAAGGGAGCCTGCTTCTTCCTCTCCCACTCACCCTGCTGTGTTCCCTCTCTCGCTGGCTGCCTCTCTCTCTGTCAAATAAATAAAATCTTTAAAATAAATAAATAAACAAAAATAAGTGAGGCTATTACGTACATTATTTGGCAATATATATTTTCCACTTGAATATGTATGAACATTCCTACTTAAATACAGTATTAAATTTTGTTTTAAATCAAAGAAATATGTATATGATTAAATATCCTCCTTTTCTCTTCCAAAATGTTAACACATTTTTTAATAGTTTCTTTTGTAATTATTTCTATCTCTCTAATGGTTCACCATTATTTTTGAAAATTTTTTAGATTTTAAAATAACCTTTATAGTGAAGTTCAAAGAGATCCTTACATTTCATGTGTCTCTTGTTAAACAAAACAAGCTTGAATCTCTGATGTTTGCCTATGACAACTCCAAAGCCTGACACAGGTGCGCTGAATGGATGACACAACAAATACCTTGAGATGAATGGCCGTGAACAGTGTAAGTTTCCAAAAAGATCAACAGCTCTGGTCATGATTTCTTGACTTCTCCCCTTTAGACACGGTCTACGGACTTTGACTCACCACGGCCCATTTTCATTGCCTCCCACTTCCAGTCCTTCCTTCTCCCAATGTACTTTTTACTGGTATTTGCACATTCTTTATGGGTTACATCTTTGAAACCATAATGTAATTATACCTTCATTTCATTTTCTTTTTCTATTAATTATAGACTGTATCCTTTTGCTTGCCCATTTTAAGACAGGATACCTGCAGTCCTTTCCTATTTAGTTCTCCTCCCCCCCTTTCCCCTCTCAACTGCTATAATCTAAAACCACTCTTTTGTACAGGAGAGTTAATAACATTCTAATGGTGGAACCAATTTCCATTTTATGGATACACCATAATTTACCTGATTAGAACTCTATGGAACGGATAGAGGTTGTTCCCAAGTTTGCACTCTTAAAAGCTACACTGCAATAAACATTTTTATACCCACCTTATAAACTTGTCCCCTTTCTTCTTTAAGATAAATTCTTAGAAGTGGAACTTTCTGGGTGAAAGGTACCTTGTTAAGGCTAACCTATCCTGCAGAAAGATTTACCAGTATGATAATATATGGATTACTTTTAAAGATTTTGAAAATTGATCAGAAAAATAATCATCCATAAACTTCCATACTTCTTTTTCCCAAAATTAAGTTTTATGAAAAGGTCTGGTTCTGAGTGTAATATAGCAAAATTATTCATTTACATATATATGCATCTGAGTAATTCCTCTAGTCAGCAAACAAAAAACCACAGAAATTTAAGTATCTGGGTACATATACATATTCATAAAATGGTGCTACTTATTGACAGTTTATAGGGAAAAACCATTCAACTCTGCTTAACAGGAATCAGATTTCTGATCTAAGATAGAACATAATTATTAATGCCCCAAATCAGTCTCTACAGTAAGCTAAGTGAATCATACACTTCTCCAAATTTCAAAGTTGATTAATTAAAGCACACACATACACACACCCCTAATGAGACCATGTACTTTTTTGTTTGTTTTAGCTTAATACATATATTTTCCCCTAAGGATATTTTCTCTTTAAATATTGTCCCTAAAATCTATTTGCTGAGCAATGCACTTTTCTGGTTCAGTCCTAATTTTTAAAAGTCTACTCAGATGTCATAAATCAACATGAAATTTGTCTTAAGATTTTTCTAAGAACTCTCAAAATGTTTCTGTACTTGAGTATATCAGGTTGTCTAAACTGACCGGCATTTTATAAGTTGTATTATGTGGAAGTTTGAAAAACCAGATTTTCCAAATGCTTATTAGGAATATGCATTTCAGGGGCGCCTGGGTGGCTCAGTCGGCTCAGGGCGTGATCCCAGCGTTCTGGGATTTAGCCCCACATAAGGCTCCTCCACTAGGAGCCTGCTTCTTCCTCTCCCACTCCCCCTGCTTGTGTTCCCTCTCTCGCTGGCTGTCTCTATCTCTGTCGAATAAATAAATAAAATCTTTAAAAAAAAAAAAAAAAAGGAATATGCATTTCAGAGTCCACACTTATAAAAGTACAACATGAGCACCTGAAAAATTCCTTTAAGAATTTCTCATTTACTAGTTCGAATTTCCAGCTAACGTATACACAGTGGTAGCCAGCAAAGCTGACTTCATCCCTGTGACCTATGCCCCCACGCTCTGTTCAGTGTTCTGCTGCGGTCTGGAAACTGTTCATTTTTGAGCAACGTACCCTGTATTTTTATCCTGCCCTGGGCCTCAAAATTATACAACTGGTCCTAGTTGACAGAGAGGCCCATCCCCCCGAATAATATAAGGCTAAGAGAAATAAGGTTTCCCTCTAGAATGAAACATGGAATCTAGTAAAAGCTAACACAAGAAATTGTATGTATGTAACCAAAATATCTGGAATGCACAAAACTAATAAGTGGCATTCAAGAGCAATCTCAGAGAAATAGGGACAATAATGTGATTATTATTTTTGTTTAGAGAAATTACATTATATTCAGATGTGTGAACATAGCTAGAAGGGCAATCCCTTAAAAAGGAAGAAGGAAACACACACACACACACACACACACACACACACACACACACACAGTTATTAGGCATATCTAGCCATTGATTGTTCCCGAGCAAGAATGCCCCCACCACTCCTATCCCTATCATTGAGGATTCACTCCTTTATCAGCACTTAAGTCCTCAAGAATCAAAATCATATAAACACCTATTTCTTTCCATGAGAGAGAGAGCGAGAGAGTGTGAACATGCAAGAGCGGGGAGAGGGGCAGAGGGAGAGAGGGAATCCTAAGCAGGCTCCACACCCAGTGTGGAACCCAATGCAGGACTAGATCTCATTACAGTGAAATTATGACCCAAGCCGAAATCGAGTTGGACGCTTAACTGACTGAGCCATTCAGATGCCCCATATAAATACCTATTTACAATAAAAAGCTAATAGGCCATATGACAATTTCAATAGATCAAAATCTTACGGATATTTTCTCTGATCATAGTGGGGTAAACCTACAAAGCAACAACAAAAAGATAACTAAAAAATCCCAGATACAATTCTGAATTAACTAAAGGAAACCACAAGGAAGAGGTATGAAACAAAAAACCCTACAGAATGCCACTAAAGCTGTGCTTTAATGGAAAATGGATAGCCCTAAAAAAGGTGACTGGGGGAAAAAAATCAATAATTCAAGTATCCATCTCAAGAAATTAGGCAAAGAACAGCAAATTAAACCCAAATAAACAAGAAATAGTTAAGAGCAAAAAAACGAAATAGAGGGGCGCCTGGGTGGCACAGCGGTTAAGCGTCCGCCTTCGGCTCAGGGCATGATCCCGACGTTATGGGATCGAGCCCCACATCAGGCTCCTCTGCTATGAGCCTGCTTCTTCCTCTCCCACTCCCCCTGATTGTGTTCCCTCTCTCGCTGGCTGTCTCTGTCTCTGTCGAATAAATAAATAAAATATTTAAAAATAAAAATGAAATAGAATGTAACATGCAACAGAAAGATTCAATAAAATCAATGTTGGAAAGACAATGTAACTGATAAGCAAGAGGAAACCCAGAAGGGAAAAAAAAAAAAAAAGAGGGGACTGGGGGAGAAACACTACCCATGAATGTTAGGAAAGAAAAGGGGCCACAAATATAGGTCTTACAGATATTAAAAAGATACATAAGAACCTGTTTTGAACAATTTTTCAAGTACACATTTCAGGATATTTTCAAAAGTACATTCATTTGTAAATTTAGATATAACAGATAAATTCCTAGTAAAACATCAAAAGTGATTAAGAAATGGTGCATTCCTGGGGCACCTGGCTGGCTTAGTCAGTAGAGCATGCAACTTGATCTCAGGATCAGGAGTTCAAATCCCATACTAGCACAGAGCTTACTTAATAATAAAAGGATATTGGGGTGCCTGGGGGGCTCAGTTGGTTAAGCGATCCAATTCTTTATTCCAGCTCAGGTCATGATCTTACGGTCATGAGATGGAGCCCCCCCCACCCCCAGTGGCTCCGCCGTCAGCAGGGAATCTGCCTTTCTTTCCTCTGCCCTTCCCACTGCTGGCACTGCTCTTTTGCTCTCTGAAATGAATAAATCTTAAAAAAATAAAAAATAAAAAAAAAAAACTCTCTCCCTCTCCCCACCTCCTAATAAAAAATAAAAATTTAAAAATATTAAAAAAATAGTGTAGTCCCATAGCTAAGAAATACATTAAACCCATAACTAAAACCTTCTTCAAAGAAACTCTAGGCTCAATTGCTTCACTAGTAAATTTCCAAGCATTTAGAGAGCAGGAACTATCTTACATGAACTCTTCCAGAGACAGAAAAAAATATATCCTTCCCATTTTATTAGGTCAGCATAAAATCTGACAAGTTATAACAAGGACTATCATATCCATCTCCCTCATTAAGAAATACCAGCCAACCAATTCAAAGATTTATATAAAAAGGGTAAGGAAAAAAAAAAACCAACGTAATTCATCATAGTAACAGAATAAAGGAGAAAAATCATATATAATCATGATATTAATAGGAAAGATCACATTTTACAATTCAACATCTACCCATGATTTAAAAACAAAACCAGGGAAGCCTGGATGGCTCAGCTGGTTAAGCACCCGACCCTTGCTTTTGGCTCTGGTCATGATCTCAGGGTCGTTAGATCCAGCCCCACGTAAGCCTCCTCACTTCACGGGGGAGTGTGCTTGAGATTCTCTTTCTCCTTCCCTCTCCCTCCATCCCTCCTCCCAAAAAAAAAAAAAAAAAAAAAACTTATTTAGGATGAGAAGGAATCTCAAGCTGATGAAAGATATCTACACAAAGTCGCAAGCATACATCATACATCACGGTGAAAAGTGAAAGCCTTCCCTGTGAAATGGGAAAGACGACAAGGATACCTACTAGGACTTTTATTCCACATTTTCCCGGAGATCCTAAGCAGTACGTTTAGGCAAGAGAAGAAATGACAGAGTGTAAAGTTTGGAAGAGAAAAACGGTCATCATTTGCATAGGACACAATTGTGTTAACAGAAATCTATATACCAAAAATAAGAATTACGAAGTGAATTCACCAATTTGCTTGATTAAAAGTCAATATAAAAAAAATCATACTTCTACATATTAGCCACCTATAATTGTCAAATAGAAAACTAAGAAATAAAACCATTTACAATAGATTTAACCAATAAAATACTTGAGAATAAACCAGAAAAATAAAATCTTTATAGAGCAAATAAAACCTCCACACACTGTTATTGAAAGAAATCCAAGACCCCATCAATAACGGAGGGCTATTCATATGCCATGTTCAGAGAGCTGGCCATCGTAAAGATTATCAGTTCTTCAAGCTCATCTATAGATTCAATACAATCACAATAAAAACTCCAGCAGGTTTTTTGGTGTGGGAAATGGACACTAATTATAAAATTTAGATTAAAATGCAAAGGTCCAAGGAAGGCCAAGACAATCTTGAAGAAATGCAAAGCTTGGGGACTTATATGAGCAGCTACCAAGAGTTACACAGACCTAAAGCAATGATGAGTGTGGCCCTGGCACAAACGGAAGTGCTCATCAATGGCGCAGAACACAAAGTCCAGAAGCAGACTCACGCACACATAAAGCAAGCTCATACACCGTGGGAGAGAAAGTCAACGGACACAACTACTTTGAGCACTGTGCAGCATTATTTACTAAAACTGAACTTATATATACCCTAGGGCCTTGCTACTCAAAGTGTGATCCAGAAACAGTACACCCGGCACACCCTGGACCTTGTTAGCAATGCGGAAATTCAGCCACACCCCAGATCGCCTGAAAAACAATCTACATTTAACAAGCCCCCAGGTGACTGATGTGCACTTGACCGTCTGAGAAGCAATGTTCTGGGACCCAGCAATTTTGCTCAGGGGTATGTACCAATCAGAAATGCATACAGAGGTCTACCAATATGGTCTTACAACGGTCACAGTAAGACTATTAATGATAGCCCCAAACAGAAAACTACCTAAATGCTGAACAAAAGAATCCTACAATCACAAAGCAGGGTAGTATTCTATAACTAAAAAATATAACGCTATATAAAAGCAGCAGCCCAAAAGAACAGATCTTTTATGTTTTACTGTACAAGAAGTAGAAAACCAGGAAGAACCGCCAGTGTTAAAGTCAGGGTAGTGGCTGCTCACCGTTAGAGGACACAGTAACAAGGAGGGAGTGATGCTCTTGTTTCCCGAAGGGCAGTTTCCCCTGGATGGGAAAATCCTCAGGTTGTGCACTTGCATGTTGTATACTTTTCTGGACATTATACTCCAATAAGCAAACACTGGAAGGCTAAATGGATTAACTGTATATGAATATTTCAATAAATCTGTTTTTTAAAGTAAGTACCTAGAATGAAATAAAACAAAATTCTAAAACTAGTTCTCTCTGGGAGAGAAGATTTATACGCTTATTTTCTTTTGTTTACTCTTCTGAGTTTCTCATTTTCTACCAGGGACACTAATATATGACATTATTTGACAAACTTTTGTGGAGGAAGACAGATTAAAGCCTAGTGGTAACCTCCCAAGGATTTCAGAGAAACTTCAAAGGACACTGGCAAACCATTCAACAACTAAATTCTTATCCTAACCTTTTTTTTTTTTTCTAAAAGCTAACTTATGGCACCTACATATTGGGCAAATTAAAACAAAATTTTTCTGTGAATTACCACAATGTTTTCCAGTGTCCAAAGAGTTCCTAAGGAGAACACGAACCCACCTAGCTTAGAGAAAATGCAAACAAACTCTCAGTGCCTCAAGTTGGACTCTAGTGTTTGCGAAAAAAAAACGTAACCGGAAACATATATTACTTTCATGTCCATATTTCTGACCACCTTATTCCTCCCCCCCATTCTAAGCTGTTCAAATCTAATTCACATACATTTTACCCATTTAAAGTATGTAATTCAATGGCTTTTAGTATATTCATAGTCCAAACAACAGCATGCTCTAATTCCAGAACTTCACCACCCCAAAAGGAAACCCTATACCAACCAGCAGTCTCCACATTTCCCAGCCCCTTACCCACCGTTAGGCAAGCACTTACCTGCTTTCTGTCTCTACTGATTTGCCTATTCTGGACATTCAATAATTTTTTGTGGTTTGCAAAATACCAGTTTTACACTTCTTTTGTTAAATGTATTTCTAAGTATTTTATTGTATTATAAGCTAAACGGTTTTCTAAATTTGTCAGATTGTTCACTGCCAATGTAACGGAAATGCAACTGGCTTTAGTGTAATTGTTCTTGTACCCTCCCTGTAATCCTGATGAACTCACTTATTCTAACAGTTTTATAGTGGATTCCTCAGGATCTTCAACATACAAAATCCTACCATCTTGCCAACAAAGTTTTACATCTTCCTCTCCAATCTCAGTGCCTACTCTTATCCCTTTTTAAGAGCTATAGATTATTCATTCAGTTATAATTGCACTGAGGTTTTAAAGACCATCCTAGAGGCAAGCAAGTATTTTTCAAGTTTCTCAAATTTGTTCTCTTTGCGTTAGTATATATACATGAGGGTTACAGGTCATTTACTATGTAACAGAATATACATGTTATTTTTTATAACAAAACAAGAGCCAGAGAATACATTGTAGTAGAATACTTACATGAAGTTACACTTGATAGCCAAAGAAAAGAGTGGAAAGCACTTATCGTTTAAAGTATTGAGTAGCTTGTCAATTATGCATATTGATGTGCTTAGCCAGGCCATTCTAATTGCCTTCACCGCCACACTACATAAAACCCACAGGGGCTTCCTTGATCCAGATGCAGGTAAAACTATCCTCCTAATGTAAGGAGTATGCATTCACTGAGCTCCTACCCCACTGCTGGAGGTCACATATACATTATAAAGAAAGCCACAAGTATGGCTTTGGTATAGATCAGGGACTAACCGAGCTTCTACAAGGCTGGATACAAATGCCTGTGAAAATGTTTGTGTAAGAGCCACTTAGGTGGGTACAATTTAATGTGGAGTCAACTTACAGGTGTAGAGCACAGCGACTACATAGTTCATATGGTATTTTAAACTTGAAAGTTGCTGAGATCTTAAGCAACATAGGGTAAAAAAGAAGTTAACCATGGGAGGTAATGGGTGTGTTAATTACCACTACCTTGGTAATCATTTCATAGTAAATAGGGCTATCACATCACCATGTTGTACACTTCTGGTATTACAAGTATATTTGTCAATTACTCCTCAACAAGTTAAAAAATATATAAAATAGATTTTATAAACTCTAAGATATCTGGAAATAGGGTGGGAGGGATGAGGAGACCTTGAATGCAGACACAGGACTATAAATATGATAGGTGTCCTATCTAGCACAAGCCATGTTAAACATTTTTTATTCTCAAGGAGGTATTTGTCCTAAGCCTTCATGATGTCTAGAGGTAATATTTTCAAACTAGAGGTTATTCTTTCCATGTTTTATTCTTGAGGTTGCTACACATTATGATATACTCAGTCATTCTTAAAGGGGGAGGAAATAATTATAAAGTCATGTTTAGAAATCTAATGTGGCTGCCAAGAAAAAAAAAATGTCCTTCTTAACAGTGTAGCTCTATCTCTGGATGAAATATATATTACATTGAAATATACTGAATATACTATATATATATATACACATATACTATATATATGTGTATATATATATATATATATATATAGTATATTGAAAAATACATTACATTGGTTTAACTCTGTATATATATATACATATATATAGTATATTGAAAAATACATTACATTGGTTTAACTCTGTTTCTAAGTGCAGAGAAACTTCATATAGGACCACACAATGGCACCTTTCATCTTTACTATTTGGGTCTTTCTCCTCAACTGCCTTTTCACAGAAATTCTACTTTACAAATATTTAACAGACTTAAATATTGCTGGCTTATAGCATGTAAAATTTACGTTTTAGATAGATCCTGAATATTAAACCCCAAACCTACATTTCAATCTATATTCCCATTATATTTAAATTATTCATCAGAATTTGAAACAAACTTAATGTACTCAATATCTAGGTTATAAGCAGGTTGTAGCACCAAAAAAAAAAAAAATTTTTTTTAATTCAGAAATTTCCCCACAGGAACAAAGTCATAAGATTTCATAAAAAACTATTTATTAGAGTTGCCAAAATAGGATATTTTTTTTTTGAAGATTTGAGAGAGAGAAAGAGAATGAGCAAGCACGAGCGGGGGTGGGGGGATGGTGGTCCCCGGTAGAGGGAGAAGCAGACTCCTCGCTGAGCAGGGAGCCTGATGCAGGGCTCGATCACAGGACCCTGAGATCATGGACCTGAGCTGAAGGCAGACACTTAACCAACAGAGCCACCCAGGGGTCCCTAAGCTCGGGCGCCCCTAAAATAGTATATTTAAAATACAGTATTGACTCAGCAGTAATATGGAGTCAATAAACTTTTGCAGGCTATCACAGTAACCTAGGAATTATGTTAACAATGCATGGGGGAAAAGCATATACTATACTTCCGGAGTATACCTTCCCCTCTATAACTCTGGCTATGGCTAGAACCTTGGCAAGAAATTAACAAAACTGAAGAATGCCCTTAAGCACATTACAGTAACGTTCATACAAGATGTTCATAAGCCATGGTGTACCCCCCACCCACAGTGCTTTTCATACTTCAGAGTGCCCATATAGTATTTTTTCAAATGGTATTTCAAATTCAAATATAAAAGAATCTCTCTTTTCTATTTGAAGATATAGAAAATATCAATGAATTAGTTGTATACAGATAAATTAAATATGTTCACTATCATGAATACATTCACCCTCCCTACTCTGAAGACATTTGCCTAATAATTCTATGTTTCCAAATGTTCAGTGAGGTTTTCATTCAGGTGATAAGACTTCCATTCATCTTTGTCCTTGAAGAAATATTAGGCATCAAAGAAAGGCAAACCCAGATCAAAAGAACCTGAAATCCATAGCACGATCATCACTGGCATTAAGGAACTTAGAGTTGCCTTGGTAATAACAGGCTACTGGAGGAACATGGTGCAATGTTCCTTAAATGAAAGAGCTATCTGCAGGCCAGGAGCAGATGTTTCCTCACAGGGCTTGTGTTGGCACACTCTGCTCCCTTTGACCTATGAAGGGACTGATTGCTACTACAGCCCTCCCACTCACTTCCCCACAACCTCTTACTAAACACTCAAACTCACTTTCTCACTCTTCCCTATATCTAGCCTTCAAACCCTTTTATTGCTGGTCCTAAATGCACATTTGATCATCTAAATCTGTTTATAGTTTGCTACTGGTTGTTTTCATGAATGGGCTCTAGAACTAGAAAATACTCTTCAGACATAAGGACTCATCTGGAGGTGGCATCCAAATTTAAATGTTTCAATACTGCAACAAGTTATTACTTTTCACATGGTTCCAAGAGAAGTTCAGCACTGGGCTGTTTCTCTCTTTGGTAGTGGACTGATACGGAGTCTAATTCCTTTCCCCTTGGATCTGCACTGACCCTACTAACTCATTAAGAACCAAGAGAATGGAGCAGAAGTGATAGGATTTCTGAAACTAGGTCAAAGAACACTAGCTGATGCTTCAGCTTTGGCCACTCCCTCTCCAAAGGCTCCCTGTCCAGATTTGCCCTCTCGGAATGCAGCCACAATGCTGTGAGATTCCAGTCACACAGAAAGGCCATGTGCAGGTGTTCTGGTCAACAGTCTCAGCTGAGGCCAACCTTCACATCATCCTCACCCAGTCACCAGACATATAAAGCAAAAGTCCCCAGATGACTCTAACCCCCCAGCTGTTTGAGTCATCAGTAGCCTTTCAAGTGCTTTGAGCAGAGGCCCTAGACTTGAGGTTATAAAGCAAGCCACCCCTCTATGCCCCGCTTGAAGTCCACAGGATCTATGGGCATGAAAAGATGGAGGTGTTTAAACCACTAACTTTTGGCGTAGTTTACTACACAGCCATCAATAACCATGACGGAGTTCCCTTAGTTAATTCTGAGTTCCAGAAAAATAAAAATAAACAGAAAGGAGAATACTATCAAAGTAATACTTGAAAAGAACATGGTTCTTCAAACTAAAATGGCCCACCAGTGACCAATACAATGAATTTTAAAAGCTCTATGTCAAGATGTATCAATGCAAGCAATCTTTAAAAACAAACAAACAAACAAACAAACAAAAAATTCTCCTACAATGGATCAAGAATTAAGGTAAGACCAGTCCCCTCATCAGTGGGACTAGATGCTAGCAGACAAGAAAGCAACCCTTAAAAATTCTCAGGGAAAATTCTTTTCATCCTAGAATTCCATGCCTAACTCAAGTAGCCATCACATGTGCAGCCTAAATAAAAGGACCCAGAGAGCATACTTTGTTCACATCCTTCCATACCATGGTCCTTAAGTGTATGTTCCATCAAGATCTGGGAATATGGCAATAAAGGAGAGGACATGGGATTTAGGAAACAATCTAACATAGGAAAGCAATCATGGAAATTCACAGGATGATAGCTATGAAAAAGGCCTAGAGAATAGTCAGTCCAGTTTGGGGAAAAAATGGGCTCTAGGGAGATTTCAAGGAGAGGAGGGAAAACAGAACTCAATAGATTATATAATGGGGAGTCTGAAAGTAATTGAGGATATAATAAAAGGCAAAGACTCAAAGAAGAAATGCAAGCAGAAAAAAAAAGGCTGTACAAGAAAGGACATGTAATTAAGGTGCAGTATTAGGATGAAGTAAATATTTATATAGCCATAATAAATTTTTTTAAGATTTCATTTTTCAATGATCTCTACACCCAACATGGGGCTTGAACTCACAACCCCAAGATCAAGTCGCATGCTCCACCAACTGAGCCAGCCAGGCACCTCCTATTCAACCTTTATTTTTTTTTAATGTTTTTTTATTATATTATGTTAGTCACCATACAGTACATCCCTGGTTTCTGATGTAAAGTTCAATGAGTCATTAGTTGCGTATAACACCCAGTGCACCATGCCATACGTGCCCTCCTTACTACCCACCACCGGTCTACCCCATTCCCCCACCCCCTCTTATTCTACCTTTAGATTCAACCTATACCCTAAAGTATTAATTACATTTACACTACAGAAGGAAACCTCACCAGCTTTGATAATATAAAAGTTCTTTATTTTAATAATAAAAAGTAAAAAGAAAAATGTCACAACTCTGGAGTACGAGAAGGGAGAGGAAATAAAAAGGCACTACTGTTCTAACTATTGAAAACAGAAAAATAAAGAAAAAGAAATGAAACCAAACTTTGGCTCTTTGAAAAGGTCAATAAAATTGATAAGTCTCTAGTAATATGAACAAAGAAAAAGAGACCTAATACAAATTACAATATCAGGAATGAAAAAGGATTTCATTAAAGACCCTTAAAAAGTGACTAAGATATTAAAAGGGTAAAAGAATACTAAACAATTCCACAAATTCAGCAACTTAGATGGACCAATTCTTTAAAAACGCCAAACTATCAAAAGTCATCTAAGATGAAATACATAACCTTAACAGTCCTAGAACTAATAAAATTGAAAAACCTTCTGGGGAGAAAAATCTCCAGGCCCAGATGGTTTCACTAGTGAATTCTACCAAATGTTTAAAAAGGAAATAATAGGGGCGCCTGGGTGGCACAGCGGTTAAGCGTCTGCCTTCGGCTCACGGAGCGATCCCGGTGTTCTGGGTTCGAGCCCCATATCAGGCTCCTTCGCTATGAGCCTGCTTCTTCCTCTCTCACTCCCCCTGCTTGTGTTCCCTCTCTCGCTGGCTGTCTCTATCTCTGTTAAATAAATAAATAAAATCTTAAAAAAATAATAAAAATAAAAAGGAAATAACACCAATTATATACAATCTCTACTGAAAATAAAAGAGGAAGGCACACTTTTCATTTTATGAGACCAGCACTCACCTGATACCATAGCCAGAGAAAAACACTAACTACAGACCAGTATCCCTTATAAAAAATATATGCAAAATTCTTCAAAATATTAGCAAGTCAAATCCAGCAACAGATAATAATATACCATGACCAAATGGAGTTTATTCCAAGAATTCAAGATTTGTTCAATATTTGGGGGGGGGAGTACTCTACCATATTATCAAAAGAAAAACCACGTTCCTGTCGGATGCAGAAAAAGCATCTGACAAAATCCAATATACATCCTTGATCAAAAACACTCAGCAAACTGAATGTAACTGAGAACTTAACGCCATGAAGGGCATCTACAAAAAACTTACAATTCACATAGTCAATGGTGACTGACTGCTTTCCGAGATGCAGAACAAGGTAAGGAGGACACTCTAATTCAACAGCAAACTGGAAGTCCTACTCCATGCAATAAGGCAAGAAACACAAAAAGTATGTAAACCAGAAAGAAACTGTCCCTATTCGTGACAACACGATTGTCTAGGTAGAAAAAAAAAAATAGAACAAAACCAAACAAACTAGAGCAGATCCTTGGTTGCCAGGGGTTGGGAGAGATGTAGGGTATGACTGCAAAGGGACAGCACAAGAAGTTTTTCAGGGTGATGGAGTATTCTGTATCTGGAGCATAGTGGTTAACCCAATCTATACTTTCACAGTACACCAAATACAGTCAATTTTACATATTTTAGAAAACAATTCCATTCCTTCTTCAATGTCCTGAAGAGATCAGTGAATCATGTTCCCAAAACTTCAAATCAATGTAACCCCTACCATTTTTCCCCAACCTTCATCCCCATCAGATGTAACACATTTCTAACAAATTACTAAAGAACATTATGGTGAATGAGTAGTCGCAAGCTAGGCACATCTAATTCTGGTAATATGCAGGTTATGTATCTCATGTATTTGCTTAAAATTTTCTGCATCCAGCAAACATTATTTTAAAGGCATAAGTCAGTTAGCAAGAAAGAAAAACTGCCAGGCAAGCAGAGGAAATGAAATGCCAGGTGCATGTGACCTGCCCCTCTCTTTAGCGGGGAAGACAGGTAAGGAATGGGGTTTTTTTTTTTTTTTTATTTTTATTTTTTTAAGATTTTACTTATTTATTCGACAGAGATAGAGACAGCCAGCGAGAGAGGGAACACAAGCAGGGGGAGTGGGAGAGGAAGAAGCAGGCTCATAGCGGAGGAGCCTGATGTGGGGCTCGATCCCAGAACACCGGGATCACGCCCTGAGCCGAAGGCAGACGCTTAACCGCTGTGCCACCCAGGCGCCCCAGGAATGGGGTTTTAAAAACTGAGCGGGAACAGGCAAAGTACGCCGGATGTGGTGGACTAGCATTCAGTACCCATTCTACCTCCCCTGCAGGGTATCTACTCTGCACTACAGAAACTGGAGAACTAAAGATTACATCTCCCAGCCCCCTCACAGCTGGAGGTTCCCGGTGCTATTTAGGTTCCACTGATCACACACACACCAACATGAATCTGAGAAGTGAAACGGGGGTAAAAACAAGATTCTGCTGCTTCGGCAAATGGACACAGTCAAGGCACTTGATTTTTTCGCAGCATCATTAGCAGAACTTTTAAATGTCTAGTAAACATATGGACTATGAGAAACAAACTGAGGGCCTCGGGGGGGAGGGGGGGAATGGGATAGACCGGTGATGGGTAGTAAGGAGGGCACGTATTGCATGGTGCACTGGGTGTTATACACAACTAATGAATCATCGAGCCTTACATCGGAAACCAGGGATGTACTGTATGGTGACTAACATAATATAATAAAAAATCATTCAAAAAAAATAAAAAAATAAAAAAAATAAATGTCTAGTAAACAGCTTCAGGAGTAACAAGAGACAAGGTATGAACCTTGGTGTGAATCAAAGATGATGAGCATGATTCTGGGGCCGACAGCATTAGCCAAGGCTTCCTGCTCAGGGCGGCTTCCCGGCCATGGCAATGTGTCGGTGTTCTGCGTGCTCTTTACAACCCCAACTGAGAGCAGCACTCTTGTTGGCCCCGTTTTGTGGTGTGGCTTTGGGAATTGTTCCTTAGGACTCAACCCTGCTAGAATATAAGCTCCAGAAGGGTGGGTAACCTCTGTTTTGTTCATTAACGTGTCTCCCAAGATCCCAGAACAGTGCCAGCACACAGATGTTCAATAAATACTTGCTGATTGAATGAATACAACTAGAATCTACTTCTTCAACCCTTCCAACAATTTTGCAGTCATTTAATGCTTTATAATAAACCCTCTCCTCCTTAAACTGCTTACATTCTGTGTCTGCAACTTCACGATTCCCATAAAGAGGGGAGTAGCAGCTGATATTTACATAAAGCCAGAACCTTCAAAGGGATAAACCTTTAGGAAGAGTCAAATGCAAAAATCTGCCCATCATACAACATGAGATGCTAAGGGCATTTGTCTGCCTCTAGGCTCTACATAGGAGGGAGATCTACCCTAAAAATTTTTAGGTATGGGACCTGTACCTCATACAGGTTTGAAATTTAATTTTTTATTACCTGAGTAGTCCTGGAACCTGGAAGTCAAGCAATTAACAAAAGACACATCCTCAACCAAAGCTACACAGGACTGCCATACAGCTCTCCTGCAAACAACAAAAATTCACAAAAACACAGTAACAAGAGATGGAAACAATCTACTTACAAGCAAGAGGCAATGAACGAAAAAAATGTTAGAATTCCAAAATTCAGGCAACAGAATTCTCTACAAAAAAGAAACAAAAGCTGCAGTAGTCCAAACTTTTGACCAATTACAGTGTAAAATCAGATAAACTAGCCCCTGCTGGTGTATAAAAACCTGATCTCTCCTAGGTAATAGCGAAAGTCAACCTTCTTCCTAAGAAAAGACCAGCTTTAGGAAGTCACACAGCAATCCTGAGGAAGTTAGGGAACAGATGTCCAGCCAAAGCAAATCAATAATCCATTCTGGCCAACGGAAATGCGTAAGACACTCCATTCTAGCAAACTTTAAACTGCAGGAGTTTCTCAATGCGTCTAAGAAGGAAATGTAACGATCAGAAATCCACATACTATGGTAGGTGGTAGGTTCAAAGGGAGTATGCATCATCTAGTCAGTGATCACTTCGTGAGTATCAAGTTTGATAAGCTAGTTACAAAAATGATTAAGACAAGGACCATGTCCTAGAAGAACCTACCCCCTACTGAGGAGATACACGCATGGGATGTAGTTTCAGTAAAAAAAGACCTCTTTCATAAAGACTGATTATTATCTATCTTGCACAAACTGATCCACCCAACCGTAAGGGCAGGAACCACCCGTTTTCCACTATCAAACATCCCTCCTGGAGCACATGTATCTGGTGAGGCTGTAATTATGATCCCCATTTTCCACATCAGGAAACTAAAGCTTGGCGAGGTTAACTTGATTTGCTCAGGACGGATCCCACAGCTGGGTAATGACAGCACCGAGGGTCAAACGCAGGACTGACACCAAACCCTTTGCTTTTAACTAGTGGCACCCACGTGGCAGGCCTGAGAAACAGGAACCAGCAGGGAATCACACTCCTGTTCCCAAGTACATACACAGTACACCACCTAACCTCCCAGGCCACCCCTCAGCACCTACTCCCCCGCATTGATTAGCAGTCTAAAAAGAAAGGAAATGGAACTTGTTCCTCATGGAAGGCTGCCCACCACGAAGCCAGGTACCTGAGCAAATCTCTGATGAACAGGTTTATTTTAGAAGCAAGAATGCCAAGGTATGTGATTCTTGCCCTCAGCTAAGTCTAGTTTATACCCAAAGATAACTTGCTCAAATTGTCCCCATACATGTGGCATGTTCTGGGATTGCAACACATACACACATACATGTCAGCTGTGTGGTAGATCTAATAGCCATGTAAATGCACATATACAGAGTAAAAGTTTTACAATTTCTCAAAAAAAGTCCTAGTAGTTCCACTCTGCTTATTAATAATGTAATAGTTCAGACAGCTGAGCTCAATGTACCCTTACCCGATCTAGGAGGAAAAAATGAAAGGTCTATTAAATATGAGTACTGGTATAACCAAGACCTCAAAGGTTACTGGCTCAACTATTAAGAACCCTTTCAAAGCAGCCTCAAGCACTTTCAAGTATCCATTTACATGCAAAAACCAAGATCAGGTAATTGCAAATTCCTTATGGATCATACTAAGTAACACATTGTGGTTTTTAAATGTATATATATGCAAATAGTAATATAACATACCTTGAAAAAATACTTACTTAAGATCTAAAGCTAGTTTAGAATGGCCTTCCTTCTACTCCCTCAAACATTCCAAATTAGTATGGCTTTATAACACATAATGGAATTTCAGAAATAAAGTAATCAAAATCCTAAAGAGTTCAAGCCAAATATAAAAAAGTGGGAGATCAATGGAATGGAGAAAATTTGATGGCACAGTTCAAATCCTGACACCACAGAGCACCATTTAAAAAGTGAGCAAGTAATCCAAAAGAAATATTAAGAAATATCCACTTTAATCAAGGTCTTATTTTCTTCCATTCTTTCCATTCTGTTTGAGTTAGGAAGGATTTCATGAGGGGACAAAGGAAGGAAAAGGAACACACTTTTCTAATTAAGATTTCCTAGGACCACAATGCAAAATATAAAAACTGGGTCTCAATCCTGGAGAGATCTCCTGTTACGCAACTATAATGAAGGTTCGTTCTCCGGTTCTCCATGTAGACTGGGGGACAAGGTGAAAGAAATGAGAAGGTGGATTTTCACAGAAAATCTTCAAGGTTCCACACCCTCAAGTAATATTCAAGGCACTGGCTTATTAAGACAAGAATGCTCCCTTCACACCTCACAAATCAAAAAGGGGAAAGATAGAAAGAATATCAAAAGTACATTAAAGATCCCCCTACTCCAGCACAGAAATCTATATAAAAGATCAGTGAGGAATGTTCTAGATGAGAAAGTGGGCTTGTTCTAGCCTATCTCTTTCACTGGCCTTGTGCCCCATCTGCTTGAAAGCTTAATGGACAGGAGGTATGGGGCTGTTACCATTGTGATTATTAAGGAATTCTGTTCATATAATCACAAGTTACCTTTTAGGAACCAGGAGCTCCAAAGTATCTTTAAGTTTTTCATTTTCTTAGTGTAATCATGACTCTATTGCATTTTAAGAACCCACAGAAAGCAAAATTTTTTTCCTTCCCTAACCCTCAGGTAAGCCTAACTAAAAAGTTTTTACTTGCTGAAGTAGCCTCACAAAAAAGGGAGGGGAGGGGATGAAAAAGAAGGAAGATCACAGCTAAGTTTTTAGAAGAGACAAAAGTCACGCACTGAATGAGCACTTTTCTTCAGGAACTGTTCAGAATGGCTGGAGACTCTGGAAGGTTCCCCTGCTCACCCTGACAGTTTGCCAGGGCTTTAGCAAAGGGAGTCCTCTTACTTATACAGACACAAATGAAGGGAGACTGTTATACTTACTCCTGTTTACTTGATAAAACTCAGTATTCAGAATTAAAACTGGACCAGTCTAGTGTATAAAAAAGCCAGGAGAACAAGAGAAGAGTTGCACTGTACAAAATGAACAGTACCTTTTAATAAAAACCAACATAATTTGACAACTAGGCAGGGTTACTATATGGTTTTTCTTATTCTAACTCCTATACCCAGGACCCCTTATCTGTTTAAATTTTTAGGAGTCAAAATCATCCCATTTGAAAGCACTCATTCACAAGGGACTCCTGGAGCAGTTGAAGAGAATGAACAAGTTCAGTCATAAAAGTCCTAAAACCCTTGCTTCCTGGAGTGAAGTCTCATTGATCAAAACTCCATGATGGGGGCACCCGGGTGGCTCAGTCGTTAAGCGTCTGGCTTCAGCTCAGGTCATGATCCCAGCGTTCTGGGATCGAGCCCCGCATTGGGCTTCCTGCTCAGCGGAAGCCTGCTTCTGCTTCTCCCACTCCCACTCCCCCTGCTTGTGTTCCCTCTCTCACTGCCTCTCTGTCAAATAAATAAAATCTTAAAAACAAACAAACAAACTCCATGATGGCTTTGATGCTAGATTCTAGAGTCTTGTCTCTAATTATGGATGAACACTTGCTTTCCTTAATGCTGTTTTTAGGTAGAGTTAACAACTGCTGGAAACAAAAAGGGTAACTTTGACGTTGGAAGGAAGAGAATCTCAACGCCCTCAAGCTACTTTGGTGAAATTAGCAAATGAGGAGCTGAAGGCACTGGATGCTCTAGGCAGGTGGCAGAGCCTAGATATGCCCTAAAACTGTCTGCCGAGTATGTATCATAGGAGCATTCTTCTGGGGAAAAGGTCCATACTTTTTATAGAATTCTCAGAAGGACATAAGAACTTCTAGAAGAACTGTAGCCCTAGAGGACTCTTTGTGGTCAAATGGACGTGCTTTCATTGTTGTGTTTGATTATTGTCATTTTTATCAGTCCAAAAGCTGTTATTGCCACTGCCTACAGTAAAGGTTTGGGGGCCCTCTGTCCAACACCTTTTCCATTTTCTAGGTCAATTCAGTAATCTGGTGCACACAGTGGGTTCACACTAATAGGTCTCCAGAATTCTCTACTGCCATAGTTCAGATCTTCACACTGGTGCCTCCTAGAGAAGCCAGCGGAATCTACTGGAGGCCCAATGTCACCCACAATTTAAGGGACAAAAATGATAATACCTGTAACACATATTTTATACAGCTGTTGGGAGTGACAATGTTGAACCAAAGAAGCTAATGTTTGCAATATACTGGGGCCATTTTAATGTCAGTTTCAGCAGCGATGTAGTAACACTGCCAACACCTTGTCCCCACAAAATAATAAAGTTAAAAAAACAGCACCTTCCTACAGGAGCCTTCTAATGGAAGTCTAATACAACTCAGGACACCCGTACTAGAAATGCTCCTTATGGAGCACCATCTCATCTCTCAAAGATAGAGCTACAGATCTCATTCCACAATTCCACCCCAACTAATCTATCGCATCCTCCCTCTCAGCTCCCTCCTCCCCCCACAGAGTAAAACACTCATCTCCCTGCTTTATCCACTCTCCTCTACCATTCATTCACCACAAGCTAGATCTGAGATCACTTCCCTAGGCAGGAAGAGAAAAGGAAGACTACTATACCCTAATAAATTTATAGTTTTGCTTTTCACCTGTCACATGTATATGGCAGTGATCTTTGTAAACTCCTACTAAAGCACTATAGAATTATAGTAAGGTAAACAATCACCAGTGAACTCACAAATCCTAATAATGAATGGCCTTCCACTGAGATTGTCCTTATCATGGAAACAAAAATTTTGCACCAAGTAACCAAAGAACCTCAAATCCAGTCATCCCATTACTCACATTTAGGAGTTAGAGAAGGCGCTCCTTATCATTTATCTGGTAAATAAATCCTGCAGCTTATTTTCAAGACTCTTCAACTCTCTCTCTCTCTCTCTCTCTCTCTCTCTCTCTCACACACACACACACACTCACTCATCTTTTTCTAGTGGTTCCTTCAGCTCAGCCTTTCCCCCCCTCAGTCCACACTTGCCTTACTCAGTCCCATCTAGTATGCTCATGCTGAAGTCCTCCCCTATCAGTCCAAGAAAAATCCTCTTTTCTATTCTCTAGCACTTGTTTACACGGAGATGTTTGTATCCCCTTCTTCAAGGGAAGGTCTCTTATCTTTGAATCTCCAGCATCTGGCACAGGCAGGCACTCTGTTCAGTAGTGAAAAAATGTCGTCCACCCACCTCTGAGACACTGATTCATACTTATCACTCTTTTTCAAGACTTTGCTCCCGAGTCGGATTCTCTCTGAAGCCTTCTCTGATGCGCCTCTTCCCTACAATCTCTCTGCTCCTACTCTTACCAGCAGTCTTTCCTTCCTTCAACAGATACTCTGGGAGCTTCTATCACAAACCCGGCACTGCCCCTGGGCCTGGGAATAAAGCCTGAGTGAAACAGATACAAAAAAAAATCCCTGCCCTCATGGAACACATTCTAACTGGGGAGGAGTGGGGTACACTGGACACCTCATTCAATTTGAACTTTATTAAACTTCAAGTCTTTTGATTCTATATTGATTCAAGTGACTGTCTAGAATCCTGTGTTAAATCATCTGCAAAATAGCCACCAATAATTCCGCTCATCCCTGTAGGCAGGGGCTGCTCCTTCTGTCAAAAGGTAGCGTTTATTTCCTTTCTACCTCAACCCGAGTGGACTTGTCTGTGACTTGTTTGATCAGGAGAATTGGTAGAAGTGACTGCTGTGCCAGTTGTGGGCTGAGGCCCTCAGAGGTCACACAGCTCTTACTCCTTTGGAAACCAGACACCATGTAGAGAAGTCCAGGCAAGAAAGGGCCTGAGGATGAGGGACCACATGGCAAGAAAGGACCCCTGGAGGAGAACCATGGCACTCCAGCTGCCAGCTAGCCCCAAGCCCTCGGCCCTTCCAGCCCGTCCAGTCCAGCCACCAGGTGAACACAGCCACATGAGTGAGCCCAATCAAAGCCATGGGGAGCAGAGGTAAGTCATCTCTGGCAAAGTCCTTAACTGCCATAACATAACCAATAACGGTTGTTGTTTTAAGCTTCTAAATTTTGACGTGGTTTGTTAAGTAGCAAGAATGAAGAAACTGCCTTAAGACTAGGCCCTTAACCAAAGTTCAAAATGCTAGCTCCTACATTGTTATGACCCTTCATTAGGTCTATTATGGCTGGGCAAAAAGTAAACATCAAGCAAGTATGTGGATGAATTTTGTAAAAACTAAATAGAGAAGATTCTAGGAAGATGGAAGAGTAGGTAGCAACAAGAATCTACATCGGTGATAACACTTGTGAGACACAACATATAGACCTGCTGAACCACTATCCTGTACACCTGAAATTTAGCACCGTGTCAACTAGACTCAAAAATTAAGTCATTTTTAACATTAAAAAAAAAAAATCAGGGTACCTGGGTGGCTCAGTGAAGCACCCGGCTCTTGATTTCGGCTCAGGTCATGGTCTCAGGGTCCTGAAATTTTGGCTCAGGTCAAGGGGCTCCACACTCAGCACAGAATCAGCCTGAGATTCTTTCCCTCTTCCTCTCCCTCTGCCACCCCACCCCACTCACCCGAGTGCCGTCTCGTCCTTCTCTCTCTCAAATAAATAAAATCTTAAAAAAAAAAAATCTATTTCCCTACCTGGATAACAACTGTACCCACACAATGGAACCTGTCTGATGTTTCTATTTTGGAACTCTAAGTCTGTTGAAAGTTTGCAACTTTTAGACAAAGACTCAGATGGTAAATTGCCATTAGTTTCAGTCAATTTTAACCCTTAGTACAGTAATACCTACCAATCTTCCACCCCTAGACCCTTGGCAGGCAACTTTGAGGGTTCTTGGAAGACAGGGTCCTTCTTGCCCACCCTAGTTGCCATAAGCTGCATGCAGGCTGTTCCAAGTATCAGGAATCTCTGCTCTGACTGCTGAATGCTGCCTCAGAACACAGAGCAGAGACAAGGAGTGAGCAGCCGTGGTAGTTGCACCTCCCCCTCACTGTTGCAAGCCCCTCCCCTTCCGGGTTAAGGGACTGCCAGGGAATTTAAAGGGCCCAAGCCCTTTTCTCCCTACTTTCGATTTTTTGCTTTTTTCCCCTTTTGGGAGCCAGATATTAAAGATAAGACATTAAACAGCAATTGCATATATGGAAAAAAATTAGAAAGTGACTGTGCATGTGTAGGGAAAGGCTCAGAAAAAAACCTCAACAGACCTCAAGTTTATACCTCTGGCTGATCCTCAGCACCGAGACAGCCTACAATTTTGAAAAATAAAACAAAATAATAACCCTGAGAAGAAAATGCTGGGAAAGGAGGAGAATCTGCTTTCCAGAGTTACCACATAAGAGGATTCGAATGTCCAGTGTTCAACAACAACAATCACAAGGCATACTAAAATGAAAGCTTGGCCCAAGCGGCAGGGTTGGGGGGTGGAGATACCAACAGAAACTGTCCCTGAAAAAGACCTACTGGCAGATATACTAAAGACAAAGACAAACAAAAGTCTTAAAAATGCTTAAAGAACTAAAGGACATGGAGAAAGTCTAGAAAATGATGTGTGAGCAAAATGGAAATAAAGAGACAGAAAACCTAAGACCAAAACAAACAAAAAACTCTACAGCAGGAAAGTACAGTAACAGAAATGAAAAATTCATTAGAGGGATTCAAAGGCAGATTTGAGCAGACAAAAGAACCATCGAACTTGAAGACAGGACAATGGAAATTATCAAGTCCAAAGAACAGAAAAAAGATGGAAGAAAAGCAGACAGAACCATAGGGAACTGTGAGACACCACCAAGTGGACCAACATGTGTAGCATGGGAGTCCCCAGGAGAAGAGAGAAATAGAATATCTGAAGGGGGCACCTGGGTGGCTCAATCAGTTGAGCGTCTGGTTCAGCTTGGGTTGTGATTCCCAGGGTCCTGGGATAGAGTCCCCCGTTGGGCTCCCTGCTCAGTAGGGAGTCTGCTTGTCCCTTTGCCTGCCATTCCCCCTGCTTGTGCTCTGTCAAATAAATAAAGTCTTTAAAAAAGAAAAAAATAATGGCTGAAAACCACAAATTTGAGTGACATAAATAGGAATATCCAAGAAACTCAACAAACTCCACATAAGATGAACTCAAAGAGACCCACACCAACACACAGGATAATCAAACTTTCAAAAAAGACAAAGACACACTCCTGAAAGTAGCAAGAGAGAAGCAAATCATCACTTACAAAGGCATCCTCAGTAGGATTACTAACAGATCCTCACCAAACTTTGGTGGTTAGCAAACTGTGGGTTGATAGAGTCAAAGTACTAATATTAAAAAAATAAAATAAAATAAAATAAAAATAAATAAAAACCAAAAAAACTTATCAATCAAGGAATCTATATCCAGCAAAACTGTCCTTCAAAAGAGAGATATGACATTCCCAGATTAACAAAAGCTGAGAGGACTCAGGACCACTAGAACTGCCCTGTAAGAGTCCTGAAAGGTGAAATGAGAGGACATTAGACAATAACTCAAAGCCATATGGAGACCATCTCAATAATGGCAAATACAGGGGAATTACAAGAGCTAGTATTATTTGAACAATAGTTTGCAAATGCACTTTGTTTTCTACCTGAGTTAGGAGACTAATACATTTATTTATTATTATTTTTTTTAAACACTGTTGTTAAAGACTGAATTTAAAACCTTCAATTAGATTGCTAAGGCTGTTGTCACCTCTCTCTTTTTTTTTTTAAAAAAAAGATTTTATTTATTTGACAGAGAGAGAGAGAGAGACAGCCAGCGAGAGAGGGAGCACAAGCAGGGGGAGTGGGAGAGGAAGAAGCAGGCTTCCCGCCGAGCAGGGAGCCCGATGCGATGCGGGGCTTGATACCAGGTCCCTGGGATCACGCCCTGAGCTGAAGGCCGATGCTTGACAACTGAGCCACCCAGGTCCCCAGGAGACTAATACACTTAAAGACAACAATTTTTAGTGTATTACTGAACTTTGGTTTGGAACTCCAAATCTTGGATATTACACGTAATTTCCCTGTTATCTACAAAGAACATAGCTGTTAAATATACAAAGGAAGTGAGAAAGGAATTTCAATGCTTTACCACACACCCTCACACACAAATTTGTGTGTGCATGAGTGTATACACACACACACAAACACACTAAACACAGAAGACAGTAATGCAAGAAGTGAGGGACAAAAAGCCCTAGGGCATACAGAAAACAAACAGCATAATTATAGAAGTCCCTCCTTATCAGTAATTATTTTAAATGTAAATGGATTAAACTCTCCCATCAGCAAGACAGATTAGCAGAATGGATAAAAATACAGGATCCAACTCGATGCCATCTACAAGAGACTCACTTGTGATCCAAAGACACAAACATGTTGAAAATAAGAGGATGTAGGGGCACCTGGCTGGCTCAGTCATTAGAGCATGTGACTCTTGATCTCAGGGTTGTGGGTTCAAGCCCCACACTGGGTATAGAGATTACTTAAAAAATAAGATCTTAAAGAGGGGCACCTGGGTGGCTCAGGTCATGATCCCAGGATCCTGGAATATAGTCCCACGCCTGCCGTGGGACTCCCTGCAAAGCAGGGAGTCTGCTCCTCCCTCTCCCTCCGCCCCTCCTCCCTGCTCGTGCAGTCTCTTTCTCTCTTAAATTTCAAAAAAGGGGGGGGGGATGGAAAAGTTATCTCTTGCTTATAGCAACCAAAAAGTGAAGATATGGCTATACTACTCTCAGACAAAATAGACTTTAAATCAAAAAGGTTACAAGAGACAAAGAAGGATATTATCTATTAATGAAATATTCGATGTAGCAAGAAGATATAAGAACTATAAACTTTTATGTACCAAATGACAGACTCTCAAAATTTATGAAGCAGAGGCACCTTGGTGGCTTAGTCAGTTAAGTGTCCAACTCTTGGTTTCAGCTCTGGTCATGATCTCAGGGTTGTGGGATCCAGCCCTGTGTTGGGCTCCATACTCAGTGAGGAATCGGCTTGAAATTCTTTCTCTCCTTCTCCCTCTGACCCTCCACGTGCTCATGGTCTTGAAAATAAATCTTTAAAAAGATGTATGAAGCAAAAACTGACAAAACTGAGGGGAGAAATAGATAGTTCTACAATAATAGTTGGGCACTTCAATACCTCACGATAGTGAATAGAAATACAGGGCTTAACACAACAAATCAACTAGATGTAACAGACATATCCAAAACACTGTGCCAGTAACAAAATACACATTTTCTCAAGTGCACATGGGACATTTTCCAGGCAAGACCCTATGTTATGCCACAAATTAAGTCCTAGTAGATTTAGAAAGACAAAATACAGAGTATCTTCTCTGACTGTAACAGGACAAAGTTAGACATCAATAACAAAAGGAAAACTGGAAAATTGACAAAACTTAACACATTTTTAAACAATGTATGAAAAGAAGTCTCATGAGAAATTAGAAAATACTTAGAAACAGATGAAAATGAAAACACAACATACCAAATCTTATGAGACACAGTGAAAGCTGTGTTAAGGGGGTAATTTACGGCTAGAAACATTTACATTAAAAACAAAGATCTCAAACAACCTAGCTTTACAACTTAAGGAACTAGAAAAAGAACAGACTAAACCCAAAGCTAGAAGAAGGAAATAAAGATTAGATGATAAATGAAATAAGGGGGGGGGGGGGAGTTGGTGCTCTGAAAAAAACTGACAAACCTTTAGCTAGATGGATTAAGAAAGAAGAAAATCAAATGAAAGTGGAGACATTACTACTGATTCTACAGAAATAAAAAGGATCAAGAAGAGTACTGTGAACATTATATGCCAACAAATGGGATAACCTAGATGAAACAAATTCCTGGAAACCTAAAACCTGCCAAGACTAAATCAGAAAAAAGTAGAAGTAGGTTATCTGAATAGGCTTGTAACCATTAAGGAGATAGAATCAGTAGTTAAAAATCTTCCAAAACAAAAAAGCTCTGGACATGATGGCTTCACTGGTGAATTCTACCAAACATTTAAAGAACAATGAACACCAATCCTCCTCAAACTTTTCCAAAAATTCTGAAGAGGGAATACTTCCAAACTCATTCTACGAGCCAGCATACCTTGATACCCAAAGCCAAACAGATTCTTCTGGGTACACACTCCGTTGGCAATCTCATCTTGCTCACTGACTACCATCAGTAGAAATCTCAGCTTGTTCTCTTTCTCCACCTCTGTCCCCAACTACTGGTCATGTATACATAAATCCCAAATCTCACCATTAACCTACTACCTCATTCACCCTATCCATTCTTCGATGCCCCCGCAAAATCCCTACAAAGGCTTATCCAGCTTCTGTTGAATACCTCTTAGCAATACAACTCTACACATCTGAGGGCAATACAGAACATTTTCCAACAGCTCTACTAAATCTACTTTTATTAAGCTATAATGGACTTCTCCTTAACTTCCATATTGGTTCTGGTTTTGGCTTCTGAGGTCTCAAATGCAGATCATCTCCCATGCTCAAAAGGCATGATGACATGTTCTCCAACTAAAATAAGCCAAGTAAAATAGTTCATGTCCTATAAACCAAGGCAGGCATTGAGTACTCCAAGTAAATTAAGGCAAGCAGAGAACAACATCCAGGATATAAGGCACAGAAGGTAAAAAGATACTACCACAGATACACAAAGTTGTGGGTCTCCAAATTCATGGAAAATACACCAGAGTCTGAACATTGCCAACCATCCATCCGGGAGGCTTCTCCTCAGTTGGAAGGGCATGTTCACTCTGTTTAGAGAGGAAGAAAAGTCCTCCATGCTCCCAGTCCTGTTTTTAGTAATATCCCTTGATGAACTGTTGTTAACGGATTATATGGTAGCTCCAAAAGCTGTTCCATCAGCCTGATGTGGTCATTTAAAATCCAAACCAAACACATACTCTACTGTGGAATAAGCCGTAAGTGCTCACCTGACTACCTGGAGCTTCTAGGGATTCACCCAATTCTCAGTCATGATGTTGGAGGAGTTGATGGCTATAAGGAACAGGACTAACGAGCCAGTAAGAACCCAAAGGAAAAATCTTAATTAGCACAGGTGACAATGTCAGTCAAGAATATACCTACAAAATCCCAAAGAGAACACAAATGAGACCATGGGGGCGCCTGGGAGGCTCAGTTTGTTGAGCGTCTGACCCTTGATTTCAGCTCATGATCTTGGGGTTGTGGTACTGAGCCCCACCACTGGTCCACACTCAGTGGGGAGTCTGCTTCTCTCCCTCTGCCCCTCCCCCTGCTTGTGCATGCAGATGCTCTCTAAAATAAATCTTTAAAACAGAGCAAAACAAAACAAAAAACCCAACAAAACAAAGGAGACTGTGGTCCTCTGGCCTGTTGAGGGCCACTCACTTTGGAAGCAAGGGACCACAGAAACTTCCTGTCCACTGATGATGAGGAACTTGGTAGGTAAAAACGCTTTGAGAGTTTTCCATGACATTTTAGGTAGAATTTTGGCTTTATCAGACAAAACAAAAAGATTTAGAGGAAGAGTCTAACTAAGTTAAACATGAGGGTGAGAAGGGGAAAAATATGTTTCAGATAGAAAGAAAAAAAGAAATCAACTATTCAAATTCTTTTGGGGAAAAAAACAACAACAGACTAAACAATCTGGAGCAATTTAGAATTCAAGGTCTGCCAACATTTCCTACACAAAGCAGGAATTTTGTTCAATTGTTGAAGAAAGAAAAGATCCCCTTTCGTGTTAGAAAATATTAGCAAAATTCAGGGTTTTGTGTTAACAGGGACTATATTCAAAAGAGCATAGTGATTGATAAGTTTATCACACAATTATATTTAAGTTATACTCTGGGCTTAGACCATCAGACATCTCATTGTACAGATTATTTCCTAAGCCTGTTAACACCTAGTTCTTCAAAATCACTAGTAACATCAGAAATTTTTTTCCTGGAAAAACAAACAAACAAACAAAAAAAACTGTACAGAGACTTGGAGCCATTGCTATACCTTAAAAGATTATAATGCCCCTACTTAATGGCTATTGGGAACTATAATAAAAATTACACCCATGTTTCTCTGATTCTTTTTTTTTTTTTTAAGATTTTATTTGAGAGAGTGAGAAACAAAGAGCATGCATGTGCAGGGGCAGGGGGAGAGAGAGAGAGAGAAGCAGACTCCCCACTGAGCAGGACGTGGGGCTCAATCCCAGGACCCTGAGATCATGACCCAAGCTGAAACCAAGAGTCAGACATTTAACTGACTGCACCACCCACGCACCCCTATATAACACTTTCTAAAATCATCTTCCCCTTCAGCTTTCTTAACTTGGTCAATTTAGCCTTGGCTCTTCCCTTAATTGTAACAACACACAAGTTTTTCACCTCTCTCCATTCTCTATCTATAATGTACATTCATTTATTCATTCATTCAACAAGTGTCTACCGAGCAAATAATGCCAGTCAACAGCAGCCTCAAAATTTATCACCTAAGTGTTGTATAAAATGACAAGGATAGATAAAGGTGCTGTCCCTTTAAGGTTTACAATTCCATAATTATGTAATATAGCATGTACATTTACTACTTACCTGGAACATCAAGGAAAGCAAAAAACAAGTTTGTCATTAGTAATATAAGGGGCACCTGGCTGGCTCAGTCAGTGGAACATGTGCCTTTTGATCTCAGGGTAGTAAGTTCAACCCCCACATTGGGTGTAGAGCTTACTTAAGAATATATTTTATACATTTTACACACATACCCACCCCACCTAAACAAGATCGGTTTCAATTCCAGGAGCAAATTTTTAGCTCTATCGCAAGTTCCTGCCCTAACGATTAAAGTCAGTATCTATGTTGATCAAAGACACACAAATATGAATCAGTTTCCAAATTATGAAAAGGCCAAAATGGCTAGATCACAGATTGGTTATTTAAACCTAAGTAAGCTCATGTCCGAGGAACAATTTTTTAAATTTAGTTGAGCTTATTTGTAGAAGGCTTTCTACAACTTTGATTTAATTAATGTTAATTTTCCATACATTCAGAAGTTCAATCTGTAGCGTACGTTTACTGAATGCAATACCAACCACAAAACTGTACTGTAACTCAGTCACTGATGAGCTTAAAAACGTTCTCCAAACACTTGTCTGAAATAACAATGGAAGTACTGTCATGTAATCCAGAACTCAACAACAAACATTCATATATACCAGTAGGAACACCCTTGTTTCCAGCCGCCTACAAGTTCCAGAGTCATAATTAATACACTGATGAAAACAATTACTTATATCTGAAAGCCCTAAAGCCACAAAGAGCTAACTACTAATCAAAGCTTTACAGTCTTGATTACACAGGGGAATGCAGTTAGGCCTAGCAAATAACCCAAAGGGGAGCCAGTTAATCTCCCCTGCAAATTGGTAATGTTTTTCCTCTCTTCTCTGCCAAATCCTTGAAGGAACACACTTCACATACAAAGATTCAATAAGATAGCCCTAAAAATACCTCATATTCCTGGGGTTTAATCATTTTCATTTAACCAACATTCATGGGTATTTAACATTGCAGGCCCGATGCTAACTAACCCTACGATAGACTGGTTGGTCCTGGTCTTCAGTGAAGGTTAAGGTCTAATGGGAGAGACCAATATAAAACAATTACCAGTGTGAAAGAAAATAACAGAGCACTAAGAGAGAGACTCAGGAGAATTTAATCCAAGTAGGCAAGGAACACCTTCTTGAGAAAGGGACAGCTAAACAGACATCTGAAGAATGTTAAAAATCTTAGGGGTTTTTTTTTCCCCTGAACATTTGCACAAATTTTTTTTTGGTCACCAAATTAGTTCAACCATAGTCCCAAAATAGGCTGCTGTAAAATATACAGCTGATGTATTTAAAATATAAGAAAAGCATTTATGCTTGTTTGCCCTATGCCATCACCATGTGAAGAATACACACTGGCTGGATCGCTAGTCCCTAAAAGAGAAACCACATGGAAGAGAGCTAGGTCACCCTAGTCATCCCAACCAAGACCATTCTAGATCAGCCAATACCCAACTCCCAACCAAGGTCAGCAAAGCCCCAGCCAACCACCCAACTACCACATGTGACCAAAAACATTTGCTGTACGCCAATGATGTTTCTCAGTTGTCTTATTATACAACAATATTATGGCAATAGAAAACTGATACACAAGATTTTTTTTTTTAACCACTCCTATGTCTTTTCTCTAGAGACTAGTGAAGGATCTCTTCTCCCAAGTGAATGAGTAAACCAAAAATGACTGATATGGGACCCAGAAGTGAAGGCTTTAACACAGAAAAAAAAAAGACGAAGAAAATTCTTTTGGTTAATTTGTTAAGATTCAGGGCAACAAGCCAGCACCATTCTAGGAAAAAGGCCTCCAAAAATCACTAAAGAACTGATATATAACTTGATGTGTTTCAGAATTTTGGTGAAGAACATGGGGATAATAAGCTAGTGAAGAACATGGGGCGCCTGGGTGGCTCAGTCTGTTAAGCATCCAACTCTTGATTTCGGCTCAGGTGATGATCTCAGGGTTGTGAGATCGAGCCTCACGTGGGGCTCTGTGCTGGGCATGGAGCCTGCTTCAGATTCTCACTTTCCCTCTGCCCCTCCCTCTCACTCTTTCTCTAATTAAAAAAAATTTTTTTTTAGAATAAGCTAGTGAAGAACAGTAAACAAAAAGACCTATGGAAAATTCCAGGGGAAAAAAGTTGTATTATGATCACAGGTCTTTTCTGCCACTATTTGGCACGGAGTGAACAATCTTTACATGTCCATAATACTGTAAACACTCAATATATTAGTTTGATATCGGAAGTTAGGGAACACTTCCAAGAAAGTGACATCTAAAGACATCTGAAATCAGATCCTTAAGTTTTTGATAATTATACTGGGAGGACAATGGAAGGGTGTGTGTGTGTGTGTGTGTGTGTGTGTGTGTGTGTGTGTAGGGAGGTAGTATAGGCGAGGAAGAGCCCATCTCCCAGCATATGAAGTCATTAAAAATAAGATCTGAAACTGAAATAAACCATGGTTTAACACCAAATTTTAGAAATACCACTTAAATAGCATAAGAAAGAGCTAAGAGAGTTGAAAGTAGTTAACTCTGGGGAGCAGAAACTAGGAGGAGACAGGGGGTTGCTATTTTTAATCATAAGCACTGTATCTTTTTAAGCTCTATTACTTTGGATAAAAATTAAGGTTTTATCAATTTTTTTACCTCATTAGCCTTCTTTCTGTTCTCCCCAAATTTCTATTTTCACCGCTTAGGTCTATAACAGCTACTCATTTTATTCACTCATTTGTTCATTCAACTATTTACAGAGCAACTACTAGTATCTACTGTTTTTGATACGGATACAGCAATGAACAAAAACTTAAGTCTCTGGTGCAGCAGGGGAGACAAATTAATAGATCCTACAAATAATATACATTTTAGGTCTATTAAGCACACAGATATGACCAGGAATAAGTGGTAAGAGGAAAAATGCAAAATAAAAAGGACAGAGATAGGAAGAACTACTTTACTTATGTTGGTGACATTTAAGCAGACAATGGAATTCAAGAAGGGAGCAGGCCATGCAGATATACGGCAAAACAACAGAGGTGGAGGGAACATCTCGTACAAAGGCCTAGGATGTAGGTGCGCTTGGCACGTTCAAAGAAAAGTAGGGAGACCAGTTTCATATGAAACTTTCTACGCCACTATAAAAATTTCAGCTAGTATTCTGAGCGAGCTGATAAACTGCCGATGGGTTTCAAACAAGGAGTAATAGGAGCTAACTTATATCTCTAGAAAGTTCATTTGCTGGGGTACAACCACTTTGGAAAACTGTTTGCTGATGTAGATGGAGGCTGAAGCTCTGGCAGGTCCCACTTGTAGGCAGAGAACCAACATAAATGCATACATATATTTGCCAAAAGACATACCAGTACATTCACAGCAGGACTCGTAAGAGCCAAAAGCCAAGAACTATCTGAACGCCCATGACTAGAATGGATAAAAAGAATTGTGGTGTATTAACACAACAAAATAGTATCAGGCAATGCAAAGAAACCATTCACCATTTCATGCAACATCATGGATTCTCAGTTGCATAATGTTGCATGAAGGCCAGACTCAAGTTACGTATTGTAGGAGTCCATTTATACGCAGTACAACATCAGACCCAACTAACCTGTGCTCTTCAAAGACAGAGGTTATCCCCTCGGGGTCAGTGACTGGAAGGGAGCAAGAGTTGCTGGTGATATTCGGTTTCTTGTTCTGGGTGCTGGTTTTACAGGTGCGACCAGTCTGAAAATTCACCACAGATTCCTAACATGCACACTTTTCTGGGTGTTTATCAATGTCAGTCAAGTTCTTTTCTAAAGATCAGTCTGACTGCTGTGTAGAACACGGGTCCTAAGGAGGCAGGAACAGCAGGAGACCAGGTAGGAAGCTAATGTCATTGTCCAGCTTGAGATGAAGGGGTCTTAGGCAGCAGAGGCATAGGTGGTGTGGGCGACCACCCCTGGAAATAACTCTGCAGCTGGACCCAGTAGGCTTCCTTGACAGATAATACAGTTCGGGGGAGAGAAACAAAGGAGGAAGAAAGAACACTGACATTTTTACCTGGACAACTGGAAAAACAGGAGTGCCTTCACTGAAATGGGAAGACTGCAGCAACCACAGATTTGGAGGCCATGGGCAAACCCAGAGGCTAGTTGTAAACACCTGCCCTCTGAGAAGGCTCCCAGTGGAGCTGTGGAACATAGAACTGGATATAGGAATCTGGAATTCAAGAAAGTGGGGGCTACTGAATCAATGTGGGAGGTGTCAGCAAAACCACACAGATGGTTTTAAAACCAAGGACACCTGTAGCCAGGTGATGAAGGTTAACAACGGTGATTAAGTCACGTTGACAGTATGTGCCCTTGTTATCAGGGGAGGAGAATGACATTTTACTCTGGTCTTCCTCCCCAAACCTTTAACTCCTGACACATCACTCTATAAAATCCCTGGCCAGCACTCCTTAAAATTGTCAAGATCATCAAAAACCAAAGAGTGTGAGAAATTATCACAGCCGATAAAAGCCCAGGAAGACAGGCTTACTGTACAGGATGCAGTCTCCTGACTACATGCATTATGTAAAATGCTAATGAAATCTCAATAAAAATAGGGACTTCAGTTAATGATCAAGTGGCAGTACTGGTTCATCAGTGTGGCAAGCGGACCATCCTAACTGAAGAGGTCAATAGGGCACACTGCAGGAGCAGGTGGTGCTGGGACATGGGAACTCTACTTCTTGGCAATTTTTTTGTAAACATAAAACTCTATTGAAAAAGCAAAATGGGCCTGGAGGAGATCACCTACAGGGGGAGTGCAGGCAAAAAGGAGGCCAGGAGGAACCAAAGACCAAGGAATGTTCTGGAGACCATTAGTATCATTCCTCCTGTTCCCCTATTCTCTCACTTATTCCTTCTCATCATCCCACTGCCTTTTAACTGAGTGACCTTCCTTCCACTGTCTCTCCCTCTAGAGCAGCACTGTCGGAGAGGACTGGGTACAGGTGGCTACTGAGCACTTACGAAGCATCTACTGTGACTGAGGAAATAAATTTTTAGTTTTATGGAACTTAAAGATTTGACAGAGAAAGCATGAGCAGGGGGAGGGGTGGTGGGAGAAGCAGGCTCCCCACTGAGCAGGGAGCCTGCTGCAGGGCTCAATCCCAGCACCCTGGGATCACGACCAGAGCCAAAGGCAGAGGCTTAACTGAGCCACCCAGGCGCCCCTGGAACTTTTTTTTTTTTTTTTAAGATTTTATTTATTTATTTTTAGGGAGAGAGAGAAAGAGGACAAGTGAGAGGGGCAGAGGGAGAGGGAGAATCCCAAGCAGACGCCCTGCTGAGTGAGGAACCAGAGGTGGGGCTTGATCTCACAACCCCAAGCTCATGACCTGAGCCAAAAACCAAGAGTCAGCCACCCAACAGATCAAGCCATCCAGGCGCCCCTTTATGGAACTTTTAAATAGCCACGTATGGCTACTGGTTACTGTTAGGACAACAAAACTCTGGAGTTCGGGGTCTCTTATTTGATCCTTTCCCCAGCCCTTTCATAAGCCATGGTATTTCTGACTCCACTCTTGATTATCTTGGCTCCAGAACATCCTTAAACAGTGTCTGAAGGCAGACTTCACTCAGTCATGGTCCCTATCTTTCTACACCTACACGTAGGGACTGTAAAAGGATAGAAGGCTTCCAGTTGAAATGACCGCCCTCACTAATGTGCCTGTAATTCAGGCCTCAAAGGTCAAGGAGTCCTATGAATTTAAAGAAAAGGTTTCTCAAGTGTGATTTTTTTTTTTTTAAACAAGAGGGGGGGGGGAATTCCCTATAAGAACAGCTATTAAAAACTTACAAATACAAAACTATGAAAATATTCAAATTAATGATTGAATTAGTGAGATAAATTATGTCATTCTTCTAAAACTAAACCACTATTCACAATGTGAGTAACTCACAGCACATAGTCCTACCACTTTCTTCTACTCAAGCAATTGTAAAATCTCCATTTGTACAGGGAGTCTTTCCAGCCATTAGGCATGAAGACAGCATTCAGTTAAGTTCCTTCCTCCCTCTTACCATGGTAGTATAAACTGCTACTGTGCTCCAAATTGACTGGTAGGACTTCAATGATAATGTAATCATCCAAGATCCAGAGTACACTTACATCAATTTTCAAAGGTGACTGAAATAAATACAATTAAAAAAAAAAATCACAGGCTCCTCAAGGATCTGGAGATTAAGTCCCCAAGCCATTAAGGAACTCCACCCTGAGAAACAAACTACTCCCAGTTGAAATACAGACATCCATGAAAGAGTAGTAAGAGCTTCTCATAATCCAGCCATCAGAGGCTTTCTATCTTGCAGTCACATGAGAACAGCAAAATTACAAAGTACTTTAGGGGCCCCTGGGTGGCTCAGTCAGTTAAGTGTCCACCTCTTGATTCAGCTCAGGTCGTGATCTCAAGGTGTGAAATGGAGCCCCGCATCGGGCTGTATGCTGGGCTGGGAGCCTGCTTAAGATGGTCTCTCCCTCCCTGTCTACCGCCCCCCCACCCCCCAAAAAAATGTCATTAGAGCGAATCCTATAATGAGCCTCCCTGCACCAATACCCACCTCAACCTTTGCATGGCTGATAATCGGTCAAGTTTCAACAGTCAAGACACGTTGTGTGACGAGGTTACCAGCAACATCTCAGAAGTGCCAAGGCAAGGAAGTAGTGCAATGAAAGAAGTTAAATGGGCTCCTATTTATTCAGCCAACAAACATTTACTAAAGCCTTACCATACGGCTAAGCCTGAGAGTCCCAAGACACAAACATGGTCCTGTCTTCCTAAAGCTTAGTGGGGGGGGGGGGGGGGGCGGGTGTTGAAAACAACTAACCAATTGCAAAGCAGTGTAACTCACTACGTAACAGGCAAGGTCAAGTACCAAGGTAAGCACCAAATCCAGACTTGACGGTGGGGGTAAGGCTGAAACATGACTGACAGGTAGCAGGTTACCAAGGGCGACATTTCTGCATTGCGCTGCGCTCAACTCTACCATCACTAACCCTAAGATTCATCCACTGTGCTTGCTCTTCTTAAATCCATGATCCCTCCAAAGATTTTGCTAATTTGAAAGAAAATTTGTACAAGCATGAATTTTTAGTTTATTCTGCACACAGAATGCTTCGCGATTTTTCTCTTCCTTTCTAAACTCTTCAGTCTGCCCACTGACCTTGTACTTCCCAAATATTTTCATTAATCATGCTCTTCCAAATTTCTCTCCTCTTGAGAATGTCGATGTTTCTTAATTGAGAGGACCTAGTGAGGTTCTCTCAAGAGAGGAGAGAATTTCACTTAAATAAAAGTGGCTCAGAGAGCCACTTGAGGGGTTTAACAGAGGGAGATGCTCTTCTCCCCCATGGTGAGAACATATTTCAAACTGCTGACTTTATTGTAATTACAATCCCCAAAGCTGTGGCTAAATTCCAGAGGGGCCAATGACAATCCACCTAAATTTTCTCATAATTTTAATTGGCCACACTTCCATTACTTTGTAACCCTGAACTACTGCCTAACATTTATTCCAGGATCATACACCAAAGAATTCTACAATTGGAAGGCATGCTGAGGGCTCATTTAGTGCAGTGGTTTGCCAAGTGTTCCAGAGAAGGGCTGCACAGGCCGTGCCAACACAGACACTCCAATTTTAACATACTAAAGAATTCATTAATTTGGTTTTAAGACCTTAGCATAAAGCTCCTCCTGCCTGTTCAGTGCATATGTATTCACAGGTTATTAGAACTGTGTCAATAATAAGAAAAGACTGTAACTGATGGAGTGTTTTTTTAAATTCCAGCCTACACAATCCGCTCAAGGAGATGAGCTCTCCAGTTCATGGTCCCCACTCTACTCCGTTCAATACCAGCGAAGGCTGAAGTGCATCTGTTTGGCTCCTGCCCTCTCAAAGCATTACTGTCAGGTGCAAGATAATAAATGAACTTAGTAACATGTTTGGTCATGATAGTATATTAAAATTTGAGTGCCAAATCGAACTTTGAATGTGTAGTGCCTTTTAAATGGAAAATGAGGCAAAGCGAGTAGTTAAAACTTGATTCAACATAAATCCCTTAAAACATGGCTGCCAACCAACTGATCAACTAATCCCATGCTCCTCCAGCAACAGGAAGTTTACCATCATCCACTGAATCATTAGACAGCCTCCACGGTAAATTATTCTTTAAATTGAGCTAGGTCTTTCTTACTGGGGCTTCCACCTATTGGACTTAGGTCTAGTCCTTGAATCCTAAGGTACAAATCCTCTTCCTTTAGATATATCTGATTGTGGCCTCCCCCATATTTCAAGTTCCATCATCTCCAAACCAAATGTTCTTTCAATTATTCTTCCATATGTGGCTTCTAGTCCTTTTACCATCCTGCATACTACCACTGGACATATTTCAGAAACTGTGTCCTAGAATGGACCTAGACTCTATGTTTGTATCCACACCAGAATAGGATAGGACCCTCATCTCCCCCCAGTTCTAGATAAGGTTTTAAAATATTACACCTGAGATTTGACTTTTTGTTGCCACATCTGACTCAAATTCAGCTATCAGTGTCCCAAAGTGCTCCTCTAACACCTCCTACCCCTCATCATCCTATGCTTCCTTATGCAATTGGTTTTTATCAACCAAAACAGTTACATTTCATCGTATAACCACTGCATGATCTTAGTTTGACAAGATGACTGAAGTCCAACTCGGACACATACACATCCTCTAAACCTTAGACCTATTCAATGGGTGCTTTTCTCTCTCTCCCTCCTCTTGAAGAGAAAGCCTGATCAGGTAATCTAGCTTTAGGCTCACACACTAACTCCCACATCCCTTCCAAGCCAAAAAGAATTATTTCCAACACATCTTCACCTAGAATTCAGCTCTCCTCCAAAAATCACAGTCAGCAGTAGGAAAAGGTACAGCAATATTTTAAGATTCATTATTTGAGAGAGTGAGAGGACATGAGTGGGGAGGAGAGGGGGGAAGGAAGGAGAGAAGCAGACTCCTGCTGAGCACAGAGCCCCAGGCGGGGCTTGATCCCAAGACCCTGAGATCATGACCTGAGCAGAAACCAAGTCAGGTGCTCAACCGACTGAGCCACCCAGGCACCCCTTACCTGGTCTTTCTTAAAACCCCAGAGTTCCTACAAAGTTTCCCTGCTTCTCTTCAATAGTTCCTGGACTTCCTGTAGAATTGGCAGCAATTGCACAAAGGACATGGAGACAGAAGCGCAGCTGTCAAGGATGGCGGGATGTAAACAGGCAGAGATGTGCCAAGACGGTGAGGCACAATTCCAGCTAAAGAGTCAAAAGCAAATACACCGAGAATGGACACATCGTATATACGAAAGATGCTGTTAGCTTAGTGACTAAAGATTGGAATATGTGAATAAAAGAAGGTTAGAGGTACACTAGTATTGCTTTCAAAAGGTCTGGAAGGCCATGCTAAAACGTCTGAACTTTGTTTCAGTTGTCTGCCATCAAGTTATTGCATCAAGTAGTGATTTAATCAGATTCCTAGTTTGAGAGGATTAATCTGACAACAGCGTAGGAGGCTAATTAGAGGAGAAGAAACGCTAGAGAAGGGACCACTCAGGAAATGAAAACCAACACAGATAAAGCTGTACTGACATGCCCGAGAGACCAGGGACAACAGATCGTTACCTCGGTTCCACAGAACCAAAGACATTTCAAGATGCACCGTTACTTTATGTGTAAGAAACAAAAATGCGGCCGAATAAAACTATGACATACTGTCATCCGAGTTCCACAGATGTTGAAATGTGAAAAATGTGCGTTTTATAATGAAATACAGCCAGTAGTTTCTGGTTTTAACACACCTGGCTCACGAGCAAAACATCTGGTTATTTTCAGAGTATTAGATACAGCAGCTTTCCTTCTTATCAAATACATGAAATCTCTTCTTGCTAATTCCCCAGACCTGTCATAGGAATTCAATGAATGCAGGTGAAAGTAACTATCACCACTCCCTTCATTCGCTCAAAAAAAATATTAAAGGGGCACCTGGGTGGCTTAGTCAGTTAAGCATCTGACTCTTAGTCTCAGCTCAGTATTGATCTCAGGGTTGTGAGTTCAAGCCCCACGTTGTACTCCATCCTGGTGTGGAATCTACTTTAAAAAAATTCTTTTTAGGGGCGCCTGGGTGGCTCAGTCATTGAGCGTCTGCCTTCGGCTCAGGGCGTGATCCCAGAGTTCTGGGATCAAGCCCCACGTTGGGCTCTTCCGCTGGGAGCCTGCTTCTTCCTTTCCCACTCCCCCTGCTTGTGTTCCCTCTCTCGCTGGCTGTCTCTCTCTCTCAAATAAATAAATAAATAAAATCTTTAAAAAAAATTCTTTTTAATTAAAAACAAGTCTACTTTACAAACTATGATTTCTAACCAGGATTTCATCAGGAGCTTCCTCTTCTCCTCTGAAAAGGAAACACAGAATTGGACCCTCACATCTGCTCTACCAGCTAGTATCATCTTAGTCGGAAATCATAGCATCAGTACTGAAAAAATATTCCCTAAATTATTCTGATGCACCTCCGGGTAGGAATTACTCACAGAGAGTTACACTTAAAATATTATAGCACAGAACCTTTTTCAACTCCAAACCAAAAAGCTGTAAATGCTTGGCAGATTTGACAAGATGAAAATATGAAACTTCTGTAAGAAAATACTCTACTGTAAAAGAAATGATAAATCGTTAACATCTCTAATATATAGAGACCTCTAATTAGAAGATAACAACCCAAAAGAAAAAATCTAAGCTAAGCAATTCATAAAGTACAAATGGCTAATAAGAAAAATGTTTCCCTAAGTACAAATTGTAACAATCAGCTATTTTTCACTTATCAAGTAGAAATGCTAAAAGATGAATACTAATCAGTGTCGATAGGGTGAACTAAAGCATAGGAGCCTTATTTATACAAGCACGTACCTAAAAACTCACCAATAGTTAAGTTATGGCTGAATCATACAAGGAAAGCTATGCAGCGGCTAAAATAAGGCAAATTTGTGTGTATCTCTGCGGAGAAGGGCCCACCTTACATGGCACCAAAATCTAAAAAAATTTCTTTTGAGTTTTAGAATACATACACTGTAATTTTACTTTTGTAAAAAAACCACAAAAAAACCAACTGGTATAATTCCATCTGTACAGAAAAGGGTCTAAAAGTAAATAGACCTGGGGCGCCTGGGTGGCACAGCGGTTAATCGCCTGCCTTCGGCTCAGGGCGTGATCCCGGCATTACGGGATCGAGCCCCACATCAGGCTCTTCCGCTATGAGCCTGCTTCTTCCTCTCCCACTCCCCCTGCTTGTGTTCCCTCTCTCGCTGGCTGTCTTTCTCTGTCGAATAAATAAAATCTTTTTAAAAAATAAATAAATAAATAAATAAATAAAAGTAAATAGACCAGGTTCTTACCAGTGACGGCCTGAGTAGGATGAGGGTTGGGTGATGGAGAGACTTAACTCTTCCTTTATACACCTCTCCACTGTTTTCGTTTTTACAATGAGCACATTCTTTAAAATTTCTCAGGAAATAATTTAAAAGTATCATTTGCAGATCATCACTTTCCAAACTCAGTACAAACCTGTTAGCATAACACCTTCATCTCTAAAGTTCCATTCCCTTCTGGCCCCCTGGCCCCCTCTGGTACCCTTCCTTACAAGGTCCCAGGAACTAACGGAACCCTTCTCAAGAGAGCCTCCAGCCAGGAGGGAGCGCTTCGGCATCTCAGTCTCCGCCCTTCCCAGGAAGCTGTCCGCAAATGGACTTGGGTTTTCCAATAACAGCAAACTTGGAGAGCCAATGCGTTAATTGAACTAAATGGGCAGGTCAGTAGTAAAACCTTATCTGAGACTAAGCAACACCTGGAACAGGTGAGAGAAAAACTAGAGCAAGAATCGGCAAACATTTTCCATAAAGGACCAGACAGTAACTATCTCAGGCTTTGCTGACCATATGGCATGTCTCACGATGCAACTCTCGCCAGCAGAGCACCAAAGCAGCCACAGATAATAACGTAAATGACTAAGCACGGCCATGTTCCAATCAAAATCTATTTAGGACACTGAAATTTGAATTTCATGTTATTTTCACAAGTCACAAAATAGGATTTTGATTTTCAACTATTTAAAAATGAAAAAAAAAAAAATCTTCAGTCCGCAGCATACAGAAGCAGGTGGCAGGCCACAGGCGATAATTCACGTTAATAATTTTGCAAATCTCAGAGTCGAAAACAAACACAGAAGCTTTCATAAATAATGTCTGGATTCTTAACATACACAAATTTTTTCATGAGCTTTAAAAATATGTATTTAGTGAACCACAGTACAAACGGTCACTGTTTTAAAAGCAGCTTTCTCCCAAACAGCTGATAAAATTTACAGTATTAAAAGGGATCCCTAGTCTTGAGAGAAATGCAAATTAAAACCACCAGTAAGAGAGCACTACACTCCCACCAGAACTATTTTAATGCAAAGCTAGTGGTACCAAGTGCTGAAGATGTGTCAAGACCAGAACCGTCAAAAACTACTGGTGTTTATAAGCTGGTACAGCCACTTTGGAGAAGAGTTTGTCAGGGTCTTAAAAAGTTAACTATAAACAAACAAAAAACAGACTCTTAAATACAGAGACCAAACTGGTGGTTGACAGAAGAGAGGTGGATGGGGGTGGGGGATGAGTGAAATAATTTTTTTTTTGTAAGTTAAATAAATACTACATGACCCAGCAATTTCACTTCCAGGTACCTACCCAAGAGAAATGAAACCATATGCCCACATAAAGACATTTGCGCAAATGTTTATGAAAGTATTATTCACAATAGCCCCAAACCTGGAAGCAATATCAATACACGTCAACTAGAAAACAGATAAACAATGTGGTTTATCCATACAGAATACAATTAATCAAAAAATGGAAGAGGGTCGGCTGACTGGCTTATTTGGTAGAGCAAGCATGGACTCTTGATCTAAGGGTTGTGAGTTCGAGCCCCACACTTGGTGTAGGGATTACTTAATGAAATTTTTAAAACAAAACAAACAAAAAGGAACCAACTACTGATACATACAACAACATGGCCGAGCCTCAACAACATTATGCTAAGGAAGCCAGGCATAAAAGCCTATATATTATATGATATTCTACGCTCAATTCTAATATGTGGTCCCCTGGCCCCCTAACCGATTTTCGGACCGCAGATGGGTGCCCTATGAATCCTGCCATTACCTATCCGGAGAGAGCATTAGATTTCTCAGGTTAAGGGCTCAGTCCCACAAGACTGCCGCCCCATTTCAGACGCCAATCACAAGTCCAGGTTACTATCTGTGCTTCTAACCAAGCGGCTATAAATCAGAGGTTCCTACCGCCCCACCTCCTTGGGTTCGATTAATTTGCTAAAGCGGCTCACAAAACTCAGGAAAGCAGTGTACTCACTAGGTTACCAGCTCATTACCAAAAATACGAAAGGATACGAATCAACAGCCTGATGAAGAGGCACAGAAGGTGAAGTCCGGAAGAAAGGAGCTTCCGTCCCCGGTAGAGTGTGGAGCCCCGCACAGAGCACGTAGACACACGCAGGTTCACCAACCTGAAAGCTCTCCCAGCCCCGTCCTTCGGGCTTCTCATGGAGGCTTCATTACATAGGCACGATTGATTAAATCATTGGCAACCACTAAGTGAACTCAATCTCCAACCCCTCTTCCCTTCCCAGAGGAAGGTCTAGGGGTGGGACTGAAAATTCCAACCCCCCCCAATCACATGGTTGGTCCCCCTGGCAACCAACCCCCACCCTTAAGCGCTTTCTAGAAGTCACCGCATTAACATAAACTCAGGTGTGGTTGAAAGGGGTTTGTTATGAATATCAAGACACCTCAGTTGCTCTCATCACTCAGGAAATTCCAAGGGTTTTAGGAGCTCCATGCCAGAAACAGGGACAAAGACCAAATAGGTATTTCTTATTATACGTCACAGTATCACATTATGTGATTCCACTTACATGAAAAGGCAAATCATAGAGACACAAAGCAGATCAGGGGTTGCCTGGGGCTGCAGGCAAAAGCAGGGACTGACAATCACCAGAAGAGAACTTTGGGGAACAAAGCAAATGTTCTAGAGTTAGAGTAGTGGTGGCACAACTTTATACACTCAGTTTATTTATTTATTTATTTATTTATTTATTTATTTAAGATTTTATTTATTTGTTTGACAGAGACAGCCAGCGAGAGAGGGAACACAAGCAGGGGGAGTGGGAGAGGAAGAAGCAGGCTCCCAGCAGAAGAGCTTAATGTGGGGCTCGATCCCAGAACGCTGGGATCACGCCCTGAGCCGAAGGCAGACGCTTAACACCTGCACCACCCAGGCGCCCCAACATACATTTAGTTTAAAAATCATTGCTCTGTACACTTAGGATGGACAGATTTTATGGTACGTAAACTATACCACCAACTCTTTTAAAGCAGGGGGCAGGGAGAGCCCAGATAGCTCCCTGGACCTATCAGTCTGCTCACAACTCCACCTGCCCGGGTGCTTCCCCGTTCTGAGCCTTCTGCCCAGGCGCTCCTAGAAGGCCTCCTTCCTGGAAACTTCTCCATCCCATCTCACTCCCAGGGAGATCGCTCCTCCCTTTGACTCTCTCCAGCACTTTTTTAGCTCGGTCTTCTTCAGTCCTAACCTCCGAATTATGTGATAAATTCCTTGAGGAAAGAACTCCTCTTTATTACTCCCTCTATACAGCAGGCACTGACTACTGGTGATGCGGAGTTAGAAGATCTGAGGGGTAGGCACGGTCTCAACACAGCCCTCTTCTGATGGGCATGGAGAGCGGCAAAATTCTCAATCTTCAAAACTTTTACTACACCATCTCCCACCCCCTACTCCCACAAACCATGATCTAAGTTCCTTCTCGTTTTTCCGAAAACGTTTCTGGTTTATTCATTCCAGATTTTTCCAATTTAATCGAGCAAATGCAGAAATCACAAACGCCATTTCGACGCTGAGCACAAGCAAACTTTTGACAACCGCGTATGAAATCCCCAGTCGGCAAGACCGTGGATCTTAATGAGACAGAAAGTATGGCTCCATCTACCTCAACCAAAGCCAAATTTCAACCAGCATAAAGTTCCCGAACTGGAGGGAATACCATGTCTACAAGCCTCTCTGGTAAAAGCCGGGTTGAGATGAAGACCCTCAGCTGTGGTAACGGCTACCTTCTAGGATGTGTGAGTTCTGGTCACAGACAACAGGAGACCTCGATGCTTCCACAATTCTAGCAACTCGGAAACTCCTCAGATGCCGGACTTCGGGTTTTTTTTTATTTCTCAAATGAGTGACTTCTGAAAATTATTCGCTCTTATTTTCAAAGAGGTAAAACAATGCAATTTCTTTTTGAAATCACAGTCTGCGTCAGCTGGAATTTACCCTCCCCACAATGATTCACGGAGATAGGGTACAGAAAGGCCAAACACTGATAAGGATAAGAAAAGCTGACTCAAGACTTCAGAAAAACAAGCTTTAAAACACTGAAGCGGACGCTATGGGGGATTGAAAGCCGTCTATCTACTGGTAATTTTTAATGAAGAAATCACTGACATTTTAGAAAGTTCAATTTTGAATGAGACACCAAGTATTAACTATGAAAACTGCCTGAGCTGAGTAACAGCCTTGGGAAGGGGCGTCTGCAGCTAGAAAAAATCAGAGTTGCCACTTGTCTTCTGACTCAGACCTGCAAATAATAAGACATGTGTCTATGTTAAACATCTATGATTTTATTAAGTATAAACCCTCATAGATGTTGACATCTATGGTTTTATTAAATAAATATAAACCATCCCCATGTGAGAGTAAGAGGTTCACCTTTAAGGGGAAAAAAAGAAAAGAAAGAACATTGAGGGCATTTGTAACTTTTTACCCTTAAATGGCAGACCCTCCAAACAAGCCCAGACGGGGCTGAAAGCTCATTTGTCCAGGGCTGCCTCCGTGTCAGGTGCTTTACCTAGAGGAACTCATTTCCTCCTCGCCGGAAGCCTCTGAGGTGTTTTAAAGATGCGCAAACAGAAGACCAGAAAAGGGAAGTAAAGCAAGGCCCAGAGCTAGCAAGCCGGGAGCCCAAGCTCCGGTTTTCCTCCAGTATCACAGCCCCTCCCCGGGCGGGGCGGTCTGTCTAGTTAACTAGTTCTAACGGCCAGTTAATTACTTACAGGCCTTCTGATACCAACACGAGTCCTCCATTAAGAACATCTATCCAGCCCAATTAAGGGCATATCTTTCTAACTTTTAATATTACTTTATTTTATGCAGAAAATACATTTCCTTACACTTGGCAAACTGCAATCTCCTTGAGGACAGGCTCCATAAATACGTGTAGAATACTTTTTAAAAACTTAACAGGAAGCCACTTTGAAGTTCATTACTTGGTATCCATACATTTCCCTCCTGCCTCCATTGACCCTAAAGTAGAATAAAGCCTATAAACAATGGTTCATTCGTTTCATTTCTAAAAGAGAGCTCAGGGGCGCCTGGGTGGCACAGCGGTTAAGCGTCTGCCTTCGGCTCAGGGCGTGATCCCGGCGTTCTGGGATCGAGCCCCACATCAGGCTCCTCCGCTATGAGCCTGCTTCTTCCTCTCCCACTCCCCCTGCTTGTGTTCCCTCTCTCGCTGGCTGTCTCTATCTCTGTCGAATAAATAAATAAAATCTTTAAAAAAAAAAAATTTAAAAGAGAGCTCAAAACACATGAGTCCATGACCAGAAATAATTGCTTCCTTTGAACGTCCACACACTTTGCGTCTGTCTCTTTAAGCACTTGTATGTGTATTAAAATGATTTCTGGGCATGCTTTATCTTCTCTACGAGACTTGAAACAACTTGAATAGGCCCGCGGCACCCAGCACAGCAGATGCTGCATAAATGTTTAAATGAAGAAAATTATTTTTTCTATATGTCTGTCACATAGATTCTCAGAATCGGTGTGGTTAATAAAAGAAAAGATTCCTACAATAATAATGAGATTCTCAGGGAACAATCAGCCTTGAATCAAAGTTGATTTCTGTCATCAGGTTCTAATTAAGAACGGCAGATAAAGCAGATGGAGAGCAGCTTTAATCTTCATGCTAAGTTGATCCTACTCTGGTGAAAACACAGAAAAATTGTTTGGACAAGCCAACTGAACAAACATGAGATTGGATGTCTAGAGGAAAGTCATTCTTAAAGAGTCTTCTTTCCACTAGATGGCTATCTGAATTTTTACCAAGAGAGTTAGTCAAAGGGAAAGGATCACTTAACATTGTGCATTCCACTTAGGCCAAAGAAAGGGGGTGGCGGTAATGGGGGCGGGGGCGGGAATCAAACACAGGGAGGGGTTTTTTCCATTTTAAAAAGGTTTCCCCTTTTGGAACTACTTACTTAGTCCTCTTCCCATTTTACTTACTTATATCACTTACTAAACAATGTAGAAGTTATTTCCATAGAAATGATGGAATTATGCCAAGGTTCTCATCAAAGAAGTTTAGAGTTCACTTAACACTGATTTGCCATTTAATTTCTGGTGTGAACTCTGAGGACTTCATTTTGCCCACCTAAATGTGGAAATTTACCTGCTTGAGATATTTTAGTTTTTTTAGGAATGGCTTAAAGGTAAAGGTAAACATTAATTATAAAATGCTACCAAATAATTTCTCCATTAAAGTATAATGTGTTGTGATCCATACAGTAAAACTCTATCTGAAATGAACCACTTATAAGGCCATTTGTTCAAAATCGTTACTTTATACTAATGTTTATTCACTTCTTTCTGATTACAGAATAAAAAGCCCATTAAGACATTTTGGGAAAATCTATGAAAACATCTATTTTGTTTCTCTTCAGTCTTTAAAAAAAGTTTTTATACACAAATATATTCATTATTTAAAATACTGTAATATATAAGGGTGCCTGGGTGGCTCAGTCAGTTAGGCGTCTGCCTTGGGCTTGGGTGGTTATCTCAGGGTCCTGGGATCAAGCCCCGCTTTGGGCTCCCTGCTCAGTGGGAAGTCTGCTTCTCCCTCTCTCTCTGCCCCCCCCCCGCCCCCGCATTGTGCTGCCTCTCCCTCTCCCTCTTTTTTTTTTTTTTTTTTTAAAGATTTTATTTATTTATGTGACAGAGAGACAGCCAGCGAGAGAGGGAACACAGCAGGGGGAGTGGGAGAGGAAGAAGCAGGCTCCCAGCGGAGGAGCCCGATGTGGGACTCGATCCCGGTACGCCGGGATCACGCCCTGAGCTGAAGGCAGACGCTTTAACGACTGCGCTACCCAGGCGCCCCCCCTCTTGCTCTCAAATAAATAAAATCTTTTTTTAAAAAAACTGTAATATATAATGTACATATTGTGAGAATTTTACCATGTTGCTGATTAGCTTTGAAGCCTCGTTTTTGTTTTGTTTTTTTTTTAAAGATTGTATTTATTTATTTGACAGAAAGTGAGAGAGCACAAGCAGGGGAGCAGCAGAGGGAGAAGGAGGCTCCCCACCAAGCAGGGAGCCTGATGCGGAACTCGATCCCAGGACCCTGGGATCATGACCTGAGCTGAAGGCAGATGCTAAACAGCTGAGCCACCCAGGTGCCCCTGGAAGCATCATTTTAATAGCTATATAATATTTTGCCACTTGGATGTATCTTGTGGGACACTTGAATTTCCAGTACTTTTCTGGTATGAATAATACTTTATGTCTCTGGACATACTTCTGTGTCTGAGTTAGACCATGTCCTCAGGAAAGAGGACTAGAATAATCAGAAGAATCCCAAATAAAAATGCTTATCAGAAAGGGTGTATCAATTCCCACCAGCCAGTGCGAGTGCCCATCTCATACCCAGGTCAACAACTGAATTTTACCATCACAAATCTTTTCCCTAATTAGTAGGCAAAAACTGGTATCTTGCTGTTTTAATTTGCATTTCTTTTATGGCCAAGGTGGAATTTTTCTTCACTTTTTAAAACTTAAGTGGCTCAGGGTGCCTGGCTGAGCACGCAATTCTTAATCTCAGGATTGTAAATTTCAGCCCCATGTTGGATATAGAGATTATTTAAAAATAAAATCTTTAAAACTTAAGTGGCTTATTTCAAGTCAGAAGTCTGTTTTTCATTACTATAATTAGACAGACTTCTTTTAAACCTTGTAAAATTTTCAACTGGCTCTCAAAGACTTTATTCTATACCACAACAGGTTTGGCTATTCTTAGAGAGATTAACACTGCACAGAAAGAGTAATATCTTTAAAACAGAAATCTCATATAATCTAAGTTAACTTAATTTTTAAATTTTACCATTCAATTTTACAATTAAAATGCTAGTTTGTTATACAGCATTAAATCTAGGAGCTAAAAACAATGTAAAATTCCCCATTTTAGGGGCCCTGGATGGCTCAATTGGTTGGGCAGCCAACTCTTGATTTCTGCTCAGGTCATGATCTCCAGGTGCTGGGATCAAGCTCCACATTCAGTTCCACATTTGGCAGGGAGTCTGCTTGAGGATTCTCTCCCTCTCTCTCTGCCCCTCCCCCCCTGCTCGATCTCTCTCTCTCTCTCTCTCTCTCTCTCTCTCTCTCCCTCTCTCAAATAAACAAATACATCTTAAAAAAAAAATCCCCATGGGGGGGGCACCTGGGTGGCTCAGTTGGTTAAGTGTCTCCCTTTGGATAAGGCCATGATCCCAGGGTCCTGGGATCGAGCCCTGCACGGGGCTTCCTGCTTAGCTTCTCCCTCTCCCTCTGTCCCACACCCCCTCTCCACTCGTACTCTCTCTCTTTCTCAAATAGATAAAGTCTTTTTTAAAAATTCCCCATTTTACAGGAAGAAAAATATTTCATTAATGTTTCCTTTGTAAAAATGTAAATATTTTTTATAAGACATGCTCAAAGTGAGTTACTAAATAGCTTCAGTATTACAAAAAAAAGTTAATCATTAAAGTTAATCCTTGAGTATAAGTAAATGTTCTTTCTTTTCATAGTACCAGCTGCTTATATTATGGGAGAGATTTCCTGGCTCATCATGAACATATAAATAATCAGTTAAAACAGCAGAATCAAATTATTCAATGTTACATTACCAGAGCATGGTGTTGCCTGTTTTGGGTTAGTTATATCATTTGATGGAGAAAGGACAGTAAAAAGGTAAGATCTGGTCTGATTTATCTGCTGGGATGTGTCTGTATAGTTATTTAAAATTATGTTGAGTTTAAGACAGAACATTAAATGGGGAGAAAAAGATACAACACTATAATCTCAATTGTGTTAAAAATAAATACATAAATAACGTGCACTGCAGAAAAAAGATATGCCAAAATGCTAACAGTAGTTTCATCTCTGGGTGAAAACACAGATGAAGAAAAATGACATTGCTTCGATAGTTATACGTTGGGTTTTTTATTGCAATAACATTATGCATTAATGCAACAACAACAAAAGACTTCAAAATAGTTTAGTTACTGCCCCTCCAATAACCTTCAGTCACGATCCGCTTACTGCACCTCAGCCACAACAGTGTTCACATTACAACTGGAAAGTGCTACCGAACCTCCCAATATACAAAGCATCCACCAAGTTTCAAATGAAATGCAGGTTTGTGGGTTTTTTGTGTTTTTTTTTTTTTAACTACTTTTACTGAGAGATGATGTGTCAGGCACTGTGTTGAGCTCTTCACTGGGATTAGTTCATTTAACTCTCTCACTACCCTCAGAGATATGACTATTCTCATTGTAAAGATGAGGATGCAGAGGCTTCCAGATAAGCTAAAGTCACTTGCCTAGTGTCAACAGTTATGAAGCGGTGGAACCAGGGTTCAAAGTCAGATGTTGGCATTTCTTCATGAATACTTCCCAAACAGAAGTAACATATCTGGTTTACTTTTCGTCTACAGTAACACTGGTGAACGTACTCAAATGTACTCAAATGAGCTCAAAACTTACAAATCCAGGATAACCATCTCTGCCTCTGAAAGCATACACTGAATTCTGGCTTTCATCTAAAAAGGATTTTTAAAGCATCAATCTGAAATAGCTATCACAAGCCAAAACACAAAGTCCGAGTTGTGAAAAATGAGCACAATTTGTTGGAATTCAGAACACATCAGTTAAGATTCAACAGTCTATATAGGAAAAGGGAGGAGTTTTAAGATGAGGCCATGACAAAAACCATCCAACTTCAAAACAGATTCACTTTGATTTCTTTGCCTTCCATTTAATATTGCTTTCTGAAACTAAGTGTATAGAAGAATTCCAAATTCGGTGTAGGAAGAAAAAATGAAAAGCAGACTTTCTACCTTCTACCTGCATACCTTCAGTACTTACTTGCAAACTTCTGTCCCAGAGAGACTGCTATTTAGTACTGTATCCTGGAGAGAGCCTATCGCCCTATTAGGCCTATAGCCCTAAAAATGATAGTTTTTCTGATTTCTGATTATGGTAGGCTAGAGATTTATTACAGAGAAGCACAAAGTAATGTCAAGGTGAACAGTCTACCAGTCTAACATAGTTCAAAGTGCCGGATTAATTACTATATGGCACCTTAAACCATATCAAAACAGAAAGGGACGCCTGGGTGGCTCAGTCAGTTAAGCCTCTGACTCTTGATTTCCGCTCAGGTCACCATCTCAAGGTCCTGAGATTGAGCCCAGCGACCGGCTCTGCACTGAGCGTGGAATCTGCTTGAGATTTTCTCCCTCCCTTTCTATCCCGCCCCCCACCCCACAAGCACACTCTCTCTTTAAAAATAATAATAATAATAATAATAATAATAATAATAATAAATAAAAAGAAACTAAACAGAGAAACCAGTCAGTGCCTTAAAAAGATGGTTTTCTTCCGTTAGCGCATAATTCCAAGGCAAGTCAAGACCTTAGATCTGTGAGAAATCCTGACCCAAATAAAGGTTATCAAAAGAGCCATCTTTAGTGAGAAGAAAAGCCTATCCTAAAAATGACAGTTTTCAGATTTCCTAAAAACAGTAACTGAGCATAACTGATGATAAATGTTAATGAAAATATAATTTCCTAGTGCCTAAAGTTCATATCACTCATCCTCGCATTCAAAAACTTTCACTTCTACACCAGTTTACCTTTCCAGCCCCAACCCCCGCACTCTCTCTCCCTGGCCTTTCTCACACTCCTCCTTTCAAGAGGAAATGGCCTCTCCCACCCCTACCTCTGCCAGCGGATATCCTACTCATCTTTCAAGGTCCTCCTCAAAAAGCCGAATACTCATTGAAGTCTCTCCCTCCCCCAAATGGTTTTTAACAACATTCTTTTATCTATCTCAAAACACAAGCTCCTCCAATAATAATTGGTAATGTCCTTCTCCTTGGCTAAGACACTGCTGCCAATCCCTGAACCAAACAGGGCACCAAGATGCTCTCATCTTTGTACTGTCCACGGAAGCCTCTCAGCTGTGTGCACTGCACAGTCAGCTCCATACTTTAATGTTTTTTTCTTAAGATTTTTATTTCTTTATTTGAGAGAGAGAGAGCATGCACGTGCATGAGCAGGGCGAGGGGCAGCGGGCAAAGCAGACTCCCCGTGGAGCAGGGAGCCTGACACGGGGCTTGATCCCAGGACCCTGGGATCATGACCTGAGCCGAAGGCAGATGCTTAACCGACTGAGCCACCCAGGCGCCCCTCCATAAATACTTTTCAATGGACGTAATAGGAGACACTAAAGATTGATTTCTATCAGATCCCTCACTGTCTTATAAGTATTTATTCATTGATTTAGGAACTTACTAAACCCAAATTGTTAAAACTAACAATTTTACATATACAATAGCACAGGGGATAAGTGTCCTTCAGCAGTTGGAGATTGAAGTCCTACTCGGCCACTTACAGAGTAATCTTGAGCAATTACTTGGCCTTTCTGAGCTTCAGTTTCCTGACTTGTAAATTAGGGATCCTAAAATCTATTTCATTGGGCTGCTAAAATTAAAGAGCACAGTACCTGGTATACAGTAAACACTGAAGAAACGGAGCTATGGTTACTGTTACATGAAAACTCTCCCTCTGCTAGACAAGTTTGAGGTCACAATCTAAATAAAATCTGAAACCCCCACTTCTCTGTTTTAGACCTTAAGTTCCCATAAGTCTTCTCTGAAAAATCTCAAGTCACTGTCCATAGAGTTCCATAATATAACTGGCAGGACATTGACGTTTTAAAGCTTAATAAACTGACTCAAGAGAATAGTTAGTTAATTCAATACATCCCAAAGTCCTATTTTCTTCTTCACACCCATCAGTAGGAAATAATTCCAAGTTTCCAGGTATATACCAGTTAACCTTACAATGACATCACCAACACACAGAGCTATTCGTGGCCCTGTCAGAACACCCCGTATGTTTTCAGCACAGAACCATCGAGGCTTTCTGTTCCAGTATAGAAGCAGAAGTACTTTTTAGTTACGGCATTGGCAGACGTGAGAGAGGTACACAACCTCCCCCACAGGGCTTCTTCCCTAACACTGAGGTTCCTCCGGAGACAAGCCCAGTGTTCTCCAGAGCCACGCCAATAAACCCCAACGAGCTTATCTGAAACGGTACTTATTTGACATTTTCTAAAAAGAGTATTAAAATTAGTATCTAGGGACGCCTGGGTGGCTCAGTCAGTGAGGCGTCTGCCTTCGGCTCAGGTCGTGGTCCCGGGGTCCTGGGATCGAGTCCCACATCGGGCTCCTTTCTCAGTGAGGAGTCTGCATCCCCCTCTGCCTGCAGCTTCCCCTGCTTGTGCCCTCCCTTCTTTGACAAATAAAAAAAAAAAAAATTAGTATCTAAAAACTGAAGACAAATAATCACAAAATGTACAGCACAACAAAGGTAACTTCAGTCTGACAGGCTATTAAAAGCATGTAGGCACGCTCCAAGCCCACAGAATGATGCGAGCTTAAAAGAAATAATTTCCCATTGTTCCCGGGAGGAACTAATATTACAGAAGGTGAAAAAAGGCACAAGTGTATCTTGCTTAAAGAGACGTGTTCTAATAAAATTTCTGTGAAACAGGGGCGCCTGGGTAGCGCAGTCGTTAAGCGTCTGCCTTCGGCTCAGGGCGTGATCCCGGCGTTATGGGATCGAGCCCCACATCGGGCTCCTCCACTGGGAGCCTACTTCTTCCTCTCCCACTCCCCCTGCTTGTGTTCCCTCTCTGCTGGCTGTCCCTGTCAAATAAATAAATAAAATCTTTAAAAAAAAAAAAAAAATTCTGTGAAACAAACTAAGTGACTTTTATAACTCCTGTATTATAATCACTTTATTGAAAAAAAAGACAAGTATCCCCTTAAAAGTAGTTTTCCCAAATCAGTTGCAAAGGAAAATAATAATTTTCTGATAAAATATTAATACCATACAAAATAATAATATGGTGTTAACTTTGAAGTACATTAAGTATTCATTTTAAAAGCACACAGTAAAAAAATATGGTTAAGACTCTGGTTTTCATATTATTTCCACAAGGTAAGGCTTAAGGCAATTTAGCTTAGTTCTTTAACTGAAACTTGAGCCCTTATAACTTAAAAACTTGTCACTGTTACCTTAACTGCATTTTCCCCTACCAAATTCATCAACTGACTACTTTCTGGACACATCTGCCTGACACCTATAGTCTCTTCTTGTTCAGGAAATATGACCACATAATGAATGAAATAACAGTACTGACCTCAGACTGACTCCTGGCCCAACGTCCTTCCCTTGGGCTCCCACAGAAAATGCATGCGTCTCCACACCGCAATCACACGTTTGACCTCGCTCCCCTTCCACAGGGGGCACATAGTAGGCATCTTTCTACAACTAAAACTAAATTAGCATGGACTCAATAACTAAATATTATCGAGCAGACCGCCTCTACGGATAGGCCTGTTCTCAACCAAATAGTTGGGATGGGTGGGTTCCCTCATCAGAAGGTAGAAGTGATTAAAGTGATTGTCCAGTGAGCCCGACAAAGCACCGCTCACTGTCAGATGGGAGTTTGCAGCCTAAAGTTAGATTTAATTCCCAAGAGCTGAACATTCTAGTTGGTGTGGCGTCAGTCAGAGGATAATTAAGTTCTCCAAACAGAAACTTCTGCTTGGAGTACCAGAAAGAGCGAGCAGTGGCTTTCTGCTCAAACACCTACCCTTCAGGTCCCAGGTATGCTTCTGTTCATTGATCACATGGCCATTGACTCTTTGGGCCTCAGTTTCAGAGATAATCCCCATATTCTGCCTGTCTGTCAGTATCAGTGAAAAGGAGTTTGGTAAAGTCCTGTCTTCCTCAGCATCTCCAGAATCGGTCCACCTGTCTCCATCCCAACCCCACCTCCTCAGGCCCAGAGCACCAGCTCTCACCAGACTTCTGCCAGAGCCCCCAGACGCTGGCCCCTCTGCATCCTTTCTCACTGCTCTCCAACGGATCTTCCACAGAGCAAACAGTGATTTTTTCAAAATGCAGCTCTAATCATGTCATATTCATATATGCTCAATGCTTCGAAGGCAAATTACTCTCTCGGAAGAAATGCTAGAACCCTTAGTATGGCGTCCAATGGCTTGACTGGCACGGTGCCTGCTCACTCCTCAGGCTGCGTTTTGTGCCACGCCCTGCCCGCCAACACATACACATTCTCTGTGTTCTAGCCACACTCATCTTCTTTCAGTTCCTTGAATATACAATGTTACCTCCCACATTATCACATCTCCCTGTAATATTCTCTTTTCCACACCCAAATTTCCCCCACTAACTCCTACTTCTCTGTCAGATCTCAAGTAACTTCCTTCCCTCACCTCCCACCTGCCAATGTTCTCTCAAGGCACCAAGCACTTTTCCTCCCCAGTACATCCAGCGACGGCAAGTTTATCTGCACGACTATTTGAGTCCTGTCTGTCTCCTCCACTAAACGGTAGGTTCCAGGAGGACTGTGACAGTCTTACCAAGAAGAAATACAGAATAGGTTGCAAAATTGAAGAGATCTTTCAAAACTTGATAACAGAAAATTGTAAGAGACCGGCGTTTTTAATTGTGTATTTTCAGTGTTTACCAACATTTCTTCTTTGTAAGTATTTCCAAATATTTTAAAAATCCTAGCCAGTATGTAAAATCATCAGGATGTGAAACACTGGAAAACTAGCACATTTTTCTATAACGTAGAAACCAAGGCATTCTGCATCCAAGCTTTTGCCTGCCTGAATTTAGTCACAGCTTTAGAACACCGTGAAGCATGGCTATCAAAACTGAACCTGTTATAGGTTTATTTTAAAACCCGGGAAACTATAAAGGGATTAGAGTACCTATGAAGCAGTAAGAAAACGATTAAAATGTATGCCAGAGAAGGGATTACAAAACATATGACTGGGGAATTTATGGCAATGAGGTTAGTAACTATAATCTTGTTCAGAGTAAGCCAGTATTTATAAGAAAAAATCAGTTCTGTAATGGTTCACATTTCCGGTCTTAGCAACATTTACTGTAAGCAAAAAATTCTGGCATTTGATTAAGAGTTATTCGAAATATAAGCACAAGTGGATTTTAAAGAAAAAATGGACACTAAATACATTTAAAATGCATGTTTTAAAAGCAGAAACAGCCTTACAGACGCAGAGAACAGTCTAGTGGTTGTCAGAGGGGAGGCGGGTGGGGAATGGTGAAATAGGGAAGGCAATTAAAAGGTACAGATTTCCAGTTATAAAACAAGACAAGGGGATGCCATGTACCGCAGAGGGGATATAGCTAGTAGTAGCTGACAACTTTGTACGGCGACAGACAGCGGCGAGATTTATGGTGATCACTTCCGAATGCATGTAAATGCTGAATCCCTATGTTGTACACCCGAAACCAATATCGTATGGTAGGTCAAATAGATTTCAATTAAAAAAAGAAAAAAAAAGGAAAAGGAAAAAAATGCATGTGTTTAGTTCTTTCCCAGAACACAGTATTATTTTCCCCAAGTTGGTACCTTGTATTAGTATGTTGCAGGGGTTTCTCCTTATTTGAAAAGTAAATAGCTGGAAAATAAAACCACGTTGAGGTCCCCAGCCCTTTCTCTAGGGCATCTGAAGTCCTATCCCCGATGTGAACCAGAGGTATTAAGTCACACTCTCAAGCTACAGAAAACACTGAAAATTCAGAATCGAAGCAGTAATGCCTCACAGGTTTTCAATTATTAATCTACTTCCTCTGAGGCTTAACCTGTCTAACCGAGGACCACTGCCCACGCAGCGGAGAACAGACCTTTAACAACAGGACTTTGGCTGGAACAACAGCTACCACAACTGCTTTTAAAAGTCTTCCATGGTAGAAATTGCCCCAACAAGAGACTTTTCTGGCAATACATATGTTCAATTTAGCATCAATAAATGTGCCCTAAGTATCCCTAAAAGTAAAATGGAAAACACTAAGGACAGCAATCAATATGTACAAAGAACAATCTATGTGTATACTATACATAGGGAAAAAATCCTGAAAGCTCGTCAAAGCAACAGCTCAAATTCTCCCAAACACAATTTTTCTGATTATATGCCTTTCTCAGTATTGTTCCCTCCAGCTGAATTGCTCTGACCCCTACCTCAGCCATTAGCCTCCTGCAACACAGCCCTAAGAACACCTCCATCCTCTCATCGTTAAAGCACTTCATAATGTTCCCTATAGCACCAATTACCTGATTTTTTTTTTGAGAGAGAGAGAGAGAGAGGGCACTTGAGGGGGGGAGGGGCAGAGGGAGAGAGAGAATCCCAAGCAGACTCCCCACTGAGCGTGGAGCCCGATGTGGGGCTCGATCTCACGACCCTGAGATCGTGATCTGAGCCAAAACCAAGAGTTGGAAGCTGGACACTTAACTGAGTGAGCTACCCAGGCGCCCCTGCCCCCTCTGTTTCTAAAGGACCCATGTAACATATGCAGCAGCTTTCCACTCTCTGCACTGCCTTGCGCATTAGATGCCAAATATCTACGGAAGCTGTTAGAACTGCAGGGATATGGAGTCTGAGTCTCAACCATATCTTTACGGTAAAGCAGTGAATGACCACAGAGCTGAAATGGCTTCACTAAGCAAACACTGACTGAGCACTCTAAATGCCAAGCCCAGAGATGAACTACACAAAACTCCTGACCTCAATGAGCTCACAGTCTAGCAGAGGAAAACATAATTGTAAGCAACAATTACCAAAAGAAAAAAGAGATCCACATGGTGATATACGAGGTATGAAGAGGGTCCTATAATAACAAAAGAGCGTACCTAACTCAGCCTAAAGACAGGTAGGTAAAGGCCTCCTCTGCAGAACTCAATTCAGTTCACGTAACAGTCAGACAGAGAAGGTAAATAAGGGGAAAGGCTCCTTAACATCCGTCTTAGCAATGATTTTTTGGAATTGACACCAAGAGCACAGGCAACAAAAGCAGCAATAAACAGGAGGCCTACATCTAACTAAAAGGCTTCTACAAAGCAAACAATCAACAAAATAAAAAGGCAGCCTATGGAATGGGAAAAAAAATTGCAAACCATGTATCTGATGAGGGGTTAATAATCCAGAATATATAAGGAACTCCTACAGCTCAAGAGCAAAACCAAATAACTCAATTTTTAAAATGGGCAAAGGAAGTGAGTAGACATGTTTCCAAAGAAGACACAGAAATGGCCAAGCGGCATATGAAAAGGTGCCTAACATCACGAACCAGGGAAAAGAAAATCAAAACCACAGTAAGCTATCACCTCATGCCTATTGGGATGGCTAGTATCAAAAAGTCAAAAGATAACAAGTGTTGGAGAGGATACCGAGGAAAAGGGAACTCCTGTGCACTGTTGGGAGGAATGCAAACTGGTACAGCCAGCATGGAAAACAGTATGGAAGCTCCTCAAAAAATTAAAAATAGAACTACTGTATGATCCAGCCATCTCACTTCTGCGTATATATCCAAAAGAATAAAATCACGATCTCGAAGAGATACGTGCGCTCTCAAGTTCACAGTAGCCAAGATATGGAAACAACCTAAGTGTCCATCAGTAGGTGAATAGATACAGAAAATGTTACACACACACACACACACACACACACACACACACACCCCAGATTATTACTCAGCCTTTAAAAAGAAGGAAATCCTAGGGGCACCTGGGTGGCACAGCGGTTAAGCGTCTGCCTTCGGCTCAGGGCGTGATCCCAGCGTTATGGGATCGAGCCCCACATCAGGCTCCTCCGCTGGGAGCCTGCTTCTTCCTCTCCCACTCCCCCTGCTTGTGTTCCCTCTCTCGCTGGCTGTCTCTATCTCCGTCAAATAAATAAATAAAATCTTTAAAAAAAAATAAAATAAAATAAAAAAATAAAAAGAAGGAAATCCTGCCATTTGCAACAACATGGACGAACCCAGAGGACATTATGCTAAGTAAAATAAACTGGACAAGAAAGACAAATCTTGCATGATTTTACTTCTATGTGGAATCTAGGGGGAAAAAAGTGGAACTCTTGGTAAGAGAAAAGGGGAGATGTTAATCAAAGGTACAAACTTCCAGTTATAAGATAAATAAGTTCTGGAGACCTAATGCACAGCATGACTATAGTTAATACTGATCTACTGTAGAGTGAAATTTGCTTAGAGGGTTCTCACCACACATACACAGAAGAGTTAACTGTGGGAGGTGATAGATATGTTAATTAATCTGATTGTGGTAATCATTTCACAATGCATATATATATATCTAAACATCACATTACACACCTGAAACAAACGTAGCGTTTGTCAAAAATAAAACTTGTCAATAAATAAAAAATAAAATGCATAAAAAAGAGAAGGGAAAGAGGACTGTTACCAGACAAAGGAACAGCACATAGGAAGACAGAGGTGAGAGAGGACAGAGCTCTACCTTAGTGTGGCGGGAGCCTGAAGGATACTGGAAGGGGAAGGATACTGGCTGGGAGAAGAGGCTGATTTGCCTCTTTGGAATAAATGAATAAAAGAATGCATGCAAAAGAAAAATCAACATACGCTTTCTTTCTACTTGCAAAAAACTTCTACTCTATTTGAGGTAGTACATATTTGTTTTATGTTTTGTATTATTGGTTAAGTATCAATAAGAGGCAGGTAGAAAGGACTGGATTAAGAACCAGAAAATTCAGGTTCTAGTCCTAACTTTGTCACTACACAATTGCTCTCGGGCAAATCACTTAATGTTCACCTAGAAAATAAGATGTTTGAACTAGATTCACTATAATCTCTTCCTACCTCAAACATGTGTGTTCATGATAGAATGGAAGAAGGAACAGACTACTACAGGCAAAGGTGGACGAAGGCGACTTTGCAGAACGATACTCTTCCATACGAATAAGATGCCAAAACCAATGGATGAAAGTCTGTGGGTGTCCAGGATCTGTATACAATCTCAAAATATCACCCCACAAATTACTCATTAACTATTAAAGGAGGAAGGCACTTTACAATGCTATAGTCTTGAAGAAGAAAAAAAAAAAGATTTAACCTTGATTCTTTTTATGAGGGGGGAAAAATCAGACAAATCCCTCTGTGGAACACTCTACAAATCAACTAGCCTGGACTCCAAAAATTTCAATGTCATGAAAGAAAAAAGGAAAGGGAGCTATTCTAGATTGAAGAACACCAAAAAGATAGGACAATTAAATGACTATGGACTGAATATTAAACATGTTTGTACTGATACTAAGTTTCTTGAGTGTGATAATTGTACTGTGATTTAGGAAACTATTTATACTGAAGAGATACATGATGAAGCATTCAGGAGTGAAGCAGCATGATATCTGCAACCTATTTCCAATGACTAACGGTGCAGGAAAAAAGATATATATATACACACACAGATACAAATACATTCATATGTATACATTGAAAAAGAAACACATGTAGCAAAATAGTAACATGGTGAAACCAGGTGAGGGGTATAAGGAACTCACTGTACTGTTATTTAAACTTTTTCTGTGTTGTGCTCACTTCCGCAGCACATATACTAAACTTTTTCTGTGCTGGAATTCTTTTCAAAATAAAAAGTTGCATGGCAAAAGATGAGTGGAAATTACATAAGCAGAGAAAAGCAAGGTGAATCTTCCGCATAGGCAATGTAAGAGACACAGAGGTAGCAATTTAGAGACTGAAAAGAATTAAGAAATGAGATATTAATTGTGGCACATAATTATAAGTGGTATAAGAGTTCAGCGATCAGCAGAGCTTTCAGGAAAAAATGAAATTTTAACTAGGTATTACAGGCAGAGAAGTTTTAGACGGGCAGAACTGTCTTAGGAGAGGAACATGAGTAGAAGTTTTGGCCATGGCATATGTACCTATAAACACTTACATGTGTGCTGATACAGACACATACACGCACATACGTATACATATATTACACGTGCAGTTGTGAGATTAGCCCTTTCTGACAGAAGGTACAAATCTGGACTAGAGCCAAAGTATAGAGACCTCAGTAAACTCTAGAAGGGCCTGGATTCTATACAGTAGATAATGGGGACTCTTGTAGGGTTGGGGCTTTTTTTGTATTTTTACCCTAAATAATAAGAGTAATGCCTGTGTAACTTAGAAAACACAAAAAAGTATAAAATAAATATAAAAATCATCCCATCTTTATTATTAACATTTTGGTGTATTTCCTACCAATTTTTCTGTAGTTTTCAAAACTTAATTGAGACTCTGTTGCTCTTTTCACTTAAAACAACCATTTCCCCATGTTATGATAAAAACTTTATAAATGTTACTCTAGGGGTGCCTGGCTGGCTCAGTAGGAATAGTATGTGATTCCTGATCTTGGGGTTGTGGATTCGAGCCCCACACTGGGTGTAGAGATTACTAAAAAAAAAAAAAAAAAAGAAAGAAAAGAAAACTTTAAAAAAATGTGGGGGCACCTGGGTGGCTCAGCTGGTTGTGTCTGACTCTTGATTTCTGCTCAGGTCATGATCTCAGGATCGTGAGATCGAGCCCTGTGTCAGGCTCCCCGCTCAGCATAGAAGTCTACTTGCGATTCTCTTCCTCTCCCTCTGTCCCTCCCCCTGCTCGCTCTCTTTCTCTAAAATACATACATACATACATAAAATTTTTTTAAATGTTACTCTAAATGGCTGCATCATATGTACATACCTAGATTTGCGTAACCATTCCTCAATACTGGATTTTTAGATTGTTCATGTTTTTTTGCTATTTTTTAAAGGTTTCTTTTTTTAGAGGTGGGGGGGTGAGGGGCAGAGGGAGAGAGAGACAGAATCTCAAGCAGGCTCCACACCCAGTGCAGAGCTGAGGCAGGGCTGGATCTCACAACCTTGAGATCATGACCTGAGCTAAAATCAAGAGTCTGACACTTAACCAACTGAGCCACCCAGGCACCCCTAATTTTTTGCTATTTTAAAAAATACTCTGTTCCTTAAACAAATTAAAAACAGAATAACCACATGATCTTTCAACTGCACTTCTGGGTATATATTCAAAAGAACTAACAGCAGGCATTTGAACGGATGTTTGTACACCTATGGGCACAGTTGCATTATTCACAACGGTAAAAAGGCGGAAGTAACCCAAGTGTCCACTGATAGATGAATGGATGAAAAAAATATAGTATATACATACAATGAAATACGACGCGGCCTTGAAAAGAAGAATATTCTAACACACACTGCAACATCGATGAACCCAAGGACATTCTACTAAGTGAAATAAGCCAGTCACAAATGACAAATACTGTATGATTCCATTCATACAATGTATCTAATGGAGTCAAGTTCAAAGACAAAACAGAATGGTGGTTGCCAGGGCCAGGGAGGAGGGGGCATGGGGAGTCGTTTAATGGGCACAGAGTTGCAGATGAAAAGAATTCTGGAGACTGGTTCGTACAACAATGTGAATATAATTAACACTACTGAACTGCACACACAAAAAATGGTAAATTTTATGTCCTGTGTACCACAATTTTTAAAAATTCATAACAGTTTAAAAAATTAAATATATTTACACAAGTATCTCCGGGTTTTAAGTTTTGCAGATTAGCTCCCTCTGATTAGTTCCTGCAGGCGGGTTCCTGGAAGTGGAGCCACAGGGGCTACACAAAAGGCAGCAGGTTCTTCAGCACACTGCCCAGTGACTTTCCAGAAGATTCCACCGATTAACACTACCATCGATATTATAGAAGAGAACTTGTCTCACACCACACCCTCAATAACACTCATTTCAATCATTCCACAGTATTTACTGAGCACCTACGTGCCAGGCCCTATGCGGAATATGGCAGGAAACGAGACAGACACAAGTTCCTGCCCTCATGGAGCTTAAGGTCTGTGGGAGAAAAAAAAATTTAATGTAATAGTAAGCAAAAGATCCAGTATAGGGCATTGGAAGAAAAAAGAACAAAGGGAAAGCTGATAAGTATTGCAGGGGACACAGTGAAATTGAAATTTTAGATAGGAAGACCACAGCCAGCCAGCCTCACCAACACGGTGAAATGCGAGTAAAGATCCGAAGGACGGGAGGGAGAGAACCATAAAGCTGTCTGGGAAAGGGCATTCCCGGAAGAGGGAACTGCAGTCACAGAGGCCCTAAAGGCTGGAGCATGCCTGGCGCACCTGCAGCCCTCCAGGAACAGCCAGAAGGCCAGAACGGTTGAAGCAGAGTTGGGGGGAAGCAGGAAGTGCAATGAGAAAGGCCCGCATCTCCCAAGGTCTTGATAATTGTACAATATCATTTTTTCAGTTTTCTTTTATTATGGTAAGAGTGCTTAACATGAGATCTACGCTCTTCAATTTTTAAGTGTATAATGCAGTATCGTGAACTACAGGTACAATGTTATTCAGCAGACATCTAGAACTTACTCATCTTGCTTTGATCATTTTTTTTTTTTAATCCTGGCCATTTGGATAGGTAAAAAGACAATGTACTAGTCAGACTGCTACAACAAAATACCATGGACGGATGGTGTAAAACACAGAGGCTGTGAAGCCCAAGATCAAAGGCTAGCTGATTCAGTGCATGGCCAGAGCTCTCTTCCTGGCTTAAAGATGGATGCTTTCTCACAACGTCCTCAAAAGGCAGAGAGAAGGGGATCTCTCCTCCTCTTCTGATAAACCCCACTGAGCCCGTCACGAGGGCCCCACTAATCACCTCATCTAACCCTAATTATCTCCCAAAGGTCCCATCTCCAAATATCATCACATGGGAGGTCAGGGCTTCAATATATAAATGGGGGGGCAACACACAGTTCAGTCTACAGCAGATAATATCTTATTATTTTAATTTTAGGGCATTTTTGATAAACTGAAAGTTATACTTAAGGAAGATCAACTTGGCAGAGGTATACTTGGTGAAATAGACAAAATAAAGAAAGCCGTCTTGGAAGTTTCACAATAATCAAGATGGAGCGACTGATTTGATTTATTCATTCAAAATGCTTTTACAGAACATCTAAAACATAGCAGGCACTCAACGAGACATAAATAAAAGGGACTAAGGGCAGGAGTAGTAGAAGAAGAAATGGAGAGGAAAAAAGTATAATTTTCAAAATATGTCAATTAAATTTGGTAACAAGATACAGAGGGGTAAAAAGCATAAATATGTATTGCAAGTTACTTGATAGCAGGAAATATATCTAATTCATCTTTGCATCCCACACATTTACTACGACACTTAAAAAATGCTTATGGATTAAAGATGAGTCAAAGAAGGTTTTCTTCTTTTTTTTTTTTTTTAGAGAGGGGAGGGGCAGAGGGAGAGAGAATCTCAAGCAGACCTCCTGCCCCCGCTGAGCAGGGAACCTGACTCGGGGCTCGATCCCATGACCCCAGATCACAACCTGAGCCAAAATCAAGAGTCAGACACTCAACCGACTGAGCCACCCAGGTGTCCCTCAAAGCAAGTTTCCTAAAGATGGAAAAAGACCATGGAAGGCGGAGATAAAGGCAAACTCTGGGAGAATGTTCAATTAGAAATGGAAGGAAGTGATCAGGAAGCCAGAATGAAAAAGGAAGAAGTCTGAGAGAGACAGGAGGAGAACCAAGGCGAGGCTGTATCATGCCACCGGAGCCAAGCTGGAAAGAAGAGGGGTCCTCGCCTTAATGCCAAAAACAGCAAGGGAGACAAGGAAGCTGGGAAGGATGACAACCAAGACACGGATCTGGCAATAAAGGAAGTCACTGCTTGTGACAGTTTGAAGCCAGATTGTAGAGGATTAAAGATGAATCCATCAGGGGCAAGGAAAAGGAAGTAACTACTCTGCCTTAAGAAATCTTGCAGTAAAAGGAGAAAAGAAAAGTAACCAGGTAATGATTTCCTAAGACACAAAACTCTGCCAGAAACACCTGCATTAGGCTCTGAATGTGCGGGGAGGCTAAGCAAGCCTTATGGGAGTATTTACGCACATTCGACCTTGTTGGGAGCCTCAGCCACGTGCGCTGAATGAACACAGGAAGATCCTACCTATACTGCACACACAGAGGCAGCAAATCTTCACATTTGCTACTAATTGCTGGTTTGGTAAGTGGCCTTAAGAGGTCACCAAGAAAGTAATACCCATAGTAATAACTGCCGGTTTGCTGGATTTTAGCTAATGTGAGCTAAACCAGCTTAAGTCAATTAAGGTTCTTTTTTCTGTTTATTTAGTCTCACTGTCAAACTACTGGAGGCTCTCCTCAAACATCCAGAGATGTCTGGCTGTCCATTCATACTTAAGAGGCTAGTGCTTAAATGCTGGCTGGAAGTTCCACGTCAAGCGAAGAGCTTCACTGCAGAGGAACCCTACCAAAACGTTTTATAATTGTAAACACCAAGGAACTGAGTAAATAACAGATTTGTCTAATACCCATGGGACTACTTAAGAGCAATACTGCTTGTAAGTAAAGCAAACATCAATTTCTCTTCCTAAAATGCTTCGTTTTCTTGGGCAGCTGGGTAAAAGGAGTATAAGCAAAATCCATCATCATTATTTTGTGTCTTGTAAAAAACAGACTTCAGGGTCACCTGGGTGGCTCAGTCGGTTGAGTGTCCGACTCTTGATTTCTGTGATTTTGGCTCAGGTCATGATCTCAGGGTCATGGGATCGAGCCCCACATCAGGCTCCCCACTCAGTGGAGGAAGGGGGTCTGCTTGAGATTCTCTTTCCCTCTTCCTCTGCCTCTCTCCCTCATGCACTCACCCTCTCTCTTAAATAAATAAATAAATATTTTAAAAATTAAATTAAATTAAATTAGGGGCTCCTGGGTGGCTTAGTAGGTTAGTATCTGCCTTCAGCTCAGGTTATGATCTTAGGGTCCTGGGATTGAGCCTGGAGTGGGGCTCTTTGCTCAGAGGGGAGTCTGCTTCTCTCTCTCCCTCTGATCCTCCCCTCACTCACACACTCTCTCTCTCTAATAAATAAATAAAATCCTAATTAAATTAAATAATTTTTTTAAAGATTTTATTTATTTATTTAACAGAGACAGCCAGCGAGAGAGGGACCACAAGCAGGGGGAGTGGGAGAGGAAGAAGCAGGCTCCTAGCGGAGGAGCCTGATGTGGGGCTCGATCCCAGAACGCTGGGATCACGCCCTGAGCCGAAGGCAGACGCTTACCGACTGCGCCACCCAGGCGCCCCAAATTAAATAAATATTAAATGTAATAAAAACAGACTTTAGGGGATGCCCGGCTGGCTCAGTTGGAAGAGGATGTGCCTCTTGATCTTGGGGTTGTGAGCTCAAGCCCCATGCTGGGTACAGAGATCACTTAAAAATAAATTCTTCAGGGGCGCCTGGGTGGCTCAGTCTTCAGCGTCTGCCTTCGGCTCAGGGTGTGATCCCGGCGTTCTGGGATCGAGTCCCACATCGGGCTCCTCCGCTGGGAGCCTGCTTCTTCCTCTCCCACTCCCCCTGCTTGTGTTCCCTCTCTCGCTGCCTGTCTCTCTCTGTCAAATAAATAAATAAAATCTTAAAAATAAATAAATAAAATAAATTCTTCAATAAATAAATAAATAAAATAATAATAAAATAAAAACAGACTTTAGGAAAGACACCTAAATGACAGCTAACTTATTCTATAAAGTTCCTGTATACATTCAGAAAAAGAAAGAAAATCACATCTTTTATCTGTCTGGGATAAATGATGTATAATAGGTGTTCAATTTTATAGAAGTATAATCAAAACGAAAACAAAACTAAACAAAACCTTGATCCTCATCAAAGTTAAAATGTCTTTTTATTTTAGCAAAATGTGTAAGACTGGAAACCACTGAGCTTCAAGCATGAGTGCTTCCAAAACATTCTTTTTATTTTTTTGTCTCCTTTTAATGATCATCTCTGAATTCGTGGCGATGATTTCTACAGATAAAAGGATGCATCAGTTTTCAGAATCAATCTCCAAATGAGAAGTGTTTTGAGATTATAGCTTTATGCCCAAAGCACAAATCTAGCTATAACTGAACTACTTCACCAATCTCTGATTTAATAAGGGCAACCAAGTAAGTATCAAACAGCTTCATTCCAGGCAGTCCAGACACAAACCTAAACAAACTATATTTTGTCACCTAATAACATGCTTTGAAAACAAATGTGACACAAAGTTAATTTTACCAAGCTGCTGGCATGCACATGTGCACGAGCATACACACACACACACACACACACACACACACACACATCTTCTGAGCTTTAAAATGCTATTCATCTTTCACCCAAAGGCTAAGGATTCTGATGGGGGATAAATGGCACAAATGACAGCATGATTACATTATGACAAATTTTCCGATGCATGAATTTCACCCAAATATACTGAGTATCACTTAATACCTACATCAGTGGTTCAAGTCACAAAATTTACTTTTAATAACATTTTAACGGATTTTATTTCCCCAAAACATTACAAAATACATGCTTAAAACAAAGGGAAGCAACACAGAAAAATGTTCTTCCTCCCTTAAAATCCACCATCATAGTCATTGTTAGTTAACATTTTGGCAAGTGTTCGTCTAGTCTTTGCAGGTAAATGTATGTATACAGGAACAAGGAAACAAAAAGTTTAAGGAAAGAAAGCCTAAGCATATGGCCCACACATGATGATTATAAAAATATTTTACTGAAATGACTTGCTTCCAGCAGAACCTCACCCCCCCCCCACAACCAATCCTATGCCCCTGGAGTTTAATAACCACTGTTGCAAGAAAAATATCTCTGCTCAGAAATCAACTCGCCGAGACCAAATTATTCCTGCCACACACTGAATCAAGGAGTTCCACCAGTGACTAAAGGAAACAAATGCTGAAGGAGATGAGAGACTGTGCTGTCCTGTTATAGGTGTTTTCAATGTTACCTCTTCAAACCTGCTCAAATATTTCCATCTCTCGCATGATTCTCAGGACTGCCTAAGCCCCAGATGCCATTCTGCAGAGGCTCCCAGTTGAGTCAGCACATTGTTTTTATGATTGCAGATGGGCAAATGGAAAACCTGAGGCTTTGCACACTCCCATAAAGATCAGATGATGCCCTCAGTCTGTCTTTGCTAGCATGGGAGAACAGTCTCCCTCTCAGATTACCAGCCCTTCACTCCACCCCCAGCACCTATTTAAAAAAAAAAAGAAAGAAAGAAAAGAACAGAGAGTTTCATTTTGTTTCTTCTGGTTACCTGGTACCCCAAAACCTCAAGGACGATACTGATGATGGCAGGAGGAAATGCAGAGTGACTACATGCCAGGATTTTCCCTAGTCTCTAAAAATGACCCGAAGGAAACCCTTGGTAAAATGGCCTGGAAAAGAAAGGCACTACAAAGCCCCTTAGATATAAAGCGAACAAAAACAGTCTTTCTGTGCTCATCTCCTAGCCCAAATCCCAAATCTGATACAAAGCCACTCTAAATATTAGAAAGATTAACTTTTAAACTCCCAAGCTCCAGCCAACTGTATTTTTGGTCTCTTTGACACATTTCATGCAGTCCTTTTTTTTTTTTTTTAACCTAAACTGAAATAGAAAATTTACTCTTTCTTATCAAACTTCCCAAAGAATGACGTTGTCAGTAACAATAGAAGGTTCTTCACTGTATACATAGGAAAGTGGCAAGCAAAAATGACTAAATTTTTTTATGGAAAATATAAAATTCACTACAACCAAATGAAACAAACGTCAAATAACCCCAAAACACTCACATGTTTTTTAAAAGCACTTTTATATAATTTTTAAAAGACTTACTTATTTTACGGAGAGAGAGAGAGCATGTGCAGGGAAGAGCGGCAAAGGCAGAGGCAAAAAGAGAATCTTAAGCAGACTCCCCACTGAGCATGGAGCCCAATACAGTGCTCCATCTCAGGACCCTAAAATCATGACCTGAGCTGAAACCAAGAGTCAGATGCTTAACTGACTGAGCCACCCAGGCACCCTACTTTTACATTTTAAGAACAATTTGTTAGCTAATAAATGAGTTCAGCAAAGTTGCAGGACACAAGATCAAAAACGAATTATATATATTAGCAATGAATAATCCTGAAATGAAATAAATAAAACAATTTCATTTATAATAGCATCAAAAAAATTAAATTTATTCCTAAGCGTTTTGTTTAAAAAAAAAGATTGCAAATGCACAAAACATTGCTAAAGGAAATTAAAGAAGACCTAAATAAATGTAAAGACATCCCATATTCATGGATGGAAGATTTAATATTGTTGACATTGCAATACTCCCCAAATTGATCTACAGATTCAATGCAATCTCTATCAATATTCCAACTGCCTTTTTGCAGAAATGCACAAGATCATGAAAAATTCATATGGAAATGTAAGGGATCCTGACAATCAAAAAAACTATTATGGAAAAGAAGAACAAAATTGGAGAACTCATACTCCCCAATTTCTAAACTTACTACAAAGCTGCAAGAACCAGAACAGTGTGTCGCCGGCATAAGGAAGGCATACAGATCAGTGAAACAGAATTTATAGAGTCCAGAAATCAATCTTCACATTTATGATCAATTGACTTGTGACAAGGATGCTAAGACAATTCAATGAAGAAAGAACAGTCTTTTCAAGAAATGCTGGAACTACTTGATATCAATGCACATAAAGAGTAAGTTGGATCCCTACCTCACACCATATTCAAAAATTAACTCAAAATTGGTTAAAAGTCTAGATATAAGAGCTAAAACTATGAAAATCTTAGAAGAAAATAGAGGCATAAATCTTTGCGACCTCGGATTAGGCAATGGTTTCTTAGATATGACAATGAAGACAAAAAAAAAAAAACCAAAAGAAAAAAAAGGGATAAATTGCACTTCATCAAAATTAAAAACTTTTCTGATTTAAAGAAAATGAAAAGACAACTCAGAATGAGAGAAAATATTTGCAAATCATATATCTGATAAGCATATGTGATACAGTATCCAGAATACATAAAGAATTCTTTCAAGTCAAGGGCACCTGGGTGGCTTAGTCGGCTAAGCATCTGACTCTTGATTTCTGCCCAAGTCAAGATCTCAGTGTCCTGAGATCAAGCCCCATGTTGGTCTCCATGCTCAGCAGGGAGTCTGCTTGAAATTCTTTCCCTCTGCCCCTCCCCTGGCTCATGCATGTGCACTCTCTCTCCCGTGCTCTCTCTAAAATAAATAAAATCTTAAAAAAAAAAAAGAATTCTTACAATAATAAAAAGACAAATAATCCAACTTAAAAATGGGCAAAAGGGGGCGCCTGGGTGGTGCAGTCCTTAAGCATCTGCCTTCGGCTCAGGGCGTGATCCCAGTTTTCTGGGATCGAGCCCCACATCAGGCTCCTCCACTAGGAGCCTGCTTCTTCCTCTCCCACTCCCCCTGCTTGTGTTCCCTCTCTCACTGGCTGTCTCTCTCTCTCTGTCAAATAAATAAATAAAATATTTTTAAAAAACAAAAATAAAAAATAAAAATGGGCAAAGGATCTGAAGATATGCAAAGGGCCAATAAGCACATGAAGAGATGCCCAACACCATTAGACATCAGGGCAATATAAATCAAAACCACAATGAGATACCATTTCACACCTACCGGATGACTATAATAATAAAAAATATTTGTTTTAAAGTACAGTAAAAAAAGTTGGCAAAAATATGGAGAAATTGGAACCCTAATACATTGTTGGTAGGAATGTAAAATGGTGCAGAGACTGGAAAACAGTTTGGCAGTTTCTCAAACAGCTGAAAATTGAGTTAGCATATGACCCAGCAATCTTACTCCTATGTATATACACAAAAGAATTGAAAATATATGTCTATAAAAACACGTATACCAATATTCATAGCAACATTAATTGTAATTGCCAAAAAGTAGGAGTAGCCTAAATGTTCAACAACTGATAAATGGATAAACAAAATGTGGTATACATATATAGATCCATAAAATGGAATATTATTTGACTATAAAAAGGAATTAAATACTGATACACTCTACAACATGGATGAACCTTGAAAACATTATGCTAAGTGAAAGAAGCCAGACACAAAGGGCCACATTAATGGTTTCCAGGGACTGTGGGGAGTGGGGAATGAAGAGTAGCTGCCAATAGGTACAGGATTTCTTTCTGAAGTAATGAAAATGTTCTGGAAGTAGACAGTAGTAATGGTTGCACAACCTTATGAATACACTGAAAACCACCAAGTTGTATGATATGTGAATTATTATTTCAACTTTAAAATTTTTTAAAGGAACCATTTGTTTCAGCGGTAAAATGTCCCTACGGAGAAATGGAATAATACGATCTCCCTAATACGAGCAAAGGTTAGTTTCCCTAGGATAAGGATTCATAATGTTCTCAGCAGACCTAAATTTTTCCTTAGTATGTTATTGTACAAAGTTAACAAAAAGATTTTTTGCAAAGACTGGCTATGATCACCCTATCCTAACACATCAACTACTTTCCTCATTTCCATGTTCCCCTTCAGTCCATGCACTGAATATTTTTGCATGCCTATAATCCATGCAAAATAATCAGTCTAAATTTTCCCATACTGCCTTATTGCCTTCAACATTATCATTAAATGGTTATAATTAGCGGACGTGTATATTTTTCTTAACTCCCTCCCTTCCATGCCCTGCCTTGAAGTGTTATTTATTTCTGAATTTTCACTATTTATAGATAATGTTGCAATATATATGCAATATGAAAAGCCAATGTAGCTTTTTTCTTCTCTTGAATTATACCACTGAATTAAGATTTCCGGGGTGGGGGGGAGATTATTAACCCAAAGGGTAGGACATTTTAATGACTCCTGGTTGCCTTCCAAAAGTATTACAAATTTACATTGCTATAAGCAACAAAAATTTGCTATATTAGATATTACCATTTTTTATGCTTTTGATACAATCAATGTTAAAAGATATTTTCAAAGCAATGTGAGATCTTCCTTTTAGACTTCCAAAATCCATGAGCACTTACTCTATTTCTCTTAAACTTTGTAGTCTTTTTTAGTCCCTTAGTCAAAGAGATTGAAGATTTTTATTATTATTATTATTATTATTATTATTATTATTACTAAAGTATAGTTGACACACATTACATTCGTTTCAGGTGTACACCATAGTGATTTCACAACTCTATACATTATGCTGTGCTCACCACAGTGTAGCTACCACCTGTCACCATACCACATTACAGTACCATTGACTCTATTCCCTAGGTGGTACCAATCATCCCTGTGACTTATTCATCCCATAACTGGAAGCCTGTACCTCCCACTCCCCTTCACCCATTTTGCTCACCCTCCCAGCCCCTCCCCTCTGGCAACCACCAGTTTGTGCTCTGTATTTATGGGTCTATTCCTGCTTTTTTGTTTTGTTCATTTGCTTTGTTTTTTAGAATCCACATATAAGCGAAATCATATGGCATTTTTCTTTCTCTGACTTATTTCACTCAGCATTATACCCTCTAAATCCACCCATGCTGCTGCAAATGGCAAGATTTCATCCTTTTTTATGGCTGAGTAATATTCCATTGCATATATTTTATATATATATATACACATTAAACACACACACACACACACACACACGCGCGCGCGCGCACACACACCAGATCTTCTTTACCCACTGACCTATCAATCGCCACTTCGGCTGCTTCCATAATCTGCCATTGTAAATAATGCTACAATAAACACAGGGTGCTTATATCTTTTCAAATTTGTGTTTTCATTTTCTTTGGGTAAATACCCACTAGTGGAATTAGTGGATCATATGGCATTTCTATTTTAAATTTTTTGAAGAAGCTTCATACTCCTTTCCACAGTGGCCACCCAATTTACCATCCCACCAACAGTGCACATGGGTTCACTTCTCTGCACATCCTCACCAACTTTTGTTATTTCTTGTCTTTTTGATACCAGCCAGAATGATTTTCTAATTCAGTGTTCTTACTCTAAGAAGGGTAGAACGTGTAATTCTGTTTTCCTTCAAAGTATGTATACATGTGGCTATCTTGTCAAGTTAACAGCAACTGTGAGAAAAGTAACAGAGGCTGGAATTCAATCACCATAAAAGAAAAAACATCCACTTTCAAGCTTCTGCCATCCGTAAACTATGAGCTGACACGGCTCAAGGTGTCTCTTGACTAGCAACACCTAGTCCAGAGAAAGACCAAGAAGATGAGGAGCCTACAGCATAATCATGACGAAAATAATGGTTCACTGAGCACTAAATGCCAGGTACTATTAGAAGCATTTTTACATTCATTACCACGTTAATTCTTACTAAGTACCCTAGGAGTCAGAAAACATCCCATTTTACCATGGAAAAAAACAGACTTAATGAGAGTAAGTTACTTGTCCAAAGTAGATCTAGGAAGGGGACACTGTTCTTAACCTTTGCATTAGCAAGTGGTATCCTCTCCACAGGATGTAAATTCAAATAAATATTCCCGCCTCGGTCTGACAGCAAGGGGGTGGTGAAGTCTGAAGAAATAAGCACTCCCAATCATTACAGCAGTACTTACAGTCAGCGGCAGCACTAAGGTAAAATGAGGGGGAGTAGTCGGCACCCCCATCATCTCCATCAGCCACTAAGCCGACCTCATGCAGATCACGTACCGCGGGTGATTGTTACAGGTTCCCTAGCAACCCCGGCCAGGGTGCTACCCCTACATTCCCCGTGTAAACATTCCGGAGTGGCCAGTGTCTGTGATGTTGAAAGAAAGAATGCTTCTTAGTGTCTCTTTTTCTTTTTTTAAGATTTTATTTTTTGGGGGGTGGAGGGGTGGGGCACCTGGGTAAGTACAGTAGGTTGAGCCTCTGACTTTTGGTTTCAGCTCAGGTCGTGGTCTTGGGGGTGGTGGGATCCAGCCCCGAGTCGGGCTCTGCACTCAGCGTGGAGTCTACTTGGGATTCTCTCTCCCTTGCCTTCTGCCCCTCCCCCTCGCTCTCTTTCTCTCTCTAAAAATAAATAAATCTCAAAAAAAAAAAAAAAAAAGATTAGATAGCCCTTTCTTCCCCCCACAGGTCCTGTCCCCGTGATTTAATAAAACCACCTAAACAACAACAACAACAAAATTTTTTTTTAAAGTAATCTCTACACCTGAGGTGGGCTAGAACTCACAACCCCAAGATCAACAGCCACACACTCTAGCCACACACTGAGCCAGCCAGGCGCACTTAGTGTGTCTCTCTTTTTCAACGTTGGTAGGATTGGGGCTTTCTGATTTGTGTCCTGAGAAAAAGCAGGTGAAAAGAGAATACTAAAAGAAGCTGTATGCAACCCCAGTCGTCCATTTCCATGTATTTAGTTTAATAAACGTTCTTTATATTCCCAGCAAAGCTTACTGGAATTGAAGTTTACTACCAGTTAAATATATGTGTTTAGAAGATAGGGCCCCTTAGAAAGAAATATACTGTTTTATACAGAACCAAAGTTAATATCTAATTGGAGTCCAGAGATTTGTTTTTTAAAGCCTTAGTATTTCAAGAACAAATAAAACTATAAATATTATGTTGGCTCAGTCTATTTTGTGGGTTTTCCTGGTCAATGATATTTTAAATTGTGTTTAGATTTGCTAGTAATTAAAATTAACTGGTCCCTCCCAGAGTTTGGAATGTTTCAAAATTTAAATAATTCTGGGCCCTTTGTGGGGAGAGGCTGGTAGTGTGTAATCCCCACAAAAACCAAGAGAAAAGCAGAACAAGGTCCTTCCCTGTTTCATCCAAACCATACCAAGTCAGAGCCAGTATTCAACTATGGTGTCTCCTGACCTAAAAAGCTATGCTCAAGCTTCCATGGTCCTATTATCACAAACAACCTCCCAAATCAGGCATGATTCTCGGTAAGAATTTAACTTATATTATTTTTTTAAAAAGGGGGGGAACACATAGGACAGACAGATGCATGAATGGGGCACATACTTCAAATGCTTTGATGAATATTTCAATGGAAAATTTACCGACCTGTACTGTGAACAAAAATTTAAAAAGCCAAAGAAGTTTCACCCTAAGTCTCAAATCCAATGTTCATTACTCTCATAGAAGACACAATCAAAGGGAAAACACATCATTCATGGATATCCAAAACAAGTTAACTCAAAAGACACATACTTAACTACTAAGACTTCAGGCAATCTCAGGACCCGTTTCCTAAAAATACCCTCGTAGTCTGACCTCAGTGGAGTAAAAAACTCAATCAAAGCAATAAGCCAAAATAAAATGAGCTCCCATGTTCAGACTTATTTTCTGTGTAACAAAGTGCCCGTCAACAACGGCTTGACTCTGGGATGTCAAAAATACCGACATGAAAATCACAGGGCCAAAACCAATGGCAAACCTGAATATTTGCTTTTCCAATGACAAAGATACCTTTAACTCTGACCAGAATTACCTCCAATTTGGGACCAGGAGGCCTGCTTGATGGAGTGGAAAGAACTCCAGTCTGGAAAAAGGGACTCGGATGTTACTGACTAGGTGGGTTAGTCACTTAACTTTCTCTCCTTCTCAGGGTTTACTTTCCTTATTGACCAACGTTTTCTAAACTCACCTAACTGTAGAGTAACTGTTAACAATATGTGTCCCAAGGCTCCTTCCCTAGATTCTGCTTCAGGACACCTCTGCGTGAAGCCTAGGACCTTATTCTTCGTAAGTGACCCAAGTAGTTCTTATCATCTGGTAAGTTCTGCAAACACTGGAGATGATCCTCAAGCTGCCTGCCTTCCACCCCTGATTCTACACCAGGTGGGTATTTCATAGCGATGATCTAAAAACATACAAAATTACACCAGTGTAACACTGTTACTGTACAAAGTTACTAAACATACTGATCACAGAAGCAAATATATCCACCCATCCATCCCCACCATCATCCATGCCTTTAAACACCAAAAAAAACATCCTTCTAGATTCTAGGCAAGTGGAACACTTTATTTGGTGAGGAAAGAAGTTTTCGACATTAAACTCACAGCACATGGATATGGAAAGACTTGTGTTATAGGAAGAGAGAATTGTACGCCTAATGTTTTAAGTGAAAACTACACGTTGCTCTCTTCCCTCAAGGAACATGATCTGGTGATCCTACCTGTTCCTAGTTAAGGAAAAGCTAGAAAAGAGCCTGGCTAAGTCCCTAGCCACTACAGAACTGCACACGCTGCAAGCTGGAATGCCATTGTTACAAAGCGAAAAGAAAAAAACAAAACAGAACAACGATAACTGGTTACTAATTCTTCAAATTCAACCCCAGTAGAGTCAACTGGGTGGCCAAGAGTCCACGATGTTTTATAACGAAGGTTTTGTCAGGTCCAAGGAGAACCTCTGGTGTCCTTTCTGCATACAAACGTAGCAACCTTCAATTTGGCTTTCCTACCTCTCCACAATTTTGCTTCAAGACAGTTCTTCTAGAAGCCTCAGAGTCTCCTACTGGGGTTTACTTTTATTCTCTTATTTAGATTTGTAAGTAACTACAAAAGTAACAAAAGAAAAAGAGAACGATTGCATGGAGCACAGAGGGGCAGAGCTGTAAAGGGCGTTCATTAGCAATCACTATACAGGGGGCAACAAAAATGCAAATAAAATCGAGATTAAAACACAAAACTGAATTTGAGTCATCCTTGCAACAGGACAGATAAAAAACAAGAGTGAACCATTACCCCGTGTTTTAGCTATTAGAAAACCAGCTGTAAAGTATTTCATTAAATCAGCACACTAGTACATTATAATGTTAGTATAAAACATTTTCAAAATGAAACTTGATGCGTGGCATGGAAATAGAATTCTTTAGATTTAGGATCACCCAGGCCCAAAAACTGATTTGTTCTCATGGCAAAAGTGGGGAAACCAACTGTTAGGTACAACATCACAGAAGCACTGGGTGTAAAGCCATCTATATGTTTAAAGACATTTCTGTGACTGCTGCCCAACAAGCTCTGAAGCAACGTCTTGACAAAAGACCAGACTTCACACTCACTCAAACCAGAAGGGTACGATCAGAATCAAGGGGACCAGCGCCATGGTTAAGCCCAGAGCAGTTAAGAGCCCCGTTTGGCTGTCACGTGGACCGGAGTTAAAACCCCAAATCAACAAATTACTGTATGACCTTGAACAGATCATGTAACCTGAGCCTCAATTCCCTCAGTTGAAAGTGCAGAAAATGCTTTGCTTGGCCATGATGAGATGTAAACAAGGTGATTCGTGCACAGCATTCAGCCCCATGCCTGGCACAATCGGTAATAAGCTAACTGTAAAATGAGTACAGTGACTGTCTTCTAACCTCAAGGAAAGCTGAGTTTCCAAGTAGCCAGGCAAAAAGTTCTAATCCGTGGGAAAAAGACATTCACATATACTTATATAAAGGTAGCTTTTCATTTCTTTTCCCATTGCGAACCTTTCCCCTCGGTAGGAAAGCGTGACTCACGCTGATGATGTTCAGCTCTGTACAGAAAAGACTTCAAGGCAGACACTCTTAGTTGGGAAGGGCGATCTTCAATGAGATCTGGATTAATGATCTAACAAAGGGAGTTATGATTAGGAGAAGGAAGGAAAGAGAGGAAGAAAAAGTCTTCGTACCATCCCACACACCATTCTTCAATAGAGAAAAAACAATAAAGGTTGACTGTTCACAGTACTTCAAATTGAATTAGAAAATAAAGAAAACAATATCTGGTGAAATAGTTTAACTCACAGGGAAGAAAGAACTAACACAGCTGTTAGTAAGGTTAAAGTGGCCAAACTCATCAAAAACAAGATCAAGAAAGGGAAGGTGAAAAATCAATGGTTCTTACAGTTTAAGTAACAAACACCCACTCTATCCTTTTAAGATGATGGCTGAAACTTCCCATTTGCAACCATTTTTGCCTGCTCTTCCATCCATGCCACTAACTTGAGTGTACCTTTAACTTGCACTATCTCCAAAAATAAAGTCCTGTGCATTATTATTTTTCAAAAATTCATGGGAAAATATTAGGGACTCAGTTATCTAAAGGTAATGTGAGAGGTAACGCTGGGGAGAAAAAGTTCCTCCCGAAAATAAACCACAGAAAATACATAGGAACATTGTTCAAGGACAACCAAAGACAAGTTTCAAAATGATGCCAATTTTGAAATTTTGAGGTAGGGGCAAGATTGATGAGCTGTAAGGTGAAGAGCTAAAGTCTCCAAGAAAAAAAGATACGGAAGTGAAGAAAAGGCTTCATTCAGCAGGGAGGACGCACTAGTGTTTCAATCCATCAGGAGATAGGCGAAAATTCTGAATAAAAAAATCATGGATTAAATTATCTGTCTCAATGTTGCAAAACCTAGCAACAGAAAGAAAATATTTCAGAGGCATTTTCAAGCACTGCGAGGTATCTTTCTGTACTAGAGATATTACTGCAAAATGAAAGAAGAGATTGGTCAGATGCTCTAATTAACAGCTTAGCAGTGCAAGGATAATGACACCCCCAAACGAAGCTCCGTCACCCAGAGATAATGGACATTTTCTTTTTACTGTTTAAGAATCCAGAAGAATCTCCTTCCGCTTTTAAATGCAAATTACCAATCTCTGAAGCACATTCTGCTCTATTCCTTTATCTGAAAATTACTGCAATGTGATCCTGTTCCAGAGAGGACACCATTCAGCCAGGAGAATGGAATTAGGGCAACCACACGCTCTATGGGGATGTTCCGATCACCACGTCCGGGGAGCTGTCACCACTTACACACAGCCTTTTTCAGTGGAGACACCACTCTTGAGTGCTCAAAATTCTATTTGACGAAGGAAAACTTAGTTTTGAGAACTACCAAGTCATTAAAGGTTACATACACATACCTGCGCTAGCACCATAGCAATGAAACAGCTCAGCGGCCCCTGGCTTTCAAATGGCAACACTATTAACTGGCAACTTTTTTAAAGACAGAATTCCAGTAATAATAGCATGAGTAGCTATTTGCCTGTTTGTTACATGGTAAAACAAACAAAAAATACCACCATGCAAGAAAGGTGAGCACATCAGACTCTGCCCGTCTCTTCCCTGTTCAAACTCCCCAGAACAGTGAGCTCTGACTTGAAGACACACTTCAACTTAATATACCACGTGATCAAGGTCAAAAAGAACACTTATAAACCAGAAAAACTCAAGAAATAAATAAACCACAATAGAGGGCGTCATCCCATTGTTAAACATCTAAGATTTCTGCCAAAACCACACTTGGTTTGGGAAATTTTATTTGTCAAGTAAATAAAAACAAATAGTGAAGAAAGCTAGACAAGATAGCCTCATAAAAGGTGAACTCACCTCTAGTCTTTCCAAGTCATACATTAATAACTAACTTTGCTTTAAAAAAAAAAAACAACAACAACAACAGTAAACCCTTTTCTAGCTTAGGCAAGTCACATCCGAATGAGTGAATCCTTTTGGTGATATTTGGCTTAACCCATCCCCTGTCCTCAAAGGCAGACCTCAATCTGCCCCACAGGTGGCCTGACAACCAGGAACAGAGCTACTGAAAATGCACTTCCAATCTCTGAAATGTCAGTGAATGTTTAAGGAGGAAAAGGATTGTACTGGGTTTAGAAAAACTATTTAAATGTTTTCCAAACGCCGGAGATGAGTACATCTCAGTCAGATGTCACAGCATGGCACTAGCTGGCCCCTATTTGCACCCACCCACTCAGAACTGGGACAGTGAATGCAGCAGACCCCTCACGACCAGGGGGCTGGCAGTATCACGCACGGAAAATAGAACGCCTGCTTTTTGAAATGCGAAAAAGCCAGTGACGTTAGCCTTGTGTTTAAAAAAAAAAAAAAAAAAAAAAAAAAAAAAACCTAGAAGCGCTTACTAGTTCAATCCATCCCCAAATCCACGCCACCCTTTCAACTTTGCAATTAAGAGAGAGGAGAAATTCCGGTCAACTCGCCTTGGGGGGTTGGTCTGAGGGTAGAGGGCTCAAGTAGGGAGGAGGATGGAGAGAGAAAGAGCAAGCCAATGAAAGATACCAAAATTTCCCACCTTTCTTAAATTCTTCCAGCATAGCGTCCAACTTGGTGTCATTGAAAACAAAGTGCAAGGGGTGGTTATAAAATTTAGTGATCGTTTTCAGGGGAGTACAGTCATCTGGATCCACGAAGGCCAAGTCTTTGACAAAGAGGAGGTCCACGATGTTGGAGCGCTCCCCCTCAAATACTGGAATACGGGTGTAGCCGCTCTCCATGATCTCCGACATGGTGTTGAAGTCCAGAATGGCTTCGCCGGTGATCATGAAGCAGTCCCGGAGCGGAGTCATCACGTCCTCCACTGTCTTGGTGCGGAGCTCCAGCGCCCCTTGGATGATGTTCAGCTCCTCCTTAACGAGGTCGTTGTAAGGGTCGGTGACCCGGAGCATCTCCAGCAGTTTTTCCCGGTTATAGACAGTGCCTATCTCCTGGCCCAGGACGCAGTCCAGCAGCTTGCTAACCGGGTAAGAAGCGGGGAAGGTCATCATCATGAAAAACTTGGTGAGGAAGATGGTGTTGGCCCCTACAGCCAGGCCGTGCCGGGAGCAGATGGCCTGGGGCACGATTTCCCCAAAGATGACGATGCCGATGGTGGAGACCACCACCGCCACGAGGCCTGAGCCGGCGATGTCGTCGAGCAGGATGGTGAGCGTGGTGTTGACCAGCACGTTGCCCAGCAGCAGCGAGCACAGCAGGTAGTTGCCCTGCCTGCGCACGGGCTCGATGCGCTTGGCATAATTCTTCTCCTTCTCCGTGCCGCAGTTCTGCACGATGCGCAGCTCCATCGGGTCCAGGGCCATCAGCCCCAGGTTGAGGCCGCTGAACATGCCCGACAGGCACAGGAGCAGAGAAATGAAGATCACCTGCAGCCAGAAGGGCAGCAGGAACTTCTTCTCCTCGCCCACAATCATCTTGGTGTCCTCGCCGTCGTGATAAATCCAGGTGGTCTCGGCCCACGGGGGCGGAGGGAGCCCGGCCACCCCGGAGCCGCCCTTGCCCCCGACGGCGCCACCCGCGGACCCCGGGCCGCCGGCACCCAGGGCTGGCGTGGAGAGCGATGTGCACAGGTAATAGGACTTGCTCTTCTCCATCTTGCGCAGCGGTTTGATCTCGATCTCAATGATGCCCGATGTACGGCGGTTGAGAATGATGTGGGGCAAGATGATGATATCTGAGGTGCGGATGCCGCAGCGCTGGGGGCCGCTGTCCGGCTCTGGCGGCGCGGGGCCCCCCAGCCCGCGCTCTCCCGGGCTGTGGCGCCGCCGCTCATGCTCCGTGAAGGCGATGCGGGACCACGTCTCGTTGTTGATGTTCTGCCCATACACCCGCAGCTTGACCCGGGTCCGCTCGCTCACCCGCAGCGCCCCCCCTTCCATGAACGACACGTCGTTCGTGTCCTCCAGCCGCAACCCGATGATCACCGTCTCCTCGTTCTCGCCCGCTGCTGCGCAGCCGCCCGCGCCGCAGCAGCAGCTCAGCAGTAGCAGCGGCAGCAGCCGCCCCGCCGCTGCCTGCAGGACCCCCCGGCCGCGGGCGCTGAGGCTGCGGCGCGCCGCCATCTTCCAAGTGGGCAGTGCGGCGGCTGCCTGCCCGCCCGCCATCTTTACTTCGGGTTCACAAGCGCCACAGCCAATCATAGGGTGGCTGCTCCAGCTGCGGCTTCATCCTTCCCACCCGGCGGCGCGAGCGCAGGCACGGGCCCCTGGGCAAGACTGCAGCGGAGCGTCCGCACACACTGTTCGGCAGTCCGGCTCCCTGACTGACACTGACTCGGCCTCGGCTAGCTGAGGAACCTGGAGATTCGCGGGAGGGTTTAGAGGGAGGGAGAAGCGCCAGCCGCTCCTGCGAGAGGCAGGCGGACCAGCCAATCACGCGCGGGTGCCCGCCCTCCCAGCCAGGGGGCTGGAATGGGGGCGTGGTCATGAGCGGAGCGGCTGACCAATAGAAAAGTAGGTGGGTGGGGCGATGAAGGCCACCGTCCCCCTCAGCACGCCAAGTTTCCAACTGAAAGGCGCGTGACTCTTGTGTATGTGCGAGGGGAGGAGGTGTGGCTAGCTGGGGCCCGAGAGCCAGTCACAGATGAGAGCTGTACGAAAGGGGGCGGGGCCTCCAGTCCAGTTACCAATGAAAAGGGGCCGTCTGTGGGTCTGGCGCTCCTGAGGGGCCTCGGTAGTAGATTCCCGCACCTGGGTAGGCAGTGTTGGACTAATGTCCTGGGGCGCTAGGCGGTCCGTTTTCGCTGCACCGCATTGCCAGCTCCCGCGGTGCTCAGTGTTCGTACGGAGAGGGCTGACCCAGGAGTCCAAAAAGCCGACTAGGGAGGTCTTAAGATGCACATTTGCCTGAAAAGCCGGGATACCGGCTGCGCCATCCACCTCTACTTGTCCCCGCCGCTCTACCGGGGATAAGCGGCGGCTCGGTGGCCTCTGCACCTAGCGACCGGCTGCTTCTGGAGCCTCACTTCTCCCTATGGGAGGCGCTCACTCCGCAGCTTGTGGTCACGTGGCGCCACCTGCTGGCTACGTGGGCACCCTGCAATGCTTTTCAGGTCTGCAAACCCCAAAAGCTGTTCCAGAGGTGGGGAGGTTATAGTGAAGCAGTTTCCCCACCTTACAAGTCAGGAATCCTCCCCCCTATACCACAAAGCTATAGTAATCAAAACAATATGGTATTGGCATGAAAAAGGCACGTAGGTCAATGGGATGGAATAGAGAGCCCAGAAATAAACCCACACATACATGCTTAGTTGATTTCAGGACAAAGGAGCCATGAGTATACAATGGGGAAAGGACAGTATCTTCAATGAATGGTGTTGGGAAAACAAGACAGCTACATACAAATGAATGAAACTAAACCACTATCTTACACCATACATAAAAATTAACTCAAAATGGGTTAAAGACGAATGTAAGATCTGAAACCATGGAATTCTGAGAAGAAAAGATGGCAAGGTCTTTGACGTTGGTTTTGTGATTTTTTTTTTAAGTTTTGGATCTGACTCCAAAGGCAAGGTAAACAAAAGCAAAAATAAACAAATGGGACTGCAACAAACTAAAAAGCTTTGGCACAGTGAAGGAAACCAACAAAACAAAAAGGACCTACTCGATGAAAGAAGATATTTGCAGATCACATATCTGATAAGGCTTTAGTATCCAAAACACAAAAAGAACTCACACAACTCAACAACCAAAAAACAAACAACCCAATTAAAAAATGGGCAGATGATTTAATAGACATTTTTTCCAAAGAAGACATACAGATGGCCAACAGGCACGTGAAAAGATGTTTGACATCACTAATCATCAGAGGAATGCAAATCAAAACCACAATGAAATATCACCTCACACCTGTTACAATGGCTATTACCAAAAAGACAGAAATAACAAGTGTTAGGGTGTGGAGGAAAGAACCCTCCGATACTATTAGTGGGAATCAACTTGGGGCAGACACCATGGAAGACAGTATGAAGATTCCTCAAAAAAATCAAAAATAGAATTACCATATGATCCAACTATTCATCTTCTGGGTATTTAGCCAAAGAATACAAAAACATTAATTTGAAAAGATATACACACCCCTATATTCATAAAAGTGTTATTTACAATAGCCAAGATATGGAAATACAATGGAATAGTACTCAGTCATAAAAAAAGAAGGCAATCTTGCCGTTTGCAACAACTTAGATAAATGTTGAGGGTATTATACTAAGTGAAATAAGTCACAGGACAAAGAAAGATACAGTATGATTTCACTTATATGTGGAATTTAAAAAACAAAATGAACAAGCAAAACAAAAACAAACTCATACATACAGAGAACAGACTGATGGTTACCAGAGACAGGAGGGGTCAGGGTTGGGCAAAATGGGTGAAAGCACTCCCTCGTATGGTGCTGATGGTAACTACATTTATGGTGGTGATTACTTTGTGCACCCTATAAATATCAAATTTAACATTGTACATCTGAAACTTACATAATGTTACATGCCAATTTTACCCCAATAATTTTTAAAAAGCGGCACCTGGGTCGATCAGTCGGCTAAGCATCCAACTCTTGATTTTGGCTCAGGTCATAATCTCAGGGCCACGAGATGGAACCCCAAGTTGGGCTCTGTGCTGGGCGTGGAGTCTGCTTGAGATTTTCTCTCTCCCTTTCCCTTATCCCCTCCCCACCCCCACTCACACTCTCTCTCTCTAAATAATAAAATAATTTAAATAAATAAAATAATTTAAAAAGACAATTTCCCTCACATTCTTGCTGGAAGTATATATCTCTGGGCCCCATTCCATGTTTACTGAAGGGGAAGGACCCAGGAATCTGTATCTCCACCAGGAAGCCAGGCAAGTTTGGGAAATGGCAGGGGGAAGACATCCTAAGAGACTAATAAGGCTTCTTCTTCTTGTTGTTGTTTTTTTAAAGATTTTATTTATTCATTCATTCATTCATTCATTCATTCATTTAAGAGAGAGAGCAGGGGGAGGAGCAGAGGGAGAGGGACAAGGAGACTGCACTGAGCACAGAGTCCCATGCTGGGCTCAGTCTCACAACTCTGAGATCGCGACCTGAGCCAAGATCAAGCTTCCGATACTCAACCAACTGAGCCGCCCCAGCACTCAAGGCTTCTTAATCACACTGACCAAACAGGGGTAGGTCCATGGGTTGCTCAGGAGAAAAAAATCCTGAGGGTGCCTGGTTGGCTCAGCTGATAGAGCATGTGACTCTTGATCTTGGGGTTGTGAGTTCAAGCCCCAAGTTGGGCATAGAGATTACCTAATAAAAAATTAAAAAGAAAACTTAAAATTCAGGAGAAAAAAAGTCCTGAAGACTAGCTCCCCAGGGCCCCCAAACCACTGTGTCTGGAGAAGGCACTGTAGTAAAGTAACTGCCAAATTGGTCTTTTTGTTGCAACTTAAACAGCCAAAACATAACTGCTAATTTCTTTCTTCTTTTTCTTTCTTTCTTTCTTTCTTTCTTTCTTTCTTTCTTTCTTTCTTTCTTTCTTTCTTTCTTTTCTTTCTTTCTTTATTCTGCAAGCACATTTTCTTTCCTTTTTGTAAACCAGTCAGACGTTTCGGATTAATTTCTGGTAGGGGTGATAGCAATGGCCTCCTAACAGTTTCTTCCTCTTCCACACCTGCCTCTTTCCCTTCTCAGCCCAGCAGCCAGAGTGGTCTTGTTAAGTCAAATCCTGTTGCTCCTTTGTTTGAAATCCTCATCCCACTTCCCATTTCATCACGGTAAAAGCCACAGTCCCTACAATATCCCACAAGGCTTGGAAGGCTGTGCTGCGCCCCTTGTTTCTCTGACCCCATGGCCTGCTGCTCCAGCCAGTTTCTCCTAGCCCTTGCTCATTCACTTCAGGGAGGTTCCCAGAGGAGGCTGTATACTTGCCATTTGTTTCCTGTCCCTGGGACTCTCTTCCCCCAGATGTCAGCGCAACCCATCAGTCCCCCTCCAAGACTGCCCAAAGGCCTTTTTTTTTTTTTTTTAAGATTTATATATTTATTTGAGAGAGAGAGCACGAGCGGGAGGGGCAGAGGGAGAGAGAGAGAGAGAATCTGAAGCAGACTCCTCACAGATCCGCAGAGCCCGACGTGGGGCTTGTCTTGGGGCTCGATCTCAAGACCCTGAGATCACCACCTGAGCCGAAACCAAGAGTTGGACTCTCCACCTGACTGTGCCACCCAGGCGCCCCGAAAGCCACCTTTTTTTAAACTTACAAACACTCCCTACACTCCATCTCTGCTTTATTGTCCTTAATTTTGTTTATTATCTGTCTCCTTCCACTAGGGCTTGAACTTCGTGAGGACAAGGGTTTTGTCTGTTTTGTTCACCGCTGTATCACCAGGACCTAGAACAACAGATGTTGAAAAGAAAAATTGTAGACTGTTAAAGGAATGAAAGAATTTTTATTCTGATTCTTTTCAACTAATGTCCCTGACTCTATTTTCTAGCCCTTCAGTCGCTGGCAATCCATCCCCTACCCCCAATCCTCTATATTTGAAAAATAAGTTCAGATGAAAAAAACCCAATACACAAACTTGGCATGCATTTATAAAAATAGCGTTATCAAAGTTTAGAAGCAAAAAAAGTTGAGATTTTTAGGGATATCTGACAAAGGTTAAAGATAGATATGGTCCTTCTACGTCAGCTGATTGAAAATGAAACTTTAAACTTCTTAAGAAGTGTGAGTTCAAGTGTGTTTAAGGGAGCCGAGAGGAAACACCATTAAAGGCTCACAAATGCTGAATGTACACTTTCAAAGTAAGTGTGGAGAAGGGGGGTGGGGGAGAGCTGGCCAAACGTGCAGATATTTCCTGTGCTTTGCAGAGAAAGCTAGAACGGTCAAGAAAGTGTGGCGCTCGGCAGTTTAGAAACAAGTTAGAAATTCAAGACTTCATAGCCAACGTGTAAGGAAGGACCCACTGGGACAACTTACAATATAAAATTAACCAAGTTCAGGGGCGCCTGGGTGGCTCTGTCAGTTAAGCATCTGACTCTTGATTTCGGCTCAGGTCATGATCTCAGGGAGATCAAACCTCGACTCGGGCTCACGCGCTGGGCCTGGAGCCTGCTTGGGATTCCCTCTCGCCCTGTCTCCCTGCTCCCCCCCTCCAAAAAAAATAAAAATAAAAAGCAAATCAAGCTCAAATTCACACAGGGATCACTAAGCGATGCTTATCCTGAGAGGTGCCAGGATGGGGGGGGGGGTCATAATCTTCATGTAAACACAAGACACAGAACAATCTAGACACCTAAGCCCAGTAAATTTTCCTCAGAAAGAAGGCTCTTCCTTTGAGTTTGGAGGCTTGTCGGCTCAAAATGTCACCCCTGTTTAGTGAGGGACTGCTGGTGCAGGCTTTTCGTGACTTTTAGGGGCTTCCCAGTCTGTCCATCTGTATGAATAGAGGACAAGGGCAACGCTTGCTTCTAGGGATCTCTTTTTAAATCTGGAGGAAAACAAATACAATAAAACTTTGAATTCTGATAATTCTGATAATATTGAATTCCAATAATATTTCACCTCCAAAAAGGGTGACAAAAGTCCTGAGATGGCTAAGTGGGTCTAATCCTGGGTAGGTTCTGACTTTGACCTTAAACAAGTCATTCAGGTAAAGCCAGAACTTCCCAGCAAACACCTTCCCTACCTAGCCCTCTCTTGCCAGAATCCTTCACTGGCTACAGAAGGGGAAGAGTGACTATTCCATGCTCTCAGCTGCAAAGGATCAGCTCCCATGGGTGTGGATTCCAGGATTTGGGAAATCACTCCATCTAGACCTAAAAGTCGTTTTGAGTTGGATTTTCTTACAGATTGCAATTTAAGCACCAAATAGCTCTCTACGTATTTTGTTCTTCAACACAAAGATCTAATTTGAGAGAGAAGCTTTTTCTTGCCCCCAGAAAATCGCCTGGTTTTAGAAAAGTATTCAAGATTAGTGCTTCAGCAAGGTTTTCATTGCGCCAAAGCACTAGGTCTTCTGAGGAAAAACAGGAACTGGGCAAATACTGGAGTTACCCAGACTTTACCGAGAATGGACTCTATTCCCCTTGAAGCAACATTGTTCACTTGTTTAAATACACAGGAGTCTTTTAGTTCGGATGAGAACTTGTCACAACAGCGGGGCCAAAACCAAAAGGAATCGCGTCAAATCAGCTATGCCATTTACCTTCTCTAGAGGAGAAGCTTTCTTCAGGCTTTATTTCCCTCCTTTTCCAGATATTTTCTGGATATAGCCACTGGCGGAGGAAGAGAAAGAAAAAAGCAGCTTTTTGATGAAGTTGGGAGAAATCTTCCTCCCTTGATATGAGCCCAAGCTCCTTGGCTCATAGCTGGGAATCCTGAGTCTCTAGTCAGGCACTGAGGTGGGTGCAAGGGAAACCCCAACTGCCCTGCCCACCCCCACCAAAGGCTCTGGGTCCCTCCACAATGGGGCCTTAGGAGCCACGCAGCACCCTACACCACCATTGCCCTTTTCCTGGGGAGCCTGGCCCTCCCGACCCTTCTATGGGGCAACCCCAAGAGGTCTCCTGTGCTCTGCACAGTCACCCACTTCCTTCCTCTCCTGCCTGCCCCCTTGACCTGGACTACTCAGAGAAAGGTGTTTCTGGGCTAGAAGTCCACTGTTGGCCCTGCTCCAGGACCCCTGTCCTCCTGACTGCCAGGCCTGCACCTGCAGGATTTTCTAAAATTTCTTTTAGGATGGTCTTTCTCAGTGCAGTTCCATCTTGGTTCCAGCCTCCAGCTCCGTCTTGGACAAACGTGTAAGAAAGGTTCTGAGCTTGATTATCTTTATCATTGTGGCTAAAACACTCAACCCAGGTCATGATTTGGGGGAAACTTTTCATTTCCATAATTTTTAAATGTTGACCCATGTGAATATCATCTGTTCAAAGATCTAAATTTTAAAACCACATTTGGGGAGTGAGGAAGAGGCAGTTGATAAGAAAGACTGACAGGAGGCTGGTAAGTAGGAATGGGAGTTCAGGGGGAAGAACAGATCCTGAATGTCCAATTCTGAGCCCTCCTGTGAGATTCAGACCGGCATGGGTCTGATAATGGAATTTATGATTATGACTCCGGTCATAAAATGCCAATTTTCCCATACCAGCTGAGCTCATTCTCATGGTCTTTTTTCCACATCCTTTGAAGCTGGAGCAAGAAATCTACTCCACAAAGTCAGACCCCCCCCGCCATGTATAGACAAATAATATGCCAGACCGCAGTGGAAAAAAATTCTGCTCTTATTTTTAGTTCCTCTGAGACACCTATTTGTTTTATTTTAAACATCACTAAAGATTTATTTTCCCCATTTATTAATACATCTCAATTCTCTGTTTCCTTTTTAAATTTTAACTAAATTTTTATATTTTACTTCTTACCCCATCTATTTGTTTCTCTTTTACTCATTCATTCACTCACGCACTCAGTATATATTGTATATCTAATAAGTTCCGGACACTGTACTCTGCATTGTGGAGCGATATTACTAAATCAGAGGTTACCTCAAAATCTTACCAGTAAAAAGGCTAAGAAACATTTGCTACATAATGGCATATGCAGGATAGAACACGAAATGTCTTAAAAAGAAGTACAAATAAAGTACGAGAATTGAGACTTCATGGTCTTTGAGTTGGTCCTTGAAAAATAGATAGGTTTTTAGATATGCCCTCGTAAGAGCTAGTCCGAGAAAGGTATCTTCGTGTGCGCAGGCTGCCGTAACAAAATATTACAGACCAGGTGGCTTAAACAGAGAAATGTGTCTTCTCACTGTTCTGGAAACCAGAAGTCCCAGACCAAGGTCACATAGAGTTGGTTTCTCTTCTTGGCTTTCAGATGGCCTCTTTGTCCTCACATGGCCTTTCCTCTGAGTTTGAATGTGGAGAGAGAGAATGAGCTCCCTGGTATCTCTTATAAGAACACGAATCCTATTAGCTCAGGGCCCCATCTTTATGACTTCATTTAACTCTGATTACGTCTTTAGAGGCCCCATCTCCAAACACAGCCACAGATAAGGGTTAGGGCATCAACATATGAACTGGAGGGTGGGGGAGGGTAGGAGACAGGACTGTTGAGTCCCTGACAAAGGGACTGAGAGAGAAGAAAGAGGGAAAAGGCATTCTAACGGAGAGAAAAGTGCGAAGTGAGGCGGCCAAGGGAGCAGCATTTTTGGAACACCACGCTGTCGAACTTGGTTCTAAAGCCCATGAAGAGGAACAGCAAGAATAATGCTGGAAGGTTGATCGGGCCAGTTTGTGGTGGATTGAACGCCAGGTTTAGAGATTTAGATTTCATTCTGTAGGCACTCAGAGCTATAAAAAGTTCTAAGAGGAAGAGCTGTGTTACAGGAAGATTAACTGACAGCCCCAGTAGCGATGCTGGGGCCCTGCCAGTGTAGGAATTTAGGAAACTCCTGCCATCCAAGGAGAAAAAAACCTTCACGGTTTACAAAGCACTTTCTCATCTGTTATCTTGACTGACCTTCGCAATTAGATCTAAAGGATACACCATTTCTCCAGCCACACGTAGGACAAAAAGAAAACAACAGATAAAACTATCTTGTGCCACAGGAGTCCCTAGAAAATGGGACTCCACACCCTCTGTTCTGGAAGTCCACACCTGAATCACAGCTACCGCCGCTGGGGTTCGTGCGGTCGTTATGAATGTTAGAGCAAACATGAGTTTGGCTGGCCATGATTCTTGATCATAGGTGAGACTTTCTGATACATTTTCAAACTTCTAAAAAGATGCTGACATACAATAAACATACATAGAAGCGCATAAAACATCCATGTAAGGTCGCTGACCACAGAACTTATCGTCCCAAACAGAACCTGTTCGAGAGTGAAAAAGGTACTATTAATAATTAGCCTAGTTTTAGGCTTCAACTGGGACAGTCCCAGGCAAAGATCATGTTCACCTTGTAATAAAAGGAACCACCCCCTAGTTGAGAAAGACCCTCTAGATCCCTTCTAGATCGCACCCCTCTCCTCCAGCCCAGATGGAACCACTCTTCTTACTTTTATAGTAATCATTGTCCCTTTTTCATTGCTATATTTTTTAATTTGGGAAATCCCAAAAGGAGAGCCAGGACAGACCCTAGAATACAACAGTATTATCCTAGACCTACTTCTAGTGTCGGTTCCAACACTTTTTAGGCTCTACTCCCATTGTGCAAGTCATTTAAATATCCTCAGCCTCGGTTTTCTCTTGTGTAAATTTAGAAAAATCAGCATTGCGAAAGAGGTAAAAGGAAGTTATTTTCAGTGAAGACACAACTTGGGGCATTTGGCATGGTTTATATCCACAATGAATCTTCCTCATTATCTCGGGAAATCACCCTTTTTCAAGGGCTACCTCAGCTTTATGGGCTCCTCTTCCATTATTTAGAAGCAAAATAAAAATACCTCCCTCACAACATTTCCCTAGTTAGATCCAAACGAAAGAAATAATAAGGTTAATAAGAAAAAGAAAATAAGGACAGTTAATAAAAGATTAACTACTAAGCCCAGAAGCCCCATGAATCCCTCTGCCCTTGCTGTGCAAACCGTTCCTCCCCAGCAACTTGACATTTTGAGGTCTGGCCGTCCAGGGGATGTCCATTTAATATTCACAAAGAAAGTTACGTGACGGAAGCTTGTTAACTCTGGGAACAGAGAATAAACTGTCCAGACCACCTCACCTGACACAATTAGGCTCTGAGTTATATGTCAAATTACCATAAGCAGCCCCGGCCCCCTGGTTCCCTCCTGCGAGGATCCCTGTGGAGCTCCACGTGCCCTTCTTGGCTTCTGCTTGTAATGAATTAAATATATAAGTCAGATTCCTAGATTAAGCCATAGATCTGCCATCGTTTGAACGATCATGGGGAAAAAGCCCTCACCTGTAGCTTTGTTGAAAATGTGCTCATCCTAAAACAGGCCACAAACTCAAAAGCTACAGGGGTCAGTAAAGTGGGCGGGACAGGGATGGCGGCAAGCAGACGAAGGGGGCAGACTCTGGCTGAAGGGGAAGCCTTTACACTCTGGCCATGGCAACCGGGCAGAAATGCAGGGCTTGTGTGGCCAAGGGACGTCAGAAATTCACATTTTATGTAAAATCTTCTGATTTATAAACGCGGGCAATGAATTCAAACCATTTTAAAAGCACTGTGACCTCTCCAGATTCTAGCTCCACGAATCTGTTCCCCAGCCTGGCAGGGAACGTAGGGTATACCAAGTTCAACACCCTTCTTTTACAGACGGGGAAAGTGAACCAAAGTGGACACACAATCCTCCTATGGCCAAGTAACTAGTTTGACAGCAGAGCCAGATCTAGAAAGGACACCTGCTTTCGGTCTCCTGCATCACTTCTCACTCCACAAATGAGAAGAAAGTGAATGGCTTTAGGCCTAGCTAAAAAGTTAGTAGACCCTTGGGGCGCCTGGGTGGCTCGGTTGTTAAGCGTCTGCCTTTGGCTTGGGGCGTGATCCTGGAGTCCTGGGGTCAAGCCCCACATCAGGCTCCTCTGCTGAGAGCCTGCTTATTCCTCTCCCACTCACCCTGCTTGTGTTCCCTCTCTCGCTGGCTGTCTCTATCTCTATCAAATAAATAAATAAAATCTTTAAAAAAATAAAATAAAATAAAGTTAGTAGACCCAACTCTGGCTTTCAGCGCCCCCGGAAGAGGATCCCTACACAGTTCTTTTACTCTTGCGGGCTTCTGGACAACGTATAGGAGGCGGGGTGCTATGATTATGAAGCAGTGGAGTAGCATTAGGGCAGAACATTTTTGTCCCATACTGATTTTTCCCTCACCTGGAGCATACCACGGCCGCAGGGCTCTGCTCCATGAAAAGAGGGGCTGGCATGTTCCCATTGCAAGGGGAACAAGCTAGCCTTTAGGACTAGGAAGGGGATTGGTATGGTCATCAGTCCAAGACAAGCAAGGCTCAAGCAGCAGAAGATTAAGTACAAAACTTACATTCACATAACACTCACATTAACCTCAGTGGGAGCTGTGCTTGCAGAAATTGCAGGGTCAGCAGCTGGGTAGAGACTGGAATGAGGCACTAAAGCTCAAGTCATAGGTTACTACTAGGATTGTATAATTCCAGCCCCGTATTTGCAAAAGAGTTCATTTTTATTATCTAGTGAGATCTCCCTCTACTGACTCTTCCAGCAGGGTCATCGAAAGGACCCTTGTTTAGACCTCCTCTGTGCTGTCTGCACGATTGAAGCAACTTGGCAAATCGCAGAAGTTAGGACAGGTGCCAACAACGTTTAGAAAACAGGCTTAGCTGTTTTGGTCCTGCTGGCCCACGGGGTTCATCATCTTTGATTGATAGTGAGCTGGGCCTAGGACAGTGCCTGGTACACAGTAAGTACTTAATAACAGTTAGTGAATAAATGAAAGACTGGACGGATAGCTTCACATTCCTTGCTGGGCTCATTGAGCGGAACTCCCAATCTAATAAGGCAGAATTAGTCACTCCTCTGCTGCTTCCTAGGAGCCAGCCAAGGGAAGGCCAAGAATCAATAAGACAGGCAGGCTCTGCTCTTGGCACAGAGCCATGCCCTTTTCAGCCATGAGTGGCTAGAGGTGGGGGCGGGGGCGGGATCCTGTTTAAGCCACTGCCGCGCTGCCTCCAGTAGGTGAGCTGAAAACCTCTGCAGGCTTACCTGACTTTTTTTTTAAATAAAGATTTATTTATTTATTTAAGAGAAAGAAAGAGAGTGTGAGCAGGGGGAGGGGCAGAGGGGGAGAGAGAATCCAGAAGCAGATTCCCCAGCTGAGCGCAGAGCCCCACTCAGGGCTCTATCGCAGGACCCTGTGACCATGACCTGAGCCAAAATCAAGAGCCGGCCGCCCAACCGACTGAGCCACCCAGGTGCCCCTTACCTGATTTTTAAATAAATTCTCTCCCTGTGTTAACAAAGGACTGAAAATACTACATTTGGTATTTCTATAGTATAGAAGACACTTCTATACTATAGAAAATACTATATTTGGTATTTTTCAAAAGAGAAAGTCTCCTTAAACACTTTAAGGCCACTATCTTTTTGTTGTTGTTGTTGTTTAATATTAGTTCCACACCCAACATGGGGCTCCAATTCACAACGAACTCACAACTCACAACCCCGAGACTAGGAGCTGCGCGTTCTCCCCACCGAGCCCGCCAGGCACCCCATAAGTCCAGTATCTTCTGAAAAGTGTTTGTAGCTGCAGGATTAGGTACTGTGTGTCTGGCTCTGCTGTTAGTAAGTATAACATGTATGAAATGAAGGGTAACAAGTAACCTCAGTGGCAGGTAAATAGGCAGTTGCCACAATGCTTTAAACCTTTGTGCATATTTGAAAAGGTGGTAATACAACGTTGGGGGGGAAGTTGTCTGCTGTCACGAGAGCCACAGGCAGCTTCCTAAACCACGCTCTGGCAGCAAGCTGGTCTTCAGCCGGGCTTGCCGTCACGTGCTCGTGGCCAGCCACATAGCTCTAACTCGTAACAATTCACCACGTGCCACCCACCCTTTCAAAGAACTTCCTGCAACGAAGAAACAGAGGCAGAGATGTTAAATAATTTTCTCAAGGCCAAAATGCCAAGGGGAAAAGAACCATCAAGTTTGCCATCAGACTTCTGTTCCTCCTCCTCATTCCACGCTTCCTCTCACGCTTGAAGGAGAGGCGTCCTCTTTGAGAAGTGACGTAGGCTCCTACTTGTCTATCTCACTTATTTTGAATATTTAAATAACTGTGTATGGCATTTTTCTGAACAAAACACGTATACTTTATATTATCTAATAAATATTTTGTCTAGATTCTAGATCAAATATAGTTCTTACAAGGTATATTTTTGTTGGAAAATAACATATCAAATGTTATTCTTAGGACAAGCACGGCACGAATTTCCACATTCCAGTTCCAGCTCATCCCTCAATATCTTTTGGGGGGGAACTGAGAATTCAGAATGACCAGTGATTGCCTAAAACCTCCTCCCTCTAAATTTAGAAAAGCCTAATAAACCAAATAACCGGAACGTCCTAGTGGGACGACCTTGGGCTCGTGGGTGGTGACGCATGCTCAATCCCACCTGCACCGTTATAACTAACGCTGTCACGGAAGTAGATTACGACTCGGTAGATAGTGAACTCTAGAACCACAAAGCACTGTTTAGAATCAAGGTCACAGAGATGAATAGAGCTTAAAAGATACCACCCAGTCCGCTCCTTAGTCTGTAGCAGTAAGTCAGGTCCTATGGCTGAACCCACTTAAAAATCTGAGGATTTCTCCATTTTTAACAGCTTTATTAAGAGGGGCCTGGAATATAGAATCCATTCCAATGCTTTACACATATTCTCATACCCCTAATAAAAAATCTCTTGGGTCATGCCACTCCCCCCATGTTTTTTTGTACTGAAGTCAGAGCAACTTAAGATTTTTCTCACTAAAACTCTTCATCGCTTGAAGGCTGTCATTAAAGAACTGATCGGCTCCTGATGACAAGGACCATGGCTTGTATATGACTTACACCTTTCTGTGTCTCCTGACAAAGCCTTCAAGTGCAACTGGACTTCAACTAAATCATGTTCTCATTTCTAATGATGACATTATCCTGAAATATTCCTCAGTCTCATTCTCTAACTACGGAAGCCAGAACTAAATCTAATAGTTTCCTAAAAGTTTAACCAGGCACATTATAAAGGAAAAGAAAACCCACTGTTTTTACATCTCCTACCTCTCTTTTTAAAAATTATCACTCTTTTCCTGAACCAGTTAGGATTTACTACAGATAGTCACTATGCTGTCATTCTTTAGGAGCTAACGAGGTCAAAGCGTTTCATTATCCATGTGCTGTCTTCATTCAATTGCCCAAAAAAAACAAAAAAGTGTTTGATTTCGATGTTACCTTAAGAGCACTCCTACCAAATTTGATTTCGCAATTTTATGGTGTGGTTAGCATGATTTCAGTAGGAGCTTTGTTTTATGAGCAAACACGGTGAAAGTCCCAAGGGTGCTATGCAGGTCAGAAGGAAGATATTTTTCCTGAGACCCTCTGCCAACTGTTACTCCTGAAACCCTGCTTGCTCATTGGCCAAGCCTGAAGACAGCTTCTCAGTTCCACATCTGACCGCTAAGTGGCACCAGAACTTTGACTTAGCAAAGAGAGAGGAAAACCTGCTTACCCAGCCTTTAGGTCATTTGCTATGAACCTTCAATTAATACCGTCTAAAAAATAATTCATTATTTTTATCAATGATCTAGAATATAGTGGCTTTTCACCATTTATTCTTTCTTATGGTCTGTGCTATGGGGAAGAGAAGATTAAAAGACTTATGGAAGTCCTTCGCCTTCTGCCCCTTTCTTCCGGTCAGCTGTGTATTACAGACAGCAGCCTCCGGCAACATCAGAGGAACATCTGGGCTTTGCATTGTCAGACTCTCCTGCAAGCTTGAATGGATCTGTGATTATATCCTGTCAAAAGGCAAACCAAAATGAAAGGACAAGTTAAAGGTGTTTTGATGTACCCCAAGGTTGGCTTACCTAGGAGGTAGATAAAATTTTATAATTCTACGGGATCCTTGGGATTCAGCTATAAAGGTGGCTGTCTCATCCTGAAGCTTCTAATCAAGTTTTTACTATTTCTTTCCTTTTTAAAAGATATTTTATTTATTATTTACCAGAGAGAGAGAGAAAGCACAAGCAGGGGGGAGCAGCAGGCAGAGGGAGAAGCAGGCTCTCCACTGAGCAGGGAGCCCAATACGGGACTTGATCCCAGGACCCTGGGATCATGACCTAAGCAGAAGGCAGACACTTAACTGACTGAGCCACCCAGATGTCCCAAGTTTTTACTACTTTCAAGGTAAACTTCATTTAAAGCTTCTTAAAGGTGGTCCCTAGAGGACCAGGAAAGTTGATTTTGTTTCATTTTGTCTTATGGGAGCCCCATTTGTATGTGCCTTTTACCCTTCTGGAACTGAATACTGAAATGCTGAAACTTTTTTCCTTCCCTTACTCTCATCTCCAGAAACATGTGTGCAAGACAAGGAGGCAAGTCCTAGACACGAGGGCCACCATTAGCAACTGCTGATGTTCAGACGCTGAGACTGCCACCAACAGCCGGCAAGACCTCAGGGCAGGGTGAGTGGAATTTTCAGAAGACAAATGGCAGTCTTTATTTTTCCTCCTTTCACCTCCAAATGAGATACCTCCAACGGCAGCACCAGTGGGGCCAGAGAAAAACCAGGCACAAAGGCAGGAAATCAAGAGCATGAAGAAGCCACCTCAAATAATGATAATGAATTCATGAAACATAAATGTACACTCTTACTATTGATCAGTGGTCACTGCAAAGAGAAGGCAGGACAAGACAGGCACGGACCCTACATTCATGAAGGACAGTCTTATGGACCACTCCCTTTACTGAAATAACTTACTGGGGGCCTGGGCCTCCCTGGCCCTCAGCTTCCACCTTTCTAGAATGAAGATGTCTGCCTGGATCTGGGCTCCCTAATAGGCAAGCTAGCATCCAGCAGGGGATCTCCGAGCCTGGGAGAGGGCTAGCTATGCTCGTTGCCGCTGCCAGGCCCTCTTGTCCACTGTTTATTTCCTCCTCTTGCTACACTGGAATTCCTGGTCGTAAGAGTTAGCCTCTCCTCCTTTTCAGCCAGGAAAATTACTTCCCACTTTTCTTCTTCTCACTGCATGTCCTCTCTACTAATAGGAGACAGTGATATCAATATCACTTCCTAATGCATGCTCCCACCCCTAAAAGATCCCAAGACTTTAAAAGGTGAGACACGTTGATAAACAGTCCTTTCTGGCACCAACATGTTGTGATTCTATGAAAAGTCTAGATGCAGACAGGTAGTACAGCATATTGGGGAAGAATGTCAGCTCTAGAATCCAACAGCGGTTCAAATTCATCACTTTTTAGCTCTGTGACCTTGGATTAGTACATTAATCTCTCTGAGTCTTAGGTTCCTCGTCTGTGTAAGGAGGATAATAAGGGTTATTGTGAGGACAAAGTGACACAGTGCTTTGAACATCTTACCTGTTCGGTAAAGGCTAGGTCCTCTGTATGATTCCTAGTGTTGCTGGTGTTGTTACAACCACTACTACTAACTGCAGCAAGATAGCGCGTACCACAATCCTACATGCATCATTTCAGATGCTGCGGTGTTTTACTAATGTAATTCTTTTCTTCCTTTTTCTTTTCTTTTTCTTTTTTGTAGGCTGCATGCCCAGTGTGGAGCCCAATGTGGGGCGTGAACTCACGATCCTGAGATCAATCCCTGAGCTGAGATCAAGAGTCAGACGCTCAGGGGCGCCTGGGTGGCTCAGTCATTAAGCATCTGCCTTCGCTCAGGTCGTGATCCCAGGGTCCTGGGGATCAGGGGGAGCCTGCTTCTCCCTCTCCCTCTGCCTGCCGCTCCCCCTGCTTGTGCTCACTCTCTCAAATAAATGAATAAAATCTTAAAAAAAAAAAAAAACCACATGCACTTTTAAAAAATTTTTTTTAAAAAAAGAGAGAGAATCGTATGCTCAACTAACTGAGCCACCCAGGAGCCCCTAATGTAATTCTTTTAATAGCAAGATACACTTTCCTTGTCAGGATCAAAAGAGAAGAAGAAAGAGAAGAAGGAAGAGAACGAGGAAGAGGAAAAGAGGAAAGGGAGGAGAGGGAGGAAGAAGAGGAAGGGCAGGAGGAAAGAGAAGAGGAGGAGGAAGAGGACAAACGAAAGAAAAGAAGGGCTCTCAGAAGCAGTGGTCAGGGACGGAGTCACTGCTCAGCAGCAGCGTTCCTCACTGGTGGCAGCTGTGGGGAAGACGGAGCACTGGCAGCCCCCACGTGCCGCCTGCCTGTACTGTGCTCCAGATCTTTATCGGAAAGGTCTTCCATAAAAAAGATAGGAACGTCCTCCTCCAAGCGCACAAGGTTATATTTCTAGGACACGCAGCTGTTTCATTCTTTAAATCTTCCTTCACTGTCAGTGATTGCCATTTCGAAACCTTGGAACTGATATAAAGACATTGGCACATCAGCAGGCTGAAAGAAACAAGGCAGACGAGAGAGGAGGCAGGTGGGATAAGTTCAAGTACGTGGCAAGTTACGAGTGGCATCTGAGGTCAAGAGCCCTCCTGTCCGCCCCGCGTGCACGCGAAGAGGGAGGTCAAGGAGAGCCAGGCTGGAAGAAAGGGGTCTCTGTGGAAGCCAGCCCGCTTAATGACATTTTTTTTATTTTTCACAGCCAGAGTCCACTGGAAATGTTGCGGTTGGAGGAAACACTCCCTTTACTTGTAACTGCCGTCTGCTGCCAGCTTCTCTAACTAGGATTCAGGAAACCAGGTTCCAGGAGAATTAGAATGACGGAAACATTTCAAAATACGCATTGATTCTCACCAGCAAGGTTTTGTTGTCAGTGAACTCCCAAGAGTTTCAAAACACCAATAATACATTTGTGAAAGCTTTCAAGGACGGAAAGGTCCAAAGTCACATTTCTCTACTTTCCAAAAGGCAACTGCTTAGAAAAACAGAAGAGTAACAAATAGCAGAGGACTCAAGAATTTAATAAAGAAAACCTGTAAATCACTCTTCGGCTCTTAGCCTGCGCTTGAACCCCCGCTGGTAAGAGTGGCCAAGCAAGAAGACATTCGGTTTGTTGCTCCAGGATTCCTGCCTCTTGTGTTCAATTAAACTTCCCCAGCTACAAATTTATCATTTTGGAGAGTGATCTCTAAATAAGCTTTACTCTTTTTTTTTAATTTTTTATTATGTTATGTTAGTCACCATACAGTACATCATTAGTTTTTGATGTAGCGTTCCATGATTCATAAATAAGCTTTACTCTTAAAGACTGCTTATAATGTAACAGAAGGAGGAGGAAAAAGGCATAAGAGTGACTTGTGTCTCAAGGTATGCTCAGGGTATCCAAGTTACTACGAAATGCAAGCAGAAGAAAGCAAAAATTCAAGGCAAAAGATTAGAGAATCTCTGGGCCCAGGAGAAAGGGTGTGTGGAAGAATGAGAAATCCTAGAACACAGTTCCAAGTGACCAAGAATCTTAATGAGTACAAATCTATAACTGTAACTACTTCTGTTTCTTGAGTGTGTTATTATGTACCAGGCATCAGGCTAACATTTTCCATATATCATCCCCATTGATCCTCACAACCTGAGGAGAAAAAGTGATTATTACCTTCCTGTTACGCATGGAGAAACAGAGGGTGTAGGGAGTTTAGGTAACGTACCTGAGATCACACATGCCTGGTTAGAGCCAAGATCTGAACCTAGCCTATCTGGCTGCAAGGCCTGTGTATGTAAACCCCAAGCTCTGCCACCATCCCAGCACAGCAATATCGGTATCTTATTTCCCGGGGCTTCCAACATTCAGTGCCCTGAGACACATCACTGGTATGACTTCGGTGAATGCTCTACGTGCTGTCAGCCCAAGGAGACTTGAAATCCACCACTTACCCTGTTCTAAACACAATATTATAAAGTAATGAATGGATCAATAAAATAATTGATACCATGAATAGGGGAAAAGGGTTAAATATATAAGAAAGAAAGGCAAAGAGGAATGCTACTATCTGTTATAACTACCTATCTGCCTTCTTCATAGGGTAGTTGTGGAGACGACATGAGATAAACTGTGATAAAATGCTTTAGAAAATGCTATATCAATATTTCAGATACTAGAATCATTCCAAAAATGAATCTAAAATATTTTAGAAAACGATCATTTTAGAATATAGCAGTATCCTGGCTCAAGTACACATTCAAGAAATTAAGATGTGATCAAAATTAGCTTTTCAAAACAGTGGGGAATTGATATAATAAGTGAACAGGAAAATTTGAACTAGTTAATATTTGGAGAAATAGTCACCCTGTACCTCAACATTTATGCTAAAATAAATTCCAGATGGTTTAAAAATGTTAACATGAAAAGCAAAGCCATGAAAGTACTAGAAGAAACTGCATGACCTTGGATTAAGCAATGGATTTTTAGCCATGACACCCAAAGCACAAGCAACCAAAAAAGAAAAAAAGAAAAAAGAAAAATTCAACTTCACCAAAATCAAAAACTTTGTGCATCAAAGGACACTATTCAGAGAGTGAAAAGACAATACACAGAATGTGAGAAAATTTTGCAAGTCATATATCTGATAAGGGTCTAGTATCCAGAATATATAAAGAACTCTGAGAACTCAAAAATAAAAAGACAAACCAATGAAAAAACGGGCAAAGGAGCCGGGGTGGCTCAGTCAGTTAAGCGTCCGACTCTTGATTTCATCTCAGGTCATGATCTCAGGGTTGTAAGATCCAGCCCCATGTCAGGCTCTGTCCTGGGCATGGAGCCTGCTTAAGGTTCTCTCTCTCTCCCTCTCCCCCTGCCCCTCCACCCTCTGTCTCCCTCTCTTAAAAAAAAAAAAAAATGGGCAAAGGATTTGAATAGACATTTCCTGAAGGAAAACATACAGATGGTCAACAAACATGTGAGAAGATGGTTAACATCACTAGTCATTCGGGAAATGCAAATTCAAACCGCAGTGAGGTACTTCACACCGACTGGGACGACTACAATCGAAACGAAACAGAAGATAACAAAGTATTGGCAAAGATGTAGAGAAACTGGAAACCGATACATTGCTGGTAGGAACTTAAAATGGTGCAGTCACTGTGGAAAACAGTTTGGTGGGTCTTCAAAAAGTTGGATGTAGAATTATGGTATGACCCAACAATCCCACTACTAGGTATAGACCCAAAAGAACTGAAAACAAGCACTCAAACAAGGACATGAAGTACACGTACACACACGTTCACAGCACTACTACTAGGAGTAGCCGAGAGTAGAAAGAACCTAACTATCAACTGATGAGTGGATACACGAAATGTGGTATATCCATGCAATGGAATATTATTCTGGCATAAAAAGGAATGAAGTACTGATACATGGATAAACCTTGAAAACATGATGTTAAGTAAAAGAATCCAGACACAAAAGGCCATATAGTGTATGATTCCATTACATAAAAATGTTCACCATAGCCAAATCCAGAGACAGAAAGCAGATTAGCTATTGCCAGAGGCCAGGGGGGAGGGGAGATAGCAGAATGACTACTTAATAAGTATGGGATTTGGGGGGGGGGGGGTTATGAAAGTTTTATGAAGCCAGACAGTGATGACTGCACAACCTTGTAAATGTACTAAGAGTCACTAAATTGTACACATAAAATGGTTAAACAAGTGAATTTTATGATATACGAATTCTATCTCAAAATGTCTAAAGTACTAAAAGAAAATATAGGTGGGGCCCCTGGCTGGCTCAGTCAGTGGAGCATGCAACTCTTGATCTCGGGGATGTGAGTTCAAGCCCCACACTGGGTGTAGAGACTACTTAAAAATAAAATCTTACAAAATTTTAAAAGAAAATATAAGTAAATTGATAATGTTCACACAGAGAAAGGTCTTTCTAATCATCATGTAAGAGGCAGAAACGATAAAGGAAATGACTACATAAAAATTGAAAATGTCTATTCAGGAAAAATGAGCAAATAAAAAGACAGATGATGTGGTGAGAAAAAATATTTACAACATATAATAGACAATCTTTTATAGAGCAATAAAAAAGGGCAAATACCACTCTAATAGCAGATGGTTACAGGAATTACACAGGAAGTTCACACTGCATGAAATATAACTGGCCAATGAATACGCCAAAATGTTCAATATGTGCAAAATAAAACAACAAATTATTTTCTGCCCATCAGACAAGCAAAGATTTTTTTTTTAAGATTTTATTTATTTATTTGACAGAGAGAGAGACAGCCAGCGAGAGAGGGAACATAAGCAGGGGGAGTGGGAGAGGAGGAAGCAGGCTCCCAGTGGAGCAGGGAGCCCAATGTGGGGCTTGATACCAGGACCCTGGGATCACGCTCTGGGCCGAAGGCAGACACTTAATGACTGAGCCACCCAGGCACCCCGACAAGCAAAGATTTTTAAAAATAATACCCAATATTAGTAAGAGGGCAGGGAAAAGGTATTCTCATACATTGCAGGTAGGCATGTAGACTGGTGCAATCTTTCTGTCGACTATATCAATTAAGACCTAAAAATATTTGAGGGGCGCCTGGGTGGCTCAGTTGGTTAAGTATTTGCCTTTGACTCAGGTCATGATCCCAGGGTCCTGGGATGGAGCCCCGTGTCAGGCTCCCTGCTCAGTGGGGAGTCTCTTTTTCCCTCTGCCTCACCCTACCCCAATCTGAGCTTGTGCTCTCTCTTTCACTCACTCTCTTTCTCTCTCAAATAAATAAATAAAATCTTTTCTAAAAAAATGTAAAAAATAAAAAACCAAATATTTGAATATTTGAATAATTTTTTCCAAGGTAGCTCTTAACTTTCTCTGCATCTGGACTCCTTTAAGAATCTGATGAGGGGCACATGGGTGGTACAGTCAGTTAAGTGTCTGACTCTTGGTTTCAGCTCAGATCGTGATCTCAGGATCATGGGATCGAGCCCCACCTCAGGCTCTGTGCTCAGCGTGGAGTCTGCTTGAGAGTCTCTCTCCCTCTCTCTCTGCCCCTCCCACTCATGCTCTCTCTCTCTCTCTCTCTCTCTCAAATAAATATTTTCTAAAAAAAGAATCTGATGAAAGTAATAGACACTTTCTTGAGAAAATACACATACACACATATAATTTTAAGGGTTCGCAGATGCCCTGAAGTCCATTCATGGGTGCACCAAATTAAGAGTCTCTGACTTACTGTCCAGATTGGAAAAATAAAGTTATGAAATTAATTCAAATCATTTTGTAGATACAAACATGCTAGAAATTATTTATAGCGGCAAATAAAAGAATAATGATCTGTTTCTTGGTTTAACAGTCTGTGGTAAGGTAGGGATTGAAAGTCAAACAAACCTTTGACTCTAAAGCAGAACAGCCACTACGTGCTGGCAGCTTCTCTCCAACTGGTCTGATCAGAAAATTATGGGCGAATCGTGAATTCTTCAAGATAGCTGCCGTTTCTTCATCCACTTCAACAACTTCACCTTCCTGAAGGACAACAGGAAAAAAACACATATTAAGAAATGCCACTTCAATCTCAATAAAAGAAAAACATGCAAAGGTTTTACTAAGGAGTAACATTTCAGGATAAAAGACTGTACCTTCTGATACAATATTCTCTTCTGTTCAGACCCTGCTGCTAGTTTCATGCTCATTTCAAAATGTAATTGACCAGTGTCATAATCAGTTTCCCTTTGTGGTAAAGCCAAACAAAAGAAGGACACTCATTGCTCCAGTATCTCATCTCTCCTCAGAGACGAATGTAGAAAACCACTGTATCTGAGTTTCACCTCACTCATCATTAAAATGAGGTTTTAAATTAACATAATAGTTGTTAATGTGTATTTCTGTGAGTCCCAGGGTGTCTGGGGGGCTGCATAAAGGACTCATGCCTTGGGAACCAGGAGTGAGCACAGGAGATTCTGGGCTACCTAACCCCTGCTCCCTGCAGATGAGCTCTGCATTCACCCCTTCATATACTGGGGTTATTTAAAGCAATGTCTGACACAGACTAAGCATTGGGCTTTGTGGTTCTTTTAAATATTTTTTTAAGATTTTATTTATTCATTTTGAGAGAGAGAGCGGGAGCGAGACAGCACAAGCAGGGGGAATGGCAGGCAGAGGGAGAAGCAGACTCTCCGCTGAGCAGGGAGCCCGGTGTGGGGCTCGATCCCAGAACCCTGAGATTGTGACCTGAGCCGAAGGCAGACGCTTAACCAACTAAGCCACCCAGACACCCCAAGTATTGGTTTTTTAAATAAGATTTTGTTTTAAAAAAGAATTCTGCTATTAAAAATGTTTTTTTTTTTTTTTTTTTTTTGAGAGCTACTCTATCAGAGCAGTGGGTTCAAAGGCCCTTCCCACTTTGATTCTGTGACTCTGAGGAAGCAGGCAGTACATCCAGGGGCAGTGGACGAGTGAAAGAGCATCGACAGCCCCTCTGCACCAACGGGTAGGTAAGAACTCTGAAGATGCTATTTGGGCCAAAAAAAAAATCAGAGGTGGGAACCAGGAAATCCTTCTACCTTTCGAACAAATCATGATTGTATCTTCTATGTACTGAGTTCCCAGCATGTACCAATGTTCTGCTATATTATTGCTAATCTTTATTAAAATTTTATTTTTTCAGTAATCTCTACATCCAACGTGGGGCTCGAACTTACAACCCAGACATGAAGAGTCACGTGCTCTACTGACTGAACCAGCCAGGCGCCCCGATATGATTGCTAATCTTATAGAAATTCCACACAGTAGGTATTATCACCCCCACTCTTGCAATGGAGCAAACTATATCTCAAAGAAGGGCTTATTCACGTTTGCCCAAGTAAGAAGTAATAGAGCCAGAATCTGAACCCAGGTATCTGACGCCAAAGCCTATACGTTTCCATTTTGAGGAAATAAAGACTGTCCTGCAAAGAGTAGTAGAAATATCAATGTGTTACCATTAAACACTAAGAATCCCTTAATTCTATGATACAAGTGAACCACTGAAATACTGTTGCACAATACTTCTATTCTTTTCCATCCTGCTTCTCTGTAATTCCATTCATCTGATGTCTGACGGACGCTTCCCATAAAAGATTTTCTTAGGTGTGATAGGGATATTGTGATGTAGGAGAAGGTTTTATTCTTAGATGTATGCTGAAATATTAAGGGTAAAATGTCATGATGTCTGCAACTTACTTTTAATGGTTCAGCGAAAGCATATATACACACACGCACATGTCCCCACACCGGGAAAGTGGGAAGCAATGCAAGGATAAGAAAAGGTACCTGGAGCGAATGTAAGAATAGAAAGAATATCCAAAATCATGGAAATTTTTATTTACCTTAAATGTGAAATTTGCATCAAATATTAGTTCTTTTTCGTGTCCTATGATTCCTCCATTGTAAGTCACTTGGCATCTTTCGGCTGGTCCTGTCTTAGGGAGTTTGAAGAGGCGAAACGTCGCAGAAACAAAACGACAGTCACCTAAAACAGAGTTTACCCACGGTTCAGCTCCAGCACCCACATGGCTACTGGTTTGCTTAGCAGATGAAGAGCATACATGTTATAAAGGTGATTTTCTTCTTTGCATACCATCAGTTATCTGTCTGGGCAGTTCACTATTTAGTGAATAACTCTGAAGTGCTTTATTAAGTACTAAACTTTGGGAGGTTGCTATGAAACAGAAGACAAGATGGAGGTTTCCAGATGATACAAAGTCTCCTTCAATGAGACCCACTCCGTAGACCCTTGCTAAACACCACATTTGAACCATTCGGGCAGCAGTTTTATCATTCCCCACTGCTCTTTCTTACCGATCACTCTTTCTAATTCTTCGTTTTGAACTGTAATGAGATTGGCAGTGACCAAACGTGGAGTGCAGAAACCAATTTTTTGGGCAAGGATGGCAAGGTCCTTCCAGTACAAAGCACCACCCAGGCACTCACCTAAAAAAAGAAAAATCACAGACCAACCAGACAACTAGGTACTCAAGAAATTACTCTTCTGTAAAATTGATTAGGAATGGTACTCATTGGGGCACCTGGCTGCCTCAGTCAGAAGAGCATGCGGCTCTTGACCTCGGGGGTTGTGACTTTGAGGCCCACATTGGGTGTAGAGATAACTTAAAAAACAAACTTTAAAAAAAAAAAAAAAAAAGGACATGATCCTAGAAATAGAAAACAGATCCTAGAAATAGAAAAAGGACCTGAGTGTCCCCTCAAGATCTAGAAAGTCACAGTAAAACAAAATATGCTACCCAATGGCCTCTGGAAACCATTATTCAAGACAGTCACTAATGTACTGGTTCCATCCAGCTGTAATCATATTTCTGGATGGATTAGGTCACACTCTGAAAAGCACTATGCTATGTGAGAAAAAAAGTATAAAGGATAATTTACAAAATTGCCTATTAGCTCCAGATTATCATAAATGATCTGCTACTAGAACAATAAGTACTACTAATATTCATAAGGCAATTAACAGTTTTTAAATTTATTACATCAACAAATTAGAAACAACCCAAATGACTACCCATAGAGAAATGGTCAAGTAAAGTATAGCACAGCTGCACAATACAGTTGAAGAATATACACATTTAAAACACATTTTTAAACATTTTAGGCTTAGGAAACATTCCAAATAAAATCAGGATACTAAATTCTACATATAGCATGCTCCAAATTTTATTACACACACATACACCCTACAAGGATATATACTAACATGTTAAAGAGGTTATTGCCAGGTTACATGATAAGTACTATTTTTTTGTTGTTTTTCTTTTTGTATTTTCCAACATTTTAACAATATTCATTTATTATTATATGACAAGAAAAAGGTTAACAACTTATTTTAAAGTAAGAACTGTTTTGTTTTGTTTTTTTAATGGGATTCTTTCTCTCTCTCTTTTTTTTTTTTTAGTAATCTCTCTACCTACCATGGGGCTTGAACTCACAACCCTGAGATCAAGAGTCACATGCTCCACTAAGCCAACCAGGTGCCCCTAAAAGTAAGAACCTGATTTCATAATCAGACTGACCACAGGCATACATTCATCTTCTCAACTTCCAGAGACTCCATTTAAATGACAATAAGGGAATAAACAACACGATAACACTAAGCACAGAAGGGGATGAAGGGGCTTCACTCCCCGAAGGGCTGAAGTATTTTTCATATCCACTATCCCATTTAATCTTCATAACAGCCCAATAAGGCAGACTGTATTATTATCTGCATTTACAATTTGTTGAACAATGACTCAAAGAGACTAATTAAACTGTCCAAGGGCATACCACTCTTGAGTGGCAGAGGAGAAAGGGGACAGAAGCTGCCCCACCTAGTCCCACGTGTTACAGAAATAAGCCTCCTCCTGGATATTAGCAGATTGGAGCTCTGTACGTGAACAAGTATCTTGTTCGCTTACCATAAAACAAAACAAAGCAACACTCACCCCATAAAATTCTGTGTGTCCTGATTTCTTCTGGTAATTCAAGGCTAGCATAGACGTCACTGAAATACAGCTCCCCCCCATGCTGAAACAGCAGTATTAGTCCAAACAAGGTTAAAGATGACATGAGTCCCAGATAGCAAAGAAAGGAATGAGGAGATAAAATCGATTTAAAAAACCAACAGAAGTACTGAGGTGACCCTTGGTGAACAAAGCTGTCTTCCTAGTTACAAGCAACAGCTGTGCGCCAAGATTTTTTTTCAGTGCCCTACAGACAATAAAATGGCCTTCCAAGAGTGTTTCTCTCCTAAACAAAGATATGCAGGTGCTGAAAATTTTAGCCAGTCTGAACCAAATGCAGCCCCAGTGGGTTGTATAACTAATAGAAGTAAATTCCTGAATTCTTCTCCCTTAAAAATCATGTAACCTTTGTAATGTTATTTATTTTTGCAACAATAATTATACTTTATTAAATGTCCTTAAAATCTCAGACATATGAGTGATCAGGAATTTTAAGATTCTATTTAGCTGGCTTCAAGGGCTCAGAGTCTAGACTGTACTATAACGTCTCTACCTTTTAGCAGTACAGCTTGATGAAGATCGTAGGCTGGCCCATTAAGATGACATATTAAATAAGACATTATTGAATCATTCTTACATATTCTTATTTGATCTCTATGCCAAGCCCTGTAAACCAAAAATCTCAGAATCTTGTATCTTCTATGACGAAGATACACATCTCAGGACATATTGGGGGGTACGGAGCTCCTGCAAGTCTTCCTTTTAGAAAGTAGTTAATGTAAAAGTTCCATTTTTTTTTAACTACCCAAAGATCTGAAATCCCGATGGAGAGGAAATAAGCAGCCCTGGGAAACACCATACAAGCTAGAAGAGTCTACCCGTAGCAATCTTTCAGAGTCAGTCCAAAAGTCCCAGTGGTACTACAGATGCTATCCCAGCACCATGGGCAGCAGAGGACAGGAGGAGGGCCCGCAATAAGGCAACTATTTTACGGCATCCGATGACAGTCGTGACTCTCAGATTTACTACCTTTTACGACATGAGAGGAAAAAGAATCCATGTTCGGGGCATTCTTGCCACGCCCCTTTTCCCGTACCTTTTTAATGTAGTGTAGTGTAGAATAAATGACAGGAGTTGGAGCTCTCAGCTCAAGGGGGCAAGAACGGGACAGGTCCCATCTGCTCTTACTGACATGTAAAGACCACTTGTCTGCCTCTGCCCTCACCTTTAGCACTCGGTAAGCCTCCTGCAGCACTGCTTGCTTATCAGGCACAAGGTTAATGACACAATTTGATCTAAAAAAGAACAGATGGAACATCAGGCAAATTCACACACTACTCAGAGCGCCTCAAATCCTTCAGTCCCTAAAGATGCCTTCCATTCATTTCCCAAAGCTACACCATTCTTCCTGCCTCCCTCTTTTCCCCACACTCAACTTTTTCCCAAGAAAAAGGAGATGGATGGAGTGTTTAAAATTGCAATAAATTGTTAGCCAATTTGAGTGGGCAGGAAAAAAAAATCAGGCACGCTCCTGATTTGTGTCTGGGCTGATGGTCACCACGCAACGGCATGAAGGCCGGGGCCAGATGCCTCCTACACCACGCCTTTCTTAGGCCACATGTTAAATAGGTGACATTCGTCAAAGGCAGCTTTATACATCTGGGCAGGGTTTGACAATTCAAAGGAAAAGAAGAATCACAGACTCCTACACTTTGCTGTGACAATAATACTGAAGATAACACGTCGGTGTGTGTTGTATGAGCAGACTCAGTGGTCCTGCTGTTGTTCTCTTGGGCTTATCCACTTATGGTTAAGTTTACAATCGGTTCTCTCCTGGGCTAGTGTGTTCTGAAGCCCTTTATTAAGTCAGGCTTAACACCCTAAATGAGAGTCAGTTCAGCAGAGTGGCGACATTTGTGTTCAACAGGAAATGGGCTATATTTACAGAAATAAGGGTATAGACCTACATGACAATATCGTAACTCTCATTCTTGATTCCAGTCTCCTCCAAATTCTCTATGTAGCCATGAAGAAAAGTCACATTGGGTGTCTGGAAGCCATATTTTTCCATGTGATATTCAATATACTTCTTAGCCACTTCTACCTAAAAAAACAAGCACACACACACGGATTTGATCATCATTTTTTAAAAATATGCTACTTTTTTACTAAAAATTTCCTATTATGAATGGAATATTAACAATATATTTTTGGATAAGTGTACAAGGTTCCTCTGGGCATGTAAGATAAATTACAGCCTGGGACAACTCCATGAGGGATAAACTTTCTGCTCCATACATGGATTTTTTTTTTAATTAAGTAGGCTCCACACCCAAAGTGGGGCTTGAACTCATGACCCTGGAGAGCAAGAGTCACATGTTCTATTGCCTGAGCTTGCCAGGTGCCCCTTGATACATGGACTTTGCTTGAGTAAACTCTTCACTCAACAACAAAATCCTTCAAGATGGATGGCAGAAGCAAGGGAAAAATCAGACTCCACTGGGTCATTATGATATTCAGATATCAGGTCAAACCTCTGACTCTGTTCTCCCAGGAGAGCCCCTAATTGTCAAAGTTCTCAGCCTTCAGGGCAGGAAGCACTAGTGACACAAATGAGCTTTGCATTTAGCAAACTTCTTAGATTATCCTTGAAGAGTCACAAAGGAAACAACTTTATCTTTAAAACAAAGTCTTCAAGAATTTTTTCCTCCTTGTCCTCCAAATCACTGCCTCACCTGATCTTCTGTCATGTCTATCCCAGTGACATGTCCTGTCTCACCAACCAGCTGACTCAGTACATAGCAATCTCTGCCACTTCCACTGCCCAGATCCAAAATCCAGCAGTTTTCCAGACACTCAGGGATGACCAGACCGCAGCCATAATACCTGGGAGATAGAAAATACCTCCATGTATACATCTTTTCCCCCGAGAGACTAGAATATGTGGGATCACTAAATCTTACAAATCCTTCCTTCCTACGTCTCTCCTTCCTTTCTGTCCCTCCTTGCTTCCATCATTCACTGGATTTCTATTTAGGTGTTTTGTTTCCCTCACTCAGCTAGAAGCTCTGTCTGCTTTGTTTACCATGTTACCATTGTTGGGCACTGTACCAGGTACTAAGACAAACAAGCCATTTACAATATTTGTTGAATAAATACATTTAGTTGGGCATTATCGCTGAACATCTACTACAGGCCCAGAACTGTGCTAGTTACTGGAGAAGAAATGTAACACAAGATTTCTGTCCCCTGGGGGTATTTAACTGGGGAGATAAACCATGAACACAGAAAACATTCCCATGATTTACTGCACAGAGAGTAAGTGCTTTCGTGGTTTAGGGAAGAGGGTGCTCAAGGATGGAGAAGGCTTCACAAAGTAGGTAGGACATCAGTGAAGTGTTGGAAGGGCAGGTTTTGGAAGGTAGAAAGAAGAGGGAAGGCATTCCAGATAAATAATTGCATGTGAGGCAGGAGGAAGAGAAAGGTCTGGCTAGAGTAATATAGTGCATCAGAGGGAGCTGGGGTGAGTTGGGAAGTGGGGGCCAAACTGGACAGTCTTGAATGTCAGGTCCAAGGTGTATGAATGTATCCTGACTAAAGATGGATGGGGTGGGGAGGGCGGGTCATTGTAAGTTTTTAAACAGAGCTGTAAGATGATCAGTGCTGTGCTTTACCAGTTTTATGACAGACAAGGCAAACTAGATGGATTGGAGTAAATGGGTTAATTCCCTAGTGACCCCATCACTATCTTTTGAAAAAGCTGCTGCCTAGAGTCTTCATGGTAGGGGGATGAGGGAACAGCACAGGGCACTCTACCTCAAGGCTACTTCTTCATGTACATTTGTCAAGGCTTCCCGGATGTGCTTGGGGACCAGTCTGGCTGCAGTGACACAGGCACTGGTCTGGAGGTCTGCTGATTTCTTCAGCACCTGCCCATAGTAGTTCTGACCAGAGGCCAAGGGCAGGGTGGGGGTGGGGAGAGAGAAAAGATGGAACTGGTATCCACAGGGTGAAGTCTCCCACGGTCAACACCCCCTCTATCCAACCCCCCCCCCATCCAGGCCTGGCTAGGCTTTCCCCCTGCAAAGCTCTAAGCCCAGACTCTGCCCTGCACCCCCCTCCCGTCCCCTCCCTGATCCTGGGGGGCAAGGGTACAGGCGGGCTGGGCTTCCAAAGGCCTAGTGCTCCCACTCAGTCGAGGCTCCTCCTTGGCCATTCCAAGCCCTTCTGCGGGCACCTGCACGTCCTTCCGGATCTCAGCGTCGCGGGGGGCGGCCATTGCCAGGAGGAGAAAAAAGGAAGCTGAAAGGCGAAAGCGCTGAGCACCTGCAAGGGGAAAGGGACGCGCTAACGTAGAGGGGTGGTTAACAGGCAGGCTGGGGGCGCTAGTGGTGGCGGCGACTGCTAGGGGGTGGTGACTGCCGGGCCTGCCTCGAGGGCCCGTACTGGGGGCCCGGCAGGGAGGCGAGGGGCGGCGCACTCACGGTCTCCTCGGCCTCTGCACTGCCGGACTGGAGCACTGCGGCGAGCGGCTCTCCGAGGCCGAGCGCTCCCGAGGCCCCGCCCCGGGGCCGGCAGGTCGGCTCTCCTGAGGGGCGGGCTTCCCGAGCCTGCACCAGGTGGTGCCCCGGGCTCCTCCCGCGGCGGGATGCAGGAACCCGCCGCCGCTTGCAGGAGCTTCCAACGCAGTCGGCTCATCTGCCCTCACAGGGCGCTCTGGCCCTGCCGGGCCCAGCCGGGCCCAGCGTCATCTAGGCCGTCCTTGGTCTTTCCAACCAGGAAGGGGCTATTACTATTCCTTAGTATCTTCCTTTATTGCTGCACTGTGGTTTTTATTTTATAAACCCTGTATTGGGACTTAAACGAACACCCATATGATTTTTGCCCCTTTGGGGAATGAAATTACCTTTTCTCGGTGTATTTTTTCAATCCAAGTCTAGTTGACACAATGTTACATAAGTGTCAGGTGTACAACATAGCGATTCCACAATTCCAGATATTACACAATGCTCACCACAAGCATAGTTGCCATCTGCCACCTTATTACGTTGACTTTATTCCCTATACTGTACTTTTCATGCCCATGACTTCATTTTAAGGTACAAACTCTAAGTTTGTACCTTCAACCTCTTCACCAACTTTGCCTGTCTCTGCCCCTACAACCACCAGTTTGTATTATTAGTCTGTTTTTTTAGATTCCACACATAAGTGAATTATATGGTATTTGTCTTTCTCTGCCTGACTTATTTCACTTGGCATAATACCCCGAGTCCATCATGTTGCCCTAAATAGCAAGATCTCATTCTTTCTATGGCTGTGTAATATTCCATTATATAAATATGGAATTGTATATTATTTTGTGTTGTGTATGTGTGTGTATACACACATACATATACACCACCTCTTCTTTACCCATTCATCTATTGATGGACACCTAGGTTGCTTCCATCTTGGCTACTGTAACTAATGTTGCAATAAACATAGGGGTGTGTGTCTCTTTTTCAAATTAGTTTTTGTTTCTGGGGGGTAAATACCCAGCAACTGAATTACTAGATCACATGGTATTTCTGTTTAATTTTCTGAGGAACCGCTATACTGTTTTCCACAGTGGCTGCATCAGTTTGTATTCCCACCAACAGTGGGAGGGTTCCTTTTCTCTACGTCCTCACCAACCTTGTCATTTCTTGTCCTTTTGATTTTAGCCATTCTGACTGGTGTGAGGTGGTATCTCACGATGGTTTTGATTTGCATTTCCCTGATGATGAGTGACCATGAGCATCTTTCCCTGTGTCTGTTGGCCATCTGTATATTTTCTTTGGAGAAATGTCTGTTCAGATCCTCTGCCCATTTTTTACACAGATTATTCTCAATCTATTTTTAAAGTCAGGTTTATTGAGATATAATTTACATTCAGGAAAATTCAACTTTCTCTAGTGTGCAGTTCTGTGAATTCCGACAAATGTATACATGACAATCAAGACTCTCTCATGCTGAAGTTTCTTTGTGCCCCTTTGTAGTAAGTCCCCATGCCCTCGCCCACGAGCTCCTAAACCACCACAGACCTATTCTCCCTCCTTATCCAGAATCCCATGGAATCATACTGTACACATGAAGCAATTCACAGTGTGTTCTGAATTGTATTTAGGAAAGCAACTCCACTAAACTCATTTTTAACCTTTAGCAGTTTCTAGGCAATTCACTTGTTTCCTAAGTACTGTCATTTTATCCTGCAGAAAATTTTTTTCTTCCACCTTTATATTGAAAAACATGGGTTTGAACTGCCCAGCCCACTTCTATGTGGATTTTTTTCAGTAAGTACAGTACTGTAAATATACTTTCTTCCCCTTGCAATCTTAATAACACTGTTTTTTCTCTAGCTTACTTTATTGTAAATACAGTATATAAACAATAAAACATACAAATATCTATTAATTGACTCTTTATGTTATTGATAAAGCTTCCAGTCAATAGTAGGCTATTAGTAGTTAAGTTTTGGGGGAGTCAAAAGTTATGCACAGATTTTCAACTGTGCAGGTGTCAAAACCCCAACCCCCAAGTTGTATAAAGGTTCACTGTATTTGTCTATCTTATTTACTTCTGTGGTTGTAGCAAGCATTTCGATTCATTAGGATAGTAAGGACATATGGATCTCTAAATGGGACATTTACTAAGTTACACTCATTTTTCAATCTCGTCTGCTAATAATAATCTTCTCTGATGTCAATTAATTGTCGTTAAATATTAATAGGAAGGTGTTATATTTTAATATTTTTGATAAATTAAATCCATGAAAACAATCCATGTTGGGATATTTTTATAGCTTAGAAGTTTCCAACTATTAAGTATTTAAAAATGTGTGTTTCTATAGCTATCAGTTTCTTGGCAATTGTATAATGGCAAAAACACTCTTATATATTAGTTTTCAAAATACTGTCTCCATAAAATTAGTTCCTTTAAGAAAGCAGTCACTTTCTCATTCATTGTTAAAATGCTATCCTTATCTTGAAGGCACAGATTAATGTAAGTTAAGGAAAGGGCTTTACTGTTTTTCACTTGTTCACTATACTTGCTTTAATATATTATCTTCAATTTGTGGGTATTCACAAGAATCATGTGATAAACCTAAAATCCACATAACCACACATGCATAAACCAAATAAAGCAAACCGCCATCAACTTTAATTGAGTGATTCCCAGTTTTCCATCAGGTATCTAGGGCAGAGCGCTGATTCTCGGCCAGATTGCTTGTAGCCATCACTCATTCTGATTGGTCAGTGCCCCAGCCACAGGTGTTTTTGTGTTTTAAGATCACCCCTGCTAAATGACAGGCATGCTGTGTAGATCAGTATGCTTTGTAGACCAAATTAGAGCTCTCACATCAAGTCATATTTTAAATATTAGCAAAAGCTAAGTAAACATACACAGAAATTTTCATTATTTTCTTCCCTCGCTTCCAAGGATGGCCTTGTGCATACCTCACATTATCCCACCTTGGAAGCTACTGGTCTGACAATTACGAAATGGCACAGAAAGGCAGATTTTGGTTCAGTACACAGGCCATGTTTAAAGAAGTAGAGCTTTCCAAAATGCCTAGCATCACTAAGTAAAGGATTCCCCCAAATTGGAACCATTCAAGCAGAAGCCAGATGACCAGCTGGATGTTTACTTGCTGGAGATGCAGGGGCAGGAGTAAGACAGACTGGATTCAGTTACTTCCAAGATCCTTTCTTTTGTATTGTGTTAAATACTAGAAATGACAAGTAGCACCCATGTTTCTATTTATAAGGAAAATAACAGATGGTAGAGAGCTAGACTAGTACTCAAAAGACCTACCACCAAACTCAGTAACTTTGGGTAAGTCATGTCATGTCCCTCACTATGTTTTCTCATCTGTAAAACATGGGGCCAGAATTCAGTCACTTTTGAGGCCCCATACAGAGCTAAGATTCTGGGATTCTATGATCCTTTCTTCTTCACCAAATATTCTATGTTGGTTCTTTAGAAAGAACTCTTTAGAAAGAAAATTTTTTTCTTACTTTTTTTTTTTTTTTTTTAGTTTTAATTAGAAAAAGAAGTTAATTTTTTCAAATGCATTTTTGGTATCTATTACAGTGATATATGATTTCATGTTTCTTATTAATGTAACGTGTTTTGCAGCTTTTACACCAACTTTGCAATTCTGTAATTATTTTAGCAATTCTTCAAAAACATTCCTCTATTCAATTTTTCTGAGATTTTTATTAGGATTTTTGTATCTATGTTAATGAATAAGAATCTCCTAAGTTTTCTTATGTTATTTTGCTTTTAGTTTTTAAAAATGATAAATAAATCTTTAAAAAAATTTTTTTTAATTTTAAAAATGGGCACCTGGGTGGCTCAGTTGGCTAAGCATCTGCGTTTGGCTCAGGTCATGATCTCAGGGTCCTGGGATTGAGCCCTTTGTCCTGCTCCCTGCTCAGCAGGGAGTCTGCTTCTCCCCCTGCCCGTTCCCCCAACTGACTTACGTGCATGTACTCTCTCTCTCTAATGAATAAATAAAATCTTTAAAAAAAAAATGAAAGTCATAGGTGCACCTGGCTGGCCCAGTGAGTAGAACATGCGACTCTTAACCCTGGGGTTATAAGTTCAAGCCCCATGTCGGGTGTAGTGATTACTTAAAAATAAAATCTTAAAAATAAATAAATAAAAATAAAGATGAAAGCTATATTTACTTCAGCAAATGAACTGGGTATCTTATCATTGTTTTCTATACTTTGGAAGTATATGGAAGTTCTTTGACAATTTGGAAAATTCTCAGGAAAGCTATCACGAGCAAATGACTTTTTTTTTTTTTTTCCAATTTTTTAAGTAAGCTCTAGGCCCAACATGGGGCTCAAACTCACAATCCCAAGATCAAGAGTCACATGTCCTTCTGACTGAACCAGCCAGGTCCCCCGGACATATTCTCTTTTAAATATCAGTTTTGTAATACTGTATCTTCAAAGGAGCAGGACATTTTGATACTAGTAATCAAATTTTTAGAATCAAGCTGACAGATCATGCTTTTAAAATCTGATTTATTTTATATATCTCCATTTCAATTATAAATTTACTAATTTGTACTTTCAGATTGAGTGATACTTAACCAATTCAATTTTTTTTTAAGATTTTATTTTTAAGTAATCTCCACACCCAGTGTGGGGCTTGAACATACAACCCCAAGATCAAGAGTCACATGCTTCACCAACTGAGCCAGCCAAGTGCCCCAATTCTTTACCAACTTAATCTGTAAGAACCAATTAATGATATCATGTATTTTTTCAAATTTTTATCATTCTTATTCTATTTTGATTTCTTCTCTAAGTTCTTTTTTTTAATAATTTTTTTTATTATATTATGTTAGTCACCATACAGTACATCTCTGGTTTTTGATGTTAGGTTTGATGATTCATTAGTTGCGTATAACACCCAGTGCACCATGCAATACGTGCCCTCCTTACTACCCATCACCGGTCTATCCCATTCCCCCACCCCCCTCCCCTCTGAGGCCCTCAGTTTGTTTCTCAGTTCTAACCACAAATCCCTTAAAAAAGAAAACATTTCCACCCTTTTCCCGACAGAGATTTAAAGTATGATTTTTTTTTTCTTTATAGTACTGCTTAGGTATTATCACATAAGTTTTCTTGCATAGAACTTGAATTTTCACTATTTTGAAAATATTATCCTTCAACATATTCTCTACAACCCAGATGTTATTAAAGAAGTCTTTTTTGTTTCCATATGTTTGATCACCATTTATTTCTACCCAACCCATTGATTTCTACAAGAGATATAGTATCAAATTATGTGTACATTTCTGACTATTCATACATTTCTGGCTACTTTTCTTCCATGGATTTTGGCATTATGTTCTTTAAAATGAGTAAATTTAGTACTACTAGGTTTCATTATTTAATGTAAATTTTATATTTACCATTAAAATTTTGATGGTGAAATTTGTTTTATCAGGTATAATGTAAGCAATCACTGCTACTTTAATATTTGTTCCAGCATGATGAGGAAAACTTAGACCATACCTTTATTTTAATTTTTTGCAAATGTCATGTTAGGTATTTCTTTTCATCTTGTATACTTGGATGATTGAATTTTTGTTTTGTTTTCTAAATTGATGACTCTTTTAAAAAAATTAGTCCTTAGATTTTCTAAGCAGATAATCCTACCATATGATAATAATTTTGTTTCTTTGTTACTAATAGCTACACTTTTTTTTAAGATTTTATTTATTTATTTATTTATTTATTTATTTATTTATTTATTTATTCATCTGAGAGAAAGAGAGCACAAGCAAGGGAAGCAGCAGGCAGAGACAGAGAGGGAGAAGCAGCGTCCCCACTGAGCAGGGAGCCCGACACGGGGCTCTATCCCAGGACCCTGGGATCGTGACCCGTGCCGAAGGCAGACGCTTAACTGACTGAGCCACCCAGGCGCCCCATTAGCTATACTTATTTTTAACTTCTGCATTAGACATGGCCTCCAGCAAAATGCTGAACAGCCACAGTGGTAGTAAGGTCCTCTGATAATGCTTCAAATGTTTTACTCTTTTTTTTTTTTTAAAGATTTTATTTATTTATTCGACAGGATAGAGACAGCCAGCGAGAGAGGGAACACAAGCAGGGGGAGTGGGAGAGGAAGAAGCAGGCTCCCAGCGGAGGAGCCTGATGTGGGGCTCGATCCCATAACGCCAGGATCACGCCCTAAGCCGAAGGCGGAGGCTTAACCGCTGTGCTACCCAGGCGCCCCTTCAAATGTTTTACTCTTAACATGACATTTGCTGTCAATTCGTGACCCTTCTTTTTGAAGGTGAATTGAGCTCATTTACATTTAATGATCATAATAAGAGTTTATAAAATAAATGCATAACTGAATTCCTTCATACCTACTTTTTTCTTTTACCTTAAGTTAATCTGTATAGGTATAATGAGGGATAAATACAATGTTAATATGATCAGTTGACTTGATGATATACAATATGAATTAAGTTGGACTCTTATTTGCTTCTGTTCTTTCACTGAAAACACCATTTCTTATGTCAGCTTTCTCCTAATTCTTTAGTGAAGTAAGAAATGAACTAGAACACGATGGAGTCCCATTTAAAATTCAAACAAAGACATTCAAAGGTAATGCCTTTTAGCAAGACGAACTAAATGACCATGGGCAAACAACTGACAACATCAAGTTTTCACCACGGCACAACCACACACTGCGATCGGTCCCGGTCGTCCGACTGCCTTTGCATCTGGCAATAATGTTCTACAAGCGAATCTGCTGACGACTAGCAAAATGGCAAAGTGAATCCAAGGCCAACTAATCGAGAGTCACAACAAAGGAACTAGGAATGCAGGTCAAGGCAGGAGGTTGCAGCTGGCCAGATAGGATACCATTTGCCTAATTTTCATTTAGGAATTTGCTACAATGAATAAAAAAAAATCTCCTCTGAGTTAATAGGAAAGAACAGATATTATGTATCACTATTCTGTGACCATGAAATTTCCTAAATGTATGATTAAAAGAAAAAAAGTCCTTAAAAAGAGTATTATTCCTGTTTTCACAGTAGAAGCCATACTTCTGAATTTAAAACATTATTCAGCATTTGCTTAAGAACCACATTTAGATGATATAGCTTTTGACATATAAAAGGTCTATGGGAAAAACTAAGACCTCTTTAATTTTGCTTTAACATCAAACTAAACAGAGCAATTAAACACTTCGGTAAGAGCATGGGTTAGTCTGCTTCAAGAAGTACTTCCAAAATCCAACCACCTAGCTTCTCTTCAGGAGAAACTGTACACCATCACAAATCTTTTCTAACTTAACTTTTGGAAAAGAAAATGGAAAATCCAACCCATAGGACAGTAGTTGAGTAAAATACTTCCTTCTCAGTGTCAGGCAAAGAAGTGCTTTTCCCTCTTACAAGCTGCTCTATTTCAACAGATGATTCAACTGGTCCTGTAGATCAGAGGACTGCTCAACACTGGAAATTAGAACAGAGAAAAAGTTTATCCAGGATGAGCAATAACAACCTCTCTTTGTACAATTTGTACTTTCATGCATAAACACTGCTGAAGCTAACAAAATTTGTATTGGTCCACTACAGTTCCAGAAGTTTAAACTATGAAAAAAAGGTTTGTAAAGCCAATTAGTGTAACCAATATTGTAAGGGACAGATTTAATTTATTCAAAAAAACAAGACTGCTTAGTGACTTTAGCACATTTATCTAATGAGTATCGCCAACACGGAAGGTTTTCTATTCCTTACGATTGGCACCTACACCCTATAATTTTTAGAAAGTCTTCATTAGCAGTGAATTAACTTACTGCATGCCTTTGAAATATACAGTTGACCCTTGAACAACACGGAGGTTACAGGCATGACGCCCCACACAATCAAAATCTGTGTATAACTCTGACTCCCCCAATACTTAACTACTGTTGAACTTCTAGAAGCCTTACTGATAACACAGTCAATTAACACATATTTTGTATGTTACATGTGTTATATACTACACTCAGAATAAGCTAGAGGAAAAAGTGTTATTAAGAAAATCATAAGGAAGAGAAAATACATTTGCAATATATACTGTATTTATTTTTTAAAAATCTGTATATAAGTGGAACTGTGTAGTTCAAACTTGTATTGCTCAAGGGTCAACTGCACTGTTTTCTTTATATCCCCCAATGAGCCACCCCAGAGTGTATGTCAATTTAAGGGCATATGTCAGCTAAAGTTTCACACTGATCTTAGGCCCAGAAGTACAATTCCCTGTAGCCTGCTTCAGTTGGTCCCCCCGACTCCCCTACCTTTAGGGTTACTTACTTCTTCTGAATAGCTTCTTGCCTAAATCAGAAAGGGAAAGAGGAAAATAAAGATAAAAAAATCTCAGAAAACTAGTGCAACTTATGGCTAGATATGTGTAGGCAGAACAAATTTCCAGCTTATGTCACATTCTGTATTTCTGTCCATTCTAGCTTAAGACTGTGCTCTTGAAGCTCTGTCCACTCTCTGAGTGCAGAGTTGCTAAGAAGATAGATTCTAAACCTGAAGAGGTAATGACACTCTATCAGACTGAGAGAGGTGGTACCACAAACAATATGCATGGCTCACATTCAGTCCAGGTATGTGGAATCTAATGGTCACACACCTGATATGCACACACCCCAAGAATGAACATTTGGCTGTTTAAATATCAAGAGTTAAATTCTCAATCATACATTTCCGATAGGTACATAAGTAATATCAACTATATAAAATATAAAGCAAAATTAAATACGATGAAAAGCTAATTATAATTTTATCCAAAATTATAACAAAGGAAGGGTTCTCTGTATTTCAGAATCTCCTGGATCATTTCTATGTAGCTAGGGCTGGGTTAAATGGGGGGACTATAGGATACAGGTCACAGTTACACTTGATTCCCTAGTGAAAGCGCAGACCTCCCCAGGAGAGACCTTGGGCACAGGTCGTCAACAAATACTGATTAGGTGTCTACTGGGTGCCGAGCACTGTGCGACTATGGTCCTGGCACGGGCCCTGCCCTCCTGGGGTTTATAATCTCTCCTTCTGAGGAGCCCCCAAATGAACACAGAGAGGCTCACAAAAGGCAGTCCCTGCTCTTGATCTCACCCATACTCCAGCTTCTTCTGCAGTCGCCACCATCTTTTCCAGAAGGAGTGCATTCTCAACTAACCCAACCTTTCCTCCCAACTCCTGCCCTCACAGGAAAGTGTGCTGAAGCACAAAGGCAGGAGGGGGCAGCCTGCGGAATGTGACTTCGCAGCAAGCTGGCGCCGCAGAAGGCATACTCACTGGTATTGCAGGTGTGTTGTTATTATTGCCATTTTCCTTAAACTCTGCATTAAAACAAAACAAAACAAAAAGAGAACATTCCACTTCCTTGTAACCACACAAATTATGTAACTGAAACCCAAATCACAAAAGAAATTGTTTCTTACATCTTCTGAGTGCAAGATGGCATCTTCCTGTAGGACCATGTTTCGAGCTGCCTGACCTAGCAGCTGGAAGACAAAAATAAAGTGGTAATGATCAAAATCTGCAAACTTCCTGTAATCTTCTCTCCGCAGCTGTTATACCACCGCCCTCTCTCCTCCCCTCCCCCCACACAACTACAAATGATCCAGATGTAACAGAGGATAATTTTCTATTTGTTCATGTTGAAAACCCAAATTCAATGTCACCGTGGCGGTGCCGGCATGGGCTCAACATCTGCTCCAAAGGCTACTGTTTGAGAAATCAAGGGCTCCGTAACTGCAGTTAGAAGGCAAGAGGAGATCGACAGAAGTTTCCAGTCTACGGTCACACCCTGCTCCTGGCAGATGTCTAGTCCAACCATATAAGGGGAGTTACTGTACGTCCTACCCACCATCCCTGTTCCCTTGAGTCCGAGAGATTCTGACAAAGAGGGAGCCGATGACCTCAAATTCACCAGGAATACCAGCCCTGCTACAGCCCCCAGATAATCTCCCCTGTGGTAACTGTCGTTTATTTATTTTCATTTTTAAGTTTTAAAATTAATAAACTTTTTATGTGCTTCTAACGTTGAAACAGTAAAATAAGACCTTCCATCCATCTAACGTTGAAACAGTAAAATAAGTCCCTTCCCTTCCCCATTCTCTCTCCCGTGTGCATAAATATTTTTTTAGGGGCACCTGGCTGGCTCAGGCCATAGAGTATGTGACTCTTGATCTCAGGGTCAGAGAGTTCAAGCCCCACATTGGGCGTGAAGCTCACTTAATTAAAAATTAAATTAAAAATTAATTAATTAATCAATCTTTCAATTCAATACTTTTTAAATGTATATAATCTGCCCCCCTTACTTAAAATGTAACCTACTACCTGCACTCTTCCACACGCTGCTCTCTCCACTTGACAAGATAGGCTGAAATAGATCTGCAGTAATTTATACTGAATCTGCGTGTTGCTCTTTTATGGCTGCAGAGCACGTGGCTGTACAGATGTCCCTGTAAGATTATTCAGCCAGTCGTCTGCTGTAGACTGGGGGGCTATTTGCAGTCTTTGCTAGTATAAGCAGTGCTACAAAAAACACCTTATATATGCTAGTGTATCTTTGGGATAGACTCATAGACTCATGACTGTGATTGCTGGATGAGAGGGTCTCACTGGGGTTATACCATTTCGCATTCACAGCCACAGTGTATCAGAGTACCTGTTCCCTCCTTGCGGCCACCTTTAAGTGGCAAACTCCAAAGTCCTATGGGAGATGGGGACTGATAAACTGATGGCAGAAAGAAAAGGTTCTAACAGAATCTTCCTCATTCAGTCAGTCAGTCAACAAATATTTATTACATGCTGACGGTATGCCAGGAAGAGACATAGGCCCTGTCCTCACAGGGCTCACAATCTGATGTTACATAGAGGACACAGGCACTACAATACCTTGTGGTAGCTGCCGATGGGGGAGCACCAGATGACTGGGCAGCCCGGGGAGTCGGGTGTCTGACCCATTACACAGGGGTGGGTGGTCAGGGAGGGCTCCCAAAAAGAACTGACTTCTAAGCAGAGACCTAAAGGTTGGGCATGATCAGATTTACTGTTTTAGAAGCACGGCAAGTGGAATGGACTGGAGCAGGGACTGAAGGCAGAGAGACTGGCTGGGAGAACACTGCCATAGTCTAGGCAAGCAATGAAAGAGGCCTGAGCCACAGGAGTGGCCGTTAAAAAGCAGGGTGGGGGTGGGTGATCATTTCGAAGATAGAGTCAAGGAGACTCGTGATTCCTGGAATGCAGGAGCTGTTGCAATGCTGGGCCAAGGCCCTTTCTTTGATGACAGATGTAGTCATTGGCATTCTGCATCATTTTCTTGCATAAACCAACCACACACATCACATATCATCTAAGATGTCTGGGTTGGGTTTCTTTAAAGTGGAACAACATCTTGGGTATTTCCCCCTAGGCTTTTACTAGTGCTTTGCTCATAAGTAACTCAACAGCAATCCTAGCCCCTCGTCTTGAACAGGTACTGTTACTAAGTTGTTATTTGTTAGCTCCTCATCTTCAACAAGATTTTTCAACTTCCTTTTCATAGCAGTACCAACTCTCTTTTTGTTTTCATTCTAGTTCATCATTTTCCATATTATTGCGTTAAATAATGTAGTTAAAATAGCAAGCATAAACACGGGTTTAAGATAAAAAAACAATGGACCCTAAAAAAAAAAAATCCCACACGCAATGGACCGTTTACTCAGCACACAACTCGACTGGAGGCGTGGAGGAGAGAGGAGGAGGCGTGCACAGGAGGAGCGTGGGGGGGTCACATGCATTCATTACGCTGTGGGCACAAGGCTGGCATCTTCCCCACTTGGTCCTCCAGCCACACTGACCTCCTTGCACACCCTGCACACATTCCCATCTCACGGCCTCGGCGTTTGCCATTTCTTCTTGGAGCACTCTGCCTCCAGACGTCCGTGGGGCCTGCTCCCTCACTTCATTCAAGTGTCTGCTCCAATGTCCCCTCCCTGGAGGGCCGTTCCCTGACCACCCTATTTAAGGAAAACCCTTTCATCACTCTCTGCTCCCAGCTTAGTTTTTCTTCATGATATTTACTACCACCCGATTTTTTGTTTCATTTATTTGTCTCTTCACTAAAATGTAAGCTTCCTTTTTTTTTTTAAGATTTTATTTATTTATTTGACAGAGAGAGACAGCAAGAGAGGGAACACAAGCAAGGGGAGTGTGAGAGGGAGAAGCAGGCTTCCCGCCAAGCAGGGAGCCTGATGCGGGGCTCCATCCCAGGACCCTGGGATCATGACCTGAGCCAAAGGCAGACACTTAATGGCTAAGCCACCCAGGCGCCCTAAAATGGAAGCTTTCTAAGTACAGAGACCTAGTTTTGTGTACCGCCCTCTAATACCCACAATAGTTCATGGCACATAGCAGACAATAAATATTTGTTAAATGAATGCCATGGAAGGAGAGCTTTACACATGGAAACTGTCAGCTAATCAAACAAAACAGCCACATGGAGACTGTTGAGAAGAGAAGCAATGTTCTATGGGCTAAGAAGGATTCAAACTAAAAATCAGGCTCCATGTCCACAATGAGACCAAGAGCTTCCTTTCCCTCCGGACCAACCCCAGGGAGGTACCCTGTGACTCTGGGACAATTTGGGTCACACCAATAACAAATCAAAAAGCTAGAGAAGGGGCGCCTGGGTGGCTCAGTCGTTAAGCGTCTGCCTTCGGCTCAGGGCGTTATCCCGGCATTATGGGATCGAGCCCCACATCGGGCTCCTCCGCTGGGAGCCTACTTCTCCCACTCCCCCTGCTTGTGTTCCCTCTCTTGCTGGCTGTCTCTCTCTCTGTCATATAAACAAATAAAATTAAAAAAAAAAAAAAAAAAGCTAGAGAAGAGGAAGCCTGAGTGGCTCAGGCTCAGTCAGTTAAGTATCTGCCTTTGGCTCAGGGCATGATCCCAGCAGGGAGCCTGCTTCTCCCTCTGCCTGCAGCTCCCCCTGCTCATGAGTGTTCTCTCTCTCTTTTGACAAATAAATAAATAAAATCTTTTTTTAAAAAAAGAAAAGCTTGGGGTACCTGGGTGGCTCAGCTGGTTAAGCGTCTGCCTTCGGCTCAGGTAGTGATCCTGGGGTCGTGGGACCAAACCCCATGTCGGGCTCCCTGCTCAGCTCAGTCAAGGAACCTTCTTCTCCCTCTCTCCCCCTCAAATAAATAATTTTTTTAAAAAAGCTGGAGAAGAAAGTCTAAGGAATAGAAAGAAGCAGTACCTGCCTGGAGAAGACAATTGCCACAAGACCCCAAAAAACCAGAAGCAGAAGTTGTTGTGTGAAAATAGACTGTAAACACTTAGGACATATTTTTCTCTAGGAGATTCAGCTCACTGAGCTCAGGACACTATCAAGACAATGAAAGGGAAACTCATTTAATGGGAGAAAATATGTGCAAATAATATCTGATAAGAGATTAACATTCAGAATATGTGAAGAACTCTTACAACTCAACAACAAAAAGTCTAATTTGGAAATGGACAATGGACCTTCATAGACATTTCACCAAAGATATACAAATGGCCAATAAGAACAAGAACAATGCTCAACATCACTAGTCTTTGGGGAAATGCAAATCAAAACCACTGGGGGAATACTGGTAGTTTATAACTACCAGGATGGTTATGATTAAAAATGGAAAATGACAAGTGTGGTCCATGATGTGAAGTATCTGGGACGCTGGTGCATTGGTGGCAACGTAAAATGGTACACCCACTGTGCTAAACAGTACAGTGGTTCCTCAAAAAGTTAAACACAGAATTACCGTATGAAGATGACCCAGCAATTGCAATTGCAATTCAACAATTACCCAAAATAACTGAAAGCAGGGTCTCAAATAGGTATTTATATACAAATGTCATATTCACAAAGCTAAAAGGTGGAAACAATACAAATCTCCATCACCAAATGAAAGGATAAACAAAATGTGATATATACATATATATATATATATATATATATATATATACACACACACACACACACACACACAATGGAATATTATTCAATCTTAAAAAGGAATAAAGTATAGTACCGCTATATGCTACAGAAAAACAAAGACAAAGAAAGAAAACCAATAAGACACTCCAAATGATCTAAAATCTAGTAAAGGAAATGGCAAAAACACATAAGTAACTACAGAAAAAGTCAATGTGGTATGTGATAAGTATCATCTAAGAGATCCAATAAAAAGACAAAAGTCAGAGAACTAAGAGATGATGTGTCAACCCTTCCAGAAAGCTGGAATGATTTCAGTTTAACTCAATCCACACCATTTACTGAACACCCAATCTCAATCTACTATGCAAGAATCTCATGTGAAAAACACACAGGAGGAACAGAAAGGAGCAAGTGACATTAGGGCAGTCAGTGGTGACACCGTGGCTCTGGGGCCACTAAACCAGCTAGTATCACATGAGAGGTGGTGCTCAAGATTATGAGCCTAGAACCAGTCTGCCTAGGTTTGAATCCTAGTTCTACCCCTTCCTCGCTACATTGTAACCTTGGACAAATTAAATTCCTCTTTGTATCCTCTATGTAAGAAAGGTAGCTCCTCTGTTAGTGAGTGCAAAGATTTAACAAATTAAGCTACATAAAACGCAGCAGTGTCCAGCGCATAGTAGATGCTCATTAAAAGTAAGTTTATTATAATGAATATGGATGTTCAGTACCTACTGGTGGTTAACTATGAACACTATTTTTTAAAATTTATATATTTATACTTTGTTTCTCCTCCAAAAAGACCGAAGGCAATTTATACCACATTATATGCATGTGTGTGCATATACACACATACACATTTTTCTGAAAAATAGAAACAGAATCTAAAAGTCATTAAAAGGAGAAGGAAGTAATTGTGTCTACCACTAAAACTGATGTAAGAACTTTTGCACAACCAAGGCAAAAACTGAAACACTTTCATTTGCGTAATTCTTTTTTTTTTTTTTTTTAAGATTTTATTTACTTATTTGTCAGAGAGAGTGTGCACCCACAGGCAGGAGGAGCAGCCTGAGCAAGGAGTCCGACAGAGGACTCGATCCCAGGACCCCAGGATCATGACCTGAGTGGAAGGCAGACGGTTAACTGACTGAGCCACCCAGGCGTCCCTCATTTACATAATTCTTATTTGGCAAAAGGCAACGTAACAATTCCTCAAAAAGAGAGAAACTTTCCTCTGATACTGAATCCTAAAATCAGTATATCATGTGTGACCTCACACAAAACATACTTGGGATCACCAAATCAGTGACTTCAACAATAGTGTTATGGTAAATGCAAACACCTTCTTCATACGGTTATCTCTTGTAGTCACTATCATGACAAGCTAAAAACATACAATGCAAGGTGATTCTGTAAAGACAATTCTACTGGATCCTAAACTAATATGAACAAAGCTGCCATGAATATTCATATACAAGTCCAAAAGCTTGTGGCCATATTATGCTTGCTACTGCAATTACATAATTTAATGAAACAATATAAAGACTGATTAAATACGAGTTCAAAGAGAGAAAGAATTGCTATTATTATGAAAACTAAGTTGAAAATAAGCAATACTTATTTGTTGAAGATGAGCAACTAAGTCACACTGCTATTAATTATGAGCAAGATAATGATAAAAGTCTACAGAAGAAATTCACAAAGATCTAAAAAGACTTTGTATTCAGATTGTTTCACAGGTGTATTCAAGGTGTTGTTCCACTTTAAAGAAACCAAAACAGGAACTCTTAGGTAATACGTTACGTGTGTCGTCGGCTCATGCAACAAAATGAGAGGCATGCTACTTCTCTTGGATAAAAACCTAGGAGTGGAATGGCTCAGTCATCGGAACCATTTTGTTTGTCCATTCACTTGGAAACGAACATTTAGGTTTTTTCCAGTTTGATGCTATCACGGATAATGGGGCTATACACATGTACAAGTCTTTGTATGGACATATATTTTCATTTCTCGTGGGTGAATATCTAAAAGTACAATAAATACGACTATTTTGGAGACAAGCTGTACATATATAAAACTTTCTGGTGTGAAAAGCCATCATATAACTCCATTCATGGAACCAGCTAGAGAATGAAGGGGAAATGGGGGCAAAGGAGAAAGCTAATCTAAGAAACAGGAAAACCAAGATGTGGCCAGAAAGACAAATCAGAAAAGAACAAATCCATTGACGAGGCACAAAAGTGTGAAAGGAATCTGGGATGTTGAGGGCAAAACAATGCGGAATTTGGGGGCCAGAAAGGGAGGGATCTTCTTTAGAGACAACCCCGTGAAACAAATTCGAACTGGCTAGGACCACTACCTTATCCGCTGTCCTGCGGCAATCTCTAGAGCACAGATTCCCACCATCCCTACAACGCAAATCCCCCCGAGACTACACATCCCAGAATGCAACACGCGCCCTTCGCGAACGAGCTCAACCCTCAGAGAGCAGTTCACAGCCTACAATTCCCAGGAGGTAATGCGATCCCCTTCCCACAGCTATGGAAGACTCGGGGCCCGGGATATCGGGCCATAAGTCCACTCCCAGCTCACCTCGGAGCTCCGGGAGCCTTTCAACACCTGCTTGGTGAGCGCGATCACGTCTGTACCACAGGTGTTCACCTTCTCTGTGAGGAGCCCCTTCACGGACTGACCGAATCGCGCTTGCGAATCTGGCGTCCCAGTCGCCATCACCTCAACCACTGAACGGCTCAGCCTGGGCAACGGCGAGTCGCTGGGGCCAAAAGGCGTCAGGGCGGAAGGAAGCGAGGTGGTGTCTCTTCTACCGTGGGAAAAGGAAGGGACGCATGCGCCCAGCGGAGGTTGACCTTAACTAACTTTAAATTAATTTAAAATATTCAGTTGAGGGGCGCCTGGATAGCTCAGTCGGTTAAGCGGCTGCCTTCAGCTCAGGTCATGATCTCAGCGTCCTGGGATTGAGCCCCACGTGGGGCTCCCTGCTCAGCGGAGAGCTTGCCTCTCTCTCTCCATCTGCCTGCCGCTCTGCCTATTTGCGCGTTCTTTCTCTCAAATGAATAAATAAAATAAAATAAATTCCATTGATATCCTGAGGAAGATGGGGCCCAGGCAGACATCTCTGGAGGGGACGGAGGACAATTTCAGTAAATCCATGGGTTAGAATCAGTAGGCCTGGATTATACTCCTACTTCTCCCATTTAGTTGTGTGACTGCAAATTACTCAAGATTTGCGTCTTGTATTCATCAGTAAGAAGTAACAATGTTCAAGTCTCCAAAGGGTTATGAGAATAAATTAAGACCATTCAGTTCAATTTTAATAAAATTTCATTTAGTAAATATCAAACTGTGCTAGGCTGAGGGTAGAGAAAGAAAAGGTACAGTCCTTGTCTCTGAGGAGTTCCCAGACCATGTGATGAGCCCTGTAAACAGCTAATAAATGGAGGAAATGCTCAACATCATTAGTAGTTTTTTATGGTAAATGATCTCTTTTTTCTATTAAAAGCAAACTGGTCATCACCTTGGAAATGAGTTAATACCTGAAATAAACTGTCAAACCATTTCCCAAAGTTTTTACCATTTTATGTTCCCAATAGCAGTGTGGGAGACTCCAGTAGCTCCACACCCACAAATTTAGGAGAAGATTGCTATGTAGCCATAGTAACAAGTAGCCCCTGTGGTAGACAGACTGGCTACTGACAGGTAGCTCCCATGATCCCCATCTTGTGGTGTTCATGTGCTTGTGTGATCCCCTTCTCTTACATGTGGGCAGGACCCATGTCTTGCTTTTAACCAATAGAAGATGCACAGGTAATGGGAGATACATGATTGTGTGTGCATGATTATGTGATTACAAAGACCATAAGACCCATCTTGCTGAAGTCTCTTTCCCCTTCGCTGGTGGTGAGGAAGCAAGCAGCCATGTTGGAGAACTCCACATGGCAAGGAACTGCTTCTAGTCACTGAGAAATGAGCCTCCAGCTGAAAGCCAGCAATAAATAAATAAATTAATTAAATAAATAAAAACGAAGCACTCAATCTAACAGCCTAAAGGAACTGAATACTATAACAATCTGGAAAGTGGAGAAATAGATCCTTACCCAGTTGAGCCTCCAGATGAGAACCCAGCCCTGGTTCACACCTCGATTGCAGCAGCCTTGTGAGCCCCTAAGTAGATGGCCCAGAAAAACTGTACTTGGATTCCTGACCCACAGGAACTATAAGATAATAAATAAATGTGTGTTGTTTTAAGCCACTGTTTGTGGTAATGTTGTTATACAGAAATAGAAGGCTAATATACCACCAGAACTTGTTTGAAATCTGTTCAATCAGTTAATGACAACTAACCTCAGTTAATCCCTTTTGCAAATCAAGTAATCAGAGTCACTTCTGAAAGTCATCCAGGAAACAAATCATGCCAATAATTACCCCTGAGTGCCAATCAATCAACAATAGTCTCACCCAATAACACTTCTATAGATCAAATCAACCTTCTTACATCCATCAATCCCTGAAGTCTATGCTTCCCCAAAACTCTATTATGATCAGCAGTCTACTCTGCTAAGAGAGACTGCCTGCTCTCCTTTATTATAATAAACAAATTCAGTTTTGTCTTTCTATGTCATATATTGAGCTATAGTCTTATCATTTTGGATAATTCTAGAGGTTCCAGCAAGATCATTTTGAAGACCCTCACTTGGCAGCATTCCAGGGACCCTCAGTTCAACAGGTGCACTTACTCGACATGTATAAGATCACTAGGCCTGGATCTTTGTATTAAGTAATTAGACCTTTGGGTCTGGAGATGCACCATTTGGTTATAAGATCTAGTTCTTTGTATAAGGTTATAAGACCTTTGGTTTGGTGGTATATTGCTTGATAAATATTTTTGCCATTAATATGATAATTCTGCTGCTGCCTTGCTTTTGCTGTTGTTGTTTATCTCTATGTACAAAGCTATGTCACAAGGGATTTTGCTTTTTCCAGGATTATCTTGTTTCTTTTGAATGTATAAGGGAGTATTCTACAGAGAATGGATGGAATCACAGGCACAATAGTCTCCAACCCAACCTAAGCTGACCTTTGAGGGTTAATGGTTGAGGTCTATTAGACTGGAGACTGGCTGATATTATCACATCCCTTTTGCTAACTGAAACCACCCAATCTTTTTCCAATAACTGATTAACTAATTATGAATTATCGTTACTCTCTCTCTCATATTATCATCTACTGGCATAACTTTCTTAATTCAGAAACTCTATAATCTTTACCCAGTGAAGGAGGATCCTAGATTGTGTTTCTATAATTCAAGAAGTGTCCATGGCCAGAAAAGGACATGCTAATACTAAATATTGATCTAATGTCATTTGTTGATTGACGCCTTAGTAAATACAAAAATGACAGCACCAGGTCTGATACAGGTAGTCTAGTAACTCTTGTAAAATCCAATTCCTTACCAGAAGTCAAATTGTCTAAATGGTTAAACTATGGCTCTTTCTAGGGCATATCAAATTACTCAAATAAAAGGGTAGATATGTAACCTAATAGCTGCCATGCCTTTAAAAGAATGAACTTCTTTAAAATGCTATTATAAAAGTTTTTTTTTAACTTCTTCAGAAAGGGCGCCCGGGTGGCTCAGTCGGTTAAGTGTCTGCCTTTGGCTCAGGTCATGATGCCAGGGTCCTGGGATGGTGCCCCACATAGGGCTCCCTGCTCAGCAGGGAGTCTGCTTCTCCCTCTGCCCCTCCCCCTGCTCATACTCTCTCACTCTCTCAAATAAATAAATAAATAAAATCTTTTTAAAGAAATAAACTTCCTCAGAAAACTTTTTTTACTTTTTTAAAAAAGATTCTATTTATTTATTTGACAGAGAGAGCACAAGCAAGGGGAGGGGCAGGCAGAGGGAAAGGGAGAAGCAGGCTCCCTGCTGAGCAGGGATCCCAGGACCCTGGGATCATGACCAGAGCCGAAGGCAGACACTTAACCACCTGAGCCACCTAGGCGCCATCAGAAAACTTTTTTAAAGTTTTTGACAAATGTGAATTACTTGATGCCTTGATATTACCTAAATTAATTGCTGGTCCTAAAGGTGGAAGGTCACAGTATTACACTATAGAAGCAATAATCCTGCAAACATATGTTAAAGATAATCATGTTAAACAGGCTGCTGTGATTAAAAGTTTATATACAAGAACCTCATATAAGACAATAAAAATAATAACAAATTCATGGAGAGGTTAAAGGATTCAAACATAAATACACAAAATCTAGGGGCACCTTAGTGGCTCAGTCAGTTAAGCATCTGACTCGTGATTGCAGTTCAGGTCATAATCTCAGGCTAATGGGATCGAGTTTCATGTCAGGCGCGGTGCTGTGTGTGGAGCCTGCTTAAGATTCTCTCTCTCTCCCTTTCTCTCTGCCCCCTGCCCCTGGCTCACACTCACTTGCTCTTTCCCTATTTTTCTTAAAAGACTCTATTTGAGAGAGAGAGCAAGTCCGAGCTGGGGAGAGAGAGAGAAGGGCAGAGGGAGAGGGAGAAGCACGCTCCCCACCACGCAGGAAGCCCAATGGGGGGCTCAATCCCAGGACCCTGGGATCATGACCTGAGCCGAAGGCAGACTTTTAACCAACTGAGCCACCCAGCCCCCTCTCTCTCTCTTTAAAAAAAAAATTAAAGTAATTTAAATTTTATTTATAATTAAATAAATAAGTACACAAAACCTGCCCACCAAATTCTGAAAAGAACCACGAGGAATGATTGACTTTAAGACCTACAAAGGTAAGGTCTTTCATTCTTTTAAAATTTTATTTATTTATTTATTTGACAGAGAGAGAGACAGCCAGCGAGAGAGGGAACACAAGCAGGGGGAGTGGGAGAGGAAGAAGCAGGCTCCCAGCAGAGGAGCCTGATGTGGGGCTCTATCCCAGAACGCAGGGATCACGCCCTGAGCCGAAGACAGACGCTTAACGACTGAGCCACCCAGGAACCCCAGGTAAGATCTTTCAAAGCCAGCATCATCACCAGACAGCACCAGAAAAAAAACCTCAAATGGACACTAGATTAAATTCTCCATGAAGCGCCTCATTCCAGTAGGCACAAACTGGCCATGATATAGAACACTGATTGAAAACTCTTTCTAGGCTAACAGAGGATATGGCCAGTCCATGCCTCATCTGTAACTAAATAATTCTGCAAAAGTTTGTAAAGGTTTGATTCTAACTCTATGACATTCTGGAAAACTCAAAACTATAGAGGCAATGGGGCGCCTGTGTGGCACAGCGGTTAAGCGTCTGCCTTCGGCTCAGGGCGTGATCCCGGCGTTATGGGATCGAGCCCCACATCAGACTCCTCCGCTATGAGCCTGCTTCTTCCTCTCCCACTCCCCCTGCTTGTGTTCCCTCTCTCGCTGGCTGTCTCTCTCTCTGTCGAATAAAATAAAAATAAAATCTTTTAAAAAAACAAAACAAAACTATAGAGGCAGTAAGAAGATTAGCGGTTGCCAGGGGTCAGGGGAGTGAGATGAACAGGCGGAGCATAGATTTTTAGGGGAGTGAAACTATTCTAATGATATGATAATGATGGATAAATGTCATTATACATTTGTCCAAACCCGTGGAGTATACGCCACCAAGAGTGAGCCCTAATGTAAACTGTGGATTTGCAGTGATAACGATGTGTCAGCATAGGTTCATCAGTTGTAATGAAGGTACCACTTTGGTGGGGAAGTCTATGTGGTGGGGGGCAGGGAGTATATGGGAACTCTCTGTACCTTCCCCTCGACTTTGAACTGTTCTAAAAAAAAATAGAGTTTCAATTTAAAAAATTGTAAACGTGATGAATTGTAAAAAACTGAAAAGTTGTAAAGGACTGAAACCGTGCCTAAAGGCTATTTTGAACATCTCCAAATGGATTTTGTAAATTAACGTCTTCTATATGTACTGGTAAGAGTCAATTTATTTTCTGAATGAGTTGAAGCATTTCCATGTTGAAAAGTCACAAGTACAGTAGCTAATATTCTATTATACTTTGTATCTTGTACCTAATTTCTCCCTCTGTTTTCTACATTCCAACTGATTGATCCAGTGATAAAGTGACACAGTTAACTGAAACAATTATTCATTAATTTAAATTGTGCAAGACTTGGCCTTTACTCAAAAGTCTTTCCGTCTTCGTCACTCCCCAGTCCTCTGGAAAAACACAACATTTTAATAGAACTGAAAAGTTGACATGCAATAGAGACCCTAAATTGAGGTCGCTGGATAACTTTTGAAGCAGGTAGTTCAAAGACCTCAGAAGAAGCTGAAAACCACGTAGAGTAGACAGCTACCGCCCCAAACCCTTGGAACACAGCCCCTCCACGTGCCACTCTCTTCATAGTCTTGTTTTCATACTTTAAAAAAACTAATGTCAGGGTGGTTTTTCTTTTCCTTTTTAAAAAAGGATATATATATTTGACAGAGCGAGAGAGCGAGCACACAAGCAGGGGGAGTAGGAGAGGGAAAAGTAGACTCCCTGCTGAGCAGGGAGCCTGCTGTGGGATTCAATCCCAGGACCCTAGGATCACAAACTGAGCCGAAGGCAGATGCCAACCGACTGAGCCACCCTGGTGCCCCTAATGTCAGGTTCTATATTTATGACTTAGCATGTCTCTGTTACTAGTAATAATAACTTGATTGAGTCTAGGCTTTTCTACAGACAATCATCACACTAACATTACAATTTATTTTCCCCAAGCTATCGCTAGTACAGTCAATTTGAAAAACAATATACCAATAATGGTACCCTTCCTAAAGTCCTAAAGAAGAAGTGCAAGATACAGCAACAAATATTGCTATATTATCACAACACCCAGAGATGCTATACTTCAGCTCCACCAAGGTGGATATGTTTCTTGGGTAGCTTCTGAGTTCTGTTTCATATGTTGCAATTAGATTCGTTAGTGCCACACCAGACAGGAGGTTAAATATTCTGCAGGGCTATTCCAAGGATATGATTCCCCCACACCCTCAATAGACTGTATCTCTTTACAGAGTGCGAAAGAGTAAAGTCATTTCTGTGAAGAGGCTCTTCTTTCTCCCTTACTCAAAATTTCCTCTGTTAATAACATTTTGCCTTCCTGTGGTATATTTGTTACAATTGATGAACCAATGTTGATGCATTATTATTAAACAAAGCTCATACTTTCCATTGGGGTTCGCTTTTTGTGTTGTTTGGGTTTTATAGCTTCTGATAGATGCAAAATATCATGTATCACCATTACAGTATCATACGGAATAGTTTTACTGCCCTAAAAACCCCCTGTACTCCGCCTATTCATCCCTCCTCCCTCCTCCAGTTCCCCTGGCAATTACTGATATTTTTACTGTCTCTCTAGTTTGCTTTTCTGAAATTGTCAATTAGTTGGAATCATACAGTATGTAGCCTTTTCAGACTAGGTTCTCTAAATAAACAGTGTGTATTTAAACTTCCCCATGTCTTTTGTGGTTTGATAGCACATTTCTTTTTATCACTGAATAATGTTCCTTTGTATGGGTGTACTACGGTTTGCTTATCCATTCGCCTATTAATGGATGGTTTCTCCAGTTTTTTGTAATTATGAATGAAGTGGCTATAAACATTTGTGTGTAGGTTTTGTATGGACATAAATTTTCTACTGATTTTCTTAAATACCTAGGAGCACAATTGCTGGGTCATATTTTTTTTATGGCGATAACATAGAAATAATATAAAATTTACCATCTTAACGATTTTTTTAGTGTACCATTCAGTAATGTCAGGTACATTAACAGTGTGCTGATGCAACCACTGCCCCATTTCCCAACCTTTTTCACTGTCCCAGACAGAAACTCTGTACCCATTAAATAATTATTTCCTATTTCCCCCTCCCCTCCAGCCCTTGGTAACCTCTATTCTGATTTATGTCACTATGAATTTACCTATTCTAGGTACCTCTTGCGAGTGGAATCATACAGTATTTGCCCTTCAGTGTCTACCTAATTTCACTTAGCAAATGGTTTTCGAAGTTAATCGATGTCCCAGCATGTTTTAGATCTTCATTCTTTTTTATGGCTGAGTAACAGTCCATTGTGTGTATATAACACATTTTGTTCACCCATTCATGTTGGTGGACACTTGGGTTGATTCCACCTTTTGTCTATTGTGAATAATGCTGCTGTGAACATTGGTGTACAAGTATCTGTTTGAGTCCCTCTTGTCAATTCTTCTGGACACTTCTCTAGGTATAGAAAAGCTGACTCAGACAGTAATTCTATGTTTAACATTTTGAAGAACAGCCATACTTTTCCACAGAAGCTTTGCCATTTTATATCACCTCCAGCAATGCACGAGGTTTCCAATTTCTCCACACTTCCACCAACACTTGTTATTTTCTTTTTTTAAAATATAATAGCCATTCTAATGGGTATAAAGTGATAAGAATGTTTAGTTTTGTAAGCAACTGCCTGTCTTACAAAGTGGTTGTATTTCCACCAGCTATGAATACGAGTTCCTGTTGCTCCACATTGGTCAGCATCTGGTATTGTCAGTTTTTTGGATTTTAGTCATTCTAATATGTGTGTAGTGGGTCTCCCATTGTTGTTTTAATTTGCAATTCCCTAATGACATATGACATCGAGTGTCTTTTCATATGCTTATTTGCCATCTGTATACCATCTATAGTGAGATGTCTGTTCAGATCTGTTGCCCATTTTTTTTTAAAGGTTTTATTTATTCATTCGACAGAGATAGAGACAGCCAGCGAGAGAGGGAACACAAGCAGGGGGAGTGGGAGAGGAAGAAGCAGGCTCCTAGTGGAGGAGCCTGATGTGGGGCTCGATCCCAGAACGCTGGGATCACGCCCTGAGCCGAAGGCAGACGCTTAACCGCTGTGCCACCCAGGCGCCCCATCTGTTGCCCATTTTTAAACTGGGTTGTTTTCTTATTGTTGGGTTTCAAAGTTCTTTGCATATTTTGGATACTAATCTTTTATCAAATATATGTTTTGCAAATATTCTCTCCCAGTCTGTGGCTTGTTTCTTCATTTTCTTAACAGTGACTTTCATGGTGCAGTTTTAAATTTTAAGGGAGTCCAACTTATCATTTTTTTTATTTCATGATTATGCGTATGGTGTGTACCTAAAAAGTCATCACCAAACTGAAGGTCCCTGAATTTTCTCTTATGTTACCTTCTAGGAGTTTTATAGTTTTGTGTTTTACATTTAGGTCTATGATCCATTTTTTGATAATAACTTCTGTGGAAGGGATAAGGTCTATTGTGTAATTCTTTTTTCTTTTTCTTTCTTTCTTTCTTTCTTTCTTTCTTTCTTTCTTTCTTTCTTTCTTTCTTTCTTTCTTTCTTTCTTCTTACTTTCTTCTTTCTCCCTTCTTTCCTTCCTTCCTTCCTTCCTTCCTCCTTCATAAGGATGTTGCTGTTCCAGCATCATTTGTTAAGGAAACTAGCCTTTCTCCATTCAATTGCCTCTGCTACTTTGTCAAAGATCAGTTAACTATTTTTATTTGTGTCTATTTCTGGGCTCTCTATTCTGTTCCATTTATCTCTTTGTCTGTTTTTTCACCAGTAACACACGGTCTTGATTATTATAGCTTTACAGTAAGTCTTGAATCAGGTAGTGTCAGTCCTCCACTTTGTTCTTCTGTATTGTGTTGGCAATTCTGGGTCTTTTGCCTTTCCTTTTTTTTTTTTTTTTTTAAGATTTTAAGTAATCTCTATACCCAACGTGGGGCTCAAACTCACAACACCAAGATCAAGAGTCACACACTCTACCAACTGAGCCAGCCAAGTGTCCCTCTTTTATCTTTCTATATAAACTTGAAAATTAGTTCATTTATATCCACAAAATAACTTGCTGTGATTTTGATTAAGATTGCACTGAATCTACAAATCAAAATAGGAAGAACTGACATCTTACATTCCTATCCATTGAACATGGCATAGCTCTCCATTTATTTATATATTTTTAAATTTGTTTTGTCAGAGTTATAGTTTTTATCAATAAAATATAATATTTTATTGTATGTCCTAACACATTTTATTCCTAAATACTTCATTTTTTTGTTAATGTAAATGGTATTGTGCTTTAAATTTCTAATTCTTCATTGAGGATATATAGGGAAGCAATTGATTTTTGTATATTAAAAACTTGTATCCTGCAACCTTGTTATAATCCCTTATTACTTGCTGGAGGGGTTTTTTGTTGATTCCTTGGGATTTTCTACACAATCATGTCATCTGCTAACAAAGACAGTTTTATTTCTTCCTTCCCAATCTGTATACCTTTTATTTTCTCTGTTTTATTGCATAGCTAGGAGTAGTGAGAGGGGACATCCTTGCCTTTTTCCCAACCTCAGGGGCAAATTATCTAGTTTCTCACATTAAATATTATATTAACAGTAGGGGTTTTGTAGTTGTTCTTTATGAATTTGGGGAAGTTCCTCTCCATTCCTAGTTTGCTGAGAGTTCTTACTGTGAATAGATGTTGGATTTTGTCAGATGTTTTTCTGCATTTATGACTTTTCTTTTTTAGCCTATTGATGTGATAGATTACATTAACTGACTTTCTAATGTTGAACCAGCCTGAATACCTGAGATAAATCCCACTTGGTCTTGATATATAATTCTTTTAATATATTGTTAGATTTAGGTTGCTAATATTTTGCTGAGGATTTTTGCGTGTATGTTCATGAAAGATATTGGTGCGTAGACTTCCTTTTTTGTAGTGCCTTTTTTAAGAGATTTTATTTATTTATTTGAGAGAGAGTGTGTGTGTGCATGAGCAGGGGGAGGGGCAGAGGGAGAGGAAGAAGCACACTCCCCGCTAAGCAGGGAGCATGATGTGGGGCTCAATCCCCGGACCCCGAGATCATGACCCAAGCTGAGGCAGACAATTAACCAACTGAACCACCCAGGTGCCCCTCTTGTAATGTCTTTATCTGGTTTTGGTAATAAGGAAATTCTGGCCACATAGCATGAGTGAGGAAGTGTTCCCTCTTCTTCTATATTTTATAAGAGATTGTTGAGAATTGCTATAATTTTTTTTCCTTATAGAATTTGGTAGAATTCAACGATGAAGCCATCTGGCCTGATGCTTTCTGTTTTAAAGCATTATTAATTATTGATTAAAGTACTTTAATAGATACAGACCTATTCAGACTATCTTGTGTGAGTTTTGGCAGATTATGTTTTCAAGGAATTGGTCCATTTCATCTAAGTTATCAAAATTTGTGGGCATAGAGTTGCTTATACTATTCTTTTACTATTCTTTTAATGTCCATGGGATCAGTAGTGACGGTGCCTCTTTCATTTCTGATGTTAGCTATTTGTGTCTTCTCTCTTAGAAAAAAAAGCCAGGGGGTCGCCTGGGTGGCTCAGTCGTTAAGCGTCTGCCTTAGGCTCAGGGTGTGATCCCAGGTCCTGGGATCGAGCCCCAGGCCCGCATCAGGCTCCCTGCTTTGCTGGGAGCCTGCTTCTTGCTCTCCCACTCCCCCTGCTTGTGTTCCCTCTCTCGCTGGCGGTCTCTCTGTCAAATAAGTAAATAAAAAAATCTTTTAAAAAATTTAAAAAAAAAAGAAAAAAAAGCCAGGTTTGCCAGCCTTGAGGTTTGTCAATTTTATTGATCTATTGAAGAACCAACTTTGGGTTTGGTTAATTTACTCTATTGTTTTCCTGTTTGAAATTTCATTGATTTCTGCTTTAATTTTTATAATTTGTTTTCTTCTATTTGTTTAAGGTTTATGCTGCTTTTCCTTCTCTAGTCCTAAGGTGGAAACTTGTATTATTGATTTAACGTTGTAGTCTATCCTTCCAGAGATATTTTATGCATATAAAGCAAAACAGTACATATATTCTTCTTCCTTTTTTTACACAAATGGAAGCATTCAATACATACTGTTCTTATTTCTGCTTCTTTTACCTAACGATATATTTTGGAACTCTTTCCATAATAAGTACATAAAGCGTTTCCTTTTTTTTTCTGGCTGTATTGTATTCTCATCTCCTATTGATGGGAGGTGTATTACTGGCAATATAAACATGAAATGATTCGTTTTGTATATTGAACTGTGTGACACCTTCAGGATAAATTCCTAGAGTTGGAATTATTGGTTCTAAAAGTATGTATATAGTTTCAGTTTATATTATGAGAAGCAGAATACCATGGCTAAGAGCAAAGAGCTTTAGACTGCTTAATCCCAACTTCTCCGTGGGCAAGTCTTCGTGTCTATTTCCTCATCCGTAAAATGGTGATAGTGATAGTAATAGCACCTTACGGGGTTGTTATAAAAATTAAATGAGACAGAACATGTAATATGTGGCAAATGCTCAATAAAGTTATTATTTTGCCAAATTGTCAGACGGGTTGATTAGAAACAGGAGTAGTGATTCTTTCCCTCTAACAGTAAAGTAGAAATTAAGGGAGATTGAACTTAATGGTCTCAGAGTTCTTTTTTTTAAGATTTTATTTTTTTAAGTAATCTCTATACCCAACATGGGGCTCAAACTTACAACCCTGAGATCAAGAGTTACATGCTCTGCCAACTGAGCCAGCTAAGCACCCCAATGGTCTCAGATTTCTTAAAGAAAAGGTAAGGTTACCTGCTCCGCATGAAAGAGATGGAGTTGAGGATGGGGCTTAAAGTTTAGAGGAGTAACTGAGATGGAAGTAAGGGTGACCATCTTTGGATTTGAGGAAATGAAGGAAGTATGAAGTTGGGATGTTGACTGATCATCCCCCATGGACTCTAAACTCATGCAGGATGATGGCAGGACTGGAGAGGAAGGATGTGAGTCGGGTGCCCATATCTTATATCTTAAATGAAGTGAGCAGCAGGAGGTCAGTAAGTAATGGCAATAAAAAGGTTTGAAACTGCAAAGGAGCGAGAATTTGCTCCACCCAAAGGTGGAGAATGTGGTCTGGAGGCCTTGGGAAGTGAAGAGAACATCAGTTCCACTGCCTAACCTGGACATTAGGTTTCTTTATTCAAGAAAACAGCAGGGGAAGGGCTGTCCTCAGAGAAGGTCCAGTTTACGTGAGGCAGGAGGTGGAGAAAATATTCTATAGCTAAGTAAGGAAAACAAAGACGTGTGTGTGTTTTAGAGACGGACAATACCAGAAGGCTCTGGGGAAAGGTCTTGGAGAGAAGGAAAGACGCAATTGGAGGAGGGTAGAGTAGAAGAATCATAAAGCAGGATGGGGATGAGCGTGAGGATAGAGGGAACCTCAAGCCAATGGCGAACTCACTGTTTTGAGAACTGGTGAAAGCTATGGATTCTCTCTCCAGAAAAATACGTATTTATACATATATGCAGAATTTGCATGCAATTTCAGTGAGGTCCAGATTCCATAGACACCCAATTTTTTAAAGTAAACTTTTTACTGAAGTATAGCATGCACACACGTAATTGGTGTCCAGCTCAAAGTGAATATATACCTGTGTTACCAGCAGCCAGATCAAGAAACAGAACGCTGCCTGAAGCCCCGCCCCAGAAGCCCCACCCTGAGTCCTCTTTCGGCACTTAACCACCCGCCAGGGTAATCATCACCTGACTTCTAGAACCATAGTTTAGTTTTATCCGTTTCTAAAATCTATATAAATAAAAGCATACACTGCATTCTTAGGAGTCTGGTTTCTTCACTCAGTCACGTTTGTCAGTTTCATCCACGTTGGTGCATGTGATTGCAGTTCATTCATTGTCATCTCTGTATACTATTCCACTGTATGTTGCATGACAATTTATCCATTCAACAATCGATAAATACTTGGGTTTCTTTCTAGTTTGGAATTGTTACAAATAGTGCCGCTATGAATGCTTTTGAATGTGCCTTTGGTGAACGTATGTACAAATGCTGTTGTGTAAATACCTAAGAATGGAGTTCTCGGGTCGTAAGTTCAGCTGTAGTAGACAATGGGGCTTATGTTTTAGACAAGGGACAAGGGAAAAAGGGAAACAGGGATTCCAAGAAAGTGGAATTCATATGAACTTTCCGTCTGAATTCCGGCATAAAATGACGCAGGATGTTTTGCATTTGATCATTTATCAACATTGAAACCAAATTAAAATGACAGTCATCAAAGACCTGATGAATAAATCCAAAGGGAGATTCTTTGAAGAGATTAATAAAACCTTTGACAAATCAAGAGAAAATAGAAAATGCAAATTTTAAGAAATATTAATTGCCAAACTTGACTCAAGAAGACTCAGAAGAACTGAGGAGACCAACACCTATGGAAGAAACTGGAAAACTATGTGAAGGAGTCATCTCTCTGAAAAAAGGCACTGGGACCTGACACTTTTCATGTTACCTTGCTTTAGAACATCAAAGAATAGATCACTTCCATGCTATTTAATCTGCTTAAGGACATAGAAAAAGGCTGAAAACTTCTCCAATAACTTTATAAAATAAGTAAAATCGTAATACCAAAACCTGACAATGCATCAGTAGGAAAACCACAACTCAATTTTTCACATGATTAGAGATGAAAAAGAAATAAAACTCTAAGTAATAACAAAGAGAATTCCATTCCATATTAAAAGAAGATGCTCTGGACAAGTTATTACTAATCTAGGAATGGTTGGAAACCAAGAAATCTATTAATATAATGCCTCTGATAAATAAGTCAGTATTCGTCACAAATCTTTAAAATATGCATGCATGGGGCTCCTCTGGCTGGCTCAGTTGGTGGAGGACGTGACTCTTGACCTTAGGGTTATTAAGTTCGAGGCCCACTTTGGGTGTGGAGATTACTTAAAAAAGTAAAATCTTGAAAAAAAATATGCATGCATGGCCCTTGAGCAACAATAGCACTCTTAGGATCCTACCCTAAGAAAATATTAACAGTTATGCACAAAGCTTTCACCACAAGGCTATTACTTAATGTTGTTTATATGAAAAATAAAGACAAAAACAGAAACATCCTAATGTCCAACACCGCGATACAGAATCAGTTAAAAAAGCTATGCTAACCGTATGATATACACACAATGGAATGATAACGCAGCCATCAAAAATAATGTCGTAGAAAAGTCCTTAATAAGAGAAAAATGTCCATGCCCCAAAAATGCAGTATGGCCTCATTTCGGTTAAAAAACATATTTCAGATTTTTAATTTATTTTGAGCTATCCACATTATCTAGATTTTCTGCAATTATCATGTGTAACTCTTACAATATGGTGATGAGGATATGAAGCAACAATTTTTTCTAAAATTTCCATTTCTTGTTCATAATCGGGGTGTAACAGAGAATCACCTCAGCATTCACTTCGGGAATAGAAAGTACCCATTCATATTTCTTTACCGGCTGGTTGACTCCCCTTGGCCCCTGCCTGGATCACAGGACTCAGGCCTCTTCTTGCCCGGCCTGTCAAACTTTACACAAGAGCTCCTCATCCAGCCTACCCCAGCACTGATACCAGACTCACCCCCAAACACACCAGTGTCTCCTGCCACTGAACTTTCAGGGGTTCCTCCACCCTCCACAGCCTTCCATTTGGGGCTCCAGAGCCTGATTTTATGTGCCTGTCCAGCAGGCCTCTTTCATGGCTGCAGGCAGAACTGTCACCATCCCACCCCCTCCAGGCTCAGCATAGTCCACTCGGCAGCACTCCCTTCTAGCAGGGCCCTTTCTCCCCATTCCCCATGCCTCTACCTAGCAGTCCTCATTCTCTTTCAAGGCCTAGCTCAAATCTCCTTTCTTTCATGAAGGCTTCTCTGACCACCCTGGCCCATACCTCCAACCCAAATGGCCCTAAAAGTTTGAACCACAGGGTGCCTGAGTGGCTCAGTCGATTAAGCGTCTGCCATGGTCATGGTCCCAGGGTCCTGGAGTTGAGCCCCACATCAGGCTCCCTGCTCAGCGGGGAGTCTTTTTCTCCCCCTCCTTCCTGCTTGTGCTCTCTCTCTCTCTCTCTCTCTCTCTCTCGCTATCTCTGTCTCTCTCAAATAAATAAAATATTTTTTTAAAAGTCTGAACTACATTTGAACATTTTTTAAAAGATTTTGTTTATTTATTTGAGAGAGAGAAAGAGAACAGAAGCAGGGTGAGCAGCAGAGGGAGAGGGAGAAGCGGGCTCCCAGCTCAGCGTTTGAGGCTCGATCCCAGGACCCTGGGATCATGACCTGAGCCGAAGGCAGAAACTTCACTGACTGAGCCACCCAGGCGCCCCACATTTGAACATTTGGAGTAAGGGGCAACCAGGCAGTCTAGATTACAAGGCCTTGCTGGTTCACCTTCGTGAAGAGGTCCCCTACCTGCTGCCTTCCTGATTCATTCCAGCAAGCCCTACCCCAGTCTGTACTACTCAAAGTACAGACACGGGCAGACCAGCCCCAGAGACTGGCAGAAATTCTATCTTCCACCTTTGTGAGTCTCACTCAGTGGGTCCTAATGCCTGTCTGAGGACCCACCTCTTCTGTGATGACTGACACCTGGGATGTCTGCCTCCTTGGAGCTGTGGCTTCGCCTGGTGATTTCAAATTGTTGATCAATACCGATGGAGACACTGAAGGTTTCCAGCAGAATTTGAGACCTTTGTCTGTCAGGAAGATCCACTAATAAGAGCTCAGAGAAACCAGGAAGGCCGTTTTGTTATAATGATGATAAGCATAAATAAGAGATGAGCACTTACTCCCTGCCAGGCAGCGCCTCCACGCATGATCTCACTGAGTCACGACAACCCCCAGAAGTACATAAATATAATGCAATATTTGCATTCTTATTTCCATGTTACAGAGGAGGAAACTGAAACTTAATTCATGAACATAAACTTAAGTTGATATAAAATGATCATATGACCTAGCAATTCCACTTCCCAGTATACCGCCCAAAGAATTGAAAACTGGGACTCAGACAGACACTTGCACACACATGTTCATAGCAGCATTTTTTTTTTTACAAGAGCCAAAAGGGGAAAACAATGTAAGTGTCCATCAACTGATGAATGAATCAACAAGAGGCAATATATCCGTATAATGGAATATCACTCAGTCATAAAAAGCAACAGAGTTCTGATACAACATGGATGAACCTCGAAAACATTATGCTAGGTGAAAGAAGCCAGACACACAAAACAATATTGCAAGATTCCACTTCTGTGAAATAGGCATATTCATAGAGACAAAGTAGATTAGATGCTGGGGGGGTGGGGAGGGCGGAGATGGGGAGTTATTTCCTAACGGGTAGTTTCTGTTTGGGTATGAGAAAGTTTTGGAAGTAGATAGTGGTGATGGCCATACCACATTGTGAGTATATTTAATGCTACTGAATTGTACACTTAAGACGGTTAAAATGGGGGGGCTCCTGGCTGGCTCAGTCAGTGAGCATGCAACTCTTGATCTTGGGGTTGTGAGTTCAAGCCACATGTTGGGTATAGAGCTTACTTTAAAGATTTTTTTAAATTAAAATGGTTAAAATGGTCAATTTTATGTGACATATATATGTATATATATTATTTTATATTATAAAATATATTACACATTATTATATGTGACTATATTATTTAATATTTATATATAATTATATTTTATCATTTATATTGCATTATATTTATGTATGTTTATAATATTATTTATTATTAATATTATATATATATAATTTTTTAAAGTTATATTGGGCTTCACAGTCCATGCCCAGTGTGGAGCCCAAAGTGGGGCTCAAACTTATGACTCTGAGATCAAGACCTGAGCTGAGATGGAGTCGGAAACGCTTAACTGACTGGGCCACCCAGGCGCCCCCTTGCTGTCACTATCTCATGTGACCTTATACAAGACTGACCTTTGAAGGCATCACATCTTTGGCTGTTAAATAAGACTGGATGAAACATCTTTGACAGTCCCTGCTGGTTGTAACCCTCCTGACAAGATCATCTATTCATGGATTTTGATTTTACAGTGTGGAAAGTCCCAAGCCTTGATTCCTGACCCAGATACCATTTGCTTCTGGCACACTCTGTGGACATTGATGAATGGGGAGCTCCAGGGAGGGAGGACCAGCTGTCTTCCCCTTACCTAGCCCCCCTCAGGGGTTTGTCCTGGAGCTGAGCCAGCCCTTGAGGAGGGCTCCACTCCTTCTTCCTCTCTTGATTCTGAGAGAGGTCCTGGCTGTGCTCCAGGATAAATTTCCACAAGGCAAGAGATAACACAGAGCCAAGGTGAAGATCAGGGCAGCCCTTAAAAAGGACTCCTTGCTCCCTAGAGTTGGCTGCTGTTCTTCCACTCCATAGTTGTCTGTCCTGCTTGCCGGCACCCGGCCACCATGTGGGAGCTCTTGGCTTTCTTGCTGTTCACCCTCGCCTATTTCTTATGGCCCAAGCCAAAGTGCATCAGTGCCAAGTATCCCAAGAGCCTCCCATCCCTGCCCTTGGTAGGCAGCCTGCCATTCCTGCCCAGAGGTGGCCATCAGCACGTGAACTTCTTCAAGCTGCAGGAAAAATACGGCCCCATCTATTCCCTTCGTATGGGTACCAAGACTACAGTGATGGTCGGCCACCACCAGCTGGCCAAGGAGGTGCTTGTCAAGAAGGGCAAGGAATTCTCTGGGCGGCCCCAAGTGGTAAGCAGTACCCACTATCTCTCCTTTCTCACCAGCTCGGGGAGGGGGGGGCGGTTGCAGTTTGTCAGCCAAGACCATGCCTGGAATGACCCTTCCAGCTCCTGTAATTCTTCCTAAAACAGACTAACAGGACCGGGGGTGGGGATTTGACCCCTCGGACCCCACCCAGCCTCTAAACTAGGCAGGAAGAATCAAAGGAAGACTTCATTTTCTGGGCTGTCATCTCTCCTGGAATTGGTTGATGTGCTCTTTGAGTCTTGCTTCCCTAATTAACTGAGGTACTCTACGCAAAGCCCTTAGCCCACGGCCCAGCCGCTGTAAGTACTCCATAAATAGCCTTTAGGAGTGCTACTCTTCATATGGCAAATGGGACTAAAATGACTACTGTCTTCTATGGGAAGGTGTGAGAGCGTAGTACCCTGGCTTTTGGAGGGCAGGGATTGCTGTTTCTCTGGAGCTGTCCCCGGCTGCTCGGGCTCACAGGAAGGCTGACACATGGTGGCATCTCAAGGATGCTGATGATCTATCCTGCCAAGCCTTCTGTAAAGCTCCTGGGGGAGGAGAGAAGCTAGACGTCTGGGAATACTGCCAACACCCCATCCCAGCATCTTGCTACTGAGTACCCCCTTGAACACCCCAGGCAGGACCCCCCAGTCACTTACCTCTGATCAGGCCAAGGTTGATTCATTTTTCCTTGGACACGTCAGCTAGGTCTGCTGGCCAACAGCCTCACTCTCAACCCTCCTGAGCAAAGAGGAAGGAGGAGGCTAGTCAGATGGAGCTTGCAGCCCACAGGATGTAAGAGAGAAGGCTTTGAAGTCATGCTTTGAAGTCGCTCTGGGAAGAGGGGGCTTGGCCAAGTCCAGATTGCATTTTCCAGGTGGGGCCTTATGGTAGGCATGCAGCCTTGCAATGGAAGGGCAGAAAGATGAGCAGCTGCTACACCTGCAGCACCCCCCAGAGGGCCCAGGGAAAGGCAGACATCTGGGCAGTCCTGTCCCTCCAAGCCCACCTGCTCCTGCCCCCAGGACAGGCACCATTCAGAGAGCTTATCCCATCTGCGGCTGCCTTCCCCTGGTCAGAAACTGGTAAGAGAGGCCCAGAGGTCACCCTGTCATTGAACTGAACCCCAGAACCCCTGCATTCTCATCTAGGGTCCCTTTTTTCTCCTTAGTCTGTCTCTCTGATAGAATTGGGAGTAAGGGGGTCTCGGGCCCTGCCCTACCAAGGCCTAACGGTCACGGCAGAGTAGAGCAAGGGTGTCCCACATGGGTGTCAGCATGGTAGGTACCTGCCTTCTCCCTCAGGAAGGGTGCAGGAGGCCCAGGGCAAGGGTGGGTCATTGATGTCTGATTCTTACAGCCTTTCCTGCTCTCCAAAGGTGACTCTGGACATCCTGTCTGACAACCAAAAGGGCATCGCCTTCGCAGACCATGGTGCCAACTGGCAGCTGCATAGGAAGCTGGTACTGGCCACCTTTGCCCTGTTCAAGGATGGTAACCAGAGGCTAGAGAAGATTAGTGAGTGCTGGCCAGTCCCTGGGGCTGCTGGAGGGAGAAGGGGCTGGGCAAAGGGACAATGGAAGGCTCAAGCTGGTGCTTTCTTGGCTGCTGCTGCCATCTAGTGGCCATCTGCTCCATGTCCCTGGCTAAGATGGAACTGGGAAGGAGGGAGGGTGCTGCTTAACTCCCCACTGTCTTGCCCCCTCTCTCCTCCCAGTTTGTCAGGAAAACAGTTTATTGTGTGATTTCCTGGCCACCCAGAATGGACAGTCCATAGATTTGTCCTTGCCTCTCTTCCTGGCGGTGACCAACATAATCTGCTTGATCTGCTTCAACTCCTCTTACAAGAACGGAGATCCTGCTCTGAAGATCATAAAGAATTATAATGAAGGCATCTTGGACTCTTTGGGAACCGATAATATGGCAGACATATTCCCCGGGTTGAAGGTGAGGATGAGGCAGGCCCCACCTTCAGATTCCAGCAATCCCTGTCCCCAGTTCTTCTTACTGCCCAGCTCCAGACCCACTGATTTCCTGACCACCTCAGCCACAGTGAGCTCTGCCTCCTCTCTTTTTAAAACCTTGCCACTTCTCTACAAAAATAGGTTTAGCTTTTAACTATGAATTTTTAATACTCATATTAATGGCTCTCATTTATTTACCAATTGCCATATGCCCACTATTAAGCACTCCACATGCATTAATCATGTTATTCCCCTTAAAGGTTGGTTCTATTATCCCCAGACAGAGGAGAATACAGGCTTAGAGAAGTTAAGGAACTTGCTCCAGGCTTCAGACTCAAGTCTATCTTACTGCTAAGGGCTGGGCACCCAGCAGAGTCGACCCTCCATCGGTGCCTGATGTTTGATTTAATGGAGAAGGGGAGGTGGAGACGCTCTCTTTCCCCTTATTTGGAGTTGTCCTAGTTGTCATTAATAATCCCATTCTGTGTCTCCATCTTAACTTCCATTTTGGCTGAACGTCTGGGTTAGAGTGGAAACTCTCCAGAGACCGAAAGCTAGGATCTGTCTCCATCCAGGTAGGATTCTGGTAGCTGGAGAAACAAAACAGAAGATGGATGGCTTTGACACTTATTTCCACTTTTCAGATTTTCCCCAACAAAACCGTTGAAAAATTGAAGAATTGTGTTAAAATGCGAGATGAACTGCTGAATGAAATCCTTGAAAAACATAAGGTAGGTGATGGAGCAGAGGAGACCGTGAGTTAGGTTGGAGTGTCATGAAAACAGGGCTGGGGTCCATTTTGGACACTGGAGTATTGCCTGGCACACAGTAGGTGTTCAACCAAAAATGACTTAACTAATGAATACGGGTGAGGAAGTAAGGAATTGTGGAGGATCCAAGAAGGGACCCACCCACTCCCAAAATTTAAAGAGAGCCCTCCTACCTCCACAAGCTCATAGGTCCTGCCTAGTCTCAGTCCCTCACTTCCAGATGGAAGAAGCCTTTGCATCTCCAGTCTGGGATGAAGTATGGCAGGGTATTGCACATGGGGCTCTTCCTTAACACTGTCTCCCAACCTCACCCAACCAGGAGAACTTCAGCAGCGACTCTATCACCAGCCTGCTGGACGTACTGATCCAAGCCAGGATGAACTCAGGCAATAACAATGCTGCCTCAGACCGGGATGCAAAACTGCTTTCAGATAAACATATTCTCACCACCATAGGGGACATCTTTGGGGCCGGTGTAGAGACCACCACGTCTGTAGTGAAGTGGACTGTGGCCTTCCTGCTACACAATCCTCAGGTGGGCTTCTCCTTACTCCGGTCTTCCCAGCCACTCTTCACCCCAGCCAGATCCACCTGTGGCCCCAGAAAGAGGGAGAAGTAATGGCCTCTGCCCCTCCATGCAAGGTAGCTGGGCTGCCCCACTCCTAATCCAAGCAGTAGTTGGCTTTGGCCCTAGGGTGGAGCTGCCCCATCTTTTGGAAACAAAGCCTGGACTGCAAAGCCACCACTGGGAAGAGTCTGAGCCAGCTCTTCTGAATGTAACAATAGGATTCTTCTAAGCCCATGCTTCTCCTGGGCTTAAGCACGTTGGTCACATCTACCCTGCTCTGGCCCTCAGTTGCAGAAGAAGATCCAGGAGGAGATTGACCAGAATGTAGGTTTTGGCCGTACACCAAATATGAGTGACCGGAACCAACTCATCTGGTTAGAGGCCACCATCCGAGAGGTGCTTCGCATCAGGCCTGTGGCCCCTACGCTCATCCCCCACAAGGCTATCGTTGATTCCAGGTACACCTGCCCTCCCAACAGCACAGCACTGCTTTCCAGCCCACCTGGTCCCTTCTCTGCCGCACCACCCCTCCACTTGCTGGTCAATTTATACTCAACCATTGACCATCAGTCATCCTACCCGTGACCCTCCTGATCAATATATCTGTCACCACTAACACCTACTGACGAATCCACAGATCTAAGTGACCTCCCTCAGAAACTGTCTGCTGCTCTGGAGACATACAGTCTGAATGGAAGACCAAGTGCTCTATGCTCCTACCCAATCCAATAGCCACAACATACACACACACGCGTGCGCACGCCCCAAATGCACACCCACGTGCCCCAACAGACATGAATGTCCATGCACACAAGTGCTGACACGTAAGAGCTAGCGAGGAAGAGGCCTGGAGAAGGGCTGGATTCACTTCGAGCTGGTAGAAGCTGAGGAAAAGATGAGGGAGTGGGCATGAGGATGTATAGGGCTTTTTCCCCAGGATGGGCGATTGTGGAGGTGTGGGGCTGAGCAGTTTGGGGAGGACAATATCTTAGACTCCCCTTTCCTCTCCCTCTTTGGGGCAGCATTGGCGAGTTTGCCATCGACAAGGGCACAAGTGTTATCATCAATTTGTGGGCACTGCATCATAATGAGAAGGAGTGGCACCGGCCCGACCAGTTCATGCCAGGTGAGTCCCTGTTCTCCTGCTCCCGAGCCACACAGCCAGCCTAGCCTCCGTGCTCCAGCATTCCAGCCTTGTGTTCCCTCTGCTAAGCTTCCTACTAGAAAACTCCTGGCTCCAACTACATGAACCTGTTGACAGCCCCATTCTACCCTAGATTTACCCAAACTCTTCACAGCTGGGTTTCTCACTTTCTCCTGCCAACTGCAAATGTCCTCTAAGAAGCCCTGTAGGTATATGGCTCCCATGAAGTCAGGTCCTCAATATTGCCTCCTTCTCATCCTTCCTGAATATTGCATTTCTTTGGGGTGAATAAGGGCTACCTGAGAGCTGGGCTGTATCTCTCCTCAGGCTAGGGTTCCCCCAGGTGAGGCTGTCCACCTCCTCAGACCAGGGCTCCCCGGGCAGGGCCACACCTCCCCCTCAGTCAGGGCAGAGCCATTCCTCTACTTAGTCCTGCCCTGGCGCTGGCTGACACCCCCCCCCCATGTCCACAGAGCGCTTCTTGGACCCCACGAAGAGTCAGCTCATCTCTCCATCACTAAGTTACCTGCCCTTCGGAGCAGGACCCCGCTCTTGCCTGGGTGAGATCCTGGCCCGCCAGGAGCTCTTCCTCTTCATGGCCTGGTTGCTGCAGAGGTTCGACCTGGAGGTCCCGGATGACGGGCAGATGCCTTCCCTGGAGGGCAACCCCAAGTTAGTCTTTTTGATCGAGCCTTTCAAAGTGAAGATCAAGGTGCGCCAGGCCTGGAGGGAGGCCCAGGCTGAGAGTAGCACCTAGAGGCTGACCTAGCATGCCCTGCCTCCACCCTGTGTGGTCCGGCAGCACAGAATTAGAGGTTTGACTCTGCGGCCCCCTGCCTTTCCCCCCTCCTCCCGGCCCACACTGCCTTCTTTTCCAGCCTGCCGTCCCTGGTAGTGATATGCATAAACCAAACAGTTCTTCTTCCTGGTCTCCGAGCAGTTCACTCATTTGTTCCTTTGTTCACTCATTCTTCACAACAAATATTTATTGAGTACCTGCTATGTGCCAGTCACTATCCCTGGACACTCAAGCTCCCTGATTTCGTGAAGCTTACATTCTAGTGAGGACTGACAAATAAACATTGCAGAGACTCCTAAGTGCTTTGAAGTCAATTTTCCTGGGTGTTGGTGATGTGAGGAGAGAACTGCAGAAGTGGAGGGCATCCACTGTAAGCGAGTGGTTGGGAAGGTGTAAAGACGTGGGGGGAAGCACCCCACGCTGAGGGAGCAGCAGGTGGTAAGTTCTCGAGGTGGGCGATGTTGGTGTGGCAAGAGCGGAGCAAATGAAAGGGGAGAGCAGTTCCTGATGAAGTCAGATTGGAGACTGGGGCCAGGCCCCATGGAGCCTTTGTAAGTAGCAGGAAGGGTGTAGGTGTTTATTCCTAGTATGACAGGAAGTCACTGGGTGGTGGGGCGGGGAGAGGGGGTAAACATGTAAGTGGGAAGGTCTGGTTTGTTTTTGTTTTGTTTTGTTTTTGAGAGGGAGGGAGGGAGGAGGAAAGAAAGAGAGAGAGAGAGGATGCATGTGGAGGAGCAGAGGGAGAGGGAGAGAGAAAATCTTGAGAAGGCTCCACACCCAGCATGGAGCCTGACTTGGGGCTCGATCTCACAACCCTGAGATCACGGCCTGAGTCAAAATCGAGAGTCAAACGTTTAACTGACTGAGCCACCCAGAAGCCCCTGGTTTGTATTTTTAAGACCACACTGGTTGCTGAGTAGAGATTGGTCTGAGAGGGATGAGAGCTGGGGCAGGGAGGACGTGGCTGTGCTGGTCCGGGAGAGTGAGGTCACGGTGGCTTAGCCCCTGGCCATAGCCGTGGAGACAGTGAGAAATGGTGGAATTGTTTATATTTTGAAAGTGGAGTAGAAGATCTTGTTTGATCCAAACAGGCATCGTTGCACATACCTGGAAGGTTTGGCTTTGGGGAAGGGTGTGTGATCCACAAACTCAACCCACCACTACCTGTCCCTCTGTCTTGGTCTCCGAGACCAGCAGGTCTCCTTTCCCTCATCCTGTCCTGGGGTAAATACTGCCAGGACAGCGTTCTGCAGCACCCAGGCTCTGTCCTGCTCCCCACACCACAACTCCAGGAAGTCTGTAAGTGCCTCACTGGAAAATGGCTCCCAGACTTCTTCAAACCTTGAAACCAGCATCCAAACCTTGGCTACTGGCCAGTTTGCAAGCGAAAGATGTCCCGAGACGCCCCGGGGAGAAATTGACCCTTGCCCGTTAGCCTAGACAGAGGCTCCAACGCCAGCTCCCTGGCGCCAGCTGGGCCAGGGTCAGTTCATCAACCCAGTCCTTCTCTTCCGACTGGAGGAGGGCTCTGGAAGGGCCAGCGGGGCGAGGCTGAGACCCTGTCTGGCCATGTTTTCAGAAGAAATCAATGCAGCCCCTGCAAGGAGGGAAGGACCAACTTTTCCATCACAGCACAACTTCTTCCTTCAAAGAGCTTTGTTAATCCAGTGGTAAAAGACTATTCCTTACTGTCCCCCCAACTCAGCCCTGGCCTTTACTGGACAGTAACCCCAGGGTCTTGCTAAAGAGCCCAAGGAAGAGTTTGTGGGCTCCCGTCACACACAGCCTGGTAAAATGCTGACAACACAGTGGGCCGATGGGAAAGGGTTTAACTGGAGGCGGCTCCTTCCCTCTCCCAAGCTGCCCCCATCAGCTGGTTGCTGGTCTACAGCCAAGCCACCCTCAGTTTAAAGCAGAGGGGAGCAGATCAGCTGAGGGGAGTGAAGTAGTCTCCTCTCCAACGATTGAATCAGATCATAGAGTGGCAGGGAAATGAGAGACTAATCCTTCGTTTTGAAGATGACAAAACTGAGGGCCAGCTGAGGCAAGGGCAGGGGAGGTAACTTGCCCTAAGTCACACAGCTCCCAAGCATCAGGGCTGGGACTAGAACCCAAGATTTCAATGATGCAGGAAGAGGAGCCGGACATGCTTTCTCACCCATCCAGTGTCCGTGCAGAAGGGCTCTGGGGCGTCTGGCCCGGGAGAATACAAAACTGAAGGTCCTTTCAGAAAATGACCTCATGAACCCCGGACTCCTGCCCAAACTGCCCTTCCCCTACCTGGAAGGCCTTTTCCCACTGACCTAACTCCTCCCATCCTGAGTCTCAGAATGCAAGCCATGCTCTAGGGCATATCTCACAACCCCCAGACCACTGTGCTTGTCCTCTTCTAGCACTCAGCTTCTGTTCCTTGGTACCGGACTCCACGTGCACCTGAGCAACTGCTTGGGCTCAAAATGGTCCCCCAAAGGCACGGCCCACCCCTATGTCTCCAGAGTTCAAGACTGAATCTTCTCATGTTCCTTATCCTGCACATCAGCACCTGGCAAGTAGGTTAGACACAAGAGAGGACTGAATCCAACACTCTAAATCACTTGGCTATTTGGCTATTGATAAATAGACCATCTCCTTACATGGAAGGAAGCCCAGATCTTTGACAAAGCTGGAAGGTGTTTGCCAAGACCTCACAGTCACATTTTGAGCCTGAGAATGCCCTTACGCAGTGATACGATGGTAAAAGAATGGTAAATATGACCGTAAACTAAACAACCAGTTCTCTGGTGCTGTTGGTAGGGAACAACCAGGATTTGTAGTGTTTGCCAATTGCCCATGATGTAAACAGTCCCCACCACGAGCAGTTTCAGGCCACCAATGTGATGTCAACGAATACAGAGCTGGAAGACATGCTCAGTAGCATTATATGCTATTTGCCAGTGTATTATATAATAAATAGCATTGCTATATAATACTATTACTACTAAAACCATTATTCCCACCGTACATAAATGTAAATAACCTCAAGGGCACAGATAATAGTAATGTAGTAAAATAACTAGGAAATGATTAGTTTTGAGTATTTATTACCCTTGTTTTTATTATAATGTATTCAACTGTGGGTTTATATAGTTTAATTTTTTTAATGGTTATTTAATAAACAGCTCATAAAATTCCTGAACATTTAGGAAAGTATTTATTCATTTATTTAACTTTAAGTAGGCTCCACACCCAACGTGGGGCTTGAACTCACGGCCCGGAGATTCAGAGACACATGCTCTACCAACTGGGCCAGCCAGGCACCCCCAAGTTCCTGTAAATTTAATAATCAGCTCTTGTGAACCAAAACAGCTGGCCCTCCCAGGAGAAATGGGCTGTCCTTGTCCCTCAGAAGGGCGGCTCCCGAGTCCCCATTCTGAGAGGAGGGACCCCTTCCCTGGCGCCCTTGGTGTGGAGTGGGGGTGGATGAGAGTGAGGGACTGTTCTGGCACCTCACTCTTTCTCCAGTCCCACTCCTGGGTTTCAATACCCACCCCTGGAGGACAGGAAGCCAATCACAGGTGAGACAGTCAGGGAGGCCTGGATGAGGAGGATCGAGGTTCTAGTCCCCAGCCCCCCACCCCAGGTTCCGGGCCCTAGATCTTAGGCCCATTGCTAGCTTCTTGAACCCATTTCCTCATTTTACCACTTGTGCTACCCATCATCTGAGGCTCTGGGGAGGGCGAAAAGCAGAAAGGGCCAGGCGAGCAGGGGAGCTACAGAAGATAAGAGGTCAGGCTGTGCAGGCAAGTTGTCCCCCCGTTGTCATTTACAGACCCAGTGGCCATGGGCAACTTACTCGGCCTTCTTAAACCTCAGTTTGCTCAACTGTAATATGGGTGGCTGAGGTGTGGGTAGAAACGGTACCACCAACCTCAGAATGTTGCTGAAGGTCCAATAGGGACATACATAATGCATTGAGTGCCTTGATAAATACCGGCTTTACTGCCATTGTCTACAGCCAGATCCACAAAATAAGTCCTTCCGTTAAGGATGAAGAAGCAGGTGTTGTTCAGATAGGGCCTCCGGGAATCCCCACCCCCACCCCACTCCACCCAGAAGCCCCTGAGGATCCTGCCTGCTGCCCCTCCCTCCTTCCCCAGCTGGGGCATGCTGGCAGCTGGGATGTGGGTGGAGAGGCCAGAGACAAACTTCTCACAGTTCCAACACAGAGGGAGTTTTGTAACATTTTCCAGCGGGATTGGGTTTCTGGAGACTTCTTGGTTAAAAAGACATGCAGTGGAAGGTTACACTGGAGGGGAGTGGGCTTAGAGTGAGGAGAAACTTCAGATCAAACCAGATCCTCTTCTCCCCTCCAAGCCACCCGAAAGTTCTGAGAGTTGTACCATGTTTGCTGGGGGCTCACCCTCCCTGAGGAAGTGAGCATCGATCTGCACCACCTATCCCAGGGGTGAGGCTAGTTCAGCACTGAGGGGCTCTGGCTGGGGTGCCTGGCTCCGTGTGGGGGCCTCTGGAGGCTTCTGACGAGGCAAGGGGAAAGAACCAAGGCGGACAGAGAAGCTCCTGAGGAAACTGTCCAGCTCACCTTTCATTGTGCTACTCGCCCGCCGATTGCCTTGCTCTGGTTCTCTCTCACCTTTGAAAAGAAATCAGTTCTTCACGTGGCTTGTGAGCACCGAGTCTTCAGTGTTCAGGGTTCAGATCCTGGCTCTACCACTTATGAGCTGTGTGATCTTGGACAAGTTAGTCGACTTCTCTGAATGCTTCAACCCCTTTAATAAAGCAGTCCATACCTCAGATGGCTGTTTTGAGGCTAAAATGAAAAAAATGTAGGTAAGATGCTTACACACGACCCAATAATGTGCATGCAATAAATAGAACAATCAAGACAAAATAAAATATTTTTATTACCAGCTTACCACTCCAGATTCTTCTCCTGTCACTTCCCAGAATGCAATTATCTACAGAGATTAAATTGCTTGCCGCTTAAGACGTTTCGGCCTCCCATGCTTTTGTGGGCTTCTCAGCACCTGGCACATAGTGGGAACTCAATAATCTGCAAAACAGATCTACCCAGAACTTACCTAGAATTCCTTTTACACCTTGACCTGGCAAGCTCAGCTTAGAGGTCCCTGCTCCAGAGAGGCTACCCTGCACCCACAGGCCATTCTCTTCCACAGCATCCTGTGCACACAACTTCAGGGTGCAATGCTACTAAAACTCTGTTTTCATGCCTTTCTTCCCCTAGGGACCATTAGCTCTTCTAAAGAGGAGCCTGGTCTAAGGCATATTTGTATTCCCAATGCCTAGTACGTGGCAGGTGCTCGATAAATGCTCTGCTTGAGTAAGGCCAGTCACGTGACCCCAGGCTGGGAACCTACATCCCAAACACCTCCCAGGACCCACTGCCCTTCCCAGCAGGTTCAGGCAGATGCAAGTTTCCAGCAGGTTTGGCCAACAGTCAGGCAAACCCACTTCCCCTTGTTCTGAGTCAAACCCTGCTTCCCCCCACCCGGCTGAAAACAGAGGAAACTGGAGAATAGGGAGTTTCTTGAAATTCTTGTTCATCAAAGCTATCCTGTTTTGTGCTTCAGAGCACTGGTATTGTGTCCACCTGAACTTGGTCACTTGGGGCAATAGAAAATGAGGAACTCAGTGACCCAGGAACCTGGGGTGCAGTGAGGTCTGCTCCACAGACCAGGCATCAAGGGGACACGCACAGCCTGCAGCACACAGCTGGCAAGAATTATACTAGTTTGTTTCTGTGCCATTCAGACCTTAGATTAATGAAGGCAGGAATGACGTACTCCCCAGTCCTTCCCCGTGGTTTTATTTTCAAGATTTTATTTATTTGACAGAGAGAGAGAGAGAGAATGAGCAGGGGAGCAGCAGAGGGAGAGGAAGAAGCAGGCTTTCTGCTGAGCAGGGAGTCCGAGGCAGGCTTGATCCCAGGACCCTGAGAACATGACCCGAGCCGAAGGCAGACAATTAACCGCCTCGCCACCCAGGCGTCCCTCCCCATGGTTTCAGAACAGATGTCTCTAGATGCTAATATGGCTCCCCTGGGCTTACTCAGAAGAGCTCAACAGTTTAGAAGGAACTAGGCAGCAACCACCCCACTAGAGTCACTGAGGGGCCGGAATTGTTCTGGCCCAGGGTCAAAGATGGGGGTGGGGGCCTGGCTGGCTTACATGGACTCTTAGGTAATAGTGCGGACTGCTGGGTAAGGCCAGGGACCAAAGACAATGCTGTCAGCATCCCCTGCTGGGCCATTAGTGAGCAGTCCACCTGGGAGGCAGGAAGGCCCTCTGGGAGGCTCCAAGATGCACATCATTATTGCTTTGCCCACCTGCAGGCCACCCAAGGAGAAGCTGGGCTGGGTGGCAGTGTTCCCCTTCCCTGGGCAGAGGTCAAAGGCTGTTCCTTCCCTTAGAGCAGGGATTTACAGTTGACTCAAAGTTCTAAGAGGACCTTAAGCAGGAGGCAAAAGGACTGTGAGTCTTAGGAAGGAATGACTGGCCCACAATGGCAGAGGTTGGCACACCTGTGGCTCTCCAAAGGCCTAAAAATCAGTTCTCAGGTCCCTGCCTGGTACGCAAGGCCTCAAATGAGTCCCCGCGATTCCTCAGGATTCCCTGAATGTGCACCATTCACTTCATCTCAATCTACCTCCTATTGTTAACTATTTCACGCGGGTGTTTTGTCTTCCTGCCTGTAACTTAACTTCCAGAGAGCAGAGGCCTTGCCTTGTCTTCTCTATTTCTTTCACACTCTCCTCAGGACCCGGCACAGTGTTGGGCACAAAGTGGGAGACTCAGTAATACATGTTTTGTGTATCAAATTCCAGGGCCCATCCACATTTTTTATTAAGATTTTATTTATTTATGTGACAGAGAGACAGCCAGCGCGAGAGGGAACACAGCAGGGGAGAGGGAGAGGAAGAAGCAGGCTCCCAGCCGAGGAGCCCGATGTGGGACTCGATCCCAGAACGCCGGGATCACGCCCTGAGCCAAAGGCAGACGCCTAACGACTGCACTACCCCCATCCACATTTCAATCATTTGTTTTCCTGAAGATTTTTATTATTTGGGGGGCACCTGGGTGGTTCAGCCACTTAAGCATCTGCCTTCACTCAAGTCATGATCCCAGGAGCAAGCCCCGCATCAGGCTCCCTGCTCAGGGGGAGTCTGCTTCTCCCTCTGCCTCTCTACCACACCCACCTCCTGGCTTGTGCTCTCTCTCACTCACTCTCTCAAAAATAAAATCTTAAAAAATATATTTTTTAATTATTTTTAAGTAACCTCTACAACCAACGCGGGGCTGGAACTCACAAATCTGAGATCAAGAGTCCCACGCTCCGCTGAGCCAGCCAGGCGCCCCTGTATCCCCTCACTGAAAGATCTCATGAGGGCACCTGGGTGGCTCCACAGCAACCCACAGTTGGTTAAGCGTCTGCCTTTGGCTCAGGTCATGATCCCAGGGTCCTGGGATCGAGTCCTGCAGCGGACTCGCTGCTCAGCGAGGAGTCTGTTTCTCCCTCTGCCTTCCCCCTGGCTTGTGCTCTCTCTCTCCCTCACTCTCTCTCTCGAATAAAATAAATAAATAAAAATTAAAGATCTCACAGAGAGCTTGCTTTCTTTCAAATGCCATTTTAGCTTCCAGGGGTCTAACAGAACTTGTTTCTGCTTTTTCACGTCTGATTTTTAACCTATTTGTGGGACTTTACAAAATACTCCAAACACCAGAAACTACCCTTGAGAGGGTCTGGGGAAAACTCCTCAGGACAAAGCGTGGTCTCAGCAGGAGCATCACTCATCCCCCCCCTTGGCCCTAGGGTCTCTGCTCAGGCCAGGGGCCTGTCCTCAAGTGCTAGGGGCCTTCTCGCAGCCTGTGTGGAGAAGGGAGAGGTCTTGTGGTTAGGAATCTTGCGGTACGACCCCTGAAGTCTGAGGGAGAAGGGAGAAAAGAACAAGGTGCCGCAAGAAAAAAGAACAGTCGCGTTTTTGGGATCGATTTTATTTGGGCTTCTCACAGTGGTTAGAGCCACTCTGTCTTCAGAACAATCACAGCACAGGAAATGCGTCACCGAGACTGCCCAGAAAAGTCTGACCAGCTGAATCTTATTGCTTAAAATACACATATTCACAATAACTGACAAATGGTGATGTGCCTCACACAGGAATGTGTTAGCATTTGCAAATCTTCTGACTGTAGCACCAAACCCTCGGCCAGACCAACCTCTTTCTTCTCGTTCACCTGAAAAACCAGATTCAGTCAGATCTCCCTGGCCCCCTAATGAGTCCTTCAACTCCCCATTTCCATCTCTCTGCTGGCAGGGGAGCCCCCTGCCAGGGGCCAGACTGTGTGACCGCCGGAATCAAGCCTGGCTCCGGTGGCTGTGTTCGCTTCTCCTCATGCCTGCAGGGCAGGACACTGCAGTGAACCCAACATCCTGCAGTGAACCCAACAGTTAACATGCGGACCCGGGCCCCACTCCAGCCAGGGAAGGAAACTTGAGAGGGCCAGAATTCATCCATTTGATCAGTTAACTGAAGCACGGTTCATTTTGGTAAAACTTCATCTCCTCTGAGACTTCAGTGAGTTGTTTGGGATTTTATTTATTTGTTTTTTTTTAAAAAAGGTGGAAGGAAAGGCATCTGAGGGCTGCTGACGCACTCCCGCCCACTCTTGCCACACACGGGCTTGCTTGCACGCACCGGACCCCAGCAGAGAGATGTAAGCCCTATGGCACTGCGGTGTCGGCCAAACTCTCCTGGCAATTCCGGGCAGGGCCAACGTCTGGGCCACAGCTAGTCCAAGCTTGTCACTGAAGATCCAATCAAGCTTCTGTCTGAAGTTTCACCTTCTCCTTCTGTGCCAAGTGGTTTTGAACACCCTCTGGGGACTGATACCGAGGGCCGGGAGGAGCCGAGGGAGGCAGACAGGTTCAGAGCACGTTTCCATTTACAGGGAACAGAACACAGGCCTCCGAGTGTCCACGGAGCAATGTGCAAATTGCAGTGCTGGGTAGAGGCGAGCCTCCACTCCGAGCACAGTTATCTCTGGCAGACGTGGGGGCGTGGGGGGTGGGGGGCTGCCATCGACAATGCTGCTGGATACACCCGAGTACACAGTCAGACATTTGTTCAGTAAACAGTAAATGTGTAAAATAAATTACCTTGAGAGGGCCATATCCGCTCCAAACGTGTGGTGGACGCGAGCACAATGGCTGCCATTCAAAGTATATTCACAGGAAAACAGGGCTGGGGGCTCACACACGACACACAGACACACACAGGTTATCCAAAAAGTCATTGTACACAGACTTCACTTTGTTCAACACGGATTTTGGTTTTGTGGACTCCAAACGCAGACACTCGTTCACCTCACAGCCTTGGATTTGTCTATTTTTGTACATATATATATATATTTTTTTCCTTTCTTACCGTAACATCAATGCCTAATGTGAATATCATCGTTCAAGAGTGGGGGAAGAACCGAACTCTTCATATGAACAGCACTGGACAGGGAATGTGAGTTTTCGCTGTTTGCTTTCTCCATCAGGTTATTCCTATCAAAGCTCAACTGGTTATCTGACGCCAAACTACAGTAATAAGGATCCTGCGGTCCTTCTGGACCGCTGCCTTCGCCCTCCCACCTGGGCCACTTGGGCTCTTTATGGAGGGTACAAAAATTAGTCACCCCACTCAAAAAGGGGGCTGCAGAGGGGCAGGGGAAGGGCATGAAAGCCACAGATAACCAAGCCATTTTTTCCAAGTGGTCAGTTTAAAAATAAAAACAAAACAACACAACAGAAGAACTCATTCAGAATCAAGAGAAAATACTGTGTAAAAGCCAGGCTATGGGGCTGCCCTTTCTTAGGACCCGCAGCCTCCTTTGTTCCTATGGAACAGTGAAGCACGGAGGCCTGCAGACTGTATGCTGGCTGGAGGATGACCCTGGTCACCTATGGGCACAGCCCGGAGGGCAGGCATGCAGCACGCTGCCCCGGGTGTGCCCCCCTGGCGTAGGCTCTGCTGCACTCCCACCCAAGTTCCAAGATAGACCCCAGCCAAGCCTGCACGCAGCACATCTCCTCCTGGCTCAACGACAGCCAGGCTCTTTGAAGGTCGACTTGGGATAGAGCCACAAACTTCCCTTTTTCAGAACAGAATTCTTGCCTGCCCGCTAATCGAGTTCTTGTTTTCAGCTTGCTTTTTGCTGTTGCTGCTGCTGTTGTTGTTGCTTAAGGAAAAACCAAGAAGAAGGTGATATAATGTTCCATAGTGAACCAGGCTGCAGACAGCCAGAAGCTGCTGGGAAGGGCCCCTCCAGGATGCACAGTGGTACACTGACCTCATCGCCTGGAATCTGACGGAGCAGTAAGCCTCCTACCAACCTTGTAACTGCCTGTCAGCTCTCATGCTCCCCCAGGACTAGCCCAGTTCTGGCTCTGCAAACCTTGGCAGCAAGGGGTGACAATCCCTGGGCCTCCGCGGGCTTCCTTCTTCACCCAGGGCTGAGACCTGCCACCTCTCCCGAATGAGACACAGCAAAGTTCTCTTAAACAAGCATCAGAGTGCAGATATACTCCAACGAGAGTCACCTCAGGGCACAGTCTCAGCCTGCTCCCTGGGGCTTCTGAAACACACATCTCTCTGACCCGAGCAAGCAGTCAGATATGACTTGAAAAGAGAAAAAGGGGACAGGGTTGGGTGTGAGGAATGAGTCACAGAACGAACCAGCTTGTCGGCCCTCCACGACACTGTGCTCCTGTGGGCGGAGAGGCTTCCACTCCCCAAGCTGTACCTGGAGGTGCAGGAAAATGCAGGACCGGGGGAGAGGGGGCGAAGAATGAAGCGGCTATACCACTTTCTCTGAAAGTCATTTAATGCTTCTCTCATGGTGCTCCCCTACCCTGGTTGCTTGGCCACGTTCTCAGGCGCAGGCCTCACCTGCTCTAGCTGGGGGAGCTGCTGCTCTGCGAGTTCGGGGAGTCCTGCTCGTTGATGGTGTTCAGCAGCAGGCACGCAGGGGGCCGTGGCAGGTGGGGGTGCCCAGGCTCTCGGGCCTGCTCCTCGGAGGGCTGGCAGAGGCCTTCCTCCTCGTCACCAGGGGGCCGCACGTGGCAGCTGTCACAGAAGTCCAGGGGCCCATCCAGAGCATCGTCAATGAGCGTGTTGAACTCTTTGAGGTCGTCGTCATGGTGGCCCCGGTTGCACACACACACCTCAATGCCCGAGTCACCTGTGAAGCGGCGATGTCTGCCAGGCGTCTTGTCTTTGCTGTCGGGGAGGGCGCCGCCCTGCTCGGAGCTGTAATCTCTCAGCAGCTCCTCCTTACAGTCGGAATCTTTGTCCAGGAAGGCCCCAGGGTCCAGCTCCCCCAGGCCGGCCACCGAACCACTGGGCTCCATTCCGGGGGCTTTGGTGGCTGCCGTGCTGGCGGGCACGTCGGAGGGCTCAGGGTCAGCAATGCTCGGGGGTCTCGTGCTGCTTCTGCTGGGCCCGGACAAGGGGCTGCTCTGCGCCCCCTGGGGGCCCCTGGTGGGATCGACGCCTGGGGGGCTGCCGCCGGTGGGGCCACACTGTGCAGGCAGCTGCTGCTGCTGGAGCTGGAAGGCACTGTACGGTGGGGGAGGAGTCGGAGGTCGGTTCACCACTTCCTCATAAGGAGGTAGTAAATAGTTTGGCAAAAACCCTAAAACGGGGAGGCAGGGAGGAGAAAATTACAGCACTGGCAATTGTTCTAGGATAGACTGCAAAGGCTGCACTCAACATATGCCTCTTCCCACCCCCAGCACACCCACCCAGGACCCGCTACAGCTCCTGCTGTGGGCAGGGCAGAGGGGTGCGGCAATTTTGCCGAGAAAGGGACAGACCGGGAGTGACCTAATCTAGCTTCTTGAAATCTGAGAGCCCCTGAAACTGCTTCACAGGCAAGACTTCTGCCTGTCTGGAGTTAAGGCAGAGGGTTAGGCAAATGTGGGGGATGGCCAAGAGATCGTTTCTGCCCAGAGCGTATCTGTTTCCACCTGCCCCCGAGTCTCCTGTTTCTTGCTCAGACCGTGTCCTCTGTCTGCGCCCCATAGGCCTCAGGGTCAGAGACCCTAATTTAAGACTTCCTCACCGCGTTGTTCTTGCCCCCCACCCTTCCAGATGTATGGGCTATGAAAAGGGCCTTTTTCTGGGAAATCAGAAATCTGTGTTGTCCGTCACTCTGGTGTGACCAGAGGTGGTCTGGAAAGACAAACCAAACCTCATCCTGACTCAGATTGGCAGCAGGTGGGTTACCAGCGAAGGGTGAGGGGCCTGCTGACCAAGGCTTATTACCAGTGTGCCAAGTAAGTTATCTTTTGAATGTGCTGAATGTCTCAAGGCATAGATGGCCTGGTTACAACAGTAACTGCTAGCATTTATTGAGCACTTACTATATGCCAGGCACTGTGCTGAGCACTTAACCCTTTTAGAGGTGGAATTCTATACCTGTGAGCACTTCATTCAGTAGAACACACTAGAATGGCTGTGGAACCCGCAAGGAAGTCAGATAGGTGAGTGTCCTTCAGTGAGGCACTGAAGTTTCTTGGTTCTCAGGACATCCCAATGTTACCCCCCCGAACACACCTACCCCTTTCATGGCAGCCTTTGCTCAGGGATATCACAGGGCACTAAGCACAATGGCAGGATTTCAGGCCACAGAAATCTAAATCTTGATTCACTCACATCATACACCATCTGACTACCTGCCTTAAGAAAATCATTGGCTAGAGGATCAGAAACCCGGTCAGAACCCAGCCAGTGTGGACTGGGAACAGCGCAGTGGCTTCAGGGTGCTGCACCCACAGCACCTGCTCCTCTGTGCTAAAGGCGAGCACCCCCTTATTCCCATACCTGCGAGACTCTGCACTGTGCTGGGCAAGGGGGACCACAGGGGCCCACAGTCCGGGTCCTGGGCTCCCGAGGGTGGGGCTTGGTGGCTTTGGGTGTACGTACTGAAATAAAATGGCAGCGCTGAGTAATTGTGGGCTTCTCTGTAGGCAATCAGGTTGATTTCATGCTGCCGCTGCTGGGCCTGAAGGCGATGCTTGGCTCGGCGGTGGTGGCACACACAGCAGCAGCTCAGGATGATGATGATGGTCCACACCAGCCAGAACCCTGGGGGCAGCGAGGCAAGGCAGAGATGCACACACGCACAGCGAACACCAGCCGGGGGGCGGGGGGGGGGCTTTCCCCACAGGGAGGTCCCCAGACGGCGCCCACCTGGTCGAAGCCGGCACTGTCAGGCCTCACCTGGTGAATTCACATTTGGAATGTGTGTTCCATTTCTATAAATGTTTGTGCCAGAGTGAAAGACGGGATGGGACAGGGCAGGAGGCACCTCTCCAGCACCACTGGTCCTAGGTTTCCGGTTTGATGGGCATTAACTATGCTCACCTTTTAGGACAGTGTCCTCATCCTCTCTTAAGGGATCTCTGAGAAAATGCTTCCGGCTTTCTTGTTACCCATCTCCTACCCCCACCCCTAGGCCCTGCTCAAGACCTTAAGGCCGGTTCCCAGCCTCACTCCCTGCTGCTACACCAGGCTGCTCACCAAAAGCAAAGGGCCTCTCAAAATCCCAGCAGATTAGCAAATGCAAGGGGTCTCAGAGGGGCCGCCTGATAAACGAATTCTTAGGGTTCTCTTGATACCACCAAAAAGATCCCGGGCTCTTCTCTACTATGTACACTGGTGCAATACAAGAGCCACTGAAGTTACAGGTGGAAAAATTCTAATTGCCTCAGGTCCATCTCTTCCCTAGAGAGTGTAAATGACTTCCTCCGCTTCTGATATAATCTGGTACTATTCCATCTCCTACAGTTGCAAATAACACTCCCATCTCCCTTTGGCCTGTGATTTTATTAGACTCAGCGCCATTAGCAGCCTTCCCTTCTTCTTTCTTGCTCCAGAGAGGGGTCGGTAAGGGAACAGGGCAGAAGGCCTATAGCCTCCCTTCTCCAGGCAGATTATTTCTTCTCATTTCCCACTCTGTTCTTGGATCACACTCAGACAATCTTGACAAGCCCCAATATAAGACACCCTCTCCAATCTTCAATTGTTACCAGAAAATCCTTTAACAGGTTTTTTTCAATCAATGAGCAATTTTGCTTAAAAAAAACACATATATATACATATGGGAGGGAAGAGACTGAAAGGAAAAACACAAAAATAGTGACTTATCTTTAAATAGTGGGATTATGAGAAATTTCAGGTTTTGTCTTCCAATCGTAAAACTGGAAACAAAGTAAATCAAACTTAAAATACCTGTGACTAATTTTAAATTTTTGCTGGCTTTTATTTAAAAAATTAATAGGGTGGGGCACCTAGGTGGCTCAATCAGTGGAACATGCAGCGCTTGTTTTCAAGGTCATGAGTTCAAGCCCCACATTGGGAGTAGAAATTACTTTAAAAAAATTAATAAATTTCTGGATAGGTTTTTTAATTCCTCTGGGAATGTACTCATACAATGAAATGACATGAATCATTAAAAAATATTCACAGAATACCACTTCTGACATACAAAGATGTTTCTAATATTAAATGAAAAAAGCAAATTACAAAACGGTATAAAATATAATCCTAATTTTTCCTCAAAAAAAAAGAAGTACATATAAATATCTAGAGGGATGGTTAGGAAGTTAATCATAAGGTTATTCCTAGATGATGGAACAATTAGTTTTCTCATACTAGATCCCCGTTTTTTGCTTATCTGCATTTCTAATTTTTTTTTTTTAGGATTTTATTTATTTATTTGACACAGAAAGAGAGAGAGAGAGAGCACAAGCATAAGCAGGAGGAGCACGAGAGGGAGAAGCAGGTTCCCCACTGACAGGGAGTCTGATGCAGGCTCAATCCCAGGGCTCTGGGATCATGACCTGAGCCGAAGGCAGATGCTTAACCAACTGAGCCACCCAGGTGCCCCCATTTCTAATTTTTCTAAGATGAACATGTTACCTCTTTGAAATAAAAAGAATATTTTTTTCTCAATTAAAAATTTATCGGAGGAATAATTTTAAGGTGAGTTGTTATTAAATGAGAATAGATGATTGTTCATTTGTTCTCTATTCCTGAATAACTTCAATTTTTTCTATTACCAATGCTACGTGTATTTTTTTTTATTACCTGTTTTGTAATTAAACTTGTGTTTAGAATTTAAATATTTCATGTGTCTCTTGTTAGAATGAATTAAGATTGTTTAAAAAAAAAAATAAGTGCCTGGCTGGCTCAGTCGGTGAAGCATGCGACTCTTGATCTGGGGTTGTGAGTTCAAGCCCCACACTGGGTATAAAACTTACTTAAAAAAAAAAACAAAACAGGGGCGCCTGGGTGGCGCAGTTGTTGAGCGTTCTGCCTTCGGCTCAGGGCGTGATCCTGGCATTACGGGATCGAACCCCACATCAGGCTCCTCTGCTGTGAGCCTGCTTCTTCCTCTCCCACTCCCCCTGCTTGTGTTCCCTCTGTCGCTGGCTGTCTCTAATAAATAAATAAAATCTTAAAAATAAAACAAAACAACCTTCCCCCCATACAGCCTTGTATATGAATAAACCTCTGATTTTTTTTTTTTTCCTATTCGTATCAGGACACAATATTTTCTAAAAGATCGCACTGACATTTAGGGTGCGGCCTCGGGCAATGGCTCTTTCTATCCCCCAGGCGTGTCCCTGCTGAATCTCCCCACAAAGCCCCCTCTACAGAGTGAGATGGGACGGCAGTACAGCCGCCTGGCTCTGGCAGGCTGGCAACACCACTGTAGGGCGCCTAACTGCTTTCAGCCCGTGTCAGTGTGCAGTGGAACCTTCTGCTGAGGCCTGGCAATGAGAGAACAGGCGGAGGACAATGGGCTGAGGATTTCGTTCCTTTATCCCCTCAGCAGACAGAAAAACCCCAAGTACCTGGCTGGCTCAGTCAGTTGAGCCAGTGACCCTACATCTCAGGGTTGTGGGTTTGAGACCCACAGAGGGTGCAGAGGTGACTTAAAGATAAAATCTTGAAAAAAAAAATATCCGACCGGAGAACATACACCTCAGTTGAAGTCAGAAGTCTCCCTTGTGGTCCTTCCCAGACTCACTGCTGGTATTTGCTTAATTTCACTTGCATTTCTCCCCTGCTGCGGCTGCTGGCTGACTGAAGACTAGACAGGTACTGTCACAGGAGGCCTCAGAAGTGGTGCCGAGGCCAGAAAGGAGCTTTGGAAGCGAAGTGGTTCCCTGATGCTGTCCTCCAACAGCCTCGGCGCTGGAGGGAGACAGGCAGCACAGATAAGCACGCCGCGTTCTGTATTTTAGGGTCCCGTCTAAGCGGTTCTGCCTAGCCACTCTTCCATAGCACTGCGTTTCTCTCACTCGCCCAGCATAATCTCGCAATCCTTTGTACTTCTGTGTTGTATTCTAACAGCACATTCTCCCATGAGATAACTGCATCTGACTCGACTAGTTTTTACCTCCCAAGTCGTTTCTTCAGTAGTTTCTTACCTAAAGGTAAATCAACTTTTAACCTTTATGCTGCAGTATAAATGATCTAGGGGCAATATTTCTCATTTTATAACATGATTTTCTTCTCTCTAATGTGTTGTTGTTGTTGTTTGTTTTTCTTTTTGTTTCTAAGTAAATTCCACCCCCAGCGTGGGGCTCAAACTCACAACCCCGCGATCGAGAGTTGTATTACTCTCCCGACTGAGCCAGCCAGGCAGGACTTTATTTTTTTAATACACGCTCTCTAATAAGAAAAATCAGGTACTGGTTTTCATGTTGGCCACATATTTCTGGTTCTCCCCTTCTCAGCATTTGGGTAGGCTTGAACTTCGTGGCCCCCTTATGACTGGAAAAGGCTCTGGGACTGGTTCTAACTAATGAACAAGGGTTGGAAGTGACTTGGGTCACTCAGACGCCAGGACATCTCTTGCTTATGTAAGACCTTCCTTCCCTTAGTCTTCCTTCTGCCACGACAGTCAGCAACATGCCAGACAGCGACTTCAGGATCAATCTGGCCTCAGGATGATGAAGTGGGAACCAAGTTCCCACCTAACCTGCGATGGACATATAGTGTGAGAAGTAAACATGATGTTTTAGGCCACTGGGTTGGACTTTTTTGTTACTAAGCATGACCTATAGCCTATCCTGACTGACGGAGCATCTTTATCGGCTTTTCTGGGGAAAAGGATTGAAGCGTTCAGCAGATTCTTAAGGGAATCCTTGATCCAGAAAAAAGGCTGCGATCCACTGAACTGGAAGTATAATAGAAAAAGAGAGGTTTTTGTTTCTTTTTTTAATTTTAAAGGAAAAATTAGGCAGGGCAGAAGACTGGGGGAAGAAATGAGACAGCTGGAACACACACCCATGGCAAAACTGCCTTAGTCATATCTAAGAGAACACCAGACAACTCATATGTTCATCGAAATTCTACCATCCTACTTCTTTTTTTTTATTATTTTTTTATTATATTATGTTAGACACCATACAGTACATCCCTGGTTTTTGATGTAAAGTTCGATGATTCATTAGTTGCGTATAACACCCAGTGCTCCATGCAATACGTGCCCTCCTTACTACCCATCACCAGCCTATCCCATTCCCCCACCTCCCTCCCCTCCGAAGCCCGCAGTTTGTTTCTCAGAGTCCATAGTCTCTCATGCTTCATTCCCCCTTCTGATTACCCCCCCTTTCTTTATCCCTTTCTTCTCCTACCGATCTTCCTAGTTCTTATGTTCCATAGATGAGAGAAACCATATGATAATTGTCTTTCTCTGCTTGACTTATTTCACTTAGCATTATCTCCTCCAGTGCCGTCCATGTTGCAGCAAATGTTGAGAAATAGTTCTTTTTGATAGCTGAATAATATTCCATTGTATATATGGACCACAACTTCTTAATCCAGTCATCTGTTGAAGGGCATCTCGGCTCCTTCCACGATTTAGCTATTGTGGACAGAGCTGCTATGAACATTGGGGTGCATATGGCCCTTATCTTCACTACGTCTGTATCTTTGGGGTAAATACCCAGTAGTGCAATGGCTGGATCATAGGGTAGCTCAATTTTTAACTTTTTAAGGGACCTCCACACTGTTTTCCAGAGTCCATCCTACTTCTTTTAACGTAGGATTATGGGTAGAAAAACTCTCCCTACTATGTACCAGTTGTATGATGTTGTATTTATCTAAGTCTCAAACTGAGTTCTAATTTCTTCATTTCTTTTTTAAGTTTTTATTTATTTATATTATCTAACCTTTACATCCAATGTGGGGCTCAAACTCACAACCCTGCAATTAAGGGTCACATGCTCTTCCAACGGAGCCAGTCAGGAGCCCCTAATTTCTTCATTTTTTTTTTTTTAAGATTTTATTTATTTATTTATTTGTCAGAGAGAGAAAGGGGGAACACGCAGGGGGAACAGCAGGCAGAGGGAGAAGGAGGCTTCCTGCTGAGCAAGAAGCCTGATGCAGGACTTGATCTTAGGACTCTGGGATCATGACCTGAGCTGAAGGCAAATGCTTAACTGACTGAGCCACCCAGGCGCCCCGTAATTTCTTCATTTCTAATACACTACGACAAAAGATAATTTGTGTGGATCAAAACTGAGGGAAAACTAACTTGGAAGCAGAACGGGTCTAGTGGCAAGATGGAGTGTTAGCACAGGCCCAGAAAAGACCCTTAATGAGTTGGTCCCACTTGATGGAGTTAATGTGGGAAGGCAGAAGGCATTCTTGTCTGGCCCTCACAAAATGGACTCTCTTGGGAGCCATTTTAGTCAAAGTAATGTCCCACCAAGTTTAAAAGGGAGAATATCCAGACTAGTCCCTATGGAATTGTACAAACTTTTGATCTTTTCACTAGATTTCACAAACAAGGAACTAAGTTTAAAAAAGAAAAACCAAATGAAAGAGACACACAAAAGCACGCCCCCCTCCCCAAACACACACCTACCCAGAGATTACATTCCCCAATGACAACTTTGAAAGTTGTGACCTCGTGGTGGGGAGCATTTGTCATGCTAAGCAAAACAAAAAACATGTTTTGAAAAACAATCACAGTCCAATGTAGGAACTGAGTCATGTGCCCTGAGTTCACTATAAACTTGGGAAAACACCACTCCCCAAATGGGCAGGAAATTCCTCATTAGGAAGCCAAAGCACACTGTAAATTAGCTCTCCTTCTACCCCACAGGATGGCGGGTGACCTCCCTGGCCCCCTGTAGCTCTCAGCAGGAGCTCCTACAACAATTGCCACTATGGAAAAGGCCTGAATTTGGGAAAAGAAGACTTCGGAAGACTTACAAGTTCATCTCAAAGACTGGACAAGTTTCATAGAAGCACGACTGCAGTTACAAAGGAGAAGAGGCAGTGACCTGGGTTCAAATCACAGCTCACAAAACCACTGCCTAGCTTTGTGATCTTGGTCATTCTCTTTTTACTTCCCTCATCTGAAAAATGGGGAGAATAATGATTTCTACCATACTAGTCACTGTGAGGACTAAACGAGTTAATACTCAGAACCATGCTTGGCATAGAGTAACTTCTCTAGATTGTGTTACAAGTGTGACCACAGATGGGAAGGGTTTTCTTTCCATTTCTCTTTTAATTCCCCCCAAAAGTCCAAAAGTACTCCATAAAAAAGAAAGGGTGAGGAACAAGTCCAAAGTCTGTTTCTAGGTTCTGTTCTTGGCTACATTCATTGGAAAACCAGCCCGAGTGCTACTGATCAATCTGGACTGTCTTTGTCCAGAAGCCTGGACCTCCAGGAGCAGGGGTCCAATCGCGGCTTAGAAGAAGGCCCCAGCTTTCCACTCTCCGCTCTGCTAAGGGTGGCAAATGCTCTGGGCTTTTGCTACGAGCAGGTCAACAATGGACAGCTTAAGATAAACTAAAAAGAAAAAGCAGGTGAAAAACAAGCTGGGCAGTCTTAAATGAATTTGTTCATAATCTGTTTCATGTCACCTCTGAGGAATTCCACTGCCCAGAAACACTCCCTTCTCCCCAGCTAAGGCCCAAACAAGGGAAAACTAATGCCCGAGTGACGGTCCCTCAAATTATCTCAGGAGCAGAAATTCCCAGCTCCGACCTCTCCCTGGACAATGTAGCGTGGTGAGTGGAAAGAGTCCTGGGATGAGAATCGGGAGATCCAGGTTCAGGATCTTTAGCCTTGAGCATGTTGGTGGCCTCCCTCGATCTTGGTTTTCTCCTTTGGTCTACCTGTTCCTTGAAGGGCATCCTCAGATTGAAATTAAACACACACCAGTTGAGACCCTCCATGACCTGGGCCCATCACCCCTCCAGTCCAGCACATAGAGGTCTGGAGGGGCTTGCTTTGGAGTGAGGCACACTGAACCTACCAGTCAGCAGCATCCAGCTGAACAGTTCCTTCACACCCCCGGTCCTGACACATGGGGGCGATATGCGTACCTCGGTTTGTTCTTGGGGTGAAAGGAGATGTGCGCACAAAGACCTTACTCGGTGTCTCGCATGTAGCGGAGTTCCAAGCACATTAGCACCCTCACCTCCCATGCCTTCCCAGACAAGCCCCACGGCCCCAGGGGGAAGGTCAACAATGACATGCATACTCAGTTTCCATGGGGCGCTGGCCTATGGCACTCCCCCGCCTGAGAAACGATTCTACCCTTCTTCCTGTGTTTAAATCCTATCTACCCTTTAGGGCCCACTTTAAATGCCACCTCTTCCATGCAGCCTGCCTGAACCCTGCCTAGCCAAAGTTCTGGCACGTACATTCCACCCTCTACTTTGTCTCATCAGTAGGGCATCTTGTCTAACCTCCTCTCTCTGCTAGGAGATTCCCTGTTGATGGCAAGGATTAGGTCTCCCTACAGTTACTAACACAGAAGAGGTCACAGCCTCAAGTAGGAGTTTGTCAGAACTGCAAATTCTCAGGTCCACCTCAGACCTACTGAATAAAAAACTAGGAGGAAGGCCCAGAGATCTGTGTTTTAATAAGCCTTCCAGGAAATTCGGAGGCTTGCCAAATTCTGAGAACCACTGGAATAAGGGTTTACAGAATGAATAAATGATTGTATAATAAAGTATAAGTGCCATAAAAATGCATGCGGTAATAGTAATGATGATGACCAGCTCTGACAGCCTCAGCGGTAAAACAGGACCTTTGCTTCCCATCTGACGCAGGCCCAGTAATGACTACTTTTTATGACTAAAGAGACATAGAGAAAGGGAGTCTGTGTAAGTGGGGTGTGTGTGTGTGTGTGTGTGTGTGTGTGTGTGTGTGTGTGTGAGAAACAGTCTTCAGCCCACAGGAAGACTCAGCTCCATAGATGTGAAAGGGCTGGTGGAAATGGCATTTTCTTGCTTTTTTCCCCTGAGGCCTTCTCCGAAGGCAACTGTGGTTAAAGAGGTACTCTGTCTGACAGAAACTCTGCCAAGGATTTCCTGGCTGAAACTTTTTCCTTCCAAAGGAAAGAGACAAAAAGAATAACGCAAAGTCCATTATTTTCACATGTCAGGCAAAGTTTAGAGACAATTAGAGGGAACAGGGTTCAAAGTAAGAACGGAAAGGGCTCATCCCAACACCCATCTTCCCTCCTATCCGTACATCAGGCAGAGGCCAGGACCCTGAAGAAGAGGAAAACCAAAGAATTCTGAGGGGGCCGGAACACTGGCTGGGTATCTCCTCACCAAGAAGCCATTTCCAGGCACCAATGAGGACAGTTTTGCTTTGACAATCTCCATCCCTCCAGAACTTGGAAAGCATGGGCCAACTCACAGAATGGCGAGTCTTTCCCCCCATCCAGACTCTGGTCTCTGGTCTCCTCCTTTCCACCACTGACCATAACTGGAGGGATATTTAGCCACGCAGCAGCTCCTCCTCTGGCCTTCTTTAAGCCCTTGGGGTGAAGTGCCTGGTTCCCTGGCCGCCTCCCTGACATCTGGGTCTCCCTGTCCCCGCCGCCCCACCCCCCACCCCTGCCTCGGCGACGGTGACCCAATTCTGGTGGCTACTGAGCCTGCTCCGCCAAAAGCCCAGGAGGCTCTGTCAATCTGAGACGAGGCCATTCGCAACCCCAGGTCTCTCCGCAACCAATGCCGCCTGGGCCGGGCCCCGGAAAAACAAACTGCAGCTCTGTGGCTTTTTGGCAGCCCAGCTTCAACTTTTGTTTTAACAAGGGGTGGGAGGGAGAATTGGAGCCCTGCGGTTATCTGCATTTTAAAACATTTAAACAGTCTGTTCACCTGCTTGGCACTTTGTGTCCTCTAGTAAGTCCCTCCGCCCCACCCCTTTTTAAAATAGCAACAATCCTGGGTCCTCCTTTGTTGTTGCTTATATTCGCAGAGGACTGGCGCAGACACCCCGAGCCCTGTCCTCTCCTTGCGAAGGGACTGTGCACTTGACTGCCCCTGGGATTCCTCAAAAAGGCAGGCAAGCCAATCCTCAATCCTTGAAAGGGAAGGATAAGGGTGAGGAGAGGTCCTGCTTGGAGGAACCACTCCCACTGGCTACAAGATACATTTACATTTAGAGGGAGAGACTGCCCAGCCAAGAGTCTAATTTCCTTCCTATACCAAACAATAGCCCTTCTAGCTGCCTTCTGACCACATCACCAATGTGAGAGAGTGAGGAGATCAGAAGGAAGGGGAGAAAGAACAAGGGTGATGGTGGCAGGAAAGGCACACTTTGACAAACCAGCCCAGTTTGTTTCCAAATGAAGGGAGTGATGGGGGCTTAGAACTATTTGGGGACACAGGCTACCATTTCTCCTCTCTACAGACAGTTGTGAGAATCAGCATGCTGCTGGTCACCTGGGGACTCTCTGCCCTAAGGACTCTCCAGTCCTCCCATTCTTTGTCCAGCATCCTGTAGTGTCTCATCCGAGCTTTGAGAAGATTGAAGTACAAAGCGAGTTAGTGAACTCCTTGAACCTGGCTGGCTCCCTGAAGATTGTGCTGATGTCATCAACCTTGTGCAAGTCTGAAGGTGCAAGTTCATGGCCTCAACCAAACCAGTGGCGAGATGAGGACTGTTTCCACACAGCAATTTGCTTAGTGTAACAGGGGAGATACACCAGAGAAGCAAGCCTCCAGACATTTCAGCTTGAGAACTGGGAAAGAAACAGAGGCGGCTAAACCTCCAGACTTCCTCACTCCAGCAGTGCCCCGTGAGCAGGGACCTAGGGGAAGGCAATCCCTTTAACAGGGACCAGAAACAGAGGCAGCTCCTCCATGCCCTATGGGGAATTCTGGAAGCCCTTAAGGTTCTTACAAGAAAATGGCATTAGAGCTATCCACAAAGCCTAGCCTGGCATTCGCAGCGGCTAGGCTGCTGTCACCTCTCTCTGCAAAGACGGCAAAGCCTGGGTGTCCGGGCTGGCCCATGAACGGATGGGAGTTGTCACTGCTGAGCACACACTAGAGGGGGCGTCAAGAGAGAAACCCAGGCAGGAGCTTCCCCCGCAGACCTGGTAACCACGGCCTCTTCAGAAGGCTCAGACCAGATTCTCTAGTCTTTAGCCCATGAGCACTCCTCCTCTACAGAGGACTCGCTTCCAGAACCCAGCAAGAGATTCCAGTCACAACACTGCCCCAGGGACAATGAGAAAAGGTGCCCAGCCCACCGCTTCCCAATGAGCAGAGTCAGCAACAGGAGGACTCTGGGGTGCCAGCGACCCCCGGGGGGCAAGGACTTACACCAGAGTTCATAGTAGTAGTTGCAGCACTGAGACTGTCCACAGCAGTGTCCTGTGTCACAAATGTAGCTTTGATTGTTGGTACCCACACAGGTTTCCTTATCCTAAAAAAAAAAAAAAAAAATTAGCGTATGAAATTATAGCTTTTAAATGCCACTTTTTTTCTCATCCCCTTTTCCTGGTTGTCTGCCCATCTTCCACCAAGATGGTCTATACCAATGTTCACTCCATGAAGAAAAAAAATTAGAACCCGCAACAACAGCAGACTGAAGAAAAAACCAAAGGTTTATTAAAGGGGAAGAGGATTTGGCACACAAAGCTGACTAGTAAAGAGCAAAGTTCTCCTCAGACAGGAAATGGATGCCTCACTTTCTTTATGTCCAAGCAGAAACACTTCACGTTCCGGTGTTACAGTCTGCAGGTAAAAAGATGATAGTTCTCGTGTAATTAGCGGGACGTTTTAAATAAAACCGGCTTTTCTGTGAAAGTTCCTGGAACATATTAAGGCAGTACGTATTCTAGGATTAGCATCAAGTCAGTCATTCTGTCCTTCAAAACACACACTGTTCAAGGTTAATTACAGAGTGATTCCAAAGAGGGCCACGATAACTTGCCACTAAAATTCTTCATTCTTAAGAAAAGGGGTGACCTGCCCAGGTGACCTCATCTAATTTCAATTTGCTAGATAATTTTTTGCTTTATCAAATGATCTCTTAATGATCTTGACTGGACAGAAGGATTCTCACTGTGCCTTGTCAGGGACAGTTCCAGAAAAGGCACTGCTGAGTAACCACCCCGCGGTGTGCCAAATTCTATTCACAGCCCTGGTGGATGGGGATGGAGGTGAAGACGTTTTTTGACATTTCACATTTAAGATATGAGATACCCCACCAGCCAACCTGAACTTCAGCCTCCCATGTACTGCACCCCCCACCACATAGGCTGAGACCTTTAACTCGGGCGCTCCACCTGGCTTTCCACGTTTATTCTAAACAAGTAACACATCCATTTACTGGACATGTTGTCTTTGTGCCAAGCACCATGTGGGTACGTGGAATACAAAGACGAATAAGACATTGTCCCCATCCTCAAGAAGCCTGGGGTTAAGAAGGGGGGGAAAAAAGCCAGAAACAAAAACACCCTGCTCAGCAAAGAAACTAGAACCACAGTATTGTATTTGCTGCTGCTCAAGCTGACCCTGCCCACAGCGTACATCCGGGCGGACGCCTGCCAGTGGAAACTTAAGTCACACGGTCAGTTCCTCCTCTCCGGGCCTTGCTTTACACTACACTGTCTACTTGGCCGAGGGTATAAACAAGGCAGTCCAGCAACCGGCTACAGGGTGAAGGCTGGGCAGAGACCGTTCAGGCACCTGACGTCACAGGGAGAGGACAAGGGAGAGGGGACAGCTAAAGACCAGATCCCGGGCTCAGGGCAGGTCTCCGCCACCACAGGCGCAAGTGGTCTCCTGGTCTTCAGAGGCTTACGCCTTGTGTAAACGGGTTTGGGAAGAAGGAAACACGGGAAAGGCATCTGAAAGCTCTGACAGTGAGGTGATTTCACAACACTGCCAACAGAGTTCTTCCCATGTCTGCCTTCCCTCATCCACCGTAAGCACGAAGGAAGACCTAACGGCGGGGGCGGTGGGGACGGGGCGGGGGGGGGAGGGGTTTGCTGTCCAGTCTCAGGTCTCCTCTGAGGCCTGATGCACGTGGAGAAAGCAGACCTAGGCTCGCTTCTTTTGCTAGTACACACCCTCCCTGACTTCAGAGCAAAACGCTGCTTTCATAAGGACATCAAAAAGTTTCTCCCAAGTTTACCAGGTCCTGAAATGCCATTCTTCTGGCACTGGCTCGCAAGAGCACAGTTCAAAGTGTCCACATAGTTTCTAAAAGGGGCTGTGCTGCCTTCACTCCAACACATGAAAGAATCCAGTGACACTTCGCCTCAGGAAAATTCTCCAGATGAGGTCCAGGCTCTGAACACAGGGCAGCCAACTGGTCCTAAGCGAGGCGTGGAACGGAACGCGTTTGAAATCTAAACAAGTGGTATCCTCATGACCTACTGGTGTCAGCTTTTCTCTTGGCTTTTCCATCCCCCGGCACAGGAAGCCTGGTTTAAACAGGACCCCGCTCTTTTTCCCTGCTCTGCCTCCACTTTCCTAGGGAGAGCTGAACTCTAGAAGCATCATTTAATCCAGTTTTCCTCAAATGCTTTCTACCCAGTACATCTCGACCCCTGTTCTTCCCCTGCTCCCTGACAGAGTTCACAGGCTGTCTGGGATGGTCTTGGTGATGGGAACTGTCATTCTCTGCCACAGGAGGAAGGAAAGCGGGTGGGCGGTTAAGGAAGACAAGTGGGCTCATGCACCTTTTAGCAAGGAAGAAACGGAGAAGCAGAAGGGTAAGTGAGACATGAGTCCCAAGATAAGTTCCTCCAGAAATCTGCTGGTAGGAAAGGAAAATCCCAGAGCCTAGGGTTTGGCCCTGGCTCTCCTGGGTTTAGTCTTCACTACAGAGGACCAGGACCTGGGCACAGAGGCCCTAGGAGGAGTTAAGGAAGAGTTAAAGATGCTCTCTTGTGTCTCCTTCAACCCTAAGTCTTTATTAGCCTACCCCCCTCCCACCCTCTCCCACAGCAGCCTTGAGTCAACACAAGGGCTCCTGAAATCTGTCTCCTCTCGTTCAAAGAGACAGCATGCTAACAGCGGTGTACAAATGCTGCCTTGTGCTCTTCCAGCCTTCCCTGTACAAGGAGCGTCATCACGGATTCCCTGGAGGACTCTCAAAGACCTCCAGGTAGCTCGAGATCCTCTGTGAGGAAGATACGATTAAGAGTCAAGCAGATCTGAGTCTACAGCGCAGCTCTTATACTGGCCTTATTAATTAACTATGTGACCTTGGGTAAGTTACTTAACCTCTCTGAGCTCTTCGTATCAATGTTACTCTGAACCATTACTGCTGGGCATGAAAGACCATCTAAATGGCACTCTGCGTTCACGTAGAACTATTTCGGAAGAGTGAAGTTCCCCACAACGTGGGTTGCTCCAGACACACGAAGAACAGAAAAAGCAACCGGAGAAAATGCAATGGATAAAGTTCAAATATGAAAAATTCTCAGCACCTTTTATGATGATGATGATTCTCTGCCTTGCTTCCAAGCATCTTCAAGCACCTTACACATATTATGTTGTTCAGGCCAAGTCCTGAAGAGTGGGCAGTAAATATCCCTCCCGCTCCCTCTCTCCAGAGAGTGAACCAAAGAATGAACTGCGCTCTCCCTATGGGCAGGGGCTCTGTCTCCTCACCTACCTCCCCCATTCCCCATAGGAGCACAGGGCTTGATGTGTAACGGTTTGCTGAACAAACACTGGCTATTCAACCCTGGGTGAATAATAAAGCGAACGTGTACTGAGCACCTGCTGTGTGCCAGGCACTGTTGTAAATGCCTTACACGTATTCCTTAACCTTAACTTGAAAGCAACTTATGAAGTGGGTAGTATCAGGGAATTGAGGCCAAGAGAGGCTGAGTAACTTGCCTACGGTCACACAGCTAGAGAGCGGTTCAGCCTCTTTCATTTGGCCCCAGAGCCTGAGCTTTTACTAGTAAGCTTCAGCTGCCTTGGTTACGGTTATACTTCTTCAGTTGCTTCTTACACTTCAGTTGCTTAAATAAATCCACTGAAGCCCCAAACCAAACAAAATCAACATTCTGTCTTTAAAGGAAAAGATAAGGACCCTGCCCTTGTGGAGCTCTTTGACTTTGGGAAGAAGATCCTTCATCTTCTACTTGGCAGCAAGGAGGGCCAACATGCTCAGGGCTCCTACCTTTTTTGCTTGAAGGGTTGTTTTTTTTTTGTATACTGATTTTCTGAAAAGCAAAATGGTGTTTCATCCCAGTGTGGAATGCAGGACCTTCAATCCTTCATTTATTGAGTACCTGCCCTGCACCAGCAGTGAAACAGATGGGGAACACAACAGGCAAATGGCCAAAACGGTCATGATCTCTGGCCTCGTGGAGCTTGCAGTCTACTGAAAGATGATAAAGTAATCATGCAGACAAAACCACAACTAGAAAGAGAAAAATATATGATTTGGTAAGAGCTTACAAGAGATAAGACCTAGGAGTTAGTCATGAAGGTCCAGACAGCTTCTGTGACAAAGGTAAGCTTGACTGGAGATGGCCAAGATGGTTAGACAATTAGTAACCAGGGAAGAGGGATGGGGAGAACATTCTAGGCACAGGAGATGGTACAAGCAAAGCCCTTTGACTAAAAGGAGATGGTTGAAGAAGTAGGTACGCAAGTTAGGTAAGTGGGGAACCAGACTGCAGGGAGGCGCCGAGATCAGATCTGCATTTTAAAGATAACTCCTTTCCTGCCATTTTTTCATTTGCACAAAACTGCATAGCCAAAAAACTGCTAGAAATGTAGAACTCGTCATAAAGAAACTATGTGAATAACACGTGTTCTCATGCTGAGGTCTCTCATCTCAGGAATGACTGCGGCGACGACCGTCAGCATCCTCGTTTGTTATAGGTATGTGTCTTCAGGCCAGATCTCCCAGGGACTGGCTCCGAGATACAGGGCACACGTGGTCCTTGAACAAAAAGCACAGGCACAAAGAAGAACCAAGCAAGACCAACCCTGAACTGGAAAGAACATTTTTACAACGGAAAAGGTTGAATAGTATACCTTTTGCACATATGCAAAAAATCATCTCATCTCTTTGGTGGCAGCATAAACTGTGGGACTAACAACACTTTCCTCAACAGTTTCCATCTCTTATAGTTGCTGTTCTCAGCTAAGCCACTGTAAAGGTCAATTAATTAGCATAAGAACTTTCCAAGCGCCAGCATAAAGAGAGACACTGGGCAGTAATGGTTCCCCAAGGATGGTTTTAATTTGCCAATTTACGGGGTTGGAAAACCCTGCTAGTAACTGGCAACAGCATCTTCACGTCCTTAGGAAAGCACCAAAGTTTTAAAGTTTAAAAGTAAAAAAACAGGAAAATTGAAATTGTTCACAAGTGTTAAAGCACAGGACACTATCTTGGCTGCCAGATATGAATGAATCTGGAGCACCACTTCTGGCTTTCCCTACAGAGAGAAGGAACAGTTTCTTTCTTTCTTGTTTTTAAGATTTTATTTATTCGAGAGAAAGTGTGTGAGTGAGATAGAGAAAGCGCTCGCGCACAAGTGGGGGAGGGGCACAGGGAGAAGCAGACTCCCCACTGAGCAGGGAGCCCAATGTGGGGCTCAGATCCAAAGACCCTGGGATTATGACCTGAGCCAAAGGCAGACACTTAACCAACTGAGCCACCCAGGACCCCCGAGAGGGAACAGTTTCTAATCGAAATGTCCAGTTTCACAAATCAAAGAACAAATATGTATTGACATCCCTCCCCACATGCCAGACACTGTGCTGGATGCTACAGCCACAGCAAGGAGCAAGGGATCCGGCGGAAGAGATCCCGCTTCCGTGGCAAGAGAGTTAGGTTGGTAACTTTAAAAATCCTTCTGTGCCGGGGTGCCTGGATGGCTCAGTCGGTGAAGAGGCTGCCTTTGGCTCAGGTCAGGATCCCAGAGTCCTGTGATCAAGCCCCACATCAGGCTCCCTGCTCACTCCCTCTCCCTCTGCCTGCCCCTCCCCCTGCCTGTGCTCTCCCATGCATTCTCCCTAGCTCTCTCAAATAAATAAATTATTTAAATAAATAAATAAATAAATAAATAAATCGAAATATAAATTCTTCTTTGCTAAAACTCCTAGAAATAGTGGCTATATAATGATATCCTTTAAATTACATAGTTGAGCTAGCAAGAAAGTAAGGAAGATCCTCAGGGGTCAAAAATGTTGGGGGAACTAGAAAGTACAGTGGTAAATGAGGTCAGGCCTTTTTAGCTGCCCTGGAAAATGAGGCTGTTTATTGTTCTTCGGCCCATCTGAAAACAGGAAATTGAAAACGAGCCCCAATATATAGTGAGGACCCTCAAAAAGACAGAGCAGACTGGGAAAAAATTAGCCTGTTGGCACACAGTGACAAAAAAGAAAGCTCTGAACTGAGAGGAAAAAAGCATCTGCTTTAATAATCTGTAACCATAGGTCTTTCCATAAGCTAATTTGAGATTCGAATTGTACTACTACATGGTCTGAAAATCCCCAAAGCAAAAATTGAACACAAAAAGTGGTTTCAGGCTTGCAATAATCCTGTGACATCTGGCAAAAGAAATACAAAACTCTGAAGAGACCTACCCTCAATCAGGGCATGATTCCCACAAATAAAGCTCTGTTGAAGATGAGCTCACAAAAGAAAATACAAAAACGTATGCAGAAATAAGCCATCACAAACAAGACTTGGGAAATTCAACAAATAGCAGGATAAAACTCTCAGGAAAAAACTTAATGAAACGATCAGGTAAGGTATAATATATAAGCGTGTTTCAAATTATTGAAACAAAAAGAAAGAATGAAAAACATGAGAAACAAATATAGTGAAGAAAACAGACAGTGACCGAGCAGATTGGGGTGGAAAATAAAACGCATAGAAAAATCATTATTGAAATTTAGAAACTCAACAGATTGGTTACACAGAGCTCAAACCAAGCTAAAGAGAGAATTGGTGAACTGGGAGACAGATTTGAGAAAACTACCCAGCAATTAAAAGACCACCAATTAAAGACACCACAGAAATGGAAAATGAGAATAAAAGGTTTGAGAAGAAGAATATAGAGGAGATGTGATATTTAAAGAGAGAACTGAAAAATTCCGAGTTGATTAAAGACATGGAATTCTCAAACAATAATAAACTCATACGGGGGCACACTGTTTGAAACTACAGACCAACGACGACAAAAAGATCCTAAACATGTTCAAGTGGGGAAGACCGAACATTAACATGAAAGTACCACTTAAAATAGTAATAAGCTCCATGAGGATATAAAACAGGATAATAGGACAAAAAGTTTTAGATGGGGCACTCAGGAAAGGCCTCCCTGGGAAAGTGACATTGGAGTTGAGCCCCGAATGATGAGAAGGGGCCAGATTATGGAGACCTGTGGGAACAATGTTCCAGGCAGAGGGAATGTCAGCGCCTGCAAAGACACCGATGCAGGAACGAGCTTGGTATGCTCAAGGGAAAGAAAGAAGCCTCGTGTGGCTGACTACAGTGAATCTCAGGGAGAGCAGTGTGAAAAGCATCACTGAGAATTTGGGAGGAGGCCACGCCTCATATGCCTTGCTTAACAGCTAAAATACCGTAGCTTATAAATTCATTGCTGGCTGTAATGTTGCTGGATATATGAATAATATCAAAATATTTTTGCAACTCTTATGATTACCTTTCAACTTGGGACTCCCCTCCCCCACCCTTTTTTTGTCTCCCTGCTTTGTGACTGCTACTACAGAGTGAAGTAACAAAATCAACTTTCCTTCCGGTCTTGAACCAGGAATGGCTTTCCAGAAAGAAGACCAAATTCTAGGGGCGCCTGGGTGGCACAGCGGTTAAGCGTCTGCCTTTGGCTCAGGGCGTGATCCCGGCGTTATGGGATCGAGCCCCACATCAGGCTCTTCTGCTGTGAGCCTGCTTCTTCCTCTCCCACTCCCCCTGCTTGTGTTCCCTCTCTCGCTGGCTGTCTCTCTCTCTGTCTAATAAATAAATAAAATCTTTAAAAAAAAAAAACAAAAAAACAAATTCTAGCACAAAACATCTACTGAACCAGACTTCTATCTGACTTTGATAATACTCTATAACCAAAGGGCAACAGGGTCTTCATAAACGAGACAGATTGGAAATGACTAAATGAGAAAAGATAGCAAGCAACTTTAACTTAGAATCAGCTATTTTTATTCTATCTTAGATCTTCAAATTCTGAAAATGCAGCACTTTCAGGCCCAGGTCCTTAAAAAAAAAAAAAGATTTGTAGGTGATCATAAAAAACACTCTTTAAAGTTTTGTGGATTTACACCTATATTTTTACAATAAGAAAGTTAATATCAGTTTTTCCCTAATACTAATGGTTTCAAGCCATTTGAAGAGCTGAGGGAAATAAGCAGAGTCGTTCAAGGGCACACATTTTGAATTGGATGTAAGGAGACTACAGAAGAGTTGGGGGTTGAAGGAAAGTGCTCAGGCAGAGGAATGATCCAGTAGGAGTCCTGACTTAATGTTTCCTACAGGTTAGTCTAATCTCCCTTTTTTTTTAAATGATAAAGAGTGTCATTACTACTTTTTTTTTTTAAGATTTTATTTATTCATTTGACAGAGACAGAGACAGTCAGCAAGAGAGGGAACACAAGCAGAGGGAGTGGGAGAGGAAGAAGCAGGCTCCCAGTGGAGGAGCCCGATGTGGGGCTCAATCCCAGAACGCCGGGATCACGCCCAGAACCAAAGGCAGATGCCCAATGACTGAGCCACCCAGGCGCCCCTCATTACTACTTTTATATCCTTCACAATATAAACTATACCCGACAATTACTCCTTTAATCTTTTCTGCCTAAGAGCTCCACTTCATGTTTCTGATAAAGGGCAAGCCATTGCTAAGAAATTAACCAAGACTCTGCTTTGTATGCAATGGGTACTAGGAATGAATTTTTATGCTGTTTGGTTGAGTTCAGTAACTTTCCTAAAGGACAATTAGGCTGGGCAGGTTTCCCTAAACAAGCCAATAAATCTAATCTGATAAGATTCAGCCTCATCCCTCACATTTGATAGTATGTTTTACCCCTAAGGGCTCTAGCCTCCAGTTCCCTGGGCTAGAGAGCACCCATCTCCCACCCTCTAGCTACAAAGTACCTTGAAGGGTAAAGCCAAAGACTGGAGCCAAGAACACTGGAGAAAAGCCTAGAACCAATGTGGGCGGCTGCTGCTTCAAGATGTAGCTACAGTGTATACCGTGGAAGGGGAGTCCCGGGGACCCCTGCTGTAGCAGTGGCAAGGGTCCATTGACCTCCACCTGTGAGGGTCTCATGGAACAATTCTGTCTGGGGACTCCCAAAGACTGGCATGTCCCAAGGGGTAAGGAAGGGCAACAGTGAATCAGAATGACTCATGGCATCTCACGAACACTGAATTTGCCCCAAGGTAGCAATGAACACACTTTGATAATAAATGCAACAAAACATGTTTCCTGAATGTGGTCCGTGGGCCCAAAAATCACCCGGTATATTTAAGAATGTAGGTTAAGAACTTCCGGGGGTTCAGCTCAAACATACTCAGGTTTGAGAACCATCGCCCCAGACTTATAAAAACATACAATACACATAGTTCTTGCCTCTAAAAGTGGAATTGTCTAATATTCTTTTTCTAGAATCCCAAACACATCCCAAAAGTTACCCCCAAGAGTAGCCACTTAGAATCAAGGCCTATACAATCATTCATATGCTTTCTGCCTCACTCCATAAAAAAGTACATGCAATAGATCATAAACATAAACTTTTCTTTAAAAAGTAACGTGTCAGGTACACTTGTATCCACACCAGTACTGCTGCACTGCAAACTGAATCCTCATTAAATAGCCCCCAAACAGAGCAGCCAAAAAAGAAATTAAAATCCATTTCCTGTGTTGCTATTAGGAACCTGAATAACAAACTCAGAAAAAGCCACTTGACCCTGGTAGGAAAATCTCAGAGCACAGATCGGAAGTTGCAACATATTCCATGGTTTTATTAAAGGCTACTTGTCGATGTCCTAGCGCATGCAGGCCTGTGGGGTCTTGCTGCTGCAGCAGCTCAGGACATTGGGTTCATGTGCCATTCTTTCACCCCTTAGAAGGAAAAGCAGTCCTGCTTCGAGGTATCCCCAGCAATCCCTCATCACTGGCCTCTTCTGCCACAGAATAAATGCACTGAGAAGTACGGCATCTTCAGCAAGGGCTGGCACAGAGAGCCAAGGGGCAAGATATCAGCACTCAACAGAGCAGGTAGCATTCAGGCAGAGCAGGAGGGCAATTCAGCCGAATATCATGTGTTCACAGATGGTCCCACGAGGGCAGGTTTTCTCCTTCCCCCTTGTATCACTACATCTCCTGCCTGAAAGCAGGGATTGCCAACTGGCAGCCTTCAGACCACAGTGGGCCCACCAATGAGTTCTATGCCCACATGGAACTTTGCTTTCCAATTTTTTAAATATTTATTTATTTATTAGAGAGTTGGGGGAGGGGGCACAGGGAGAAGGAGAGAGAGAATCCCATGCAGACTCCCTGCTGAGTGCGGAGCCCAACGTGGGGCTCGATACCAGGACCCTGAGATCATGACCTGCGCCAAAATCAAGAGTTGGACGCTTAACCTACTGAGCCACCCAGGCCCCCTGTTTTTCAATTTTTTTAAAAATGGAATTAACGGGGGTGCCTGGGTGGTGCAGTTGGTTAAGCAATTGACTCTTGGTTTCAGGTCAGGTCCTGATCTCAGGATTGTGAGATGGAGCCCCATGTGGGCTCTGCACTCAGTGCAGCACCTGCTTGACTCTCTCTCCCTCTCCCTCTGCGCCCCCCTCCACTTGCGCCCCCCCAAAATAAATAAATAAATCTTTAAAAATAAAAATGGAATTAATGGTCAATTTTTTTAGAACCAGCAAAAACAGGTTTATTCAAGAATAGCAGAGAATTGGGGCACCTGGGTGGCTCAGTCGTTGAGTGTCTGCCTTCAGCTCAGGTCATGATCCCAGCGTTCTGGGATCAAGCCCCACATTGGACTCCCTGCTCAGCGGGAAGCCTGCTTCTCCTTCTCCTATCTCCTACTCCCCCTGCTTGTGTTCCCTCTCTCGCTGCCTCTCTCTCTGTCAAATAAATAAATAAAATCTTAAAAAAAAAAAAAAAGAATAGCAGAGAATTATAATGGAGACAAGCAAGCTATAGCAGAACCATAGGCAAGACCCTAACTGTCAACATTTTCAAATGAAAAGGAATACTACAGAAATCAGATTTCCAGCTTCTGTTGCAAATTCCAGGCCCACATTCCGCTAGCAGCATATTAGGCGGGCTCACAGATGTACATGGGCTCTGGTTCCGCCTCAGCCTCCCCACAATCCCTGCTGTCCATGGAGCCCATCTGCTTCACTCAAGCTGTCACCGCCTGGCCCCTGTGGGCATCGGATTATATCCTCCTGCTCTTGAGTTCAGTAATAGATGTTCATCCCCTCACCTTGAGGTTAAGGCATGCTGCAGAGACCCAAACATCAACAGCAGACATGAATTCTCCACACTGACGCCTGAGCAACAACTCAAACAGGACGTATAAAACAGAGCCCTGGACAAAGAGGAGCACCCCTCTGTGCTGCACGAGAGGAGTATCTCTGGAGAATCAGGAAAACCTCCTGCCACAACACTCAACAGGGTGGAGAAAACCAAGTTCTCCCCAGTGACTCTGTTTATCAAGCATTCGGCTGGGCACTTTTACTTACGTTCTGTTTTCCATACAGGAACCCAGGAAAGCAAGGCCCAGAGTGGCCACACAGCTAGAACAAGTTGTCTGGACCTAAAGCCCAAATTGTAGTGGAAAGTATTTAATGCTTAGGGGTTATCCTAAAGTTCTGTGCTAGATGCTGACAGACACAAAAATGATAGATAAGATACGGACTTTGCCTTTGAGGAACTTTGTAAAAACCAAACTGCTAGGTTAAAAAAAAAAGTTGATGTTTCAGTTCTTGTTGCTGAAAACCTTCCTGAAATATTCAGGTTTTATGGCATGTCTTAAGTATCATCTAATCAACAGGATTCATTCTTGTTTTAATGACTTACAATGTGGCAAAGCCTCAGGGTCGTAGTTTGGAGCAATGATGATATACACACAACACTCACGTAAAAAAGCAATATATATAAAACCCACGTTTACGTAGGACTCCCAAGGTTTTCAAGCTTCTTTAATAGCCAGTCTCTCATTTGAGCCCGCCAGCCAGCCCTGCAAGAGGTCAGAAGTGCTTTGACCCTCATCTTACAGATAAGGGACTGCCCTGTAGCCCAAGGCTAAGGATGACAGACTCGGGGCTGTGGACACCCTGGCCCTCTGACTTCGGGGTCAGTATTCTTTCTATGACTAGGTTCTAGCTCATCAAAGTCTTTGCTAAATCTTGAAAATGGCTCTTGTTCAAATAAAACACTCACTTCTCTGCCTGGAAAGAGGTATGGGTTTCAAAGGTATCTGAAACACGGAAGGTACCAGTAGACTCACCACTGATGTGCTTTAAAAGAGATTCACCAGTTTCATTTGACAGAGAAGAACACATGCAGGATCTCAGAGATCTTCCTTACTTTAAGCAAAATTCTAAATTGAACCCCATTTTTTTCTCAGCAGTCCCATCCCACTGTGGCGGGCTTTTGTTGGGAGCACAAGAAATAATGATGGGACTTGTCTGCTGTCTGTCTAGAGGCCAGTTCTAGAGATTTATTTCCAGTAAAAAGTTTGACACTGTTCAAGGAAACTATTTACTTCTACCTGGGACAAAGTGTCACATTAAAAATGGTCTCCCTGGGCATGTGATGTAATGAGCATTGGGTGTTATATAAGACCGATGAATCACTGAACTCTACCTCTGAAACTAATAATATACTATATGCTCACTGAATTTAAATAAACTTAAAAAAAACATATTTTGTAGACAAACTCCAATATCTATACCACAGAAACTTATTAGCACGGCATTAAGCAAAAATATACTAGAAATGGAATTACATATCAAAGATAATGCCCTTAATATTAAGAGTAGTGTTTTCCATCTGTCTTGCATTGGGATACATATATTTACTGTCAATAGCCAGCCTATAAAGTTAGGAAAATTACTAAGCTTATCACAAATTGATTGAATATTGCTAAATACTGGGGGTGCCTGGGGGGCTCAGTCGGTTAAGCATCTGCCTTTGGCTCAGGTCATAATCCCAGGGTCCCAGAATCAAGCTTTGGGCTCCCTTGCTCAGCAGGGAGTCTGCCTCTCCCTCGCCCTCTGCCCCTCCCCCACCCCATCTTCCATCCCCCACCCCAGGCTCCTGCCCTCTCTGAAAGAAAGAAAGAAAGAAAGAAAGAAAGAAAGAAAGAAAGATCGGTCTCCCTGGTAACAGATACAAGATTAAAAAAAAAAAATCTTCAGAATCCAGAGGCTATGTCTCCAAAGGTCTCTGAATAACTTTAAAGAACTTTCTGAACTCTAAGACCTCAGCCTTAAAGATTAAAGGAGGGGCGCCTGGGTGGCTCAGTGAGTTAAGCATCTGACTTTGGCTCAGGTCATGATCTCAGGGTCCTGGGATCCCGTATCAGGCTCCACACTCAGTGGGGAGTCTGGTTCTCCCTCTCTCTCTGCCCCTCTACCACCACCCCCACCCCCACTCGTGCCCTCTCTCTCTCTCATGCTGTCTCTCAAATAAATCTTAAAAAAAAATAAAGATTAAAGGAGATACCCGATGACTTAGAAAAAGGGGAATTTACTATTTTATCAGAGGTAGAGTACAATAGACCCAAGTCCTAGCAACAGGCACTTGACTTGAAATATGGCCTGTTATTGTAATAACTGTAGCCTAACTGTTCTTTAAACCATATAAAGTTATTTGGGCACTACTAAGATCCCATCCTTCTGAAATCGTTATCCAGATTATTACTATCCAGGGTAAGAGATAAAATACCAGCTCCAGAAGGGCCTGATCTTAGCTACTGGCCATAAAAAATTAACTCCCCATACCTGCCCATTAGGGGCAACCAAGATGTTAAGATTCTAAATCTCTGGGCTGGTAGTTAATACATATTGCTTGGAAAGCAGCAGGGAGAAGTACACCTATTTTCCCTGTATTCAAACATCTCGGTCCTCTTTCCCTGAGGCTTGTGGCTTCTGTGACTGCTCCCTACGCAGACCGGACACACCATGCATCAGTCATGTCTAGCTGTGAGTTTCTCTGCCTTGGCACTACTCACACTTGGAGCCAGATAGTTCTTTGTGTAGGATGTTTAGCACCATCCTTGGCCTCTTACTCACTAGGTGCTCGTAGCAACACCCCACCCCCCAGGTTCTGACAATCAACAACATCCAAACATTGCCAAATGTCCCCAAAGCAGAAGGGGAAAACTGCCTGTAGTTGAGAACCACTGTTCAGCCAAACTGTGCCACGCGACTTACTGCAGAATCGTGCTCTATCTCATCTTGTTGCTTGACTGCCTCATGGGCCCCCCAACCATTCTGTAAATTCCCCAGGAGCAAGACTGATGTCAATCTTACAAGCGCACCTGCCCTAGCAAAGGATCAGATGTGCAAAAATCTTCAGAAAAGCGCTGATCCTGCCGACTGATGGTCAAGGCACCTGAGGGGCTAGTCCTCGCCCGTGCTGCCTGTGCCGCTCAGCTACCATGGAACAGGCAGCGGCATGAAGGGAGCCTCCAAGGCTAAGACCAAGGCTGTGGTGATGTGATTTTGCATGACCGCTGAGAGACCTGCCCATTGGCTCTCTCTGGCCGTGATAGGTTTACCGTCACCCAGCACAATCGGAGCCAGGCCCGTAAATCCAGAACCTCACCCGGAGACGGGGAAGTGATAGCACGTTCTATTTTTGTTGGCAGCCTGCCCTGGCCTATCCTGGGCCTCCCCACCGCCCTCCGGAGCCACACCCAGAGGAGTGGGAGGTCACAGGTATTCACACCACTGCCTGTGCATAACCAGGGATTTCCAAACCCCTGATGAAAACCACAGGATCAGATGGGCAGAATGCGAAACCAAGAATGAGACCATGTGTCACAGTTCAGTGGAAGAACTTGAGAAGGTTGTGTGTTAAGCAAGAGAACCAAACAATAAAAATTTCCTGGCCTCCTTGATGCAATGCCTAAGGAAACCGATGTCTTATGTGCAACAGAGACCCAGCAAGCCCTACGGCACTTTCAGGAAAAGATGTCACTGTGTTATACTCCAGCCATCCTCAAGGCATGTCTCCCTCTCTCCTGAAATGCATACAGCTTTCCCCTACTGCCCTTCCTCCCTGAGGAAAAGAATGGGAGAGGTCAAGCAAGTCACCTCCCAGGACTGAATCACCATTTCCAGCAACTAGCAACCGATACCTCTTACAAGGTCCAGGATTCAAGTCTAGATGACCCCTGCCCAGAGAAGCAATGGCTACAGAGGCTGCAGAGGCACTCAGAAATGGCTAAAGCATGTTGACCTGAGGAGCCCCTTTCGACTCACTGTTGCTACAAGTTAGCAACAGAGTCAAGAAGGGGAGGGAAGGAGAGTTAAGAAACTAGTATCTGGCTGCTAGGGAATTGGGGCAGAAAAAGAAATTTTCTAGCAGTTTTTAAAGTAGCCCTAAATTATCGTTCCCCTGGACTAAAATTTACCTCTTCAAGGAAAAGGGGTGGGAGGGGGTGGATCCGAGTCGTGGGATATCACTGGAGGAAGTGAATGTTTTCTTTGGCTCCATCCTGGATAAAAGTTTCAAAATCAGCAGAGTCTTCTTTTCCACTAAGTTACTGTCCAGTTCACTGGTTTCTCTTTGCTTTGATAACAGGAGTGTGATGAAAAACAAGCCACATTCCTCTACAAAAGCAGCTTCTTGCAACAGAGATGGTTGGGGGTTTTAAAATCCATCTGAGGGGCGCCTGGGTGGCTCAGCTGGTTGAGCATCCAACTCCTGCTTTCGGCTCAAGTCATGATCTCAGGGTCGTGGGATTGAGCCCTGCATCAGGCTCCGCACTGAGTGTGAATCCTACCTGGGATTCTTTCTCCCTCTGCCCCTCCCCCGCCTTGGGCTCTGTCTCTCTCGCTCTAAAATAAATAAATAATAAATAAAACCTTTTTTAAAAAATCCATCTGAAAGGGCCAAAATAAAAATCACCCCCTCCGATCTTTAGGTGACCGTAGGGAACTGAGGTGCTCTACGGAGCTGTCACTTAAACAAGCTTTTTACACATCAGCGGCGACGAGGATTTTTGGCTCCAACCTCTGGTAGCACAAACAACAAGTGTCACCTTGGTGTTTGCTGCATTATATACAGACAGTTCCCTTCCAAGCAGGGTCTTGCTTAATTTGTCCCAAACCTTGTAGAGAGAGGCTAAGCACACACAAGGGTAGGTGGTGTCGACCGGGGCTCGATACTTGTCGCTGGCAGAGTGCGGGTCACGCAGGGGGAAGGTCTGGCAGATCTGGGTGCAGGCACCATACCAGAGCAATAGGCAAGAGGAGGACAACGCGAGCCTCTCGGCCCTGGCCTCCAGTGCCACCACGGCCACACTTCAGCTGTGCGATACCAAAGAGAGATAAACCTCCTGAGTTTTGGTTTCCTCACGACAGACAGGAGCTAAGGCCTCCTCTCTCATGGTGGCTATCATGATGAAATAACAAATGACAAACAGAATTATCACGTGACGTTGGCTAACATTCAGCAGGTTAGGGGTTATATGAGAAGTTGGAAAATTCCCTCTTCCCTTTCCCTAGTGATGGCTCCCATCCTGCACTTTAGGCTGGCTTACACCGTGGCATTTCCAGTGCTGTCCTTGTGAGGCCCTAAGACTTCTTATCAGGCCCAGGGAGTAACTGGGGTTCAACATTCTGGTTGCCCTGTTACATTCAGCATCGGGCCAATCAAGGGCCTGTAATATCAGCTCCTACTGTCTGGACTACAAACCACCCCTTGGGCGAGGAGCGTCTGTCCATGACATATTCCAACACGGGCAGGAGCACCCCAGTTTTGCTGGAGACTACTCATTTCCAGTATCAAGGATCATCTCACTTCGGTGAGGACAATTTGGGGGAGAGTGGGCCCCTCCCACAGAGAAAGGCAACATTCTGGGGCGCAAGATACAAATTACTGTCTTGATGGATCTACATAAAGCCTGGACTCCATGGGCCAGCAGTTGCCATCAACTGGCCCTTCCATACACCTGCGGGGCAACCCCTGAGAGTACTGGACTGTGGACAGGGCCACCTGCAGAAAGTCCCCTCCCCACACCTGTGAACTCACAGCACCCTGTCCCTCTCTAGTGGCACTCACCACCACCTGCCCAACGTTTCAGTTACCCTAAGCACTTACTTCCCCTACCTGACCATAAACCCCTGGAGGGCAGGGATAGAGTTTATATCTCTTTGTATCTACAACATGCTTTGAATGGAATACACACAATACGTTTTAGATATAGCCTGTTAGTCCTAAGAATCCCCCCGCATTACGAAATCAATGCCTTCTGAATCAAACATGAAATAGAATTCATTCAAATCAGCAGACTGAGAATGTTCTGTTGCAATCTTATTCTCTGAAAGTCAGTAATCCAGCTGTTAGGTTTACAGGATGGATTCTTCTTAACCGGAAAACTCATTTTCTTGATCTCACCAGTTAATAAAGGGATAAGATGCTCAACTGTGGTATATCTAAACTCTGGTACATGGTACCATGCCCAAAAAGGTCGGGAAGTGACTCTCTTCTGAAGTTTAGCTCTTCTAAGCATAAAAAGACTGCTCTTTAGTGAACACTAGCTTCCAGTGAGCTGTCTTAACTGTTCCTTGCATGGAAGAACTAATACAGCCTAAAGCTTAACTCTCCTTTACACACACTGAATTCATGCCACTCTCATTATTAGACCGAAGGGCCCTAATGCTTTCCTTCTTCTCTGTGTCATAAAGGATGCCAAATGGTGGGTGAGCCAAAGTCCCTGTTTTGCCTTAGGCATACCTAGCACTAAGACTCATAGATGATAGTTTCCCTTCTCATCTACAGAAGAAAACAAAAACAACACTCCCAACCTGGTCTGTCTGGAATGCTCTTTCCCCAGATCATATGTCTAGTAAACTCCTATTCATCCTTCAAGACTCAGATCAGATATCACCTTCTCAAGAAAGCCTTTCATGCACACCACTCTCCACCCCCCCACCACCCCCCATCACCCCCCACCACTGCCCCTGCACCTGACTGAGATGCTTTCCCACCCTCTGCTGTCCTAGGTCCTGGGCATTCCTGTTACAGGCAATTATCGTGTAACTATTTTCATGCTACTAAACCTAGTGGTGCAGGGGGTGCTCTCAAACTGCCAGAAACTAGCTCGGTCAGAACCACCTGGGGGACTTTATAGAAATGCATGTTCCTGGGCTCTGGCCCCAGACCTACAAAATCTACATTGTCATTAGCCCCACTCCCAGGTGATTTTTATGCATTTTAAGAACCACTGCATTGGAGTCAGAGCTCCTAGGAAGTTAAGGGTTGTGCTTTATTTGTCTTTGCATCCTTTGTGTTAGGTCCGCATTCATTAAGTGTTCAAATCTCCTCGCAGCCGCATAATTCAGTAGATGAGGCATGCATGAGACTGTTTCACAAAGTAAATGCAAATGGGCACAAAGAGACAAGCGGTGTCTTAGCTGGAGCCTGGGCCGCCTAGAAACAACCTACGGAGAATATGCCCCAACTAAAACAATGCTCTTCTCACACAGGCACTGGGCAGAGCAGTCTAGGTAGTGAGAGAAACGCCAGGCTTTAGAATTAAAAGACCAGGGTTTAAAAAGAAACAACAAGAGGCGCCTAGATGGCTCAGCTGGTTGAGCATCTGACTTCTGGTTTCAGCTCAGGTCATGATCTCAGGGTCGTGGGATCGAGCTCCACATTGGGCTCCACGCTCATCTGAGCTCATGCACGAGCTCTCTCTAAAATAAATAAAATCTTAAAAAAAAAAGAAAAAGAAAAAGAGAAGAAAAAACAAAACTTCTATTACTATTACTATTTTCCTAGCTAGCTGAGCAACTCTGGGCAAACGGCTTACCTCCCATAAGCCTCAGCATGCACTTCTGTAGAAACAGAACCGCACTACCACTTAAGACAGAGTTGTTATGTGGATTAAGAGAGAAAAAAATGTATGAAAGTACATACGTATGATGTATGATAAAGACCAATAGCATATATATTTTTGTCATTTTTAAAAAAACAGAATTATCACCAAGTATTCTTTAGAAAGCTAGCTTTCCCATAGCTCCAGTAAAGAATGTAATTACACTGTCAGACACAGAAATGCTAGAAATACAGAAAATTATGTAACCAAAAACAGTCAAAGTTTTTATAGGCAAGGTCTGAATCACAGAAGGGCAGAAAGGGTCTTCAAGAGGTCTTCTAGTCCAACCTTCCACCAGGGATCTGTTCAGAAACAAAAGCTTAAGGGGCGCCTGGGTGGCTCAGATGGTTAAGCATCCAACTCTTGGTTTCAGCTCAGGTCATAATCTCAGGGTCCTGAGATCGAGCCCCGCCTCAGGCTCTGGGCTCAACCTGGAGTCTGCTTAAGATTCTCCCTCTGCCCTTCCACGTACCATCACCCCCCACCCCTGCATGAGTGCACGCTCGCGCTCTCTCTCTCAAATAAATAAATAAAGCTTAAAAGAAAAAAAAAAGAAACAAGAGCTTAAGATCCACCCGCTGTTGATCCTCTGAGATGCTCCCCAGGACCACCAACCCAGCCCTTCACTGGACCAACTGCATCCTCTCAGCTGAGAGGAGGTGACTGGACACGGACCCTCCCCTTCTTGTCTCCTCAATATACAAGATGACTAGCATATTGGTATAATAAGCGACAGCCTCCCAACCCCCGGTCAACTCACACTGGTAGGCCTGTCCCCTCCACCCTTCACCTCTGGTCCTCAGGCTTCTAGTTTCCCATACCCCTGTGGTCTTATGCGGTTTCACATCCCTTAGGGATGAGTACATAGAAATAATGGTTACATTTCTACTAAATGCCTACTCGCAGCCAGCCAAGGTGCTCGTGTTTTAAATACATTCGTTTGTGAAAAACCCTCAATAATTCTTCCAGTAGGTTTTATTATTTTCATTTCAAAGATGAGGTTCAGAGCAGTTAAGCAGCCTGCCCAAGACCCTGGGGGAGCCAGGATGTGGACACAGGCCTTTCTGGCTCCCCCGCCCTGCTCCTTCTACCCTACCGCCTAGTCTCCCCCTCTCTCCCCCTGACATACATGCATGAGATGCTTCAACCAGCCCATTTCCATTGCTGCTCAAAGTCCTCACCAGGGCTCACTCTGCCCATAGGTTAAAAGGACAGCCTTTCTTGGGGGACAGAGGAGATGCTCAAATGCCCCCCACCCCTGGCCTATCAGCTGCACCAAAGGAACACTGCAGATTAACGAGAGAACCCACAGCATGTATGAAGTAAGCTTTTCAGAAACACTGACTTTTAAAGAATTTGGGGCAACCCAAGGGAGATCTGCTCACCCAGCACTTTCCTAACAGTGAGACAAACCCAGCAGTCCCTAGCAGCACCTCGCTAAGGCTTCTGGTTTGATCTCATCTGTGGCTTTTCCTCACCCAGGAACAGGCAGCAGAGGGTGTGTGTCTGTCCCCACCCCCTCTTAGAGCCGCTGGTTACAGTTACACATTCCGATACAGACATGCCTCTCAGACCAAAGGGGGGTGGGGGTGGCCAACTCTCAGAAGCCCTGGAACAAATAGTTGGCAACAGCTGTGTTCTCAGCAGACAGCAGTTGGTCTCTTGCTACTGTTTTCTCATTCCACACTGGGTTACGGGCTATAATTTAGTGCCCCTACTTCAAACAGCAGTTCGCAAAGCAATCAAGACTCTGCCATCAGGGTCTGTTGGCTCCGAAAAATCTGTCAGGAACGCCAAAATGTGGTCAATCCCACCCCCATCCTTCTGAGATCTCCAGGACGTCCCTGAGCCACACAGCCCTGACCACATGCCTACAAGGAGAAAGCCTCTGGGAGCCCTTCCCTCTAGAAGATCCCCCTCCCCCCCACTCAGAACTGTTAAGAAATCTCTGCTAACTAACCAAATCAAAATGGAGAAGGAATACAAGCAGTTTGGATCAAGAATCTACTCTGCCTCTCCTCCTCCCCAGTCTCTCCCCTCAGCTGTTTCCTCTGTAAGGCTCTGGAAACAGCTTTATGGTATCTGATGGAAAATCAGAATGGATGGCCCCAGAGACCTCAGGGATGTAGGGGGTTAAGAACACGGTGGCTCTGGAGGTAAGGAGCAACCAGCACAAAAGGAGAGAAGACTGGAAATTTCTGCATGGGAGCTGGCCTGCTCTAGCTGTGAGACATTCTTCTCAAAGGCTCCCTCCACCCAAAGCTGTAGTACAACAAACAAGCTCCCACCCTTCTTCCCTGCCCAAACCCGATCCACGGATAACCAGTTCAATTACCTGTCTAAGACCCAAAAGGAAAGGCATCCTGCAAGAGCATCGTCCACACTAACGTTTGGAACAAAGGGCTTTTAAAAGTTAAGGTCTTGGAATGAGCATTTCCCCAGGTGGGCCTGCGTGCTCCGCGGTCCCAGTTAACCAGCCTTCCTTAGCAAAGAAGAGAAAGTAAACAGAGTCCTGGGACCAGGCAGGCGCTCTCCCTCCTGCTGTCCTCACTACTCCCCCCGCCTGGCTCCGACCCACCCCCACCTTCTCGTGACATATCTCAGACGCAGCAAAGCCCAAGCTGTCTGCCAAGGGGGAAATGACATCAGTTCAGGCACAGCAGAAAAAACTCCAGACAGCTGCTGTGGAATACGGAGGAGGATGTGCTGCAAACCCATGACGGCCAGCCCTGGACCCACCGAGCAGGGGGGCCTGAGATCAGCTCCCCTCTGCTCTGAGCTGGCTCGGAGGCATAGAAATCAAATCCCTCAGGCTGAAAAGAGCTACATTTCTCTGAATAAGGACGGGGACGCTAGAGCTCCCAAGCTATTGTTTCTCCTCCTTGGGAAAGAAAATCCAGCCCGGTGATTTGTCAGTTTCACAGAAACTTTTCCACCCCCACTCCCACCAGAGTCGGTGCTCCATAAATAAAACAGTTGTATGAAGCCTGGCTGTCCCAACCTTCTCTAGAGATTGAGGCAATTAGCAGGGAGGGCTTGGAGGCACCTTTCCCCCAGCTAAGGTGGGACGTGCTACCTCAGACGCTGACCTCTGGAGACCTCGCTTCTACAGGAGAGTTTATATTTCATAAACAAACTGCGCATGTACAGGTGCCAACATCTTTCCTCACTTGTCTTACAAAGGTACAACAAGTCCCACGGCAGCCTCCAAGTTGCCAGTAAAGCAGATCATCTATATTTAAACCAACTCTTGCTTCTGAAAAGTTCACCACCCCAGGTTTGTCCGCTTTCTTCTCTAAGCTCACTTTATAGAGAAAATGACTAATAGCAAGCTTTGCACAGAAAGCAAAGGCCCTGGGTCTGGCGTCTGGTGTAGGCCAGCTCTCCTATGGCCACCCTTCCCTAAACAGCAGGTCCCAGCCGCTCTCCCCTGCCCTGAATCCTCCATCAACGACAACACTAACAAAGAACAAAAGGGTCATGTTTGGATTTGTACTTGCAGAAATGACACCTTTTGGAGGGCTTTATAAATTCAGAGTTTACTTTCTAATAACTTCTTGGGCGGCAAATTGATTCTATGTTTCCACCACTCAAAGCAAATACAGCTCCTCTTCCTTTTTATTTTCTGCAACAATTTTCTTCCAGTGATATTCATCGAAGGCCTCCATGGGAGTGGCAGGTTACCAGGCACGACCCAGGTAAATCGGAAACGACTCTCGCAAATTAATATCTCTCGCCCCCACCTCGGACAAGAAATTAGCAGCACGTAACATTTACAGCATGGTGAGTTGCCAACAGTACTTTTCAATCATTAGTGAATCCAGCCAGACACACAATGTGCTTGCTGCAGGTCTCCCACTGATGGTCAAGGTCACACTGACTTTCCTGACAAGGAAATGAATGAGCCAAGCCAGCTGAGCCATTTCCTCGAGGCTCATGAAAAGAATGAGCCTGAACCGCAGCCTCACTGCCACGGAGAGAGAGGAGATGGGATGTGTAGAGAGCAGTAGCTTCTGCTGCTGCAGGTGTCTTGGGGCTAGGGGGCCATTCTTCAGCAAATACGTATTAACAAGACGTGGCCACAGAGTCGACCCCATGCCTTGCTACCACTCTCACACACAAGCCAAATCAGCAGACAGAAGGGACAGGAGACAGGCAGGCCCAGGTATCAAGGCAGAGCTTTCAACACCCTCCTTTCATTTCCTCAGTCCCCTAGCAATCGCTGACCACCACAAAACTCATGCAGCATTATGACTTTCATCAGCCAAACTGGAGGAAAGGGCATTCACCGCCCTTCCTGGTCATCTCTGGTCTGAATTTACCTAACAAGACACAGTGGCACCTGCAATTCTCTGGAAAGAGTCCCATGGTGTAAGCGTACTTATTCACTCATTGCACACCTACTGAATGCCCAGTGTGCCAGACCCTGTTCTAGGTGCTGGGGACACTGCCATGAGCCAAAACGCTCAAGGACCCTTGCTATGATGGGCTGTGGAAGCATTCCACATTTCTAAATAACAATCATCGGCAGTGATCTCTGAATAAGTGGAATTGCAGCAAAATTACTAGAAATCCAAAAATAATTTTGTAAAAGTTCAATCTAAATTATCAAAATTGCATCATAGGCGTCCCGATTTTCCCCTAATGAATCATCATCCTTTTATGGATATAACTCAAAGCAGTGTTTCTAATCAGCAGCTGTCTACTTTTATCTTCTTATAAGATTATAAAATCCTGTGTACAAGGCAGCGTTAAACTCGATGCATTATACCTAGCACACACAATATCACATACTCAAACAAAGTGATTGTTGACAATGGCTTCTTTTTCACTCATCTTCTCCTTGACCCTCCCACCTGCCTCTTGCTGACTAACCCTCATTGAGCACCCAGATTTGGAGGAAGTCAGGAGAAAAAGAGAAGGAACTGGCAAACGTGGGCACCCCTAGGAAGGCAAGTTCACTTTTTGCCATGTGACCACAACCCAGTGACAAAGTAGTCCGCTTTGGGATTACAGAGGCAAGATGATCATTAGCAATTTGTACTCGACTGAAAAAAAAAAAAGGGGGTCCTTTTATGTAAGTGACCCTGGCTCATATATGACAGACTAAAGGCAAGGCAAATCCTTCTACAAACAATTTTGGTCATCTGCCTAACAATGCAGAATTTAATTCAACGCTGAACTCAACAACTTAAAAAAAAAAAAAGGAAGTCACACTACACCAGAATTAAGCAGGATCATGTTGTCAAAATGTTGCAGTTTAACAACTGTCTATGGGCTCAGGCAGTGCCTGAGCCACCCTTCCACTGACCCAGCCCCTTCCTCCCCAGTTTAGAAAATCCCCAAAGATAGGAATGCTGAAACCCTTTGGATTCTGAATAATTTATTATTTAACAAGACACGCTATAACAGTGTATGTGTTCATGGCTAACAGAATTCATCCTTTCACTGTAGTTGATGTAAGGATCTTTTGGCAATATCTTTCTAGGCACCCCATACATTTACAATCTTTAAATTCGGGGATGGAGGCGGGGAGAGTTATTTTTTTTTCAGTACTGACAATGAGCCAGACTCTGTGCTAAGAACTCCCTTTAACCCACATTGCACTTAACACCACAACAAACTCATGATGTAGGTATTACCCCTGTTCAATTGCAGAAACTGAAGCATATAGGATACCTTGCCCCAGGTCACACAGCTAGCAGTGGGAGAGCAAGGATATGAATAAAGCCTCTAGCTCCAAAGACTTTTTCCCTGACAGTAATACAGGTGTTGTGATATCAGACCAAAAGTTACCGAGGCAAACACCAGATTGAGGGTTCAGCTGAATGTTGAGCAGACATGCACATCCCTGGTCAGTGCCCCAGAACCCTGTTTTAGAAGTCTGCCACTTACCCTGGCTCTGATTGCTGTATTCCAGAGCACAAAGGACAGGCCCGTAGGCCCCAGGATGCCAATTCTGACCCACTTTGGAGCCCGGGTTCTATGAGATAAATGACTGGGAAAGCCCTAAAGTTCTCATCCGTTCTCAGCACACGAACGGTCTCCACGCAAGGAGCCAGCTGGAACAGAAGATCTTCCATGCCTTGGATCTCAGGTAACTGGTGAATTGTTCCCACACCGTGTCACGGCGAGGTGAGGCTGGAAGGAGACTAGGGCTGAGGGCTGGGGGTTTCTAATTTCATAAGCAGGGAATGTGAAGAAAGGGTTTTGTCAGAATAGGACAACAACTGCCAGGCTTCTGGGATAGAAGACAATCTCCAGACCCAAGGCCGTTTTTACTAACAGGAGCTTTGGAGCAGAGGCTGCTAGGCTGACACAGAACATCTCTAAGATGAGAGATGTTTTATGTTTCTCAGGTTGGGCACAGGCACATTTAAATGCCTTCCAGTTTGGACTCAAAAAACCCTAAACCAAACCAAACAAAAACAACAACAAAAACCTAGAAGTGGGGGCGCCTAGGTGGCGCAGTCATTAAGCGTCTGCCTTCGGCTCAGGGCATGATCCCGACATTCTGGGATCGAGCCCCGCATCAGGCTCCTCCGCTGGGAGCCTGCTTCTTCCTCTCCCACTCCCCCTGCTTGTGTTCCCTCTCTCACTGGCTGTCTCTCTCTCTCTGTCAAATAAATAAATAAAATCTTTAAAAAAAAAACAAAAACAACGAAAAAACCTAGAAGTATAGATGAACTCCAAACTCCAAACCCCAAACCAAAGTGAGTGCCACAAAATCAAACTGAGGCATCCTCATGTATGAATGTGAGGCTGGGCATCAGTAAAAGGATCCTGGAATAATTATTTTGGGGAACGCCATGGGAAGGAGTCCAAAGCCAGAACAAAGATTTGCAGAACTTTGCCAAATAGAAATGCTAAGGACTGTTTGGTGCCAGAAACCAAGAGTATTAGCTTATCTGTGTCCTCGGGTTGGACAAAGGCAGACGTGTAGCAAGCCTGCCGAGACAAGAAAACACACCTTTCCTGGTTTCTGAGTAGGACAAGGAGCTCTACAAGTCACACAGGGCTTGTAGGGGTGCCTGGTAGGGTGTCTGTGGATATAGGGGTGCCTGGCTGGCTCAGTCAGTAGAGCATGCGACTCTTCATCTCAGGGTCTTGAGTCCGAGCCCCACACTGGGTGTAGAGATTACTTAAAAACAAAAACCAAAAATACCTATGACTGCTTTCCTACTATTGAGTCTTCCAGGAAAGATGGCTGGGCAAACAGCCCTTAACTGTAGTATGTAATCACCTGCTAAACATCAAACAATGTATTTCAGAGAGGAAGTACTCTAATGTATGTTGATATCTCAGTCCTTACAGGTGAAAAACGGGAGCTTCAGTGAAGTTAGGTAACTCATTCAAGGGCACACACCTAGTAAGCAGTGGGGCCAGCACTTCAGTTAGGCCGGTGTGACTCTAAGATGGCTCGAACATGCATGGAGATGGTACTCTGATATTGTAATTGTCTCTTTCCCTTCATTTGTGACCCAGAAAGTCACAGTCACATCCAGGCACCCAGGCTGTAGCATGAAGATGAGGAGGATACACTATTAGATGAACCAGTCTTGCCCTAGAGGATTTACTGGTTTAATTGCCCAGTTAGGGAGAAAGACAGCAGGTAGAGAAACAAACACAGGCACTCTATCATAAATGTGGGGGGAGGAGTAGAGACAGTAACTGCAAGAAGAGCTCAAAGAAGGGAGGCGAGTCAGGGACAGAAAGGCCAAAGAAAGCTGTATCAAAGGACAGGTACTAAAGTAACATGGACGCTAGCGGTAGGAAGATGAGCGTGGTAGGCAAAGCCAAGTAGAGCCCAAAGCATGGAGACAAGGGCAGTGGGGCATCTGAGAAAGACACAAGACGGGGCACAGATGAGCTGGAGAGAGAAGGCAGAAGCCCCACAAACTGAGTACTTCTAACGAGCACATTTGTTCTTTCTGGTAACTAGGGGAGCACCATGAATAGCAAGGACAGGAATTTCTAGTTTACTTAGTGTCTTAGGCTCTCTTTTTGCTTGTTTACCTCTTGGAGTTGCTCTTGTTCCACTCTGGGGGGTGGGGAAGGTGGAGGGAAGATACCTATTTCAAAGGTCTTTTAAATAGAGAGAGAGAAATAAAAGTAGCAGAACGTGATGATGAAATCTCAAGAAAATTCCTTTTACGTAGTCAGGTCCTGACCCCAATGTCTTGTCTGAGAAAATGAGAAAACACACACACACACACACACACACACGTAGCAGAAGCTGAAACCAGTTTAAGGACAGCTCCCTGAGGTTCCTAGCTTTCCTGCCCCCTAACAAGAAAATCCTTCTGCGTTGACAATCACTCTGCAAATATTTATTACCTTCCGGGAGGGACATTTACTGCCTGCTCCAGAGAGCCCAGGGGTCTCTGAAACTCAGCGTGGACAGTGGGCTGTCCCTGAGTTAATGGGCCGCCGCTGATCTGCAACTCCAGCTTTATCAAGTACAACTGCAGCCTTGTTTGTTTTTGTACGGAAATGCCAGGTTCATTTTTTCCTGCCCTGAAAGCAGTTCAGCCCCCCACCAAACGAGCAAGTAGCCAAGAATTACATGACAATCAGCAAGCTCGGCTCAGGGCTGTCCCCTGACACTTTTCCGTCTGCTCCCAAGCTGCTCTCTAAACTGAAGATTGGAATAAGAACAAAAGGAGAGACGTGGGTCACACCCAGTACCTGACACCCACTGGGATGTAACCAGGAAAGAGCACTAACTCCATTAGGAAAATGAGTCTTCAAGGTCTCCACTAAATCTGATTTCATCTCTCCCTTCTATTTCAACTTGGAGCAAGACGAGGAGATACGTGATCCACTTCAGGTGGGAACACGGGTACAGTGGCAGCAGGCCCGCAGTAAGGGCTAACAGGAAGGTCATTTTATTAAATGACCTCAACTCTGAGTCCCTGGAAGCAGCTCCAGGCCCTCTGGCTGCAAAGTTGTAAGAGCGATTATTCACACTGTTCAGAGAGAGACCATCTTGGTTGTGCTTTCATAGGAAAATCCACCCACTCTTTATGTGCTCATAAGCTCAGCAAACTGATTTCTTCTCAGGCCTAACTCTTCTAAAGTAGAAGCAACTTAAGGGCAAGATGTCTAACTTTCACTTCTGTGTCCCTCACCTTACCAAGCAATGCCTTGCACAAAGCAGGCCCTCAGAAAAGGATAAAGAGACGTATGACTGTAAAAAGGAAGCTAATACAGCTGAATCCCCAGACAGTAGTGCAGGTGACAATTTCGTGGCCACAGGAACCCAATAAACAGCTAAGAGATCGGGTGAGCACATGGATATTACTGGGAAACCCTCTGTGTGTCCCCATTATCTGTATACCTATAATTTCTCTGCTGAGGAGTTTAAAGCATTTAAGCCATCTCAAAAGTAAAATTCCCTTACTCAAGGTAGAACTTGGGACGTGATCTAACCCCATTAGTTTTTCGATTATGGGGACTGGGATGAAGCTGCTCCTGGTTTTGTCACCGGTCACCAACTAACTGCATTAAGCAACACCTAGAAGTTGCCTGCTTTTCTTTTTTTGCATAAAGGATTGTGAAACTTAGTAAGGTCTAGCTGAAAAAACACAGCTCCTGGCACCATATCTTTCCTCATTTCCTGGATCTTATGTAAATCAAATATTCCCTTCTCCCTCCTTAGGCTATTCGATACTCAATCTACTCCGGCTCTAAGAGTTCATGGTCAAAAGCACCAGAAGGAAACATTAAGACAATTTATCACTCCCATAAGTTATAGGGGGTGGGAAAGCTTCTGGAACACACACATCCACACCCCCAAGTAAAATGATGACGAAGGGTGGTGAAATTGGAGAGGGCATCACAGCAGATGGAATCCTCTGCTCCTTTCGTCATATAACGCCCAACCGCGAGTCACACCTGAACCGCATACTCCCAAGGCCACAGAGAGTGGGGCAACACAGATGACAGCAATAAGTAAACCTTACTTCAAAACCACCTTGACCCAGGGCCCAAATCCTGAAGCACTAGAGCAAAGCAGAAGAGGCAGGCAGAGATATGCGACGATACAGGCCTAACGCTTAGGGAGAGAAAAGCCGAAAGTGCCTTTGAGAAAGCATCCCCCGTCATGGCAAGAAGGGAAGTCAGTGCAAGCCACTGACCCTCCCTGAAAAAAATTAGCAGGTACTTGTATCTTTACACTTATATCCATTGTTTCAAACCTTCCACTTGATTCAAGATGCACATTCTGGGCAAGGTGTGCTCAATATTGCAGAAAAGGTGGAGCTAAGCAGCGAGAGAGACAATAAATCATCATCCTTGCAGAACTCGAGGTTTATTAACTACTTTCACATCCATTTTAGTTGCTCCCTCTATCAGCGGGTGACAGGGCTAGAAGTTTTTACCATCCCCACTTGCCAGACAATATAGTGAATGTCTGAAAATGTGCAGTGGCCTAGGACCAGACTTAGGGTTTCTGACTGAAGGGACAGAGGTCTTCCCATGGAACCCCAGCGGGTGACACAAACTAGACTCTACTGGGGCGCTGGCATTCTTCTGTGCTACCGCCTAGCTTCAGGACCCTACACCAATTGCTTAACTTCTCTGAGTTGGTTGGTTCCTTCTATCAGCATCGCCCAGAGATGACTCTGAGGCAGCCATTTCTGCGATAAGAGGCCCATGTGGTTGAAAAAGGCTGCCGTCTCTCTTGGAGATTCACAATGCATGTGCTTTACAGGGAAGCCTCCGAGGAGTCTCACAGTTAAGAAGCCTGTTCAACCCAAAATCTCCTACATTTCAAACAGCACAGTCCTTCTTTCTTACTGAACATCTGTTCGTGGCATCATTATCTCTATGGTGTTTGTCAGCCTCCAAATTCTAGGTTCCATTTCTCCCTCAGCAGCTTTGCTCATCTGCTGTGAAGCCCCCAGTACTGTACCTTCAGGGCAGGCATAGTCAGCCAGGCACAGGATGGGGACACGCAGCTGACGCCCCTGGAGAGGTGAAAGAGGACAAAATATGCTGACAGGTCTTCTCATTTTCCTGGGTTTCTCTGAACATTTGTGCAATCTCAGATAAGAGTAGGATTTTCCCCCAAAATTCTCCCTACGCTAGAAACTGAGGGCATAAGTCCTAAGTTAATCTTTCACCTTACACACTGGGGAGAGGTTGGAAAAGGATATCCATTGTGACAAGATGACAAAGAAAGTTGGGGGGGGGGGGGTTGCCGTGACTGAAACTCTACCACTAGATGTGGTCAAGTGAAAGAAAGAGAAAGCTGTAGTTGGAAGGGCGCCTCTGACACTCACGGGACTGCGGGGTGTTCTTGGGGGGCAACTTTTTTTAAGTAGTGGCACACTTAGGGAGGGTTACTTAAGAAAGCTGAAGAACTGTCATACGTGAGCTGAATTTTCTAATGGTATTTTTACCTCTGGATCTAACTTAAGTTCTCACATGCAAGATCCTATAACATTAAGCAATTATTGTCCATTTTTAGGGTATGATATGGTATGGTGGTTATGCTGAGGAACAAAATCCTTTTATCTTTTAGAGATTCAAATGGAACTATTCATGGTTGAAATGCAGTCTTCTTCAAAATAACATCACTGGGCATGAATGGAAGTGACAGCGGGTATAGACAAAAGAAGACAGCCATGACAATAAATTGCTGGAGTTGGGCAATGGGGACTTGGGGGCTCATTATGCCATTTTCTTTATTTTTATATATGTTGAAGACTTTCCAGAATAAAGATATTTAAAGGATTCTATTCTAAATAATGTCCAAAGTAATAGTAAGCTTTACAGCGCCCCTGAAGGAACTAAGGAATACCAAAACCTCCAAGTGACAAAAGAAAAAAATAGATAAACTGGACTTCCCCCAAATGAAAAACAATTATGCTTCAAAGGGCACCATCGAGAAAGTGAAAGACAAAACAAAACAAAAACCACCAAAAGGGAAAAATATTTGCTAATCATTTATCTGATAAAGGACCAATAAAGGCTTAACGTGAGACTCCTCAGAGGCTTCCCTGTAAAGCCCACGCATCGTACATCTCCAAGACAGACGGCAACTTTCTTTGACCACATGGGCCTCTTATCACAGAAATGGCTGCGTCAAAGCCATCTCTGGGTGATGCTGATAGAAGGAGCCAGCCAATACAGAGAAGTTAAGCAACTGGTTCCCAGGTCATGAGAACAGATGGTAACACAGGAGAATGCCAGAGCCCCAGTAGACTCTGGTTTAAAGGGGAAAATCCTCTGCGTAGTCACTCACTGGGATTCCATGAGAAGACTTCTGTCCCTTTAGTCAGATAAGGGACTTTAAAATGGGCAAAGAATTGAACAGACATTTCTCCAAAGAAGATACACAAATGGCAGCTAAGAACATATGTTCAACATCACTAGTCACTAAGGAAATACGAACCAAAACTACAATGAGATCCTACTTCACACCCATTAGGATGGTTACAATAAAAAAGACAGACAATAACAGGTGTTAGAGAGGATGTAGAGAAATTGGAACCCTCATAAGTGCCGGTGGAGAACACGACATGGTACAGCCACTTTGGAAAACAGTCTGGCAATTCCTGAAAGAAAGTAGACATAGAGTTACCACATTAACAGCAATTCTACTTCTAGGTATAGCCTACGAAAAGTGAAAACACACGTCCACACAAAAACTTGCCTATCAGCGTTCATAGCATTATTCCTAACAGTCCCAAAGTGGTAACAGCCCAAGTGTCTATGAGTTGACCAATCGATGGATAAAATGTGTTATACCCATACAACAGAATATGAATGGAAAGGAAAAAAGTACCGACACTTCCTGAAAACATCACACTAAGTGAAAGAAGCCAATCACAAAACACCACAAAGTGTTATGATTCTATTTACATGAATTGTACAGAACGGGAAAATCCATAGTAGCAGAAAGCAGATTAGCGGTTGCCAGGGAATGGGGTGCGGGGGGCTCAGGAAGGGAACTACTAATTGATATAGGGTTGCTTTCTGGGGTGATGAAAATGTTCTGAAATAGACAGGGGTGACGGTGGCCCAGTCTTGTGAACATGCTAAAAACCAGTGAACTGTACGCTCTACAAGGGTGAATTTTATGGTGTGTGAATTGTATTTCAATAAAGCTGTTATTATTTTTTTAAAAAGCCTCAGAAACCATCCTCCCCTCAGAACAGGAAGTACAGCACACCTCAGCACAGGACGCTGTGTGCCGAGAGCAGAGAGACCTGCGTGTGGTCTGGCCCCGCGGTCAGAATGGATGTCCAACCGCAACTCCCACGCCCAAGACAAGGCACACTTATTTGCTGGTGGTAACCCCACTCTTCCTCACTCAAGAGGGCACAGTGATGTACAGATCAGGATAATAGTGTATATTCTAACTCTGAGAATAAACAATTTCATACTTTATTATTAGAAAACAATAGCTGGAAAAACATCCCTCATCAGACTGCCAAGGCTGGTGATATGGAAAGTGAGTCACACGCCTCTGGACTAGGAGCTCACTAAAATATACTCTTAAATTCTTCCACTGGAAACAGATCTTGGGTCAGTCAAGGAACAAGGAAGCCTCAAGGCTTCCCCAAAGCTTTAAAAAAAAAAAAAAAAAAGATAATTACACAGGCTAACATTAACCAAGTAATTACTATGTGGCAGGCACTGTTCTAAGTGCTTAGTAAACACTAACTCAATTAATCCTTATAATAAGTCAATTAACCCGCACAATAACCCTATAAGCTAGGTGCTATTATCCCATTTTACAGAAGAGGAAACTGAGTCAATTAACTAGCCTAAGGCTATCTGGAGGCAGGCTGGCTCCAGAGTCTGCACTCTCAGTGATGATACTTCCAAGGACTCCTTCTTCTGGGATGCCCACCACAGAAGGGTGGTTGGTTAGACTTCTGTGCCACACAGCACCTGGCCAACAGTTCCAAGCCACCTGCCTGACTTCTTCCAGGGGCCTACAAACCACCTCCTTCAGCACCCGAGCAGGGGTGCTTCCCTAGCTGCTTCCCTAGCTCCAGGCACACTGCACGTGAATCCTGCTCCCACAGCAAAGGGAGCAACCAGTCCACAGACAGGGAGGAGAATCAGAGACATACACAGGCTTTCAAGAAAGAAAACTGAAATGTTCCCCACGTGCCTGTGTTGAGTCAGAAGGCACATCTTCAAGGATAAGCTGAGGGCAGAGACGAAGAAATGTTGCTCACACAATGTGTGGGGAACTGAGCCCTCGAATACCCTACTGATGGGGATGTCCACTGAAAGAACTGCTTTGGGAGAGCAATTTGGCACCATCTACCCCAAATTTCAAATGTACATACCCTACAACCCCACAATCTCTGATTCCACTTCTAGGAATCTAGCACAATTGCAGAAAGAAATACATAGAACAAGGTTCACTATAAAACAGTGTGAACTGGTAAGAACTTGGATACAACATATGTTCATCTATGGAACAGCACTTAAATAAATCATGGTCTAAAGCAATAACACACAGGTGGGGTTTTCTGGGAGGGTTTTTTGGTTTGGTTTGGTTTGGTTTGTTTTTGCAATTCTATACTCAATTCTGAATGCCATTCTTCTCCTTTTGTTTCCTCTTCTTGAGGCTTTCCTAAACTTGGTCAACTCTCCTTATTATTCTCTTACTGTTTAATAATCTCATTTCCAAGCTTTTTGGGTTTTGATTAATATTATTCTTTTTCTTTTCTTTTCTTTTTTTTTAAGTAGGCTCCATGCCCAGAGTGGAGCCCCATGCGGGGCTTGAATTCACAACCCTGAGATCAAGACCTGAGCCGAGATCGATCAAGAGTCAGATGCTTAACTGACTGAGCCACCCAGGTGCCCCAACATGCAGGCATTCTTTCAAAAATCAAGGTATATATGCGATACGGAAAGAAGTCTATGAAGGATGAAATAATGCATGTTGTAAAGTACTACATATAAATTATCCCATTTTTATTTTTTTAAAAAATAAAACGAAAATAAAGAACTTTCTCCATACCAACAATGTTATGTTTATATATAGGAGTTACATATACATATATATGAACTATTACTATATCTATATTCAGCATAAGCAGAAAACCCACCAAAAACACACACCAAACCACAAACTTTCACTTTTTACTCTAAGCATTTCTGTCTGTATTACGTATCATTGTTACAAGCATGTGTTACTTTTGTGTAACTAAAAACTGACTTGAAAAGGTAAAAGGCACCTTAAAGCTCAAAGAAAAGCAGCAGTCAGGTCTAAGGAAGGAAAAGGGAAAGAAAGCCTAGTGGACCTTGTGCCAAATCAGACCGGTACAGGTTTTCTGCTTTCCCCCAACTCTCTGCAGACAGAGCAAGGGCATTTGCATATTTAAAAACAAAGGACTCAAGTAAAAAGAAAGAAATACACAAGATGAACTTCTCACACTATTCAACTCTATATTCAAATCCCAAAGAGCTACAATGTTCCACCATCTCCGTATCAAAAGCCAAATATTAACCTTCTCTCCCAAATAAACCACAAAGAGGGAAAAATAACTTAGATGTGATCAGTCAACTAAGTTGTGGTTTTTCTGTTGTTTCTGTGTTCGGTTGGATTTTAATATAACTGGAGTGACCACCAGGCGGAATTTTAGATGAGGAAGATAATTTCGGAAATGATGAACAAAAAAATAGCATGTAGGATTTTGAAAAACGTGAATAATTTTCTCCAAGAACGCATGCTTCTGATCTGCAAGAATGTGTAATAACACAGTGTTACAACATAAGATCTGTCTTGCTTGATATTTAAAAATCAAAACAGACATGTTTTTATAGCTTTACTCTAGGATCCACCCTTCCAAGCCACAAATATTCTTGCAACGTCTCAAAATCACTTTTACCTCTTCCAAAACAAGTTTAAATTAAATTCTTTAAAACACCTAAGATCATGAATCAAAAACCTAGCCAAGGCACTCTGAGGGTAATGACGGCACCAGGAACGGACGATCCATCGCTCATCTATTTTCCCACAGAAGAAAGTATGGAAAGAAGAAAGCCAAAAGTAAATAAATCCAAGCTATGGGAATGTAGCTGAGTAAGCGAGAGTATCCCAAAAACCCAAACCACGCAAGACTGGCGATCTCCAAGTCTGAGACCATGACCTACTTTAATTCCCACACTGGGAAAGCCCAGAATTGTATCAACAAGCCACGGAATTCAATAGGATGAGATTTGTTTCCCCTTTCCTTACCTCCTAGGTTGCAATGTTCTGGATTTATTGATATTTCTTTGTTTGTGGTTTCCACATTACATATAGTTTTTTGGCCAGACTTTGCTCCACCTAGTGGAAATACAAAGGATGGTCCAAAAGGGAGGTGCCCAGAAGCAGACCTCAACTTGTCTGTCCTATGCCACCAAGACAGATCACAAAGACCCACTGTCACTGCTCCCTGTTACTCAGTGGCTGTTCTTTTGTCTGTGCAGTTATGATGGGATTGGTGGCCCCAGTGGTGGGTTATAGGGCAAAGAATGAAATCACATCATTGCACCACCTGGATCCTGATGGTTCCAATAGCGTTAGTCCAACAGGAAAGCAAGAGATGCTCTCAGGTGAACGGACGGCCAGGCATTCAAAAGGCATTTGGAACTGTTAATCCGAAGTCATCTGAGGTACCCACAGTATGCTTAAAGAGTTGCCCACTAGGGCCCCAAATCCACAGATGTGCTGCATCCTGGGGGCTTGAAAGGGAAGGCTTCTCCTGAGGTCACACAGCCACCCTGAGGTCTGGGACAGTCAGCCCATGGCGACCCTGAGAACACCTCACAGTTTCTGTAGGCTGAGTGTGTGAAACAAACCAATGTTCATGGGGCCAAAATGAGAGTAGAACCAAGACTTGGAATGGGGAAAGGAAAAAATTCTAAGAACATGACTCTGTTCAGATAGGTAATGGGGCCAAGGAAGACACTGAGAAAAGAAAAGTAACTGGCCATCAGCCTTTCACGGGGGTGAAAACAAACACGTTCTTAAAATGAAACCACAAGGGCGAACCAAAGCAAGAGGAGAGAAAGTTTGAGACTGGGTGAATAAGGGAGGCTCACCTGCTTACTGAACCACAAACTAAAAAAAGTGTCTTTTTTCCCCACAATGTTTGATGTTGACTGACAAAGCCAGGCTGATTGACAACATGTTAACAAATCGGAGAGTAATCAAGATTCATAGGATATTAAAGCTCTCCACTGTCCCACCTAAAATTTGTTGTCAGAGAGGTTACTTCACACACTTCACAATGCTACGTTCTCTCCTCATAGAAGGCTGCCCTCAGACCCCGTGATAATCAGCATGAGCTGGTATGGGAATAGCAGGCACGCTAAACCAGCGTCTGTCCACCTCGGCCCCACTGACATTTTGGACCAGACAATTCTGTGTTGTGGGGGGCTATCCTTTGTTATGGGGGGTTTAGCAGCATCCCTGGCTCCAAGTTGTGGCAACCAAAAATGTTCCCAGACACTGACAAATGTCCTCTGGAAGGGGCAGAATTATCCCCAATTGAGAACCACAACTCTGAACATATAGGTTCACCAAGAACATTTCCTACAGGGACAAAATTAAACTCAGATATAGGACAGGATCAAGGAACTGACTTTTAAACTTCCCAAATCTCAGCTTCTAAACTTAATTTGAGAGCTGATACTAACTTGCCAACAACCAAATGTTCTCTGAGGACCACAAATAGTAACAGCAGGATAATTATTATTATACCTAATAGCCATTAAATATATTCCAAGAGCTTTACACACAGGATGTCTTTTCACCTCAAAGCAAACCCATAAGGTATGTACTATTATTGACCCCATTTTATAGATGAGGACACGAAGGCACAAAGAGGTTAACAACTTGCTCCAGGATAGTAAGTAGAAGTCAGGTTTGGATCTCAGGTGGTCCGCCCCCAGAGCCCACGACCTCACCACTGTGTTGGACTACACCCCACTATTCCTACACTGGAGAGCTCTTAGATCTGCACTATCGAGGAGTTAGTAGCCACATGTAGCTATTTAATTTAAATTAATTAAGATTAAATATCATACCAGTCTTGGAAAACAGTCTGGCAGTTCCAAAGTTACTATATGACCCAGCAATTCTACTGTTTGGTATACACCCAGGATAAATAAAAACTTATGTCTACACAAAAAACATGTACATGCCTGTTCATAGCCACATTATTCAAAGTAGTCCCAAAGTGGAAAGAGCCCAAATGTCCATCATTTGGTGAATGGATAAATTAAATGTGGTACATTCACAGCACTGAATGTTAACTGGCTACAGAAAGGAATGAAATGCTGATACCTGCCATGATGTACTGATACAAAACAGGGACAAATCCCAGAAATATTACGCTAAGTGAAAGAAGCGAGTCACAGAGGGCCACCTCGTGTATGATTCCATTTATAAGGAATGTCCAGAATAGGCAAATCCATAGAGACAGAAAATAGATTAGTGGCTGCCAGGGGCTGTGGGAGGCGGGGATGGAATGGGGAGGGGCTGCTAATGGCTACGGGGCTTCTATCTGGGGTAATGAAAACATCCTAAAATTAGATAGTAGGGGTGCCTGGGTGGCTCAGTGGGTTAGACGTCTGACTCTTGATTTCCACTAGGTCACAATCTCGGGGTCGTGGGATCAAGTCCCTCTCCCTTTGCTCCTTCCTCCAATCCCCCCCCCCAACTTGCTCTCTTTCTCAAAGAAATAAATTCATTAAACCTTAAAAAGACAAAGCAAACAAAAACAAAAATAGATAGTAGATGGTACACAATTCTGTGACTTACTAAAAAGCCATTTTACGTACACTTTAAAAGGGTGAATCTATTGGCATGTTAATTATGTCTCAATACAGCTGTTATAAAAAACTAAATGTCATTAAAAATTCAGTCGCTCATCTACCCTAGTCACATGCCAAGTGTCAGGAGTCACATGTGGCTATGTGGCTACCAAAACAGCGCAGATACAGATCACTTCTACTATCACCGGAAGTTCTACTGGGCTGCACTGCTTGGACGAATGGATAAAAGGCCTCCTACCATCTAAGCACAGTCTACCTTTCAAGCGTCTTCTACTCCTACCCTCCTCTACACACCCACATAGGAAGCTTCCCACAGACTATGTGCCGCCTCCAAACACAGCCTCCATTTTCACTTTTCCAGGCTGGAACAGACTTGTTTCCCTTCCCAACCTTTAAAGCCTCGTCCAAATGCCTGTTCTGTGAAGCTTTTCCTACATCCCACCTTTCCCAGGCCAGAGCAGAATCAATTGCTCCCACTGTCCTTTGTTTGCACACCTGTGCCTCCGGGTTAGAAATCATTGCGTGTGAGATCTGGCTTTCCCACCAGATAACCCGCTCCTTGAGGACAGGGATTCGGTTACTCCTCTGAGGGTCCCCAGTGCCCACCTGCATAGCAGCCTGCGGCAGAGAAGACATTTCAGTAAATGATCGCTAAATTCTACTGGAAGGATTTACGGAAACTCATGGTGTGGCTTTGAGACGATTGTTCGCTTTGGTATATAAAACAGACTAAGAAAATGAGGGAAAGGGAATTAAGAGTCTGGACGTTCCATCTTCCGCTATTCTGTGGGAAGAAATGAAGGTGATCACACCGAAATGCTGTTTTTAAGAAAGAAGAGTGGAATAGAGCTTCTGGACTAAAGACCGGGGCACCGCTGGTGAGTAAGGGGAGGGGGCACAGGGTATATACTATTGAGGAGTGAGGTAAGAAAAAATATCAGGAATTAGGACCCCCATCCAACGCAAAGTTTTAAGCATGGCAGAGGAAAGGTAAGGACTGTGTCTCTAAAGATTAAGCTGGGTGGCTTTATGGAAAAAGACATTTCTACTAAAATTTTATTTTAAATAACATGGTCAGGTTATCCTAGTTGAATCTAAGCAACAATAGAAAGGAAGAAACTCTATGTATCTCATTCATTATTTAACTAGAAGAGACAAATGTCAAGGCCTCACTGGCGACTCCAATATTTTTTTATTCTTTATGGATTTAAGGAATGACATCTGAGTCGCAGTAACCTATAGGAGAGTTAAGTCCAAGTTCCCAATCTCAGAAGTGAACTAGGCTGATAACTTTCCTAGGCCAGGATGGGAAGAAATGACAGTTTCAGGGGAGAGCTGGTAACAGGGAAAGCAGGCTGCCCTGTATTATATAAATATATAACACGATACATTTTGGATATTAGATGCATTTATATAAAAAGACTGTATTTCACAGAGGCATTTCAAGGGGAAAAAACACAGTAAATCACCGACACCATGTCCAATACGGAATGAGTACAGCAGGTCCCCCTCATTTCAGAGTTAGCTGGAAGCCCCTTGTTGAAATAAAGACAGTGAGTACCTGAAGTGCATCCTATGTCAAAATGGTCTCTCAATTTTTTTTTCTTCACTGATTTCTACAAGCCAAAAATCAACAAAAACCCAAACAAAACAAAAAGCAAATTGACTAAACAGCACTGGATTCAGAGTTAATAATTATATACTAACTTGCATGCCAAAGGTTAAAATTCAAAACACAAATCTCACTATCGATATCTAGTACTCCTGGGCAGAAAGAGACAGGCGTATGAGGTGGGAACAGGAGTACTGGGTGAGGGGGATGGTCAGGGAGAAGGAGCCCACTCATTACCGAACTTTTCTCTTCTCTGCATGAACCGTAGCCACATAATAACTGCTGGTTAGTGCTAGCTAGCATCCATCCAAATGGAACAAGGTACAAAAGCCACCCTGTCCCCAAAATAAGTATTGGAAGTGCCAGAGAAATGATAAGAAAGCGGCCTGTGATCGATAAACTGCAATTAGGGCATGACGTTGAAGATCCCCTCCCACATCTCCTCGCCAACTCCCAGGCTTCGGTGACCTGGCGGCAACCTCCACTTTCCATCCTTCCTCTGCCAAAGAACTGGATCTGTTTCCCACCGTCAACTCAGAGGCCCACCACTGCTCTTCCATCGGGTGAAGCATCCACTGGCCCGGGGCACCGATGTCCTAAGGCTCCAACGTTCTTAAGTCAACCCGCTAGCCGCGTAATTTACTGGATATTGAGAACGACCTTTCTTTACTTAAATGTAGAAGGCGAAGCAACAGTTTATCCTATATTTTGTTCTGTCAACACCTATGCTTTTTTTTTTAAGAGTTATTTCTTTATTTTAGAGAGACAGTAAGAATGAGCCTGTGGGGGGAGGGGCAGAGGGAGAGAGAGAATCTCCAGCGGACTTGCCATGGAGTGAGGAGCCGGATGCAAGACTCAATCCCACCACTCCAGCTGAAATCAGGAGCCAGACGCTCAACCGACTGAGCCACCCACGTGCTCCAACATCTATACTTCTTAACTTTACCAGTCCTGAGGGTTCTGACTTTTCCAATAAATAAAATCTATTTCTCCTGCCTGTTTATGATTTTAACTAGGAAAAGAAAGAACCCCAACAAGCCCTAAAATGGAAGAGTCTCAGCCCTACAAAAGGGACTATACTGGGCCAGAAAATGAGCTCTATTCCTTTCACATGTTATTTCAAATATACATAAATAGATTGGGGGGGAGAGAGATAAATAACAAATGGTGGTATAGCCATACAGTGGAATATTAGTCACAAAAAAAGGAACGAAGTACTGGTACATGCTACAATGTGGATGAACCTCAAAAACACTACATTAAGGGAAAGAAGACAGACACAAAATACCACAAATTGTAGGATTCCATTTATATGCAATATCCTGAATAGGTAAATCCATAGAGACAGAAAACAGATTGGTGGCTGCCAGGAGCTGGGGGAAAGGGAAATCAGGGAGGAACTGCTTAATGGGTACGGGGGTTTCTTTCGAAGTAACGAAAATGTTCTGGAACTAGATGTAGTGGTTGCACAACATTGTGAACGTACTAAACACCACTGAATTGTTCACTTTAAAATGGTGAAAGGGTTTTAAATGGTTTCTGTTCTACGAATTTCATCCCATTTAAAAAACGAATTAATTTTTAAAATAAAGGACACTCGGGGGGCAAAACAAGATGCATATGTGAAAAGGCAGCCCATAAACTCCTAAGGAAAAGGTAAGTATTTTTGTAGCACTCTGCTTCTACTCTTGATCACAACGCAAAGTTCAAGTGCTAAGCTGTATAGACTCTGCCATCATGCCGTGTGTGAGTGTGTGTGTGTGTCTATTCCCTTCTGAAAAGACAGGGAAGAGAACAGAAAGTGAAGAAAATAGAATGGTAAAGCCTTGCCAAATGTAAGGGAAGGAGGGGTGATTCCCCCTACTGCACCCCACCCAACTTGGCACCAGGAGTAACGCTCCCATTAGGGTTTCGAAATGCCAGCCGGAGCTGGAATCAGCACAAGCAAGCTTCTCTGCCTGGATAAAAAGCAAGCCACCCAGCAAGAAAAGCTGGGGTGCTCCATTTGCTGCCCATATTGGCATCAGCACCACCCTTTGCTCAAAAGCCCTGAACTGGCCTGGATCAGCATCAGTGGCTGGCTCTCCCAGGCCAGCCAGCCTACCAGCAAGAGCTTGTTATAGCTCAAGTGTGCCCTCCTCCTGAGGGGTCCCGATCTACTTCATCCCACAGGCCTCCCAAGAGTCTGGTCTCCAACCTCTTGCCTCCAACACATTAAAAATGGAGCCAAGATGCCGTCGGAACTTTTCCCTGTCCAGATTGAAATAAATATCTTTCCAGCCCCTCCTCCCTCTCAGGCCAGCTCAATAACCCACGTACCCCTACCCGCACACACGTACACACTGCATCACTGCCTCGGAAACCTGCTTCAGGGGGGGACACGAATGCGCCCCCCATGCCTCAGCTTTGCACCACTATCCAGTCACAGTCATCCCAGCCCACCTGACCTAACTGTCCTCTCAAAGGGCCCCTCACTCGCTGGGCACCGTGCCTCTGCCACTTCCTTGACACCAAAACAGGTGTCCCTCAGCTAAACACCGACGCCCCCTTAGATCCTGTCCACTCCAGGCATGGGAGCCCCTCTCGGGACCCCTCAACTCTTGGCAACAACACTCCTTCAGCCCCTCCAGCCAGGCAGCGCCGCCGTCTTCAGCCCCCTCCAGCCAGGCCTCGACGACCCCCAGGCCCCCAGGCTGGCCCGGACGCCCCCTCCCCCTTACCTGCGGGGGTTCAGCCCTGGCTGACAGGGGGCTGGGCAGCGCCTGGAGGAGCAGGAGCGCCATGCCACCCAGGAGCCTTCTCCTCTCCATCCCCCTCCTGCTCCTGCTCCTCCGCCACGGCGCCGCCACCTCCCTCCTCCTCCTCCCTCTCCTCCTCTTCCCTCTTCCTTCTTCCCTTCTTTTCCTGTTTCACTCTCCCCTCCCGCTTCCGGCTCGGCTCCACCCCGCCCCAGCCCAAACACCCTCCCACACACTGGGCAGGCTCTCCAGTTCCAGCGCTTCGTGGGCCCCTGTCCTTCGTCCATTGACCAAAATAGCTGTCGATCAAATAGAAGTCCCGCCCCCCATGAAGACGGAAGACCGAAGGGATCCAGCCAATGAAAAGTGGGAGGAAGCCGGGCCATCTTGAGTGCTGCATGGCGGTGTAAATGTGTCCCAAGCCAAAGAGAGTGGCGGAAGTAGCTCAGATCGGGGGGCGGAGCCATCTGGTACCAGTATTGAAAAGTCTAATTCGGGTGTAGCCATCTTGAGCGTGGCGGAAGTACTAGATTTCTACACTCTAGCAAAGAAAAGAAGGGGTATGGTGATTCTAAAGAATATTGGAAAAGAAGTTGTGTTTTAGAAGGTAACTGGGCGCTCCTTCAGAAGAAAATAACTACAAAGTAAAAATCTTTGACGTCTTTTGTTCTGAAGCGCAGCCCTGTACCCGGGTCGCTCTCCTTGTCTCAAAGTGTTAGCTCAGGTCAATTTGAATTCTCTGAAATAGTACATTTACCTGAGGCACGGTGCTGTGTCGCCCCAAGTTCCAGCAACATATTTCTATTGACTCTACCTCAGAAACAGCTCTGAAATCCACTCCCATTGTTTCCATCCATATTCTCATCTTCTTGCTAAATACACATGGTCTCCCTGCTGGCCCCAGTTGCCAATTCTTCCCTCTCAATTACTGCCACACTCCACAGCAAGGGTGCTCTACGACATAAAACCAAACATCATTGTTATAAGGCTTTCCCTCTTAAAATACTTCAACTACCTACGCAATATACAGTCCGAACTACTCAATATGGTTCTCTCTTGTGTCCTGATCCCTGCCTACTTCTTTTATCTCCTCTTCTGCCACTACATTTTCCCACACATTCCATTTACACCAAACACTTAAGAGATCTCCAGTGTGCTGTGCTTTAGTACACACTGCACATATAGTTCTGTTTATAAACTCCCAGTTCCCATCCCCTCCTTTGTTTCTTCTTCTGGATTCTCATAACAGGAACACTCCCTGTGTCTGATCTATAACATCTGCCTGGCTGACCCCTCCCACTAAATTTGCAGTTTTTTGTATAGCACACCGTTTTACTCTCTCTCTCCCTCCCTCTCTCTCTTTTTTTAAGAAATCCCTACAACATCCTGTACAAGGCCCAACCATGAGCCCAACAATGTTGGTAAAATAAATAAACAAATGAAGACCCATGCCAGAGAAGCCAGATGCCTGTAGCTGCCAATCTCCTCTCAAAATCCTGCCAATGCATTTTGCAGGTTGGCCTAGTCCAGCCCATAGCTGAGCCCAGAGGGAGTTTGTTCTTGGCTTAAATGGTGGCAAAGTGGGACACTGGTAAGAATGAAGAAATTGGTTCTGCCCTCAGCTTAAGAATGTCCATGGCTCTGGGGCGCCTGGGTGGCTCAGTCATTAAGCGTCTGCCTTCGGCTTAGGGCGTGATCCCAGCATTCTGGGATTAAGCCCCACATCGGGCTTCTCTGCTAGGAGCCTGCTTCTTCCTCTTCCACTCCCCCTGCTTGTGTTCCCTCTCTCTCTGGCTTTCTCTGTCAAATAAATAAATAAAATCTTTAAAAAAAAAAAAAAAAAAAGAATGTCCATAGTTCTGCCTCTTCTTGATCCTGCTTTCCCAAGTGTTATAAAAGGTGACGAGTATTTTTGCCAATCTCAAATGTCTTGGAAATTCATCCATACCACAATCAAGCTCCCTAGGGAAGAAATAAAGATTCGGTATTAGGCAAGGGCCAAATTATTTTCATAGCACAGGGCCTCAGTCCTGGCCTCAAGGTTTTGTAAGTCCCCCTTTATAAAAGCCAGGTATCATCATCATCAGGAAACCCCAATAATTTCAATTCAGCAAACACAGATTTTATCCTAACTTCCCTTCCTTTCTTTACCAGAGAGCTCGAACTGAGCCACTGGATGGGACAAACACTAAACCCTGCCCAGTCTGGATTAGCACTTCCCACACGAAGGCATTTGAGTCACCTAACCAACTCGCCTTCCACATCCCACAGATGCCAACTCAGAGAAAGCAGAGAGGTCTTACAAAATGGAGCTGAGATGCAGTTTGAATGAATGCTTTTTTAAGTGCCTCTAAACTGTAGCCACCACATACTTCAGAATTTTCCAAAAGAGCCATTGTCTATACAGGGAGGAGGAATGCCAGGAAGTTTAAGGAGCTGGGAAGGAAAGGAGAAGATTGTCAATTCTTGAAAGGACACCAGTGTGGAATTGCTTCCAAGCTCTGGCTAACTCTGGTAATGTTTCTCCTATTTGTCCTTGGAAACGGGTAAAGCTGAAGCCAGATCTCCTATCCTAGGAAAGCTAGCTCAAAGACATAAAGTTTTCTGCTCAGAAATCAGCTAAAAGCAAATTGCACATGTTACGGCATGGATAAACTTTGAAAATATTATGCTAAATGAAAGAAGCTAGACACAGAAGGCTACACACTGTGTGATTTCATTTATATGAAAAGTCCAGAATAGGCCACTCTACAGAGGCAGAAAGTAGACTTGGGGCTTGGGGGGAGGATGAAGGGAATGGAGAGAGACTGCCAAAGGGTACAGAGTTTCTTTTGGGAGCAATAAAAATATTCTGGATGGAACATTGGGGTGGCTCAGTTGGTTAAGTGTCTGCCTTCGGCTCAGGTCATGATCCTGGGGTCCTGGGACTGAGTTCCACGTCGGGCTCCCTCCTCAGGAGACAGTCTGCTTCTCCCTCTGCCTGCCACTCCCCCTGCTTGTGCTCTGTCTCTCTCTCTCTCTGATAAATAAATAAATAAATAAATAAATAAATAAATAAATAAAATCTTTAAAAAGTAAAAAAATAAAAAATATTCTGGAACTAGTGATGATGATTACAACTTGGTGAGTATACTAAAAAACACTGAATTGTACACTTCATTTTTAAAAAAGATTTTATTTATTCATTTGACAGAGAGAGCACAAGCAGGGGGAGTGGCAGGCAGAGTGAGAGACAGAAGCAGGCTCCCTAATGAGCAGGGAGCCTGGTCCCAGCACCCTGGGATCACGACTGGAGCCGAAGGCAGACGCTTAACCGACTGAGCCACCCAGGCACTCCTGAATTGTAAGACTTTAAAAAGAAGAATTTATGTTATATGAACTCTATTTTAATTTTGAGAAAAAAAGGGGGGGATTAAATTGCAGCCAGTACCTTGGCCTCAGGGAAGTGGCCCTTTTTCTTTAGAGCAGTGGTCCCTGAAGTGTGCTCCCCAGACCGACAGAAACTGCATCACTGGACAATTACTAGAAATGTACATTCTCAGGCCCCACCCCAGACCTACATAATAAGAAATTCTGGGGATAGGGCCCCACAATCTGTTTTTTTTTTTTTTCATTTTAATTCCGGTGTAGTTAACATAGTGTTATATGTTTCAGATACACAACATAGTGATTCAACAATTCTATACATTACTCAGTGCGCATCATGGTAAGTGTACTCTTAATCCCCTTCACCTTTGTCACCCATCCCCCCACCCCCCTCCCCTCTGGTAACCATCAGTTTGTTTTCTATAGTTAAGAATCTGGTGTGTGTGTGTGTGTGTGTGTGTTTGGTTTGTCTCTTTTTTTGTTGTTCGTTGATTTTGGTTCTTCAATCCCACATATGAGTGACATCGTACGGTATTTCTCTTTCTCTGACTGCATCCCCAACAACAGGGAATGTTGGTTCCTGTTCCTTTTTCTCCACATCCTCACCAACACTTTTTCCTCGTGTTTTTGGTTTTAGCCATTCTAACAGGTGTGAGGTATTATCTCATTGTGGTTTTGATTTGCATTTCCCTGATGATAAATGATGTTGGGCATCTCTTCATGTGTCTGTTGACCATCTGTATGTCTTCTTTGGAGAAACGTCTGTTCGTGTCTTCTGCCCATTTTTTTTAAATTTTATTTTTTGTTAATCTCCACACCCAACGTGGGGCTCGAACTTATGACCCCAAGACAAAGATTCTCATGCTCTACCAACAAAACAGCCAGTACCCCTTTTCTAATCATTTTTAAATTGGATTATTTGCTTTTTTGTGTGTTGAGTTGTAATAAGTTCTTTATGTATTTCAGATACTAACCCTTTATCAGATGTCATTTGCAAATATCTTCTCTCATTGAGTAGCTCGTCTCTTAGCTTTGTCGTTTCTTTGGCTGTGCAGAAGCTTTTTATTTTGATGGAGTACGAATAGTTTATTTTTCCTTTTGTTTCCCTTGCCTCAGGAGACATAGCTCGACCCACAATCTGTGTTTTAACAACCCATCCATGTGACTCTGACACACGTTCTAAAAACCACTGCTCCAGAGTAGGGGAAACTTTTTGTGGAAAAGGCCAGAGAGCAAATATTTTATGTTTTGCATGCCACATACATGGGAGTCTCCGTCACATATTCTTGGTTGTTTGGGTTTCTTTTTTCTTTTTTATCCTTTAAGAATATAAAACATTCTTAGTTCCCAGCCACACAAAACAGGTCCCATGTGGTTTGTCAACTGCCGCTCTGAAACAACAGTGCCCATTCCGGAGCATCCAGCAAAGACAGGTGGATTTTTCCTCTGTAGTAAGAGAAATCAACAGTGGCCTCCAGGCACCAGACAGGTTCCCCTTATCGTTGTGGTAACCTCTTTCATACCAAGACCAAAGTAAGACCAGATCCTGCTTTTCATCCAGGCTTTATTAACTCAGTCTGCAGACAGATCATTGTCCTCTTTCAAGAAATGTATTTGATTCAGTGATATCCTTTGACTAGTCAGTCAATTCTACTAGATAGAGCTCGATACAGACATTGACCCCAGGGAAGCCACAATGGTCTCCTTCCACGCCCACTCCACCCCGAGCTTGAAAAATCACGTAGAGCAGCCAAGATGGGAAGGGCAAATGGCTACACTTCGCTGGGTGTCCTTTAAGGCTCTTTGGTCCTGACTGATTATTTCTCAGAGGTATCCAAATAAAACTCCCCTTTCCTATTCAGTACACACCAGTGTTTAACCCAATGGGCTGAGGAAGGGAGGCAGCTAGGAAAATATACCCATTAAAATGTGTTGTTAATACCTACATACATAATTTTTACCCACAGTTAGTGGATTTATCTTTTAAACACAGAGATGTAAAATCAGACATGATTTTAGCACAGGAGAACAAAGTCAGTGTCATGGGACTTTGAGCACCATGAAACTTTGCTGCCTCATGCAGTGGACTTTTTCATCACTACGAACTCCTGGGTGCTTGATCAACCCAAGTTTAGCAGCACTCCCAAAGACGCTTTCTGACAAGGGGGCACTGGGGAGGAGAATGGGGAAGAATGGAGAAGAGCCCCAAGGTGACAACAGACTTCTTCCCTCTCCCTTCCTGAGTTAGCTAGAATTGCAGGGGCAAAACGTTCCATAGCGTGAGACAAGATGAGGAGGAAGGGAAGAAGAAACAGGGGTAGGAGCTTCCCTTTGTCCCAGGGGCTCTTCCGCAGTTCTGGCTGGGACTAGAATCCCAAAGGTTTCCTAATTTTTCCAAATGGTTTGCTTGTGTATGTCCCCCAGGTTCCAGCAACTTTTCCATCAGGGAGTCTCAGCTCCTGGTCTCCAGGGGATGTTGGCTGGGGGGCGGGGTGGGAGGAGCAGATAGAAGACTTGGTCTTTGCTCCCCTTGTTCACTTGTATCCCCTGGAGTCCAATAACCCAGGTGCCTAAGTGAAAACATGAGGCTCCCCACCCCCCAAATCCACCCTGGCTTCAGGCCCCATTGGGAGAGGAATGAGGGCACAGGTATACAAGGCAGCTAAGGGCTGGTGAATACGGGCATAGACTGGTCCTTGCTGGGATGGGGCATTTAGAGGCCCTTATTGAAGTAGACATAAGGCACAAGTTCTCCATACTTGGCCTTGATGGTGTCTTGGAGTTCTGGTTCCAGATAAGAAACTGACAATTCACTGAGAAGAGAAAAGAAGGGGATTATGAGCCTGCCAACTGGACAAGCAGCAAATTACCATCAGATAAAATCCAACTCAAATGCCACCTCTAAGAAGCCCTTCCTGATTTTTCCATCAGAACGAATGGCCTTTGTACAACATAACATGTTGCTTTTACTTCTACTCAGGCCTGACTTCATTCTCCCTGGTGCTAAACCTCCATCTTCTCTGTAAGGTTATAAGCACAGTGCTTGGAACACAGGAGATGTCTGCAGATGACACTGAATCATGAGTACGCAGGCAGGGGAACCTTGCATCTTCTCAGGGTACATCCAAGCTACATCTAGTCTCCTGGAGCTCGTCCTCTCGCCTCCCCCAGTCTGATGCTTTGTTTCCCTTTTCCATCATGCTTCGCACACCCCTTCCCTGCCAGGGCATACAAGGGAAGTAGAGAGGTCCAAGTCATCCACCCCCCAAGCAAACACAAGCCAGAGTAAGTACCTGTCCCTCTGTCCAATTTCAAGGACCAGATCCAGACAGGGAGGATGGATCAATAACCTAACCAGCAGTGACAGAAAGGCTCTTGTTGCTCCCCCACTTCTCTCCGGGGTAGCCCTTACTCCACTGAGAGGGAGCAACTCATCCTTCTGCCCCTTAGAGATCCATTTTGGTTTACCATTCACCCAGAGCGAAGAGGCCCAGAGTTTAGGTTGACAGGCACTTGTCCTTGGACAAATGCTGTCCTTCCTGCCCCTCCTTGTCTCCTTCAGGACAGCAGGCAGGTCAGGGATAGCAGGGACAGGGCACACGGTAAAGTGAGGAACAAACAACTCTTACCATTTCTGTGGGAAGAGCCCACACGCCACTGGCACCATGAAGATGAGGCTGGAAGAAAGGAGAGATGAAGTGTGAGGGGCCTGCTCGCACCCCGTCCCTGAGCCCCCCAAAGGAAGCAGGGAGATGTCCCTTCAGTACCCTGCCTTCCCCGCTGCCCCATGGCTCCCCTCCCTGCAACTCTCCTCCTGGTCTCTCAGCGCAGGATAATCATTCCGGCATGGCATGAAACTGGCCCCCCTCCCCCTCCCATCCCTCAACCCCCATGCACCCGTCCTTCAAGCAGGTGACGATAACGAAGGCACTGGGAGTGCGAGTAGCAGCCCTAAAGACCACAGGCCCTGAGCAGTAAGGGGTATGAAAGCCAAGGTCTGGTAGACAACAGAACAGGGCAGCTTCTCCAACCTCACTGCAAACACTAGTAACTCAAGGAGCTCGTTAAAAAGCGACGCTGATGCAGGGGGCCTGGGGAAGGCCCTGAGAGTCCTTCTAAGGTCCTCAGATGCTTCGGGGCCAGGGCCCTGTCGTACAGCACTTGGGAATCTGACAGACCAGAGTTCGGATCCCAGCTGGGCTACTCACTGGCTGTGTGATCCTGGGTGAGTGAGCCCTGCAGGGCTGCCGTGAGGCTCAAAGGGGAACCCAGGGGAACACTCACGCAGTGGTGACTCAGTCAGCAGAAGGAAGCGTGGCGTGTGAGGCCGCGGGGGACCCGACCCGAACGCCAGCAATTATGAGCTACAGAGCCCTGGGCAAGTCTCATCTCACTACACCTCCCATTCTTTGTAAAAGGAGAGGATGACAGGACCTAGCCCTCCAGGGCTGAGGGGATTAAGTGAAATGACAGACGTGGAGCACAAGCACAGTGGGGACACACAGGACACACTCCACACGTGTTGGCTGTTACTATTGTTGTCATTAGCCCCGTGGCCTCGCAGAGTGTGACTGATGCTAGGACGTGGCCAGTCACTGACGGGCACCGGAGCACGCTGCTGTGACTTGTGGTGTTTTCCTTTCGTGTGAGGTTGGGACGCTTGACAGCCCCAGGCTGTCCCCTCATTTTTTGACGTCTCAGCATATTCATTTATTTACTTAGATTATTTATATAGAGATATAGTGGACGCATGGCGTCGTGTACAGGTAAGGTGTATAGCGCGCTGATTTGATAGAGTGACGCATGCGATGTGACTACTGGGGCATCAGCTAACACATCTGTCACTGCCACAGAATTATCATTTTCTTTGTTGGTATTATTTTTTTATTCGTTATTTTTAAGTAATCTCTTCACCCAATGTGGGGCTCGAACTCACAACCCTAAGATCAAGGGCCTGCCCTACTGACTGAGCCAGCCAGGTGCCCCTAGAATTATCATTTCTTTTTTTGTGGTGGGACTGTATTGTGGTTTTCGCCTCTTCTCCAGTCTGAAGGCCAGGACGGGAGGGCACCCAAGCACTCCGCTCTCCTTGAAAATGTGTGCATAGCACCTAGTCAGCCTGAGGCCCTCAACAAAGATGGGGTGAGAACTCTCCAGACGGCCCACGGGTGTTCTGAGCTCAGGCACTATGGAAGTCAGGGAAAGGAGTACATGTTCTCCAACATGGGCAATGCCAGAAGACAGGTCTTAGGTGCCCCAGCTACCACAGAACCCGAACCCAGAAAACATGTTACTCACAAGCAGCCAGACAGCAGAACTTGCAATGGGGCGTGCAGGACCTTGACTTTCTGCACGAAATTGAAGGAAAGACCCACATGAGACTTAGAGATCTTAACGCGAACCCCATGCCTGCCCTACCCCTGATCAGCCAGCTAGAAACCCACAGACACAAAACTCCTAGCCGTGAAGGAGAGGAGAAGGGGGCTCCTCTTGCTCTCTGCAGACGAGGCCAAGCAAGCAGCCATGGCATCTAAAGCAGGCGGCCGGCGGGGACTGGCATGGGCCCTACCTGAGTGAGACGAAGGCCAGTAGCTAGAGGGAAGGATGAGGATCAGAAATTCTGAAGTGTAGGTATGCCTGGGGGGCTCCGGGCAAGGAAGATACAAAAGCAGACCCCACTCACCTTCATGAAATGCAGCTTCTCCAGCCTTTCCATGATGACTGGCAACAAAACTGAAAGAGACAAGGGAGGAGAGACTGGGGGAGGGCTGTAAGACTCTTCCCAAGATCCCTCTCCAAAATCAGATCAGGGACCAGGTGATTCCTCCCACCTCCCCTGAAGCTCCAGAAAATACTTTTGGAGGGAAGACTGTGTAGGCATGGCCACCCCCAACCTGTCCCCCAAGTCCTAGCAGAAGGGTGCTTCCCAAACGTTTCCACCTGCACACCTGCAACAGGACATGTACCGCAGGCCCGAAGCGTCCTCCTCAAAATTCAAACCTTTGAAGGCTCATGCAAACAAATTGCATGTCCTACTCTGTAACATACCCCTGCTAGGAGCAAAACCAGGGCAGGGGATTTATCTTCTTTACCACTGTCTTCCTGGCACCCCGCCCTGTGTCCAACACATTGAAGGTACTTAAGGAATATTTGTGGAATGAAAAGAACTTTCTTCCCCAGATCTCTGATTAACTGATGTCCCAAGAACTACAGTGTGGTTCTCTCACAGGTTTCTGCGTTCAGTACTATGGAGAAGTAAGACATACAACATGTGGAACTGATACATTTACACGTTGTAGTATCATTGCCACTGTAGTGTTGGCTACAATCTCCACCACATCACAGAATTATCATTTTTTTTATTGCGGTGGGAAAAGCCAGTTTGAGAAGCATGGCTGTAGAGGCTGCCCCCCACCCCCCACCAAAAGAAAGCTAAATGTGGCTGAGGCCTCCATCATGTGTTCCAGGGTCCCCCAGGATGGGAGGGCTTCTCTATCTTACTCATGCCAGGGGCTGCCATGGTGATCCGAGAAATAACCACTTGGGTGATGCCTACGGCCGCAGCTCTCTGAGGGCAGAAAAGAGTAAGTTGTCAGGAATGACCTTATCCAGTATCCATGGGCTGTACCAGAGGGCAGGGTCAAGGGTCAGGGTCAAGTCTGAGCAGGTAAAGGGGAAGGGATGGATCGACTAGGGGCTGTGTCCTCACCCAACCCTCTTTCACCTAGCTAGACTTTTATGGCTTCAGGACCAGAAATGATGGAGAAAAGACAAGACAAACCTGTTCTGAACAAGAAATGTAGGGAAATCAAGGGGAATGAGAATGGAATCAGGGGGCTCCTATAACAGAACCTGGGCCTGCTCTGACTACTAAGAACAGGACCGGGTATAAGAGAGAATTCCCTCCTCCCACCCCAAAGGGTTGCCTCTGCTCACCCGGGAATGACCGATCTCATTGTGATTCCTGTCCTTCACGCAGATGCCCTGGATGAGTTCCCTAAACAGAGACAGGAGTTGCTAGACTTGGGAAAGGGGTGCTGGGAGCCCACCAGCGATGTGACACACCAGGGGACCAAGGCCAGCACACTCAAGCTCTACGAAGCCAGCTCCTGCACCCTGGCCCTTTGATCCTCCTAGTGCATTCCAGTGAGTGGTATCTCAGAAGTGATCTGGGACGGTGGCTAAGAGAGCTAGGCCTGGGCTCAGACTGCCTAGGTTGAATCCTGAAACGGCAAAGTAAGTTTCTGAACTTGAGCAAGTTCCCTGATCCTTCTAAAGACTCAGTTATCCTCACCTGCAAAATGGGGCTAATCATGGCACCCACTTGATAGGATTGGTGAGGATTAAAGGGGACAGTGCCTGCAAAGTGCTTAGTCCTGCGCCTGACAGAGTGACGGCTCCACAAACACTAGCTGCCCTGACTTATTCTCAGGCCAGTTCCTGACAGCACTCAAGCCCAGAACAGGTAGGTGGCTGGGGCTCCTTCATTTGTCGGGAAGGAGCCCCTGGATGGGGGAGGGAAAGAAGAGAGGAACAATGTGCATGCATGACTATTCTGGTAGTGTGCTCTTTCTGCAAGGGCTGTTGTGACAAGTTCCCATTTGCTAGCCGTCCCAAGAAAACGTGGCTTGTATATACTGGTGACGGTGAGGAAGGCGATGATGATGCCAGCAGTAATAACAGCGAACGCTCAGGCAGCACGTGGTACCTCCCAGGCGCTATGGGGGTGCTTGAGGTAGACGACGTCATTAGGTTTGACAACAGAGGAACATCTATGCTTTCTCTAGCCAAAAGAACAAGAACTGCAAGACACACGGGTTTCTCCTTTTACCTTTCCTGCCGCGAAGCTTAGAGCCGGGCGCCTGGAAAACATCTATCTACTCCTCTGGCTTCTTTCAAAGCTTCTTGGCTCTGTTCTATCTTTGGACACCTCGCTCTGCTACATTTCATTCTGTAAGCCATCCCCCGGGCTTTGCAAGCAGGCAGAGTTCACAACTTAAATACAGTTGCCGTTGAAAGGACACGATCTCATACAAACCCCCACAGGTCCGCCCTACTCCCCGCCATCCCCCACCATTCAAACAATGACTCCCACGACACTCATCACAGATCAAACTTAAGTCACCTGCCACTCCTGCGCCATCACCCTCGGAGCAGCCTATCCTTTGGGACCCTTCAGAGGTGTAGCCCAGCAGCCCTCCCCACACCCACCTCAGTCCCCAATCCCCAAAAGCCACCCACTGCCTTGGCTTCCTACGCTTGCCCCACTAACCTGGTGGTTTGTAGGGAGGAAGAGGGATCCCCATACTCACTGCTGTCGCATCATTGGGATGTTGACACAGTTAGCAGCAGCCACAGCAGCAAAGGGCACCCAGCGGCCCACCAGGGGTGGAGCTCTCTGTTGGGGGAAGGGAACAACAGGGCTCACTGGAAGATGGGGGGGAGGGGGCTTAAGGACTACAAAATAAGAAATCAGATCTCGCTACTGCCACGTATCCAGACACTTGGTCTAGGAATCCAAATTCCCTCAAAGACCCGAGAAGACTAACCTGGAGCTAGTTCTGCTACATTTCCCCCTAGTTGGCTGGGCTCTGGCCATACCCAACTCACCCAAGGGCAACGCCAGGCCTGGGGGAGTTTTCCCTTGGACTTTGCTGCCCCCTAGTGGCCACCAAGCCCACAGCAGCCCCAGACAGTACCTTCGTCAACATGTTCATGCCCACAGCAGTGGCCACCGCAGTGGTTGTGGCTGTGATGTAGGAAAGGGCCATCTGCCTAGTGGAGGAGAGACACGCTTGGGAGTGGGGGGCCCTGCCGGCTGAGGGCAAGACCATGGCTTGACTGAGAAAGTCTGGAAATGAAGCTTCATGCCTGAAACTTTACCTGTCTCATCTTGGGACGTTCCCCTCCTGACCACACACACAACGCTCCCCCCCCCCCCCCCGCCGGCCTCCTTTCAGTACTTTAAACACGTCAAACTCTCTTCTGCTCCAGAACCTTTGCCTGCTGCTGCTCCCTAACCGGGGAATTCTTCCATAGGCTAAATCCTTATCCTCCAGAAATCAGCCGAAATGTGGGCTCCACAGAAAAGACTTCCCCAAAGAGCCCATCCACACAGACGCCCCTCTGCTGTTTGCTATCTTGTCACCTGTTTGTTTCCTTAATGGCAGTAGTACAACCTAAGATTACTGTGCTCGTCTGCTTTACAGACCTTAGATTCCACAAGAACAAGGGCCCTAGAACCATGCCTGGCACTTAATACCTACTCAAGAAATAGCTGAGGGGCGCCTGGGCGGTTCAGTCAGTTACGCTTCTGCCTTCAGCTCAGGTCATGATCTCAGGGTCCTGGGATCGAGCCGCATCAGGGTCTCTGCTCAGCAGGGAGCCTGCTTCTCCCTCTCCCTCTGCCCCCCTACCCCACTTGTGTGCCCCCTCTCTCATTCTTTTTCTCTAAAATAAATTAAATCTTAAAAAAAAATATTTGAGAATGAATGAATGAATGAACTTTGAATTAGTCTAGGAAGATACTCTCCTAGTCAGCCTCAGAAAATACTTGCAAACCCTAAAAAGGGGCACTTGGTCACTAGCCCAGTACAAGCCTCACCCAGAGAAGACAGCCCGAGAACCCTTTAGAAGGGCTGTTCCCCTGGAGGCAAGACGACAGCTACCTGCTCCAGACCCAAGTGGACAGCCTGGGGTTCAAGTCTCCTACCTGACCGACGTGGGGGAAGCTGCATTCCTGTTGGTATAGTTGACTAAGGCATTGAAGGACTGGTTCACCCACTGCCAGAAGATCACTGCCGGCATCGTCCTACCACAAGGGAGGCCCAGAGAGGCAGAGAAGAGTCCAATGGAACGGAGGTCTTGGTATACACCAGTCAAACTAGACTGCCTGTTGTTCCCCAAACTGTCCCCATGCTGTTTCATGCACCAGGGCTTTTGCACAGGCTGGGCCCTCTGTCTGGAATATCTACACACACACACACACACACACACACACACACACACACACCCTTCCATACTATCATCACCGTAGGGCTCCCTGCTTGGCAGATCCAAGCGGCCACACTGCGCGCTGTCTTGCTCCCAGGCTCTTCTACCTGTAGAACTGGAGCATGAAGCCCGTGATAATCATGCCGCCGGGGACCTGGAAGGACATCCGCCCGATGACGTTCATCTTCTCCCCGGTGTCAGGGTGGAAGGCTGAGTCATACAGCTTCTTGGCATACAGCAGCTGCTCCACTTGGGTGCCTGGGGGCACGACACCCATTCTGCCACCCAAGACCAATAGACAGAGTTACCTCCTGGGCCCCTCACCCCAAGTCACCCTGCTCCCTCCTGCCTGAGAGCTCTGCCTATTCCCTCATATTCAATTTCCACCTCCTCCCCAGGGGAATCTACCCGTGTTGCCCCAGCGCCTCCAGTCCCTTCCCCTCACCGCTCACCTGCTCTTCTCCACCATCGCCTTGGCCCAGTCCAGCTCCCGCTCTGGTACCAGGACAGTGCGCGGGTCTGTGATATTGAAGAAGTGTTTCACCCGTCCCCAGAAAGTGCACTGGTCCCAACGGGGGGCATCGATGTTAAAGCCAGATGGATCAGCCTCCATTTCGCTCACACATAAAACTGTGGACTTAAGGAACAGAAGGAAAATGAGGAGTGTCCCCCAAACCAAAATCTGCCCCTGAGGCCCTGAGCGCCTCTCCTAGAATGCCTGCTTTCACCAGCCACTGGCATCATCTGGTCAGGCTTGGGAAGGCCCAGTGAATGGGCACCGGACTGAGCAACCAGACACCGAAATGGGTCTCCTGAGCGCCTGCTGGCAGCCAGCCCTGTGTTTGATCATGCTGTGGGAGACTCTGGAAAAAGGGACAACACAGGGCCTGTCCTTGGGGAGCTGAGTGTAACTGGGGAAGAAGAGCCCACCCATGGAACAGAAGATAATACATACAGCAGCAGTAAGTACAGGAGATGAGAGAAAGCAGAGATGGCGGAGCCCAGTCAGTAGGAATAGGGGGCTTCCCAGAAGAGAGGGAATGTGAGTCGCAGAAGACAGAACAGATTTATCTGAAGGAGGCAGAAGGCATGGATCCCATTCAAGGTAGAAACAATTACAGAGAAGGGTGGAAATGACGGCACGATCACTCTCATTATTACAGTGTGTGTACGTGTTGTGTGTGCGCGGCGTGCGTGTGCACAACGCATGCGGCCCTGTGAGAGATCCCAGGCCATGGCTGTGAGTGAGGCACCACACCTGCCCTCAAGGACTTACAGAAGGGGGGGTAAAAGACGAGTAGACCGACAAGGACAGCAGTGTGAACAATGATGTGGACAGACACTGGGGGCAGTGGAAAAACAGAGAAGAGGCATCCAAAAGTGAGACGATCAGATCTCCCAGTTTTCCTGGGACTGCTGTCCTGGGGTAATTATTAATAGCACCCTCTTCCACTCTCAAAAGTGTCCTGATTTGGATGACAAATCACATGGTCCCCTTATCTAAAATGGATGAGTAATTTTGAACATGCTTTGTGAAAACAAGAAATAATGTTTTGAAGGATGGGTAGAAGTTAGATAGATAAAGGAGAGGTGTCCCGGGTAAAAAAAAAAAAAAAAAAAAAAAGGAAGAGCCAGTGTCGACTGCAAACAGGTGAGTGGGGACCAGATAATGATGATCACAGCTAATGCTGAGCTCTGACTCTAGGCTAGGCATTTTGCTAGGGGCCTGACATGCATTTTCTGAATTCATCTCACAACAATGCTATAAAATAAATACCCTTTAATCTAACCCCATTTTATGGATGAGAAAACCAAGGCACAGATAAGTAACTTTAAACCAAGTCATGCAAGCATTAGCCGGTGACAAAGCCAGGATTTTAATTCCACCTAATTTACTTTGCCTTTTACTTTTTCCTCCAGCTGGGTTCTGGAATCTATATCTTGAAAAACTAAGGCAGGTCTGACATGTAAGGAGCTTGAAAACTGTCACTCCTGTCCTTGTAACAAGAAAAAAAGCTGAACAAATTAAAAAATCAACAACTTTTTTAGACCCAGACCCATCAGTGAACTGAGGTCACAGAGCAAACCACTGCCCCCAACCCCAGAGAGACAGGCAACTACGGAGAATGACAGCTTACTGGGAACAGAAGCCCCCCGCTGGGCAAGTACCATTGGAAAACTTAAACTATAATGGACAAATTGCTGGAGGCTCGGTGTGAACATGCTTGCAAATTAAAAATTCCAAGGGGATTCAACCTTGAATGTGGAGGGACACTTTTGAGTTTACCTTCAAGAGTCCACCAGGCTCTCAGGGTGAAAATCAGAGAAAAATCCCCTACTACTTCTGACAGGGAGATGGGAAAAGCAGTCATTTTGAAGTATACCCAGAGCCCTCTGTTCTTCCCAACAAGGCCTGCCCTCAAAAGAGCCTGTTTCACTAGAGCCTAACCATTTCGGGATTTACTAGACTGACTTGGGAAAATGTAACTCAAGCCTTTTCTAACTCCAGCCCTTTCTAACCTTCCTATCTCATTTATAGGGGGTGAGAAGAGCCTGAGAAACACTTTTGAAGGTCCAGGGGCACAGGCTCACTCAAAGACTGAGAACTAATCACAGGACTACAGAATACGCTCTCTTCCCTCACACTTGACCACTGCAGGTGGTACAATGCTCCTATGTGATAACAGGGAGAACTGAACAACACCAGAAAGAACTGCAAGTTTCAGACCTTACTTAAGAAGTCTCTAGAAACCCAAAGACAACAGGAGAGACGAAAACAAGGACCCCAAAGAAAATGTTAACCTCTGACACCTACAGCTTCAGCAAATAGTAAATACAACCTAACATCTCGCCAGATAAAGGTAAAACTGCACAGATATCTGGCTTTCAACAAAAGATTACGAGGCATACTAAATGGCAAAAACATAGTTTGAAGAGAGAGCAAGTGTCAGAACCAGATGGCAGAGATTTTGGAATTATCAGAACAGAAATTTAAATAACTATGATCGATTTGCTAAGGACTCCAATGGGAAAGTGGACAACATGCAAGAACAGATGGATAATGTAAGCAGAGAGATGGAATCTGTAAAAAAGAATCAAAAGGAAATGCTGGAAATTAAAAAAAAAAATTCTGGGGGCACCTGGGTGGCTGTCAGTTAAGCATCTGACTTTGGCTCGGGTAATGATCTCGGGGTCCTGGGATCAAGCCCCGTGTTGGGCTCTGTGCTTGGCTGACAGTCTGCTTGTGCCTCTCCCTCTGCCCCTCCCCCTGCTCATGCTCATTCTCTCTCTCTCAAATAAAAAATAGATAGTCTTAAAAACAATTTCTGTAACAAAAATGAAGAATGCCTTTGATGGGCTCATCAATAGACGAGACATGGCCTGGGAAAAAATTCTGTGAGCTTGAATATGTGTCAACAGAAGATTCCCATACTGAAAAGTAAAGAAAAAGAATGAAAAAAACCAGAAGAGAAAATCCAAGAATCTTGGGGCAATTACCCATAGGTGTAACATGCACGTAACGGGAATACCAGAAGAAGAAGAGGGAAGGGAACAGAAGAAATATTTAAAGCAATGATGACCAAGAATTTTCCAAAAACTAATGACAGACACCAAACCACAAGTCCAGAAGGCTCAGAGAACACCAAGAAGGATAAGTACCAAAAAACATACACCTAGCTGGGAATGCAAACTGGTACAGTCACTGTGGAAAACAGTATGGAGGTTTCTCAAAAAATTAAAAATAGAATTACCATATGATCCAGTAATTCCACTGCTGGCTATTTACCCAAAGAATATGAAAACACTAATTCAAGAAGATATATGCACCCCTATGTTTACTGCAGCATTATTTACAATAGCCAAACTATGGAAGCAGCCCAAGTGTCCACGGACAGATGACTGGATAAAAAGGATGCCCATATGCGTACAATGAAATCTTGCCATTTGCAACAACCTAGATGGCTCTGGAGAGTGTAATGCTAAGTGAACCAAGTCAGTCGGAGAAAGACAAATACCAAATGAGTCCACTCATACGTGGAATTTAAGAAACAAAACAAATGAACAAAGGAAAAAATATAACAAACAAAAAACCAGACTCGGGGCACCTGGGTGGCTCAGTCCGTTAAGCATCTGCCTTTGGCTCAGGTCATGATCCCAGAGTCCTGAAATTAAGCCCCGTGTCTGGCTCTCTGGTCAGCAGTGAGTCTGCTTCTCCCTCTCCCTCTGTCCCTCCCTCTGCTTGTGTGCACGCACGCACTCTGTCTCTCTCTCAAATAAACAAATAAAATCTTTAAAAAAAAAAGAGAGAGAGAGAGAATAAAGAGAAAAAAAAAACCAGACTCGATTATGGAGAACAAGCTGATGGTTACCAGAGGGGTGGTGGGCAGGGGGATGGGTGAAACAGGTAAAGGGGATTAAGAGTACATTTACCATTATGAGCACTAAGAAATGTACAGAAATGTCCAATCACTATATTTCACACCTGAAACTAATATAACACCATATGCTAACTATACTGGTATTAAAAATTTTTTTAATCTACACCTAGTCATATTATATTATATTTCAAACTGCAGAAAATCAAGACAAAGAAAATCAAGGAAAGGGATGACTGGGTGGCTCAGTCAGTTAAAGCATCTGCCTTGAACTCAGGTCATGATTCCAGAGGCCTGGGAGTCAGTCTCCCTGCTCGGCAGGGGACCTGCTTCTCCTTCTCCCTCTGCCCCTCCCCTCACTTGCTCTCTCTCTCCCTCAAATAAATAAATAAAATCTTTAAAAAAAAAAAAGAAAAAGAAAATCAAGGAAGAAATCTGAGGGAAGGAAAAGAAAACACCTTACCATATAGACGAACAAAGACACGAACTTCATTGGCTTTCTCCCTAGACACCAGGCAAGCAAGCAGAGCAGAGAGTGAAATATTGACAGTACTGAAAGATATAAGCAACACCGACCTAGACTTCTACACCAGCAAAATTATCCCTCCCAGTGAAGGAGAAAGACAGGCTTTCCCAGACAAACACATCACCAAGAGACCTGACTTGCAGGAAGTTAGAAGTTCTTCAGAGAGCAAGAAAGTGATGTAGGTCATAAGCTCAGATCTACATAAAGAAAGAGGGTCAGAAGCCACAAATGAAGGTAAACTAAAACCTTTATTTTTCTTACTCCAATTGTTAACAGTAAAACAGATCACAGTTTGTTCCAAATAACGGCAGCAGCAACATGTGTGATGATCACAGCTATGGACAGGTGACGCGAGTGACAGCAGTGCTCTAACAGATGGGAGGGAGGAGCTGGGAAGGCCAGCCCGGTTACCTGCACTACCGGAGATGTGCTCCAGTGTCATTTGAAAGTGGACTTGGATTAGCTGTAAATATATATTGCAAGCTCTAGGAAACCACCAAAAAATTTCCAGAGGAAGTATAAATGATATGCTAGGAGAGGAGAGAAAATGGAGTCATACAAAAGCTAAGGGTTTTGGGACATCCGGCTGGCTCAGTTGGGGGAGCATGTGACTCTTGCTCTTGGGGTCATGAGTTCAAGACCCACGTTGGGTGTAGAGATTACTTAAAAATAAGATCTTTAAGGGGGCACCTGGGTGGCTCAGTCGCTGAAGCGTCCGACTCTTGGTTTCAGCTCAGGCCATGATCTTGGGGTCGTGGGACTGAGCCCCACGTCAAGCTCCATGCTCAGCACGGAGTCTGCTTGAGATTCTCTCTCTCCCTCTGCTCCCTCTCCTGCCCCTCCCCCGCATGCACACACTCTCTCTCTCAAATAAATAAGTAAATCTTTTAAAAAAATAATAAAAAATTAAATTTTTTTTTAAAAAGCTAAGGGTTTTGAATTTTTGCCTGAGAATTTCAAGAAAAGATTTTAAGCAAAGTGACAAGATAAGATGTGTGGTTTAGAAAGAAAACTCTAGGCAATGACATGAAAATAAACTCGGTGTGGTAGGACCTCAGAGGACGCAGAGAGATCAGCTGGGAGGGAACTTCAGCAATCCAGGCAAGAAGAGGTGGGGCTCATGTGAACCCAGATGCGCAGGAACAGAGAGGAGGGACCAAAAGGACAGAAACTTTAAAAGCAGCAGAATGTCAGGATTTACTAAGTGACTGGTTATAGGAAGAATACTCTGCTAGTCAGGACTCAAGCACAGACGCAGAATCAGTAGGATATATATATATATCCTTTATATATATTTGCATAATACTGATAAATATATAAAAATGGATTTAGTACAAGGAATTAGCAAACTGGCTTCCATAATTGTAGGAGTTGGCTAAGCAAGCCTGAAGCCAGCCGGGCAGGCAGTTAGCTAGGGAGGATACTGGGTAGGGAAGGAGAGCATGGCTGGAGGGGATGCCTAGCCCTATTTTAAAGGGATTCCATCTGATTAAGTCAGGCCACCCAGGATAATCTCCCCTTAGATTAACTCAAAACTAACCAATTAGGACTTTAATTACATCTGCAAAATCCCTTCACCATGCGCCTAAATTCGTGTTTGATGGAGTAACTGGGAGGTGTGTGTACTAGGAACAGCTGCTTCTCCCTCCTGGCGCACTTAACTGGAAGCACACCAGCGTACCAGAGGGGGGATGGGAGGGTTGTTTGGCCTAGCTAAATTGACACATCACAAGTTTCTAGAGTGATACCAGGGTTTTCTGACTTGGGCCATAATGTGCAGAGACAAGAAATATAGAAAAACAGGCTTTAAGGGAGAAAAGCAGGAGTTGGATTTTCCACGTGTTGAGTTTCAAGTACAATGGACCTTTCCTTTTTTTTTTTTTTTAAGATTTTATTTATTTATTTGACAGAGAGAGAGCCAGCCAGAGAGAGAGAGAACACAAGCAGGGGGAGTGGGAGAGGAAGAAGCAGGCTCCCAGCGGAGGAGCCTGATGTGGGGCTTGATCCCAGAACGCCGGGATCACACCCTGAGCCGAAGGCAGACGCCCAACGACTGAGCCACCTAGGCGCCCCTATGGACCTTTCTTAAATGTAATAGGCTGCTGCCTGTCTCAGGTCCTTTGCAACTGCCATTCCCTGTTTTTTTTCTTGAAAAATGTCACCCTGAGGATTTTTCACATATATTATATTACAAGCTCATAGGCACAGCTAGAGCAAGATTTGAAGTCATCTTGAGTTATACAGTCACCAAAATCCAAAAGCAGCCACAAAATTGAGCAAACACAGCCAGTATTTGAGTATGAGGGAAAGGAAACATACTGCTGATGGAAGCCACAGGACTAGTCAAAAAAAAAAAAAAAAAGTTTTATAGGGACATCTGGGTGGCTCAGTGGGTTAAGCGTCTGCCTTCGGCTCAGGCCAGGAGCCCAGGGTTCTGGACTTTGGACTCCTTGCTCTCCAGGGAGCCTGCTTCTCCCTCTGCCTCCCGCTCCCCCTGCTTGTGCTCAGGTGCGCGCTCTCTCTCGCTCTCTGACAAATAAGTAAATAAAATCTTTTTAAAAAGCTTTATATTAGGTAGTGGTAAAATGAAAGGAGAATTCTACCCAAGACTCCCACCTCAGTCGAGCCGAATGGGCCACTGCAGCCGCAAGGGAAGGCCACAGCAAAGCCGCCTCAGAATCAACAGCAGCCTGAAAAGCAGACGTATTAGAACATAATGTCAGGGCCCCGCCGTCTCCCTCAAAAAGTAGCCTTTCGCTCTCCGGGACAATGTAGAGTTGCTTGCAAGGAAGCAGCTACTCACCCTTCAGATCTTGGCTTAAACCTTTCCTCAGGGAGTCCTTTGAAGGACCTTGGCCCCTCTCTCCCCGACCGCTAGACCAGGTGCTCTGCTGCAAGCCCTCTTGGCTCTGTACTGTTTCTTCAGAGCTGTGCCAGTTTGTCCTAACTCTCTGTGGTTTTATTTTAACAAATGCCTACCTTCCCCTCTGGGTCATAAGCTCCTCAGACCCAGGGACTGTGTCCAGTTTGCTCAGAGCTGCTACCCCTGGGCCTAGCACAAGAATTCAAGCATGTGCTGAGTAAGAAGCCCAGTTTGTCGGCAAATGGGTATTCAGGCGTAAGAGGAAGTACAGAGATCTGAGTTAGAAGTAAAACAATGAGAGGCATCGAGGTAGTTTAAGAGAAAGTTTTCCAGTGAGAATACGATGAATAAAGTGCTGAGGACATAGCCTGAAAACCACTACGTGTAGAGGCCAGCCCCCCAAAAAGGAAGCCCAAACAGATGAGAAAGAACCAGGGACGGAGGAGGCATGAGGAGCCAACAAACGCAGTAAAGGGAGAGATGGACAATTTTGATATCTTTTTGTTGAGGTGGGAGAGACTTCAGCAAGTTGACATGCTGGGGGTGGGTCATTTCCTGGGAGGAAGGAGCCAGGAGAGAAGGGAGGCTCCCATGGAGTTTTCATGGCACCCTCACCTGGCCCTGAGGCCGCCACTGAGAGGCAACCTCTGAAGCTAGACAGCTAGTCAGAAGCTAGACAGCGAGTGGCCATTGCTCGACTTCTGCCTCTCTCACTCCGCCACAAGCCCACGGGAGAGCTCTGGGCTTTGTCCTCTGGCGACAGGCTGACCTGGCTTCCTACATGCTGGTTCAAAGACCAAAGCTAGGGGCGCCTGGGTGGCACAGCGGTTAGGCGTCTGCCTTCGGCTCAGGGCGTGATCCTGGCGTTCTGGGATCGAGCCCCACATCGGGCTCCTCTTCTGGGAGCCTGCTTCTTCCTTTCCCACTCCCCCTGCCTGTGTTCCTTATCTGGCTGGCTGTCTCTCTGTCAAATAAATAAATAAAATCTTAAAAAAAAAAAAAAAAAAAAAAAAAAAAACAAAGACCAAAGCTATTTCGTGCCGTCACAACTGAACCCAGGGGTGGGAGAGAAGCAAGAGTTTACTTCCCTTGACTCTAGCTGGGGCTAAAACGAGTTGTTGGCCTGGCTGGCAGATCACAAACCGCCTTGGATTACAGAGCCCCAAGTTGGGGCTCCAGCCACTCTGCTGGAGAGAGCCCACAGAACATGCTATGCTTCCTTTTTTTTTTTTTTAAGATTTTATTTATTTATTTGAGAGAGAGCGCAAGAGCACGTGCACAAGCTGGGGGGAGGGGCAGAGGGAGAAGGAGACTCCCCATTGAGCAGGGAGCACCAAGCAGGGCTCAATCCTAAAAGCCTGGGATGATGACCTGAGCTGAAAGCAGACATTTCACCGACTGAGCCACCCAGGTGCCCCAAACATGCTATGCTTCCTTCTTAACACACACAAACACACACACACACACACACAGCCTGTCCTTGGACATATCTTTCCACCCTGAACTCAGCACCGGAAAGTCCTCTGTCTTTCATAATGGAAGTACTTCTACCGCCAAGGGGTAATCATTTGCTAAACTATGCAAGAAACTCTCCCCTCATTACCGAGGTCAGCATAGGACTTGCCCAGTCTCTATCTGACATAAAACATAAGGCCAGGGGCACCTGGGTGACTCAGTTGGTTAAGCACCTGCCTTCAGCTTGGCTCATGATCCCAGGGTCCTGGGATGGAGCCCCATGTCAGGTCAGGCTCCGTGTTGGCAGGGAGTCTGCTTTTCCCTCTCCCTCTGCCCTGCTCATTCTCTCTCTCTCTTTCTCTCTCTCTTGCACGTGTGCGCACTCTCAAATAAATCAATAAAATCTTTAAAAAAAAAAAAAAAGGCAAAAAAAATCTAAATTCCATTCTATGTCTAAGACATTCCCCCCCAACATGTGCTGCCCCCCAACGGGCACAGGTCCATGACTCCTTCAGGGCAAACTCAAACCCTACTGTGATATATTCTCATAGCATCCTATCCTTGTTTGCAACACACTTGGCTTCGCAATCATCACTTTCTTGTTACGTAGTTATTTGTATAAAGTTGGCCTCCCCCAGCGGATTGTAAGGTTTGTGCTGTAGCTCTCCAGGCCCTCTAAAAATACTTAACTGCCTGCCCGAACTGCATTTCAACTTATTCTTGGGCTCCCTGGGCATCAAAGACGTCATTCTTTCAAGTCAAACTCAAGAACCTGTCTTGGTTACAAAAGTAAGGGTAGGCTTTGGGTCACGAAGCTGCAAATGGTCTACCCCTCCTCCACTGAGTCCTATCTGGTCTCTAGGTTTTCTCTAGAACAGTCATTCTCCCTCTTCCCACGTGAGCCGCACCTAGTATTCCCTAAAGAGGTACCACCGTGTCCAGGGTGGCTTCAGTTCTGAAGGAATATGGTCCCACTACCGGGAACAAGGGGGGAGCTGGAAATCAAACAGGTGACTGGCCAATAATTCCCTTTGCTCCAAGGACTGGAGACTATCACAGCTTGAAGATGTGAGGGATCCAAGATCTCAATGTACAGAAGAGGAAACTGATGCTTGGAAAGATTCACATCGATTGAGCCAGCATGCTGAACATTACCCACAACCCTGCCCTAAGCACAGCTCCAGTCCTGTCCATCCATCCAACAATCTGACAATAGCTAGGGCCTACTCTCCCAAAGTCACAAGGCTCAGGGTCACTTAGATGGGTCCTCCATCCACTACTGGCCCAAAGAAAGAAAGAGAGAGGGAGAGAGAGAGAGAAAGGAAGGGAGGAAGGAAGGAGGAAAAAGATAAGAGAGAAAGAAAGAAAGAAAGAAAGAAAGAGAAAGAAAGAAAGAAAGAAAGAAAGAAAGAAAGAAAGAAAGAAAGAAAAGAAAAGAACCTATTACCTCACCTGAAGTCATCCTTCTTAGAGAGAATTGAGTTTTGGGGCACCTGACTGGCTCAGCTGTAGAGCATGCGACCCTTGATGTTGGGTTCTGAGTGCAAGCCCCACGTTGGGAATACAGTTTACTTAAAAAAAAAAACAAAACAAAACAGAGAGTTGATTTTCTCTGGCAAACGGTATCAGAGTTCAAAGAACAAGGCTTCCAAACTCCCTCTGGGTATCCTCTTGCAAGGGGGGAAAGCACTCAAGATTTCCCTGTTTGTATCCCCAGGTAGGAAGAAAAATAAAACATCATCACTGGTACTTGCATCAGAGGAAGAACAAGGCAGCCATACTCAAAAAGATCAAACACAAAGACCACTTGAGATAGGCAAGGGTTGGTGCCAAGGCTGCCTAGAGAATGCTGGACAACGAGACTAATAATTACACAAGCAGGCCCAGGTACACTCCTATGACTCCAAGGCAACCATGATGTTAGACATCAGGCAACTCAGAAAGAGAAGTCGGCCCTGTCCTTTTCACGAAAGAACCAACAGGCTAGAGACGAGTAGATTGCAGAGGTGCATACTCTGAATTAGCCATTCATCTTGCATCTACTTAATCAAGGTTCTTTTTTTTTAAAGAATTTTTTTTAAAGATTTTTTTTTAAAGATTTTATTTATTTTTTTGAGAGAGAGAGAGCCAGCAAGAGAGGGAACACAAGCAGGGGGAGTGGGAGAGGAAGAAGCAGGCTCCCAGTGGAGAAGCCCGATGTGGGGCCCGATCCCAGAATGCCGGGATCACACCCTGAGCCGAAGGCCGGTGCTTAACAACTGAGCCACCCAGGCCCCCCTACTTAGTCAAGGTTCTGAACTGAATCTTCTCTCCAAGGATCTGAAGCAGGTATGCTGCGAGCATATGTTTAAAAACACACTTTAGTTGAATGCATAAGTAGCTAAAAACCATGCAGGGAAAATCCACCTTTGTTCCAGTGATGTTAAGTAGACTTTAAAGCCTGCTGGTAGGAAGAGGGGCAAAGCCCCAAAACCTAGATGAAGCCGTAATAGCTAAATCCTATGTAGCACTTTCCATGTGCCAGGCAATATTTTATGTACTTGACATATAATAATTCACATATCCTCACAAGAACCCAATCAAGGATGTAAGGGGCACACACATGACTCCAACAGGTTTATCAGCAGTGCCAATACTTAACCAACTCTTAAAAAGTTCTGAGCTTACACCACAAACATAAGCCGTTCTGTTCCTCCTACCTAGACAACACAATAGTGTTAAAATCACTTCCTCCAGAGTCAGAAGTGGGTTCAAGTCCCGACTGTATACCGCTTAGAACAACCAATTTCTAGGGCTGTGAGAATGAAATGAAACCTTGTGTGAAAACCATTCTACTAAGAAGTATGTAATTTCCATTAGGGCATATTTTGTCCCCTGCTGTGTTTCCAGAGTCTAGAACAGGAGCTGGCACAGATGTGAGTTTCCACCCGTTCTCAGCATGGGGTTGAGCCCCTCTCAACCCACCCAGAATCCCTTTCGCTCTCGCTTGCCTATAAGTGCAGGGCCGTTTTTGCCTCCTCCGGGGCTGCAGACAGTGCACCATCCGATCCAATGTTGCTTAGCAAAATCTGGCCATTCCAAAACGCCTTTCACCCCTGCTGTCTGCTCACCTCAGTGCTCAGGGCCAGTCTCCAGGGCTGCCTCTTGCCCTCCAACAGGCAGCCTCCCACCACCGGGACTCCTCCATCCTGGACTCTTAACACACAGATGTGCAGATAGATGCACAGCCCATAACGCCCCCCATCCTCAGCTGGGCCTTAGGGCGCCAGGGGCCATAAGGGAGAGAGGTCCCTGGGCAGCCCCAGGCCACTATTTGCGCCACGTGGCTACAGCAGGTGGAAGCCCAGCCCCCGCAGCCCCCCTGCCTGGGCAGTCAGGACAGAAATCCGAGCTCCCTCCGGGGATGTGGGGTCTAGAGGAAGGTGTGGTGGGCGGCCTCTTCCCGAGACCCCTTACCTGGTCCCGGGAAGAATGCACTGAGACAACTGCCAACAGAAGCACCCCGCTTTGGAAGCCGGGCCTGTACCAACCTGAGGCCTCGGCCCGGGCACCGCCCCTCACCCCGCCCCCGCCCTGCTCCTTTCCGACCAATCACAGGCTGGGCGGCACCCACCGGCCACGTGGGTGAGATTTAACCATTCGCAGGGTCTCCACCAGCCGGCAGCCGCCTCCAGTTGCTCCAGCAGCCCGCCTGCGTAGTGGGCGGGCACTTTGGCGCGCTTGCGCACTTTGGAAAAAGATGAGCTGGACCCCGCCCCGTACGGCTGCTTTGCTCCTCCGCTGTGCGTGCGAGGGACGTCGGGGGCGGTGCCGCAGCAGTTGCCCCTGGTAACGGGGAGGCAGGAGGAGGAGGAGGAGGGACTCGGCGGGAGGATGGTGAGTGTGGGGGCCCGGGCCCCTCCGGAGCTGGCCGGTCACCCCCCTCCCGTCCTCAGGCGCAGGGCGGGGCACTGCACTTGAAGCCAAGGAGGGAATGGGACGGCGCTCAGCCTGATGTCTGGGTTCTAGATTGGTTTCGGGGTGCAGTGGGGGGCCCCGAAGGTGGGCCCTTGGAAGGAGACCCGGCCTGGGGAGGAAGGCGGGGCTTGCATCGGGTCCAAAGCTAGGGGAAGGGGCTGGAAGGTTGCGTGGCTATCCCGGTACAGAGCCGGGGCTCCATCATTACTAGGGACTGAGGCGAGGGCGGATCCGAGTGACTGCGGAAAGCAGCCTCCGCATGCAGGCTTAGATCTTCCTAGGGAATCGGCCTCCCCGCACCGCTGGAAAGTGGGTCCACCGAGGTCCGGCCAGAAGCGGGGAGAAGGGTCAGCGCTACTGTCTTTGAGGTCTCCCCCGCGGTACCAGGGGAGATGGTAGCCTAGCTATCCTCTTGCTCGAGATGTGCGGGCCTCTGGGGGGAGGGGTGTAAATCCCAGCACACAAAGAGGTACCGCTTGTAAGGGGTGCCGGGTGGATTTTACGCCGTCTTGGTGCCTGCGTGGCAAGCTCACTTCTGCAGCAACGAGTTATTTATTTGCTGAGAGTCCTGTAAAGTCTGGTTGTTGCTAATGACCGATTTTCCCTTCAATACTTAATCCATATTGATGGAGGCAAATTTGCTGCCCGGTCCTTAGTATTTCATTTCAAACCTGTTGCAAACTTTTACATATGACCACACCAGAATCAAAGATCTTAATCTCACCTTGGGATCTCCAAACTAAAAAGAACGGGAAATTAAAACTGGACTGGCTGTCAATTGGCTTTTCTGTCAGACTTAAAGCTTTCCCAAATTATGATGTGTGACAGATTTGACCGTTGACACGCTGTTCCTTGTTGATTTCTGTGCAGTTAGTTGGAGGGTATTGAAATGGAATTGAGTAGTTTTAGAGCAAGTCCAAGCAAAATTGACTTTGAAGCGTTTAGAATAGGTTGGTTCGCTTACAAACTGCACAGAGCCAGGCACTCAATCTTAACAGTTACTTCCCCACACCGCGGTCCTTTTTGACGTTTAGAAATGTCGAACCATGTCCATTAATTTATGAAGAAAAGACTAGATGTCTGCAAGGGGAAAAAAATGCCTGCACCTTTGGCCAGATTATCCTATGAGTAAATTTTGATAGGAAAAATAATTGATTTTACATTGTCAGATTGTTAAAGAAGTAGAATTATTTGATCGGAAGTTGCCAATCACATTTCACACTTGCTACATTGCAGTATTATTAACCTCAGGCTAAACAGATTTTTACATGTTTTCTTTTTATTAATCATTCATACATGAGCTGTCCATTTAAAGGCTAAGTTTTTCTCAACAAATGAGTACAAACATAAATATTTACACAGAAAATAACTAGAATTGGAATGAAAAAGGCATGCCAAACCAACAGAGAATGAGATGTCATCATAAATGAGAAACGCATGAGAGTTGGCTAACTTTTCCCAGTTTGTTTATCAATTAAGTGGACTGTGTAATTTCATGATTGTTTAATTTATAACTACAGGCCACAATAAATTAACCACGGCTCATGTTTCCAGGTGCAGTTTGACACTGTAGACAGCAAATTGACAGTGCTTCAGCACTATTGTATACAACTGTTGTGTTCATTGATAAGACAGATTTTGTTTCTCTTTTTCTTTTTTCCTAAAATGAACAATATGAAATTAGGGCAAATCATTCTGGATTCTTTATCTGGTTTCCCAAATACATTTTTTTAATCTCCAAAAGTGTGAGCTATTCTTAGAACTGAAAGTGGAACATAGAATTTAAACCATCAGTGATGTGATTAAGTGTGTCGCATCTGGTATCCCACCCATCCCTGTGATAACTGTACAACTGAAGACTGAGTCCCAGGTTGTTGTTTTTTTTTTTGTTTTTTTTTTTTTTTTGCTTTTTAAACGTTCAGCTATGACTAATGAATTTTATTTCTTATTTTAAAACCCAAATGTTTTCTCTGAACTTTTAGTCAGCTATTTTAGCCCGGCCTTTTGATATCAAGTCTTTGGTGAGATACTAAGATGACAGTAATGTTAGTGCATTAAGTAATCACTACTATTTAACAGATGACTCCTCCACTCAGAAATTATTTATGGAGTACTTTCTACATACATGAACCTAGCGGTAGTCAGCAAGCATGTTCAGCATTTGACGACTGTTCCTAAAATGGTGTTTTCTGGTCAGAAAATGGTCAGTGAAAAGTTAAAAAACAGAAAGACCAACACAACTACAGCTTTGAGTGTCTACTATGCACTACATTTTACATACGTTATCTCACTTATCTTCATAGCATTTTTCTTAAGGTATAAGTATTGTTCCCATTTTTTAGGTGTCCAGGGTTACACATGTAAGAAAGGCGAATTCAAGTCTATGAAATTCTGAAGCCCATACTGTTCTTTATTTTTTTATTTTCTTTTTTTTAGTAATTTCTACCCACAATGTGGGGCTCGAACTCACGATTCAGAGATCAAGAGTTGCATGCTCTACTGACTGAGCCAGCCAGGCGCTTCCGACCCCCAATGTTTTTGTTAGGACTCTGGTGAGGTGGGAACCCACTCTTCCTGAGGAAATACCCATATTTTGTTCCTCAGGAAACATTGTATTTATTTAGTAGAGAGATGAGGAGAAAGAAGAACCTTGGGTGAGGTTCTCCCTGTCAAAGCTATAGGAATTCTTGGAAGTTAATAAGGTCTCCCTGAGCAGCATACATTTTTTGTTAAAGAGGAAAAGGTACATTGAGTCAGTTCCATTTAAGCTAGTTATGGGGAGTGCATGTACTTGACAGTCGGCTTACTAATTTTAATATTTAAATCTTAACTGCTCCTCACAGCCACATACACTTTCCGTCCACCATCACATTCCTCTCGCACCGTCCACCACCCCAGTTTCTCTGAATGACCTAGTTTGTATCATTTTAGGTCAGTGCACCATGCCTCTGCCAGTAGTTGAGTTTAAGCTGATTTTGAGGCAGATAAAATATCTGTAGTCAATAGCACATCTCTTCATAATTTGCCTGTAGAAAGTTTGTTTAGATGTTTTATGACTGAGTCAGACCACTTCTGTCCACCAGGGTGCAGATAACTTAAATGCACACATGCCGATAATAGACTTTATGCAATTAACTGAAGTTCTGATTTCTTAGATTGCCTTTAATGTCAAAGGAGTACAAATCCTACATAGAAATCATGTCTGTTTTGCTCACTGTTGTACCTGGATCACATTGTGGATATTTAATGTGAATCAAGGAAGGAAGGAATAGGCATTTTAACCAAAAATGCACTTTAAAAATTCATTTCCTTGTATTTATACTGCAAAACTCAGCCCCATAATAAAATTAACTTCTAACGGCTGTCTCCCTTCATCTGACATTTAAAATAAAGTATGGACACTTATGTTTAGAAACATGGACTTATTCTGCTTCTTTCCTCCAGCCTCTTAAATCAGCTTACTTTGTACCTTTCAGGCAGAACTCTGATATCTATAAATATCCTCTTCCCTATTTAGCAAACCCTGATAATCCCGTGATCCCCTGTCCTCGGTAGTTGGGTTAAGATGATGCTGTACTGTATTTGCATTTGCCTTCCCTAGACCATGCTTCAGATGCCATTTATCATTTTGATAGAAGAAAATAGTAGCTGGACTTTCCGTTTCACTGTAATTTCACTTAAAGGTGAAGCATATGAACTTATTGTTTCCTGATAAGGAAAATCACTCATTAGAGATGTAGAAGTATCATTTTTTGATACCTTTAGGTTAATAAAGTTTAGATATAGTTAGAATGTTTTTCTCTTCTGTGCTTTGCTTCTCTCCTTTTAAGATGGATAGAAATTACTTTCTCTTCATTGTTCAATTTTAAATATAATGAGTGTGTAAAAAGTCTCAGCCTGCACAAAACAGTATTTTTATTTACAGATTTGTTTTAAAAGACGAGACATGTGAAGAAAAACCTAAAACATTCATTTTGAACCTTGAAAATATTTTATAGAAACATCTTTCATGATTTCTACAGTCAGAGATAATGCATGAGAATTTTACCTGTACTGTTGTTTCATGTACTGATGTGATAAATTCCAGTTATTTTAGAATTTTATTGGAAGAGGTAATGAGGACATCTAATCAAGAACTCAGAATGAGTAGTACAATGTGTTTTCCCTGTTCTAGCCTTTTTATATTACCAGTCCCCCAAGGATCTCAGAATTCTAATTTTAACTGTTCTGAAAGGTGGTATTATAAATGAGTGATTGCAATGTAGCTAATAGAAGCCAGGGAGACTTCTCATAAATATAGTTTAAAAAAAGAATGGTGTCAAAGTATTCAAGGCCAGATAAGATAAAAACAAAAGAAAAATGTCATGCCAAAGGTGGGGGGGAGAAAAGAAGACCTGCCCGTCTTTTTGTTTGTTTGAAATCTATTCAATCACTCTTCCCTAAATCTTTTGGTATAGAATTTGTCTTTCTGTCTTAAACTAAATCTTCCATCTTATTGCTGGAAAAAACTGAGGCACAGAGAGGTTCATGTAATCCTTAGCAAGTCAGTGCAAATACAGAATACTAGAAATGGTAAACAAAGAGTCTCTGAGGCAGAAAGGAATTCTTAATAATTATGCGTATTTGCATATCATCGTCCAAAGACTCAGTTGTTGAGAATTATTTCACAGAATGGTTATTTGATCTTAGTGAACAGGCTGGTTTGAATTATTGCCTGGTGCAATAAGGATAAAAAGAAAATATAACCATTTTATATAATTCTAAGACTCAGCTTGAAGGAATTTCTGCTTGGGCTGGGAGATTAGATTATATGCCCTTTAAACTCTGGAATTCTTTGATTCTTGTTGTAACTCATGCCTCATTGGGACAAGACTGTCAGCTGCAGGACAGAACAAATAACTATCTTATACGATTTTTCTTATGTTCATAGCTAAAAGCGATATGGTTTATTTCTAGCCATTAAAAAAATAATAAAAACAAGAAACAAATATTATATTAAATTACTAGTCAAAAATACCCTGGTTAAATTGTGATCGTTTTTATTCTTCATGACCGACTTTGACAATGTTCTCACCTTTCTGTTGTATCAGATTCTTCATCTGAAAAACATAATTTATGCCATGCACTATCCTATAAGGTCTTGTGAAAATTAGATGGAAATAGTTTTGGGGTTTTTTTAGATGATAGAGTATTTTGAATGCTGAAGTCTTAAGTGTAAACTGAAATAAAGTCTTAAACAATTTTATACAACTTTTTGTTTTGGAGTGTGTGTGTGTGTGTGTGTGTGTAGCACAGTAAATTCTGGCACTTACTTGGGTGGATAATTGTATTTAATTCAACGTCTATTATCTAATGTCTGTCCAGTAAGTGCCAGGCATTGTGAGAGACCGAAACTGTAACCCTTACCTAAAGAAACTTCACTCTAGGAGAAGAACACAAAAACCAATTACCTACAGTCCGATATGATGTGTGCCCTAAGTGTATACGAAGGGCTTTAGGAACATGAATTGAGTAGTAGTTCACACTCCCAGAAGATGTGGGGTGACTGCTAAATTGAATTAATAGGAGGAACAGGAATAAGTCATGCTATTGATTGAGTTGCTGAATTTGCTGAAGTACTTCTGCCAAAACTTAGAAGGAGGAAGCAAATGGAATAAATGACATTGAACTGGAAAATAATACTGTGAGCACTCCACAACCAAGAACTTTTTTCAAGGAGGAGAAGATATTCTGATATCTACTAATATCAAAGTCAGTGCCCCAAAAGTAATCTCTCTTCTTCATGGTTGTTTAAGGGCTTGCTCTCAATTTTGCGCAAATTGAAAAGTGCACCAGACCAGGAGGTGAGAATCCTTCTCCTGGGTTTGGATAATGCTGGCAAGACCACTCTTCTGAAGCAGCTTGCATCTGAAGACATCAGCCACATTACACCTACACAGGTGAGCACTGCCCTGGCCCCAGGTGCTTGTGTGACATATGGAAAGTAATCATAGCAATATGGAAGGCAAGTGGGAAATACAATTTTGTCCACCCTCAAGTTTTGTTACTGAGAAAAGTCTATACAATTTAAAAATAATCTAAGATTTCAAAAACATACCAAGAGATTCCATAGGTACGAGGTATTTAAAGTAGTCAAATTCATAGAAACAGAAAGTAGAATAGTGGTTACCAGGGCCTGGAGACAGAGGGGATTGGAGGGGTTATTGCTTAATGGGCACAGAGAGTCAGTGTTGTAAGATGAAAAAAGTTCTGTGTGTGGCTGGTGTGATGGTTGCACAACATTGTGAATGCACTTAGTACTACTGAACTCTACACTCAAAAATGGTAAATTCTATGTTATGTATATTTTTCCAATTTTTAAATAAATCATTTAAAATAAGCATGTATAGGGGCTCCTGGGTGGCTCAGTCAGTTAAGTGTCTGTCTCCAGCTGAGGTCATGATCCTGGACTCCCAGGATCAAGCCCCGAATCGGGCTTTCTGGTCAGCAGGGAGTCTGCTTCTCCCTCTGCCCTTTACCCCACTTGTGCTCTCTCTCTCTTTCTCCCCCCACTCAAATAAATAAAATATTTTTTAAAAAATAAATAAGCATCTAAAATAAATAAGCATCTAAAATAAATAAGCAATCAACTCCCTTAGCTCTAAGTGATTACTTTGAAAAAACTAGCTTAATCATCTCATAATGAAATTAATATGTATAGAAAATACAGAGAGAGGGGCACCTGGGTGGCTTAGTCTGTTAAGCTTCTGCCTTTGGCTCAGGTCATGATCCCAGGATCCTGGGATCAAGCCCCACACCGGGCTCCCTGCTCAGCAGGGAGCCTGCTTCTCCCTCTCCCTCTGCCTCTCCCCATGCTTGTGTATGCGTGCTCTCTCAAATAAATAAAATCTTTAAAAAAAAAAAAAAGAAAAAGAAAATACAGAGAGAATATAAAAGAAAAAGCCAGAGTACTGTGAGAAAAACTACTGTTAATATTTTCGTGTGTATTTTTCAGACCTAATAAATACAAATATGTATCATTTTTTTAATTAAAAATTACCTCTATTTTTTAATCCAGTCTCTTTCCTAAGGCTAAGCAAGCAAAATACGAAGGATAAGACAACAGTGGTGCTGCCAGTGTGGAAGAAAGACAAATCCTAAGTGGAACAACCCTCCTCCTTTAGACCCCCTTCCCTGTAGGAAATCCTGAGAAAGCTTGACCTTTGACCAGCCCATTGGGTTTCCTAACTAGAGGACAGCCCCGTTGGTCTTAGTCACTTTAAAGTGTTTGAGCATTAGAGGTTTTAGCAAAAGCAGAGTTTTTCAAGCGTTTCCCACCCTGTACTGTGATGTAAGTTTGGTGTCAGGTTTGAATGGCTGTGCTGGTGTGTGTACTTCACAGCTTGTGAGTCTTACTGATCTGCAACTTTCTGCAGAAAAGTCATTTCAGTTGCTACCAAATGAGCAATTTTACAGCTTCTGAACAAATTTAATGTATAGCCTAAGGAGGAGCAAATTACAGTAGTCTAGCCTAGAAGGCCTAAAAACACATATTACTGTGTCAGGATTTCTGCCAGAAAAAGAAAAGTCTAGGGTTTTTTCTTTTTAATTGAGTATTAGCGGTAAGCTGTATCTCTTAAGAGTACCACTAAAATGAGGGCGTCCAGCACTGTGAACATGGAAATGAACTCTTAAGTTATGGACTCAAAGTTCCAATTCTAATATTCAGGCTTTATTTGATATGTTATAGGTGACTTTGTTATTATATAATGTCAAGTTTTCATATTTTTTTAAAAATTTATTTGAGAGACATGAGCCGGGGGAGGGGCAGAGGGCGAGAATCTAAACTGCGCACTGAGCGCAGAGCCCAACAGGAGGCCAGATCAGGAGTCCAACGCTTAACCAACTGAGGCACCCAAGCACCCCTTTTTCTTGTTACTTTTAAGTAGGCTGCACACCCAGCGAGGAACCCAACGTGGGGCTTAAATTCACAGCCCTGAGATCAAGACCTGAGCTGAGATCAAGAGTTGGGCGCTTAACCAACTGAGCCCCCCAGATGCCCCATATTTATTCTTTAAAAACAAGATTTCGGGGTGCCTGGCTGACTCAGTCAGAAGAACATGTGACTCTTGATCTCAGGGTTGTGAGTTTGAGCCCCACTTTGGGTGTAGAGATTACTTAAAAATAAAATCTTTAACAAGATTAAAACAAAAACAAGTTTTCATTGTGTTTTTGTTTTATATTAGAAAAAGTAGGGGTACCAGGGTGGCTCAGTTGGTTGGGCATCTGCCTCCGGCTTGGGTCATGATCCCGGGTCCTGGGATCAAGCCCCATGTTGGGCTGTCTGCTCAGCTAGGGGCTTCTTCTCCCTCTCCCTCTGCCTGCTGCTCCCCTTGCTTGTGCGCACGCACTCTCTCACTCTCTCTCTCTCTCAAATGAATAAAGTCTTTAAAAAAAAAAAGAAAAAGTAATAGGCGCTCATTATAGTAAATTTACAAAATATAAGTAAAATTGCAAAACTAGAAATCACCTACAATGCCCAGACATAACCACTGTTAACATTTAAGAATGTATCTTTTTTTTCTATGCATGTATATGATGGGTATATTTAAAGATTTATTTACTTTTTAAAGATTTTATTTATTTTAGAGAGAGAGCATGAGCAGAGGGGGGGGAGAGGAAGGGGAAAGAATCTCAAGCAGACTCTGCACTGAACACGGAGCCCAGCGGCAGGCTGGACCTCACCACCCTGAGATCACGACCCCAGCCAAAACCAAGAGTCAGATGCCCAACCGACTGAACCACCCACGCGCCCCTTAAAGATACTGTTTTTAATTAATCTCTGTACCCCACATGGGGCTCGAAGTTACAACCCTGGGATCAAGAGTCGCATGCTCTACTGACTGAGTCACCCAGGCACCCCATGATGAGTATGTTTAAAATAAAAAATAAAAATGACAAGGCACCTAGGTGGCTCAGTCAGTTAATCATCTGCCTTCAACTCGCATGATCCCAGGGTCCTGGGATCAAGTCCCACAATTGGCTCCCTGCTCAGCGGGGGGCCTGCTTCTCCCTCTCCTTCTGCCCCTTCCCCCCACTCGTGTTCTCTCTCACTCACTCTGCTCTCTCTCTCAAATAAATAAATAAATAAATAAATAAATAAAATCTTTAAAAAAATATAAATGACTCATAAGAATATACCATATCATTTTCACTGAATAATACATCTTGAACATCTTTCTACATTATATATGTATATACTTAGGTAATACCCATCTCTAAATGTTTGTACCCATTATTATTTCCTTAGAATAATTTCTTAGATTTGTTGGTCGGATGACTTAATAGAATTTTTTTTTCTTTTGATGACTTATAAAATTTTTTTTGATGACTTACAGAATTTTAAGGCAGTTGATACATATGGTCAAATTCCAGGAGTTACTCTCGTTTATCTCCTGCTTCATTCCAGGAAGATTTGACATTACTGGCTTTGACATTTAATATTGTAGTTAATGTAGAATTTTTAAGCACACAGAAGTGGTTTTGTCAATGAGTCAGAATGAAGCTGTCTTTTACAATAAGCTTAAGCCACTTCCCTTCAGAGTTCTTAAACTTCTAATTTATACAGTCATTGGTGTCTTACAGGAGCTATAGTCAGCATCATCCCCAGGTATCCCCTAGAGTCTGTTTATCCTCAGTGGCAATTGGGTGGCAGCGTTCTTACACTGTCACACTGTGCCTTGTCCTTCTGCACGAGGCAAGTAGTATTGGCAGGCTGCCAGACGAGACAAATGTTTATGGAGGCATCCCCAGGCCCACTTCACTCCCGTTATCCTGGATGAAATGTCACTTCTGTGGTAGCAAGCTGTTGATTGGATTTTTCAAGTCCTGATTTCACTATATCGTTCTCAGAAAAAGATTTATTTTTTAATTATTACTCATGAAATGCCTTCTCTCCAAACCCCAGAGGTCTTGTTAATTTGTTTCTCTGCACACCAACTCTCAGCTCATAGTTGCACCTGCCCCTGATTTGCTCACCTTCCTCAAAGTTCCACCTTGAGTCACTGTCCTGAAAATGAATACTTTCTTTTCATCAGAAATGCTTATAAAAGAACAGTTTCCAAAGCCTGCTTGTTTACTTGCATTACTGTCTATAAGTGAGGGCCCCACTTCAGCGTTTGGACATGCTGTTCCAGGTCATCCCTTCCTCACAGGGCTAAGAGTCCAGTTACAAACCAGCTTCTCCCGTAGTGTCGTGACTTCAGCTCCCTCCTTTTCCTGATTAATCCATATGAAGAAATTTCTTTTTTTTTTAATATCATATTTTAGAGGATTTCTTTCTTTCTTTCTTTCTTTCTTTCTTTCTTTCTTTCTTTCTTTCTTTCTTTCTTTCTTTCTTTTTAAGATTTTATTTATTATTTATTTGACAGAGAGAGAGACAGCCAGCAAGAGAGGGAACACAAGCAGGGGGAGTGGGAGAGGAAGAAGCAGGCTCCCAGCGGAAGAGCCTGATGCGGGGCTCGATCCCAGAACGCTGGGATCATGCCCTGAGCTGAAGGCAGATGCTTAACGACTGAGCCACCCAGGCACCCCAATATGAAGAAATTTCTTAAAGAACCCTGTCGTCCAGGCTGTAGCTCTTGCCTTTTTTTTTTTTTTTTTTTTTTTAAAGATTTTACTTATTTACTTGACAGGGAGAGAGAGAGAGCACAAGCAGGGGGAGCGGCAGGCAGAGGGAGAAGCAGGCTCCCTGTGGAGCAGAGAGCCCGACATGGGGCTCAAACCCAGGACCCAGGAATCATGACCTGGGCCAAAGGCAGATGCTCAACCAACTGAACCACCCAGGCACCCCTCTTGCCTCTTTTTAAACTTAGAATTTGTTCTGTTCTATTGAGTCTTCAGATTCAGCTTCTGTTTCTTTGTTAGTTAAATGTAATATTCTGTTAAATGTTACCATCTTGAGGATCCATCAGGAGGTGTAGTCTGTGTTAATTATCAGAACTATTCTCATTCCCAGGTGTCCTTGGCAGTTTGTGTGTGTGTGTATGTGTGTGCACGTGTATACACTTATTAGACAAAGCATCGTGTTAGCCATGACAGTAATATTGACTCCAAACCCAAATGAAGTAAACATGTAAAAACACATTTCTTTCTTCCTTATCATAGCACACTATTTTCAGTATTACCAGTATCACATTTGGCAGAGTACCTCATAATTAATAACATAGCTGTTAAATATAACTTTGTCAGAATTATGATCTCAAAGCTTAATAAAGCTTGGTGTTTTTGCCTCTGTTTCAGGGTTTTAACATCAAAAGTGTACAATCACAAGGTTTTAAACTGAATGTATGGGACATTGGTGGACAGAGAAAAATCAGACCATACTGGAGAAATTATTTTGAAAATACCGATATTCTCGTAAGTAGTCCTTCTGATGCACTAATTCATAGTTTTTTTCTGCAGTGTGTTAGGAATATTAACACTGTAATGTTCTTTCTTGTCAGTAATTCCACTGCTATAACATTAGTCACTATGAATTTAGGGCTAGCAAGAGGCTGCAGATTGTGAGAGAGAAACATCTTTGTATAATTTATATGTGAGTTTTGCTTTTGCTCAGTAACAATGTTGTGCCCACCCTCACCTTGACAAAATAAAGTATTAATTACCATAGTGAACTGAACATCAGAAGGGAAATCAACAAGGAAATCAACAAGAGTATCCCAAAGAGGCAACCAAGATGGTGGTGGAGGTCCTGGAAATAATGTTGCATAAGGAATGGTTGAAGGACAGATGTTCTTCCTAGAAAAGAAACTTGGAACTGTTTTCAGTTGCTTCAAGAGCTATGTTAAGTCAGAGAGTTTTGCCTCATCATGAATAGTTCTAGAGGACTGGGTGAGGAGCAGTTTGGGGAGTATTAGGTGGTAGATTTTAATTCAGAATAAGGAGAAAGTCTCCTATCATTTTAACTGTCCAGAAGTAGAAGCAGCTGCCTTGTGTACCGGGGATTCCCTGGCTCAGGCAGCATTCCTTCAGGAAGGGCTGAGATTTAGCTCCCAGCTCACTGTCACGTTCTGTAGGACTACTGTTTCAGAATTCTCAGAGATTTCAGTATCCTCATACTCCTATCTTCATCCACCGCTCTCCAAACTCAGCCTCTTCACCCTACCTTAGCTACTCTCTATCATGATCATGGCCTAAAACCAGGGGGTCTCTTGAACTTGGATAGGAAAAAAACCCTGCATATTATTTTCATTAAACTCTATGGAAAGTTTGCATTTACTACAGTTCTGCCCATAGACAAGGAACTGCCATAAAGTCAGCCATGTTGGTGACTTCATTACCAATAGAAACCATCTTGCATCTCAAATAACTTCACTCTCTGCTTTTGCTTCCTATATGTCTTTCTACTGGATCATTCTATCGACATGCACACAGCCTGTGGCTTCTCTTGTTTAGAAACAAAAAACTCTTGTCCTGGCTGTGTATCCCATCCAGATACTGTCCTATTCCTCAGTTTCTCTTTAAAACAAAACTCTGTAAAAGAGTTTTGAAGTCTCTGTCCTCACTTCCTCCTCCTGTTTTCTCTTGAACCCTCCATTCAGGCTCACCAGGAATTCCACATTGCTAAGCTTTTCCATCCTCCTCTTACTTGACCTAGCCATACAGTTAATGAAGTCAGTCATGCTGTCATTGAAACATCATCTTCCCCTGTTTTCCAGAATACCATTCTATCTTGAATTTTCCTCATATCTCACTGGCTACTCTTTCTCAGTCTCCACTGCTATTTTCCCAAACCTTGTTTCCCTCCAGATGTTGGAGTGCTCCAGAGTTCAGGCCTGTGCTTGCCTTCTCTAAGTTGTGGCTTAAGTGACCTCATCCCATTTCCAGGCATTAATTACCACCTACATGCTGGTGAATCCCACCCCTTTATCTCTAACCGGAAACTCCCCTGAACCTCAGTTTCATGTGTAGGTAGCTGCCCATTGGACATCTCCACTTCAGTAGCTAGTAAGTCCCTCCATCCTCAACATGTCCAGAACCAAATTCCTATCTTCATCCACCCCTCTCCAAGCCTGCTGCTTCTACAGTCTTCTCAGTAAACGACAATTCCATTCGTCCAAAGACATTGGTGTCACCCTTGGCTTCTTTTCTTCTCACTCCCCACCTCTGACCTATCAGCCAATCCCATCAGTTCTACCTTCAGAATATTTCTAGAATCTGACCACTTCTTTCCGGCCCACTGCTACTGTGCATCGATTATTGCCGTGTCAACCCCACTAGTCTCCTTGCTTCTGCCTTTCCTCCCTAAAATCTCTTCTCAGCGCTATATCTATAGTGATCCTGTTAAAATATAAGGTTCCCGGGCACCTGGGTGGCTCAGTTGGTTGGGCAACTGCTTTCAGCTCAGGTCGTAATCCGGGGGTCCTGGGATCAAGTCCTATATAGGGCTCCCCCTGCTCTGCAGGGAGCCTGCTTCTCCCTCTCCCTCTGGTGCTCCCCCTGCTTGTGCTCTTTCTGTCTGTCAAACAAATAAATAAAATCTTTAAAAAACAAAAACAAAAAAACATAAGCTTCCCATCTCAGAATAAAGCCACAGTTCTTACAGTGGCCTACAAGGCCCCCTGCCTTCTGGCTTGTCTTACCTGTCTTGTCTTCCCCCTGTCTAACTTGGTGCCAGCCACACTGGCCTGCTTGCTGTTTCTGTAACACTGGCATACTGCTTGGTCCTTGGTCATTGCTATTTGCAGTGCTAGGATTCTTTTCCCTTAGATATCCTCATGGCTTATTCCCTCACCTCCTTCAAATCTCTGCTCACATGTCACTTTACCACTGAGACCTTCTCTGATTACTATATTTAAAATTGTGCCTCCTATCCCTACCCTTCTGGCACTATAATTTTTCTTTTTTTTTTTTTTCTTTGATCAGACTTATTGGTACTCATCACCATCAGAAATCTTTTTATTTATTACCCTTCTCCCCCCTGGAATGTAATGTCCACAAAGACAGGGACTTTGTTGTTTTTGTTTTGTTTTGTTTTCCCAACTGTTGTATCCCTAGTGCTTAGAAAAATACAAAATGAAATGGACAAAAATTTGTAAGATATACTTCACTAGAATTTAAAACTTCTGCTCTGAGAAAGACACTGTTAAGAAAATGAAGAGACAAGCCACAGACTGGGGAAAATATTTGCAAAACACACATGGGATAAAGTACTTGTATCTAAAATATACAAAGAGGGGTGCCTGGGAGGCTCAGTTGGTTAAGTATCCAACACTTGATTTTGGCTCAGGTCATGATCTCAGTGTTGTGAGATCAAGCCCCTCGTCGGGCTCCACACTGAACATGGAGCCTGCTTAAGATTCTCTCTCCCTCTCCCTTTGCCCCTCCCCCTCCTAAAATACACACACACACACACACACACACACCCCTCCTAAAACTCAACAATAAGAACACAAACAACCCAGTTAAAACTGGGCAAAAGACTCCTCACCAATGAAGATGCACAGATAAGCATATGAAAGATCATCAACATCTTAGGGAACTAAAAATTAAAACAATGAAATGTCACTACGTACCTACCAGAATGGTTAAAATCCAAAAAACTGGTAATACCAAATGCCTGCAAGGAGGAAGAGCAACAGGAACTCCTATTCATTGCCCGTGGGAATGCAATAGTACAACCACTTCGGAAGACAGTGTGCAGTGTCTTTTTTTTTTTTTAAGATTTTATTTATTTATTCGACAGAGATAGAGACAGCCAGCGAGAGAGGGAACACAAGCAGGGGAGTGGGAGAGGAAGAAGCAGGCTCCTAGCGGAGGAGCCTGATGTGGGGCTCGATCCCAGAACGCTGGGATCACGCCCTGAGCCGAAGGCAGATGCTTAACCGCTGTGCCACCCAGGCGCCCCGACAGTGTGCAGTTTCTAACAAAGCTAAATGTAATCTTACTAAACTGTGTGATGCAGCAATCACTCTAATCTACCCAATTAGATGAAAATTTGTGTCCATACAGAATCCTGCACGTGAATGCTTATAGCAGTTTTATTCATAATTACCAAAAATTGGAAGCAACTGAGTTGTCTTACAGTAGGTGAATGAATAAAGAAACTGTGGTACATCTATATAATAGGGTATTATTTCCTGATAAAAAGAAATGAAAAAAAAATTTTTTAAAGGGGCTATCAAGCCACAAAGTGACATTTCATTGTTTTAAATTTTAGTTCCCTAAGATGTTGATGATCTTTCATATGCTTATCTGTGCATCTTCATTGGTGAGGTGTCTTTTGCCCAGTTTTAACTGGGCTGTTTGTGTTCTTATTGCTGAGTTTTAGGAGGGGTGTGTGTGTGTGTGTGTGTGTGTGTGTGTGTGTGTGTGTATTTTAGGAGGGGGAGGGGCAAAGGGAGAGGAAACTTAAATGCATATTGCTAAGTGAAAGTCTGTCTGAAAAAGGATCCATACTCTCTGTTTTCAACTATATGACATTTTTAAAAAGGCAAACTATAGAAATTAGTAAAAATCTCTACAAGTAAAAGATTAGTGGTTGCCAGAACTCCCAGGGGAGAGTGGAGGGATGGATGAATAGGTGACATTAGGCTGTTTAGAGTGACAAAACTATTTTGTATGAAACTGCAAGGTGCACACATGTTAGTTTGGGTCAGTCAAAAACTGTAGAACTTTAAAATACAGAGAATGAACTTGATGTATCCGTATTGGTTCATGAATTGTGAGAAGTGCACTACACTAATGCAAGAGGTTACCAGGGAGACTGGGGGAGGGGATGGAGGTGGGGTAGGTATACAGAACTCTCTGTGCTATCTATCCAGTTACTCTGTAAATAAAAAACTGCTTAAAAATTAAAGTGAGAGGGGCGCCTAGGTAGCTCAGTCGGTTAAGCATCTGCCTTCGGCTCAGGTCATGATCCCAGGGTCCTGGTATCAAGTCCTGCATCAGTCTCCTTGCTCAGTGGAGAACCTGCTTCTCCCTCTGCCTGCCTCTCCCCCTGCTTGTGCTCTCTCTGACAAATAACTAAATAAAATCTTTTTAAAAATTAAAGTGAATTAGGGGCACCTGGGTGGCTCAGTCGTTAGGCATCTGCCTTTGGCTCAGGGCGTGATCCCGGCATTCTGGGATCGAGCCCCACATCGGGCTCCTCTGCTGGGAGCCTGCTTCTTCCTCTCCCACTCCCCCTGCTTATGTTCCCTCTCTTGCTGGCTGTCTCTCGCTCTGTCAAATAAATAAATAAAATCTTTAAAAAAAATAAAAAATTAAAATTAAAGTGAATTAATTAAACTATACATTGAAATCAAATCATTATGCTATACACCTTAAATTTATACAGTGCTGTATGCCAATTATACCTCAATAAAACGGGTGGTGGGGAGCTATAGATTTTTCTTGTGCTTTTTGAATCAAGAATTAGGGAAAAGCAGGTGGCTGAGAGAACAGTTCAGTCTGTTCACCTGCTGGATTAAGGTACTTGGAAAGAAATACCCAAATAAAAGCAATATATAAGGACATTAATGACCATGAAGATTAATAAGGAGACCTCAATCTTTCTGGTCTACTTTTAAATCACAAGCTCTAACACCTTGAGGGGAGACTGCAAGGTAGTTGTAACATGACCCAGATTCCCCTGAGAGTGCCCCGGAATTATCAGACAACCCAGGAAAAGTCTGAGCTACCTGAAAGGAGCTTTCTCCAGCTACCTTAGGCTGCCAGTTCCAGACAGTGTTTTGGATTCCAAGTTAATCTTTCATTATTTTCCAGTACCGTTTGAGATTAAACAAGTCTGGGGGAGCCGCTGAGTCCCTGGGGTTAGATTCTAAGGCCTTGTGACTCAGCCCAGTCTGCCAGTTTCATAAGCGGCTTGGAGTGGCAGTGGTTAATGGGTTATATTAGTTTGCCCCTATTTAATAGTCTTTCATTGTTGGTTGGAAAGACCTATTACCCTAGCCTCCACACTGCCTAGAAGAGCAGGGTCAAAGCTTGACACATTTAGTTACCTGGTTAACTCTTTTCATTTATCTCGAGTGCGATAAGAAATTCTTACTTACTTTATTTTTTAAAGACACATTCAGCATCATGATCAGACTATTAAATTTAGCAATCAACAGCATGGGTGCAAAAAAAATAAATCTACATTAAAACCCTCTGTTGGAATGCTTTACACTTTCCATGGAACAGAAACTAAAATAACCTGTTAGACAATTAGTCACAAATCCAGTCCTTGAGTTTTTTGCCCATACACGAGTATTGTCTAAAACTTGTCTTCTTTGTAGCAGCTGGGCCCTGCCACCACTGTGCTTGGGTGAGGTCACAAATCCGTTATAACCTGTAGCTACCCTGTCACTTGCCTGGCCCTCCTGTCCTGCTCAGCTTTGTTACCTGGCAATAATGAAAATCCACTGCCACCGCCAGAGCTACTGCTGCTGCTGGAACCCATAGCTACCTTGGTGTCATGGTTTGGCGAAGTATTGGCCTCCACCACCATAGGGGCCAGAGCTCCTGCCTCCAAACTTTCCTCCTTTCATGGGTCTAAAATTTGAAGATTGATTGTTGTCATTGCCAAAACCATTACGCCTTCTGCCACCTCCAGGGTTGCTTCCGTCATTACCGAATCTGTTAGAGCCGTCCCCACTGCCGCCATAGCCACCCACCACTACTGCCACCAAAGCCTACCTTGCCACTGAAGTTCCCTCCATGACCAAAGTTGTCATTCCCACCAAAACCACCTCCATCACCACCACCGAAGTTTCCAGAACCACTTCAGCCTCTTTGGCTGGATGAAGCACTCGCCATCTCTTGCTTAGACGGGGCTTTCCTTACTTCACGGTTGGGGCCATTCACGGTATGGGATTTTTGAATGACAATCTTGTCTACAGAGTCATGGTCATCCAGTATTACAAAAGCAAAGCCTCTCTTGTTGCCACTGACTCGGTCAGTCATGATTTCAATCACTTCAATTTTCCCAAACTGTTCAAAATGTCTTGGTGTTCTTCGTTGTCTTCTTTCATGCCACCAACAAAAATCTTTTTCACACTTAAGTGGGCACCAGGCCTTTGAGAATCTTCTCTTGAGACAGCCCTCTTTGGCTCCACAACTCTTCCATCCTCCTTAGGTGGCCTTGTGTTCATGGCTGCATCCCCCTCCTCCACATTGGCATCCATGACAAACCCAAAGCCTCTGGAGCCCTTGGTGTTTGGATCTCTCATTACCACACCGTCCGTAAGAGTTCCTCATTGCTCAAAATGGCTCCTCAGACTCTCATCAGTTGTTTCAAAGCTCAAACCTCCGGTGTAGAGCCCCCACAGCTGTTCAGGCTCTTTGGGAGACTCTGACTTAGAGCTGATGGCAGTGGGAGGGGAGACTTTAGTGATGCTTACTTTTTGGCGCCCACAGGCAGAAGGGAGTAATCCCAAGAAATTCTTACTTTAGAGCAGGTGTCGACAAACCGATCCAGCCTGCCTCCTATTATTATGTAGCCTGTGAGCTAAGAATGATTTTCACATTTTTAAGTGGGGGGGGGAATCAAAAGAATAAGATTTCATGACACATGAAAATAATATGAAATGTAAAGTTCAGAGTCCGTAAATAAAGTACTGTTGGAACACAGCCATGTCCCCTTGTTTACGGATTTTCTATGGTTGCTTTTGCACTACAATAGCAAAGTCCAACAGTTATGAAAGAGATTGTATAGGCAGCAGAGCCTAAAATATTTACCACCTGACCCCTTACAGAAAAAGATTGACAGACCCCACTTTCGAGCATTAAGTGGTTCTCTAGAGGTTTGAAAGAGTCAGGGTTCTTAATCTCAGGAAACAAACAGGGTTGCTGGAGGGGAGGGGGTGGGGGATGGGGTGGTTGGGTGTTGGACACTGGGGAGTGTATGTGTTGTGGTGAGCGCTGTGTATTGTATAAGACTGATGAATCACAGACCTGTACCCCTGAAATGAATATTACATTTTAAAAAAAAAAGAACGAGATGGAAACACACACACACACACACACACACACACAAAGCGCAACTCCTAAAAGTGCCAGTTATTCTCAGGGAAGAGGATATTGAGAACAGCTGACTTCGGCTTTAATAATTTGGGGGAAATGACTAAGAAATAAAACTTGAGGGGTCATAGAAGGGAGGGGATAGAACGTCCCATTTCTCTTAGACCAGAAGATAACAGCTTTTTGATAGATTAAAAATGCATAGTTTTTCAAGATATGGTCATATTATCAGTTTTGTGTTCAGATGCAACATAATATAAACAAAGTAACGGTGTCATCATTTCCATATCCAAAGTGTAAGATATCAAGCGAGAGATCTCAAACAATCATCTCCCATATTTTTTCCATGATATCATTCACACTTGAGCCTCAGTACTTCTAGAGCACAAATAATTGAAAACCACATTACCCAGAGACCTCCTCTGTCAGTTTCAACTTCCTCTTAGACTTTTGCTGGAGCTACCATACCAAGCCCACTTGTTAGTGTCATCGTTCCTTATCTCTGCCTTCCCCTCTTGTGGAGAAATACTTAGGAGCAGTTAAATGGCCAAAAGGTGGTAGCAGGAGGGAGGAGGACCAGAGCAAGAGGGGAAACAAAGAGCCCTCCATTCACATAGCTGGATGACTAACTCGTCTCTGGATAATCTAGAGTTGGTTTAATATCCATCAAGAAAAATCTCTCTAGGGGCGCCTGGGTGGCTCAGTCATTAAGCGTCTACCTTCGGCTCAGAGCGTGATCCCGGGGTCCTGGGATCGAGCCCTGCATTAGGCTCCTCCGCTGAGAGCTTCTTCCTTTCCCACTCCCCTTGCTTGTGTTCCCTCTCTCGCTGGCTGTCTCTCTCTGTCAAATAAATAAATAAAATCTTTAAAAAAAAAAAAAAGAAAGAAAGAAAAATCTTCTCTAGCTCTTCCTCATACAACCAAGTAAAAATTTAAAAGCATCTGCCAAGGAAGATATGAAATGGCTTTGCTTAGGTAAAGCATCGTTCTGAGTGCCATGGATTATAACTTCATTTTAGAAGAGCTTTATTAAACTTGATTTTTGGAATCCATAATTTTTTTAAATGATTTTTTATTATATTATGTTAGTCACCGTACAGTACATCCCCGGTTTCCGATGTAGAGTTCGATGATTCATTAGTTGCGTATAACACCCAGTGCACCATGCAATACGTGCCCTCCTTATTACCCATCACCGGTCTATCCCATTCCCCCAACCCCTCCCCTCTGAGGCCCTCAGTTTGTTTCTCATAGTCCATAGTCTCTCATGTTTCATTCCCCCTTCTGATTACCCCCCTTTCTTTATCCCTTTCTTCCCCTACCAATCATCCTAGTTCTTATGTTCCATAGATGAGAGAAATCATATGATAGTTGTCTTTCTCTGCTTGACTTATTTCACTTAGCATTATCTCCTCCAGTGCCGTCCATGTTGCAGCAAATGTTGAGATGGAATCCATAATTTTTAAAAATATTTTATTTTTAAGTAATCTCCACTCCATCATGAGACTCGAGCTCACAGCCCTAAGATCAAGAGTCACACACCCCACTGACTGAACCAGCCAGGTGCCCCAGTCCATGTTTTAAGATCAGTCAGAGACACTATAAATATTTAACTTTCCCTGATACTTTGAGAGTATTTTTTTCTTCCTTTTTTTTTAAGATTTTATTTATTTATTTGAGAGGGAGGGAGAGAGAGAGAGCAAGCGAGCAAGAGCACAAGATCAGGGAGAGGGGGAAGAAGACACCCCAGTGAGCAGGGAGCCAGATGGCCGCTAGGTCCTGGGGTCTTAGGATCCCAGGACGCTGGGATCATGACCTGAGCTGAAGGCAGATGCTTAACCGACAGAACCACCCAGGTGTCCTCAGAGTATTTTTTTTTCATTAGTAGTCTATTTTTTGATAAAGTTTCTTAAAATTTTTTTTTACTTGACTAGATTAATAGCTATTAAAAAAAAAAAAAGATAGGTTAACCTTATCCTTAGCTACTGACCAGAAAAAACAGATATTTGAGTGAAAATGTGAAGACACTGGACAGCAGAGGAGAGGCAGGCGACAGGGATGCAGAAAAACAAATTGTGGGATCAGCAGAGACTGGCTTGTGCTAATGACTTTTTCACTTGGCCCTTTTAATAAATGGGGCAGTTGTTTTGTAGACTCTCTCCTGGAATTATTGTGTAGTAATTTTCAAATTTTATAAGTTATGTGAGAAGCATACTAAATGATAGAATTTATGTGTAGTTTAGGAAAATCCTCCTTTGAATCTTTATTTTGTCCTTAAGTAAATTCTACCCCCAACATGGGGCTCAAAATCATGACCCTGAGATCAAGAGTCACATGCTCCCCCAGTGGAGCCAGTCAGTTGCCTCCTTCTTTTGAAACTTTTAGTGAAAATGTTCCCATGAAATTTTCTGTCAGGGGCACCTGGGTGGCTCAGTCATTAGGCCTCTGCCTTCGGGTCATGATCCCAGGGTTCTGGGATCAAAACCTGCGTCAAGGCCCGGATCGCATTGGGCTCCCTGCTCAGCAGGAAACCTGTTTCTCCCTCTCCCACTCCCCCTGCTTGTGTTCCCTGTCTCTTTCTCTCTGTCAAATATATAAATAAAATCTTTAAACAAACAAAAATTTCCTGTCAAAGCAATAAATAGCAAGTAATTTAGCAATTTTAAGTTAAAAATGTCTTCCCATTCACCTTCGGACTCTGGTGTTTGGTGATCTTTCTTGTTTGTGATTTAAACCATCTTTCCATTCCTCCTTTCTCTCCAGTTGTCTGTGTTTCATCATATCAAACATCAATTTCTTAACTGTATCATTGTCTTCTCAACCTGTCTCAGCCTCCTCTTTCCACTCTTACCTTCTTACTCACACCCTTTGCTCCCAAGTAGAGTTTTTCCTACTTTGTAATTACTTTCTTGCCCAGTGACCTGCCCGCTACCTTCAGGCAGCCCCCTGAGCCCAAACCACCCCCCTACCATCACCTGACCCTCCCTCCCTTCCTCCCATCTTCTTGCACTGTTCCCTGAGTGAAGGTCATCCTAATCCACTGTAGACTCCCCACTAATTCCAATCCACTCTATATAGCGAGCTTTACTCTCCCACTGCATTCCTTCTTTCCACATCTATGTTTATACGATGCCTGCTACTTGAAAAATGCCAGCCCCTCCCAGAGAAAAACAGAGCTACCACCATGTTCTTCATGTTGACTTATCAGACAGTCAGTATCAAATCTGGAGTATTTGTGGGCAGAGCCCATTAATCCATGTGTTGACAATGAGTCAGAGTAATATTAACAACAACAACAATAAGGCTGCAAAAAAAAAAAAAGAAAAAGAAAAAATACCGAGACCAAACATGCAAATCTTTCCTCTTCCTGTGATTCTCCATGAAAGAAACATAGGTAGAGACATAGGGTATTCTTCAGAGGAAAGGCTGACACTTGGTTCCAGGTATAATATTTAGCACGAGTAACTCTAAATGAGACAGCATCAAGCAAAGGAATTTTAATTTTTCTTTCAAAAGAGAGCAAATGTTCGGAGTAGCATAGAATTATTTGACATGCATACAGAAATGCCTGTGTGCATTACAGTGTACCAGTTTATGTAACTGAAGGGAGGGAAGGGTGAGACTTGCAGGTGGTTTTTTGTTTTTGTTTGTTTTTAGTAAAGATTTTATTTATTTATTTAGAGAGAGAAAGCACAAGCATGGGGACCTGAAGGCAGAGGGAGAAGCACGTTCCCCACGGAGCAGGGAGCCCAATGTGGGACTCGATCCCAGGACCTTGGGATCATGACCTGAGCCAAAGGCAGATGCTTAACCACTGAACCACCCAGGCGTCCCGTTTTTTGTTGTTTTTAAGTGAATATGCTCTTTTAAAAGAGTGTTTTCATAATACCACTAGTTTAATAACAATTTTAAATTATTTAAAGAAAGTTTGCAAATTTGATAATTTTTAAGATTAGCAACTGGGAAAACATTTAATATGTCATTCAATGAAAGGGGAAAAAAAAGGCCTACAAGGGGCACCTGGTAGGCTCAGTCGGAGGAGCATGCGACTCTTGATCTCAAGGTCATGAGTTAGAGCCCCACATTGGGGGTAGAGATTACTTAAATAAATAATATTTTTTTAAAAGGCCAACAAAATTATATCTATAATTTTCTTTTTTAATTATGAAGAAGAATTAGAAGGGAACTTTCACAAGAAATTAAAATAATTAATGTGTTTGGGTTCTATAACTATAGGCGATTTTTCTCCTTTGGTCTTACTTCATTTCCCTTATTGTTATTATAGGATGTTATTTATGCAATTAATAAAATACAGTGATGGGAAAGAAACCTTGGGATTTATAATTTATGGTGACTCTCGAGATTTCTCTTACTTCTGGAAAAGCCTGTGCCCTTGCTATTTCCAATTCTTGATCTTAACCTCCCAGCAAGCCTGAGAAGGTGGGAATGGAATGGAGATCAGTGGGTCTCCTACCTTGGCACCTGAAGTCAGCGTACAGTTAATACTGCAGAATGTACTTTCAGAGCCATGATGCTCCAGGACTGTGGTACTTGTAAATGCCTCAAAACACCACCCCTTCCTGACAATTTGGAAAGCAGAACAGCAGAGAGCTCAAGAGCACCTGTGGACTTTACTGTCCGGTAGGCCTGAGTTTGAATCCCAGTCTTGTTAGAACTTGGGCATAATACTTAACTTCTTTGGGCTTATGTTTATCTATGTATAAAATGGGAAAATAATGAAATCTATCTCAGAGTCATAGTGAGGATTAATAGGGTAAATCTAAGCAAGAATGTTCAGTGAATACACAATAAATGTACCTATTTTTATCCTTCTTGGCTCTCCTGACATCTACTTCGGAGCTTTGCTGGGCATATTTTCTGGGTATCCCCCTTTAATCAATCAATCAATCAATTAATTAGTTTATTTTGCATCCATAGATGAGGTAAGAGTTTTCAGCTCAGTTTCCTTTAGTTGTGCTAATGAGAAATCTGCCGCCTGGGGATCCTCTGCTCTTTCTGCGTCTTCTACGTCATTTATAAAGTAACCTTCTCCTTTTACTTTACAGATATATGTAATTGACAGTGCAGACAGAAAAAGATTTGAAGAGACGGGTCAGGTAAATAATTCTTCTGTTGAGATATTTTCCAAATAACTGGGTATTCATTAATCTACCTTGTAAATGTATGAGAACAAGGGAGGAATTTTTTGTTTAACCTTTGCAGCTTAAACAACCCAGTCATTCTGGCAAGCAAGCAAAAATACTAGTTGCAAAAAAAATAAAAAATAAAGGTTGCCTGAAAGAAAATTAGTTGAGAGTCCGTTAAGCTATTTTTTGATTACAGCCTTTTAGTGTTAGTCAAATTAAATAAATAAGATATAAGCAAATGGAACTTACCACCATGCCCAAAAGCTCTTCAGGTCTCTTCCCAGGCCACTTAGAAATGAACCCAGAGGAACAATTCACTTGTCATTTCTATGTACATTTTTCAATAGCGGCTTAATTGATCCAGGGGTACCTCTGACAAATTTGAAGGGATGGGAGGAAATATGCAAGCCAAGACTAAGTTGCCCTTGTTTCCAAGCCAAGAGAGAGAGAGACTTTGAACCCAAATATGGCTTCACATGCAAAGTACTTGTCAACATGATTACACGGTGAGATTCGTGTACACAATTTTAAAAAGAGAAGCAGTGGGCATCGACCATTTTACCCTGATGGAGTATACTGATAAGAAGCAAGGAGTAGAATGACCTCTTTAGACAAGTGTGCAGAGTCCTTGGCCTGTGTCCTAAACTACCACAGGTGGCATTCTTCCTAAACTTCCAAGGTAGCATTCCCCATGTTTATGTTCCCTTTTCCTGAAAATTAGTTTGAGAACTCCTTTCCATACCTTGATGATTTCTCATATCATCACTCATGTGAAGCAATGCTAAACATGAGCTTAGAGGTAAAGGGTATTAATAGGATGACCTGCCTCTTGAACCACCCAGTTCCCTGTGACAGCTCAAGGGTCCTAAGTAGCTCAAATGTGAGTTTAATAGGGAAGAGGTGAGTCCTCGTAGGTAAATATACATCCTCTCTTATGCTTATTGCAGACAGAATCAACATACAGTTAAGACCCCAACCAACAACCAAAACATCAGACACATTGCCAGACGAACTAAGGTAGTCATTTCAGGATGTGAGTTTGATGAAGTGCAGTGCACGTGCATGCAGGCTTTGAAGGTAGAGACTGATGAAGCAGCATTATAATCTCCAAAGTCACTGCCATTTTCAGTTTAAAACGTGTGTGTGTGCGCGCGCGCCTTTAAAGTCGTTTGCAGATATCCTTGAGTACGTTTTAAATCTCCATCCACAACTGTGTTCTCCTTTGAACATTGTTTCTCAAAGTATGATCTCTGAATCCATAGCAGAGCCACTTGCAGAGTGTGTTGAAATGCAGATTCCTAGGCCCTACCTCAGACTTTCCACAGTCAGCATCTCTGGGGTAGGCCCAGGAATCTGCCAGGGGATTCTTCCCCAGGCTCAAGTCTGAGAACCATTGCCCTTAGAAGTTGCTAGTTGATCAGCTTAACACTTCTGTTTTTTTCTAGTTAGAAGTACGTGGTTAAATATCACAGATTTCATCCTTCCCTTCCCATCCATTCCCAAAATGATCCAGGAACTAGCTGAATTACTGGAGGAAGAAAAACTAAGTTGTGTGCCAGTGCTCATCTTTGCTAACAAGCAGGATTTGCTCACGGCAGCCCCTGCCTCCGAAATCGCAGAAGGACTAAACCTGCACACCATCCGCGACCGCGTCTGGCAGATCCAGTCCTGCTCAGCTCTCACAGGAGAGGGCGTTCAGGTGAGATTACCAGGAGGCTTGGTTACCTGGCAACATGGCTCCCAACCAGCGTAGTCTGTCTCATTGGTTGAACTGAACTAGATAGAAAAAGATACGAAACAAATAGCCTTTGACTGGCAGATGAACCGCTCCAGGATGTGAAGGGCATGGAGGAGTTTGGTTCTTTTTTACTTAGCAACCAATCTGATAATCATTATTCCAGGAAAGCCACAGATAAACCACCCCACATGAGGGACAAACTACCCCATTGGGTAGGAGGTCAGAACAGAAGACCTTCAAAGATGCTTTCTAACTAGGATTCTTTGATGATTGGGTTGGGGGTTTTGTGTTGTGTCTACTATTACGGATGCTAAATACTTGTGCTCCCAAGGTACCGGCCGACAACAGTCATGCACACCAGTTATCCTAGAAGTGTTTTCATTTTTCTCTTGGCCAACTCCCCTGCCCTCAGGGCTGGCGTCTCTTTCCTGCTGCTTCAGGTTGGTTTCCCACTGGGAGGCTTCTGCTGACAGCCCCATGCTTTATACCAGGGAGCTATAAACCGCAAGAGCAGTCTCCCCCTTCATTTGATATTAATTTAGGGCAGAAAATGGTTGTACCCCAGCTACCTGAGAGCCTGCATCCTCAAAGAGTGAGAAACAGTTTCAGCTCTGATGCTTCCCACCAAGCAGCCTCAGACCAGTCGACAGGGCGACTTCTTTATTCTGGAGCCCCAGCATGCCCACATGCCTCAATTTAAACATCTGGTCTACCTGCCAGGGAAGTGCCACAGTGCTGTGAGAACCAGACAGTACTGCTCTAAGATGCTGTGGGGGGATTAACAACATCTGAAGAAACGGAATCTTCCCCCATTGCCATATGGCGTGTGTCACAACAGCACGGCCAGCTTGCTTTTCTCTCAACTTGGTTCGTTGCGATTTGATTCTTCATTTTTGTCCTGCAGCCTCTTTCCATTTCCCTTCTAATGCTCTTCTTCCCTGTCTCCTAAGACATTTGACATTGATTGGTCTTAAAACTGCCTGACTGCTTTTATCTCAATCAAATAATCACTTCCAAGAATTATCTCAGTCGTTCCATCTGTTTGCTGCTTTGGCTTTTTTTCTTTTTTGTTACACGAACCGCTGGAGCCGGCTTCTCTGCCGGGCCTCTAGATCAGAGGGCAGACCAGTCCATGCTGGCCGAGCGCCTCCTCCTCCAGACTCCTCGATACCTGCGCCCTCGGAAGCTCTCTGTGCACGTGTGTGTGTGCGTGTGTGTGTGTGTGTGTGTGTGTGTGTGTGTGTGGTGGCAGCGGCGGCTCTCAGGTAGCCAGAGAGGCCCTCGGCTGTGTCCCCAGAACAGATGCCAGAGCTCTGTGGGCCTCTGTGAGGTTTCGGCTTAGGAGGGGGCAGGCGTTCAGTATTAGGTATTTCCTTCCGTCCTAGACTCTGGCTATAAAAGTAATATATTCTCATTATGAATCATGTACAAGTATATAAAACTAAAAACTGAAAAGTTCTTTCCTTTCCCCTAATCCCACTTGACAAAGGAACTAATCGCACTAATAGTTCTTTTTTTTTTTCTTCTCAAGCCTCTTCTATAAAATTACAATCACATATGTGATTATATTTCTACCAGGTTTCAAATTAACTGCATTTTTCAGCTTAATTTACAAGCTGGTCCAACGAGTAAACCACAACCCAGCATGTTTTTGATGGGTAAAATCTGATCATTTCATTTAGCTTCTCACTTAAAAAAAAGAAACCCAAGTTTTGCCTAAGGCAGTTCCCTGGATTGTGCATAAAATGGTATTCATGAGGCCTGAGGTTATTTTGGTGTGGAGGCGGCCCAGGAAAGGATAATAGCTTTCTTGTGTTTGTACAAACTACTTCAGGAAGAGGATTCTGCCTCTCCAAACGGTTTAGAACACAAATATAGAAAGTAGAGAACAGGGGTGCCTGGTTGGCTCAGTTGGTAGAGTGTGCGACTCTTGATCTTGGGGTTGTGAGTTTGAGCCCCAAGTTGGGTGTATAACTTAAAAATTAAAAAAAAAAAAAAAAAAGGAAAGTAGAAAACTCCTGAGAAAATGGGAATTGACAGCTCTGTAATCTTCCCTGGGCCGGAGTGTTGAAAGGAAAAAAAAGCAAAGCTGGAATTAACAGTGAGGCTCTTGTTTTCTTCAGCCAGCCTTAGGGATGTCAAAAGGAGGGCTAGAGTTATCTAGAATCAGTATTTAGAGTATTGGCATTCAAGGCAAGGGTGCTTCGTCAGAGGAGCCTGGAGCTTGGGAGGGAGCACTCCTGTCTGCCCAGCCCCCACTCCCCCACTGCCCCACTCGAGTCAGGCAGAGATTAGGAGGGTAGAGAGCTGTGTTGGTGGCTGTGTCAACCACCATAGAAGTGGAGTTCTCTTTAACTCACAGGATCTTTATGCAAAAAAAGAGGCAGTGAGCTATCAGACTGAGGTTGGGGGGGTAGGCAAGGGAGGGCTTTAAAATCAACCAGTTTGAATCAAAGTGAGATGTCATGTGTGGTTTGATTTTGTGCAGAAAGTTCTTCTCAAATCAGGGACCTTCAGCAACCAGGTTCACAGGAAATGATATCAAGAGAGATACAACAAAGAACTGTGAACAAGAAAAATAATGATTTTATATGGAGGAGAAATAGTTTGAAGGTCACTTAATTAGTTTAGTAGATAGTACCATGGTGTATAGAATTGGGTAGTTAAGACTGGGATTTCAAGGTTAATGAGATTAGATTATGGTTAATAGAATGATATAAATTTAGAGAATTTAACCATTATTTGAAATGGGTTATTTAATAAAAATGTTAATTAAGAAGGGAATCTGCTGTCTATTGTCCTTTAATGGTAACCTTTGGGGACTGGAGAAAGGTCGGGGAGTTTTCTGTGGAAACGCTTTTTCATTGTGAGGCACTGATTGACCATGTCCCTCCCTCAGGTAATGCCTCTGACCTCAGCTCCTGCCCACTCAGCCAGTTTCTTGGTTTTCACTTTAAAAAGAGTCACTTACTTGGAATTCTTTTCCTGCATTGCTTAGTTCAAGTGCAGGCCTTTAATGATTCTGATTAATTAAGGCTTTAAGTATTCCTCAAAATGAAAGACGTCACTAGAAAAATGTCCCTAAGATCACTTTCAGGCATGGATACTGTGTAATAATTACTAAAATTCCCTTATTCCTATTTCATCCTCCCACTCTATCCTCCCACTCTTCCACCCACTACCCCCTGAAAACTGGTCGGTAACGGGCGAACCTACCAAAATGACCAGACATTAAATGGGTCAAGTAACATCTGGCACCACAGCTCTAATGACCCTGAAAGAAAACGTACCAAGGTTTTTTAAAAAGACCTGGGATTTCTGTTACTGTTTCAGGTGTTCAAAGACAGTGTCCCTACTTACACTGTGTCTGAGCATATGTGTTTCAGCTAAATGCATTTGTCAGACCTGTCTCCTACCGATCAGTCACCCCCTCAGGTGGGCGGGCCAAGTTGCAGCCTCAGATCCCCCGGATGGTGAGCTAAACCCTCTGGCCTGATAGGGCAGCTACATCCCTTCTCCTCAGCGGAGTAGCTTCAACTTGAACATGATTAGAGATTATGAAAGTTAGTGATTCCTGGGAATGATTTGAGGTTCTTGTTCTGCCTAATATTCTGAAGGCAAATAAATATGTGCGGTCCACATGTGGTTCAACAGCCGCTGCCCTGGGTATGGAAGTGGACTTCTGAGGGCTTCGGGAGCGTTCAGAACAGGTCTTTCTTTGCCTCATTGATGGTGATGAGGAGGCCAGGCCGTCATGTGATTAAAGCAGGTTTTCACGGGAAACCGTCAAGAGCAGAGCATAGGTAAATGGCACTAGAAGCTAAAGGAAAACATCGGTCTTGGAAACTCTGTCCTGCTAGAGGCCATAATCCAGAGGAGTGATCAGAAGAGACTCAGTTATGTCAAGGAGCTGAATGCAGAGAGGAGAAACTAAAATATGTCCGGGATGGGAAACCTGCAGCCCCCGCGGCCAGACTGCCTTACAGACATGGGGGCAGCCGCCCTCCGGGCCCCTGGGGCTAGGCCCTGCCCCCGTGCACAGCATTGAGCTGCAGGACTCTCGTCTTTCCCCTGTGTGTCTAGAAAATGGTGAACAAAGGATCTGGCTTAGAGCCAGAGAAAGGTGGAGGAATCAGTCCCTCTTCCCCTGGAACCCCGAAGCACGGCTCTCCTCTGCTCGTGTAGTTTCAGGTGGTTGAGGATATTCCCTCTCTACAACGCTGTGTGTGTTTAATTAAAATTATAGTGAATTAAAATTTCCTTTCAAAGCAGAGGTCAGCAGTTTCAGCCTGGCCTCTAGCCTCAGTCGTAACAGGCCTGCCCACACCAGTAGCTGTGAGCGCACAGGTTTCCCTGCGGACTGCTCTCCATGCCCTCCGCTTGACGCTCCCCTTCTCTCCCGCCTCTCTCCCACATTCCCGATCTGCCTTCTCTGAACAGTAGTGAGCTGGCTTACAGTCCTCTCACCGACATAGAAAGGACCAGCGGCAACCGCAGCCCCGCCTGACGTGGGAGCTGGCTTCCGAGCACTTTACGCATGGCCACGAAACACTCTCCAGCCAGGTTTCTGGGTTTTGTTACTTTTCTTCCTTGATCTAGGGGACTTTCCCTTAATAAGCCAACAGAATTTCAATATTTTAAAAAACGACATTTACCACTCCTTTCTAAGGCCTGACGTCAGTTATTTTTGACTCCAAGTGTACATGGAACTGCTTATCTACAAGTCAGACCTTAGGGTTATTTTTAAATTTTCAAAGCTCTCTATAGGCCAAGAAAGCAAACTCGGAACATGTGATTCTGCTACCTCTCTGGTGCAGTACCCTTGGTCACCAGAAAAAATATTAATAGTGCGCAGTGTTTTACGTAGGCTCCATCCTGCTGCTCCCTGACCCTTGGGGCCCCGTGACGGGATAGGCTGTGATGCTCAGCAGGGGTCTGAGCGCCTCGTCATCTTAAAGCAATTACCGATACGACCGTGTAGTCCTCATGACGTTAAAAACCAGGCCCACCCAACCGTGGCTGGGTATCAGGGCCTGGGAGAAAGAACAGGTTCAAAGGAGCAGTGCAGTCAGAAGCCACTCTTCCCATAGACAGGGGCATCGTGGGGCGCCTGGGTGGCTCAGTCGGTTAACTGTCTGCCTTCAGCTCAGGTCATGATCCCGGGGTCCTGGGATGGAGACCCGCATCAGGCTCCCTGCTCAGTGGGGAGCCTGCTTCTCCTTCTCTTGCCCGCCCCCACCCCCAGCTTGTGCTTGCTCTCTCTTTCTCTCTCTCTCTCAAATAAATAAATAACATTTTTAAAAAAAGAAAGGGGCATCGCACCTTCAGTCTTGGAGCGTAGGGGTCCAGGACTCCTCCATTTCCACCCAGATGGTTAGGGGCAGCCTTGTATTTTTCCCAGTGTTTATCGTAGGAAATAATATGACATGGTAAAATGTCAAATTGTTTTCCTTTCCATGACGCTAAACAAAGCTCAGTATTTGAGGTTCAAGGACTCTATTTAGTCTCTATTATTGAACTGAAGCTAATCAATTCAAGTTGGGTTTCAGCAAGGTTGGTCAGGAGGAGGTGCGGGGGAGCACCACCCGTGCCCTAAGACTGTCATCCCGTGACGAAGATCCAATGTGCAGAAATTTGGTCAAACCAGTTTTTAACAATAAAGGTTCAACCATTAAGCAAACCTGTGAGTCCATTTCCTTCTCTGGAGGCAGAGCAGTAACCCGCTTCAAGTAGACAATCCCCTTTCCTCAGTCATCTGTTTTTTTAAAACAAGGCCTCGCCAGATTCAGGCAAGGGCAGTGGGGTGCAATGGGGTGCATTAGCGTAGACACGCGGAGCAGAAGGTCCACGTCTCGTTCTGAGTGAGGAGCGGCCACTGCAGGCCGAGGTGGGCAGGTAGTTCCTACGTAAACATGCGGGCTTCCACGGGCAGCCCGGGGGTCTTGAGAGTTACGTGACCCAAACCGGCCCGCGACACCCTCTGAGCGGCAGCAGAGCCGTGCGGGGTGCTTGGCTGGGGTCCCTTCAGTGTCATGGCCCGCGTCAGCGGGAAGCCGTAAGGACGAAGAACCTGCATCTCTCCCTTTCCCAGCTTCGGGGTGATTCCCGCCTTGTCGAAGCTTGGGGCCTTCGCTGCGGAGTGGGGCCGGCTAAGCGGCGCGGGGGCTGGAGCTCTGGCCTGCGCTCCCGGCCGGCGTCTGCCTGCCACGATTCCGTGTCCCCATTCCTCCTCCCGACTGTGGGAATCGTAATAGTCCCTACCTCACAGCGTTGTTACAGGATTCATCTCAAGATAGAAATGTAGTGTCTGCTGTAGGTCAGATACCGTGATTCCACGCTCGGTTCTGTAAACTCCACCTCAGGCCAGTCCGACGCGTACCCTCCTCTCAGGGCTCGTGGACACCACCACTGTCTTTCCCTTCCAGTGGGCGGCTTGGCACAGCTTGGCCCTGCTTCGACCGAGGAGGCTTCCTCCCCGGTAACTATGGCCTCCCCAGCACCGCTTACCTCCGGCTCAGGTTCTCCCCTGCATAATGACAGCAAAGGGACCGTTCCCCAACCTCCAGACACTTCAGACCAGGGCAGCCTCCGAGAGCCAGAGCAGCCCCGGGGCTCTGTCCCTATTAAGCCTCCCCGTGCTTCCCACACTCCAGGTTACAGGTGGCAGCTGTGGAGGCCCAAGGGCCCGCAGGTCGGCTGGTGGGGACCGACCTCTGAGCGCCCTCTGTTGGCAAGACTGTGGCTGGAAGGGCTTTGCCGCCCCCCGCCCGCAGACATCTGGAAGACACCGGCTCGCAGCAGGGCTCCCTGGTTTCAATCCCCTCTGCCTCCATAACAGATACCCAGCAAGAAGCTGCCCCTCACCCTCCACATTCTGCCTTGGGTTCCTGCAGCTGAGTAAATATTTTTCCTATCTCTTAGACTGCATTCATGTTCAGTTACATATAATAAAAGAACCCCCCATAATCCTCCATAAAACAAGAGGAAAAAATTGCTACTCGTATAGTGTGGGAACACAGTTCTTGCTTCTCTGAGAAGATGATGTGATAAAATGTGCAAGTCTCTTTAGAGGAGAAAATATTGAGGTGCACACCTTTGACAGCGTTTGTCGGGGTTCCTGAAGGTGGAGAGTGCTGCGCAAGCGCTGAGCTGTTGAGCTTCGAAGGCATAGAGAAGATGGTTATCTTATTCATCCCTCTTTTATTTGTAAAATCTTTTTTGTCTCCTGGCAGGTGATCTTTTTTTTTTTCCTGGAAACCAATTAGCTACTAAAATTAAACGTGCTTCTCTTTAAATTAATCCTTTTCATAAAACGGTCTTAAAATTGGCCTCAGCTTTTCACAGTAAGTAGCTGACCCAGTTGTAACTGGAGACGCACTTGGAGTCCACCCTTCTCCCACCTCGGCCTCCCCCCACCCTTGCCCCCACTGTTGCCAGGTGCTGTCCACCTCCAGGCTTTGGGCGGTGGCCAGCCACGTCTTGGCAAACGCCCTGAGGTCTGCCTTGGGACAGCCAACGGATTATCTGGTTCTCCTGCCCAAGTGCTCTGATGGCAACTGGCGGAGTTTTAATCACTGTAAATTCAGGTTATGGTCAGATTAGCCAGGAGATAGGATACCTGCTGCTTGTTTTGCAGTGATGTATTGTTTATGGGATTAATGCTCCAAACGGCCAAGGGTGTCAGCTGATATTTATTACTTTAAGCTGTCTCAGCTGTTCAGGTTCAACTGCTAGCTCCATGGTCACAGGAAATGCGGGCTCTGCATGTCATGTATACCCTGCGATGTGCAATGTGACCGGGACCTCAGCAAGTATGTGTCACAGATGCAGAGGAAAGGGATTCGTGCAGCGTCCTCCTTTGATTTTGCTCTGGGCTTCTGAGGGAACTCCGCACAGCCCTGAAGGTCGGAGAGACTCTGGGGAAAGGGAGAGCATTCAGGGATGGCTCCAGAGGGGGTTGAAAAGGAGGTCATCTCTGGCAGGCCTGGCATCTATAAGAAATCACGCTGCCCGCCAGGTGGCTGTAGGCATTGTGTGGTCTTTACCCCTGTCCCTCTCCAGCCTTCTAAGAGAGGACACTTTCAAGGTCACTGTGCCTTTAAGGGAACCTTCTCCCTGGTCCCTCGGCTTGGTAGTGCTTAAAGCTGCAAGAATCAGGCCGGCCCTTTGAAACCTCTGTGTGTAGTGCCACACGAAGGGAAGTAAGCGCGCATTGCCCCAGTGTGTGTCCAGTAACACACACTGCAGCCGGTTTGTTTTTCCAAAAGAATTTAATTTAACCCAAGTGTACACTGTCACACTGTAAACACACTGGGGCACCAGAAGGCTGGCTTATTGAATTTAATGCCCTGGCAAAGGTCAGCTTTCAGAAAAAGCCAAAAATGGCTGGAATCTCTGATAGCTCTTCAATCAGGCCTTGGGTCCAGGCAGATGTGTTTATTTTTTCAGAGGGAGTTCCTGAGGATCCATCTCAAGTTCAGACACTGGGCACTCCCCCTCCCACCTCCCTCCTGTGCTCTCAGAGATCCCCCTTCTCCTCCCCAGGAGGCCACTGTCTCTGGTCACCCAGGTGGGCCCCTGGGGCAAGTAAACTCCCTGGAGCTCAAGGTTGGGGAAGGGAGGACCCGGGACACCCCCCCCCCCCACTCTCCAGGCCTGGGCTTAAGTGTGTGGTGCCTTTCTTACAACTAATATTGCCTTTCTCTGCCCATTTCCCTCAAAGGACGGCATGAACTGGGTCTGCAAAAATGTCAATGCAAAGAAGAAATAAAATCTAGCCGAACGGAGAGACGCAGGAGCTGCGGGAGCTGAATTCTGTCCTGAAAAACACTAATTTGCTGCTTTCTGACCAAATGTTTTTCCATCTGTGTGCAGCTACAGCTGTTTGAAGAGAGGGAACAACACAGTTTAAAAAGAATCCCCATTCCAGCAGTAGATTTAACTGATCTCTGAGGTTCAGTATCATTTTTCAAATAAAGGAATTATATTATTTCCTCTGCATAATTGAAATAGTATTAAATGTCTCAAAGCACATGATTAGAAAATGAGATCTTTTAAATGAGCAAGAGATTACATTGCAGTTTAGACAATTCCAGTGGGCTTTTTTCTTTCAGAAAAAAAAAAGAAAAAAAGAAAGGAAAAGAGGAAGAAGCAGCTTATGCTGCATTCATTTATTTCCTGACCTGTCCCTTACATTCCTCCCTACCCCCCACCCATGGCTCCGAAACCACAGACAGTGTTTGCTGGTGCTGGGCAGTGATTTTCACCATCACCGAGCTAGGGTGGGAAGCGGCTGGTGGGGGGAGGGGAGGGATAGCAGATGATTAAACCATCTTGTCATGCAGGTAGGAGACTGTGTATGTAATCCTCACCCTTTGGGGAGAGAGGGAAAAAAACCTTTCTTGCAAACAAGTCACCACAGAAACATACCTCGTCCCCACCCCCCTAACCCCGCTGGCCAGCCACACAGGGATGCAAATTCTTATGACTTTTGACTGTAATGACATCTGGAATGTAAGGAGAGGTGGGAGGTTTAATTCCAGAAAAATTACAAGGTCCTTAAAAAGCCCTCACATCGAGGGCTCAGACTAGCGCAAACAGGCTTTCTCCAGTTCAGTGAAGCAGTGAGCCTCCGACTCTGAGATTAGCTGGCTTCTCCACGGCCGTCCTATAGAAGGGATTTCTAAAGCTCAAAGAATTCTGTTTAAATGATCACAATAGGCCGCTGCTATCAGATTTTAAAAATAAATGCGGCTTTACCATGAACCTGCTCCACTGAGAAAAGGCTGGCAGATCGATTTTTAGAAGAGATCAATTTTTACAGTGCTGGCAACTCGGTGGTGTGGGATGCTGGCGGGTGGAGAGGGTTTGCTGCTGGGAAGAACATGGGTGTGCGTGATTGCTGGGCCAGGCCCCGGGGAGCCAGAGTCACCCCAGCTGCTGCTGTCCCCTGCCTCGGCTCAGCAAAACGGGCCTCTAAGGGCGGAGAGGAGAGAAGGGCAAAGAGAGCGTGTCTCCCTGAGCCGGAGGAGCTGCCCGCTCCCGCGTCGGCGCAGGCCGCCGCGCAACCCTGGGCTCCTGAACTGAGCTCTCCTCTGGTGCCTGAGCTCCGGGGTTTTCAGAGTGTGCATGAGACTGTTTGGGAGCTAGGGGGTCCCAGGAGGCCAGCCGCCTTCTCATCCTGAGAGGTGGCCCTTCCCAAACCCACCGGGGCATTGGAGCAGACCGAAGCGGCCACTCCAGCCCCGGGCCCTCGGGTCCCAGCTTTTTTTTTTTTTTTTTTGGACGAAGTTGTGCAGCCGAGGCTGCGGCATGGCCAGCTTCAAAGACCGTCTGGGGTGAAAGTCATTCACAACGCCAGACTCGAAAAGGTGCCCTGGGGTTGCTGTGGACAGACCAGTAAGGACTTGCAAAACAAAAGAGGGTGAGGCTTCTTAAACCACTGGGCTGGTCGCTCCCTGCAGCCTCCTGGCCTGGCTTCTCCGTCTCGCCCAGGTGCCTCGCTGGCTTCGAACGGAGGCAAAACAGAACGATAAGGAACCAGAAATCCCTCTTCTGTCAGGCTGGAAATGCGGCTCTAGTGCTGGAAGATGGTTTCTCCCTCCAGAGAGTGCACCAGGGATGTTACCTGAGGGGCAAAACGCCTGCTTTGAGGTCTGCAATTTGGAGCGCTGTGACATGGAACTTTGGCTCGGCCGTGCATGGTCTGTGAAATATTTTTGTTCTTTCACCACCAACTCAGGGAACTGTTTGAAAGAGCCCTTCCAAGGCCTCGGCCAGCCCGCAGAAGCCACTTGCCCTCCTCTGATAACAGCCTCTGCGAACGCTCAGATTGGCCTTTCAGCTCAAGACAGAGCCATTGCGGATGTCGCCAGCTTTCATCTGCCCTCCGGGCCCTGCTGAAGCCTCCAGGGGCTCGTGGGGGAGAGGAGCGAAGCCTGAAAACTGCGGAGTTTGAAAGCTCCCGTTTGTGAAAAACAAAACGCCTCTAAAGCCCTCTCTCCCTCCCAGCCCCACCCCACCGCTGTGGCCGGGACCAGAAGATGGAATTTGAAGCCAGAGCGGGGACACCCGGCCTGGCGTCCCCCCCCCACGGCCCCGCGCCCCAGCGGCACTGGCCCCCTCCCCGGCCGCGACCGCCCCGGCGCGGCTCCCGGCGGCTGGCTCCCGCGCCCCGCGCCGCACACCCTTTCCCCTTCACTCTCCCGTGGTTACTATGGAAACAAGGGTGTCATTGATGTGGGCTGAGCTGGGGAACATGTCGGCGCACAGCTGAAAGTCAGCGATTGTGCCGGCGGGTAGAAATGTGCCCGGGTGGAGGAAGTCCGCTGCTCCCGAAACTGCTGGAAGGACGTGGTCCTGCCCCTCCCTCCCTCCCAACTCCACTTCTCTCTCTCCTGGCTTTTGACAAATTTCTTTATTCCCCTCTGGGCTAAAGCGGTGGCTATTTTTGTGCCACTCGGTGCCCCACCCTCCCTGTCGGCCGCTCCTGATCCGGCCTGGCCTGGAGGGTGACACTGTGTCACCCTCGCCAGGACGCGTCCCTTGATTCCCGTCAGAGTTTGCTTTGATTTCTCTTTCCTTCTCAGGGGCCAGTTCTGACTTCCTTTTATTTTTAGCTCTGCACTCCATGTGGCGGCAGGGTTCAGTCGGATCCATCGAAAGGTTCTTTTTTTATAGTCCCTTTTGAAAATGATAATCAAAGGAAGGGACGTGGTATTTGGTCATGTGGAAAATTCAATGTATAATTTAGACGTCTGTCAAAAATCTGACAAATTAAATGTAGCTGAAACGAAGGCAGCCCAGAATGTGTTGTGCTCTTTGCCAGAGCTGGGAAGGGGCCTCGACTGTGTTTGTCCTTTCAGAGGTTAGCATTCCTCAAGGTGCTCCTTTCAGAAGAACGCCAACACCGCCACCAACGATAAAAACAAGGCTTTATGAAGCCCCTGCTACACAGCGGGCGCCTTACCTCCAGTACCAGGCAGCATGCAACCCACTTTGCAGTTGGGAAGACTGAGGCACTGGCCTGGGTTAAGGAGTTTGCCCAACCTCACAGAACCTTCAGTGCAGGAGGGGGCTGGAGCCTTGGATCTGCATGCTGTAGCAAGCTGTCACCTCTGCAGGACAAAGACAGTCATGGCCCATTTCCCAGCAGTCTTAACCTACACCACCCCTCTCACCCTCCAAGTCCACACCAGCATTGTTGCCCTGGGGTTCCTTGTCCCGGGTGTTGGGTGTTCCCTGTCCTCACTGCAGCACAACCATAGATTTTGTACCATCTTTTGCACGGACGGGAAAAAGGAACAAGACATTGGGAAAGGCCTGGCAAGAACACTTGGAATTACCTGGTACCTAATACTGCGTCTTCCTTTTAGAGAGAGTTCAGAGAGGGAAACAGACTTGCCCAAAGTTACACAGTAGGGGACAGAGCAGGCCTGCATTCGGGGTTCTGCCCCTGGAGCAGAAAAGCATGTATTCCCCTTGGGCAGCCTAGCTACACACCAGAATGGCTGGTCCCAAGGGCCCGCCTTTAAAGGCAAGCTGTTGACAGAAAAGAGGGGCGCTCGAGGCAGGAGGAGGGAGGTCTAGGGTTGCCAGATAAATGACAGGGCTTTCAGCTAAACTTGAATTTCAGATAAACAAAGAATTGTTTTTAATACAAGTATATCCCATGCAATATTAGGGACATACTTCTAATACTCAAAAAAATTCTTTGTTTATCTGAAATTCAAATTCAAAAACTGGCCTTCTCAGTTTTTTGTTTGTGTTGTTTTGCTCAATCTCACCACTCCATCCGGAACACCTTGCTCAATGAAGGGACAGTGAGGTACAATTAAAAAGTCTGTTCCCTGGAGTCAGAGAGGCCCAGGGTTCAATCCTTGCCCATTCTAAATCAACTCTGAGATCTTGGGCAAGTTACTCTCTTGGAGTCCTGCTTCTCCACCTATGAAATGGGATTGAAATGGTAGGGAGATTTAAAAGAGAAATAATGTAAATAAAGTACTTAGACCTAGGGCAACAGCTAGCACAAAGTAGGGACATTCCGGGGGCCTGGGTGGCTCAGTCAGATAAGTGTCCGCCTTCGGCTCAGGTCATGGTCCCAGGGTTTTGGGACTGAGGCCCGCATCGGGCTCCCCACTTGGAGGAAAGCCTGCTTCTCCCTCTGCCTGCCCTTGCCCTGCCTGTGCTCTCTCTCTCTGTCAAATAAATAAATAAAAATCTTAAAAAAAAAAAAAAAAAGTAGGGACACTCTGTGCCTCAGTCTCTTATCTGTAAAATGAGGTAACATCACCCAGTTCTCCAGAGGACTGGAGGCAGCTGTGCGTGTCCCGTGTAGAGTAGGTGCTCAGTCATTGGCAGCTATTATAATAACTGGCAGAAATTCTCGAGTCCAGACCTTCCCAGGCCCCCAAGACCTCTGCCTTCCCTCCTCCCTTCCCATGTGGCTCTGGAACTTTCAAGGCAACAAGCAAGCGGCCAACAGTCTCCTGAAGGTGCTGGCAGCCCCCTCCTCTCCGGGGCTCCCTGGGCCACCCCAGCCACACCTCTTGCAATTAGATTTGTGAGTGGGAACAGGCTCTTGTCAGAGGCTCCTGATTGGCTCCAGGCAAAAACACAGTTTAGCGCTCAGTCAAGCTGCATTTTAGGGCCTCTGTCTCTCTCCCCCCCTCTCCCCTCTTAATTGCAATCTGTTCAGTGATTTCCTTTTCCAACACTGCGGAACACAGGGAAGCTGCAGCACCAGGAGTCGGGCCGGGAGGAGGGGAAGAGAGCTCCTGCTCCCTGCAGTGAATCTACTGGCCCAGCACTGTGACAGCGTGTGTGTGTGTGTGTGTGTGTGTGTGTGTGTGTGCGTGCGCCCAGAACCAGACACACGCATGTGCATGTGGACATATGACCACCGACCAGGCCCCTACAGTCAGACCAGGGAAGTTGTTAGGGGGCACTCACTTGTGCCGGGTACTTCACAGCCATTATCTTATTTAATCCTTGCAACAACATCATTAACAGTAGGGCTCACAGAACTTGAATCACTTGCTCAAGATCACGCCAGAAGAGAGGGCAGAACCAGATTTGCACCCAGGCCTGGGTCGGTGCCCGGCCCCAAGTGCACACCATGACACAGGTATTCCTCGCTTTCCGAAAGGTCACATTTCGCCACTTCGCTGTTACGAAAGACCTACATTAGTACCTGTTTTCAGTAACCGAAAGAAATCTGAAGAGGATTTTCGCTTTTGCAAAAAAAGCCATTACCATACTAGTGTAGGTCTTGCCTAAAAGCAAAGTGGCGTAATGCGAACTTTCGGAAAGCAGGGGCTACTCTGCCTTACACCGTTGCTGCTTGTGAAAGGCTTCATCGGAAAGCTCTACTTTCAGACAGCAGGGGAAGAGGGGCCTGTACCTTTTCACCTTCTGGTTTGTACGCTCAGAAAAGATGCTAAGGAAGCCTGCTGCACAAAGGAACACGGGGAGGTTTCCTTCCCCAGAGTGAATAGCAGTGTCCCAGGGACAAAAAGACTTTGCTAAAGAAATAAAATATTAATGACAGAATTGCAGAGATCAAGCTAAGTCAAGGAGAGGCAGAGTTTATGGGAGAACCTGCTGGAATACCTGAAGCTGGAAGCTACGAGGGCTGGGGGCGGCTTTGCTAAGCAAACAGCTAGCCCTGTTAGTCAATCGCCGCCTAGATCCTTCCAGTAACCCTACAAAATAGGTATTCCTGTCCCTATTTCCTAGTTGGGGAAACCAAGGCCCTCAAAGGTAGGTCACTTGCCTAGCATCACACAGTTAGAAAAGGGCTTGTCTGGGATTCTGACTGACTGGAAAGGCCATTTTTCTCCCAGATGCCCTCTTGACTAGATGCAGGGCTGACCTGCTGGGAGCTGTGGTGGGGTGAGGCTCCAGGAAACAGGGAGGTGGGCGAGAGGCCTACCTTCCTCTTTGTCACCCCCCTCTTTGGGATGCGCGAGCCCCTTCCTGGAGCCCCCGAGGTGGGGGCTGCGCTGGAGGCCACGGGCAGAGGGGGCTGGGGGCCCGGTCCCACCCTGACAACAAGGAAAGACGCTGGCGAGGCTATTGCTCCTTGGGCCCTGGCCTGGCATCACCTGCCTCTCCATTCTCACCTGGGCTCAGCAGCCCCCGCCCAATGCCCTGGCCCAAAATGAAAGAGAGAGAGCATTGTCTCCCTCCTCAGACCACCAGTGGGAGGAAGGAAGGGCAGGCGGCCCACAGAAGCACACGGACACTGCCTGCCCATGTTCTTTCTTTGCCTGGTTAGCAGAATGCGTGTTCCCGAGACTGGACAGGCCCGTCACCTGGGCCACTGCTGACTCATATGGGAGAGGGTGGCCCACGTCAGGGTGCAAGGCTTGGCACTAGCTGAGAGTCCCTCAGCTGGGTGCCCTTGTGTAGGGCACAGGCGGCTCCGCCGTACTCGGTGGCCGGGCCTATTACACCAGCCAGAACCCCTCCTCGGGCCTGGCTTTCAACTCCGGCCCTTGAACCTAGTCCCCAGTCCCAACTGGTCAGCCTGCAGCCCAACAGCCTCCCTTCCTCAGCCTTCCTCATTTCCAAGAGGTGGAATCGTTCAAAATCCTGCTGGCATGCCACCCCTGCACCCCTTGGATTCAGTCTGGGGGCACAGGACAAGCCTGATCCGGGGCTTTCCATATGAATGTGGCTCCTCCAGGGCGTCCAGATGACAGGGCCAGAGCACTTTTCCCGCCTGGACGCCACAGATGGCTTGGGAAGAGAAAGAGATAAGGAGCTTTGGTTCGTAAGCAACAGCCCATCCTGCGGTGGGGGTTGGGGGACACACAACCCAGCCCAACTCTCCCCTCAATTCACCCAGATCCTGGGGGTTCACCCTGACTCCCTGGGCCCCTTTCCCACCCTGGGACCTCCAGATCTACCAGAGCAGCAAGTTGGGAGGAAGAAAGAGGGAGGAAGGGGAATTCGGGGGCTGGGGGAGGTGTCCGCACAGCTGCAGGCAGCCCCCCTACCCCCAGTCTGTGAATGGGCACATCACCCCCTCCTGCCCGCCTGCCACCACTCCTGAAACAGTTGCTCCTGATGAAGGCAAAGCAGGCAGGGCAGCTGTGAGCATTCTCCATATGCAGGGGGTGGGTGTTTAGCCTCCCCTCCCACCCCACCCTGCAGCTGCTGCCACCCCCCATGCCAGGAGGCCGAGTGGGCACGAGCACCCAGGCTGCTCCGGGGCCCTGGGCCTCCTCTCCTTCCAGCCCTCCCTCCCCAGCCCACGCCCACAGCCTTCACTTGACCCATTTTGGAGGCAGAAGTTTGTGTGTGTGTTTGAGAGAGAGAGAGCGAGCGAGCGCGCACATCATTTCCCCAGTTGGTGCTTTTGATTTCCTCTGAAGTATCTTGATTGCGGACGTACAATGGCATCTTGCTGCCAGTGCTCCCTCAGCAGCTTCTGGCTCGGCGCCGCCTCCTCCCCAGGGCCCAGGGTTTTCTGCTGACTCCAGGGTCCATGGCCGGCTGGCGGGGAAGGAGAAGGCCTCATCCGGGCTTCCATTCTTGGCTGAGCGGTGGAACCTGGAGGCCCTTCCTGTCCTTGGGTGGGGGCCAGCCTGCACCCTGCAGCCCTACCTACTCTTTCCCTTGGACCTCCCTCTGCCTCCTGGGTGGCCATCTTGTCCCCTGCCTCCTGGCCCTCACCCCTTTAGTGCTCAGAGCCATTGTTCTAAAACAGTTCCCCTGCTCAGACGTCTTCAGGGGCCTGTGGCTCTGAGACTCAAGGCCAAACTGTTTATCCTGTCATTCAAGAGCCCTCTGATCTGATCCCAAATCTTTTTTTATAGATCTGTTAATCGTGGCCTCACGCAGACCCTGAGCTTCACAAGAGCTATGCTCGATGTCCCCCAACCTAAGCCCCCGCAATTTTATTTCCCCAGCTGTGCTCATAGTCACCTCCTCCCTGGAGTGTCTGCCCCTCTTTTGTGCTTTTCTTACTCATTTTTAGGGCACGATTCAAGTCCCATATGCCCAGGAAGATGGACTGGTACCCTCTAGCCCACAGGGCTCCCCTATGAAGCTCCTAGAGCCCTGAAACCCTCAGCATTTGGCATCCGTCCACCCAACCATTCATTCATTGGTTCATTCATTCAGCAAATTATCTCTTGAGCAGAGGCAAAGCACTTATAATGCTTCATGCCCTGGCCCCCTTCCCTCATGCCTTTTTTACTTCATTACTCACTGCTTTGCCCCTCACTCCTTCCAGCCACGCACACCCCCTTGCCTTTCCTGAAACAAGCATCAAGTGCCTCTGGTCTTTGCGCTTGTTTCCTCTGCCTGAAACACTGTTGTTTCAAATACCCTGAGACCTTGCCTCCTCACTCTCTGAAAAAAATTTTTTAAAGATTTTATTTATTTATTTGACAGAGAGCAAAAGCTGGGGGAGGGGCAGAGGGAGAGGGAGAAGCAAACTCCCCACTGAACAGAGAGCCCCACATGGGGCTCAATCCCAGGACCCTGGGATCATGACCTGAGCCGAAGACAGACGCTTAACTGACGGAGCCACCCAGGCGCCCACATTCTGAAATATCTGCTCAATGTCACCTTCTCAGTAAAACCATCCGCAACCATCTCCCTATATAAAACTCCCATGCCCCCCTACCTTCCCGGCATGCCCTACCCCCTCACCCTGCTTTACCTGCCTTCACAGTACTTATCACCAACTCACATTTATTGATTTATTGTTTGTCATCTGTCCCTTCCCCACCAAGTTATCAGCTCCAAGAGGGCAGAGAGTTTGTCTGTTTTGTTAACTGACGTATCCCCAACACTGGAACAGCACCCAGAATTAGAAGGACCTCAATAATTATTTGTTGAATGAATAAATGAGTGAATGAATGAAACAGGCAATGTCCTAGGCTCTGAAAAATCAAAGACGACTAATATTTCTCATCCTCCAGGGACTCACAGGCTAGTTGGACAGTTAAGCTCTGCAGCATGTAACTTGACATGTAAACCACAATAGTTGGAATACCGCGTGAGAGTCCTAAGTGCACGGGAGTGTGGTTGGCGCACGAGAACAGAAGCATTGTGAGAGCTATCAACGCCCCAAAGTGGACGGTGCCAGCCACAAACCTGGCACTTCACGTGCCTCATTTCATTTCTCCTCACACCTTCCTGGAGAGGGTAGGGAGGGGCACACGGCAGAGGCAGAACTCTGAGTCTAGGTGTACAATCCAGGCAGAGGGCTCAGCAGAGCCACCAGGGCACAGAGCCACCTGGCTGCTGGAGGACTGACTCTAAGCCTATGATCTGATAGGTGGAGCTTGGCTTGTTGCAGCTGCTGGAGATGGCATTTGGTGTGGCTGGAGAGTCCCTGTCTCTTAGGTCCTAGTTGCCCATTTTGCATCCGAACCTCCTCCCTACTCAGTGCCCTGTAGTAGACACAGATGTGGAGAGTGTCTAATGACAACATCCAATTCACAACCAGGCAGCCAAACATCCGTGTGTCACATGACTCACTGCCATTTTTTTCCAGGTGGACCAGAAGTCCACACCATCCTCAACACTCAGGTCTCAGATACCTGCTCCTGCAATTCACTCCTGACCTGCAATTTTGAGATGTTGCCTGTGCCAGCACTAACACCCCGTCCTACAAGCTGTTGAAAACTCTGCCACACACCACCCCATACATCTCCCTCCTCTTGCCTTAATGTAAATAATGAAAAATAATCTATGGCAGTGAGCAGATGGGTTCTTTCTCAAGAAAGACCCAATTATTGAAGATCTAGTGCAAGGGGAAGTCATAAATATCCCAGTTTGCTGCAGTTGAGAGGAATTAACCACACAGCAATTAAAGAAAACTGGTTGCCCATGGAGGAAACATGCAGACTTCCAGTGCAGAGCTCAAGGGTAAGCTTCCTGCCAGGGACAGGGGATTTTAGGGAAGAAGGCCTGGGCTCTTGAAGGCTTCTCTCACTCAGTGGGTGTGATTCCCATATACCATAGAGAATACGGTAGAGATCAAAGCTCTATCCGCCAGATTTCCATTTGTTATCTGTAAGAGCTTTCTTTCCCTGTGGAAGCAGTGTCTTGAGGAATTCAAGCGGAGTGACTACATCTTGCTCTGGAAGGGAAGAGAGTCTTTGGCAAGGGTAGAGTGTTGGAGGAAGAGAGAAGCTGCCAGAAGAAGGTGATATTCTTGAGGCCAGCCCAACTCCTGCTCCAGATCTGTAACCTCTCACCTGATGAGCCCCCAACCCTGGCTGCCTCTGCCCCACTCTCTGGTCTGTCTCATTTCCTTCAGCCTCCATGAGATCTTATCTCTGAATCCCAGGGTCTTGTCCAAAGTATAGGGAAGGGGCAATCTAAGAGTGTTGTCAATTTCCTTCCTTGCCCCTTAACTCAAAGAAACAGGACTCAGAGGGCTCTAGAACCAGCACAAGGCCCCCAGGTTCTAGAGACCACTGTTTCTAAGGCACCTCCACAGAAGAGTTTTCCAAACTCATACAGGGAGACCCTCACTGTAAAAGAGGGGCTCAAATGTGGTGGGGTCTGTCCAGGGACACCCGGGAATCAGTTTTCTACCTCCCTTTACCCGGCAGCCCCAGTAGGGTCAACATCCGACCCCCAGCCCTTTCTTCGTAGGCCTAGATCACTAGGTTGGGGAACGACATATCCCAGACCCTCCATCCACCCACCCTGAATTTACAGGACGCAGAGGCGGGGTAGGGAATCCCCCAGGGGGCCAGGCTCGATCTTGAGAGTATGCCTAGGTTCTCCCCCACCCTCAGATGGGAGAAACTGAAGGCGTCTGAGAAGGTGGCACGGTGACAACGACAGGGCCTTGAGTGGGTGGGTGTGAACAGGAATGGAGGAACCCAGAAGCGAGCTTAGAAGGTGGGGTCTCGCCTCGGGAGAGGGGCCCGGGGCGCTGACTCAGCGGCGACGCCCGCAGGGTGCTCCCGGCTGCCCCACCGCCCGCCCCGCCCGCAGGGCGCCCTTTGAAGCCGGGAGGGGGCTTTGATCTGGGGTCTGCCCCTCTCAGCTGGCCCGGCCAGATGCGCTGGGGGAGGGGCGGAGGAGCCGACCACCCCCGGCCTCGCCTTCCCGCCCCCCCGCACCGTAACCCCCCCCCCCCGGCCCCCGGCCCCCGGCCCCCGGCCTGTTTCCGGCCGTTGCGGGGGCACCCGACCCTCCCCCCCAAGCCTTGCAGCTGTTCCCCAGCTGCGCGGCCCCACCCTAAAGACAGCTGGGAGAGAGGCTGGGGGCGGGGAGCGGGCCGCAGCTGCCGGCCCGGGCTGGGACGGGGAGGGCAGCGACATGAAAGAGCTCGGGCGGCGCGGGTGGCGGGTGGAGGAAACCCCCCGGCGCTCGCCTCCCCGAGGGCTGCGCACATCTGGGCCACAGCAGCCACCGCCCCCCATCGGTGGGGTGGGGGAGAGGCGCTCCTGACACCCAGCCCTTCCCGGAAAGGGGAGGAGTGACCGCCTCTCGGGGAAGGCGGGAGGGCAGCGCCGGGGTGTGAGAGCCGCTATCTCTGAGCCGCTCGCGGTGTGAGGCCCAGGGTGTGGCTGTGGGTGCCCAGAGTGTAGGAGTATGCAGACCAGGGTGGGGTGGGGGGAAGGCCCCCTTCACACCTTCTCCTGCAGGCCTTGTGCTTGGGGCAGTTCCAGCTCTTTCTGGGCCTCCTCTGCCCCTGACCCTTTGGGAGGTGGGTGACAGCTGCTCCTACGAAGCCGAAGCCAGGGACAGCTGGGTGGCTGGGGACAGCTGGATGGGGTGAGCGCCTCCCTGCTTCCCTGGCTGCCCAGGCACCCCCAGGCTGTGCTACTGGCAGCTGGCTGCTTTGCCTGCGGCCTGTGTGCCTGAGTGTGTAATTGTCTGCGGTGGGCTTCCATAGCTGGGACCTGGTGGGGCTCAAACCCACCCCACCCCCACCAGTCTCCCTCCAAATCCCAGTCTGACTGATGTATCTGGAGAGATGACCCCTCCCATCAGCTAAAACAAAACTAGGCCAAGTGGGAAAGAAATTGGGCAGTTTTCTATCTTGGCTCCCGACCCTTGGCACAGAAGATGTCCTAGGGCCCCTGACAACCAGAGAAAGGGAGAGTGAGACAGGAGCAGATGTGAGTGGAGTTAAATGTTTATCTGTCCACCAGCACCTGCCCCCCGGCATCCTTACACCCTGGGCTGCAGGGCCACTGTGCTCCAACCATCTGCCCCCTCACTTTAGCCCCAAACAGGTGCAGGGGAAGAGAAGGGGGCAGGCCAGCTGTTGTCATCCTGTCCTGGCTCCGGCTCCCTGCCGAAGTGGGGAAGGGGAGCAATGAAGCAAGGGTCCACCCACCCGACACTGAGTCATTTTCTATTCCCACAGGATGGGAAGACAGCTTCTACTTAGCAGGACCAAGACTCTGTCTTGGTCTGGCCAGCCCACTGGCCAGGGGAACATGGCCTAACCATGGCCTGACCATGCCCTTCAGCCTGGGTCCTTACTTTAATGAAAGGGGAAGTGACTAGGGCTGGGTGAGGCTGGGATCCCTGGCACAGGACAGCACTTACCCATGGCCCCCTGCCTTGTTCTAGCCTTCCTGGGATAGACGGCATTTGGGCCCTGATTCTACGCAGACAAGGGGAAAGAGGACTAGGCACCAGCAAAGGTTGCCCCTCCTACTAGCACAGTAGAAAGGCACAGGCTGCTTTATGACATAAGATCCACCTGAAGTGTTAGGCAAAAACCAGAGATCCTTTTTAAAGATCACTCCCCCCACCCCCAACAGAGGTGTCTCTAGCCCTTCCTTCTATCCGAGGGTCCCCGTGACAAGCAAGACCCTAGCAATCCTTCATGGCAGCACTTCTTTTAACTGGGGAGTTAAAAATACAGATTCCTGGGCCTTCGACGGCTCCCAAGGAGTCTAAGCAGGCCCCAAGAATCAGCCCTTTTAACAAGCTCCCAAGACACTAGAGAGTTTGAGCAGCTCTGCCAAAGGGGATGGGGTAGAATGTCTTCCTCACCTTGCTACCGTACCTCCATGCCTCTGAGAGCCAAATATTTTCCTGACTGCCCCGTGTGCAGGGCAGGGGCCCGGGCCCAAGTCACCACAGGAAGCATGGAGCTGAGTGACACCCCCAGTGGGGGCCAAGGCCCACTTAGACTAAATTACAAAAAGAGGATCTGCTCCATTTAGGCCCACAGCCCTGCACAGTGCCTGGCACTTAGCATGTGCTCAATAAATATTTGTGGCCTGAAGGAGGTAATTTTGCAAGACTCACAGAAAGGTATTTCTTCCTTTGTCTGTCCTAGCTAAGAACATGCTGGCAGAACCTCAAAGAAATGCCAGGACCTATGAAGCAGGGGGCTGGGCCTGGGAGGCCCTCGCTCAGCAAATATTTGTCAAATGAACCCAAGGCTGAGAGGAGATGTAGTTAGTGCCTGACGAACTAACAATCACAGGCCTGGAACAGTCTAGATGGAGCAAAGAACCAAGGCAAGGAAGGCAATGGCTTCCATCCCTCGGTGCCCTCTCTTGTACCAACATCTGAAGACCCTAGGCCTGGAGAAGTGAGGGGTAAGAGGCGAGGCAGGGAGTGGGACTGCGCCATCATGTTTATTAGAAGGTTGGATTTCGGTGTGTGCTCTAGACAGATTACAGAAGAAATACCTGTGCCTTGAGAACAGGAAGTCCATGATTCATACAAAGTGCTCCCTACAGGAAGTTGCTGTGTCAAAATCCAGGCAAGGACCCAACTCGGGGCAGCCGCTCCTCCCCCACTGACCTCAACAAGGGCTGTGCTAGGGTTTTTTATTTTATTATTTCTTTTATTTCTCTTTATTATTATTAATATTATTATTATTTGCTTTTGCTGTGGTCACTATCATTGGCAAAGTTCCTTTTCCCCTTTCCTGGACATGGGGTTCCTGTCTTTAAGATTCCACTCTGAGGCTGAAGGTGCCAAAAGCTGCTTGAGAAGTGGCCTTTGAACTCCATCTGGGAGGATGTTGAGAAGAGGGAAGCAGGAGAAATCATTCTTGGTTTAAAAAAATTAAAAAAAAAAAAAAAAAGCCCCACAATCTACAGGTCATTTCTTAGTCAGTGATCAAATTGCCCAAAAGAAAAACGAGAGGAGAAGCGGGCCAGTGGGCACACTGGTCCTTCCTCCCAGGGCTGGGTGAGGAGGGTTGGATCCCCCAAGGCTTTAGGGGAAGCTGAGGCTCCTTCCAGCCACAGGGGTGAGAAGGGGAAGGAGTGGAAGAAAAAAGGAGAAACAGAGAGAGAGAGCTCAATGCCTTGAAGTAGACGTTTTCCCAACTCCAGGGCCACCTGCAGCCCAGCCCAGGCCAGCTCTCACTGTCACCCCTGTGTCCAGGAGTTTCATTTAAAAAAAAAAAAGAAAAGAAAAATCAAAAACAAAGCCCCAAACAAAACAAAATCCAAAAGGAAAAGACTTGGGGGGAAATGAAGGAGGAAGGGAGGGAAGACCCGAAGGTAGAAGGGCAGGTCTCTGGATGCATAATTCCCGAGCCACTGGGGGGCGGGGGGGGAAGATTCCCCAGCGCCCCACTGCCTGCGTGGCGTTAGCTCGTCACGTAGTGTTTGGTGGACGGCTGCCCATACACCCTGTAGAAATCCTGGTGGCCAGGCTGCTGGGAGGCGTCGAGCCAGTCTCTGACCGCCAGGCCAGGAAGGGACTGGGGGACGGAGGGTGTGGGCGGGAGCGGGTGTGAGTACTCCTGCGAGGGCACTGTCCAGGGAAAGTGGCCGGAGCGGGGGTAGGGCTGGTGGCCACCGTGGTTGGCCACGGAAGAACAGTAACAGTTGTCCACAGAACAGACGAGAATCTTGCGGCCGCCATACTGGGGGAGCATGGGCTGCTGGGTGGCGGAGCCATTGGGATACTGTGATGGGGGGAACACAGGACTTGAGTGCACTGGTTGGGCGCCGCCCGGCAGGGCCACCAAGTGCTGCGTGGAGCTGCAGGGCCCCAGGGGCTGCCCTGACTGGCCCTCGCCGCTGGCTGTGCCCGCTGCCCCATATTGGCTGCCCACAGGGCCTGACGACGTCTCTAGGAAACTGGCCTCAGGGAAGGCCGTTGAGTGCTTGCGCTTTTCCGCCCCAGAGCTGCTCACGCCACAAGGGTACAGGGGGACGCTCTGCAGGAAGGGCACCGGTGTGCTGAAGGGGCCTGTGGAGAGTTTGGGGCAAAAGTCGCCAGAGCTCCCATCCCAAGCAACCCAGGCCTCCTCTCCCCGCTTTCTATCTATAGGACCAAGCTCATTACATCATGCACTACCCTTGGTCAACAGGGCCTACCATTAGCAGGTAGATACCATGATTATTCCCATTTTACAGCGGAAGAACCTGAAGTTTAGGGAGGTAATATGGCTTTTCCTGAGGTCCAATAGCTAGAAGTGGCAAAGCCAGGATATGAAGAAAAGACTATCTGACTAGGCCATGCCGCCTCTCAGAGAGAAGGCTCTGGCATTCCTCCCTGCCCAAAGGGCACTTTCCTTTCCATTGAGGATACCACCCTCACCTTCTAGCATCTTCCGCAGCTGCTTCTCCTTCTTGGCCACCTCATTCAGGAAGAGCTTGGAGTTCAGGTGGCCGATCTTAGGGGGAGAAAGGCTGCTGCCCGTGCAGGTCTGGGTCCTGGGGGCAGTGGACGGGGCATCTGCTGTGAGGAGGTATCACCGGTGAGCCTGCCCTACCTCCCCCCGGTGGGCCTGGCCCTCCCTGCCCTCCCCGTGATGTATTCCCCTGGCAGCCAGTGGCCATCTGCTTACCTGTCCATTAGGATTTTCACAGACTTGGTGTTCTAGGGGGAGAGAAGAGGGTTAGTCAGTGGGCAAGGCAACAGGGGAGAGCTGCCCCATCCTCCCTCTCCCCAGGCAGGGCTGACCATCTGATTCCAGCCAAAGTGTAGTAAGGGGGGAGGGCGTCTCTCCATTTCTAGAAGACACGGATAGCTAACATTTACTGAGCACTTACTATGTGACAAACACTGTTAAGTGTTTCTATATATTCATCACTTTATCTACACAACACCCTAGGAGGAAGCTGTTAGAGGCACTCGGTCCTTTATCCGAAATCCTTGGGACCAGATGTGTTTTGGAATTTGGAATTTGTTGGATTTTAGAAGGGGAATATGGTCCCTGTACCGTATAGTATCTACCATCCCCAGTAGGACATCATCATTCAATAGACCAATGCTCTTGCAGCAAAATGTTTGAATACTTGTATCAAGCAAGATAAATAAAGACCAAAAACTGCCGACATGAGTTCAGTTTTCCTGTTAAATGAGTTGTCAGAATTTTTTCTACTAGTTTTCGGAGGCTTTTAAAATTTGGTATTGTGGATAAAAGATAGTAGGTAGATCTGTATTATGAACCCCATTTTATGAGTGAGGGACCTCAGGCAGAGGGCATATCTGTGACGCGCTCCCAAGCTCACAAAGCTAGAAAGAGCGGGGTGGGAGGGTTCTGAAGCCATGTAGGCTGGCTCCAAAACCCTGTGAGCATACTGCCGGGGGGGGATTCTCTGGGGAGCCAAGGATGGCCGACTCCGGTTTAGGAATGACCGCAGGTGCCGCCAGCCGGTCCCGGGCCCAGCCCACCTTCATGAAGCTGACGTCTTCCGTCTTGTCGAAGAGCAGCTGCAGGGAGCCCAGCAGCTTCTTGGCCTCCTGCATGCGCTCCCCGAGGTGCAGCGCCTGCGCTGCGTTCTCGCTGCAGAACTTGGCCTGGGCCTTGTCCAGGACCTCCACCGTCTGCCGCAGGTCCTCGTCCAGCAGCTGGTGCAGCTTTTCATACTGCAGCCGCACCTCCTCCTTCAGCTGGCTCACCTTCTCCTGCAGGCAGGGGGGTGAGAGCGGGCGGACCGTGAGCCCTGGGGACCTCGGGCTGCCGCTCCCGCCGGTCTCACATCCTTGGCTGGTAGAGTCTGGGATGCCCCCCGCTCCAGGCTGCCCAAGGCTCCCGAGGGCAAGGTCTGACCTGCTCATTCCCTGCTGGTAGCATGGGGCTCTGGGCCAGCTGCCCCTGGTACCAGTGGGAGCTCATCCACCGTTCACTGAGTACCTGACCAAGGGATTCTGGCACGGAGTTGACCACAGAAGAGATCCTGGCCCAAATAAGGAACCAGCCCGAGGCCCCGCACCCAAGCCTCCCCACCCCATACCATGGGCTTGGGCTTAGCTACCTCCACCAGGCGCTTGTCTGACTCAAGTTTGTACAGCTGGTCCTCAATGTCCTGCTCTCGCTCCTCCAGACGGTCCTGTTGCTTCATCAGCATCTTCTGCAGGGACAGGTGGGGAAGGGGCATCAGAGGGGGCTGCAGCTCTACCCCTTACCAAGGATGGGTGAGCACCACCCTTCCCTCTACAGAACAGACTCATCCTATAGAGTCTTTGACTTGGATGGCCTAAATTTCTACCATCTAACCTTTTCTGGCCCCCACACAATCCCAGGGGCCTGGTGACAGCTGTCTGGCCAGCCTGTTCCCAGGAACAGAAAGCCTGGAATAGCTTCCCACACATACTAGCCCATGAGCTTTCTGAGGGCAGGGTCAGGCAGCCCCTGTTCTAAGTGCTTTTCCTGAACAGACTTATCTAATTATCCCAGTAATGCTATGAGTTAAGTACTATTATTATCCTCATTTCAGAGAAGAGGAAACCAGAGAGCTTAAGCAACTCATCCAAAGTCACACAGCTAGTAAACGTCGGAGCTGGAAACAAACCTAGGTGATCTGGCGGTAGGTCTGTTCTCAGAGGAGGCATGCCGCCTCTCTCTGGGGACCTCCATCTTAGAGATGAGTACCCTAAGATGCAGAAGGACAAACAACCTTCCAGTGTCATACAGGCCCTCTGGCCTGGTCCACAGTTCTCACCCTATACATGCCTTACCTGCATTTGGGGCATCAAGGGCAGCTACCCCTTCCCTTATTCTTGACACTGACAGCTAGGCTGCTGACGTCCTTGCTAGCTCTCTCAGACTCTCGGTTGAACCCAGGTGGAAGGGAGACGCCGGCTCTCCTAAGAACCCAAGGCCAGCTTACTGGAAGGTGCTGGACCGAGCTGCTCTTCTCAGCCCTTGATCTCCTGTCTTCATAAGCCCTCCTCTCCCAGCCCTGCCCATCCTGGCTGTTGCATCCATCCTGTCATCCTCTCTCACCAGACATGCCTCTTCAAACATGGTCTCTTCCTGCTCAAGAACCCTCAATGAGTCCCTCCTTGCAATACTTCGGCCACAAGGGCTTTCTGACAACTTGACTTGCCCAGCCAGGTGGGCTGCTATCCTGCCCGCGGTGCTCCGTGCACATCTGAACTCCCTGCACCCCTCTGACACTCTTCTCTAGCCCACGGGGCCTCCTTCCTCCCTCTCTCCATCCTTCAAGGCCCAGCTTAAGGCCTCAAGACCTAGGAAACTTTCCATGGCCCATGCTCGATGTTTGTGCGGGTCCCTCCCTGTCCTCTCCAGGCAGCGGGCTGCCCCATTGTGCCTTCCCTCTGTCACCAGGCTGCGCAGCACGGCAGCCGCTAGTCACATGTGGCTATTTAAATTGAAGTGAACGGAAATGAATTCAGTCAAACATTAGTTCTTCAGTTGTGCCGGCCTCAGTTTCTGAGTGCTCAATAGCGACATGGAGCCAGTGGCTGATGTACTGGACACTACAGGTATGAGAGAGGACCATCATCACAGAAACACCTAGAGGACAACACTATTCTGCAGTCTGCCTCGCAAAGTGAGGTCTATCTCCCTGCAAACCTTCAAGCCTGCTGAAAATAGGATTTTGCTGCTGTCCTTTTCTACCTCCCTCCCCAGCCAGGCCGCACAGAGGCCCCGGCACCCTATAGATCCATAACAGGCTGACTGAATAAAGCTAAGGTTTTGCCTGAAATACGACGTTTGCAAAGCACGTGGCACAGAACCTAGCTCACAGGAAGGAGCCACACCACAAGGAGTGGTTCTTTTTCTTCCTCTGTGCAGGCCTCAGAGTGACCCTCAAGTTTGACCTATGACCCCCACTCTTCACCCAGACCCAGCTGGTTTCCTAGAGACAAGCTGCCACCAATCCCTTCCTCACTCCTCCAACCCATTTTACATTTGGGGAAACCAAGGCCAGCAAGAGCTTTAGGCAACCTCGTTGTGAGTTGGTGGCTGTCCTGGAAACAAAAACCAGGACCCTGGGGACAAGAGGAGGTGGTGGGATAAAGCTCTCAGATTCTAAGTTGGAGAAGCCTGGGGTACCCCCCGGGGTACCCCCGGGGTACCCCCCCCCACCCCCCGCTCCAAACAACTTGACTGCTGAGCTAGGACAGGACCTCCAAGGACCAGCCCCAAGGAAACCTTGCCCTGCCCCCAGCGCTTTGTCCTTCCAGCAGGTCCCCACACCAGTCCAACATGCACAGGGGGCTGCCGTCAGCCTGAGAGTCAGAGCCTGAGGGGCGGGGGGATAAGAGGCGGTCACGCATCCTCCCTGTCTGTGAAACTGCCCACAGCTATAGGAAGAGGGCAGGCAGCACCTTGCAGCACTGCCCAGAACACACCAAGCCCGCACTGCCACCTGGGCCCGGGCCCCCCTCACGCACACTGTTGCACCCAGCTACACTATACCTGTATCCGGCCCCCTACACGGTGAAGGCCGGGCCTCCTGAAGGCCCCAGACAACTGGGGAAGGCCTGCCATAAAAGTAAGGTCTCCAGGACTCCCCTTCAGGAACATTAGGGCCTGTAACAACTGGCCCTCAAATTGTTGCCTTCTGGCTGCCTTGTACCCACACTCAGAGAACAGGGCACCCCCCTCCAGATGTGTCTCAGATTCCAGACCACTCTTGTCTCTCCAGTGCTCAGGACACCTGCAAGCCCAGGCCCCCACCCACCCGCACATCTGTGCACCATGGTCTCCCTGCCTAGCTACTGCTCATGACCAAACCCATCAGTATCAGATTAGGGACGCACCTGGGGCTGAGTCCCAGATGAGGGGCAGGAAAGAGGCAGCCCCAGGTAGGTTCCCAGACCAATTTCCCCAGAGGCCTGGAATGGGGGCTGTTCCACTCCCACCCTCCAGAGCAGTGGGAAGCCCCTCTCCTGCCCACCTGGAACCCCTTCAAGGAGTTCATGGCTGACTCCTCAGGGAAAAGCCAAAGGAGGCACCTCCTGTCCAGTCCAGCTCTGTCCCTCTTTTTCTAGGCTTTTCTCAGAGCCTTTCCTGGTAGTACTTCTACTCTGGGACCTTGCACGCCCAGAGCCCTCTGGGTTGGGAGCCCCGTCCAGGCCCAGCAAAGGCAATGGCCATACTCTCTAGCAGGTAGCTGAGTTTCACTTCCCCTCTCCCAGCTCAGAGGACATTGAGCTCCTGTCTCTGCTGCAGAGGTAGGTAGGGGAGGGGGCAGAAATGGGAAGGAAACTGGCAAGGTTGCCAGTCATCATGGAGGGCTGGGAAGGGGGCTCAGGGGCCCATGCTGGCCAGCTCAGCCTTGCAGGAACTGCCCTCCCTTGAGGCCAGATGATCTTAATCCTGCCACAGACAAAACCTTGGGGAGGCAGGGGGTTGGGGGGATCACTGTTACCTTAGGCACTGGGAAATCGGGGGAAGGGACAGGAATATCTACTTGCTGCCTCTTCATTAGCCCTCACCTCAATTCCACCAAATGACTGAATCGGGTTACTGAGAACTGGAAGATGGGAGAGAACAAGCAAGACTGACAAGCCCCCCCATCCCGCCGCACTATCCCAACGTCCGGGGAATTGCTGAGAGCCGAGGCCCCATTTCCCATGTGGGAAAAACACGCAGCTGAGAAACAGGACCAGATTTTCCAGCTTGATTCAGAAATGGGCTCTCAATACAGGGGGGAGGGCAGGGGGCACTTTACAAACTGCTCCCAGCCCACAGTGAGTCACCCGGACTGTGGCACACCTCAAGGGCGCAGGTGCAGGAGCAGAGCTGAGTGGGGCCGACTGCAGTGCTGGAGGGACCAGGCCCCTGGCAGGAAGCACAAGAAACGATATGAGGCCCAGCTCCACTCAGCAGTCCCTGGCCCTGATGGGACCCGCTCACTCTTGGCCCTGGACCTTAGGGCTTAGGCCTTTTGTGGTCTGCTCCTGGGCCTGTGAGGGCAAAAGCATCAAAAAGCCTCGGGGGCACTCCATTCCCATCCCATCCCACCTGGCGGGGATAAGGAGCAGGCCCCGGGACACCCTGCCGCCCATGTTCCAGACTCCGCCTCGAGCGGCTGCCTCGGATGGCCCTCCCGACTCAGACAGGGGGCACTTACGGCCCGTTACGTTCCTGCCCCCGGAGAGCCTCACAGCCCTCTGGAGGCTCACTGGCCAGGCCCAGCTGGCATTTTTGACGCCAGACTGGACTGGGCAGACGGGTGAGGCCATAGGGCCTCTGGGCTCGCATGAAAGTTAATAAATAATAATAATAAAACCCTCAAGTCAACCTTGAAGAGAAGCAAGGTCAGGAGGGAACAGGGCCCCAGGGGTTGGGCCAGAGGCAGGCCCGACGTTTTCAAACAGGGCCAGGGCCGATCTAGCAGCCCCTGTGGTGGCTGCGGCGGCAGGGAGAGGTAGGCAGGCAAGAGAGGGCGCCGGGCTGCAGCACACCTGTCTCGGCTCCGGCCCTGGCCCGGAGAGCTCCCATTCCAGCTCCAGCTCGGGCTGCAGCCCCCGCTCAGAGCTACCCCATCGTAACCCCCTCCCCAGCTTCCACACCTGCCCCTCCCACTCTCTCCCCGAAGCCCTCGTCCCAGGAGCATGCCGGCCTCCTCTCTCCCTGGGCCACAGCACTCACCCCTGGCCTCAGAGCAGCTCCTGCCTGCCCTAAACACCCCTCTCCAGGCCTCGGCCCCTGCCTCGGGCTACCATGTGGAACCCCGGGGCAGAGGCAACCAGAGCAGCGGAGAGGCTGTAGGGCAGGAGCCAGGGCGCGGAGAGCAGCGGCAGCCCTGAGACAAGCCCCGGCAGACCCCAGAGAAGGTTTCCCAGCTGCAGAGTGGAATTAGCTTTTGCCATGCAGAGAGCAGCGCTCCGGGGCAGCAGAACAAAGAGGCGAGAGAGAAAGCCCCCCTTTGTCTGGGTTTGAATGCCAGGCCGGCCGGGAAGGAAGGCTTTCCCAGAGCCAGGGATGAGGCCAGCCAGGCCTGCCTGCTCCGACCAGGGCAGGGGCCCAAGCTGGGCCCACCTTCTGCCTATGCCCACCCACACCGCCTCCAACACAGCTTCGCAGGATCCGTCTGGACGTCTGCCTCCAAGACCTGCCGCGGGCAGCAAGCTCCCCGAAGGTGAATTCCACCTTTCCAGCCCCTCCGCAACAGCCCCGCCAGGCGAGAAAGTCACCCGGGACTGAGAGCCTGAGCAGGCAGCCGCAAGCTAGCAAGTCGGCGCTGACGGCGGGCGTCCCACTCAACTCCCAGTCCCCTGCACAGGGCGGGCGGGCCCGCGGTCCCCTCCGCTCACAGACACGCTCGCATGGCCCCCTGACCCCGCAGCCGCACACAGCCAAGTCAGTCACTCGCACGGTGCCTTCACAGAGATACACGTGGGAGATACAGAAAATGAGTCACGTGTTGAGAGACACAACCAGACACGCTGGTTACACACAAGCACACACACCTGCAGACACACGGAGCTGCAGGAGGCAGAGGGCGAGCGTGACGGGCGCCGGCTGTGTCAGCAGGATCCTGGGGTGGAGGTGGGGGCTAGGCCTCTGGCTGAGACTCCTCTCTGCTTGGGGCCCCGGGCCCACCTTCCCCACAGACGCAGGATAATCAGGGAAGGGGCCCCTGACACACACACACACACACACACACACACACACACACACCTTACACCTCACACACACGCCCCAGCTCCCACACCACCTGAGGTCAGGAGTACGGTCGGAGAGAGGGAGCAGCAGAGCTGGTGCTGCCTGAGTCAGCAGGGCCTGGGCCGCCCTCACTCCCACAGCCCACCCAGAGACAGACACCTGCGGCCGAGACATCAGATGCCCTCCAGGATCCCAGGACAAACCCTCCAGCCAAGGGCAGTGTGCGCTGTGTAACCTCACCGCTAGCAGCTACAAACCCCAAGTTGGCCTGAGCAGTGGGAGCGCACCCCCGCCCCAACAGAGAACATCTCCTCTCAACACTAAACCTACAAGAATGCAAGGAAAAGGGTTCTGGCAACATTTCCAGCCTTGATTTGTGGTCCTAGGAATGACACAGGGGCACAACTATGACATGAGTGCAAACACACACACACACACCCTGAACAGCTCCTCATACATATAACTAGGCCTTATCTTGGGTTTTCTTTCCATGTGGAAGATGGTTATGAGGTAGGGATGCTGGATGGTCCCAGCTTACCCCAGTTCCCCATTGCTCAGATGAACCCCTAAATCAGGGAGCTGGTAGAGGGTTTCACCACCTACGGCTGCCAGGCTCAAACCTACCTGGATATCCCAATTTTGGAAATGTAGCCTCTCGTGGCGCCAAAGGAGAATATATTTGGGGTCTAGGTAGGCACGTCCCAAAGAGGGGTCTTTGGGGCCCACCCACTGGACACCCAGGCTTCAGGGCAATGGGGCCTAAACACTGGCTTCCCCAGGACAGAGTGGGGCAACAGAGTTGGCAGGACTGACTCTGGGTCCCCTGCTATCCCCCAGGCTGGAGAGAAGCCCTGCTTGCCTTCCTGCTGGGCCCCTGCTCTAGACTACTGGCCCATGCTCACGTGGATGCTTGTGAATATGTGACTAGAGCCACCAGGGAGAGGTTGATCAGTTTCCTATTTCTAGCCAATAAGGCATGTCAGCAGCTACCAGCCCCCAACCCTCGAGGACAGAAAAGAAAGCACAAGAAGAGGGGCTGTATTTTCAGGCATGTGCCAGGTCTCCGTGTATCTGCTCCTACATCCGGGAGAATTCTGTTGCTCTCAGTCACATCCATGGTATCAGCAGAGGCCCTCAGGCAAGGGAAAAAGAGGCCCAGGGAAAGGCCCCTCCCCCCTGGCTGGAGGAGGGACAAGGGACGCAAGGGGTTCTTCCATTCAGGTTCCCCACAGCTCTTCCCCTCCCCTGAGGGTGAGGCCCCTCTTCCTCCACATTCAATAAGTCCAACTCACAGTGAGTGGTGCTGGCCTATTGAAGGGTTTCCAACTCCAGTGCCCTGGGTCACAAGAGAGAAGCCAGAGGGCTGGGGAGGGGGCTCCAGGAGGGGGATAAGGCTCAGGCTGCCGGGCACAGATACTGAGCGCACAGAACTGCACATCTGGCCCTGAAGCAACCCCACTATTTGTGAGCCTGTCCACACCAGGAGCAAAAATGAACACATGAACACACACACACACACACACACACACACACAGGCACACACATGCATGCATGCAGCTGCTGACAAAGTTTAGTGCTTCCTTCCCACCCAGTTCCTTCCATGAGCTGGGATCAGGGACCTGCTGGTGGGAACCCCAGAATATACTCTGCATGCATGGGCAAACCACCTCCCCACCCAGTCCCCAACTGTACAGACGAGAGACAGGCGCATTTAAGAGCAAAGCAGTCTCAGAGACACTTGCAAACACAGACACACATCTAAAGATACCCTCCTACTACCGAATCAGGCACAATTATGTTTTCTCTCCTCCCAAATGAAAAGCACCCCTAGCACTCAGACACAGTTAAGAGCAAAAGCGTGGGTGCAGGCACACATTCACTCATCACCCTGGCTGCTGCCCCCTCCCCGGTTCCTTTCAGCCACATCTCTTGTCTTTCTCTTCCTGTCACTTTCCGCTGCCAATCCCAGGACAGAGAACTGGACAGCGCTCCTTCCTCCTGCCTCTGCGCTTTCCCTCCTTCCCCGGCCTTTCCATCTTCATTAATAGCAGCGGCTTCCCAATCCTGAGAAAAGTCTGGGCTCTGCCTGCCCTGAGTTGGGGGTGGACACCAGGGGCTCATCTGCTTCCCCTGGGCCTCTGCTTCTCAACTCCCGGGGAGGGGAGAGAATGGCTCCTCTCTCCATCCCCTCCACTTCCCTTAAGAAACCAGAGGTCCTGTCCTGGTACAAAAACCCCGAGCTAGCCCATCCGATTGGAAACTAATTATACAGCAAATTTTATTTATTCCTGCCCTCAGCCTGTGGCGGCCCTCCTGCCTTTTGTTAGTTGTATGTGTATGTTTTTTAATTGCTAAACAGTGACTCATTCTGACTGGTCCCCCCCACAGGAAACAGCCCCCGTCCACAACCGTCCCCTGCTCAGAGCTTCCTCATACCCAAGCTCCCCACTGGCCTCGACTAGCCTCCAGGGGCCCCCACCCATTAAACACTCCCAGTCCAACCAAAGCCCAACCTCACCCCCATGATATCACACCCAGGCTCCAAGCTGGGGCTTCGAGATGGCTCAGTCTCAGGCCAACCCCTTCCTTCTGGTATGACTCAACCCTGAAAGCCAGGGGACCAGGGAGGGACCTAGGAGGAGCCCCCCTCCACTCAAGGGGACGGAAGTATTGCCTCAGTCCAGCTCCAAAGCCAGACCCAGAGGCCTGAGGGGGAAGGCGGTTTTGACATTGGCTGCTGCTGCCGGGTGTATACAATGGGAGGGGATGCGGTTCTGTAATCACCCAGCCGGCAGCCCAGGGGAGCCAGCTGCCTGAAACCAGATTGCAAGGCAGCTCAACCTTAAACCCACAGGATTCTTTTTCCGTCTTCCACTTCCCCTCCCCAAATGTGGGAGGGCTGTGATAGAGGGCTGGGCTGGGAGAAAAGGGCTCAGGGTGATGAAGACACATACTTTAAGGTTTGTTCATGCGGACGCAGGCAACATACATAGGCACACAGAGGGCAGTGATTCTCACACATGAAGAGTGGGCTACTGGGAATAATCAGAATGGCTGAGACACTGTTCAGTGGTGCCGCTGGCTGTCCAGGCCTTGTCCAGATAGATACCAGAGTTCTGTTCCCCCTCCGGAAGCTCCCCTCCACCCCCCCCCCCCAGTGTGTTTCCAATAGGGCTTGAAACGAACATGGCTGCTTTTGTTTACTTCCTCATTGGTATGCCAGCATCATGGATCATGTCAGCCACAGCAGCGGCACCAGGACACTCATTACATAAACAGCAGCTGGAGAAGCAGGACCTGGGTCACTGCCTTGGTGACTTCCCATAGGGCCTACAGAAACAAGGCTGGGGAAGGGAGCTGTGAGCAGAACAGAAAAGCAACACCCAAACTCTACCCCTCACCTCAATTCTATAAATGACTCAAAAGATGGACCTATGAGCACAGGTGCAGGAATGTATCAAGGAGTGAGGGGCCCTTCTTCCCAGGACCTTGCCCCTAAACTTTCAGGGTAGAAGAGTTTGGAAGGGGGTGTCCGGCCTGATGTCACAAGAGTTAGCTAGCCTGCCCGGAGGGTGGTCCCCAGGCGGTAGGGAGTGAGTGTGTGTGCGTGCGCGTAGGGTACTTGCCCGGATCTCATTCCTCCGGATCTCCACGTCGCACACCGAGTGTCCCTGATGCGCACCGCTGTAGTAGCAGCAGTATTGGCACACGGCCACCTGCTCGGCCTCACAGTGGTAGAGGCGGTAGGCGTTGTGCTGGGGGCAGCTCCAAGCCCGCACGTCGTCCGCCTCCACCAGGAGGTGCCCGCGGGCGGTGGAGGGCTGCTGCAGGTGCGTCTGCACGTGGGACTGGCAGCAGGGCGCCTCGCAGCGCAGGCAGACCTTCTGCGCCGGCAGCGGGGGGCCGCGGCGGCAGAACACGCAGTGCAGCGCCGCCGGCGGCTTCTCCACGTGCAAGGCGTTGAACTTCTCCACGATGTTGGTGAGCTTCAGGTTCTTCTCCAGGCCCGGCTTCTGGTTGTAGGCCTGGTTGCACTCCGGGCAGCGTACCAGGCCGCTGTCCTTGGCCCACGCCTCGCCAATGCAGCCCCGGCAGAAGTTGTGTTTGCACGGCAATTGCACCGGCTCCACGAAGACATGCAGGCAGATGGGGCAGATGAGCTCCTCCTCGAAGCAGTTCTTCCAATTCTCCGCCATGGCGGCCGCGGGCAGGGGGCCCGGGCAGGCCTCCCCAAGTGCCCAACTCTGGGGGTCCGTCCCGTGCAGCTGCAGGCCCACCGAGCCCCGAGCTCCGGCCTCAGGCAGCCCCGACAGTCGCTCAGTCACCAGCGCCTTCCGCGCGCCTGCCCCCCACAGGAGGGAGCCTCGGTCCTCCCGCCGCGCGCGCCACCGGCTGCGTCTCCTCCTCCTCCCGAGCGCCTAGCGGGAGGCGGCGGACTGCGCCAGGGCCGCGGCCGGGACACCAGCCCTGGAGGGGAGCGCCGGGGTCCAAATTCCATATAAGAGGCCGCCCCCCCCGGTCCGCGCGGCTAGGCCAGCGGCGGCCCGCGGCCTGCGCCCGGCTTCGCGTCTGACATTGGGGCGCGCCCCGCAGCGGACAGAGCCCGGGAGCCGCACACTTCCTGCAGCGACGACGGCGGCGGCGGCGGCGATGAGGCTCCCACCCGGCGCGCCCGCGCAGCACCTCACTCCCCTCGTCCGGGGTCCGAGAAGCCGGGGAAGCGGTAGCGGCCGCGCCGAGATCGGCTAGATCGGGAGCGGGCGAGCTAGGCGAGCTGGCGGTCCCCGGGCCGCGGCGCAGGCGCCCCCCGGCTGGCCGGCAGGGTGCGGGTGCGGACTGCGGGGCGCAGGCGGGCCGACTCCGGGGCGCTGCGTGCGCGCAGGGGCAGTCATTCAGATGAAATTCCAGTCCCCGGCCAGAGACACCAGCCCGCCTCTGCCTTCCTCCTCCCTTCACAAATAGAAACGGAAGGGGGAGGGAGAGAAGTGGAAAAAAAAAAAAAAAAAAAGCCAACCAGAAAGGGAGGGAGAAGCCCCGGCGGTGCTCCGGCCTGACCCCCTCTTCGCGACTTCTGCGCTTCCCCGAGGCCCGGCGCCCGGCGCCCCCGCCGCAGAGAGACCCCGCTCTCGGTCTCCGCGCTGGGCGGGCGCCTCGGCTCTGCCGAGGAAAACAAGGATTGATCAAACTAGAAAGGAATTTTTCTCAACTGCTAATGAACAGGAGGCTCGGCTCCCGGCCCTCCCCTCCCCCCCGCCCCGGCCCTCCCCCTTCGCCACCCCGGCCCCCCTCCCCCCCACTTTCTTTTCTTCTCGGCCTCTGCTCCGGCCTGGAAGGCTCGGGGCTGCGGTCGGAGCCAGCCTGCGGCGGCAGGGCCGGGCCGAGCCAGCCGGGCCGAGCCAGCCGGGCCAGGCTGCCTCCTTCAGAGCCCAGCCATCTTGGGCTCCTGGCGGCGGCCGCGGTGGCCAGGGGTCCAGGCGCGCTCGCTCGAGGGTCCTGCAGCGGGCTTTCTCCCTCTCTCTCTCTCTCTCTGTCTCTCGGTGGGATTTTTTTTTTTTTTAAGGGGAGGGCTGGCGGCCTCCCTCAAATTAGGAGAGAGAGAGAGGAGAAAAATGCCAAGTCCCGATTTCTCTCCACCTCTGCTCCACCCACCCCGGTCCTTTCCAAAAAATAAAAAAAGATTAGAATTGGAAGAAGTCGGCAGAAAGGCGAGCGCCGGCGGCCCCCGGCTGCTGCCCAGGCGACGCGTCCGGGGCGGGCCCACGCCAGTCGCTCTGTCTGTGGGTCCGTTTGTCCGCCTGAAGCTTCACAACTGAGGGGAGGGCACTTCGGGCAGGGTCTCCGCAGCGGCAGTCGCCTCAGAGCTTTATCCTCAGATCAAAAAAAAAAAAAAAGGAAAAAAAGGAAAAAAAAAAAACCCAACACTCTCATCAGGGCCACCTTCAGCCATCTTGCGCGTATTATTATTATTTCAGGAATAATCTGTTTAATAAAAATAGCGGCGTCTCTAGCCCCCTCCCCCGCATTCCGGGCTCCCCGCCCCCTTTTAATAATAATCTCGATAATAAAAATGATCTGCGCGCCGGGCAGTTCTTTTCCTGCCTCTGTTCGCTAGGGCTCCTGCTCTCCCCCCGGGAAGGGGGCGCAGTGTGTGGGGGGGCGCCGCTGGGGCTGGGGCGGGGGTGAGTCCCTGCTGCCCGTCAGTCGGCGCCCTCCGCCTCAGGAGGAAGGGAAGGGCGCCCTCGCCGCTACCTCGCTGTTGGAAGGAGGGCGGGCGGGGGAGGGGCCCCGGCTCTTGGGACCCGCTGGAAGGGCGCACAGGGGTCCCCAATCTTCCCGCCAAGGCCTGGCCTCGGAGTCTGCAGCCGGGGGCAAGGGGATACAATGGGCTCCGAGCAGAGTGCGGCCGGCAGGGTGGGGATGCGGGCGGGCAGGGGGCTGCGGTGAGCTGGACTCTCGAGCTAGGGCGGAGACAGGCGGAGGGTGCTGTCCCTACATCAAGGCCGGTCCCGCTACACGGGAAGGGGGCGGGGAGACCGGGAGGGGACGGGAGGAGAAAGCGGCAGCGCAACGGCGGCGCCTTTAATCAGCACCCGCTGGTTCTGCCCACCCGGCCCCGGAGACCAAGACGGACAGGGAGGGGCGGGGGCATAAGGGCGGGGCGTATTGTCCGGAAGTGCTATTACAGCTGCTGAGGCTCCCGGCTCCTCCCCTTTTCCCTGTCTGGAGTTGGGGCTGTTCCGGAGGCTGCTCCCGCTATTGGTCCCCAAGATGAGGCTCCGCCTCTTCAAGGCGGGGCAGACCCGAGAGCCTCACGTGACTTGCACTTACTTTGGTACCTTAAACACTAGGGTGGGAGGAGAGTTCTGCGCTTCTTAAAAGGGCGATGACGCCGCTGCGTAGTGGGACCACATCTTCCTGGGCCTTTTCACCCGTGGCTCTTTTTACCTGGGAGGAAAGGGAGGGTTTATCAGTCTGCTCCTTCTGTCTGATGGAAGTGAGCAGGTAACTGCAAAGGTTCGCTGTGGGGCAATTTCCCGATGTCCTTAATACTTTCCCCCAAATATCTGACGCTTAAGACTACCAAGCAAAATAGGCATTGTTTATTTATTAATAAGGGAATGAAGGCTTAAAGCAGTGAAGTAGTCCGCTGGAGGTCGATGGGTCAGTCAGCAAATATTTAACAAAAGCCTGGAAGTGCCAGGCATTTTTCTAGGCCCTGGGGATTCCCTGGAGAACATACACTTAATAATGATGATATTATTATTGTTATTAGTATTGTTAAATATACAGGATAATTTCTGTGATAGAGAGTAAGGGGCTCCCACAGGGCTCCTCAGAAAAGTGACATCTGAGTCAACACCTGAATATTCAGGAGTCATCAAGCCATTAACAACCCTGGGAAAAAGTGCTTCAGTCAGAAGGAGAAACAAATGGAAAAGCAATAGATTAGGCATGCTCCAGGGCAGAAAGGAGGCCGTGGGAGGGAAAAGACAGGGGCCAGAATACAGAGGGCCTTGCAGGTCATGGTAAGGAGTTTAGACTTGAAGCTGGTTATGAGAAGCCCTCAGATTTGGGATATATTCTGGAAGTAGTGCCAACAGGACTAGATATGGATTAGATATGGGGTGGAGAGGAATCAAAACATTAACAGGAATGGGATAGGAATGGGATCAAGATGTGCTTATCACTGTATATAGTACATCCTTCTGAACTTTCAAATGTTATCGGGGATATATAATTTTTTATCCCTCCAAAATGTTTTTAAATGATTCTTAGGATTTGGGCCTCAGCAAGAGTCTGCATGGTGGTGCCTCTTACCAAGAAGGAGAGAATTGAAGAGAATTAGATTGGGTGGGGAGATTTTTCAGTAGTTCTAAGTTTAATTTGAGTTGGCTCGGATATCCCAGTGGAAATGTTGCAAAGACAATCATATATACAGACTTGGGGGAGGTTTGTACTGAGATTATAGATTTTGGAGTCATCAGCAATTACATTCTCAATGGTAGAACTGAGATTCAAATCCAATTCAGAGTAACCAATGGGTCCCTGATCCTTCCATAAAACCAGAGGGCCCCTCTACTGTAGGACGTCCATCTCCTTATTCCCGATTGGAGGGCCAATGTGGGCCCTTCAAGGACAGAGCCCCTGTGTCTTCAGCACTTTGCATCCCCTCACATGGGAGATGTTATGTTGAATGAATGAATGAATGGATGGATGGATGGATGCTTGCTTGTCTGAATGAACAAACAAGGAGAAAATGGTTCCAAGCCCTAATCCTTAATTGCATGCTCTAAAGATGGTAGAGAGCAACAACAAGGTCTAGCTTGCAGCTATTGGAGGGTCCTTCTCTGGCTTCCTCACCAATGCCCTCCAGGATAATCTAAAGGATTCCTTACATTCCTCACCTTTCTAGACCACTACCCTTAACTTGTAAGATATCATACTCTTCTGGTTTTCTTATCTTTCTAACCACAGACTTCTCCAATTTCCATCTCATAAATGTTGACGGTCCTCAGAGCCCTGTGCTCCATCCTATTCTCTTACTAATCTACACCTGCTCCCTGGAGCCTCTCACTCCTAAAGCTTTATTACTGTCTGTATACGGATGGCTCCCCACTCAGTATCTCCAGTCCAGACGTTCACCCTCCTGGTTGCAGATCAGTGTAGCCAACCATGCTGTCCGCTTGAATGTCTCACAGGCACCTTGAATTCAATTGTATTGAATTTAGTATTGAAAACTAAACTCATCATCCTCTTCACACTCCAGCCTGTTTTCCTCCACTGTGTCCCCCATCTCAGTCAGTGCACCTATCACCCAGTTAGTTACCAAGCCAAGGATAGGGAAGCAACCTTAACATCTCCCTGTCTTCCACCGCCAATCAAGTGTTATAGATGCTTCTCTCTCTTTTTCTTTTTACATTTAAGATTTATTTATTTATTTATTTTGAGAGAGCGAGAGAACATGCATGCAAGTGCAAGCCGGGAGAGGGGCAGAGGGAAAGACTCCTCCAGCAGACTCCCCGCTGATCACTGAGATTCGATTGGATCTCACAACCCCAAGATCATGACCTGAACCGAAAATAAGAGTTGGACACTCAACCAACTGAGCCACCCAGGCACCCCTATAGATCCTTCTCTTAAATATCTCTTAAATCATCCACTTGTACACTGGCTGCTCACTTGACCTCTTCACTGGGTGGTACGATGAGTATCTCAAAGTCAGCATGTCCAAAACTATACAAATTTCTGCACACACCCCTGCCCCTGTTCCATTGAAGTCTTTCACTCCTCAGTGAACATCCCATAGCCAACCCCTCAGCAAATCTTGACTACTTCACATCTCCATTACTTTACCATAATCTCTAGCCTGGATTATTTCAGTAGATCCTAACCAGTTTCTCTGCTTCTGCCCTTACCTCCCAGAGTCAATTCTCAACACAGTAGCTAGAGAAATCTTTCTAAAATATGTCAGATTGTGGGGCGCCTGGGTGGCTCAGTTGGGTAAGCTCTGACTCTTGATTTTGGCTCAGGTCATGATCTCAGGGTCATGGGGTCAAGGACTGCGTGGGTCTCCCTGCTTAGCAAGGAATCTGCCTGAGATTCTCTCCCTCTGCCCCTCCCCCTGCTCGCTCTTTCTCTCTAAAATAAATAAATCTTAAAAAAAAAAAATATATATATATATATATATATATATGTCAGATTGTGTCACTCTTCTGCTCAAAATCTCCTAATGGCTTCCCACTTCGACCAGAATAAAAGCCAAAGTTTTATAATTGCCTGCAAGGTCCTACACAAGCTGCCCTCTGTATATGTAATCTCCTGTTATTCCCCTTCTTTCATTCTGCTCCAACACACTGGCTTCCTCTTTTGTTCCTCAAGTACACCCAGAGTGTCTCCCCTACCCCCAGGCTCTTTGCAGTGTTCTTCATTTTGCCTAGACCATTCTTCCTCCAGATGTCCCTATGACACACTTCTTTCTGTCACTGAGATCCTTTGCTCAAATGCCACATATGCAGCAAGGCCTTCCCTGACCTCTGTAGTTAAAAACACACCCCACTCCAGCCCTATCTCTTCTCCTCTGCTTTATGTTGTCTCTGTAGTACGTATATTCATGTACTATGTATTCTATTCTATACAAATATTATCTCCCATCACTAAAATATAAGATCTGTGAAAGGAGGAATTTTCTTTAATAATGCATCTCTGGTGCCTAGAACGGGACCTATCACATAGTAGGTGTTCAGTAAATATTTGTTGAATCAATGAATGAGTTCCGTTCTCTCCATCCCTACTGCTTCTACCTTAATCCAGCCCTGCCCGGTCCTTGCCTCCAATCTTGCTCTCTTTCAGAATGTTCTCCATCCAATAGGCAGGGGAATGGTCCTCAAATGAAAGCTCAACGCCTAAAACCTTAGGCAATTTGAGCTCTACAAATCCCAAAAAGAGTTTTGGGGCTCGTTCTCTCTGCCTGGAAGGCTTTTGAAAATAAAGCCCCTCTTTTTTTGCCCTTCATCCTTAAGTATCCTTCAGTTTTGACTTAGATGTCACTTCTTTCAGGAAGCCTTTTTAAATTTTCCCAGACTGGGTTGGGTACATTTTCTATGTCTGTACCCTAGCATAGCCCTTTAATAAAGGGTTAATGCTAATTGAGCAGTTACTATGTGCCAGGAATCTCGTGTGTATTTTCTCATATAATCCTTGCACAAACGCTGTGAAGTGAGAATGCATTTGCAGATGAAGAAACCTGTCTAAAGTCACACGGACGAGCGGTGGAGTTAGGATAGGACAGCAAGCGGCTGACTGCCTTTCTCCTTTGTGACTCTTCCTTGCAACTGTTTCCTTGTCTGTTTTCCCCATTGCACTACACACTCCTTAAGGCCAGGCCTGTGTCCAGTCTCCCAGCATATAGCAGAGGGCCTGGCAAGGGTTTGTTGAAAGAAGGAGTGAATGAACACAGACCGTGGACACCCACCAGCAGGCATCTTGCCCCTTCCCCCATCCTGTCCTTAGCTCTCTCCCGAAGAGTTCCGGGCACTAAGGAGGAGAGGGCACTGCGTCAGTCCCATGGTGCCCCCACAGAAGGGGCCTGGAGAGGGTTGCCCCTCCCAGACCACATCCTGACCTGCACCCCCTGCATTCTTGGGACAAATGTCTCCACTCTCCTGCCTGGCACAGCACTCCCTCACCCCCAGCCTGGCCTCCCCACCTCCTCCGGCTGCAGCCCTGCCGCTGCCTCAGCACCTGGCAGCCTGGGCTGACTCACTTCCAGCTGCATTCTCCTTCTGGTTAGGCCAGTTTGGTAAATCTCTTAGGCTTCCTAGCCCCATGGCTCTGGAGCCTGTGGGTCCCCCTCACCTAGGGCCCCTGACATCCTCCCACCCCACATGGGGCAGAGCAGACGCCTGGAGGAATGTACAGGCCTTTTAGAGATGACATTACATATCACATGGCAGATTTCTCCCCTCCCTAAATCAAGGGTGGGGTCTCTGCTATCTGCCCAGGAGCCTCTTTCCAGAAATAATCTCAGCCTAGTCCTGTCTCCTGGAACCACCTAAACATAGGATCTTGCTGTTCCCGCCCTCTCTAGGGCAGGAACTTCACTCTGACCCTGGGTCCTTCTAGGCTGGTCAGATGAGGAGGATTAGATAATCAGCCCTCCCCTCCACCCCACCTCCCAATCTCCGAGGAGAAAAGAAAAGGGGAAGGGGTGTGGCCTGGGCCACCCTGTGATTGTCAGTCTGGCTCCAGGCCCTCCCAGCTCCCTTGCTCTGACTGCCAGAGTGACTGAGGGCCCCAGACGGGACCTGCCCCACGGCTCCAAGAGCCAGCCACGGTTCAGTAGGAGGTCACGGGGAAAGGAGTACTGACCTCTGCCTGGGGAAAGTCCCCCAGATACAGATGGTTCTCAGAGGGGACAGAGTCCCTTCACAAGAGCTGATGCCCCCCGCCCCCTCCCTTCTTGTGATCCCCTCAGGACTTCTGCCACTAGCCCCATCAGAACACCCTGGGTGCTACAGCTCCTTCCCGCAGACTAGGAGAAAAGGCCCTGCTATTCTCCAAGACAGACAACCAGCCCTAGAAGGAAGGGAAAGAATGTGGGAAGGTTTAGAGCAGCCCTGCAGGTTCTGGGAACCCTGTCTGGGTGCAGACCCCCTCCTGCCTGCCTTTAAGGTCCCAGGCTGTTGCCTTCTCCCCACAGGGACTGCGCTCTGTTGTGCCATGCCAGGCCCTGGAAAGACGGCAGCTGAGCAATCCAGGGAGGGAGGATCCAGCACCTCCTCACCGAGACCAGGCCCAGAGGGGCTCACGGGAAGGGAGGGCTGGCTTCTGCATCACCCAGTGCGTGTGATGGCTCTGAGGCTGCCTGTCCATCCCAGGAGGTTGAATTTAGATGGCGAGGGGAGTGGCCATCTCCTGACCCGAGCTGGAAGGGAAAGAAGGCCCACCTTCCCAAGGGGAAAGGGCTTTTTGGTGAGAGGAGAGCAGAAGAGGAAGAAAGAGGGTCTTGACCTACCCACTCACCTCCCCAGACCTGTTTCTTGCTCCTATCCCCCCCCCCCCCCCCCAGGACCTTAGAAGAATTCAAGACCAGTGAAAGAGAGTCTGCAAAGTCATTTCTGCATGACTGAGAGTCACCAGCTACGTGATCCTGCTCCTTGACACCCGTTCCGCTCCCAACAACAGCCTTCGGGGGCCTTCCCTGACCCCAGCTTCTTCTAAGCGGCTGAGTCCAACCCCCCCTCTGCCAGGGCCCCAGGCTTGCCTCTCCCTTACTCCAGGCATCCAAAAAGGAGCACAAGATCCAGGCACTTCTGCAAATATGTTTAATGCACTTAGATTACACAGAGGAAGAGGGAGCAAGAAGGAAACGACATCTAAGTGAGTCACCCAAAAATTCTTACAAAAGTCCCAGGCCGGCTGCAGCCCCCAGGAACCGAGTCACCGTCGACATTGGAAACTAATATAAAATTTTACAAAAGTCTGCTCATTGCAGCATTCAGGTACTTGTACAAAAGGAGGGCTCTTTCTACAGGGCTCCTGACTTATAACAGGGACCCAGGCACCTCACCTGGCACGGAGGACCTGGAAGCCAGAGAGGAGGGACAACTGGATAAAAAAATACAGTCAAGGGAATTCTCTACTGGTCTGCCCCATAGGGGCACCAACCTTCGGGGTTTTTTTCCCTGCTCTCAACTCAATCTCAAAACCCAGTCCCAAGACCCTGTATACATTTTTTTTTTTAATGCTCTAGCCCTTTAGACTCTCCCCAAGGCTTCCTCGTCCCTGCCCTAGGAAGAGAAGGGCAAGAAGAGGCCCCAGCTCCATGGCCAGACCTGAGACCTCGCATGAGCCGCTCTACCCCTCAGAACGACAGCTGGCTCGGCGGTCCTCTCACAGCCCGCACTGGGCCTGAGGAGGCCAAGAGTCTGCCGTGTGTACGTGGCAGGCCCACTGGACGGGGGGCCCCCTTCCTCTCAGAAGCTTGAGCCACAGGGACCTGGAGGGAGGAGGTGGGACTGCGCCAGCCACAAGGAAGTCACGAGGAAGAGGCAGATTTAGGACGGAGACTTCTTACCACCCCAACTCACTATGTCAGGGCTCCTGAAGCACTGCAGGGAGGGAAGGAAGCAGTACATTTAGTGAGTACCCACTGTATGACGAGTGCTATGCTGGGCACGCCACAGGGTCAGCCTCACCTGGTCCTCAGTGAGGGTCCCCTCTCACCAGCCAGGAGCTCAGTGGAGAGACCCCTCTCAGAGAAACCTCTGGAAGGCCTGGTCAGAGATGGTGGACGCTCTGCTCCTCCTCCAGAGCCACTGCACATAGGGAAAGGAGATGGAGGCCTGGCCCCAGGCAGACCTCGGAGGTTCCTGACATCATGAGGCAGGAAGGGGCCACAGGCTTCATGGGCTCACTGTCTCAGAGCTCACCTGCTTCCCGCCCACCTCCCATACTGATGACAAAGCCTAGCTCAGAAAATACCCTCCTCCCCATCAGCCAAACCAGGCAGGCAGAGCCAGGTCCCCAGAAAGAAAGAATGTGTGGAGAGGTGGGCCAGGGTGGCAGGGAAAGGAGACAAGATAATGGCACCTCTCCGGCCATGAAACATTAGATGACAAGAGCTTCAAAGGCAGGGTTGCTGTGGTGGGTGGCAGCCAGAAAATGTCCTTTTGGAAAAGTCCTTGGAGCAGAAGGCACAGCTGCTGCCAACATCAGGGCCAGAGCAGCTTCGTCTTCATGGGTGGAGCCCTGGAGCCTCTCTCCCCCGGTATTCTGGGCTGATCCACCTTGAAGCTCTGAGTTTGGTGGAGTTAACTGGGTAGCCCTGAGGGCGTGTGCAGAGAAGCCGCCAGGGCCTAGTGGAAATCCTGAAGTCCAAATCTTGTTCCCTGGAGAGGCTGGCCACTGCCCTCATGACCCCTGGAGGCAGCTCTTTGCCTGAATCTCTCATCAGAGCGTCCTGCACCCCACTGGCCACCTGTGGCACTGTTGTGGTGCCCGTGTGCGTGGCGGGTGGAGACAGGGCAGTGTGTGGCCCTACGAAGCCCCTGACCGGCCAAAGGACTTTGCTTTGGAAAGACCTGAAGGGAGATCTTGAAATAGCAGTCCCTAGAGTCAGGGGTGAGAGGGCACGAAAGGGGCTTACTGATTCCAGGTCAGAAGTAGGAGACAACCCAAGAGGAACCCCAAACCCATGGGCCAGAGATAGGTCTATTTCTGGAAGGAAGACCAGGAGATGTGCAGTAGTGGGGCAAGGGACTGGGAGAGACCAGGATGCAGGAAAAGAGGCACGGAGGATGGTATGGGGAATGGGATGAAAGACAAGAAACGAATGGACACAGGGAGGATGAGGGCGGCAGAGGGCGGTATTTGCAAAGTCAAAGTGAAGGACATGGTAGAGGCTGATTTTTCCATTTTTAATAAGCCAGAGTCCTGCGGCCTGGAGGCTGCGAGGCCCAGGACAGGAGGAAATGGGACAGGAGTGGGCAGAGAGCTGGAGACCTAGGCCCGGAGTGGCAGGTGGGGATGGTCGGTGAGGTGCTGGGCCTCAGCCCCTCTCAGGCAGGCCTGGTTGGTGGACAAGGGCCGGAAGATGAGGCTGGGGCTACCATGTCTCTGAGACCCTGGCGGTCCTTGAACTTTGTCAGGGGTCTAGTCTGCTGGAGAACCAGAGGCGCCTCCTCCTGGCCCCGGCTGGCTGCCGCGCTGAAGGCTGCACGGGGGCATGGCTCCGCTCTCCCCTGCCCCAGGCTCCACCAGGCCCGGCTGGGAAAAGCCTCTCTGCGAAGCTGGCTCCTCCGGGGCCCCGGGCTGGCAGGCGAACCGAACCCGGCACCTTCTCTGGTGGTGGCTCCCGAGGCCCTCGTCTGAGAGAATGAGAAAGTTCATCTGGGAATAAAGTTGTTTAAAAAACATTATATACACGGCTTCTGGACATCTCTGAAGACCAATAAAATACCATCCGGTTTCGACAAAATAAAATAAGGAGGAAGAAAACCAAACACGGTCGGAGGAACTGTTCCGTGGCCAGAGGACCCGGCCTAGCAAAGGCTTCTCCCAGCAGAGCTGGGCCGTGTGCGCACCGGCCACTCCACTCCCTCCTGCCGGGCTGCGAGGCAGGGGATAGGTGAGAAGGAGGCCCGTCTCCACCTAAGGGCACATCAAAGGTCCAGAGTCACATCTCAAACCACCACCTGTGGCAGCAGCAGGAGGGGAAGGCTTGCATTTGCCCACTCCCAGCCCAGGGGGCTTGGCCGGCGGGGTTGAGGGCCCTGAGCTGCCGCTGAGGCAGGGGCGGTGGCTGCGCAGTCTTCCTCACACGCGTCCTTTTATTTGTGGGAATCGCATTTACGCAGTTGTTACGCTGGAAGTCACCGGGGAGCCGCTGGGCTCTCCCTTGGCCCCTGCAGGGCCCAGCCCAGGCTAGTGCAGCGGACTATCGAACACCACGTCGGGCAGAATGGAGACTTTCAGCTTCTTTTCAGGCCAGCTGTACTCTTTGGGAAGTTTGAACTGTGGAGGGAGCAAGCACAGAACCAGGGTGCACACAGTTAGTACAACTCCCTGCCTTCTTTCCCGGTCGCCTAAAAAGAGCCCAGGGCCCTCATCCACGCCCTGTCCCCCAGGTGCTGGGGGCAAGAGAGGCCCCGGTTGCCTGGCTCCAATCGCAAATGCTATTCCCAGGTGGGTGGCTGGGGTTAAGCTGCTGGAGTTCGGTGACCCCTCTTTTCCCCTTGCCCTGCCAATAATTAACTGGGGTTGGAGGAGGCATGTTTTCTAACTCTTTCTTGACTGTGCTGACCTCCCTCCAGCTCACTTCCTTGGTTCTGCCTCCGGCCACAAGCATGTAAGGAATCTGCTCCCTGAGGCCCTGGGGCTGGGGGATGGGGGGCAGGAGGGAGGGTGCAGATGCTACAGGGAAGTGGCTTGAGGTCTGGAACTCTGTGGTCCTGTCCCTGCCATGGCTTCTCTTGCAGGGACTGGTGCAGAAGGACCTGGAACCCGCCCTCGGTGGCCTTTGCCAAAGGGTCCAAAGGGAAGGAGGCCCTGGCTTGGCCTCAGTGGGAGGAGAAGAGCACGACAAGGGTGGCTGGAGGTGATTTCTTGGGCCTGGTGCATCCCCATCCTGCTCCCCTTTGTTCAAGCCCATCTGTTTCCCAGGGTTACCACCCTGAGCGAGCATGGCGCCAGTGGTGGCCAAGGAGAGCCCAGGCTCTTCCTACCCCAGTCCAGTGATCACTGATTGGCTGACAGTTCTGTGTCTCAGGCTTCTGTTTGGGTGGGGGAAAGAGGCTGATAGATCTTACTTCCTCTGTGTTCAAGGACCTTGCATGTGGTCTGGCACACCGCTGGTACGCCACTAGACGCACACTGACTGGAAAGCAGGGTCTGCCTTTTATGACTCCTACTGTCCCAGGGCTGGGTGAGGAGTCAAGCCAGGCTGGAAAGGAGCGAAGAACAGGGCCCTCAGACTGCCTAGAGCTGAGGCTGGAAGTGGACAGGCCTGATACTTCCTGGCTGGCCCCCTCTCCCTCCCTCCGATGGGGGCCTTGTCCAAGCTGGGACCAAAGCGGAGAGTGGGGCTGGGTGTGGGGACAGCCTCTGGACAGAGAAGCAAAAAAAAAAAAAAAAAAAAAAAAGTCATTTTTAGTGACCTACTTTCCTAAGCTCCCCCTGGCTCCTGTCCCTCCTGCCTGGACTGTCCCCCTCCTACCTCTTCAACACCCAAGTTCAAAGCAGCGGTCTGGCGCAGCACCATCCCAGTGTGACACGGCCTCTCCGGAAGTACTTTTGGGCAGCTGGCTCTGGTCTGACTGAATAGGAGCCAGGCCTCAGGGACCAGTGACTTGTGGGGGTTGACTGGCTGGCGCAGACCGGGTACTTGGTGACTTTGGAATGTAGAAATGAGTTAACTTCTCAAGCCAGATCCCAGAGGACAGAGGTGACCTCAGGCTCTGAGGAGCTGCTGTCCACCTGGAGACCTGGACGGGACAGGCTCACCCTGTGCACTCTCCTCCACCTGGTGGATGTCAGAGGCCACCATGGCCTGGCTGATGTGGCCCTGGGAGCCCTGGCAGCTGTATGCTCCAGGCCTGGCTAAAAGCTGGCTCCTGCGTGGCCTCCCTCTGGCTTGGAAGGCTGGCCCCTGGGAGGTGAAGGAGCTCTCTCCCAAACACACTTCCCGGCAGAAAGGGCAATGGAAGGGTCTGTCTGTCTCTGCCACAGGCAGGGGAGGGCCCAGAAGAGCTCTCCAGAGGCCTGGCTAGGTTGCTAATGTTCCACTAACCTATGGGGCATTGAGGCCAGGAAGGCTCAGATCCCACTGGGGTGCTGCTTAGTAGGAGGCCGGGGGAGGGGAAGGGACTTTCCAGGATGAGGTAAGTCCCTGCAAATGAGGATGCCAGGAACAAGGAAGAAAAACAAAGGGGATTATGGGCTCCATTCCTGTACCCCAGATGAGTAGCCAAGGAAGGCACGAGCCCCCACCTGGCCTGCCAGCTCCTCCGGCTGGAAGAGGCAGACCAAGAGGGGAAAGCTCATGGCTGGAGAAGTGAGGAAGGAGACCGGCTCCTGGGTGGCCTGAGGCGAGAGCAGGAGTCCCTTACGGCCCACCAGAACTCCCCAGTGGAATGTTCTCTGGCAGCAGGCGTGGGCTTTCTGTTCAGAACCTGCCAGGGAACAGCAGGGGCTGGGGAAGAACTACTAGGCCGAAAGCCCTGGCTGCCTCTTCCATGAGGTTCTCAGGAGCCGTTGGTTCAGACAATTTGCCGGTGTCCTTACAACAGCTGGGGTGGGGCAGGGGGTGGTGGGGAGCCAGAAACAGAGCTGTATAACATCTGCAGGGGCTCCTGTCCAGCCCATCCCCACACTTCGGAGACTGACAGACCGAAAGACACACATGGGCTCCTGGAGACTGGAAGCTGCTGTTAGAATGAAACAGGCTTACTTCCTCTGGAGAAGTCAAATCTTCTAAGTCCTCCAACATTTTCTCTACAAACTCTTCAGTCAACAGAATCTGGGAAGAAGGCACAAGACAAGCGTTTATTATTATTTTTTAATATACGGTCTTTTTGCCAACTGCCAAGCCATGGATCTTTCTTCTCGCCACGGAGGAGCTGTGAGCCTGTTCTAGGGACAGAGGAAAGTGCTGGAGGCTTATCCCAGACTGGCGTTCTCCCCGCCCCCCACCCCCACCTGCCTGCAGTACCGCAGGCACCAGGGCAGGGAAGGAAGGGTGTCAGAGGACGATGGGGAAGCCAGGTGGGGATGTCTGGAAAGAGAGTAGTGCTGGTCCCCAGAAGGGATATGGGCATGGGCGCTCTGGGCCTCCTGCATGCAGCAGAGAAGTGGGCGGCTAGGGGAGAGCGATCGCCAGCATCCTCTGTGCCCAGCTGGCTCCCATGTTCCCCCCCCACCCCACTCTTGACTTGGTAGGACAAAAGGTATCTGTTTGGATTTGGAATACAGGCCTTGTCTGGAATCTGGAAATGCCCTGGAAGGTACATCCAAGAATGTCTGAGCTAGAGAATTTGGAGACCGTGCACCACTCTCTCTCATTTTACAGATGGAAAGGGGGCTCTCAAGTCCCGTCTCCATCTGCAGTATCCACAGTGTCTCAAGCCGGAAGCTCCCAAACCCCTGGCCTGCTGACCTCATTCCGCCACTGAGTTTTTCACAACTTCCTTTGAGAAACCACTTCTCCAGGTCACCTCCCAGCTGTCCCATGTCGCTGTTCTAGTCTGATGCCTTCTCACTTCATGCTTTGATGTCCAGGACAGCCTGGCCCCACTATTCAGCCGGCATAACCCCTATACTCACAGGCCTTCCTTAACCTGATGCACCATTTTCCCAACTGGCTCCTCTGCTCGGGCTGGCTCTGCGGAGCCGGGACCAGCTCACACCGGGCCTGCATCACACTGGGCCCAGGCTGAGGATGTCCTTCCTCTTCCCAGTCTGACCCTTTCCTCCACCCCTCTCCTCCCCGTGCTGACCCATGCAGCCTCCTGGCCTCGGCACCAGACCCTTCTCTACGCCCAGGCCGTGGCTCCACCGGCCTCTGCTCTGCTCCTCCAGCAAACTCTGAATGCCCTGGGTGAGGCACAGAGGAAGAAGGACAATGGGGTGAAGGCCATTCACCAGAGTGACTCCTCTGAGGGAAACCCCTCTAGAAGGATGGGGCTCAAGAACTTGGGAAAATACTCCTCAGGCTTCCCCTGGGAGTTGTCCACTCTGGTAAGAGGAGTGTGTGCATGTATGTATCTGGAACACAGTCAGCTTGTGAGATGACGTGAGACGGCACAGAAGAGCAGAAGAGCACAAGCAGGGCCGCTGGGGACCGCACAGGACGGAGGACGCCAAAGGAAGGAAGTCGATGGGGTGGAGGCGGGAGCAAGGAGTGAGAAGCCCATACCAGGCACTGTGCTGAGTGCTCCTGTATCTTATCTCCTTTAGTCTCCTCCCAGATGAGGAAACTGAGGCACAGACAGGTTATGTAATGTGCCCAGGGTCACATGGCTTGGGAATGGCTGAGATAAGACCATATCCCAGACCTATCTAGACTCTAAGCTAGGGCCTGAAGTACAGCTTCCATATCCGGGGTTCTTCCCCTACAGCACTGATGCCTTTATTCACTCTTCCGCTCATCTGCCCACTGATCCATCCAATTCCACAGCATTCCCTAGGCAGAGGCCATCCCCTCTGCTAGGCCCGGCCCTGGGTGGGGCCCCAGGGACCCAGGCATGAAAGCGGTACACCCTCACCCTGGACACACACCCTCTCTTGGTTGACAGGGAGCCAAAGGATGTCTCCTTCTCCAGGCTGCAAGCCTGCAGTCAGCAACAAAATAGCTCTGACCACTGGCCCCCATCTCATCAAAGTTTTTTTCTGTTTGAGGAGCTCAGGCCTCCAGTGAGGACAGAGACAAGATTTAGACAGGCAAAGTCAGTCCAGGGAAATGCCCACCCGAGGTGGCTCCTCCCACCACCATTCTTCCTCCAAGTGCCCCAAGGTGGGACTGGGTGACCCTTCTCCCAGACTCCACTGACTCTTCCCCCATCACACCCCAGTCTTCCACTGCCAGAGCCCTGGCTCCTCCTCTTATCCCAGCCCCCCCCCCCAACAGTCCAGAGTTTCCCTACCAGTTATCGCCAGTCTGCTTGAGTAGTACAAAAGTCACATTCATATTTTTGGCATTTCCGGGGCTTGTTGCCATCTCTGCAAATGCTAGCACAAACACAAGCATACCTAAAACCCAATTATATTACAATGGCTCCAGTCCGGACCAGGCTGCACTGATTTCTAACCCACAAATAATTTGGAGGGAGGGACTTTCTGCCAGGAAGGTAAATAGGCCTGGGACTGTAGTGCTGGGGCTGAGATGGAGGGGAGGACTCGCAGGAACTGCGACCACCCAGTGAGACACCGAAGCACCGTTTTTCAGCAAGGGGCAAGGCAGCCCCACCAACACTGAGCTCAGTCCTAAGCCACTTCCTCTGACAAAGGTCTGGAATAGGTGGTGGAGAGAGGGTGTGTTATGGTGGCTGTTAGCAGAACGGCCACCAGCGCGCACCATCTGTGTGTGACTCGTTTTATACTCAGCTGGGGGAGGGGATGGCAAGACCAGAAAAGGGGACAAACCCTGGTTGCTCCTCAATTTTCACTTTTGGTGATTTGCTGGTTCCTGCTGGAAACCTCACATTATTTTAAAAGAATTAAACAGAGAAAATTATACACAAGATCTGCATGATATTAAGGGTGACATTCCCTGCAAAGAAACACGACAGACTGTCATAGCTCCAGGCGTCTAATTTAATTTCCTTTGGGAGTTAAACCTTAGAAGCTTGGATTGAACAAACAGGCCCTGTTCTTTGTATATTTCAGACCTGGAGCTGAGAATGTTAACAGATCTTATCAACAGGACACTGGAGATAGACAACGGTGACGGAGCAGCTCCTGGGCGCTCTCCGGAGCAACAGACGCGCCGTTGTGATGCAACTGTGGGAAAAGCCGGTGTAGTCTGGGGCTTGAGGCGCTGGAAGCTCACCGGGTCCCCATGGGGCTGCCTGGCTCTGCCACAAATAATAACGGGATGGTTACGATGCCAGTGGTAACGGTGACCCCACCTCCAGCACAGCAGTGCCTCCTCCACACGCCGGGCGCTGGGCTAAGGCCTTGAGCGGTGCCATTTCACTGAGCCCTCACGGCGGTCCCGCAGGGGAGGGAATTCTCACCCTCATTTTGCAGAGGCGCAGGCGTTGAGAGGAGACAAGGCTCCTGGACTTCAGAACGGTGATCTGACCTCATTGTGCTAGAGGACACGCTTTTCCGGTCTGGGGAAAATACCTCAATTCCAGAAGCCTTGTATACTCAGGACTAACCCTCCTCTCTCTTCTGATGGGGGAGGTGAAGGTGACTTTTGGGACCAGGACCAATGGCCTGGAAGACCAGCCATCCCAACCCCAGCCAGCCACACATCTCCTCAAGAGGAACAACCCTGCTCAGCCTAAGAGGGCTGGAACCCTGAGCATCACACACACCCAGCTGCTCAAAAACCAAGTTGGCCAACTGGAAAGGAAGGCAAACCATGCCCAAAGACGGTGTCCAAGTGGGAACAGCGAGGCAAATTTCCAGGCCAGCTTAGTGAATGCATACATAAGGCAACAGCTACTCTAGCCCAGAAAACAGCAATAGAAATAACGGTAATAATACGGACAATGACAATAGCACTCAGTAATGTCTGCACTCACCAAGAGCTGGGCATAAAACACTTACGTTTGTGCACAAACAGCCCACAGCTAACTCCCCTGGGCAGCTTTTGAAACTATGGCGATGCCATTCAGACCTTCTGAATTGGAATACCCCAGCAAGGCCAAGGCATCTGCATTTTTGAGGCACCCCAGGAGATCATGGGGTTGGGAATACTCAGGGTCACACAGGGGAAGGGGTTTTGGGCACAGGCGTAACCAATAGGGGTGAGCTGGTGGCTGCAGCTTCACCACCATCTAATTGGCCAATCTGTGGCCCCCTGCTCCCCACCCCCAACCTCCACTCTTGGTCAGAGAGGGGGTGTGGAATCCAGACCAGCAGCCTTCTCCAAGGTGCTTGCAACAGAAGCATTAGGGACAACCTGGTTGGTTGGTGATGAGGGAGGGCTGTTAACAGTCTCCCAATTCCCCAGGCCCCCGCAAGTTCCAGAAGGAACCCGACAAGTGCTCTTCCGTGGTGCCCGCCCTGCGCAGGCTCTGCTGTGCTGCTGCAGACCTGAGGCCAGTGTCTGTGGTCGGTACTATTTCTGTGTCTGCAAAGAGCGATGACAATGCCCACTCCTTCCCCTCGATATGACAATCCACACTTTGTCCAGGGCCCTGTTTGCTCTTCGTGTTGACACGTTGTTCTTGCTTCCCGACAAGTCTGGCTTTCTTTTTCCTTCTCTTTCCTTCTTTCAGAGGCGGAAATGTGTTGTTTACAGGGTAGGGCCTGCCAAGGAGCTGCTCTGGCGCCCACGATGGCCAAGGAGGAGGCAGGACAAGGATGCAGTCCGGTCTGTGCCCCCCCTCCCCGACTCCAACAGGCTGGATGAAAGCTAGAAAACAACTTGGAGAGCCCCCAGGCTCGGAGGCAGGGGTGTGGGGGCTCACACTCACTTCCTGCTCTCATTGGGTGGTGAGGAGTTGGCTTTGGGGGGCAGGAGCAGGCTCGGCCTCCTCCTGCTCTGGTTGCTGGCTGGTGAGGGCACAGCGGGCCATCAAAGTCTTCTCCCCCAGGGATTTAAACCCTAATTGGGTGTACCCCCGGACAATGAGGTCTCGTGACAGCCCAAGCAAAGGTCTCCGGGGAGAACAGGTTGTGACCAGCTTCCCCAGTGGAAGGAGAACCAGTAGAGGCACTGAAGAGGAACTGCCCAGGGCCTGGGCCAGGGACTGCTAAGTGCCTTCCACACAACATCCAGATGGGTGGATGGGGACAGGAGAAGGCGGGGACTTGTCCAGAGAACGGTGGTGAGTCAGCCACTGGGCTAGGACGAGAGCCCAGCAGTGATTCCCAAACTTGGCTTGGAGTGGTGAGCCCACTCGGAGCTGGGCATCTTCTCCCAAGCCCGAAACCTCCCATCAGGGCTGGTGGGGAATGGCTGGGAAGGGGGCGCCACCTGGGTGAGCTGTCAGACACCACACAGCTGAGAAAGCATTGCAGGGCTTAAAAAAATATTCTCATATTTGGTGATGTGACCCCCACGTGACCTCTGGGGCAGACTTCTTCCACTTCAGATCAACCCTGGCTGGGGACGGATGAACGACTCAGCTCTGGGCCGAGCTCCTGCTCAGAAGACTAACAGCCCAGTGTTGACAGACTCAAGGGAGAGAGGCTTATTAAAGCTACTGGGATGTGGAATGCTGGGGGAAGGTGTATAAGGGAGGGTGCTGGCAGGCCTCCCCCAGGATCTGAGGACCCTCCTGCAAAGCTCTGGAGTTGGCTGACAGGCTTTACAGTCTCCACGAGGACGAAAACAGCAGATGGTGGGGCAGATGGAATCGAGGTGTTGACCTCTGGAAACTGCGAAGCCTATAGAATTGGAGCGGGATTCCTGCCTCTCCAGCTCCTCCAGGAAGCAGGGAGTGTCCACTGAGCTCACCCTGGGGTTGCAGCTGGCCCTGCCTTTCTGTGTGCTGGGGCCTGGGTTTCCCTGGGGCTGGAGAGATGGGGAGGGGAGGAGCAGAACCAGGAGAAGGTGGGTGTGGAGGCCTGTCTGGGGCCACTCCACATGCTCCAGTGAGGTCCCAGATTCCCTCATCTTCTGCCTTTTTCTCTCAGCCTCTCCTTTGTCACTCGTCTCTCATGCGGGGTGTCTTTGCCATGCCTTTTCCCCAGGAGATAACAGGCCCGGGCTGGTAGCCAGAGCAAGGTGCCAAGGCTAGGAGCGAGGGCTTCCAAAGCTGTTGAAGCTGATGTAAGAAAGTCATCCCAGCCCCTCCCCATTCAGCGGGGATCAACAGGGAGCGTTCAGGTAGAAGCCAAAGAAACAGAAGTCTGGAGCTCTTCATGTTCTTGCGCCTGCTGCATTCAGCTCCTTCCTACTCCTCTGTCCCTAACAGGCCTGGTACACAGGGCCCAAGGAAACACCACTGATCCTGGGAGTATAAGCAAGAGATTTCTTCAAGGGTCTGGGGGAGGTCAGGCCCCTCCATGTTGCGCGACTCCCTCCAGAGGGGCCTGGGGCCCTTCTTGGTCCAGTAGAGTGGCCCCTCCTTGGCGACAAGCCTAACCCCAGGCCTCCAAGAGGTCCTGCAGACTCCTGGGAGACAAGCAGCCCCAGAGGGAGCCCTAGAGGCCCACATGTAATTACAAGCCCAGGTTCCCACAAGCTAGGAAGCTGCCTGTGACCACAGTGGCAAGACCCTAAAGGGGAAGGCGGGCTGGCAGTCAGAAGCAAAAAGTGCTGACTGCTTTGGGGGAGGGGAGGAGGGCTGTTGTGGGTGTTGGCTCCGTGGCTGAGGACTGGCTGAGGGCAGAGGCAGAGGGTTTCCCAGGACTCCTTGGAAAGGGCCTGAGAAACACCTCGGTGAGTGAGGGTGCATGCTTGGGGAGCGGGGCCCCAGCCAGCCTTCCTGGGAGCTCCCCTGTGAGCTGGCCCGTGGTGGACAACACTAATGAGCCCATAACACAGGCCTTTGATTAAGCAGCTCTCAGCACAGCAACTTTATTGAAACACGCAGAGGCCGGCGGCTGGTTCCCACCGCTCCGGTTCCCCAGGCAACAGTGCTGGGAGGGGCCCTGCCCAGGGCTTCAGCAGCCTGAGGGGCTGCCCAAGGGTGAGGGGAGTGGGCCTGGAGCACAACGCCAGTGGCCCTGGGATAAGGGGCTGGAGACTGGGGTTGGATTCAGAACTCTGGGGGCATGGAGGGGCAACATGACATCTGCTGAGTCCTCTGGGGGCCAGGGCTCCTGGGCTGCTGAGAATGGACATGTCGACCACCCCCTCCTCAGGGTAGGAAGGTGCTCCAAGGATGGCAAGACTCCAAGGACAGGTTCAGCGGTGAAGATGTAAGATGTAACTTGGGGGGGGGGGGATTTCTTCTTGAGTTTGGGGAGACCCTGGTCCCTACTTTCTCAAGAACATGTACTTGAACCTTCAATACACACAAATGCTATCTGGGGACACTTCTGAGACCTGTAAGCACAGTCACCTACTGGAAACTCTCGACTCTCAGGAGATGCTGGGTTCTCCCGCTGGGTCCCCACCTCCCCCTTCCTTACCAGCTCTGCCCAGCTAGGAGGTAGCCCTCCTCCTCTCCACAGAGGCAGCCTGGCTTTCCTGGGACATAGCTGGGGGTGGTGGGGAGGCCCTTTCCACTTGTGTGGGGCTAGTTTTGAATGTTAGAGCTTCAGAGCTTTTGCTACAGTAACTACCAACACCACATGGACAGAAATCTAATGTTACCAAGTGGGACTTTTAAAATGTATTTATAACTTTATGGTTCAAAGTAATTTTGTTATGAAACAATGTAATAACAACAGTGGAAAAAGGCAAGATAATTTATGGAACACAATATTCCTAAAGCACTAGCTTCCATTTCTACGTCGCTTAGTCTGAGGAGTGTGGTTGGCGTCCTTTGTTTGCTGTTTGCTTTAATTAAGGGTTAGTATTGGGGGGGGGAGAGGCCTGAAGGAGGAGAAATTCAGCTAAAAGCCCTCTCTCTTTCTTTCTTTCTCTCTCTCTCTCTCTCACACACACACACATTACCAGTAAGTATGCTTCACAGACCCCCCAGACTGGGTTAAACCCACAAAACCAACATAATTCCCTTCCCCTCTACTATAGCCATCCCTCCATACACCACAAACAAGGCACAGTCAATTTCTGGATTAGGGTCAGATCCTCTTTCTTGATACTCCTGAGAGAGGTAAGGTAGAGTGTTCTTCCTCTCATACTCCCAACAAACAAAGAAAAAAGGATGTTGTTCCCCTAATACATCTGGGAGTGTGCCAGACCAGCCAAGTACCCGCTAGAGACCTGGGACAGGGTGGGGGCTGGAAGGAGGCCTGTGGCTCTCAGGCCCCAGCACCCCACTTGGCAGTGGCTCTGAAGCTGTGCTCCAGCCAGAAGAGCAAAGGAAGGACAAAGTGTTCTGGACAAGCCAGCAGGTTTCTGTGCCGAAAAGCTGGGTTTCCATTAGGAGGAATAGGACAGCCATTAGATGAAGGGAGTGGGGAGGCTCTGTCTGCTGAGGCCTGCCCATCCCAGCTCCAGGCCAGGTCCACACACCCATTTTCTAGGAATTCTGGTGGGATTTCCACAGAGCCGCTTGAGAGTGGCTTCCATCCTTCCTCCTATCCTGTTGCACCCTCGGTTTCCTGGCCTTTGATCTACCCAGGGTGCAGAAAGTCTCACATCTCTCAGACCCGGATTTCCATGGCAAACCAATGGCCAGGGCCTAGAGAGTTATCCCTGGTGTCTCAGGTGATGGGGGGAGAGGCCAGGAAGTGCTCCTAGAGCTGATGGGACAGGCAGCAGCATCCACACTCCACATGGCTTCCCGTAACCAGCCCCTCTGGAAGGGAGCCACCAAGAGCTGCCTAGGGAGGAGAGGGAGGAGGCGGGTGTGGGAAGAGCCCACGGAAAGAAGGTAGGGAGAAGAAAATGAGCCTTCTCACTTGTAACCAGGGTCCATGGGCTGCATAAGGGTGCTCCTCAGTGGCAAAGGCGCCTTCCACTCCCGTGGAAACGAATGTGATGGCCATGTCACCTGTGATACTTTTATATGTAAAGTGCCGTCCATGCAGAAGCCTGCCCCTGGGGGTGGGAACACAGAGACCGTGAGCAGCAGGCCTGGCCAAGGGACAGGGTGCCTGGCAAATGCCCTCCTGCCTGCCCACCTGCCCACCAATGGGGGACTGAAACCAAACATGTTCATTTCAGCATCTTCTGAGAGAAGCCTCTCCCAAGTTCTCTACTGTCACTGCTCCAAGTGCTCAAAGCCAGCAGAGACATTAGATCAGCATTCAACGGGCCTGTGGCAGGACTGGAGGACACCTCCTTTGTGTCCTGGTGAGGAAACCAAGGCCAGAGAGGGCAGTCAGCAACGTGCCCAAGGTCATGCCCAGAACTAAGAGTGAGGTCACGTCCCCTCTGTTTCGAGGGCTGGGGTGAAGTAGTCCCCAAACAAATTTGCCAAGCCCCTGGGAGAATGGCAGAGTGCCTTCACAGCACAACCCCTGTGTCCACGGTAGAGTCTTCCGCCTGCTCATGGGCTCTCCCACAAGATTAAAATGGCTAGCCCCAAGGCCACAAGCACACCTCAAAACAGACAAATCAACAACAATAATAATGATAATAATAATAAAGGCTGACACCAAATGGGGTCACTCTGAGGGAACCAAAAGAAGTTACTGTTAATCCCCAGTCTGGAAATACACCTGGGGGAAGGGCAGGCAGGGACAACCAGTGAAGAAGAGATGCCAGTCAGCGAAGGAAGCCCAGCCTGCCCTTTGCTTTCCAGGCTGCTTCAGATTAACCCTTCACCAGTCTAAAGGTCCTGAGCCTGAGCCAGAGAGGGAGCTGGGGAGGAAATGGCTGGGGTCCTGGTGGGGGGCCTTGCCAGCCCCTGTTCATTCTGACCACTGGCTATCTTTGCCCTGCTGCCCAGGGTGTCTGGCCAAGGCTGGTTAGCATCCAAACTCCTTTTTCAGGCTCTGGGGACAGTGGGGAGGGACCAAACCAGGGCAACCCCCTTTTTCCTTGTCACTGTTGTCTAAGTTGAGAGTTATTCTGGTCACCTCCCTGCTATAAAAGTGAGGGTGGAAACCCCAAGGGCGATGCGAGAAGCCAGCTGAGTAGATTCAACCCAGGGCAGCACCCCCAAGCGGAGCGCTGAATTCTGGCCACAGGGCTGGGTTTCTGGCACTGTGGACGGCAGCAGAAAGGACACAGCTGGGCTTCTCGGTCCCTCAAGGAGTCCGTTGTGCTGGCCACTGGGTTTGGAGAACTGCATGTTTTGCATGGGAAAAGCAACAAGCAGAAGAAAATAGAGTCCAACCCACCAGAGCCCCAGCCCTGCTACCCACTGCTACGGACTCTGGGCTTGGAGGATGGCAAGGGCCCACGAGTTCGCCAGGCAGCTGAGCCTTCCCAAGGGAGCAGGGCTGAGGGACACCTCTCTGGACAAAGGAGTGTTCTTCAGCACAGTGGGGGCTACAGGCCTTCCACAGGCCCAAGATGGAACTGCCTGATGGGCTCTCCTCTCTCCTGGGGGCCCAGTCTCCACCCCGAGGTGGGGGAGAAGGCAAGCATAGGCCTGGTGGCTCCCCGAGGACAAGCCGTGTGCTGTGGGGCTCACCGTAGGCACAGGGGAATGAGAGCCCCTGACTCCTGGTTGAATTTCAGATGCACGCTCTCGAGTTGTCGTGTGCGGATCAGCTCATGGGGAATGATGGCCGTGGAGCTGTCGCTTTCCAGGCTGTCTTTGCGGCTCCTGCAAGGCAAGCACAGAGCAGGTTCAGCACGAAGTAAACACCACGGGGAGGAGCGAGATGGGAGTCTCTCAGGCTGGGCTCCTGAATGACGGTGATTGACGACAGTGACAGCAGCAGCCACCATTCACGTGTGCTCGCCAAACGCCAGCCGCTGCACAAAGCGTTTCTCACGGACGGCTCCTCTCAATATCCCCATGAGGTGGGTACTCCTGTACATCCCTTTTATGGATAAGGAACTGGGGATCAGAGAGGTTAAGTAACTTAACTCCCCTGTCGGGGGTACGGAGCTGGGATTTGGTCGCAGTGAGATCGAGTTCTAAAGCCTCAGCTCTGGCCAACACACCATATAAAAGTTTATGTCACAGCGGCTTGTTCTTCCCTACACAGCAGCAAGAGCACCTGGGAGCCCTTCTTCCCCTGCCCTGGAGTCTCAGTTCCCAAGTTCCCCAAAGCTGGAGTGCTCGAGGACCAGGAGGCGCGGCTCCAAGAGCTTCCTTCCAGCTGATCCTGACAAGGCTGACTTTCCGCAGGCTCTGAGCGTGCGCACTCCTGCTACTGGCCAGGAGCGGCAGTGACATACACATCCTCCTTCTGACCAGGAAATGATACAATCCTCGGTGAGGGGGTGCAAACCAGGCTCGCAGGAGTCAGACTAGTGGGCTGGCTGGGCAGCAGAACCAGGCCACCATCCCGCTGGGTTTTGAGGCCCCAGGAGTCCTGTACCAGATTCCTCCTGACTGCGGCCTTGGCCACAGTCAGCTGTCACTGCTGCCTCACGCTCCCTCCTGTCCTGCTTCGCACCAACAGCTCATCCCACAACTGGGCCACGGGGTCCCTTTGCAATCTAAGATACGCTCTTTCAAATTCAGCTGCCCCTCACTGACAGCCTCTCAAATCTGCCTCAGCCGGAAATGAGGGTTACCCACTGATCCTATTCAAAAGGCCGGATCCTGGTTTGGGCTGTGAATCTCAGAACAATTCCCCAAGTGTCCATCAAAATACTGGGTGAGCAGCTCTAGTTATTTACCATTCAAGAGGCGGGAGCCATCCGGGGTGTGTAGGCTCACAGTCAGCCAGCCAGTGAGGGGCAGGCCCAGCCTCCTCACACGCTGGGGGGCCGAGCACCGGGGCCTGTGGCCAGTGAGGCACCCCAACAGGCAGAGAACCTCCCCAGAGGGAGGGTGTGAGGTCAGCAGGCAAAAGGATGGAGGGCGGCGTCGGACAGCCTAGGGCCCTCCTGAGGTAATGGGGACCATTCCTGCCAGCTGTGTGGCTCTTGCCCAGATGTAATGGCTCTTTCACAAAGTGGCCTCTTCCTCTGGTTTCCCAGAGCAAATTCTGAAACTGCCCTTTGCCCTAGCTTCTCCTTTAACAAACCCTTTCACAAGACCCGCGAAGGAGACAAATGATATGGCCAAGAGGGTCATGGAAGTTCAAGATTGGAAGGAAACTCTGAGGTGGTTTAATCTACTTCTTCCCTTTACAAAAGAGAGCCCGTGACGAGTCCAAGGCCACAGAGCTGGTCTGTGGCAGGCAAGCGTGGGAGCCTAGGACCTCTGACTAGACCCCTTTCCCTCACACGCTGGCTGCGACGCCTTCCGAGGAGGGCAACACCAAACATCATCTCTCGGTGGGTGCCCTCAGGGCTCAGACAAGAGCAGAACTCAGAAGACAGCAGCCCTACTCCGCTCCAGAGCAAGGAGTCTATAGCCTCACTGGCTCAGAGTCCCACGGTGAGCACCCCACGTATATTCTGTGGTTAATCCTTCTTTCACAGACGAGGAAATGGAGGCTCAGAGAGGTAAGGTGACAAGCCTGAGGTCAGAGTGAGTTTAAGGGGAAGACCAGAGTGTGATTCTTACAGTCGCTTCCCCGTGCCATCTCTGACAACCGGCCGCACATAGACCTACCACCGTGTGCCGGAAAGGGGCTGACGCCCGGCTGCCGGGCGGGGCCTCGGAGCCCGTGGGGCCCACTAGAGGACGGTTGCCTCTCTGGCATAAGCAAAAATGCTGATGAATAGCAACTGGGGTGGGGTGGGGGGCTGGGAGAGAAGAATCAACAGCACACAGGGCTAGAGACATCTCACGCTGGAGGGAAAAATAAATTGTTGAAAGTCAGCTAAAGTCACCTTGGAAACTGCTACAACACACTCACCCAGAACGGGGACATCAAACCCAACTGCAAACAGCTTTAAAGAAATGGAAAAGAACTTAATCATCTGAAGAATTAATGTGACAAGTGCCCACATTTACACCTCCCACCAACCTTCAATCATTTGAAAACGTACTTTAATCTTTTAAGAGAAAAAAAACTGCAAAATGCTAGATCTGCAATCCTGGAGCTTGGGTATTTCCGGCACGCTGCTTCAATGGAAACGCGGCTGCTCCACACACACACGCAGGAGCCCAGCTTTCTGCTGATTTGTTTTTTCTGGACATCGATGCAGAAGCATGAATTATTTGTGTGGGCTGGGTGAGGTATTAAATCTGCAGCCGACACAGGTTTGCAATGTTTTGCATGGTTGTCAGCTTAATCTTAGTCATAAAAAAATAAGTACTGTGCTCGCCAGCGTGGCCTAATTTTTCAGCTGGGCTGTTTTCTCCCCGAGTTCCCAGTGGAGGAGAAGGCAGAGCTTCAAGGGGCTGGAAGGGAGAAGGGCTCCCAGTGAAGCACGCCCTATACCCCCCAGGCACTGCCAGGGATATGGGGCCAGGGGAGGAAGGATGAGCTCTTGCTCCAGGTGGCAGAATGGTTAACACGTAGGTAGGCTCTGGGTTGGATTCTCGCATGAGCTCAGGCAAATGACTGACCCTCTCTCTGAGCGTCAGTATCCTCTTGATGGGAATAGATAATAATACCCTTTCGTTATAAGGATTAAACAAGATGACCCATGTGAAGCATCTAACAGCGCCTGGGGATGTAGTAGGTGCTCAAGATACATCTGGAATGCGCTAACAAGGATGTGAGGGGGCTGCCTCTAGAAGTCTATCTGCTCTTCTGCAAGAATGTTGATAGCTTAATAGGGAGTTATTTGCCTTTCCCAACTGCCTCTGGCCAAGTCAGTCCCTACTTCTGAGTAAAGGTCCTTGCCCTGAAATTGGGAGACAGGACTTCTGAGATGGGGCTTGAAGGGCTCCTGACTCCCTGAACAGACACTACGGGCCCTGGTCAACCACTGGTCCTCTGGGAAGGCACAACTACAGGCCAACAAAAACCCCTGAGGCTTTTGTTCTGCTGAGGGAGGTGCTGGCAGGGCCGTCTTCCCTCTACAGAGCACAACGGTCTTCCTGCAATTCTCATCTGCCCGACCTCAAGGTGCCCAGAAGTGGTTTAATCCCTCCTCCCATGACAGCCTTTCAAATCTCCGAGGCTGCTTTCGCAGACCATCATCAGTTTCTCTTTTCCAGTATTTGTGGCCCTTTCAACTAAGACATGGTTCTGAAACCTTCCAGCCGTCCAAGTCACTCACGCTTGCATTTACTCCAGCTTGACCTGAAGCCAGGGCGTCAGGTCCAGAAGCAAAGTGTCTTGTGTGGAAATAAATACAGCATGTGGTCTAACCAGTGCAGATCAAAGAGGGACTATGAGCTTTCTTATTTGGGAAATCTTATTTCTATTAAAACTGTCATCAAATTGTCTATTCTTTGTAACCCCATCATACTACCAACTCTTACAGCACACCCTCTGTCAACATCTCCCTCAGGCTCTCTCCCATGGCCTGTGCTTCGACCTCTTCTCCCCCATCCTGTATGTCCTGGGGATTAGTGGGAGCTAAGAGCCCAACTCCGCATTATCTGGCTACTGTTTTAGGCAGTCCAGGTATTTCTGAAACTTGACTCTGGCATCCATCATACTGCCAATCCCCCCTGACTTCACATCCCTGACAAAACTGTTAAGCTCACCATCAACGTTCTCATCCCGGGCTTTGATTACCATGAACAGGGTAGGGCCAGGCAGACAGGCTGACAGATTGACAGCATTACCCTTTGGGTATGCTCATCCAGCCAACTATAAATCAACCCAACCATCCCATCACCAAGCCCTTCACCTTCCTGGATGTTCTGTGGACATTCTTCTGTCTTGCCAACAATGATGTCAGAAGACATTCTGAAAATGTCTTGCTAAACGCTAGAGGTCTACAGCACTTCCTTTGTCTACCAGTTGGAAATAGGTAACTATTTCTTTTTTGCTTTTTAAGGTAAATTTTTAAAAAAAGTTTTTATTTATTCATTTAAGTAATCTCTACACCCAATGTAGGGCTTGAACTCACGACCCCGAGATCAAGAGTCTCATGCTCCTCCAACTAAGCCAGTTAGGTGACCTGGTAACTATTGCTAAAAATAGATGAGAATGGTCTGGCAGGCCTGATTCTTCATGAATCCATGCTGACTCTCCGGGCTCACTGTTCCTCTTAAAAGAGTGTTCACAGCCTGCCTGCTGAATACTCCAGTCCAGACTTCTCCCTGAGGGTTGACACCACGCTCACGAGTTTGGAGGGCGCAAGATGCTTTTTGCATTTCGAAACTTTTGAGTGCTCTCAGTCGGCCAACACCTCTCTCCTATTCCCTCTAAGATTACGGACACCAGCTTCATAAATCTCATCTGCCAGTTCGCCCGGTGTTCTGGGGCACAATACATGTGGACCAACCAGGCAGCCTGAAATCATGGCTTCAGTCTTCTCATCAATGCCTGTGTGACTCTTCCTACTCTGATAACCATTCTTTTTGAGATGGAAGCGTAACAGAACTTGGGTACATCTTGCTTTTTCTCTGCCACTGATTAAAGTCACTGTGTCCAAACAACGAGGCCTACATTTTCTTCTTCTTGTTCCAAACAGAAGTACAAAAAATAAAGTCCTTTTTGCTGGTCATAGCACTTTTTTTCAAGACTCAGTTCTCCTTGAGTTTCAGCTTTTCTTGACCCTGTTCCTCCATAGTCTGTGCTAGTATAACATACTTCTCCTTCCAGATTTTGTTCGAATTCTTCAAGAAATCTGAGTTACGTAAAAGATTCTCTCCACACCCATACTGGTCCCTGGAGGGATTACACCTTGTTTCCCAGGGACGGGTCACAATAGTGACATTAAGAGGTGCCTTTTAGTGAGTGCGCTCCCCGGCACCAGCTCCTCTGTTAAACCCTTTCAATACTTTGCTTCCTTTTCATTTTCATGGCAACTCTATCAAGAGGTATTACTTTCCCCATTTCACAGATGAGGAAACTGAAACTCAGAGACTTAAATAACTAGCCCAAGGTTACACAATGAACGAGTCAAGGGCTGAGACGAAATCCCCAGGTCTTCCTGATGCCAACTAAAACAACCACAGTGTTTCTCCTCAAGAACTTCCCAACCCTCTGAGTGGGCTTTTCTTCTGGGGTTTCAAGGCCGTGAAGACACATCTATTTTTTCCCTGAATTCTTAAAAAAAAACTGCTTCCTAGAAATCGAGGCAGGAGTTCCCAAAGGGTATTTGATGGAATTTTAATTTAAGGGAAGCTTCTAGAAAAGCAGATGGGGCAAGGCCTGGATACAGCACACTGTGTCTCGGAAGAGAGACCTAAAATGTTGGCATTTTGAAGACCGAGGAGGACCGCAGAGGCCAAACCAGCCAGTCTCATTCTATGTAAGCCAGCATCGTCCAACCTTAGCCACAGAACCGCCTTTTCCCTTAACACCCAACAAAACCCCCTACAAGGCTGTGGGGACCCTCCAACTGGGGATGACAGGGCACAGGGTTTTCCTTCCTGATCTTGCTCTGCCCAAGGTGCTTTCTTCCAGTGCCTTGCCACTTCCACTCCATGTCCCGTCCACCTCCACGGCTGGACGAGTGCCCCTCGTCGTTCCCTTTACACCAAGACCGATGCTCTCAGGAGGCCCGTCAGGCGGTTACAGGCTGATGATCTTCAGCTCCTAGCCGGGCGCAGGGGCAGTGGAACCGTCTCTGCACAACCAGGGCGGCCTCAGTGCCAACTCTGTGATTTTTCAGTCGGAGCGGGTTATCCTTTCCTTTCGCAAGGCAGGACGAGCTGTAACAACCCCTACAATATCACTTCTTGGACTTTCGTTTATGATTCTTTTTAAAGTTTAAAGAATCACAGGATCCTGCTGGGACCAGTCTTCCCACCCCACTCTTCAGAGACAACCACTCATTTCTGTTAGCAGACTCTTTCGGTATTTTCTCCAGACATCTAGTTTTTGTTTTTGCTTTTTTTTAAGATTTTATTTATTTGTCAGAGAAACACAGAGCACAAGCAGGGGGAGTGGCAGGCAGACGGAGAGGGAGAAGCAGACTCCCCGCTGAGCAAGGGGCCCAATGCGGGACTAGATCTCAGGACCCTGAGATCATGACCTGAGCTGAAGGCAGACACTTAATTGACTGAGCCAGCCAGGTGTCCCTCCAGACTTCTAATATGCTTCACTCCGACTTCCCCGTTTTCTCCTCTCCGGCTTCACCTACTGACTTCCCACAAAGGAATACGAGCTCTCAGCTCTCTTCTGTACCAGCCTCCCGCCCTCCCACCTTCCCAGGAGAACTGTATCCTACGTTTGCTTGGATCAGCATTAAGTGTCTACATTATTATACGAAACCAGTGCTATTGACAACTGAGGCAGGTGCTATACTATCATGCATATTTTGAGAAAAGTATACTTTTCTGGTGCAGTTTTCTATTTTCCTTGGATTTAATAACAGTCTTGGTTATCTACGTGTTTATCACTAATTCCATCCTAAACTTAACTACCAGTGGTCTACAGATTTCCCCCAGATATTCAAATACATCAAGCATTTATCAATTTTCTCTTTTTCCCAGCCCTTGCTCCAGAGGCCCTTCCAAACCGGCTGCCTTCTGTTCTTGCTGCTCAGCTGCCCTCACTGTCACCCTGATGACTCCCCTGGCCTCTCTCCCATGCTGGACCCCATTGCCTGTCCCCCGCATGTCTTCCTCACTCATTCTGGTGGAGAAGATCCTCCAACGGATTTCACCGCATTCTGGGACCTGCTTTTCTCAGCCAAACGGTGCCCACTGAACTGCCACCTCATGGGCTTTGAACAAACTAAAACACCAGCTTTCCTCTGTACAGTGTTGTGTAAACTTCCAGGGCCTACTTTCCAGTTATTTTTTCCTATGAATTGGCAGGAAGCCCCTCCACATGTATCCTCTTTTACAGGCAGTACCCAGTGGCGGAGAGGACTGGATCAAACAATCCAAGGTTCGAATCCCGGCTCTGACACTTACTCACTGACCTGAGCTTACTGACCCGAGGTAAGTCCTATCATCTATCTAAGCCTCTGTGTTCTAACTTGTAAAATGGGGACAACAGCAGCTCACAACACAGGGCCTGGCAGGTGGTAATGCTCAATAAAAGCTGCCTGCTCAGCCCCAAGACCCTGGCTAGCCCAGGATTCTTCCTGAAGTGGGAACAGCGAGGGGAGCTTTATGCGATGGCTTAGATGCACACCTCGGTAATTCAGGAATTGATCTGAATCTTTCCATTTATTTCTTCTTTACCACCTGTCTATATAACACATTCTATATTTACACTTCCCACTGCATAAGGTGACTTTTTACATATCCTAAACCACTCTCTCCTTCCAGTGTCAAGCTAGAGTCCTGATTTTCTAGTACTGTAGAGTTTATAGTAATGCCCCTGTTCGCCCTAGCCACATTTTACAGACTGACAGAACTGTATCCATGTTTCCTCTCCACCCGGGTCTCTTCACATTGAAAAGCCTCAATTTTTCCATTTTAGCCTAAGGGTATTTATTGGTCATATTCTATCAATGGCAGCAGGCATGGAAAGGAGAGGAGCTGAACCACTGAGCCTCCTTATAGCCATAATCCCAGTCCTGTGACAGGAGTGACATCTGCACTGGCCACACGACTTGGGGCCTTCTCTTTGGGGATGCCGGGGAGCGGGAACCAGGGCATCAGGGTTGGCAACTATTCAACAGTAATGTGGGTTTGGCCTGCTGAGCCAGCCCAGCCTCTGGCTTCCGCCTCTAGGCTGGAAGATTATTCCTTTTGCTTTCAGATTGCTGACGAAAACTCTGAACTTTCCAGAGAGGGAACCACTTGAAGGTCCCCCTTCAGGGCAGGATTGGGACAGGGTACAGGTGTGGGGTAAAGGCACCAGCTCACCTCCACAACTACGCCTAAACACAAGGCTGTATTACATGGTAAACACCAATATCCAAATGATAAAGTATGGTATTTTCATTGTGGGCATCCCAAGGACGGGATATGGTGATAGAACAGTGGGGCTGGGTGTGGCTACAGAAAAGAGAGGGAACAAAACTGGCATGATGATTAGAGGATGCTTTAATCAACCAGGGGAGTTAACTCTGGGCACCAGGGACCTCCACCCCAGCCCAGCCCTCTGACTTGGGTGGGAGACAAGGATGCCTGCTTTCCTGAGTGAGCCCACTGTCACCAGAACACTTGGCTTTCTGTTTTCTGAGACACTGAGTCATTTCCTCTCTCCAGCTCTCACCTTTGAGCCTTCCTTTTCCCTTCCCTGGAGAAGTGACTCACTGCCGAAGTGTTAGGTGACACTGAGGATCAAAGATGGGCGATAAAAATACTCCCGATTGTGCAACTTTGAAGAAGGGGGATGCGCTGTGGACTGAGGACTCAACATGCTGGCCATGAACTCCAAGGCTACGGTGTCAACAGTGGCCACGGCTCCATCTCTCTGGGGAAGTGGAGCAGAGAAAGGAGTTCAAACAGAAATTCACCTGTGCCAGATCTGCTGCGGAGACCCTCGTTGTGCCCTCTCAAACGTGTCTCTGAGAAAGGCACACAAAGGCAGGCACTCAGCAGGACACGCGTGAATCACAGAGGCCCGGGCCCTTCCTCCTATCAGCCCTGTGGGACCTGGCTGCGGCCCCGAGAGCAGGGCTGTTTCTTTCTGGGTCTTCTCTCCAGTGAAAACAACTGTACTTCCCCAGCGTGGGAGTGGTGAGGGAAGCCCACGTGACGGACGCAGGCTCTGGGCTGGCCACTGCGCTGACGCGCTAGACACTTTGAACAGGGTCACCCGAGACTGCCCCGTGCGTGAACTGTGAGTGCCAGCGGCCGAGCTCCTTTCCCAGATGGAAACTCACGTTCCTTCACCCAATTCACTGGGTTCGAACTAGATATTTTCTTCTAATTAATTGTCACGGCCCTCATAGGGTGATTAAAACAAAACACAAGTTTCTCTGAAGGATGACGTCCTGGCCAGGTTACAAGCTATTCAAGACGGGAGCAGAGGCAGCAAAGTCACCCCATCCAAAAGGCAAACAGATGGGAGCAGAGGCGCTCCTAAAAGTGGAGAGAAATATATGTGCAAGCATGTGTGTGTGTCGGGGGGGGGGGGTTGTGCAGCAGAGAAAGACACAACCAGATAATTCATACTACAAAACCTTAATTCTTCAGGAAATTAAGGCAAAAAGGCAAAAAAAAAAAAAAAAAAAAAAAAAAAAAAAAAAGCCTTAAAAGCTGTTGGCATGATTCCAGAAGACTGAGAAACTTGGCTCAGAAACGATGGTTAGTTTGCTTTTTAAAGGTGCCTCAACTACAAAGTGTTTTTCTCACAATCAGGAACCGTCCCCTGCCAACGCATCCGCACACACACGTGAACACTGCCCCTCTCGGGGAGGGTATGTGACCCAGAGAGCTGCGTAAAGGTCCTCCAACCTCAGGCAATGAGACCGGGCCGAGGGAGGAGGAGGTCCTGGAACACTGCCACAGGTTCCCAGCCTTGGAGCAGAAGTTTATGGAAATGCAAAGCCCCGCACCCGGTGCACCTGACCACACACATCCTCTGAGTCCCTGCGGGGAGGCTGGGGAGCAAAACCCAAACCCTGCAGAGCAGTCCAGGCAAGCTCAGACAGAGAAGATGCCCCGGGCCTGTTCTCCCCCTCAGGTCCCTACAAATGTTGGCAGGCACAGTCCTTAAGCCGGGCTCTCCTCGGTGGCAGAAAGGAGTGGCTTCCCTTGCTTCCCAAACTCACCCGGGCAGGCGGTGGGAAGGGAGGCGCCAGCAAGCCGAAGGAGGCTTTTCTCAACTGATCATCTTGGGAAAAGCCAGATACAAATTTCATGGCTGGAATGCAAGGGTTGTGAAACCCTGAAAGAAGCCCCAAAAGGGGCCAAGGACTCTCCTTCTGGGAAGGCAGTGGGAGGAGGGCTGGCGAGGGCAAGTGGGAGAGGAGCAGGTTACCCAGAGGGGCCTGCCTTTCTGGGAAGCAGGAAGTAAGGCCTCAAGAAAGAAAGAAAGAAATCCCCTAGCCCTGAGGTGGTAGAGGGGACAGAGATAGGGTTGGTTTTGTTTCTGAACATAAAGAAAACCAGGCTTTCTGTCAGAAAGTAATTCTGGTATAAAAGGCCAATTACGATAGGCTCGTTATCTCTGGGATTTGGAAGCACCAAAGCTGACCACATGTCCTCCCTAGAGTTAAATATGCACCGTAAGCTTCTAACATGGCGCTTAGCCTTGTCTCCAGTATCACATGAGACGTTCCTATTCCTACTCCAACTAGACAGATGAGGTCCACCAAGGAGGGTCACTACTACCTCAGAGACACAGCCTTGTGTGTGTGCCTCATGGGGTCCCAGAGAATGGGGTAAGGAAGGTCACACTAGGGAAGACTGCCCTAAGTGCCACCCTTTTCTAACTTTGGACAAGTTACTGACTGGCCTCTCTCTTCCTCAGTCTCCTCATCTATGAAAGGGGATGGTCAGATTATCTACTTCACAGAGTGACTGTGAGAATGAATAAAGGTCATGTGGGGTAAAGCACCTGAAACATTACTTGGCACACAGTCGTCACTAAGTAAGTGTTAGTTGCTACCGGGGTATGAAAAGAGCCAGGGCTTGCTCACCCCCCACCAGTAGGCCAGAGCCCAGCTGCTAATGCCCAGGCTCCACCAGCCCTTCTGGACTGTAGCTTCCTCAGACCATTCCCAGACCGCTGTGCAACCAGCGCGCCCCAGCCTAGAAAGCCTGACTCAAGGAAAATCAGACATGCACACACAGTAAGGCTCGTGCTGGATGCTCCCCCACAGGGAGAGGAGCAAACACTGGAGCCAGCACATTCTGGGTCGGCTTTCTCAGTCGCAATCCATGTGGTTTATCTGAAATGGGGTCAGGTCCCAGAGTGGGCAGCATAGATATTACAATCGTGCTTGCTGATCTAAACTGAGTCCATCATTATCGATCGTGAGATAATAGCGAGCTAGCGCCTTGAGACACTTGAGGGGTGTGTTGGAAAAGGATCTTGGCAAAACAGGAGGAACCATTTCTCAACCAAATGGCTAACAAATTGGTAACTAGCACTGAGAACCTCAGAAGAGACACTTGGATTCCCTCCGGACTGCAGATTCCAGCACTTTGGAGACCTGAATGGTCACTTGAGCTCCAGGGAGGGACGATGACCCCAAAGCGCCGGCACCCTGATCTATTTCCACCCATCAGTTTGTAGCTCAGTCAACTCAGGCCAAAGGTGGAGGCTGCAGCTCTTACCTTGTGTCTACAGATAGCCCTTGGACCAGCTCCAGTGCCCCTCTGCGCAGTCAGGGGTGTGCTGAGTCTGGGCGGTATGTATGCATCCCAGAACCCTGAGCCTTGTGCCCCCCGCCATGTCTGGAAGTGCAGCAGCTGAACGTCTGCCCAGGACAGCGAGTGAGATCTCAAGCCTGCTCCACATATACAAGAGCGGCAAGTGGGGTGTGTCTCTGCAGGAGCCCCTGCCCTTCTGCCCAGAAACCTGGACCTTCCAGAGGTGACAGGGACATCTGAACTGAGACTGTCTGCAAGTTATGGGCAATATGCTTGAGCCTTTAAGCCTTCAAGTACCTCCCAGCCTCCCCGCCAGTGCCAACGGGGCATAGAGGGTGAAGCCAAGCTCAGGGCATGGGAAGGAGCATGGCCCCGGGACAGGGTCCAGACTCATAGGTGGAGAGCTTCCAGATGCCCCATGCCTCAGCCTGGCCATCTGCTGCTGCCAGGGGAAGATCATGGTGCCTCACGCCAGCTACTTCAAAGCAGATGGCTAGAGAAGCCCACTGGCTGGAGTTGAAAGCTGCTCGGAGGTGGCAGTGGAGGCTTCTCTAGGCTCTTGCCAAAAAGCTCAACTCGCATGTCTTCTGGGTGGCAGATTCCAGGTGAGCCATCTTGGGCATCCAGAGTAACTCTCCCTACCCCACAATCTGCTCCCGGGCTGCAGCTTTGACTTTAGCTAGCCAGGCCTCCCCTGTTCCATCCCTGTCAGCTCCTCCTCCTGCCTGAAACTTCTAGGTCAACTTTAAGGTCCGTCTCATGTTCTTCCTTCTCCAAGAACCCTCCCTAACTATTCCAGATCATGCCGACTTGTCTTTTCTGTAGAATATTAGATTACCACCACTTCCGGAGATCATGGATAAGCAGCTAGAGCTAGAATTCAAAGAAGTAGCTATTTCCAACAAAATGCATCTACAGCCAGACTCACACCAATTTCAGTTCATGCACCCCCAAAGGAAGAGACTATATCCTAGATGGCCCCCTGGGCCCTGAGCTTGCCACACAGCAAGTGTGTAATAAAGACTTCTCAGAAGGACAGATCACCCTGGTCTTGCAGGAGCGCCGTGCTTCCTTTTGAGCCCAGGGCACAGCAACTTCCTCCCTGGCAGGCAAGGTTTCTGCTCTGGGCTGCCAGCTCCCAGGCATCCTCTGCCAGCAGCTATTCCCTACAGCTTCCCTGTTTCAAAGGGCAGAAGAGGGTGCCCAGCTCCAGCCCTGCCTACCATTCATCCCCTATCAGAGGAAGAGAGGTCAGCAGGAAGAGGATCTGACCCCTGGGGGTAGCCATAGTCTCTCCCAAAGGGCTACAGGGGCCCCTAGACGGGCAGTAGAGGCCTGCAAAGGACTTCCCTTCCCTTCTCTGGGCCCCATGGAAGGGAGGCAGGAAAAAGGGCCTCAGCAGCAGGCGTCCACGATGGGGCTGGCCAGACAGGGAGGCCCCTGGGGCTGCAGCTATCAGCCGGAGACCAGGCTCCAGGAAGGAAGGAAGGGCAACTCTGGCCGAGGCCGAGATAAGGAGGAGAGTCGTGCTCAGCACAATGGGTTCCCTCAAGGCTGGGATTTTGCCCCAACTTGGCCTCCTGTCTGCTCACACAGCCCATGTAAATATTTACTGATGTTTATATTCCTGGTCCTCTGGGTCCCCTCTGAGGCCCTTTCCTATGACCCACAGATCTGTGTGCCCCAGAGACCCTGGGCCCATCCAGCAAGGCCTATGGGCACTGTTCTCTCTCATGCAAGCCCCAGGGACAGACACTTCAGGACAAAAATGCCCCCCTTGTACCAGCCCTGGGACACGGCTCTCAGGAAGCTATACTAATTCCCTCTGTGGACAAGGAACTTACGGGGCCCGGTCATGGGTGAAGCCGTTCTGCCGCTGAGGGTTGATTGGCGGAAGGACAGGTTTGCTGTTGATCTCAAGTCCTCTCCTCAGGGTCTCCCGGATCTGCTCCGTGTCTGCAACAACACCACTAAGTTGCCTGATGGCCCTTTGGGCTCCTAACATCCCTCAACCCTGCGCTCGGAACCTGGCTCTGCAGACATGCTAGGAAAAGGTCCTATGAAAGCCGTGAACCCACTCTAGACATCACCCTTGAGAGCTGAGTGAGAGCAGTGTTGAGGACACAGGGTAGATGAGGCAACCATGCTCTCAAGAAATTTCTGGTCTGAAGAGTGCCATTCTTGTAAAAGACAAGGGGGTGGCCTCTGGACTTCAGAAGCGCACCTTCCAAGATAGGGTTCTTCCCTGTCTTTCCCCTTCCTGTGCCATAGGCCCTAGATATACCCTTAACATAGCTCCAGGCAGTGACTAACAAGATCCTTGGCACTGCCCAAACCCACCCAGGGATTCTGCCCACTGTAATGGATGCCACTATGGGCTGCAAGTGCTTTGCCATGAATGAACTCCTACGGAGTTTCTGGGTTCTGGGTGGTCAAATGATATCCAGCCCTGCCACCCTTCTCCTTGAGCAGGCCGGTGGGATGCTGAGGTCATCTCCCTACGTTGGTCCCGGGGAACCTTGCCTGTCCATGGGTCTGCCAAGGGCCAGGAGGGTGAGAGAGGAATCTCTTGGTGGGACTATTTCTTTGCAAGGTGCTTTGCTGATCTGTGGGGTGGAGCCCCCTATAGAGATTTGGTCTAAGCTTTACCTATGCAATGGCAAACACATCCAAAAAAGCAAATGAATGCTGGTTGCGCAAAGGGTGGGCTTACAGTGGATTATAGAGGTGATAATACTAACTTTTCTAACTGTCTGACTTGTTACAGTGGTATGGGTGACTTTCATAAGTTTTAAAAATTAGCTGAAATTTTGGACAATGAATCCCTCCTTAAATTACCTCTTTCGTCAAAAGCAACTGAATGATTTTAATGACTGTATGCTTTCCCTCAGAACCTCCCACGGGCTTATTAGCACACCATCAGAACAAGCAGGAAGCCAAAGGGGGTCAGATATTTGCACTAGGAGCTTAAGTTGTCCTTTACGGAAAGAGAATAGCTCCCATAAGTGCCATCGCATGTGCAGGCATTTTGTTCAAGACTGTAGGTATTCCTTATTCTTCAAACAATAAGAAAAGATGGAGGAACTAGACAAAGAAAGTAGAAAAACAAGCTGTCAACATACATATAGGTAAATGGCTGCTTTCCTTTTGGAGTTAGGTGGGGATGCCCTTTGCTAAGAACCACAGCTGTTTCTACAACAAAGACCACCTTGGTGAGCTTCCAGCAGGAGAGCCATATCCTTCTTTCCCAAGGCCCCGCACAGAAGGCAGTGGGTACAGGGTGCCCCGCACAAGGCCCCTTGCACTGTATCCACAGGACAGGGAGGCAGGGAAGTTTGAGAGCTGGCCTCACACTCAGGCCTCTCTCATCTAAGGCCTGGGAGGGCCTGAGGCCAGAGTGATTCTCGGGTCTGGCATGGCTTTCAGGCCAGAGCTGGGCCCTGTTTCAATTCTGTGGGTGGCCGATGCTTATTCTTTTGCACTTGGGTGGACTATGGCCTTTTCCTGTAACTGTTCTGTGGCTTCCACTCACCTCCATGACCTCAGATTGCAAGGGGGCAAATCTAAAACACAATGGTTACCGCTGGCGGTGCATCTGAAATACACACAGGAAACACAAGAGAGATGGGCCAATAAAGCTCCCTCCATGCCACCCTGCTGGAGGACTTCACTTGCTGTTTCAATCCTGCCAGGAAAGGAACTACTGAATGGGCTGCTGATGCTGGAGCCCCATCCTAGAGAGCCTGAACACCGGGCCTGGGGACAGGGGAAGGGAAGGCTGGGTGCAGTGGCTACCTTTGCCAGAGAGCCGCCGTGGCTGCGTGCCGATACAAATGCTCCGGCTGTCCTCATCATCCTCGGGGGGCCGGCTTAGGTCGTCCCAGGCACACTTGGCGCTGACACCACTCAGGTTGGAGCCATCCGTCTCGATGCCTTTGTCAACTCTCTCCTGCTTGGAAAGAACCAAAGAGCCAGAGTTCCTTCAGCGAACCGGTGGCCCAAGGTCACCACCACCTTTCTGGTATTTACTGAGTTCTTGCAGGTGCTGAGCATGGAACAGGTGCTGGAAGAGCAGGATGTCTGATCTTGTTCTGCCCTGGTTGCTAACACATGATGGTCTCTGCCAGCCACTGGACTCCTCCGGGGGAACCAGGGAGCCCGGGAAGCCAGGAAGCATGAAAATCCCAAGGAAAGCTCGTCCTCTATCTGGACCCTCCAGTAAAACCACCTGCACACCTGTTTCAGAGCCCTAACTCTGGCCACCCCGTGCCGGCCCATGGAGCTGATGTGGCAGAGGCAGGAACTACTGCCCTGAGGAAAGGCACAGTCCTTCCTCTCCTCCCTGGTCCTTCAGGAAGAACCCCCCAGTTACTGCTAGAGAGGACAGGGTGGAAGCCTGCCACAGGTGGGAGAGGCCAGGACTGGGCCCAACTTCTCGGACTTCACACCTGCAGTTCCCTCTTCTAACAGCAGAGGGTGTGGTCACCCAGAAAAGTGCCACCAGAGAGCAGGACAGGACTTCCCCTCGCTGCATCACTAACTTGTTTGGCAAAGGACTCTGGATGGAGTTTCTTTTCCATTTCTTAGGCTGAGATGGGGGCCTGGAGGGCAGTGGCCATCTGCAGACCCCATCAGAGGCCCTGCCTTTGTGCAGGCCTTGGCACTGTGGAGTCCCAACACTCTCCAAATGGCCTCAAGGAAGAGTTGTACCCAAACATCCCTGCAATTTCTGGTAAAACATAGTTCTGTGATGCTGGGTGTTGGATTAAAGGTCATCTGGAAGGCTCTAGCAACGTAGCTTATAAACACCATGTGGGCCAAATAAAGCTCGTGAGTGAAAGCACCGCAGTAAGAATCCGCATCTCCCCGTCTGCCTGACCCTCTCCCAGTGGCTCCACAGGCAACGCATGGGCCTGCTGCTGGGCCAGAAGGCCTATCTGTGGAAACACAAGGGAAGGTCCTTATTTCTTGAGACCGTCAGCAGATGGCCCTGCCCTGATGCCTCCTTTTCAAAAGTTGTACTTTCCTCCTTTCCAGTGCTATAATCAGCCTGGGCAAAGCTGGGATTCTTTTTTTTTTTTTTTTTTAAGATTTTATTTTTAAATAATCTCAACACCCAACATGGGGTTTGAACTTAAAACTCCAAGATCAAGAATCACATGCTCTACTGAGGCAGCCAGGTGCCCCAGCCCCACACGGGGAGAGGCTGATGACAGGAGCCGTTCTGTGCTCCAGGCAGGAGTGTGTGGGCCCTGCTTTGCTCAGGGTAGAGTTTGAGCTTTACCCTTTCCACTGGCTTTCCTGGGCCCCTCACCTAAGCAAGGAGCTGAGGGTGGCTCTTGACTCAACTAGTTCAGCCCACTTACTTTATAAGTAAAAAAGAGTCGGGCCCCAGAGAAGGGACTTCCTCAGGCACACAGCTGGCTAGTAGCAGAGTTTGGAGCAAAGGAACAGGAGCCAGCTCTAAAATGAACCGCCTGGAAGCAGGCCCCACACAGCTACAGATGAGCACAGAAGGGTTCCTGCTTGGTGCACAGGTTCATGAGGAAAGAAAGCTGGGCTTTCTTGCCCAGGTCCCCCTGCTTGCTTTTTTTTTTTTTTTTTAATTTAAATTTTTTATTTTTAAGTAAACTGTATGCCCAACATGGCGCCTGAACTTATGACCCTGGGACCAAGAGTCGCCTACTCCACTGACCGAGCCAGCCCCTCCCCACACTGCTTGCTTTTAAAGACCACTGGGTGCTCTGGGTCCTGCTGGCTGGTCTCAGCAGAGCCCGAAGACTAGGATGGAGAACTGTTCTTGGAATGCAGAGAAGGACGGGGCTGCTTACCAGGCTGGTTCAAATGATCAAGTTCTTTCTTAGTACTTGGCACTTATGACCGGGGCTAAACAGCAGCCCACAGTGCCCCTTGCTGGACCCCAGTGTGGCTGCAGAGCAAGGACACAGGGAAACAGAGCCTTCATGGTTCCTGGTTTTTGCATAAGCAGAAGCTATAGGGAAACCAACTTTAAAGTGGAGCTAACAGAGGATCCTGGCAGCAGTTTGAAAACTTCAGTGTTAAAGGCACTAAGAAAATAGAGGAGCATCATGTGTGAATGAGTAGGGCTTCTGCCCAAGATCTCACAGGTCTATAGTAAAGAACCCACAGGGACTGTTGGCTGTATGTCTGCCCACTACCTCTCCCCTGCCACCTCGCATCCCTCCTAGAGGACACGGAACTCCTGGTGGCTGCCCGCAGCCTGCCAGATTTTTAGAAACATGAAAGGTTCAGAGATGGCAATGGCCTACAATGGGTCGGGGGAAGTAGAAGGAAGTGTATACATGCCTGGAACAATCTTAGCTGTCTGCTTCCCTGTTTCACGAGCAGTGCATTAGGAAGGAAGTTATGCTCTAGGTGGCTTTCAAAATTAACTTGCACGCAAAGCATGTTTCTTCTAAGAAACCAAAGATGTCACTGCATAGCTGGGCCACGGTGAGTGGGCAACTGCAGGCCTGCATGTACACAGACTTCCTTTATATATCCAGGGACGCCAGCCTCCCCAGGGGAGGAGCTCGGAGTCTGACTGCCCAAGCTGAAGATGTATCTAAAAGGGGCGTGATCACTAGACCAACCACAGCTCCCACTGCAGCTGGGCCATGGGGTCAGTATCACCCATCCTGTGTGTTACAGGGTGCTGGCGGGAGGGAGGCGGCTCCCTGAAAGAAAGTCCATGTTCTTTGAAGAAGGGGGAAATGGAAGGATGAGTACCAGGCAAGCAATATTGACTTTCTATAGTGACAAGCTAGTGATCTTAATTTTTTCAAGTCAGGTTTATCGATGTATGACTTGCATACAATAAAATTCATCCTTCCCCCCTCACCCTTTTATTTATTTATTTATTTATTATTTATTTATTTATTTAATTTATTTGTTTGTTTGTTTATTTATTTTTTATTGGTACCATTTCCAGTTTGTTTTATGTAGTTCCAATATCTAAAGAACTGCTCTTACATTTTAAAGTATCAGAGTAAGCATGGATCCTCACTTTTTTAGGATTCTAACCAAGATATTACTGTAGTATCATCCCAAACAATCTCAATATTATAAATTTCCACCTATTAGTAATATAAAAGTCAATTTAATCCCACTCTTTTTAAATGCAAAAAAACATGTATTTGAGGCAAGCTTTCCTGGCCGGAAATCTCTGCTGCCCATGTGCTCTGCGGAATTCAGGGGACAAGTTCCAAATCATGCCATCTTTCTACCCATTCACAAATAAAGCCCCTCCGTTTTCCCAGCATGAAAGCCAGTGTTATTTGGAAGAGGCCTAGGCATAGTGTGCTAGAAAGGTTTTCCTCACTCAAGACATACTTGCAGGTGTGGATCGATCTCAAATATGGTCTCTCCCCTCCGCATGTCAGTTATCAGCCAGGGGCCGCCAGCGCTGTGGACAAGGAAAGGGGACAGGATGGTAACTGAGGGTCTGGGCTGATGGGGTGGGCCTTGTTTGCTGCCCCAGGCCCAGAACACGGGGGAGCAGTTCGAGGACAGGGACTGTCAGGGAGTGAATCATCAGGAGCCCCTGATGTGAAAAACCAGTGCCTGAAAAACAATGTAAGGGGAAGCCCACATGTGGGGTAAGGAGGAACTGCCACCCTCAGGCCCAGGAAGTCAGGCCCCACCTCATAGGGCGGGCGTGTACTCACACAGGCACCGTCCGCAGCAGCTCCAAGATGCCCTGCCCGTTCCACTGCTGGGCTGCGTGGAGCTCCTCGGTGCAGACGCCAACAATCTGAGACCCGGGGACAAGATGCCATTGCATGTTAACGGTCACTCCTCCCACCCATCCAGGAGGACGGACCTAGGCTCCTTCAGGGTCAACTCAAGTGGGGGGACCACAGGTAGGATCTATGGCCAGGGGCTTGTCCGTCCAAAATGGGATGGTTTCCACAGACAGGGCACTGAGGCCTGATCCTTGTCCTGCTACAATGGGTCAGGCGTCAGGGTGACATGATGTCTAGCCCTGGACTGCAGAGGTGAACATCAGAGTGGGTCCTCAGCCCACGTCTCTGGAGGCAGGGTAGGTTCAGGGAGATGTTCCAGCCTAGGCTACGATCGCAGGGAATGCAAACACAGGGGATTCTGAGGCCCTTCAAGCTCCCAACAACAACCAAAGGGCCCTGGCAGTTTGCAGAAGAGCTCTCTTTCCTCATCAGACGCAGGGCCTTGGTGTAAACCTCAAGGGCAACAAGCAAACCTTCACACAGACCCCAGCATGACCCCAAGCCCAGCTGCAGCGTGGGTGCATGCACACCCCTTCTGGGTGAGGGCGAGGCCGGCCCAAAGCTGCCTTCCTGCTGGGTGGTCCCGTGCCTACGGCTGTGTGGGTCTTTATCAGTTCACCAGAATATCCGCCCTGTTAGCCTTAGCCGCTCAACTACAGCCTTTGCCCCCCACCCCCCACACACCCCATGGCCCCTTCCCTTTCCCCCTTCTCCCATCTCAGCGGGCTAAATCAGACCATCTGAATCTGACGAGCTAGCAGAGGGAAGAGAAAATGCGAGAAGAGAAGGAAATCTCCTGTTGCCTTCACTCCCCCTACCCAACCCCTCTTGTACTAAAAGGCTTTTCTCCCAGGGAAGGCTTGAGCCCATGTCCAACTTCAGCCTCACCTGGAGGAACGTAACTACCCCAAAGGGTGTCTGCACGGGTTGCATCTGTGGGTCCTCGGTCAGCAGCATGTGCTGAATTCTTGACTCGCTGTTATCCAAAGGGCTGTGCCAAGACACGTGGTCCCCGCTGCAGAAGGTGTTCTCTGTGGGAGAGACATGAGGGTGCCCAGTGTTGGAGGCCTCGTGTCCAGGCCTGAAGCCCTGGTATCAGAGAAGCCCAGGCTGGGAAGCTCCCCAGTCTTCCAGGGGAAGCACTCGCTCATATAGGAAAGACGGTGGATATTTCCCCCAAACCAAACGTGCTCCTGCTTGCCAACTCTGCCAGCCTTCGGGGGAAAAGGACAGGCTGCTGCTGTGGCCGCTCACTTGGCCTGGCACATCCAAAGACTGACCTGGGGTTGGGGAGCCATGATCAGGTCTGCCAGGAAAGAGTAAGGTGCTTTAGTGTGGGACCATGTGGCCAGAAATTCTCAGGGAGGCTGGGGAGTAGTGAAAGCACTTCACCGGGGAAAAGCATGCCCTTGGTTCTAACTCTTTACTGTGCTGCTGGAAGTGTTGCTAAAAGGAGCCACCTGTGGACGGCCTTTGAGATTGGCCACTGACTTCCCACAGGTAGCTGGACAGAGGCATTCCTGAGGAACACTGGAGGCTCCAAGTACACAGGTCTGGGTTGTGCCCCACACACCTCTGCAGAGACGTACAGTCTGGAGGGGCGGGCGTTTCCATGAAATCACAGACACGGGGCCCGGGCGGACCAAGAGAAACGTGCAAACATGGCCAACTCATAGCCTCACCACTGCACTTCACACAGGCTCATCACTTCAAAAACACTGTCTAGGACAGCATAACCACAAGGAAGAAAACACCCATGTGGGAGGAAGTCTCCCCCCAGCCCTGACTCTTCTGTTGGGTACCGTGCCAAAGGTACTCTGTACTTACCAGCCTGTGTGTATCTACAGGGTCTCTCCACCTTTTTTTTCCCTAATACAAATGGTAGCACACTGTTTTGCACATTCTGGTTTGGTGGGTTGTTTTTTTTTCTTTTATAGATTTTATTTGTCAGAGAGAGAAAGAGTGAGCACAAGCAGGGGGAGCAGCAGGCAGAGGGAGAAGGAGAAGCAGACTCCCCGCTGAGCAGGGAGCCCGATGCAGGGCTCGATCCCAGCACCCTGGGATCATGACCTGAGCCGAAGGCAGTCGCTTAACCGACTGAGGCACCCAGGTGCCCCTTGTACATTTTGTTTAATGATATATCTTGGGGGATCATTTCATATCAGCACATAAAAAGCTACCTCATTCTTTTTTTTAAAGATATATTATTTATTTTAGAGAGCAAGAGAGAGACAACATGAGTGGGAGGGGCGGAGGGAGAGGAAGAGAGAATCTCAAGCAGACTCCACGCTGAGCATGGAGCCTGACGCAGGACTCAATCCCAGTCCCTGAGATCACGACCTGAACCAAAACCAAGAGTCAGATGCTCAACCGACTGTGCCACCCAGGCGCCCCACTACCTCATTCTTTAAATGGCTGTATGGTAGCTCATGTGGTCTATCACTTATGATCTGGGAATCTCAACAGCTGGGGACTCTTCACTTTTTATCAATATTTAAAGGCAAGGCAGGGGCGCCTGGGTGGCTCAGTTGTTAAGCATCTGCCTTCAGCTCAGGTCGTGATCCCAGCGTTCTGGGATCAAGCCCCGCATCAGGCTCCTCCACTGGGAGCCCACTTCTTCCTCTCCCACTCCCCCTGCTCGTGTTCCCTCTCTCGCTGGCTATCTCTATCTCTGTCGAATAAATAAATAAAATCTTAAAAATAAATAAATAAATAAATAAATAAATAAATAAAGGCAAGGCAAAACATGCAAACACACACACACACACACACACACACACACACACCAGCCTGAAGCCACCCAGGGAGGCCTGAAAGAGCTTCTGCTCTCCCTTGTCTTGGTGTGAATACTAACTCCTTCCTGTGTCAGGTATGGTTATACCAACTACTTTTTCCATCTAAGAGACAGGCTCAGCTTTTTGGTCCTACCCTCAAAAGCATTCATTCATGAGGGTGAAGGAAGACTACTTCCTCTAGGAGACATGGGGTGATAAAGGGAGAGACGGCACAGCTCCAGGCAGAGCCAACTGGAAACCTTCAAATTTCCCAATTCCTGCTGTGCCCACTTTTCCCAGATTCCTTCTCCTTTTACAGAAATGTGATCTACAAGCAGCCTGCATGATCTACAAGTCAGAAACAAAGCAACAAGTAAAAAGATTGAATTAATAATTCAAAAGTTTTACCCCATAATAAGCTTACCCCAGATGGCCTCACTGGTAAATTCTACCAAACATTTAAAGAACTAATACCAATTCTTCACAAACTTTTCCAAAAAATAAAAGAGGTATCACTTGCCGATTCTTTCTATAAAACCAGTATTACCCTAATGCCAAAGCCAGACAAAGGCATTACAAGAAAAGAAAGCCATAGACCATTATCCCTTATTCATACAGACACAAAAATCCTCACTAAACAGTAGCAAACTGAACATAGCAACATACAGAAAGGGTTTATATATAATGACCAAGTGAGATTTATCCCAGAAATACAAGGTTGATGTAACATAAGAAAACCAATGTAATATATTATATCAATAGAATAAAGATTTTAAAAAACCCACATGATCATCTCAATAGACATAGGAAAAGCATTTGCAAATACTAATACTAATACTCTTTTATGATAAAAATACTCAAACTAGGAAGAGATAGGAACTTCTTCAATATATAAAAGGGCATCTACAGAAGATAGTAAAGACCAAATTATTTTCCTCTAAGATCAGGAGCATAACAGAGATGCCCACTCTTATCACTTCTATTTAACATTGTATTAGGGGTTCTAACCAGGGCAATTAGGCAAGAAAAAATAAACAAAAATCCAGGTAAACTGGAAAGGAAATGAAACTATATTTGCCGATGACGTGATCTTGTACAAAGAAAGCCCTAAGGAATCCACTAAAAAACTAAGAGGATAAACAAGTTCAGCAAGGTTGCAGGGTACAACAGCAATATCCAAAAACCACTTGTATGTCTGTGTACTTGCAATGAACAATCTGAAAACGAAATTAAGAAAACTTCCATTTACAACAGAACAAAAAAGAAAACAATGTTCAGGAATATATTTAACCAAAAAAATGTAAAACTTGCACTCTAAAAACTATAAAACACTGTTGAAAGGAATTAGAGAAGACCTATATAAATGAAAAAAATATACAATATTCATGGATACAAAGACTTAATATTGTTGACATTAATATTCCCCAAAGTGATCTACAGATTCAATCCAATCCCTACCAAAATGCCAAATGCCTTTTTTGCAGAAATTTAAATGATGATCCTAAAATTCATATGAAAATGCCAGGGACCCAGAATAGCTTGAAACAAGTTTGAAAAAGACAAACAAAGTTGGAAGACTTAATTTTCCTGATTTCAAAACTTGCTACAAAGCTACAGTTCTCGAGACAGTGTGGTACTGGGACGCCTGGCTGGCTCAGTTGGTAGAGCACGCAACTCTTGATCTCGGGGTGGAGAGTTCAAACTTCATGTTCGGTGGAGAGATTGCTTAAAAATAAAGTCTTAAAAATAAAAAACAACAGGGGCGCCTGGGTGGCACAGCGGTTAAGCATCTGCCTTCGGCTCAGGGCGTGATCCCGGTGTTATGGGATCGAGCCCCACATCAGGCTCCTCCACTATGAGCCTGCTTCTTCCTCTCCCACTCCCCCTACTTGTGTTCCCTCTCTCGCTGGCTGTCTCTATCTCTGTCGAATAAATAAATAAAATCTTAAAAAAAAAAAAAAACCAACAGTGTAGTACTGGCATAAGGATAGGCATTTGATCAATGAAACAGGATTTAGAGTCCAAAAATAAGCCCTCACATTTATGGCCAATTAATTTTCGACAACAATGCCCAGGCAATTCAATATAGGAAAGATAGTCTTTTCAGCAAGTGGTGCTGGAACAACTGGATATCCACATATGAAAGAATTAAGTTGGATCTCTTATACCATAAACAAAAATTGATTTAAAATAGATTATAGGCCTAACCGTAATAGCTGGAACTATAAAACTCTTAGAAGAAACATAGGAATAAACCTTCTGACCTTAAATTAGGCAATGGTTTCTTAGATAGACACCAAAAGCACCAGCAACAAAGGATAAACTGGACTTCAATAAAATGAAAACCTTTTGTGTGCAAACAGTACCACTGAGAAAGGAAAAAGAAATGCAAATCCAAACCACAATGAGATACCTCGTCACAACCATTAGGATGGCTATTATAAAACGAAACAAAACAAAACAGAAAACCACCCAGAAAATGAGAAGTGCTGGTGAGGCTGTGGGAAAACTTTCAACTTGGGCGCACTGTTCCTGGGAATGTAGGATGGTACAGCCACCGTGGAAAACAGGGTGACAGTGCCTCCGGAGGTTAAAAATAGACTTGTCATAGATCCAGCAATTCTTTTTTTTTTTTTTTTAAGATTTTATTTATTTATTTGACAGAGAGAGACAGCCAGCGAGAGAGGGAACACAAGCAGGGGGAGTGGGAGAGGAAGAAGCAGGCTCTTAGCAGAGGAGCCTGATGTGGGGCTCGATCCCAGAACGCTGGGATCGCCCTGAGCCGAAGGCAGACGCTTAACAACTGTGCCACCCAGGCGCCCCGATCCAGCAATTCTACGCCTGGGTATATATACCCGAAAGAATTAAAGAGACTCAAACAGGTACTTGTATACCCAGGTTCACAGCAGAATTAATCACAATGGCCAGAGAAGGGAAGCGAGCCAAGAGTCCATCAATGGATGAATGGATTAACAAAACATAGTATTTATTTTTCAGCCTTAAAAAAGGACATTCTAATACATGCTACAAGATGGATGAATCTTAAAGATATTATGCTAAGTAAGCTAATCCCCCAAAAAAGTGACTCCACTTACAAGAGGTACCAGAGTAGTCAAATTTATAGAGACAGAAAGTAGATGTGTGGTTGCTGGGGGCTAGGGGAGGAAGGAAATGATAAGTTAGCACTCGGGGGGACTGGGTGGCTCACTAACTTGGGGGGCCTGGGTGGCTCAGTCAGTTACGTGGCTGCCTTCAGCTCAGGTCGTGATCCCAGGGTTCTGGGATTGAGCCCCACATTGGGCTCAGCAGGAAGCCTGCTTCTCCCTCTCCCTCTGCTGCTCCTTCTGCTTGTGTTTATGCGCTTTCTCTCTCTCTCTCTCTCTCTCTCTCTCCCCGTCAAATAAAGAAATAAAATCTTAAAAAAAAAAGTTAGCACTTAATGGATATAGAGTTTCAGTTGGGGAAGACAAAGTTCTGGAGATGGATGGTGGCAAGAGTTGTACAACAATGTAAATGCATTTAATGCCACATAACTGTACACTTAAAAATGGTTTAAATGGGGCGCCTGGGTGGCTCAGTTGGTTAAGCAGCTGCCTTCGGCTCAGGTCATGATCCCGGCGGGGAGCCTGCTTCTCCCTCTGCCTGCCGCTCCCCCTGCTTATGCTCTCTCTCTCACTCTCTCTCTCTCATTCTGTCAAATAAATAAATAAAATCTTTAAAAAATTGGTTAAAATAGCAAATTTTGTATTATGTATATTTAACCACAATTTAAAAAAACAAAAAGTGAAAAGGCAACCTACAGCATTCAAGAAAATATTTACAAGTCTGAGAGGTATCCAGAATATATAAAGAGACTTACAGCTCAATAATAAAAAGATAAATAATCCAACTTTAAAATGGGTGAAGAATATGAATAGATCTTTCTCCAAAAAAGATATAAAAATACCCAATAAGCACATGAAAAGCCGCTCAGCATGATCAGCCATTAGGGAAAGACCACAGTGAGATCCCATCATTTCACACTCACGAGGGTGGCTACAGTGACAATGACAATAACAAATGTTGGTAAGGATAGAAATTGGAACCCTCATACACTGCTGGTGGGAATGGAAAATAGTGGAGCTGCTTTGGCAAACGGTTTGGCAATTCCTCAAATGATTAAACATGGAGTTGCCATATGACCTAGCAATTCCAATCCTATGTATATACCCAAAAGAAATGAACGCATGTCCACACAAACACTTGTACGTGAATGCTCACAATAGCCATGTTATTCACAACAGCCCAAAGGTGGAAACAACCCAAAGTCCATCAACTAATGAATGGAGAAATAAAACGTGGTACATGCACACAATGGAGTATTATTTGGCAACAGAAATAAAGTACTGATATATGCTACGACATGAATCTTAAAAACATTATACTAAGTGAAAGAAGCCAGTCACAAAAGGACATACGTGATTCCACTTGTATGGAATGTCCAGAATAGGCAAATCTATGGAGACAGAGGGATTAGTTGTTGCCTCGGGCTAGAATCATTAGAGGGGGTGGGGAGTAACTATCTGACATTGCGTTTGGGGGTGATGAAAATGTTCTGAGGTTCGGTGTGGTGATGGTTTCACAACTGTGAATTACATGGTATGTGAATTGGAGGAATCTTTGGCGAAAGGCAAAGTGGGCAAAGCAAGGCCAAGTCTTAGATTCTTGGTTACTACCTTCTCAGGGTAAACAGTGGGCTGGGAGAAACCCGAATTACAATGCCCACACATCACAGCATGTCATAGGTCTATACGACCTAAACTACCAACATTTTCATTTTCTACAAATGAGGAAAGGATCCTTGAGAGAGACTGCCCAAGGTCATGGGACAAGTCAGTGATGGTGGGCATAGTGCCACATTTCCCAAACCTTTGAGTCAACCATAACACTTCTGTGTACCATCTGTACCATAACCTACCTGTATTTTCCCCTGTATTTCCCCCCTAACTTTTAAAAACCTAGACAAACTTAGTTTAAAGGAGACTTCATAGGGGCGCCTGGGTGGCTCAGTCGGTTAAGCATCCAACTCTCGATTTCAACTCAGGTCATGATCTCAGGGGATATGGGATAAAGCCCCACGTCAGGCTCCACATGGAGTGCAGAGTCTGCTTGTTCCTTTCCCTCTGCTCCTCCCCTGGCTCACGCGCTTTCTCGTGCTCTCTCTCAAATAAATAAATAAAATCTCTAAAAATAAAAAAAGGAAATTTCATATTACTACTAAATCAGGAAAATAAGGGAAAAGCAGTGTTGCCTACAATAACTTCAAAGGAATTTGATGAAAACAAATTTAATTTTTAACAACTACTGTTGTCTACCTAACATTATTAAAAACTCAAATGAACCAGGGTTAAGGAGCCGTTAGAGGTTTCAAGAGTCATATCAAACAGACAAATCAGCAGGGTTATATCAGAAACTTGAACAGGGAAGACAGTCCTCATTATTCAGGTCACTGAATGGCTTGTCCAGTATGACCTAATGTCTCCAGCTGGCTCTGGCAAACCCTGGTGCTGTGGTTAACTTTGCAGTTGGGAAGGCCGGCTTCCTATTTGCCTCTGCCCGTTACTAGTTATAACCCTCGGCAACTTGCCCAGCCACAATTTCCAAGCTTGTTTCCTTACCTGTAAGCAGAAAATAGTGTGCCTACTCGGTTTGCTTTCCACTGTTGCATGTTACTCCTACACTGGAATACACTACAGCTATTCCTGCCCAGGTCCTCGTTCCCCTAACAGAAATCCAGAACAGGCCCCAGAGCCTGTAGCTCCCAGCATGAGCCAGTAGGTGGCACCATCGCTCCTGGTTTAAGAAAGAGTTGGTCCGGTTCTAAACCGCCGCCCCACATCTAGCTGTCTGGTCTGTAGAAATATACCGAAACCTGGCAGGAACATAACCTGGAAACAGGGAAAAGGCTGAAAAGGCTTGGAGCCATGACCTTTTATTAAGCAGAACTGACCTTGGCTTAAAAATAAATGTACAAACCCAAATGGTTTAAATGAAGTAAGAATGACCAAAAAAATACTTCGTACAGACTTAATTTAGGAAGGGACTTAATTTAGGCAGCTGGAAGGGGAGACCCTAAGGCAGAAAAGAGAGACAGACCCAGTCGCTGCTCTGGGACCAACACATGTGGGATCAGAGTGAATTAAAAGGAGGGAAGGGGGAGGAGAACGTGTAACTACCCCCAGAAAGGTTTCATAATGCTAACAGCCTTCCAGACTAGGACACCTTCTTTCTTCCCCAGCCCTGCCTGGTGGGGGAACTAGACTTATTAGCTCTGCTGTGGCCAAGAAACAGTCTTTCTTAACAATGAAAGAGCCTTGGTCACAGTTTTCAAGCCTGGGACAAAGCCACAATGGGCTCATTCTTGAGTCCAGTCTGGTCTTTATGCCCTCGATGCTCGGCCCCATTCTGTGTGGAGCCACCGCGGGTCTCAGCACTCAGGCCCCAGCGCCCACCCCAGGAAGTTCTCAGCCCCTTCAGAGGGGTTTTCAAATGCTAATAATGCCTCGGTCGGAGGCCCAGCTGTTCCATCCAGTGGTTAGAGGGGCGCGCTCCCTCTCTCCTCCTCTCTTTGGCTCCCTGAAGTGTCCTAACCAAGACATTAGGATGCAAATCCCTGGGACCTCCACCTAAACCACATAGCAAAGGGGCCTCCTGGGGTCTGAAGGGAGGCCATTCCAGGTGAAGCCTGGATGCTACTTTCCATTCCCTTCCCTCTTCCTCTGAGCTCTGCCACCAAGAAACCTCCCTCCGCTGCTGCCTATTTGGCAAAGTCACCCGAGGGGAATACCACTCCACGCTGGCAAATAGAGTCCAAAATACTGCTAGGTATAGGTCTGCCCCTTGCTTAGCTGAGAGAAAGGTTTCACTACTCTATGTCTCCTTCCCCATTAACAGACAACTCCCTGGTAAGAACTCTTAAAAGTTGGGAGTGCTGTTTGGGAATGCAGGGTTTTGTTTTAAGATTTTTATTTTTAGGGCGCCTGGGTGGTTCAGTTAGTTAAGCGTCTGCCTTCAGCTCGGGTTGTGATCTCAGGGTCCTGGGATTGAGCCCCACATCGGGCTCTCTGCTCAGCAGGGAGCATGCTTCTCCCTCTCCTGCTCCCCCTGCTTGTGCACTCGCTCTCTCTGCTAAATAAATAAATCAATAAATCAATCAATAAATAAATAACTTTTTAAAAAAGATTTTTAAGTAATTTCTACATCCAGTGTGGGGCTCGAACTCACAACCCTGAGATCAAGAGTCACATGCTTTACCAACTGAACCAGCCAAGCACCCTGGGAGTGCAGCTTCTAACTGGCCCCTCAGATCAGCCCTCACCCTACCCCCACTTCCCAAACATCCAGCCTTAGTCTTGGACGTTTGAAGTTGGACTGTGCCAGACATAAGAAGTTAGCAAAATCTAGGGAAATGGGTTGCAGAAGAAAAGAGCCATTGTTAGTAAAATAATTAGTGCTGCCTTTGAAACCCTGAGGAACAAATACATTCTTCAAGAGTTTGTAATTCATCCTAACTCTGGAAAATGACAGTCAGTCTACCATTCTGTGTGAAAGTACAGTCCCAGGGATGTTTCTGTCTCATAGTTCGGAAAGCAATGCTTCACCCTCCACACCCTATCGCAGAATTAATACGGTTGGTTGGAGGGGAACGGGTTAATGTTGTCTTCCAGAGCCCAAGAGTGGGTTTCTCATAGTGGAAGGTTGGACCCCTGAAGTCAAACACACTTTTGAGTGAGTGCTCTGAGAGGAAGAGGGGCAAGGGCAGGAAACACAGCTGAATTGTGACAGGTGTCAAATGAGTGGCTGGTCTGCAAGAGGTATTTTAGAGAGAGCAGGAAAACCGGAAGTGGCGCAAAGCAGGCTGGCAGACTGGAGTCTGTCAACTTTGAGGTCAAACATTTTTTTTAAGATTTATTTAATTATTTTAGAGGGAGGGAGGGAGCAAGCACATGAGCAGGAGAAGCAGGAGGGGCAGAGGGAGAGGGAAAGAATCCCAAGCAGACTCCACGCTGAGCACAGAGCCGGACACGGGGCTTGATCCCACAACACTGAGATCAAGACCTGAGCTGAAATCAAGAGTCAGATGCTTGGGGTGCCTGGGTGGCTCAGTCGTTAAGCGTCTGCCTTCAGCTCAGGTCATGATCCAGAGTCCTGGGATTGAGCCCCTCATTGGGCTCCCTGCTCAGCAGGAAGCCTGCTTCTCCCTCTCCCACTCCCCCTGCTTGTGTTCCCTCTCTCATTGTGTCTCTCTGTCAAATAAATAAAATCTTAACAACAACAAAAAAAAAATCAGATGCTTAACTGACTGAGCCACCCAGGCGCCCTCCCCTCTGGGTCAAACTTTTGAATAATGGGGTAGCCATCACAGCCTCTCCAGAAACTCTCTCCAGTTTTCTTGCCTTCTTGGTGCCCACAGATCACATCAGTGATCACACCTGGTTTGACAACGTGCGCTTAAATGTCCTACATGGAGACACAGAGCTGATTGCTAGGAGGGCTTAGCAGTTCCTCCCTAAAATGCCAGATGTTCCAGACACGCCCCAACAACACAGACTGCTGATAGGGAAGGGTCAAGTAGCCTGTCCTCCTGTCTCTGGAGAGTTCCAGCATGAAACCAAGACACATGGAGAGCATCCAGCAACCGCCGGACCCCACCCTCCTTCCTGAGGAGGCCCAAGCGGCTATTGCAGCCACTGTGGTCTGCTCAGCGAGCTGGGTCCAAAGGCTTCCTTTGAGGTTAGAAGATAGCCCCTTAAAGTCAACTGAAGGCCTATGAACTGAACTATCCTTATGGCGGCTGAAACCCAAGTCTGCACAGGCCCACGCAGCCTCATGAGCCCCCAGTGAGAGGAGACAATCTGGTGGTTTTGCTGAATGAACCAGCTCTGGCCGGGGCAGTGGAGGAGGTAAAGTTCAAAGTCAGTTCTGCTGGCCTATGCCCAGCCCAGATGCTCCTAACTGGGGCCACTGAGTTGGCCCACTTCCCCTGCTGAATCGCTCACGTAATCCTATCCTAATTTCTGAAGCCCAGGTGCTTTCTCCTTGCTCTAAGCCAAGCTGGGGGAGAGGGGGTGGCAATGTGTGTGCTTAGTCTGTTTGTTTCTTGAGCCTACAAAATTTGAGGAGATCACGGGGTGTAGGACAGCCTGATGCCACAGATTACATTTCTGGAGCCCGTAACACATCCATGAGATGCTATGCTCGTTCTGGGGAGAGTATGAGCCCAGGCACTGCACAGAGGATGCTGTCCTAGCACCCTAAGACCCAGGGCCTCCTCCACCTGACAGCACCTACCAAAGGATGAGTGGCACAGACCCTCTTCTTGCTGGGAAAGACCAGTAACTCTCCCTCCTCCAAGAATCCAAGCAAAGCTGTGAGTGAGCACTTCCCTGTCTGCCGGCCCCTGCTCCCCATCTCCAAGCCAAAGCTAAGAGTTCAGCTCAGAGCCTTGCAGCAGTGGTGAGGGAAGGCCCATCTCAGCAAGTCTGGATGGCAGTCGAGGGCAGTGATGCATGCATGTCTCACAGGAGCAAAAAATAACTATGTCCTGGGTAATTCCCCTCTACCACTCGAGCAATGCAAGCAGAGGATAAGGATGGGACACTCGAGAGCTTAGAGGCTTGAACTGGTACAAAACAACAGAACTGGGCACCCCCGCCTTTCTCCCCACACATGCACGGCAGACAAGATGCCTGCAGGAAGGAGGCCTCAGGAGCACAACGGCACCACAGCCCATAGCAGGGTTTCAAACCAAACTCCTCCAAAGAAAGGCCATTTTCTTTTAGAAAGAAAAAATAAAAAGAAAACAAATATACTGTGGGGGGAGGGAGAGAAACAGATTCTCTGGACATGTGTTCACGAGCTTTGGGGGCTAGCAAGCAGAGTTCTTCATCGCTGGATGGTGTGGATGGTCGCTGGCTGTCAAGTTTTTCCAACCTGGTCAAGTGATGGAAGTGAGAATAGACTGCTCCCCGTCCCCACACACACCTTTTTCAAGTTCTGAGTGCAGTTTCATGACTGAAAAGTTAATGTGAGTGTTTGGTTAGAGAGCTTCCCTCAACTAGTTCTGTCTGATATTAATTTGGCTAAATGTGGCTGCAAGACAGAGGGAAATGAATGTGCTGTACCGCTTAATTAAATAAAGAAGAGGGGACATGTTTGTTCTTACAAAACTGAAAGGAACCGTAAAGGATATTCCTTCTAGGTTTTGCCCAGAATCAAAGGAATCGCCAAGGATTACAAAGCCAGTCAAAAGAGACTCAAAATTGTTTCCCTATGTATTTTTTCAAAAACCTCTGGCTCTCCAACTCTCTCCCTCTCCCTCAAAGCCACGATAATAAAGACAAATAGTGAAGTGTAAGGAAAATCCCTTTTATAAGCAGAGAAGCTCAGCAGTCTGCACTAGGGGTCACAGCAGGGGAAGTAGGAGGCTAGGGGGCTCCCACCCAAAAGCGAGTCTCTGGGAGCTGTACATCTTTGAGGAGTGGCTCACTACCTACCAGTGGTGTGGCTCCCCAGAGGCAGAGTGTGGGTCCTTGACCCTCACCTTGCGTCCGTATACATGGAGCCACGGCAGGACTCATTCTTCCCACGGAAGGGTGAATGCCTCCATGCAAACAGAGCTCAGTATGGGTTACCTGTCACACTCGTAGCTGTCACTGGCCAAATCCCGTCCACTCACCCTCTATGTGCCATGCTCTCCTATGGGGCATGCAGGTCCTTGCTCTCCATTTCCAGAGAGCCTTGAGTCCTAAGCTGGCAGATGCTTTCACTTTTCTTTTCAAGTAGCTCCATCTGTTTAGACACCTGTCAGTATGGGAAGGAAAAGTCTTTTGCCCAGAGGCTTGTAACTAGGCAAAACCCACCCCTGCTCCTCTTACTCTCCTGAGCCAGCACACGCCCCGCCACCTGCAGGCAGGCCCCTTTGTTCTTAAAGCCAAAATAACTATAGAGGGTTTTAAATTTGCAGTCCCTATATACATTTCAACCCCCCCTCCCCAAACAGTGCCAGGAGATGCTTTGAAGCTTCAAAATCAAGCACATGCTTCTACTCTTTCCATCTTTTTCCTCAAGAGATTAGGTAGGTCTACAATGAAAATCCATTTTGCTGCCAAGCACCCGTAAAGCGGCATAGTCACTTTGGAGGGCCACATGGCAGAATGTATTAATATAAACGTACTTTCTCTTTGACCTAATCATTCCACCTCATAGTACGAATCTACCCTAGAGCAAAACATGTTCACAAGGAGGAATGAAAAAGAATGCTCCCAACATCTGTGTGCTGTTCGTGATAGTGAAAAAAATGGAAACAACCTAAATGTACATCAAGAGAATGGTTAAAATATGGCTTATGCATACTATAAAATCATAGGCAGTAGTAAAAAGGAATTAGATAAATCTTTATTTTTTTTTGTTTTTTTTTTTTAAGATTTTATTTATTTATTTGACAGAGAGAGAGAGACAGCCAGCGAGAGAGGGAACACAAGCAGGGGGAGTGGGAGAGGAAGAAGCAGGCTCCCAGCGGAGAAGCCCGACGTGGGGCTCGATCCCAGAACTCCAGGATCACGCCCAGAGCCAAAGGCAGACGCTTAACGACTGAGCCACCCAGGCACCCCAAATCTTTATGTTCTGACATGGGAAGATCTCCAAGATGCACAGTTAACTAGGAAGTCCAACTGTGAAGGACAGTACAGTTTCACTCACACTAGAGAAGAAAAAAATACGGGGCACCCGGCTGGCTCAGTTGGTAGAGCATGCGACTCCTGATCTCGGGGTCATGAGTTTAAGCCCTGCATTGGGGGTAGAGTTTACTTAAAAAAAAAAAAAAAAAAAGAAGGGAAATATATATATACACAAAACCAAACCACTTCTAGAGGTCCCCAGAAGAAGGTGAATACATAGAAAAAGCCTGGTTGGGTGCAAGGAAGCACACGGTGGTGGGGGGAGGGGCTGAGATTGGGTCGTATGGGCAGGGAGGACTTTGACTTTATTCATAGAGTCTAAATCGTTAACTTCCAAAATGGATTTCTATATTATTCGTATGCTTAAAAAAATACAATGAGAAAGAAGAACTCCTCCTTCCTAGCTCTGACATGCAGTGGGAACTCCCCTGGCTGCCTCGGCGGCCATCACACTGGCTACCGTGCCACTCACTCCAAGTGCGGCAGTGTAGACTTTCAGTGTAGACTTGGACGGTCCGGAAATCGAGGGGACAATCCTTGCCTTGTCTCTAAGAAGTTACCGGTGGCACTTCCACCAGCTAAGCATTTAAGTTCTTGAAGAAACACCCCACCTTCTCCTATATTAACCAGACTAATGATGCTGGTACTCTTGCCACAGACTTCAAACTTTTCTTGTTCCTCTACTTTTCTTCTTCTCTTAGCGGTTATGGTCAGTTACATAAAAATAACCCCCTTTCTCTCCCTTGCTGTTTTTGTTCTTAGTCCTATTTCTGTACCTGCTCATTGTTTCCTGTTAGCACTTTCACCATTCTTACTGCTGTGCCGCTCAGGGTTAACGCAGGACTGAAAGCACCCAACATCTAGGATCAAAATGGCAGACACAGCTACAGACTAACAACCAGAAGGGCCAGGGGAAGAAGGCTGCACACCCGCTATTTCCATTTGCTGGGGAGTAAGAGCCGAGGCACTTACACTCTGGAGCAAAGCTCCATCTGTATCTACGAACATTCTTCACCAAAGACCTTTAGCACAGCCCTCATTTTGCCTAAATTCCAAAGAGGAAAGGCATTCTGCCCCTTTTGCAGAAATCCGGAAATCTGGAGGGACACACTACTCTAGGATTAACTTTTTTGCTTTGTTATTTGGTGTTTGTTTTGGGGAGTGGAGAGAGTTTGTATTCTTGGCACTTACCGGCTAGGGAGGTACAGACAAAATAAGCATCTTTGTTTTTCCTTCAGGAAAGAGGATGATGAGGACAGCATGTGGCTCTGGCACCTTTCAAAAGAAGAATCTGGTTCTGTCTTTATGTACATAAAGCATTCGGTTTCCAATTTACAAAGAGAGAAACCTTCTGGAGCCAGGTAAGAAGTTAAGTAGATCAAAACAGAAATTCTTATCTGGAGTGCTACCCTTATTGCAGAAAAAAAGTCTATCCCCATCCAGACTGCAAGCTCAAATGTAACCAAGTGTGGAACTGTTCAAGGGCAGGTAGGGCTCAGGGTTCTGCCCTAACACTCAGCAAGAAGCCACTGCTGAGTAAGTCACCAGATTCAGTCTGGCGGCAGAGAAAACCGGATGAATCAGTCAAACCAAACCAATAAACCTCAACCCTTCTTCCCATCCACCAACCACACTGAGACAGTCTGAAGAGAAAGGAAAGCACGTGGTACGGAGGTGACCTGAGTACCGGAGAAGATGGCTCCTAAGGAATTCTTTCTCACTTAACCTGCTAGGGCTTAACCAACCCACCATACAGCTTTGAGCTTCAAATGTCTCCAAAGCGCATTAGAAGAATTTTTTTTCCCCACTTCTGTGAAACTTAGGCTTTAGAAACAATTAAGCAAACAACAAATAACTTGTCAAGGTGAATTTTCAACCAAAATAGAGAAAACAATGCAATGAACTCCCTTATACCCATCACTTCGCCTCAATAATTATCAACTCATGGGCAATCCCAAACCATATATAACCCTACCCCCAATCCAAATTCCCACAGGATTATTTTGCAACAAATTTCAAACATCATATCATTTCATCTGTAAGTATTTTAGTACAGATCTCTAAATGGTAAGGATTCTTTTTAAAAACATAAAAGTTATTGTCCCAATTGACTTTCTTTTTTTTTTTTTTTAAAGATTTATGATTTATTTATTCTTTTTTAGAGAGAGAGCATGCATCAGGGGCAGGGGCAGAAGGAGAAGGAGAGAATCTCAAGCAGATTTCCTGCTGAGTGCAGAGCCCAACGTGGAACTTGATCCCATGACCCTGGGATCACGACCCAAGCGGAAATCAAGAGTCAGATGCTTAACGGTTGGACCCATTCAGGCACCCCCAAATTGACTTTCTATAAATTTCTTCTACGGTTGGTCTGTTCAAATTACTATTCAAATTAGGGTCACACACTATATTTTGGCTGATTTATTTATTTATTTATTTTTATTTTTATTTTTTTTAAAGATTTTATTTATTTATTCGACAGAGATAGAGACAGCCAGCGAGAGAGGGAACACAAGCAGGGGGAGTGGGAGAGGAAGAAGCAGGCTCATAGTGGAAGAGCCTGATGTGGGGCTCGATCCCATATCGCCGGGATCACGCCCTGAGCCGAAGGCAGACGCTTAACCGCTGTGCCACCCAGGCGCCCCTGGCTGATTTATTTTTTAAGCCATTTTAATCTAAAAGTTTTACCCTCTTCCTCTTTTTGTTTTTTTCCTTATTAAAGGAACCGGGTTGTTTTTCCAGTAAAATTCCCCAAAGTCTGAATTTTGCTGATTGCGTCCCCATGCCATCATTTAGCATGTCCCTCTGTCCTTTGGTGTTTCCTGTAAATGCCGAAGGTTAGAGCTAGAGGTTGTAAGCTCATGGTTGGCTGCACCATTCTATCGTTCTTCATAATTTTTTACCTTTAATCTTTAATTTATATAGGAAAGGCAGATTAAATGTGTGGTTCCTTTCCTTTATTCACTAGTTTTCATGAATAATAAATTATCAGATCTTCTAAAGATGATCAGTTTGTTGTTTGCCTTTTTAAGTATTATTATGAACACATGGATTTTAATATTTTTGATGTGTTTCAATCCATTGCAGTTGTTATTGTTCTTAATACTTATATAATCCCATCTTTGGCTGGTAGAAGTCTCTAAAATAGAGACTCTCCTGGGTCTGTTGATATGACTCACACAATCTTTGGTAGCTTCTTTGTTTTCTGGTATAAAAAGATGTTATAGGCTTGGCGTGCCTGGGTCAGACTCTTGATTTCAGCTCAGGTCATCATCTCAGGGTCCTGGGATAGAGCCCAGTGGGGAGTCGGCTTGTCTCCCTCTCCCTCTGCCCCTCCCTCCACTTGGGCGTGTGCGCTCTCTCCCTGTCTCTCTCTCTCAAATAAATAAATCTTAAAAGAAAATGTTATGGGCTCATTGTGTATATTTTTTGCCTCAGAACTGGAATCAGTCGTTTCTCCAAAAAGCCTTAGTTTGTTTGTTTGTTTCTTTCTTTCTTTGTTTTTCTTGAGAGAGAGAGAGCACCAGCACGTGGGGGGGGGGGGGGTCAGAGGGAGAGGGAAAGACAGAATCCTAAGCAGGATCCATGCCCACTAGCGTGGAGCCCCACGCAGAGCTCAATCCCACAACTCAAGATCATGACCTGAGCCAAAATCAAGAGTCCCACGCTTAACTGATTGAGCCACCCAGGCCCAAGGCTTAGTTTCTTTTAATGAGAAATGGTATATGGTAACCACAATCTGGACCTAGAAGTACCTACTGCTACTGGATTATTGTTTCAAGACTTTTTTACGGGTGCCTGGGTGGCTCAGTCGGTTAAGCATCTGACTTGGGCTCAGGTCATGACCTCGGGGTTCTGGGATCAGGCCCCACGTCCAGCTCCCCGATGAGTGGGGAGTCAGCTTCTCCCTCTCCCTCTGACCTTCCCCCAACTTGTGCTCTCTTTCTTTCAAATAAATAAATAAAATCTTTAGAAAAAGGAATTTTTCAGTAAACAAAGATAAAAATATTGTTTTTAAAAGAGAAAATAATCTTAAATTCATCCTGATATTTACAGTTAAAATTTAAGAATATAGGGGCAACTGGGTGGCTCAGTCAGTTGAGCATCTGACTCTTGGTTTCGGCTCACGTATGAGCTCAGGGTCGTGAGATCGAGCCCCACATCGACTCCACGCTGGGTGTGGAGACTGCTTAAGATTCTCTCCCTCTGCCCCTACCTGCCCAATAAATAAATAAATCTTTAAAAAATCTTAAGAACACAGAATTTTTATTTATTTAATTTATATTTGTGTTTTTCTCTTACTAAAAATCTTGGTTTCTAATATAATTACTTATTTGCTTTATTCTATTATATACATATACTAGTTTCAGAATAATACCAATATTATTAACAATATGATCACTGAAAATAGGGTTTTTTGCAGCACCTGGGTGGCTCAGTCGGTTAAGCATCTGCCTTCAGCTCAGGTCATGATCCCAGGGTCCTGAGATCGAGCTCCACATCGGGCTCCCTACTCAGCAGGAAGTCTGCTTCTCCCTCTCCCTCTGCTCGTGTGCTCACTCACTCTTTCTCAAATAAAATCTTTTTAAAAAAGAAAGAAAATAGGGGTTTTTTGGTCTTTGTGATATATCTATTAGAGATATACAGTCACATTACTGTTTTAAAATCTTGTACAGGGGCGCCTGGGTGGCTCAGTCGTTAAGCGTCCGACTTCAGCTCAGGGTGTGATCCCAGAGTCCTGGGATCGAGCCCCACATCAGGCTCCTCTGCTGGGAGCCTGCTTCTTCCTCTCCCACTCCCCCTGCTTGTGTTCCCTCTCTCGCTGCCTGTCTCTCTGTCAAATAAATAAAAAATCTTTTAAAAAATTAAAAAAAAACTACATGCATTGCTATGACATCAATTAAATATGCTGTGAATTTCATTTGTTTCATCTTGCTTTTAATTTTTAGGAAATATTGGCAGGCCAACCTTAAGGTGGCCCCCATAATTCCTCCTCACCTCCAGCGTTCACACCTCAAGTGTGAGTAACACCTGCAACTTGCTTCTTGCAAAAGTGGAGGGATTTTACAGATATAATTAAGATCCCAAATCAATTGTCTTTTTAAAGATTCATTTACTTTAGAGAGAGAGAAAGAGAGGGAGCAGGGGATGGGGCAGAGCGGAGGAGAGACAAGCAGACTCCCTGGTAAGAGGGGAGTCTATCATGGGGCTTGATCCCAGGACTCTGAGATCATGACCTGAGCTGAAACCTAGAGTCAGACGCTCAACCAACTGAGTCACCCGGGCACCCCAAAATCAACTGATTTTTTAATTTTTAATTGTAGTAAAATACACATAACATTTACCATCTTAACCCTCTTTAAGTTTATAGTTCAGTAGTGTTAAGTACATCCACATTGTTGTGCAACCAATCTCTAGAATTCTTTTCTTACAAAACCGAAACTCTGTACCCATTAAACACTAACTCCCATTCCCTCCCTTCAGCCCCTGGCAACCACCATTCTACTTTTTGTCTCTATGAATTAAACTACTGCCGGTACCACATATAAACGGAATCATACAATATTTGTCTTTTTGTGACTTTTTTCACATTAGCACAATGTCCTCAAGGTTCAGCCATGTTGTAGCATGTGTCAGCATTTGCTTCCCTTTTAAGGCTGAATAATTTTCTATTGTATGCATAGACCACATTTTGTCTATCCAATCATCTGTGAATGGACACGTGGGCTGCTTCCACCTTCTGGCTATTGTCAATAATGCTGCTATGAACACGTGTGTACAAATATCTCTTTGAGACCCTGCTTTCAATTCTTTTGGATTTATACCCAGAAGCGGAATTGCTACATCATATGGTAATTCTACGTTTAACTTTTTTGAGGAACCACTGTTCTATTTTCCACAATGGCTACACCATTTTACATCCCTCCCAGCAAAGCACATGGGTTCCAATTTCTCCACATCTTTGTCAACACTTGTTATTTTCTGGTGCGTGTGTTTTGTTTTTAAGATTTTATTTTTTTAAGTAACCTCTACACCTAACGTGGGGCTCAAACTTAACAACCCCAAGATCAAGAGTCGCATGCTCCACTGACTGAGCCAGACAGGCACCCATTTTGTTTTTTTAAATAGCATCCGTCCTAATGGATGTGAGGCCAAATTAAATAATTTTGAGTTATTAAAAGGGAAATTATCTTTGATGGACTTGACTGAATCAGGTGAAAAGCCTTAAAACAAAGGACTGCAACCCCCCCCCCCCCCCCCCCCCGCCTCCACACACATACATTTCTGCATTGCTTGCTTTGGAGAAGCAAGCTGCCTTGAATCCTACAGCTACAAGGAAAGGAATTCTGCCAACAACCTGAGGCAACCTGGAAGCAGATTCATACCCAGTAGAGCCTCTAAATAAGAATACAGCCCAGCAAACACTTTGATTTCAGACTTATGAGACCCTGTGAGACCCTGGTGAGGTCTAAGCTGTACCCAGACTACTGACCCAAAGGTAATAATAAATGTGGGTTCTTTTAAGCCACTGATTTTGAGATAATCTGCTTTATAGCACAAAAAAACTAACAGAGGAAAAATATTCATTTTGATTTGTCTTATAATTATATAAATTTTTACATGATTCCAAAGTCATAAATCTAAGAGCAAGATATATTCAGAAAAGTTGGCTTCCTGTCCTCTCCATCTGTTCCCTCCTTCTCCCATAGATTACCATTTAAAAAATATTATGGTTTACCCTTCCATTTAAAAATATAAAGAAAAACATGTTTTCTTATATAAGTGAAACTTACTATAGATACTTTTCTCCACATTTGCTTTTTTTTTTCTTTCTTTCTTTTTTAAGGTGCAATGGCCATAGTTTTATTTTGGTTCCAACACCACCATACACTTGATTCCATATCCCTGAATATTCAACAACTTTTTAGGTTATATGAAAAAGAGGATTTTTTGCTTGATTAATCTGCTGGACATTTTAAATAACAACTCTGAGAACACTGCGCATTCTTGATGAGGTCATCCTCCCTGGTGTTATCACTATCACCATCAGATCTTTTACTGACCAGAATGATGAGGATTCATAACTCCCAAACGTAACTGCCTAATGTATACTGAAATATCTGAAATAGAGTACTTGGATTTATGCATTTTAAGAGACATCTTGTTAACTTAGAGCGTATTCTATTTATATGATCAAGATCATAAATCTATAAACCAAGCTGTATGAATTACAAGAAAGACTGTAAGTTCCCCGTGGTAAACTGATTGCACTAGGGCCCCAATGAATACCCTCTCTGAGGGTATTAACTTTGTAACTTTGTGGTCCCCTCCCTTTCTGACTCTAGGCTTGCCCGTGGGACTTACTTTGGCCAATGGGACAGTATCAAACCCAAGGAGAGGCTTGACGAAGCATGCACACATTTCCACTTCCTGCCATGGGCCCATCGCCGTCATGAGAAGACACTTGTGCTAGTTACTACAAACATTACTTCAACTAATGGCCATTTGTGAATCTCTTTTCACAGTTTTGCTCCTATCTCTGGGATTCCTAGAAGTGGAACTGCTGCATCAAAGGGTAAGCAGATCTGTGTTTTGCTGGATACTGCTATGTTCTCTTTCACAGACAGAGCCCCATTTTGCACCCCACTACGAACACAGGGAAATGCCTGTGTCCCACAGCCTGTCAACAAGAAATGCTATCAAACTTGGAATCTACTAATCTGACAAGTGAGAAGTGGTGTCTGAGGCTAGTTTAACTTGCATTTCTCTTATTTTGAGTGAGACAAACATCTTTCTTTTCACATGTTTATGGGCCATTTGCTTGAAACATCAACGTTTACACCAGAGAGCTTTTTGGCTGGTGTCATCTCCAGGAACCTCAGAAAAGACAAGTTAATAAAACGCTGACTTCTCTTAGCTCTGTCACTGGCCACTACACTGTGACGTGAAAGCATCGCTCAGCACTGATTGGTTTTCTTCTACCAGATCTTGGGGCAAACAGTCACCCTAAATGTATTATATTTACCCTCAGGTAAAAGGCAAAAACAGGGGCACCTCAGTGGCTCGGTCGGTTAAGCAACTGCCTTCGGCTCAGGTCATGATCTCTGGGGTCCTGGGATCAAAGCCCACGTCAGGCTCCCTGCTCAGCGGGGAGCCTGCTTCTCCCTCTGTTGCTCCCCCTGCTTGTGCTTGCTCTCTCTCAAACAAATAAATAAAATCTTAAAAAAAAAAAAAGGCAAAAACAGATCCTCAAGTAAAGAGTCTCCAGGTAATGGTACTTCCCTTTGCTTTATTCTTTGGTGTATTTTTCTTTGCTGTGTAAACTTAAACGAGCCATTTCAATTCTCTGCATTTGTTTCTTCATGTATCGAAACATGATGATACTATCTACCTTGCAGGGTAGTTTTTAGAATCAAATAAAAGAATTAAAATATGTGAAAATTGGGGCGCCTGGGTGGCACAGCGGTTAAGCGTCTGCCTTCGGCTCAGGGCGTGAACCCGGCGTGATGGGATCGAGCCCCACATCAGGCTCTTCTGCTATGAGCCTGCTTCTTCCTCTCCCACTCCCCCTGCTTGTGTTCCCTCTCTCGCTGGCTGTCTCTCTCTCTGTCGAATAAATAAATAAAATCTTTAAAAAAATATATGTGAAAATTGCCTCATGTCCTGAATGTACTATACAAATGAAGCAACTGTTATTCATTTGAAAGATTCTACCCCTGGAAAACACAGCCACTGTTTACAAGAAAAAGACTGGAGGCAGAAGGACTTGGTAGGAAGTGAGACACCGAGTCCATCCAGTGTGGCAGAGAAGACCCTTCCTCAGGGAGCCAGGATTTTACTTTTTGGCTCAGGAAACTAACCCCCTCCTTCCATAGTTCACATTAAGAAACACAGTTACAGTATTTATGGGTGTTTTCAGAGATCATCCAGCTGGATCAGACCTGGAGGCTTATGGGACAGAAAGCACCAAGAAGGGGGAGGCAGCCTGTTTGCAGAAAGCGAGATGGGAGCACAGCGGAAGCCGTCATAAGCATGCTAGATAAGAAAAACAAGCATGTAGTAAGTGGCATCTGAGCTCAGTGGTCCAAGCTCCCTGATCACCAACCCCATTCTCAGCACTTAAAGCCCCTCTACAAAGGCCTTGGCCAGGAGCTGCCCAGACTTTACTGGGACAACTTCAGAAATGGCAAGTTTATTGCCTCCCAAGGCCTATCCATGTTAGAAAATGCTTCCATGGGGTGCCTGGGTGGCTTAATTGGTTAGGCATCCGGATCTTGATTTGGGCTCAGGTCACGATCTCAGGGTCACGGGATCCAGCCCCTAGACAGGCTCCGTGCTCAGTGGGGAGTCTGTTTGATATTCTCTCTCCTTCTCCCTCTACTCCTACCCCTGTGTGTGCTCTCTCTAATAAATGAATAAATCTTGCCAGGAAGGAAGGAAGGAAGGAAGGGAGGGAGGGAGGGAGGGAGGGAGGGAGGGAGGGAAGGAAGGAAGGAAGGAAGGAAGGAAGGAAGGAAGGAAGGAAGGAAAGAAAGAAAGAAAGAAAGAAAGAAAGAAAGAAAGAAAGAAAGAAAGAAAGAAAGAAAATGCTCTCACGTCCAAAAGAATAGTTAACAGCTTTCTAGTTTTCTCCTCTGGTTAACAAAGAAAAAGTCCAATCCCTCTTCCATATGGCTATACCTCAATATTTTTAAAACACCTGTTGTAGGTCATAGTTCACCATTCCCCACACCTCATCCCAAAGTGTTTTCTTCTCCAGACTAAATGTTTCCAGTTTCCTTACTTTTAAAGCCATTCCTCACAGACCACAGTTAAAGAGAACTTTTGCCAGTCTGAAAGTCACTCTTCTGGGGATACACTCTGAATTGTCAGTGTCCCTTATAGAATGTGGCAGCCAAGGCACTGCTGGGTTGGAGATGGAACATGAAGCAGGCACTTATCGGAGTACACGTACAAAGACTAGACCCCCCAGCTGTTTATGTGTCTGCCCACATACTTCCGAAGTTCCCTACCAATCAGACATAGGAAGGGGGTTGAAAATAACCAATTTGGGGTGACCTGGTTATAGGAAGAGGCAGCCGTAAAGTATGAATGATCGCATTTTGGTGCTTGGGCCAGACTCCTTGCCAGGATATTTCTTCTTGCTTGGAGGGATGGAAGAGGGAATGAACCTGAGGGTGAACTTGGAAGTTTAGCTGGGTTTTCTAAGAGCCATGGAGTTTCCTAGGCCTAAAGGTCCCCAGCCTCAAAGAAGTTCCTTAACATTAGAGTAAAACCAACCTTGCCGTTACCAAAAACTGGAAGACTCTTGTGACTCACTGTGGACTTTAAAGGCTACACATTGCTTCCTTAGTGGCTGGGCTGCCAACTGGCCATGACTACAGGTTCCAGCACAGTGGCAATTGTGTGGCCAGGCGTCACTCAGCCTCATGGAATCACCTTCATGGAGGACAGCTGGGCAGATGTACCGAACTGCAAAATGTATAGACCTTGGGACCCAGAAATCTTTAGAAATTTTTTCTGAGGGGCGCTGGGTGGCTCAGTTGGTTGAGCATCTGCCTTCAGCTCAGGTCATGGTCCCGGGGTCCTGCATCAGTCTCCCTGCTTCGTGGGGAGTCTGCTTCTCACTCTCCCACTCCTTCTGCTCCTTCCCCCGACTCACTTGCTCTCAAATAGGTAAAAATCTTAAAAAAAAAAAAAGAAAAGAAAAGAAATTTATCCTGAGATAAATTGCCAAGATGTACATACATGAATGTTCCCTGGAGTACTGTTTAAAGGGAAGAAAACTGGAAACTATCTCAGGGTCTGTTTATACTGGAGCCATCTATTATCTTACTATCTGTGATATCACGTTATAAAAAGAAATATATATTTTGGTCTTTGTCCCTGGCTTTTGGCCAGAGCTCTTAAAACATTTGTCTTTTCCTAAGCAATAAAGGTAAAAGGGGCTTCTTTTGTTCTTGGTCTTTGACCCCAATTCATGACACAGAGTTCCTAAATCCCTTGGAATTTCCTGGATGACAGGAGTGTCCTGTTGTAAGGAGGCAACTCTTATGATTAGAAGCTTGGAATGTTCAGTCTCAACCCCCTTCTCCAGGAAGGGGAGAGGGGCTGGAGATTGAGTTAATCATCAATCATGCCTACATGATGAAGTCTCCAAAAAGATCCCTAAATTATGGGATTCAGAGTCCTTCCAGCCTGGTAAACATGTGAAGGTGCTGGGAGGGTGGCATGCTTGGACAAGGCATGGAAGCCCTGTGTTCCTTTCCACATACTTTGCCCTATACAATACATGTCTTCCATCTGGTTGTTCCTGAGCAGTACCTTTTCTTTTCTTTCTTACTGAGATATAATTGGCATAAGACATTATATTAGTTTCAGGTATACAACACAATAATTCATATTTGTATATACTGCAAAATGATCATCACAGTAAGTCTGGTTAACATTCCTCACCACACGTAGTCACAAATTTCTTTTCTTGTGATGAGAAATCTTAAGATTTACTCTAGCAACTTTCAACTATATAATACAGAATTATTACCTATAGTCGCTGAGCCATCTATTACACCCCATGCCTTATTTTATAACTGGAAATTTGTGCTTTTTGACCTCCTTCCCTCGATTAATCTGTTCTCTATATCTATTGGGTTTTTTTTCTTTTTGGGGGGTGGGGGAGCTTGTTTGGTTACACATATAAGTGAGATATGGTATTTGTTTTTCTCTGCCTGACTTATTTCACTTCGCATAATGCCCTCAAGGTCCAACCATGTTGTCATAAAAGGCAAGATTTCCTTCATTTTTACGGCTGTCTATTATTTCACTGTACATATATATGGCATTTTCTTTATTCATTCATCCATTGATGGACACTTAGGTTGCTTCCTTGTCTTGGCTATTGTAAATAATGCTGCAGTTGAGTTGCATCCTTTTATAAGAAACCAGTACTCTAGTAATGAACTGTTTTCTGAGTTCTGTGAGCTGTTCTAGAAAATTATTGAATCCAAGGAGGGAGTCATGGGAACGATGCTTTATAGCCATTTCGTTAGAAGTACAGGTGACACCCTGGGGCTTATGACTGGCACCTGCAGTAGGAGCAGTCTTGTGAGAATGAGCCCTTACTCGTGGGATCAGACGCTAACTCCAAGGAAATAGTGCCAGAAAAGCAAACTGGATTGTAGAACACCCAGTTGGTGTTCCCACAGAACTGGAGATGAGAGGGTTGTGGACAAACCACTTATCACTTATGTGATAAGTGAGTACAGCAGTGGAGAAAAACAGTGCATTTTCCTTTCACTACCATACGATGGAACACTGTACAACCATTATAAACGCTGCCACTGATCTCTATTCACTTAGCTAGAAAGATTTCTATGATGTGACATAGGGTGAAGTAAGCATGCTAATACGTACAGTATTAAGTTAGTAAAACTGCCTACGTTTTTGTGTAGAAACATGTTTAGAAGGATGGTAACCAAAGGTTAAGAGTAGCTATCTTAGGGGATGGGATTTAGATAATGTTTATTTTTCAATTATATGCCTGTTTAAATTATAAAGTAATACAGGCTTATTATACAAAATTCAAACAACAGACAAGTGTATAAAGTAAAAAATGTAACTCTTTTCCCATCAGTCCCACTTCTCAGATATAACCACTATTAATGTCTGGCATGCATTCTTCAAGATTTTCTTTCAAAAAGCATATATAATCAAACTCATCCTTTTTTCTTACTTTTTAAAAATAAACTCTATCCACTGTTCTGTGACTGGCTTTTTTCACGTTTTCAACATTGTTTGGATTTTTTTTTTTAATTTTATTTATTTATTTGACAGAGATAGAGACAGCCATCGAGAGAGGGAACCCAAGCAAGGGGAGTGGGAGAGGAAGAAGCAGGCTTCCAGTGGAGGAGCCTGATGTGGGGCTCGATCCCAGAACGCCAGGATCACGCCCTGAGCCGAAGGCAGATGCTTAACGACTGAGCCACCCAGGCACCCTGCTTGGATTTTTTTTTAAACATCATTTTTTAAACTGGAAAAACAATAGTTATTTTTGTTTGGGGGAATAAAAGTGCATCAGCCAGGACAGAACACAATGCATGTGTGATCTGAGTGGTCCAGTGAAGAGAGGCACAGGACAAAGGCTTCCTGTGTTCAGGTCACCATGCTAGCCAATATGGGTGGGGACACTGACATGCCCAGTCAGCCCAGGAAACTGAAAAATGTCCTGTTCTCCCTAAATCTTTGAACCCAGAGAGGGGCAGTTAGAGCTAGGGCTGGGGCTCAGGAAGGCCTAAACATTGGGCTGCAACCTGTCCCAGAGATGCCTCCCCTGAGCCAGTGCCCCTAGATGCAGTTTCCATGGACCCAAGCAGGACAAGGCAGAGGAAGGCTACCCACTGCCATTTCGGAGGCCCCCTGCTGCATGCCAGCAAACAACCACGCATTGCTTGGCCTTGCTACAATCCCTCTTGAAAAGCACTCAAGCTCCTTTCTCTTTTCCTCCCCTGGTTCTAATTTCGATTGTCATATTCCTGGAGAAGGGGCTCTGGAACCCCATCAGAACTCTGCAGGGAGGGGCAGGCCAGTCTCCTGGCCCCCGAGTCCTGGAGAGAAATCAAACAACAAGCCTGTCTGCCCTGCAAGGCAAGAAGACAGGCCTGGCTGTGGAGACCCAGTGCCAGGGGAGTCAGAGCAGAGCTGTGTCTGGCTTAAGGGAGACATTTACTTCCCACCGAGAGCACTATGAAGAAACTGAGCAAGAAAGCAGAACCCCTTGCATTGGCAGATGACTGCATGGTATCCAAAGCTGTTCCAGTAACCACACCAGAGAACACACCCTGAGGTGGTGACTTGTCCTGTGGTATTGGCCTGGGGCTGCTATTCGGGGCTCACTGTCCTGTCCTCTGGGCAGTTTTTTGAAAAATTCACTCGTGGTTATCCTTCTGGTTTTTCTTTTCTGATAATAACACCCATGCTCTGTGCAGAAAATTCTAAAATGGCAGAAGGTTCTGAAAGGAAAATGTCAATGACTCATAACCGCATCATCCTAAAATGGCCTCTGTGATACATCTTCACGTACCTCTTCCAGTCTTCTGCATGGACGTGCATATATTAACAACAGGATTAGGACCCAACTCTATACAGTGTTGTTTAATATGCCTCTTTTTTTTTCTTTTGAGCTGTTTCCTTTTTTCTTGCAATATGCTTCTTAAACGACAACATAAATAGTATTAATTGCTTTCATGTATTATGTCAGATACTGTACTGGGGCATTAAATATACTAGGAAGTAGATATCACTATTACATCATTTCATAGATGAAATAACCAAGTCTTAGATGTTCAACTTGCCTCCTGAGCTCCTGCCCCCTTCCATGCTATTCTCCAGCCTCTTTCATTGAACATTCCACCATGAGCCATTAGGGTACCAAAGGGCTTTACCTCCGGCAGAAGTGCTGAGTCTACTCCTAACTCTCCAGCTGTTGGGCTCAACTTGCCAGAGGCTGGCACTGCCCCCTGCAGGGAGCACCCCTGAATGCAGGTGCTAGAGACAAAGGAGCCACATTCTGCTCAGAGCCAACCAATTCACATTCCACAGGGGGCCAGAGATGTGAGAGCTAGTCTGAGGGTGAACTATCCTACCTTAATGCCTGTATTGAATAACCCTTTCTCTTTCTTTTTGTGTTTTTAGAGACTTGTTTTTAAGTGATCTCTACACCCAACATGAATCCGAGATCAGTAGTCACATGCTTTACCGACTGAACCAGCCAGGCATCCCTCCAATAACCCTTTTCTACTAAGAACCTCAAAGCACTTCATGTGGTTCTCCAAGTAAGATACAGACCCATGTAAGCTGAAGGAATTTGCCTCAAATCATGCAGCAGCTCAGCAGGAGATGCATTCTCCCCTCCCCAACAAACCTCTAGGTACTGTGATCCTTCAATCACGGGCCGGGCACGGGCCTCAGCTAAGGTAATTCATTTCACAGGGCATCTGGATATATCACTGAGATTTAAAGATGGCCCCCCCTCCACTTAGGTAGTTACTCAGAAATGGAAAACACTAAGTCAGAGGTCAGCAGACTTTTTCAGTAAAAGGCCAGGTACCAAATATTTTACGCTTTGAGGGCCACATAGTATCTGTTACGAACTACTCAATTCTGCTGTTGTAGCACAAAATATGCCATTGATAAAATGTAATGGGCATGGCTGTGTTCCAATAAAATTTTATTTACAAAAACAGGTGGCCATCAGGATTTGGCCTGCAGGCTGTACTTTGCCAACCTCTGCTTTTAGTGTATGAGTCTTCCCTAAAAACACCGAAATTGAATATTGGATAGACTATAGTTTACAATGCAAATCACTTACATTTTAGGGCATAAGCTCATTTCTCAGGGGCTGGCCTGTTTTTTTTCCAGTGGAGTATCCTTCAACTATTAATCTAAAATCTTGGGAAATTACAGAAAAATCAAGGATTGTTTTGCCTTTTAGTTGGTCAGTATTACTAACAGATGAAAGGGAAAATATTTTACAGACCCATAGCAACCAGAAAAGAGGATAAATCAGGCTGAGGGAAAGAAAACGTCAAGAAAATTAGAACGAGTATGAGGAAGAAAAATGATATTAATATAACCAGGCAGTTCCATTTGGCTTCAGTTAGCTGACTGGGGCAATGGGCAGCTTAGCCAAACCAGGAAACGAGAGACCTCGACAGCTCTCATTGGCAATGATGGAGCGTCTCCTTTCAGAAAACTTCACTCGAGGCAAAGATATTAAGATCCCATCCACTGGGGACCTCTAGAAGGAAAGCCAGGTAAGCTGCTGCTGAGAAGCTGAACTGCAGCGTAGCAATATCTCACACCTGGGGACATGCTCTAAGCTCCTCACTCAATCTTCCTGCCTTCCTTCACTCACCAGCAGAGCAGGGGCCAGGAAGCAAAGCCTGACCCGCCTCCTGGATCTGGAAAGAGAGCCCTGTGGTATAGTGTGGGGCATAGGTATGCAGAGGCTGCTAACACCCCCAACAGAGATGAGGGGCCCCTCCCTAGGCTGGAGAGCCTTAGAAGAGGCAGGCTGGGGGCAGGATTATACTAAGTTAAGGTCCCAAGGGTTAGCATGGCAGGACTGAGAAGGATCTGGGACTCCAAGTGCTGCAGGGGCCCTAGCACCTTCCTGGGAAAGAGCCACTTTCAAAATCAGGCAGGAAGTCTCTAACATCTCGAATCCAAATAGGTCTTAATTTAAAAAAAAGGGGGGGGTGGGAGGTGTGTTTCACTCCCCAGAATGGTCATTTCACCTTCCTCCTTCAAACGCTTCCCACTGCCCTTTGAATCAAAGTCACTCATCATCACGACTTCGAGCACATACAAGTGCAAGGCCCAGCACTCCCCCATGCCTGCTCAGCCTCCTGCCTCCTCCAGGCACAGGAGCCTCCTTCCAGCTCCTCAAATTCCTCCAGCTCTTCCCCTCCTCGGGGCCTACGTTCCATATTCTCTCTGCAAAGAATGCTTCTCCTCACTTTTTTGCCTTCGGTCCTGTCCTTGCTTGACTCTACAATCTAAAATGAGTTCACCACCTTATTCTTCGAGCACCTTGATCTTTCCCTTTCAGCAACCTTATGGAATCAAATATTTCTGTGCCTGTGTTTTCAGGGTCTCTCTTCAGTGCCGAAAGGCAGGGACCCTATCTGTTTGTTCCACATGGCTTCCTCAGCATCTAGCACAGTCCTTGGCATGTAGCAGGCCCTTCAGTAAAAAAATACAACTAATGAAAAATAGCTCCTTTCCTCCTAGTCTCCTCCTCATTTAAAATGGATCCTTGGAGGCTCAAGAGGCTAGAGCACGCAAACCAGTGCTGGCTAGGGTGTCCCCGCAGGCTTGCTCCTGCTACTCACCAGTTGCAAGCAATTCTGCAAGGCCCACCACCTCTCTGAGTCCATTTACCCATCTGAAAAGTGGCAATACTAGTATCTTCTCACCAGGCTACCTACGGTGGAGGTTAAATAAGAGAATGCAAGTGCCTAGGATGGCCTGGAGCTTAACAGCTACTATTCTATTCATTTACTTTTAATTATAAAAAACAAGTGAAAAAAAAAAGGGGGGGCTCAATAGGACAAGACTGAACTGCAAGTATAATTTAAACTTTAGAAAAGGTAGGAGGAGGCAAAACTCAAGAAAATGCCACACAATTCATTGACATTCCTTATATAGGGGCACCTGGGTGGCTCAGTCAGTTGAGTGTCTGACTCTTGATTTCGGCTCAGGTCCTAATCTCAGGGTTGTGAGATCGAGCCCCGCATCAGGCTCTGCGGCTGGGCATGGAGCCTGCTTAAAATTCTCTCTCTCCCTCTGCCCTTCCTCCTCTCTTAAAAAAAGAAAAAGAAAGAAACAAGACATTCCCTATATAAAACTTGACCTGCTGTCGATATCTGGAAGTCTCTCCGACTTCAGTCGGCAGGCTGTGTCCCTCACCACTTCCAATTTCAGAGCCAGGAAGCATGATGGATGGGTTCCTGCGCTAACTATAAACTTCATGAGACACTGTATAAGGGCCTGGTTTCTTCCTAACCCCAAACATATGCCATTTAACATGTATTAAAGATCCCTCTCAGGCCAAAAACCTAAGAAAGGGGACCAATTCTCAAGGACTCAGGAGAGTACTTTGTCATTATAAAAACAATTTTGTATAGCAATCATTCTGTTATTTGTTGAAAACAATGATAATATCTTCTGGCTGATCGCACAACAGTATTACTCTAATAATATAATCATTTGTCTCAATGACTATTGACATGCAAAATGTTCATTTCACCTAATGCAGTAATCGTACTTCTAGGAGATTCAGCCCACAGAAATTCTTAGGCAAGAGTACAAAGACACACATACACAAGGATGCTCACTGCAGGTATGTGGTAGGGAAAAACTGGAAATCATCCAAACGCCCAAAAACGGGAGACTAGTTAAATAAAGTACAGGGTATCTAGATAATAAAAAAACACAGTTAGAACATACTAACATGGGAAGATGTCCAAAGATATTAAGTTTAAAAAGCAAGTTGAACAACAGTATGAAAAGCATGGTCCATTTTTATAAAGTAATGATTATTATTCTCTACAGATCTATGCATTGAAAAGAAAATCTGGAAATAGGAACACCAACGTTTTCTCAGTGGGGGGATGCCTTATGAAGGATTTTCACTTTCTGGGTCATAAATTTCTGCGTTTCAGTTTTTATAATGAGCAAGTATTTCTTTTATAAATGGGAAAAGGAAAGAACATGTAAAAAAAAAAAAAAACAAAAACCCTCTGTTGGCCTCAGTCTGTCAATACCACAGTGTCCAATCAGCTGCAGGCTCGGACGGCTCAGGACGCTCCACGGGGCTGCCCTGTCTTCCTGCGTGGGCCCGAGTCACAAATTGAGCAGACTCAGCACGTGTCATGAGGTTGCCATTAAACAGCAGCCAGCCAAGGCACTTGAATTTCCACAGTGTCGGTTACAAGGTTGGGGGGCCAGGTTTCTCCTAAAACTCAAGTGAAATTGCCTTGGAATTTGTGGTTAAGGCCCACCAATGGCAGAACGGGGAGCAGACAGCCTCTCCGGCAGAATTCTAAAGCACGGCTCGGAAATCAAGCCCTGCTGAGTTGGGGAATGGTTTCTTTTTAATGAAACCCAGAGAGTGGGGGGCAGGGGAGCAGTCACTGGCAATCTGAGAAGAAGGAATAAGCTGATCATAAAATTAAAAGGGAATGGGAAGTAAGAGAAACTGGCTGCAAAGTGGGAAGGAAAGGAGCTGAAGTGTCTGCTGATAGTTACTGATGGATGTACTGCAGAACTTACCAAATGATTTATGCCAGAGGCTGGATTTCATTCTATATCCCCTGTAGCAGGTGAAACGACAGCTCCCCTGTCCTCATGACTAGATCCTTCTCTTTCCCCTTGACACTTGTGTCAGGATCCATATGCAAGGATCCTCTGATCCCAGGCAGGGCTAGGGCTTCTTGGCTGGAAGCGCAGATACCATTTTGCCCATCTGGGGCCATTCCTCACCTTACTAACACAACCCCAATTTCCCTCCTCTGCCTTTCCTTGGCTGTGCCCCTCAGGGAACCAGGGCCCGTCCCAGCTGATTAGTAAACCAACACGACTGTCTCACCTTCCTGACATAACTCTGGCCAATGAGATGAGGGGAGATCAATGAGGGCAGTTCTGTGAAGGTGTTGATTGGTCTTTAAAAGAGACAGAGGACAGAAGTATCTCTTTTATTGCCTGTAGACTCTGTCCAGTGTGAATCCATGATGCTAGGGATTATGGCAGCCATCTTTGGACTATGAGGGAACCAGTTTTAAAAGGTAAGCCAAAGTGCTGAGGAAGGCAGGGCAGAAAGTTAGAAAGAACTCAGGTCCTAAACAACCCCACTGAACAGATGACAACCAACCCTGGAACTGCCCCACGTCTGGATGACTTGCTATGTAAGACAAGTGCCATTATTGTTAGGCCCTTTTAGTCAGGATGTTCTATTATTTGTAGTCAAACCACCCAACAGATACAACAAGGCAGAACAAAAGGTGCCCGCTCCATCTATGTACTCTAACGATCTGACTTCTGAGCATAACTGCGCACCAGGATTACTAGGTGACCGATGCCCCCGTGGCCTCGTGAGAGCAACTGATTTTGCCTACGCAGAACCATACCTAATCTTTTTCTGCCAGGAGTTACCCTTTGCTTTAGAGGACTTCTTTCCCACTCCATGTGGTTGGAAGTGAGGAGAGGGGAGAAACTTAAAACTCGATTCTGGTGCTCCATCTTAACCACCACCACCAACCAGGGTGGTCACATGACCCAGGCAGAACTAATCCGAGTCCTTTCCCAAGACTGATGTAGGAATGTTGGAAGGAAAAAGCCTCCTGCTTGCTGGGACTACAAAGTGAGAGAACCAGGAACTGACTGGTGGTGTTCATCTTTCCTGGTGTGTAGGAAGAGTCAGTCTGTAGTACAAGACCAACACATGAATCAGGGCCCCGAGGATGCTGTTTGAACATACAGATCAAGCCACGCCTGAAACCCTGGACAACCCATTTACCTGAGCCATAAAGCCATTAAGGTGGTTTGATTTGGGTCTCTGTCATTTTCTTACAACTAGAAGTGACCTGACTAAAATAAACACGAACCTGCCCCACCCCCACATCTTGAATCCTTCACCTCCTCTGGATAGTCTCCTTTCCCAGGCCTCTCTCATTTCTACTTCCTTTTCTCTACAGCTCAACTTCCCACCTCAGAGCAAATGAACCAACTGTCCTTCGGCTAAGTTACAGGACCCTTCTGAGTCACTCTTCAGAGCAGGCTTAGAGGCAGCCTCACACGGCCCACAACTGGGCGCGTGCACTGCCGCCCACCACCATACTCCCCAGAGCGCTGTCCCTCTTTCCCTTGCCTGCCACAGTCCTGATGCTTTTCCCAAGGCGGTGGATGCTACGTAGACCTGGAAAAGCAGGTTTCAGCATTGCACTTACTTACGGCGCTGCTCGGCACGTTCACACAGGCAGATGGGTGGGGTGCCCCCCATGAAGTCACCGAGTTTAAGGTAGCAGCACAGGTGCGGCAAGACCATCAGACAGAATTATCCTGCTAGTTACACACGTAGGTGTATCTGTGTGCACATTAAATGTAAAACGTGTTCGGCAGAACAGCATATGTGTAACCCTGGCAGAGGACGGCCACTCGGGCCAGAGCAACGCCTACACACCACAGGGGAGGTTCTCTGCAGCAGAAGAGTGTGGCTCTGAGAAATCCCGAAAGGCCTAAACTTAGTCTTACAAAACTGTTACAAGAGGGGCAATTATTCACACTTTAAAAAGATTCTTCACCTGATAAAGGAATTATTACAAGGCACCACTACACCGCATGGGCTCTACTGCATTTCGAATATGAGTTGATTCGTACAAGATTTTACAGAGACTGTCAACTACATAAATCAAGGAGCCACAGTTGAACTGAATTTGTTTTTTGGTTGTATAATGTGACAAACACAACAAGGTGATTTTACTTGTATCACTATTACTGATTTTCTGTGTGGAGAAAGATAATGGCACCAAATATCATCATATCAGCTGAGGCAAGCACCTGATTCAGGGACAAGCAAGGCACTTCCTTCCTAACAGGGCTTTGCTGTTAAATGGCATCTTTATTGTCATTGCAAAAAAGGGTCAAGGTACCCACCTTCTCCATCCATATAAAGTTTTTAAAGACTAAGTAATAATAATAATAATAATAATAATAATAATAATAGCAGATAATACTTACATAGTTCTTACTATATATCAGGCACTGTTCTAGTGCTTTAGAAGTGTTAGCTCATTTCATCTTCTCAGTGTAACTGAGAACTAACTTCATGTGTAGTTACTATACATGTGTAGTAACTTCATGTGTAGTTACTATAATTATCTTTGCTGTCTAGATGAGCAAATAGGTTACACTGCCAAAGTCAGGAGGCAGAGCTAAGAATGAAGGCAGTCTAGGTCCAGGGGCCATGCTCTTCACCGTCATACTAGGCTGCCCCCTTGACCTGACAGTTGGGCACAGGACGGCAAACAGTACAGGGGAGAGGAGTGGAAGTGGCGGCTACATAGCTTAGTACCAACAAGTTCAGGCATATGGTGCTCAGGACCTGTACAATGCAGTGAAGTGGGAAAAAAAATAAGAATGAAAGAAAAAGAAAGAACAAGGATGGTGATTACAAGTGAGCACAAGAGGGGCGCCTGGGTGGCACAGCGGTTAAGCGTCTGCCTTCGGCTCAGGGCGTGATCCCGGCGTTCTGGGATCGAGCCCCACATCAGGCTCCTCCGCTATGAGCCTGCTTCTTCCTCTCCCACTCCCCCTGCTCGTGTTCCCTCTCTCGCTGGCTGTCTCTGTCTCTGTCGAATAAATAAATAAAATCTTAAAAAAAAAAAACAAAAAAAAACAAGTGAGCACAAGAGAGGTTTCTGGAGAACTAGCCTGTTTCTTGATTTGGGTGCTAGTTATATGGCTGTGTTCAGTTTGTGAAAAGTCACCAAGCTCTACTTTTTATATATATTTTTTCATGAATAAAAAGTTAAAGGACCGGGGGTGCCTGGGTGGCTCAGTGGGTTAAGCATCTGCCTTCAGCTCAGGTCATGATCCAGGAGAGTCCTGGGATCCAGCGCTGCATTGGGCTTCCTGCTCAGCGGGGAGCCTGCTTCTCCCTCCCCCTGCTCTCAGCACTCTCGCTCACCTGTGCTCTCTCACGCGCGTGCGCTCTCTCTCTCTCTCTCAAATAAATAAATAAATAAATAAATAAATAAATAAATAAAATCTTAAAAAAAAAAGTTAAAGGACAGAAGGATAGATTTAAGAGAATTTTGGTAATATTATGAATGGCTTCTGCCCCTTTATCTTCCAAATGTTCCAGAGTGGCCGAGCGAGACATGATGGAGCTCACAGGCCATGTGAACCAGTGGAGTCATCCATATGCAGGATTCTCCAATCCCACTGTCCAGCCTGAGACAGCCAGCAGCCCAGACATCCGCTTAGCTATAGACAACATAGCATCGTGGTTAGGAGAATGGCATAAAGAACTAACTTGCCTGGTTCAAATCTTGCTTTGCACATCCTAGATATGTGATCTTGGACACGTATGTTACACTTCCCCTTTCCATACTGTCTTGCTGTCTGCAACTGTAAAGGCTGTATAACACGGAGTCCTATGAGTTAGGACTCTACTGCATATTAAATGAGCACTTGGGATTGTGGCTGGTACATGGAACACACTACCAAATGTGAGCCCTTGTCTTCACCATTTAGGCCCATAGCCATGGTCCCCTCCCTTGTAGCAGTTACCATATACTTTTAAAAACCATTTTCCCGGGGCACCTGGGTGTTTCAGTCATTGAGCATCTGCCTTCGGCTCAGGTCATAACCCCAGGGTCCTGGGATCGAGCCCCGTGTAGGACTCCCTGCTCAGAGGGAAGCCTGCTTCTCCCTCTCCCACTCCCCCTGCTTGTGTTCCCTCTCTCCCTGTCTCTCTCTGTCAAATAAATAAATAACATCTTAAAAAAAATAAAAATCATTTTCCCATTATTTAAATAACTTATTATAATTCCCTGCCATGTTTCAAAAAGCACTTCAGATAGATTTGTTCTAGCTATTATTTAAGTAGTATGATCATATTACAGAAACTCTGGAAAACCAGAAATCAAGTACTATCCTTTCAGGAGGGTAGTCATCCTGCCAAGGCTGTGCAATGCCTGACATGATCTGAAGTCACATTAAAAACACCATAAATGGGACCACTGGTGCAGAAGGAACCGTGGAGCACACACCGGCCAGGCTACACCCAAGAAATAGCCATGACTTTTTATTTAAAAAATTTCAATCACATAGAAAATTTAGGTCAGTACAGCAAATACCCATATGCCCTTCACCTGGACTCACCAGAATTGTTAACATTTTGCCACATTTACTTTCTCTTCTCTCTCCACACGCACTTTATTTTTTTGCCTAATCATTTGAAATTAAGTTGCAGAAATCATGTCATTTTATTCATAAACACTTCAGTTATCTCCTAAGAATAAGCACATTATCCTATATAACCATTATATCATATCACACCCAAGGAATTTCAGTTATACAGTCCTCTTATCTAACATACAGTCTATATTTTTCTAATTGCCCTAAAAATGACCTTTTTTTTTTTCCCCCAATTCAGGATCCAATCAAGGATCACAAGTGCATTTAAACTGTCTTGTGTTCTGTAATCTAATACGGTCCCCGCCCCATGCCCTTGCAGATTTTTCACACCACTGACATTTTTGAAGAGTCCAGAAGGTTTTCTTTTCTTTTCTTTTTTAAAGATTTTATTTATTTATTTGACAGAGAGAGAGAGAGAGACAGCCAGCGAGAGAGGGAACACAAGCAGGGGGAGTGGGAGAGGAAGAAGCAGGCGCCCAGCGGAGCAGGGAGCCCGATGCGGGGCTCAATCCCAGGACCCTGGGATCATGACCTAAGCCAAAGGCAGATGCTTAACGACTAAGCCACCCAGGCGCCCCCCCGCCCCGGCGAAGGTTTTCTTATAAAATGTCCTACCATCTAGATTTGTCTGATTCTTTGCTTATGATTCAACACAGGTGAGACATTTCTGGCAAAGTGCTACCCAGTTGATGTTTTATACTGCATACTGCCACACAGAAGGAGATACAGAGTAATAAGTTGTCCCATTACTGGTGTTGCTGTGTTTGATCATTTGGTTAAGGTGATGTCCATCCAAATCTTGTCATTGTAAAGGTATTTTTCTCAGTAACAAATAAGTAATCTGTGGAGGGTTTGAGTCCCTGTGGATATCTTGTTCCCCGACAATCCTTTTATCCAATGGTTTTAGCATCTCTTGATAATCTGCCTGAACTGATCACATTAGTGGTGCAAAACGGTCACAAGTGATGTTTACTATGTGGGCGAAATGAACCAGTGCAAGTTAAATCTTATTTTTCCACGTACTTGCACTATACTTCAGAACTTTAATCTCAGAACTATTTCAGAAGTTCATCTGCTTGACGACTCCTGACAGTGATTCATAACACCTGTTTTTACATTTCTCTGATCTCTATCCACCTGAGCAAGTACATTAAGTGGAAACCAACATATAAATGCACTGGCTTACTCAGTGGGCAAGGAGTTACCTGTCTATACAAGCAAGAGGTTGCCTAGTCTTTAGAGCCCCCTTTCCTACAGCAGATCAAATTCCCCATCAAGAAAGGGCTATTTTTCCAAAGACAGTTCTTTATCAGAGTCAGCTTCAGGCATCCCAAGAAGGGAAAGAGGGAAGACACAAAGGGTTCAGGCAAGAGACTCCTGGCACAATTTTTAAAAATTCTGCAAACCACATTAAGTCAGTACCAAATCCCATGGGCCACTGCTTTAGGCCTTCAGGCAGCCTTCTTCCCCTGCCCCTGTGAACAGTACTCCTCCTGGTCAACAATCCTTTAGAACCCAAACATCATCCCCAGACCAACTGCCTTAGAATCCCAGAGAAGCTGATTAAGAAACAGATGCCTCTATCCCACCTCTGACCAACTGAATCACAGCCATGCAGGGGGTTTGGGACAAACTCCCCAGAGGATCTCATGAGCAGCCAGGTTTGGGAACCCTTGCTTAGAAAGGACCCACTGTAGTCTCCCAAAGGGGACTATTCCATAGGACACAAAATGGTAGATAGTAGTTAAGGATCAGTCCCATTATGTGATAGCCACCTTGCCAACAACCGACCTCAGGGGTCCAGAATGAGGACAGATGAGTTCAACCTAGAGGATCTATTGCACCCCCAATTTATAACCTACTCAAAGATGGAAAAAAAGTCACTGTCACTGTCAGATCTATAGTTCTCCAAATTTAGTCTCTACCAGAAGCATCTGGGAACAACACCCCTAAAAGATTCTGAGTCAGAGGTCTGTGGGGCCCAGGAATGTGTGCTTATAACAAGCTCTCCAGGTGCTTCTGACGCGGGGGGTCCGAGGACCAGACTTTGAGGGACTCTGGCCCAGATGCCGCTCATCTATGGCAATCAAAGAGCAAAAGAGTTGGATGAAACTGTCTTGGCCTTCGTCCGAAGGCTACTTACCAAACCAAAAAAACAAAATCTGAGGCTATGTGGGGAATGTTTCTGAGTAATTAGTTGGCCACACAGAAACATCCAGATGATATGAAACCTTCCACAAAAGGTATTAAATTTTGCTCTAACATTTTATCCTACTGAAGGACTACAGGCAGGATGAGCTAAGAGCAGGACACCAAGGTCCCAATATAAAGTCCCCACTTCACGTACATTTTAGCAGTCTCCAGAGGGGCGCCAGGAGCACAGACCATCCCCTTGACCACTTGAGACCACTTGAATCATGTGAATCAAATTTTTCTGACTGTCAGTGTCCTGCCTGATTCCAGTTTCCCCCTCACACTGTGAGGGATCAAACTGGACTCGCAATTCTTTCTCTCTCTCTGCCACACCCTGTACTGTTAACCCAAGGCTTAACCAAGATTAACACATGCTCTTGGGACCTCAGAAATAGAGATGGCTAGGCCACTGGCAGCAGGGAGCAAGGACCATACTAATTATGGGAAATGGGACAGACAGAGAGAGTAGATCAGCTCCATGCTGAGTTGGCATTTGGCTCACTGGGATCTGAAGTATGGCTGGCAGTCTGCAACAAGGGCTCAGGGTGTCAGAACAGTGGCTGCTGGAGGTCATAGTGGCATAGCCTTCTCTTCCCCGGCCCAGGTAGCTTCCCACCCAGGAAACACCAGGCAGAACAAGCCACCTTCATGGTACAAATGGGGTACAGTACTCCCAGGAAAGGTCACTCCACAGATATCAAAATATGCCTATGAGTTCCCAAAGCCAACCAGGCTCATTGCAAAAGGACCCCCACACCAGCCAGCTCTTGGCGTTCTTACCTGACTGGAACACGTATCTGGCCAAGCCCTGCATTAGCTCTGCTGGCCATGTTGGGGGGGCAGACTCCCCTGTTTCTCTCTTCAGACGAAATGTCAATTCAAAGCCAAAACCACTAGGCCCGTCTGTTCCTGTAAATCTGGAAGGAATAAAAAGCAAATGTTTTTAGTTGAACTACCTTAGGAAAACACTGTTTTTAAAGCCCAATTAAAGTTCTCCCCTATTTTTGGTGGCCTCAGCATCCAAACCCCATAATCAGAGGAATCTCTCTCAATAGCTTATAAGGAGCCACAATACTAGTCTTGCGCTCCTGCCAGCCAAGGTACATGGGTATGACCTTGGCCCAGCCAATCAAACTCCCCTGGTAGCACTCTAAATTATGAGTTCCACATTTTGTGGCTCTGGAACATTCCTCTAGGTGATTAAGGCTCCATTACTGAAAATATTCCTTATTCACACTCCTTATTCCTTCAAGCTGTTAATAAGCACCTACTTAGTTTGCTAAGGACACAAGTCCTGTTGTATGTGTTGTATGCTCTGTGAGGACAAGATCCTTTCTCCACTCCCACCTTCACCCTGCCCCACAAGGGTACAATCCTTGGGCTGGGCTGGCTGGTCTCCAAACTCAGCACTTGTGAACAGGTCCCAAGGCAGATTCCAGATATTGGGAGGGCCTGTATTCTTCCTGAAATCCAGCACTCCCACACGTGCTCATTAATCAGCACATGCTCTTCCTGAAACTCGGTGCCCCGTGTGCACTCTTCAATCACTGGAATGCTGGGGAAGCACGATTTGTGCCCCCTTCTCACCCCAGATGGCCAAGAATGATGACAGGTACTGCCTCTATGGCCACACTCATCACGGTGATGGCGAGGCGAGGGAGGAATGCCTGTCTCTAACCTCTAGGAAACACTCAGGAGCTCCAAGTCTTCAGGGAAGTCCCTGAAATGGACTTCTGCCAGAGAAGAAAATGATGTGGATGAGAAAGCAAGTCCTGGTTGGGGAGGGTGACATGCCCCCTTATGGGAGGGAAGCATCCAGGGAGGACTTCCTGAGAGCTCAGGATGTTTGCCAGCATGGGAAGGGTTAAAAGTTAAAATATGTTCATGATATAATTTTCAGTAATTATATCTTGTACAAACATGAGCCACAATGATTATACACATGTAAACTCCTCAGCATACAAATACAAACCATAAACTAAGATGACAGCCAACACGTCCTTGCTGGCCAAGCTACCGGAACAGGGAGTCAGAGGCGAGAGTTTCGAAGGGATGATGATGCCCAACCCTGGAATTCCACATGGCATCTTTCCTTCACCACGCTTCTCATCACCCTCGAGAGGCCAGGCCAGGAGACTGGACAGAAAGAGATTCCAAAGTCTCTGAACCTCGGACACCAGTCCTAACCTTGCCTGTGTGCCTGGGGGAGCTTAGCCTTCCTGCACTTGCTGTAGTGGGGAGATAACCTCTGAGAAGCTGTGTTCTCCAAAGGACTGAAAAGGAATCTGTCCTTAAAGCTGTCATGCTGGTGCCTAATTACATTTAAAGGAGGTGTCCATGGTTTGCACTTCCTCTGGGTATCTAGCAACGTGGGAGGCAGAATCCATTCTGAGGGTACACAACTAGAATTTCAGAGACGAGATGAGAAGAAGTTGTTTGGCAGGGCATATTTTCTATTTTCTTCCCTTACTGAACTGTCCTATGTGGGGGCAATTCAATGCAGGGGGGCTAAGGGAATAGCTAAGCAAGCTGAGGCCAGAAAAGCCACCTCCCCGGGGCCGCAGGCTTGAGAGGAGTGTGAAAATCCGAGGTAATGCAACACTGACTCACAGTTAAGACTCCATCGAAGGAGATGGGTCACTAGGCCAAAGGGAAGATTTTAAGCAGCCGCCAATTAGAAGCAGCTTTGTAAAATGTATTAGACCATTATTCTAGGGCTTTCATGTTGGGCCAAAAAAAATACATGATTTCTAACCACAAAAACTTGAGAAACAGACAAAAAGAACATGTTCCTCAGACTGCGTGATGGGGAGAACCATCAGATGCAGAGAGAAATCACATGCATCCAAGCAGCACCGCCGCTCTAAGGCAGCTGTGCACGCTTACACACGCATGTATGAGTGTGCACGCGCGCACGTGCACATGTCTACCATCTGCCTCCACGCGGGGTGCTTTCTGGGCCAGCTCTGGGCTGGGCAGCCCAGCCCTTACTGGGCTTGCTGGGAGGGACAGGCCCGGCCAGATGGTGTCCACCTGCATTTGATTACCACCCACCAAGCTGGCTGGACGCAACCTCTAAACTCTGAAACATGCATTTGGAATGGCCCAGCCTCAGGATAAACACACAACCTGGAGCCTGTCAGAAGGTCTCTTTTTCAAAGCAGACTTCCCAGGCAACAGCCAAGTGACAAGGTCATTCAGTCTTTCAAGTCCCCTGGAGAGGCCTGGCTTGGTCTGGACTTCCTCACGCGAGAGCTTCTCCAGCCACAGAGGTTTTGTCTGACCAGAGGATGAAGCCCCTCCCAGGGGGCAGCTGTCTCCCACACCCTCTGCGAAAGAAAAGCCAGAGGGAAAACTGGCACGTGCTGCGGAAGGAGGGAGGTGGGTCAGAGCAAAGAATTCTTCTAACACAGAAGGCTGCTAAAACACTAGCTGGTGGTAAAGGGGGCCCGTGGAATTTCTTCCCACAGAGATTTTAAAGGAATACATTACAGATTCTCCCCAATCTGGCAGGGAGGGGGTGAGGGGTTCTTGTCTTGTTGCAGAAGGATGGGTGAGGCTGTTTCCAGCTCAAGAACTTCTGATCCTGCTCAGTGAGGTAGCCAGGGGAGAGGCTGGCTTTGTTCCAGCAGTTTCGCAAGCTGGGATGTGGCAGCGTCCAGAGTATTATCAAACCGGGGCACAGAAAGAACTTGTGTCTTTAATCCCGCACACAGCTGCCGACAGCTGGAACCTGCCCAAAAGTCTGCCCCAAGCACCTGGACTAAGAAGGTATCGATCAGCATCCAAGAGGCCAAAGTGACCATTTACAGCAGGCAGAGATGAAAGGGAACCCAGGAGAGACTTTCTGGAGGAAACACAATGGCTGGGGTGGACAGAAAAGAGCTGACCCAAAAGTGGGCATCTCGTGCTCAACACCATTAATTAATAAGGAAATTCAAATCAAACCCACAGTGAGGTACCACTCCATCCCCTCTAGGATGGCTAAAATAAAAGACAGTAACTAATGTTGACCAGTATGTGGAGAAATTGCAACTCTCACACACTGCAGGTGGCATGTCGAATGGCAGAGCTGCTTTGTAAAACAGTCTGGCAGTTCCTCAAGAAGTTAAACATAGAGTTACCACACGACCCAACAGTTCCACTCCTACCCAAAAGAACTGTAAATAAGTGTTTACACAAAAACTTGTACATTGGGGCGCCTGGGTGGCTCAGTTGGTTAAGCATCTGACTTCAGCTCAGGTCATGCTCTCAAGGTCCTGGGGTTGAGCCCCACATCAGGCTCCTTGCTTGGCAGGGAGTCTGCTGGTCCTTCTGCCCCACCCCCTGCTCATGCTCTCTCTCACGCTCTCTTTCTCTCTCTCTCTCAGATAAAGAAATAAAGGGGCGCCTGGGTGGCTCAGCCATTAAGCGTCTGCCTTTGGCTCAGGTCATGATCCCAGGGTCCTGGGATCGAGCCCCGCATCGGGCTCCCTGCTTGGCGGGAAGCCTGCTTCTCCCTCTCCCACTCCCCTTGCTTGCGTTCCCTCCCTTGGGGTCTCTCCCTGTCATATAAATAAATAAAATTGAAAAAAAAAAAAATAAAATCTAAAAAAAACCCAAAAAACAAAACAACAACAACAACAAAAACCCTAATATATTAATGTTCATAGTAGCATTATTCATAACAGCCCAAAAGTGGAAGCAACCCAATGTCATCAATGGATGAGCGGACAAACAAAATGTAGTACATTCATATAACAGAATAAAGAAGAATGATGCCCTGATACAACATGGATGAACCCTGAAAACATTATGCTAAGTGAATAAAGCCAGATACAAAAGGCCACATAATGTATGATTCCATTTATACAACACGACCAGAATAAACAAATCCAGAGACCAAAAGTATATTAGCGGTTGCCAGGGGCTAGGAGGAGTAGAGAATGGGGAGTGACTGCTAATGGGCACAGTTTCTTTTTGGGGTGGTGGAAATGTTCTGGAATTAAATAGTGATGATAGTTGCACAACCTTATGAATATACTAAAAAACACTGAAGTATATACTTTAAAAAGGTAAATTTCATGGTATGTGAATTACATATAAAAAATAAAAGCTGGTATCTCAGATACACCTCAGTGCTGGGGGGGCAAGGCCAACCACACCACATAAGCCAGGTCTTTGCTTCACTCTACCTATTAATAACCTCAATGATTAACTGAATGCCTATTAAGTTTTAGGCCTTGGACTAAGTACTTATGTCATAGCATTTAATTCTCCAACAAGACTCAGCACGGTTGTTGTTGTTGTTCTTGTTGTTGTGTTTTAAAGATTTTATTTATTTATTTATTTATTTATTTATTTATTTATTTATTTATTCGACAGAGATAGAGACAGCCAGTGAGAGAGGGAACACAGCAGGGGGAGTAGGAGAGGAAGAAGCAGGCTCATAGCGGAGCAGGGAGCCCGATGTGGGGCTCGACCCCAGGACTCTGGGATCAGGCCTTAACTGAAGGCAGATGCTTAACGACTGAGCCATCCAGGCGCCCCAAGACTCAGCCACTGTTATCTTCATTTAACTAACATGAGAAAAAGATACTAAAGAGAGTTTAAGTAATATTCCATATGTCACACAGCAAGCAAGAGATAGAGCTTGGACTTGAAGTCTGCTTGACTCCAAAGTCCATCTTCTTACTGCCATGTGACCTCAGGCAAGACATTTGACCTCTCTGTGCCTCAGTTTCCTCATTCATAAAATGGGGATAATAACAAAACAGTAACTAATTCAGAGTTGTGAGGATTAAATGTTAGAAACTTCCTGGAACCCTATAACTGTTATATCACTTATGCTAAGTAAAAGGAGCCAGTCATGAAAGACCATATATTGTATGATTCCACTGATATGACATGATAAATAATATAACTTGTTTTTTGGGTTTTTCTTCAAAGATTTTGTTTATTCATTTGAGAGAGAGAAAGAGAGCATGAGCGGGGGGAGGGGAGGGGCAGAAGGAGAGGGAGAAGCAGGTTCCCCACTGAGCAAGGAGCCCAACACTGGCTCAATCCCAGGACCCCGAGGATCATGACCTGAGCGGAAGGCAGATGTTTAACCAGCTGAGCCACCCAGGCGTCCCATATAAGTCGTAATATATAATACAAATTATATGTATATTATATAAAATGTCCGCAACAGGCAAATCTGTAGAGACAGCAAGCTGACTGGTGACTGTGCAGGGCTGGGGGACTGAGGACGAATGTGGAGTGACTGCTAATGCGTATGGGGTTTCTTTTTAGGGTGATGAAGAAGTTCTAAAATTAGATTATGATGATGGTTACATAACTCTGTGAATGTACTAAAACCACTAAATTATACATGTTAAGTGGGTGAACTGTATGGTATGTGAGTTATATCTCCATAAAGCTGTTCTTAAACATTGAGGGGGAAAAAGGAAAGACTGATAGTAAAAGAATTCAAACTACAGATATACAGATATAGGTACAGACATACAAAGAGATGTTCAACCTCATTCATGATGGGGGAAACGCGACTGAAGTACAAATTAAAGCAACAAGACGGATGCTGGGCGGCTCAGTCAGTTAAGCGTCTGCCTTCAGCTCAGGTCATGATGCCAGGGTCCTGGGATCGAGTCCTGCATCGGGCTCCTTGCTCAGCGGGGAACCTGTTTCTCCCTCTGCCTGCCACTCCCCCTGCTTGTGCTCTCTTTCTCTCTGACAAATAAATAAAATCTTTTTTAAAAATCTCTTTAAAAAATAAAGCCACAAGAGACACGATTCTCACCTATCAGATTGGCAAAAATTAAAAAGTAGGTATTATTCTATTGGTGAGGCTGTGGGGAAAGAGGTATTTTCATACACTACCAGTGGGGATACAAGTTAGTACAACCATTTTGGAGGGTAAGTTAGTAATACCTAACAAAATTACATATATTTTACCTTTTGACCTAGCAATCCCACTTCTAAGAATTTGTAATTGCAAAATATTGGAGACAACCTAAATGCCCATTCATAGAAGAGTGGTTCAAAGAGTATTATGCAGCTATGAGGAAGAGCTAACAGACTGGTATGGATACTGTCAAGTAAAAAAAGCAAAAAGTACTACAGTATACTACCTGTTGAGGAAGAAAGCGGGAGATAGGAAAATATACATTTGCTCATTTGTGCAAAAAGCAACACAGGAAGAATAAACCAGAAACTACTAAGATTAGCTACCTGCAGGCAGTAGGTAGGAACGAGGTGGAAAGGACTGCAGGGTGGGAGGCAGGGCACATTTCTGTGAATATGTATCCTGGTGTATAATAAGTGCTCAATAAAGACAAAAAGAATGAACTAACAGGCTCAGGCAGCAACCCTTTCCATCAAGATCCAGCCTGACCCCAGAGGAAGTGGCCCCTGCTGGCCTCCAGACCCTCTGATACCCTGTGGAAGTGCTCTGGCAATCCTACAGTGCAGCTGGCAACCCTACAGTGCAGCTGGCAACAAGCCTGACCCCTCTCACGTCACAAATGTGACCACCCACCTAACTTTTCAAGACATGTTTGCCTACTGTAAGCCCACAGCTCAGGATGTTGCAACATACCTGAGCTGCAAGGCAAACACCCTTGGCACTGTATCATTACACTCGACTGGGCTCTGGGCTGAAGAAGTGTGCTGCAGGGGAAGGGTGGGGGGAGAGCCAGCCCAAGTATCCAGGGCTCTTTTACTCCCCTCTCCAAAAAGCAGCAAACACCCACCAACCATCAAAAGACAGTTGGTCAGGAAGAGTCAACACATAATCTGAGCTCCTGCTCTGCCTGGGCAGCTTAAATTCCAGAACAACAAGCAGGAGCCCTGGTCGGTGTGCCCAGAAACAAATGTGGAGAGGCCAGTTAACAGGAAGTGGGTCTGGCTCTTCCCCTCATCCTTCTGGCCATCTCCAGCCTCCCATGATCTGGGGAGGCTCCAGCTCTTGACCTAGTTCCTAAAAAGACTTCATCGTGGGCCCAAGGACTCTGGTGTCATTGGAATAGGGCAACCAAATTGTCCTTGTTTTCACAGGACCTTCCTGGCTTTAGAATTGAAAATCTCCCGTCCTGGGAAAGCCATTAATCTCAGGCAAATTGGAATAATCACCCAACACTGAAGTGTCACTACCTGACCCACGCAAAGCAAAATGCCGCCAAATCCGAAAGCAACAAATATGCATCAAGAGCCACCAAAATGTCAGCAGAGTCTCTGGAGCCAGGCTGCCTCTGCTCAAGTTCTGGCTCTGCTACTTCCTGGCCGGAGGGCACATCACGTATCCTCTCTGAGCTTCAATTTCTTCATCTGTAGAAATGGAGATATAAAGAATAAACCCTGGAGTCCGGGTGATAATGATGTGTCAATGTAGGTCCATTGATTTTGTAACAAACGTGCCATTCTGGTACCGGATGCTGATCATGGGGGAGGCCGTGCCTGGGTGGCGGCAGAGGGTATATATGGGAACTCTATAGCCTCTCAATTTTGCTGTGAACCTAAAACTGCTCTAAAAAAATAAAGTCTATTTAAAAAAACATTAAAAAGTCTGTTTTTATTTATTTTATTTGTTTGTTTGTTAAAGTAGGTTCCACACCCATCGTGGAGCCCAACACGGGGCCTGAACTCATGACCCTGAGATCAAGACCTGAGCCAAGATCAAGAATCAGACGTTTAACCGTCTGAGCCACCCAGGAGCCCCTAAAGTCTGTTTTTTAAAATGGAGATATAAGTAGCCATCATACCTACTTAATGAATTCATGTATATGAACTCCTCAGAGCAGTGCCTGGAACATAGTAGGTACTGTCTCAGTGTCAGCTATTATCTACAGTAGTTCCCAGCTCTGGAAATTCACCCTAACAGCATAATCTTGTATTTGGAAAAAGTCTTTTGCATAAATATATTCCATGGTATTTATAAAAGTAAAGAATTCAGAAGCAGTCTAAATGTTCTACAAGTTGAGGTATTCTGAGTTCTGGTGCATGGCATGGCGGGACATCACATAGTCATTAAAAATGAGCGTTCTGAAAACAGGAGGACTAATCTCTGAGCTTTGAGAAGCAAAGGGCCCTGCACCCCTCTCTAACTGGTGAGAGAAAAGGGACGGTTACATCAGAACCGCACTCTGAAGTCTCTGTTGTTTGCTGTTCACCTGCTGTTAACTATGGGATAAAAATATAAATAACTCTTCTTAAAGTGGTCACGCAATTGGAAGCCTTGTGTGTTGCTGGTGGGAATGTGAAGTAGTGCAGCTAGAAAACAGTGTGGTGGTTCCTCAAAAAAAACCAAACATAGCTTTATCACATGATTCAGCAACTCCATTCCCGGGTATAACCCGATAGAAGTGAAAACAGGGACTCACACAGATACTCGCACAACCATGTTCACAGCAGCATCGTTCACAATAGCCAAAAGGTGAAAACAACCCAAACGTCTCTTCACCGGTGAACGGATACACAAAATGTGGTACGTCTACACGATGGACTATTATTCCGCCTTAAAAAGGAAGGAAACTCTGACACATGCTACAACACGGATAAACCTTGAAAACATTATGCTAAGTGGTATAAGCCAGACACAAAATGGGCCAATGTATGATTCCACTCAAATGAGGTCCCTAGAGTAGTCAAATTCATAGACACCAAAAATAGAATGGTGGCTGCCATAGCTCCATAAAAAATGCAGATATGAGTAGCTAGAATGCGGTGAGGGAGGCAGAGTAGGGAGTTACTGTTTAATGAGTACAGAGCTTCAGCTGAGAAGATGAAAAAGTTCTGGAAATGGATGGTGGTGATGGCTGCATAACAATGTGAATGTACTTAACCTCACTAAACCATACGCCTAAAAATGGTTAAAATGGTAAATATAGATTTTACTACAAACAGTCATGGAAAAGCATGAAACAAAATCTCATACAAAGTGTGAGTCAAAATATTTGTGCAGGGGCGCCTGGGTGGCTCAGTCAGTTGAGCATCCGACTCTTGATTTCGGCTCAGGCCATGATCTCAGGGTTGTAGGATCAAGCCCCATGTCGGGCTCCACCTCAGTGTGCAATCTGCTTGTCCCTCTCCCTCTGCTCCTCCCCCTGCTTGTGCTCTCTTTCTCTCTCTAAAATAAATAAATAAACAAATAAATAAACAAAATCTTTTAAAATATATATTTGTGTATACACGCACAATGTAAAAATATATGAAAAAATATATGTGAGAAAAAGACAGGAAGAAAATGCAATAAAATTATTATAGTGGCTATCACAGTGTAATTTTTCTTTTCCAAACTTCTTTGTATTTTCCAAATTTTCTACTGTTTATAATCTCTGGTCTAGACTGTAAACCCCGCAAGGACAGGGCTGGGTCATATTCACTACTGTATCTTCCAGACTTCTCATAGAATCTGTTGGCTGAGGGTACATTTGGACCCTCCGGGTATGACAGGAGAAGCCTGTAGTCAGCGCCCTCTTTCCCAGGAGGTGGCTTGGATATTTCCATTGGTATCTGAAGCAAGGAATGCTGGGCCAACTAAGGCAGCTGTCAAGGCTCCACCTTGTGGGGGTGGTACCTCTGAAGTCAGGTCTAAAGACTGAGGCTCAGTCTCAAGTTCAATACTGTTGTCAAAAGAAAAGGGAGAGTACACTATTTGCCTCAGGAAACACATGGCACAGGAGGCCAGGCCGATCCAATTCCAGAACCAGAAGTGATGCCACATCATTCCCTACAAAGGCTCCTGTTGTCTCTTCTTCCCCTTTCCTCTTTCCCTACTTCTTGGTGGGCCCTCTAATCAGCCCTTCTTGGAAATTAGGCTTAGTTCCCAGCCTTACTCAGTTGGACATTCTCTCCCAGAAGAATGGAGCCTGTAGGTCCTTTCCCTGGGGAACAGATCTGCAGACCTTTTCCTTTGGTGGCTTCCCTCCAAGGGTACACACAACCTCCATTTACATCTCTGCATAGAGCAAAGCCTAGCCTTAGCCCCAGCAAGACCCAGAGATTACAAAAAGACCTAAACTGAAGACCTCCAGTAGCTCTGGGGCTCTGTAAGAAGGCTGCCCACCTCTTCTCCACCTCTGCCTCCCAGAGCAATGCCAAGCACATTCAAGGACCACTCATCCAAACTCCAGGACAGGCTTGGAGCACCAAGTTTCTTGAGGTGAATTTGCTCCAAGGCCCTCAGTGCTGCTACAAACCTCATGATGCCCTGGAATTAGCCACTGCTCCATCCCTTATGCACATACAGAGAATAAAGATCTGCCTGGCAAAGGGAGGGCACCACCGGAAAGCACGTCCCTAGGGAAAACAGAATGTGAGCATTTCCCTGTGCATGGCCTTCACCTGTCCCCTAGGGTACTTTCTAGGTGAAAAAAGAGGGACAGAAATCAAAGCCCCACTTTCTGCAGGGCCTGATTCCTGCCAGGTAACTTCATAAAGGGGCTTCACGCGCCATGCTTCCATTAGGAGTCCCAAATCTAACCCCAAAGGACCAGGCCCAGACACCTCAAACTCAACATATGCAAATCTGAACTCAGTATCTTCCCAAACCTGATCCTTCTCCACCTTTCCCTAACTGAAAAAAATACTACTATAGTAGCCCATGTAATGGCTCCCCAAAGATGTCCACATTCTAATCTCCAGAACCTGTATATGTTACTTTACATGGCAAAAGGGACTTCACAGATGGGATTAAGTTAAGGATCTTGAGACGGGGAGATTACTCAGGATTATGTGGGTGAGCTCAATCTAACCACACGAGTCCTTCAAAGAGAAGGGGAGAGATAGAAGAGGTGGAAGAACAGGCAGACAGGTGTGGTATGAGAGCTTGACCTGCCCCTACTAGCCCTGAAGATGAAGGAAGGGGCATGAACCAAATAATACACGTGGCTTCTGGAAAACAGAAAAGGGAAGGAAATGGATTCTCCCTTACAGTTTCCAGAATGGAATGCAGCCCAGCTGACATCTTGATTTTAACCCAGTGACACCCATGTCAGACTTCCGACCTCCAGAACAGTAAGATCATAAATGTGTGCAGTTTTAAACCACTAGACATAACGTAATTTATTATTGCCGCAATAGAAAACTAATACAGCCACTAACCCAGAACCCTAAGTGTCATCCTCCAGTCCTGCCTCAGTCCCCTGTGCAGCCAGGCAGGCGGTCACCAAGTTGTCAACTCTTCCTCCTCCCTCCTCAGCGGCTCAAATCTGTCCTCTTTTCTCCAAACTAACTGCCATTCTATGGTTGGCCTTCAGATGTCCATAACATTCTTCCTCACTAATCTGCTTCTCACCTTACTTACTTGTTTCTTCTGACATTCCCCAAAGGAAATAGGATATCCCTCTCCCCTGGTTAAAATTCTCCAAAGCTCGCCCCCACTAAACCTTCAGGAGAAAGTCCAGACCTCTCAGCGAGTCTCACAATGACCTGGGTCCCATCCACCTCCCCTGCCTAACACTCTAAGCACCGAGCCCAGTTAATGGAACGGCAGATGCCTGGACAGCCTAGTGACTTCCTCACCTCAGAGTCTCCACATAGGTTGTTCCCTTTATCTCTGCCCTCTGCTAACCTTCAGGAAGGCTCAGGTGTTACCTTCTCTGAGCTGGGTGCCTGAGCTCAGTATCTGCTGTTTGCCCTTCCAGATCCATCCCCATTATAGCAGATAGATCCTGGGCTGGCCCCTGTGATCTCTACCCCTGGTGCTCATGCCTTTGTGGAATCCCTCTCCCTGAATAACAACAGGCCCTGTGACCTGCTTCTAACCCACAGAATATGGCTAGGTGACGGGATAGCATTCCCATGAGTATGTGACATTATATAAGACCACATTTTGCCAGCAGTCGCTATTTCTGCTGCTGGCTTTAAAGAAGCTTCCATGACTCCTATAGCTACAAGAAAAGGAATTCTGCCAACAACCTGAGGGAGTTTGGAAGTAGATCCTTCCCTAGTGGAGCCTCAGATGAGAATGCAGCCCAGCTGACACTGTGATGCAGCCTTGTGAGATCTCAAGCAGAGCACCCAGCTAAGCTATACCCGGACTCCTGACCCAAAGGAGATGTGAGGTAATGGGTGTTGTTGTAGGCTGCTAAGTTTGTGGTAATTTGTTATACAGCCACAGGAAACCAGCATATTCACCTTGCTCTCTGCCCTGTAAGGCTGACCTGTGTGGGGCTCCTAAGGCCCCTGGCTTCCAGTTGGGTTCAGCCAGTGGGAGTTCTGACAGGAAATCAGAGGGAGGTAGGAGAGAGAGGCCAGGGCTCCCTCCTGTAAGACTGCGTGGGGCTGCCCATGCCCCTTGATCGAAGGTCACTGCTGAAGGTCACTTTGAAGAGGGACACCCCATACAACTTTTTCCTTATAGGTTCTCAAATCTCAATCCCTCCTCTGGTCCCTTGAGCACTAGGAGAGTGGCAACCAAGCCAATCACTATACACTTACACAATAAAGAAATTACTATTTTTTTGGTTTACAAATGTGGATAAATTTTTCATATTGGAATTCATTTTCCCCATTACAAAAGAAGTATGACTACTGTCTATTATAAAAGAGGAAATTAGGGGCGTCTGGGTGGTTCGGTCAGTTAAGCGTCCAACTCTTGGTTTCAGCTCAGGTCATGAGCTCAGAGTCCCGGGATTAAGTCCCGTGTCAGGGCCCACGCTCAGCACAGGGTCTGCTTGAGAGTCTCCCCGCCCCCACTCCTCTCCCTGCTCATGCTTTCTCTCTCTAAAATAAATAAATAAAAACATTTTTTAAAAAAGAGGAAATTACATATGGTCCTTTAGTTGACCATTGTTTTCTTGTTGAATGGGAGGTTGCTCCCAAAGCTGCACTCTTTTACTTTGGCGAAGATCTTGATGAATATTGCTTGTTTTCTTGTTTTACCTCAATAACTCATATGTGGGGAAATCCATATTATTTCCTTGGGTTTAGGAGTCCCAGAGTCGGAGGAGATTTTAGAAGTTGGTCTATGAGCACTAAGGAAAGAAGGCATTCCGACTAGGATCCAGGTGTGTGTGCACACGTGCGTGCATGCGTGCTATCACATGTGGCCAACTTTATCCACCTTTTGGTGTAGGGTCACCAAACTGGTATGTCAAGAAAATGAGGCATGCCGCAGGTGTCAGACAGCATTTCTGACACTGACCAGTCTTTCTGCTCCCAGGCCCCACTGTATCTATGCCAGTACCAACGCTGTGCTGTGACGCCAAATCAACCTCCATGTCCTGAACACATCCCCCACCCCATGCCATGACTACTGCCTAGAAGGCCCTTCTAGTCCAGTCTTGTCAAAGCCCTTCTCAATTACCATGTCTTTTGCTCTTTTTTCCCCCCACACCATGTTCTCTCAAAGCACCGTTTTATCTCTAATACAGTTCTTTGTGTGGTCTCCCTTACATTTTAAGCAAGGGTCTCTCACATTATACCGTGGAGTCCTGCCATTCTTCTACTTCTTTGTAGTTTTCCAAAGTGACACACACTGAACACGGAACAAGGCTGGTATTTAGTAGGTATCAAAAGATACCAGTTGACCGACTACTGGTGACATGCATATACTGAGACTAAACAAACGTTTATTAACTAGACTGAATCTGAGAAAAGAGGCAAAGTTTTATAAGATTTCGAATGGTAGGTAAGGGGTATGGAGGAAAATGCTAGCCCAAGGTTATGTACTGAAGGGCTGAGGCAGAGTGGTGAGCCTGGCAGCAGTGACCAGGAAGCAAGGAAGGTAGACGTCAGAAATTCTTAGTCTTGGTCTCCCTGGACCCTTTTGAGATCCCAGGGTAGACTTAGGGTAGAAATTACACAAAATTATACCACTCTAGGATCCTGTAAGATGGCAGAGAGGAGTCCAGCGACATGGGCAAGAATACAGGCAATGGAGGTCGCCTAAGACAACACAAGCCCAGTCCACCACTCCCTAGCTGACCTTGGGCAAATTAACTTCCACATGCCCCTGTTTCCTCAGCTGTTAAACTGGGATAAGGATACTTCCCTCAAAGAGGAGTTGGGAGGCTTAAAATGGGGTGGCCCAGTGTCTAACACCCAGCCAGCACCCCCCCCACACAGAAGCTAGCATTCATCCTTCCTTTGCTTAGTGCTCAATAGAAGCAGTATCTGTGTAGCATTTCTCCTTCAAAACATCAGCAGATGGGGCGCCCGGATGGCTCAGTTGGTTGAGCATCCAACTTTTGGTTTCGGCTCAGCTCATGATCTCATGGGTAGTGAGATCGAGCCTCATGATGAGTTCCATGCTCAGCAGAGAGTCTGCTTGAGATCCTCTCCCTCTGCCCTTCCTTCCATTCACATGTGTGCACGCGCATGCTCTCTCTCTCTCTAATAATTAAATAAATCTTTAAAAAAAAATCAGCAGATGATTCTAGGTTCCCAACTTCTGGACTCTGGAGTTTAATCAGCCCATCCTTCAAGGGCTGCCCATGTCTTCCAGCTTTGCCCAACTTCCTAATCTTGGATCTAAACATTCGCAAAGGGGAACCTGGGTGGCTCAGTCGGTTAAGCATCTGCCTTCAGCTCAGGTCATGATCCCAGGGTCCTGGGATCGAGCCCCACATCAGGCTCCCTGCTCAGTGGGGAGTTTGCTTCTCCCTCAGCCCCTCCACCCCTGCCTCCCCTCGGCTTGTGCCATCTCTCTCAAATGAATAAATAAAAATCCTTAAAATAAATAAAAAAGAAATAAACATTTGCAAAGGTGATGTTTTTATTTTTGAACAATTCACATTTACAGATACTTCATTAGCTGTTTTGAAATGGTGTTTGGTGACTACATAAACACTATACTAAATGGAGAAACTCTGTAAAATTCTTTTGAAATATGTTTATATGGTAATATTTTTTGAAGATTTTATTTATTTATTTGACAGAGAGAGAGCGTAGCAGGGGGAGCAGCAGGGAGAGGGAGAAGCAGGCTCCGTGCAGAGCAGGGGGAGCCAAATGTGGGGCTCGATCCTAGGACTCTGGGATCATGACCTAAGCCGAAGGCAGTCACTTAACCAACTGAGTCACCCAGGTGCCCTATATGGTAATATTTTGACATAACTAAGATTTTTAAAAAAATTCAGCTATATTATATTAATTTTGTATAATCATAAGAAAAGAAAAGGAGGGAGGGGAAGAGGGGGAGGGAAGAGGCAGGAAGGAAGGAAGGGAAAAATGACACCCACTGAGACTGCATCCTCACACGGAGCTGGGAGTCTGATGAGGCCACAGTGCAGGGCAGCACCTCTGAGTTTTAACTCTGAGTACGAGATGCTCTTTCCACTACAAAGCATCCAACAAGATTCATGGAATGCATCTGCCTCACTCAAGTAGATGTTTCCTGAGATCCCTTGCTGGGAGCCAAGGACCACATTCCCAAAGCATTCCTCAAGGTTCAAAAACAGTGGCTCACAGGACTGATTCAGCTGAGAATCCAGCTGAACTCACCTGGCTCCCAACACTTAGGGCATTTAACTCTATCCCAGGTTTTCAGTGAGCAAAGAGCTTCCTCAGACTGAGACATTGATTCTAAGAAAAACACCAGGTGGTCAAAAGGTACAGGCTTCCAGTTATAAGCCAAGTTTGGGGGATGTGATGTACAACATGATGACTGTAGTTAACACTGCTGTATGGTATATTAAAAAAAAATTTTATAAGTAGGTTCCACACCCAATGTGGGGCTTGAACTCACAACCCTAAGATCAAGAGTTGCATGTTCTACAAACTGAGCCAGCCGATTTAAAGTTGCTAAGGGAGTAAATCCTAAATGATCTCAGCACATACACACACACACACACACACACACACACACTTTTCTTCTTTTTTTTATCCATATGAGATGATGGATATTAACTAAACTTACTGTGATAATCATTTCATAAAATATGTGGTCACTATACTGTACATGTTAAACTTATACAGCTGCTGTTTGTCAACTATATCTCCATAAAACTGGAAAAAAGGGGCACCTGGGTGGCCCAGTCGGTTAAGCATCTGCCTTTGGCTCAGGTCATGATCCCGGAGTCCCGGGATCAAGCCCCACATCAGGCTCCCTGCTCAGCAGGGTGTCTGCTTCTCCCTCTGCCCTTCATCCCACTTGTGTTCTCTCTCTCTCACTCTCTGTCTCTCTCAAATAAATAAATAAAATCTTTTTTAAAAACCTGGAAAAAATTTTTTGAATAGAATAATTTTTAAAAAGGAAAAACACCAAGCCAAGAGCAGCAGACCTTTTTACTGCAGGGTGGTGAAAGCTTACAGTTCACCCTCCCTTAGTGGAGACCTACCACACCTTCTCCCCTCTACTCCCAACCACCAGCAAAGAACCAAAAGGTCAGTCCCACAGGGTAATTCCAAGCCAGCCTGGCACTGTATAAAAATTCTAGACCAAAGAAGAGCCTGGTGCTTGGGTTTCTTGGCATCATTACAACAGCTCCCACTCTTGGCTTTGGTTTAAACAACATCTATACAAAATCTCTTTAAAAATAAGAAAAGACATGGGCACCTGCCTACCTCAGTCAGTAGAACAAGTGGCTCTTAATCTCCAGGTCCTGAGTTTGAGCCCCACATTGGGTATAGAGATTGCTTAAATAAATAAACTTAAAAAATAAGAAGAAGAAGGTGTCTGATGGGGGGCTCAGTTGGTTAAGACTCTGCCTTTGGCTCGGGTCATGATCCTGGGGTCCTGGGACTAAGTCACACATTGGGCTCCTGGCTTTGTGGGGAACCTGCTTCTCCCTCTGCCTCAGCTTCTCTCTCTGTCTCTCATAAATAAATAAACAAAATCTTTAAAAAAAAAAAAAAAAGGAGAAGGAGAAGAAAAGACAGGCAGGCTAACAGCAGTAGGTCACAGTCTGATTTGGGAAGCGAGGTGCCATCTGCATACAGGTGTACAGCTCGGGGCCTCTTACAGACCCAAGGGCCAGAGCATTCTGCCCAAGGGCCTTCTGTCCACCCACTATCCTCCTGGACTCTGAGAAACCAGCTGCCCCAGAAGATCAAGACATCTGAAAGAAGATAATGGGAACAAATCTTTCCAGCATCTCAGTTCCCCAAGGGCAAGGATTGTAGTTTTTGTGTGTTCTGTACATGGGCACATCATGTCACAGCTGAACAAACGCTAAATGGTAATCATATTCCCACTGCCATCCAAAGAGATAATAAGGCTGAGACATTCAACAACAAGCAAGATAAGAGAGCATTAAAAAAGCAATGAGCCTTCCTCTCTGTCACTATCAAAGTCAGACTCAAATATCTTAATGGCATTTCCTTTGAGCCACTTTTGCTGCTGTTTCCTTATTAGGAAAACAAAACACATCACTCAGCTCTGTTCCCATGCCTTCATTCTGGTGCTAAGGTCCCACACTACTGGAAAAGTTTCCTGAAACCACACTCCTGCCTCCCCCTATCACATCATTCCTTGGCTTCCCTTGTGAGTCAATAGATAATCTGTTGACTACCACATTCTTTCTATTGCCTTCAAACTCTCCTGCCTCATCTTGCTCCACTGACTTCCTCTCTTACCAAGCCCCAGACATACTGGCCTTCTTTGCGTTCCTTGGACACCTCAAGGTCCCTCCTGCCTCACGGCCTTTGCTCTAGCTATTTTCACTGCCTATGATCTTCACATGGTTGAGTGACCAGAGCACTGTACAACTCCAGGGAACCCAAACTGCACAGAATAACATGAATGGTGCCTCTGGAGTTGCATAATGTGACAGCCCTGGCTGCCACTTTGTCATTGAGTTCAAATGTTACATCTTCAAGGAAACCATCATTGGTTACCTACTAAATGTACTGTCTCCACCCACCTCACCTCCTACTTCTACCCAGGTATTCCCCAGCACATCACCCCTGCTTTATTTTCAACACACCGGCACTATCTAAAACTATAAATACTTTTACATGTTTCTCCTATAAGAATGTAAGATCCATGAGAGCAGAAACTTTGCTTTCTTGCTCCCATGGTACTCCCAGCATGTAACAGAGCACCAGACATTTAGATAACGTGCACTAAACAGTTACAGACATCAATTTAGGGCTTATCATGTACCAAGCGCTGTGCCGGGGGCTAGAGGTACTCTACCACCCCGATAAAGCAAAGTTCAGACATTTTTACCAAAGTTGCACATGTCCTCCCAAAGGAAGGCTCTGACTCCTATGAAAATGCAGTGCACTCGGATTATCTCCCCTCTAGGAGAGTAAGGGTCCAGACTGAAGGACTCCCCCTGAAGAGTTAAATGCTCAGCCGTGGTGCTAGACCGAGAGAATTAATCACCTCTGGTGTGACAATACTTTCTCAACAGCCAGCGAAAGCCCAAAGTGAGCAGTGGGAAGCCACTGGATGGTGCTGAGCGGAGGGGTGACATGCGTGAGATGCTGTGGATGACTGCCCCCGGCCGCAGAGCTAGCTCAGAACCAAGGGATCTGTGTCAGCAACGCTCCTGCAAAGAAAGCTCCAATCCCAAAGGTTCCCTGTGCAGCTACTGCCTTCTCCCTGGGCCTTCCCCTGCACAAAACCCCGACTGCGGGAATGAAAAATTACGAGACTGGCTCCAGGAGGGCAGGAATCCAGCATGTCTGCAACCCGATATATTGGAAAAGCTAGAGCAGGAAGGAGAAGGGGTTAGGGCAAGCCACGGCATCGTCTGTCGGTTTTCACTACACTTTCTCCTCTAACCAACCAAGCTGTTCAGAAGCATTTAGGAGTCAAAATCCATCACAAGCAGAAAGCGCAGCCAGCCAGCTTGACCCCCTGGGATAGGATGGAGAGCCTGGGCCAGGCCCCGTTCTCTAGTAGTTACCCCTCCCCTCAGGCATGGCTCCCGAGCTCCTGACCTCATGTAGAAAGGCGTGAGATCAGAGTAAGGGAAACTGGTGGTCAGAGGCAGAACTCCAAGTGGCCCCAGGCATCGCGTGGAGGTCAGCACTGGAAAAACAAAAGCATCTATCTCCTTGATTGGTCTTCTTGTGGCAAAGCTGGTTCTATGACTGGAACCTCAAGAAGCCTGAGTAACATGGAAGGGAACAGGGAGGAAAGGGATCTTGGAGGGCCACTATCTTTTACTAACACACTAATAAAGGGCCTGGAGTCCAGTGGAACACATCGCTCTGAGAAGCTGTTACGAACCCACATTCTCCCCAACAAATGGACAACTGGTCTAGCCCCAAACGTAGGCCTGGCCATGTTTCTGAGCATTGGGACTCCTACTTGAAGAAAACCTTCCACCAGGCCTCAAGGCACAGACTGTAGAAAAGAAGGCAAGGAGGTTCCACGTGATCACTTAAGATTCCAAGGCTGTATCAGGCCCGCCTGCCCACAATGTTTTCCGGTTCAAGGACTCTTCAGCCAAGAAGACTGGAGGCTCCGTGAAGACCATACCAAGAGTATGCTGCTCACTAGTACACACCTCATGCCCAGAACTGCCCCAGCAATGACTATCTCTGCAGTAAACGAATGGCTGGCCTCCAAACAGGCCAGTGATTAATGCTGGATGCGAACCAAGTGTACCCACCCATCATCCAGGAGACCCAGTGCCAGGACAGATCTACTATTATTAAATTATTTGATTCCTATGTATGGCAGAGGGCCTCGAAAGCCCTAAATGGTAGCCTATTTATTTCAGGAAATTACCTGAAAAGGATCTCATCCATCCCTTGGCACTTGTGCTTATACCTGTGAAACTTCTGTGGACGTTGGGTACAAGCGGCCTGGGGCACTCTGTAAGGCCAGTCTCGGTCTTCTGTATCCACACGCCCAAGAAAGGGAGAAATAAGGAAGCTCATGGTGCTCAGTTCCAGGTGACAAGGACCGCCAAACCTAACCACTGACCACCCTTCCAACAGGAAAACAGGTGCCTGGGTGGCACAAGTGGGTAAGTGTCCAACTCTTAGTTTTGGCTCAGGTCATAAACTCAGGGTCATGAGATCGAGCCACGCATCAGGCTCCACACTCAGCATGGAGTCTGCTTAGAGACTCTCTCTCCTTCTCCCTCTGCCCCTCCCCACCCAAATGAATAAATATTTAAATAAACAAACAAACAAACAAACAAACAAACAAATAAATAAATAGGAAAACAAGAGCAGGAACAACACACTCCCTCAGGACTACCATCATGCATGGTGATTTGTACCTAAGGGACTGAGGTATTAACTGGGAGGTGGTGGCCAGCACAGTCAGTGCATTTACTATCTAAACTGCTCTTCATTCCTATGAGAAGTCAAGCAGCAAAAGGAAAAAAAAAAAAAAAGATGTAGTTGGGGCGCCTGGGTGGCTAAGTCAGTTAGGCGGCTGACTCTTGATTTTAGCTTAGGTCATGATCTCAGGGTCCTGGGATAGAGCCCCATGTTAGGTTCCTCACTCAGCAGGGAGTCTGCTTGAGGATTCTCTCTCTCCCTTTGACCCCCCAACTCATATTCTCTCCCTCTCTCTCTCTCTCTCAAATAAATAAATCTTTTTAAAAAATTATAATGAAAAAAAAAAAGACGTAGGGGTGCCTGAGTGGTTCAGTTGGTTAAGCATCTGCCTTGGGCTCAGGTCATGATCCCAAGGTCCTGGGATCAAGCCCATGTCAGGCTCTCTGCTCAGCTGAGCCTGCTTCTCCCTCTCCCTCTGCCTGCTGCTACCCCTGCTTGTGCTCTCTCCCTCTCTGTAAAATAAATTAATAAAATCTTGAAAGAAAGGAAGAAAGAAAGAAAGAAAGAAAGAAAGAAAGAAAGAAAGAAAGAGATGTAGTTAATGCAACATGGCAATGGGTAGGAACTGTCTTCCCCAGCAAATGTGCTGTTTTCATAATTTGGAAACCCTAGCAGCCCTGGGCTGACAGAATTTAGAAAAAAGCACTAGCCAGGCAGTGGGGAAGCTTTGAAAGATGTCAATTCCCAAAATGAGGGGACTCACACAAGACAAAAGCCTAATGCACATCTGGGCCAGCAACACTCACCATGAATTATTTATAGAAATCATCATGAAGACAGATATAAGGTCACAAACAAAAGGTGACAGGATTAGGAATATTTTTTTCTCCCTTCTCTAATTTTCAACATTTTGGGTAAAATCGTTCAACTGTCTTTACAAGTGAAAAAAGCAAATTTATAAGTAAAAAGTAAAAACAATGATGGATGGAACAAGAAAAGTAGAGGCCAGGAAAGTTTTGGATTTTGGAAAGTCTTCTCGATGCTGGTTCAATTAAGACAGAGAGTTTGAGGTCTGGCTGGGATCTCAAGGAGACTGGTGTACTCATTTCTCATCTAAAGCAAGGTGAAACTCGCCAGGATCTAAAGTGGACAAGTCTATACACAAGTCTTTCTATCATCTGTACTGGAAGACACAATCAATCTTGAACCCTGGGATTAAGACTATAAGTCCCAGTACCAGCTACAGACTTTATGGATGACACCATCACTGGGGAAAAAGTAGAGAATTCATGAGCCAGCCCCAGTTAAAACAAACAGAGACAAAGGAATTCAGATGTGGACCCAGTACTACTCAGGGGAACTAACTCACTTAATTGCTTTAGAAGTGACCAAAAGGCAAACAAGCCAAAAATATAATCAGCCCCATGATTATGTCTGAACCCATAATGTGAGAAAAAGGGTATGTGCGGTTGGGGGAGAAGTGGGAAGTGGGATGAGGTTATGTCACCTCAAGATATGTCACCAAAGAAGAGATAGAGGTGGAAATAAGCATATGAAAAGATGCTCAACATCATATGGCATCGGGGAATTGCAAATTAATACAACAATGAGATACCACGCCACCCCTATCAGAACGGCTAAAATCCAAAAAAACTGAAAATACCAAATGCTGGTGAGGACATAGAATAAGAGGAACCCTTATTCATTGCTGGAGGGAATGCAAAATGGTACAGCCACTTTGGAAGACAGTTTGGCTATTTCTTACAAAATTAAACATACTTTTACCATATGATCCAGCAACTTTACCCAAATGAGTCGAAAACTTACGTCCCCACAAAAACCAGCATATGAATGTTTATGGCAGCTTTATTCAAAATTGCCAAACACTGGAAACAAGCCGTCCTTCAATAATAAATGAATAAACTGTAGTACATACACACGATGGAATATTACTCAGTGATAAAAGGAACTGAGCAAACCACAAAAAGACATGCAGGAACCTTAAAAGCATATTGCTCTGTGGAAGAAGTCAGTCTGAAAAGCCTATGTATTGTATGATTCCAACTGCATGACATTTTGGAAAAGGCAACACAGTAAAACAATCAGTGGTTGCAAGGGGTTTGTCGGGGAGGGAAGGATCAATAGGCAAAGAACAGCACATTTTTAGGGCAGTGAAACTATTCTGCATGATACTGTAATGGTATTTCAGGACATGTATTTGACAAAACTATAGAATACAAAGAGTAAACCCTAATGTAAACTGTGGACATCGACTGGTAATAATGTATCAGCATTGGTTCATCAATTGTAACAAATGTACCACACTAACCCAAGATGTTAATAATAAGGGAAACTATAAGCAAAGTAAAGGTATACATGGGAACTCTGCATTATGTGTTACAATTTTCTATAAACCTAAGGCTGCTCTAAAATATGAAGTCCATTAATTTTTAAAAAATCATTACGGTTCACTCATATGTGGGATTTAAGTAACAAAACAAACGAAGAAAAAACAGATAAACCAAAAAACAGACTCTTCACTATAAAGAACAAACTGATGGTTACCAGAGGGGAGGTGGATAGGGAGTGAGTGAAATAGGTGGAGGGGATTAAAAGGCACACTTATCACGATGAGCACTGAGTAATGTACAGAATTGCTGAATCACTGTGTTGCACACCGGAACCTAATATAACACTGTATGTTAACTACACCGGAATTAAAATTTTAAAAATAATAAAAAATGGCTCAAATGATAAAGTTTATGTTATGTATATTTTATTTTTTTTTTAAGTTTTATTTATTCATTTGACAGAGAGACAGCCAGCGAGAGAGGGAACACAAGCAGGGGGAGTGGGAGAGGAAGAAGCAGGCTCCAAGCGGAGGAGCCTGATGCGGGGCTCGATCCCAGAACTCCAGGATCACGCCCTGAGCCGAAGGCAGACGCTTAACGACTGAGCCACCCAGGTGCCCCAATGTTATGTATATTTTAGAATAAAAAATAGAAAGAAAGAAAGAAAGAAAGAAAGAAAGAAAGAAAGAAAGAAAGAAAGGGAAAGAAAGAACTAAAATGTTTTTGTTTATGTATTTTTTAAAGTTTTACTTATTTATTTTTTAAGATTTTATTTATTTATTTGACAGAGAGAGACAGCAAAGGAGGGAACACAAGCAGGGGGAGTTGGAGGGGGAGAAGCAGGCTCTCCACTGAGCAGGGAGCCCAAAGCAGGGCCACTGGGATCATGACCTGAGCCAAAGGCAGACGCTTAACAACTGAGCCACCCAGGCGTCCCAGGAATTAAAATGTTTTTTTAAAAAGTGATATGACAGGGTGCCTGGGTGGCTCAGTCTATTAAGCGTCTGCCTCTGGCCCAGGTCATGATCTTGGGGTCCTGGGATTGAGCCCCACAAAGGGCTCCCTGCTCAGTAAGTGGTCTGCTTCTCCCTCTCCCTCTGCCCCTCCCCCTGCTCATGTGTCCTTTCTCTCTCTCTCTCAAATAAATAAAATCTTAAAAAAAAAAAAAAAAAGTGATATGACAATTCACATTAGTAAAAGGACAGAAGAAAAAATATCTTCTCCAGGGTGACAAGATACCTTATATCAGAACAAATATCCCTCCCGGATTAGCACCGCAGACCCCTCAGCCAGATGGTATAGGTCCTTTGAAATATCCATTTCTGCACACCCTCCCCACAGAGAATGAGTGGAAAGTCCACACGTCCTGGTCAGGGCGTACTCTGGGCTGCTGGTATCCTGGGCACGTCCCTGACCACTGAAGAAGCACCACCACGGGAACTTGACACCCAAGCCAGAAGTATCACCTTTGTGCATTCAGGAGTTACGGAATTTCCCAACAACTAAAAATGACTACAGTCAGGCAGTAGAAACCTTGACTGGAGAGATGACACAGGATCCTGTCACCTACCCTCCAGTTTTCCCCCCCTGCCATCACCCAGCAGGACTCTTCAACATCCAGCTCAACATTTCTCCTACAAAGCACTTCCTGCTTAGCTATTCACACTCCATTAAGCCAAGCTACTTTTGAACACAGGTGCATAACTTGTAACAGAGGCCTCTGGTGCAGCTGTGCCCCCACCCCCTCACCCCCCTCTTCTGTGTGGGTAGAAGAAGGGAAGGGTGGGGACTGCTGGAGCCAGAATGCCTGGGTTTATAGTCCAGCTCCAGCATTCACTGGCTAGGTGGATAAATTCCTTAACATTTCTGTGCCTCAGTTTCCTTACAAAAAAAGGTATTAATACCTACCCCCACAGAGCTGCTGTAGGAATGAAATGAGTTTATATATAAAGCACTTAGAACAGTGCCTTGCACACAGTAGGAGCTATAAGTGCTTACAATTATTACCTGTTTGAGTTTCTCCAAGTGCCAAAGATCACAGGGTGAGGGGAGGCAGCCTCAAAGCCACGGAGGTCGAACAAAGCCAAAAACATGCTCCCAGCCCCAAACCCCATTGTCTTCTTCTTTCCCAGGGTCTCTGCCATCTTCTACCAAGCAGATGTTGGGTATGTCAAGGACAGAAGTTAGATATAACTTCTCATTGTCCCTGAACCCATCATCTTCCCGAATGTTCTGTCTGTATCAGGCACTCAGCAGAGCTTTGCTGGAGGGGTGTGCTCTGCAGCCCCAGGCTCTGTGTCAGAAAGCTCCGCAGGCAGGGAGGACAGTGATCTGCAAAGATACGTGCTGCAGTGAGGAAACCACTGCTACAGAGCTTGGGTCAGAGAGGACAAGGTCACTGCACATGCACCTTAGGACCCAACATCAGAACTACACTACTGAGGGGCGCCTGGGTGGCGCAGTCGTTAAGCGTCTGCCTTCGGCTCAGGGCGTGATCCCAGCGTTCTGGGATCGAGCCCCACATCAGGCTTCTCTGCTAGGAGTCTGCTTCTTCCTCTCCCACTCTCCCTGCGTGTGTTCCCTCTCTTGCTGGCTGCCTCTCTCTCTCTCTGTCAAATAAATAAATAAAATCTTTAAAAAAAAAAAAAAAGAAAAAGAACTACACTACTGAAACAGGAAAGGAGGCTCTGTGGGATACCTCAGAGGCAGGATGGAAGAATGAATTAAGGAGTCAAAGGCCAAAGTCCAGAGTCAGGAGCTCTAGGTCAGAAATCTGGGCAAGGGAAATGCTGGCAAACTGAGACCCACAACAAGGCAGGAGTGAAGACCAGCATTCCAAAAAGAAAAAGCGTCAGGTGTGGGAGACGGGAGCCTAGAAGGGCGGTCTGAACAGGGAAGATTCCTGGGACTGAGAGATCCAATCATGTCAAACCCATAAAGGCTTCAAGTCTTTGCCTCTCTCTGTGGGAAGACAAGGAGATCACCAGTGCTGACCAGCCCAGTATCACTCTGGCTGGCAGTCACTCCTGATAATTAGGCACCTTGAGCTTTTTAAAGTGAGTTTGAGGGGCGCCGGGTGGCTCAGTCGGTTAAGCATCTGTCTTCGGCTCAGTTCATGATTCCAGGGTCCTGGGATCGAGCCCCATGTGGGGCTCCCTGCTCCTCAGGGAGCCTGCTTCTCCCTCTCCCTCTGCTGCTCCCCCTGCTTGTGCGCGTGCTTACTCTCTCTCTCTTTCTCTCTCTCTCTCTGTCAAATACATAGATAAAATCTTTAAAAAAAACTAAAATAAAATATAGTGAGTTTGACTGGGCCAGCTCAAGGAATCTCTTCCCAACTGTCTCCTTACTGCTGAGGGATTCTCTGAATTGGAAAATCTGGAATCCTTACCCCATGAAGGAAGAGACAATCCATGCTGCAAATGAAATGCTTTTCAAAGGATGAAGCCACATACCCACATAGATCTGCTGGGGGTCCCACAGTGCCTTAGGTCTTCCCGTGGTTACAAAAGAAATGGAATTCTCAACATTTCAAAACTCAGAGATCTGGGGCCTGAAATCCAGCCCAAAGTGGTGGTTTCAGCTTCAAGAAGAGCTCTAGCCCTGCTGCTAGCCGTTACTCCGTGGGCAAAAGCCAAGGGCACCCCACTCTTTCGAGGTAGCCCGGAGACCCTCCCCTTAGCAGAGAGCACCACATTTTACACAGTCCTCCCAAAACTCAACGCCTCAGAGATGAAAGGCTGAGGGACCGAAGCTTCAGGGAGGCCTGCCCTGCCAGGAGCCCACAGAGCACTTCCTCAGCCCGCTGCGCCAGCCCCAGGGAGGGCTGGGCCTGCCATCTGTGGGTGGTTGATAGAGAGATTCTGGTTGTCAGCTTCACGAGAGCTCCGGGAAGACAGGAAAGGCCCGACCGGAGGAGGGACCGTGCTCCCAGGACAGGTGTGTTAGGGCAAAGGGAGGATGTCCACTGGAAACCCCAGAGGATGAAATGACACATTGAAAAGTTCCTGCAAAGCAAGCTTTGAGAAGCACTTCCCAACTGCAGGGGACCAAGGCCACACAAAACAACATGTGGAAAAGTTAATCTGTGTCCAGTGTTTTAATAAATAACTTATTCGGTACAGAGCCCAACTTAGAGGAACCTGAAGGGAAAAGGAGGTTCTCTACCAACCCAGTGGAGACAGCCACAGAAGGCCAGTCAGCAGTAGTTTCAGCCCAAGGGGGGCAAGAACAGCTCCAGATTCCACAGGCCTGCCCAGCCAAGAAGTCAGCATGTGTGGGGCAGAGCCCAGAGGGACCACGGGCGGTAGAGCTGAGGTGCAGGCCCTACCCTGTGGGGCTGCCAGCCTGCAGGCCAGCACCACACAAAGGCTGTCTTTGCAACCAGCCGACGTGTACAGAAGATGACCTGCCCAGCGGAATCCCACCAGGGAAGTCTGCCTGAGATCACAAGCATACTCTGCAACTAGTCAGCCTCCCGCGCCCTGTAGTTTGGGTCCAGCTCGGGCTGCTGCAGTACCAGGGGCAGCCAGAAATCCTCCCAGAGAGCAGTGCCGAAGCCACCTCTTGCACAGCCCTGCAGATCTCCACATTCCAGTCCTCAGCTGCTGGCCACAAAGGGAACGGCCAGGCCGGAGGCTTCCGACCTGCGCCTGGCAGCAGCACATCAGCTGTCTCACACCTCCCCAGTCCAGGGGAAGAGCAACAGCACAATCTCTCCGCTGAAGTCGGCTGAGGGTAGCCTTAGCGTTCCTAGAAAAGCACTCCGTTCTTCCCTGTGCTTGCCCGGAGCTGGAATTTGTTCCATCTCTCTAACTTCAGAAAGAGCCTCTTAAGAGCCTTTTAATCCAAACAAGTGCTCTCTTGTCCTGTTTCCTTTGGGGAATGTGAATAGGGAAAGAACCTGGATGGAACTGGCCATTCCAGGGCTCAGGCAACCCTCCTGCTCTTCACTTCTTTCAGGGCTACCAGGGTTGGGGGGGGGGGTTCCCTCCTATTCCCACAGCAGGCCTGCTAGGGGACCCTTGGACTTCTGCTTGTCCTTATCCTCGACAAGCGGTGAGAAGGAAAGATCTTAAAGGGAGGAGGCATACTATAGGCATTTAATAAATGCTGGTAACTGATCAAAATGGAAAGGCAGTGCAGCACAGTGGTTCAGAACACAGGCTGTGGGGTCACTAGACCGGGCTTCTAATTCACCACCTATGTAGTACGTTCGTTAGCCTACGTTTCTGTATCCATGAGCAAGACATAACAAGAACTCCTTGTGTCACAGCATTACTATGCAGATAACATAAAAGGATACCTTTAGAAAAGAATTGAACACTAACCTGGAATATAGTAATAACTTAAAAAAAGTTTGCCTATATCATTATGCTAAAGACAAACAATGTCCATGCATTCGTTTCTTCCCAATCATGAAACACAGCACAGAACAGTGGGGACATTGGGCGACCCTGCCACTCTCATTAGCTTATGCACAGCCTTCAGCAGGCTACTGTCCTTTTCTCCACTTATAATTAAGGGACACGAACTAGATCAGTGTTTCCTATTTGTGACAATAATAGTACTGAATCATACTTTTTATTTTTATTTAATTAATTAATTTATTCACTTGAGAGAAAGGCTGTATGCACTGGAACACCAGTGGGGAGGGGCAGGGACACAAGCAGACTCCCCACTGAGTGCAAAGCCTGACACGGGGCTCCATCTCCATCTCAACGACCCTGAGATCACGACCTAAGCCAAAACCAAGAGTCAGGGGCTTAACTGCTGTGCCACCCAGGCACCCTGAGAGAGAGAATCTTAAGCAACTCCACACCCAGGGTGGAGGGGCATGCAGGGCTCCAACTAATGACCTTGAGATCATGACCTGAGCCAAAATCAAGAGTCAACTGAGCCACCAAGGTGCCTTTGAATCATACTTTTCAAAAAAAATTTCCCTTTATAATTCACTTTCAATTTTTCTAATCATGTCTAAGGTCAGGCTCTATTTGATGGTAGCATATCTTTCCAATACCTCTCTCATACTTGCTAATCTCTTGAACAAAGAGAGCTGGCCTCAGATTTAGAATCTTCTGTGACAGGCCATGATATTAAGCTAGAATTTAATAACATTGCTTTGTTATCACTGCATTTATTTCCATAGTTACCTTTAAATTATGGCAACTGATACTGGTGTCCATCCATGGTAGTGACCTAACTTTTAAAAATTAACTTACGGGGCACCTGGGTGGCTCAGTCAGTTAAGCATCTGCCTTCTGCCCACGTCGGGATCCCAGGGTCCTGGGATTGAGCCCCATGTCGGGCTCCCTGCTCGGTGGGGAGCCTGCTTCTCCCTCTCCTTCTGCTACTTCCCCTGCTTGTGCTCTCTCTCTCTCTCTGTGTCATAAGTAAATTAAAATCTTAAAAAAAATTTTTAATAAAAATATATTTAAATCACTTTTTAAAGGGGGGTTAGTGAATTAATTAACTAATTAATTAATTTTTTAGAGAACTCTACGCCCAATATGAAGCTTGAACTCACGACCCCAAGGTCAAAAGTTCCATGTTCCTCCGACTGAGCCAGCCAGGCACACCAAAAGGAGAGTTAGTTGAAAAAGAACATAAAGATCTACTACATGGCAAAAATTATGAAGGCAGCACTAGAAGTTTGGGAAACGCTGAGCCAGAAGATTTTTAAAGTCCTCTGAATCCTGAAAGTGAGTGCTGGTGTCCTGGAGTGTCAGGCTACAATCCTCCCCTGTCCCCTTCCTTCCTATTGGCCTACAGCTTGCAGGTGCCTCTCAAACTTCACCTCCTCCCTGGAGCTTCTTCCAATCCAACAGCCTGACTAAAAGTCACACCCTCCACTCTGTGCCCAGATCATGCTCTTCATCCATGGATTGTAGCATTTATTAGCCAGTACTATAACCCTCTCTTTATGTTTATCTTCCCACTAGAACATGAGCTCCTTGAGACGGGAATTATGTCTTGGTATTTTATCCCTAAGACATCTATTAAGATGTTCTGCGTCTGGAATAAAACAGGTGCTTGAGGAATGTATGCTAAATAAATGAACCAATGCCTGAGCCCTTTTTTCACTGAATGGAAAGACAAAAGACAGTGGACGAAGAGCAGTAGTAGAGATTCATTTGCCATAATTTCAGTTCAACACTTCTTAGCATTTAAACTGAATGGTAAGGACGCCTGGGTGGCTCAGTTGGTTAAGCGTCTGCCTTCGGCTCAGATCATGATCCCAGGGTCCTGGGATCGAGCCCCACATCAGGCACCTTGCCACCCCCTCCCCCCCGCTTATGTATGTGCGCGCGCTCTCTCTCTCTCTCTCTGACAAATAAATAAAATCTTTGAATAAATAAACAAGTAAATAAACTGGATGGTAGAACACTCACCTTTTTGACCTCAGCTTCAAGCACTAAATTAAATAAGAATCTTTAAATCTGTTTCAAAGAGGCCTTGCCACATGAAATGTTTGGAAAAGTAAACTTTTCTTCAAGAAACTTACCAGGATTGAGAAGGGACCAGTCACACCAGCACAAGGCCAATTACAAACGTACTTTTGACTTCTGCAACATAGACCAGAACTGGGTAAATATCCAAGAATACTCCTTCCATGTCCTTCTAGTGGTAGGACATAATACCAGCAAACACTAGATTCCAGTGGTGAGGTACAGCCCAAATTGAGGTCTCAGTATTGTCATAAATGACATATGAATATCACAGTGCTTTATCATACAGAAATGACACACATATAAGGGGGTACTTTCAAATGTGGAAAAACAGTAAGGATGGCCCTCTTTAAAATTCAGAGGTTGCCCCCTCTGAAATATGGGGCTTTCTCACTTATGTTCTTCGTGTCACTCTGGGCTTTGGACCCATCACTGATAAGCAGGTATACTGTAAGAATCTTTAAGCCACATAGGAAATGGTATTCTTCTGACTGGAATAAATCTGTCAACAAAAGGTACAGACTAACTGCACTAAATACCCTCTGCAGGTTCTTATTAAAAATATACATTCAAGTCCAGCATAGTGCCTTTACCGCCCACATCTGTTTGCTATTCTATCTCCATTACTAATACTGTAACACAGGGTCCCCATTCAGGCAAGATTAATTCACTGTTCCCAAAGCCTTCTGCTGACACTGCAATGGATTTGTTTGGAAGGCTATAAAGGCAGGCCCAGGCATTGCTCTCAACATGTGATCAGTAAGGAGATGAGGCCTGGGCCCCCAGCTTAACGAGAGAGAAGAGGAAGTTGGGTTGGACCTGTGATCAGAGAGGTAGAACACCCTAGTGGTTAAAAGCTCAGACTTTGGTCTCAAGACAGTTCAGCTGAATCCTAGTTCTTTTCCTTTAGGCAATTCATTTACCCCTCAAGTGATTCAATTTTCTCATCTATAAAATGGAGATAACAAAAGAACCTGGTAAGACTGTGAAGTATTTGATGTGATGATAAGGAAGATACTAAGAACTAAAACAAAGCAAAAGACAAAAACAAAACAAAACAAAACACCCTGATGATTATCATCTTCATCATGATACCATCATCATCCCCAGAATCAGCCTCTTAGACTGAGGCAGGACAGGAAGAGCCCTGCTAGTCCTTCAACCTACACGTGCTAACTGGTCATCACTAAGATACCAAAAAGATAGTATCAGAGGCAAAAAAGATAGGACAAAAAGCAAAAAGCAGGAGATGATATGATAATAGGAAGAGAATCAGCTCTTGAATAACCATGCTGAGGAGGGGGAAGGAAGACAACATTTAAATTGAAGAAAAGTACCCTCTCACAAAAGAGTGTAGACGGAACAAAATATTTGGGGTTTTTTTTTTAATCATAGATAGTAACTTACTCGAGGACATGATATAATTGCTTAAGAGACAGTAAAACACAGTCATTAAGAGCATGACCACTGGAGCCAGAATGTGAGCATTAGAATCCTGGTTCCACCACTTCCAAGTTGTGTGACCTTAAGCAAGTTATAGACTCTCTTTGTATCTCAGTTTCCTCATTTGTAAAATGGGGCAAATATGAGTATCTACCAGTATTATATGGTTGTGGTGAAAATAAAATTAGTTTATACATGCAAAGTGACTAGAAGAATACCTGGCTCATAATCAATGCTTAATAAATGTTAGCTTTCATTACTATTAGTGCTGCTGTTATGGTTTTAGCTGACTTAATACTAAGTTGATATTTAACTTAATATTAAAATTTGTTTAAATTCAGTGGTTATAGGGGTACGTAGGGGAGAAGTATACAGGGCAGGAAATGGGGGATAGACTAGAATAAAAAATGTACTATGGATTGGCTGAGCATAGACAACTGCAGGTTACAAGGCAGTAAGTAAGATCAATAGAGGGAGAGAGATGGATATATTCACGACAAAGCAAGTAGAATAAAATGTTAATTGCATAATCTAGGTAGTGAGTATTCGTGTGTTGGCTATAAAATTCTTTCAACTATGCTTTGTGTTTAAATTTTTTCACTACAAGCTAGAGGGGAAAAAAAGCAAGTAGACTTAGAGGCATCAATTCAAATTCTGGGTCATAGCTATGCTGCCTGTCCTCTGAGCTCAAACACCGAAGCAGCTTGGAAAAACCTGATGGTTTTGGAACACTTGCTCATCATCAACACTGCCCTGCACCAGATGAGCAGAGTTCGGGTGCTGACCTGGATCAGTCTGGCACAAGCAGATACGAGCGGAGGGCAGAAACCCAGAGGTTCTGCCTGAGAAGTGCCAACCACAATGAACTATAACAATATCACCCTTGCTCAGGGAAACCCCAGAAATAAGGCCCAAGGCTAAGGAACAGACAGGTGGAGGGTAGGCAACTGCCATACACTCACTCATGGACTCTGCTGTCACCATAGAGATCACTCAGGCCGAAGCTGATGTAGTGCCAGTGTTCAGGGATATTGGCAGAAGGGCTCCCCACGTTCCTGTACATGCTAACATAGTCCAAGGGGTCTGGGCCGCCCAACCTGCAAAAGACAAAACACAGGGGAGTCAGTGTGAGCCTGAAAGCAGACAGTGTGAAGCTAAGGGGTCATGCCTTACAAATCTAAAGATCCCATCCTGGAGGAACCTGGGATGACTAAAAGGAGGCCACACCTCCAGGATAAGACCAAGGGATGGGCAGCTAGAAGCTGCCCAGTTCCATAGGCACAAGAGGCTCCCTTTGATCCCCAACATGCAGGACGTCTTTTAGAAATAAAACAGACTAGGTGGTGGCCCCTTTTACTTCCTCCTATTTCAAATTACCAATCCCAAATGCGATTGGCAGGGATTATCTCTCTTCCATGGAGCCTGTAAACATGCCAAGCTTCAAGACGAGAGGTGCATTAGTCAATCAATTGGCTTCTGTTGAAAGACCATCCTGAGCATCCCCAATGGGCATTGTTCCTGGAAGCAGAGGCTCAGCTCCACTCCTGCCTCTTAGACAGCTAATTCCTGAAAGACTATATTGTGCCCTATGTTAATTACAGTTTGTTCTAAACAAACCCAATGCCTCCAGACCCCAGCCTGCACCCCACAGACCAAAGCTGGTCTTTTCTCATGCAAGTGACAAAGGCCACACTTAGGCTAGTTCAGCCCTGCACAGAGAACCGCAGCACGCCAGACTGAGCCTAAAGCGCCTGCATCCAGGAGATGATCCCAGGAGACTGTCACCTCAAAGGCAGAGCTGGAATATTAAATGATTTGGGGTCTCTGAGGACCATATTAAACATCCCCCATAATTCCAACAGAGAAACAGCGGAGGAAGAGATTCAGTCATTAGCTCACTCTGAGGATTTAATTCCATAAGGGTTTCCTTTAGTAGAGCAATTAGTGCTCTTTAAAAAAAAGAAGAAAAAAAAAAAAAAGTCCTGCTTTTCTTCAGAATGGATAGGGAAACTTGGTAGACTTGAGAAACAGCCTAAATGGAAACCATCAGCGGGAGGAAGTCTTCATTTAGCCCACAAACACTCTGCATTTGAGCTGCCTCGGACATCTGACTATTCCACAGACTGCAAAAACTTTGCCTGCTCCTGGGACATTGATGGAGTGCACTTTGCAATTGGGATCGTACGCTGAAGGAACACTAACAACCAAATAAAAGGCATGTTACATGTGATCCCAGCAAGAGTGTCAGCACCATGCAATTTAAATACTGTTTAAAACCAGTAGGTCTGGTTTCATCTTCTTTTGCCAGGGTATTACTTGCCTTTATAGAAATCCTTATTCCCTGCTAGGAAATAATAAGTTATTTATAGAACATATAAGAAAGTTGCTACAAATAGCTAAGAATCTCAACTGAATAGATTAGGAAAGGGGACAAATCCCCATGTCTTTCCTTAACTCTGATTTGGCCAAATCATTTGAAGACTTCCACAACCAGGTGAACATAGAAAAGTTTGCTGGGGGAAGGAGGAAACAAAAGGGTAGCTGTCCCTGGAACAAGCACATGAGAGCTGCAGAACCCCGTTAACAGATCAGAGTGACTACAGGCTCCGCATCTGCTCCGATTTCCTACTGCAAATTCCCAGTCTTGCCCCTCTGAGTGGCAAAACCCTATCCACGGTTTCATGCTCCGTCTGCCACACCCCCTGCAGTCCTCTCTCAGGAGATACTGCATCAAGGAGTGCGGCTTTACCTTAAAACTGCAACGAATAACCAAGAGTCAGACAAAATTAACCTTGTCCCCAAGAACAGTGCTCTGTTCTATTTACTCAGAAACCTGATGGGAAACAGATGAGTATATAGAAAATAATCATATTTTGCACTTAGAAAAAGATGTTATCCAAGGACCCAGAGCATCCCTTGATTATCTTCCTTGAACTTACTTCCTTGAACACCTAACTTCACTCTACATGCCAGTTGCAGGACTGCAGTGGCTCCAGGGTACAAGCTCTGCCTCCGTGTTTCTGCTCCCTGCTCAGTAAAGTCTCAGCTTTCAGCCAGGATGTCCCTGCTGGCCAGGGGCCACTAGCCAAAGAGCCAACCTTCTGTCAAGAGAAAAGGAATCTCAAGGGACCCTGGGCCACAGCCAGACCCAGGTAGCCTTAGGCAGTCAAACTGCCAAGGAGGCCTTGTGGGATCTCAAAGGTGAGGTGTATCAATGAATTGATCTCAGAATATGAATTATGCAAACCCTTCCAAATCTTAGAAAGAACCTGTCGCTCATCTGCTCCTTCTTATATTTTTCTGCATCTAGCCAGCACTTCTACCTTCACGAAGTGCTCTTGATTAGTCATTACATGTTGGCCCATCTCTAAAGATAAGTCCTGCCTGGTTAACAAGCTTGCAGCAGAGAAAAGGAAAGGAAAGGAAAGGAAAGGAAAGGAAAGGAAAGGAAAGGAAAGGAAAGGAAAAAAGAGAAAGAAAGAAAGAAAGAAAGAAAGAAAGAAAGAAAGAAAGAAAGAAAGAAAGAAAGAAAGAAAAAGTTGCCCAAATCAGTCTTAGTCCTTTGCATGTGCTTTAATATCTCCTACGCGCAACTCTATCCTTCACGGCCAGTTGGGTGACAGAAAAACAGCTGCCCAAGTCTGTGTATGGATTTCTCCATACACTCAAATGAGGCCTGAACAAATAGCATCGTAGAACCTGGCCCACTTTTTCTCATGACACAATCCAATACAGTTCATCACAATACATATTTAAATATAGACGTGCAATGAGAATGGGTCATTAAGTTATCAAGAGTTGCTTTTCACTCAGAAGCTCTCTTCAAAAACTCCTCTCAACCAAAGAACAGTTTGCCTGGGGAAGAGAACCGTACCACTGGTCACACCTCCTCCTGGCTATCAGATATGGCTCTCCCATAGGAGGTGGCTGGTGCCCAGGCCCTTCATGCTGTCAGTCTCTTCACATCCTCCCACCGACACAGGGAACTAGCCTCAGCCCTAGACAGTCTAGTTTCTGCCATCTCCAGAGGAAGTTAAGAGGTTATCCTGGAGAAGATTCAGTCCTAAAGGGAGAGGTAACCAGCAAAGACATCCACTCTATCAACCTCCCCTTTAGGTCTACCTGCCCCTTTGGCCACATCCCAAGCTGCCTCCTGAACAGTCTTTCAGAACTCAAAGAAGGGGATCATCTAATACAGTGCCTACATGAATGCAGTTCTGGACAGATTCAACCAGTTCCTCAATTTGGTCCAGAAAGACCATGAAGACAGGCTCTTTGTCAGAGTCCCTCGAACACCTGTTTTGCCCAGAGGCTGTAGAAAGAGACAGGTTGCAAACAGGAATGGTAAACAAGAAAGGACCATTCCTACCCCAAGGGCAGCCCTTCTGTAAACAGGTCTGATCCTTAACAGAGCCACTTGAGGGTTACTCTCAGCTTCCCTGAGAGACTGTTGCCTAAATCCTGAAGCTTGTGGCCAGGAAGCTTCTCTTGACATCTCGCTGCACTTCTTTGCTCCGTGTCCAAGTTCCAGGTCTTCATTATTTACTGTGGTCCCCTTCAATCCTGAGCCAAACCATGGATCTCCCTGACCCTGCCTCTGTTCTAGCCAATATCCTAAAGCAAAGCAGCTGCAGAGCCAGAGGAAGCTCTGCTTGGAGAAAGCAGGGCCAGAGGAAGCTCTGCTTGGAGAAAGAGAACTGTGCAGAGTAAGCAGAAAGTTTATCAAGAAAAGTTGCTCCGTGAAACTTCACACGCAAAAGCACTGCACCGATATGACTGACGTCTGAGCTCATGGGGAAGGTATCAAAAGGAGACCTCCTCCTCCTCCTCTCTTCACAGGCACAACTCTCGCAACTTGCTCCCCTCCTAACCTACGGAAGTGCGGGGGTCCCCAAATCCACCCATACCCTGTGCAGTCTCGAGCTCTCGTTACTCCGCCAGCCGCACTCCTCCAAAGCCCTCTCATATGCTCCCCAGGCCCCGCCTCGCCTCCCCCATCCCACTTCAGCCGCCCCCCGCCCCCGGCTTCCCCTCGCCCACTAATGACCCCCTACAGGCGCCCCCTCCTTTCACCACGTTTACAGTTCCCTCTCGCCTATCGCAACCCCCCCATCCTACACACACCCCCAATTCACTCTATTCTCCTAATCCCAGTTAACCCTTCATCCTTCCTCCCTCGTTAACCCTTCGCTACCCACAGGCTCCGTTAACCCCTTTGTCCCCATTCCCAACTTCAGCCTTAACTCCTTCCCTCGCAGCAGGACGCCCTCCTTCCAAGTGCTTTAACCATTCTTCTCCACCTCCTCCTCCCCCGCAAATGACTTCGCCCCCGGGGTTCTAACGCGTCCCAGCCCGCCCCTGTCCTTCTCCCCGCGGCCCAGGGCATACCAGTACTTGACGATAGCGGTAACCTGGAGCGGGTTCGGCTGGTCAGGGTAAAGGCGACGGCACTCTCCGTAGATGGCGTGCAGTCCCGGGGGGAAGAGCGAGGCGAAGGCCGGGGGGGCACTAGGGCCAGGGGCCGGGGGCGCGGCGGGGCCGGGGGCGCCGCTAGGCCGCAGCTCCGCCATCCGGGCGCGTATGGTGCTGGGGGGACCGGGGAGGGTGGACGAGGGGGAGAGCACTGACGCGCCAGCAGGCGGACTCCGCGGGTGCGACTCCCCGAGGCGATGGGGGCTGCAGCGAGGTCTAAGCTCCGCGCCTGCGCACGGCGCACAGTCTGCCCAGGCCGTCGCCGCCGCAGAGACGGCCAGAGGGTGCCTCGGGGGCCGCGGGGCGCTCGAGGGGGCGGGGCGTCGGCGCGCCCTATCCGAGTATCCATTGGGTAGTGTCTGTGCCAGTCACAGGTGGGGAAGGCGTTACTTGACAATAGGACCCGCCTCCCTCTCCTGGTGTTGGGGGTGTCCCAAGGCTCTTGGCCTCCCCCTAGTGTTAGGAGGAACCCAGGTTTAAATAGAGATGTTGAGACATCCTAAGGTGCTAGGGTCCCACGAAACCAGTGGGAAATTCTCCGACAAAGGGCTTGTCACTGTACTGCTGACACGCTGCTAGTAAGAATTTAACCATAAATCTGACAATAATGGATTGATTCATTCATCCGTTAGATTTTAGTTTCAATAGATTATAAATCTGAATGTTTCTTACCGTCATTGAATATCCACTTATATTTACCGACAGTAATGCCGCCAAATTCAGGGGTCGAATGTTGAAATACTTATTTTGGAGTCCTGTTAAAAAGTAGCAAGAGTTTTAGTTACTAAGACTAATTTAAAAGACTTGGAAATTTTTTATTTTTATTTTTTTAAGATTTTATTTTAGAGAGAGAGAGAGCACTAGTGGGAGGGGCAGAGGGAGAGGGAGAAGCAGTCTCCCTGCTGCTGGATCCCAGGACCCCGAGATCATGACCAGAGCCCAAGGCAGACGCTTAACCTACTGAGCCACCCAGGCACCCCAAGACTTGGTAATTTTTTAATGAATGCTTTTAGTTATGACAATCTCTTCTTTGTTCTGTTTTACGCAGATGTATGCAGATTGCCTTGAGGAACACCAATATTCATTATCTACTATGGACCTGCTCTTTCCCATTACCTTTCACTCTCTGTAACTGGGAGAATTTTTTTTTCTAATTTTAAGTAATCTCTACACCCAATATGGGGCTCGAATTTACAACCCCCAGATCAAAAGTCGTATGTTCTACGGACTGAGCCAGCCAGGCGCCCCTGGGAGAATTTTTAATTCCTAAGGCACCTGGTTGAGAATTATTTTCCTGTGTACAATAAGGAATTCCAAGAGAAAGAAAAAAAAAGGAGTCCTGATTACCAATGCTATTGACTAAAGTGTCCCCGCAACTTGAAGGGGGTGGGGATTGCATAATCTGGAGAAAAATGCGCTGGGCTCCTATGAAAGTAGCGGCACATAACTTCTTCACCTCCATTTTCTTAGTCATCAATGTCAATTCTAACTCTCCATGAAAATTAGAGATACTAAAGCAGTTCCTTAAGCTATTAAATGAACGATGTTTTTGAATGACCAAAAGATCACCTGTACCCGTAGTTCCAAATGTCAGTCTTCAGACCAATGTTAGCCTGTTGCAAAGTTTACACCCATCCAGGAAAAAATGCACTGGTTTTTTCAAAAAGCAAATTTTATAAAATTTAAATTGTTTTATTTTGTTCTGGGAGTATGTCCTCCTTCCCCGTGCGTGTGGGGTGGTGGTGGGGGTATTAAATTTTCCTTTATTACGGTTTGATGCTGATAAATGTTTATTAATGTCTTACTGCCCCAAATAAAAACATAGCAACCTTATACTATCCAGGGGAAGTAGTGGCAGGACTGATCTGGAAAATCTCAACGTCCACGAAATACTGGCCAATCCAAACCCAACTACAGACAAGTACTCAAAAAGACTACATACTTCAGCATGCACTGCGAATCCCTTCAAAGGAACTACAGATCCTGGCATGCAATACAGCCATCAATCTACGTCCCCGTCTATTCATCTATGGAGACTACAAAGCCCAGGTTACTATGCGTGGAAATGTGACGCCCTAGTCTTAAATTAGGCGGGGCTCCGAAGCTGCCTGGCGCGTTATACTCAGGTGCAAGGCATGCTGGGGGTTGTAGTTCTTTGGAGGCGAGGTCGGGCCGCTCCCTGGACGCCTTGTACCGGCGGCTAGATTGCGCATGCGTGTCTGTGGCGTTAGCAGCGGACCCGGCTGGCAGTTCCTTCCTCGGAAGGAGAGATTCTTCTGCCATGGAGTCCTACGATGTGATCGCCAACCAGCCTGTCGTGATCGACAACGTGAGTTGCGTCTTTCCTATCTCTAAATGGATTTATTCTCTCTTCCCCAAAGGGATCGCTTCCCGTGTTTCGGCCTGGGCCACCGGCTCTTTGTCACTGGCCCAGCCTGTCAGGCGGGTTCAGCAGCCACCGCCTCTGTCCTCCCCTCACCCGTAGTCCGCAGGCAGGGCGGCTGGCCAGCAACCATGGGATGGAGAACTTTGGGATGGATAAAGGGAAGGGTTGTAGTCCGAGCGGGGTCCTTAGGCCATTGGCTCGAGGGGCCTTAACTGCTCTGTGAGCGCCCGGCGTCCGCCCCCTCCCCAGTTTCCAATAACTCTATTGGCTGTTCTGGTTGTCCATCTTGACCGATGACCCCGCCTCTGGGCCTTGCCGGATGAGGGCAGCCCTCCGCAGTGATTGGCTTACGCCCCTGCCTTTCTTCTGGGCCGCCATAGTGTTTCCTCTCTCTAAGGGGCGGGCGGGTGCGCAAAAGCTGTGGGGATTGGCTTCGGGAGCTCAAGAGTGGAGAGGCCTGACGGGCTGGGGCCCGCCCTCGGGTGGAGAAGGGCTAAGGTTCCTTCGGTCCCCGGCAGGGCAGGCGGGCTTGTTGGTGTATCTGGGTGGGGCTCGGGAATCTGGTGCCAGAAATGGCCATAAGATTTCAGTTATTTCTGTGATTATAGATTACGTTAATAAAGATCCAGAAAAAAAGAGAGTGACCAAGCAAGCAGGGAGGTACCATCCTCTTCGGAACCCCTAGCAGCTTGGGAAAAAAATTACTAAACATATTTGCCAGGCGCTCAAGCGCTTGCGGGGGAGAGGGGGGCCTTTCACGTTCACATTCGAATCGAGCCCTTACAAAAATTGGGTGGATAGTTAAGGCAGGAAGTTTGATCCTCGTTTCACAAATAAAAAAAACTGAAGCACAAAGAGGTAAAGTGAGCCCAAGGTCACACGGTAGAGGTGACCTAAAACCAGTGCTTCATCCGCTATTCCTCTTGCTAGTAGCCCACGCGAATGCATCAGTAGTAACAAACGGAAAGAATCTAAATAACTGCTCTTATTTTGAGCGGAGGGCGACTGTTGTAAAACAACTGCATTTCTGTCTTCCACTGAAAGGGCTCGTCCCGCCGAGATTGGTTGGTACCTTCTGGGTCCCTCTATTGAGGGAAAACTGTCAGTTCTGTCCGTCCTAAGCTGCCGGATTCATTGTTGATCCAGCCCTTGGGACCTTAGGCACGTTACAAGGTGCCTTCGTTTGCATCATCTCGTTTGAGCGTCAGCACTGGTAGGTGGATAGGAATTACTGTCCCCTGTTTATGCAGGAAAGTGAACCTTAGGTTAAATAACAGTAAGCAAGCCACCTGTCTTAGACGTTGAGGAGCCAAGACTCAAATTGAGGTTGGGTTCCAAGTTTCTCATTTTTTCCAAGGAAAGGTGCTTTTTTGTTGTTAGCTTTCCTTCTCTCCAGAGGTATAGTTTTTGCCTTGAAAAGCAGGAGGATGAGTTCAATAGACGCCTTATTTTGGGAGGGTTTGTTTTGTTTTGTTTTGTTGTTGTTGTTGTTGTTTATCTCCCTCACTGAACTGTTAAATGATTGGGCGGAAAGATGACATTCTTTAATTTTTTTTATTATCCTCCCCTTCCCACCTTCCTCCACACACATAGCAATTGCGGCCTGGGACCACTATATGTTCAGTAATTGTTTTTTCATTGGATAGATGGGTAGGTGGATGAGTGACCAAATATCACTGTAACAAAGGTGTCCCTAAATAAGGAAAGGTTTGAAGTGGGGCGAGACCCCTAGTTAGTTACTGCAGAGGGTTGAGTAGGTCTCCTTGTTCTTGATTCGATTTTCAGAGAACATGTTTCTATCTTCAGCCAGTTTGTATGTACTTCATCTGCATTTTTCTTAATTTTAAAAAAATAGAAAAAAAATAGAAATTAGCAAGTGCCTGTTTTCATCAGCATTGCAGAAGGAGCAGTCTGTCCATCCCATTAGATCCTTTGATTCTGGAATTTGGGGGCAGGAGTTCCATCTCCAGCCATTTTCTTTAATGTCACTTAAGCTAATGCTTTTAGTTTCTCCTTTCTCTTTCTCCATTGTGTAGTTGAAATGCATCAAAGCAGAGGTGCATTTTCAGTTTTAAGATTTAAAGAATTGATTTGTTTATTTTCTCTGGGAAAACTTTTTTTTTTTTAAGATTTTTTTTATTTGAGAGAGAGAGCGTGAGGGGGAGAGAGAGAGAGAGAGAGAGCAGGAGCAGGTGGAGGGGCAGAGGGAGAAGCAGACTCCCCGCTGAGCAGGGAGCCCAATGTGGGGCTTGATCCCAGGACTCTGAGATCATGACCTGAGCTGAAGGCAGGTGCTTAACGGACTGAGCCACCCGGGTGTCCCTGGGAAAACATTTATTATGCCAATAATTCAGCCAAAAGGTGAAGTAGGAGAGATTCTCCCATTTGGATTTACTGAGCATCTGCTACATATTTAGATCTAGGGCCTCAGGTAGTTCTTTCTGTTTGACATTTAGAGATTTTGTTTTGTTTCAACATGAAAGATGGATAGGAAAAATCATTTGAAATATTTGAGCCAACTTTATGAGAATAATGTGTATCTAGCAGATTTAACTGCTCCGTAGCTTAACACATTGCTACAACTTTATTTCTGGGCAAAGGAGAGTGTAATTAAAAGGAGAGGGGCGCCCAGGTGGCTCGTCGTTAAGCGACTGAGCCACCCAGGAACCCCCAGCACTCAACTCTTGATTTTGGCTCAGGGCATGATCTCTGGGTCATGAGATCAAGCCCCCGCTCGGACTTCTTGCTGGGTGCAGGGGTGGGGGGGGAGTCTGCTTGAGGTTCTCTGCCTGTCTGCCCCTCCCCTCCTCACATGCACGTGCGCACGCTCTCTCTCTCTCTCTCTCTCAAATAAATAAATATTTTTAAAAAAGAAAGGAAGGAAGGAGAAGAAAGAAAGCACGGAAAAGAGGGAAGACCCTCATTATCAGTTCACAGCCTTTCCCAGTCTTAAAATAATTGTTGACTACTCCTTTCTTCCTATTCTGACACCAAACCAATTCGTGAGAATTTAATGAGGAGAATGGAAGGGGAGGTGCACATGCACACACTTTAATGACGATTAAGTGATAGGTATTTTTAAAAACTGAACACAAGTCATTCTTCCTAAAGGTATGTCATAGATAGTAATACAAGAGGAGGGCAGCTCCCAGGCCACATTTTGAGGACTGTAACACTCTGATTAGAATACTGTGTTTATTCTGAAGCTCAAATCTTTGCTGAGATCTCAAAGGTTAAGTTCTGTCCTAAAATGGATCAATGTTCTGGTCAATCTTAAAACTGTCTTCATGACTATTTGGGCCTAAATGCAGGAATAGTATCAGATCTTCTCAAGTTCATCAATAAACTAAGTAAGTTTCACTGATGAGGGGGATCTTATACTGCTTTAGCCCACCTTTTTTTAAAAAACGAGATATTAAACATACAGGAAATTTCAGAGAAGTATATAACAAGCACCCACATAGCACGTGTCTACCACCCACGTTTACTAAATGTTGACATTTGCAATGTTTGCTTCAGGATTTTTTTTTTTTTTTTGAGATTTTATTTATTTATTTGACAGAGGGAGAGCACAAGCAGGGGAAGGGGCAGGAAGAAGGCTAGGGAGAAGCAGGCTCCCAGCTGAGCAGATAGCCCGATGCAGGGCTCGATCCCAGGACCCTGGGATCATGACCTGAGCTGAAGGCAGACGCTTTACTGACAGAGCACCCAGGCACCCCTGCTTCAGGATTTTTTTTTAGGAAATAAACATTACAGATATAATTGAAGCCTCTTTGTATACGCCTCCACAATCCTGTCCTTCCTGTCCCAGAAGTAACCTCAGGAGCAAACTATCATCATAAATTTATGTGCTGCTTTCCATCCATGATTTTGCAGACATAGATACTTTATAGTGTGTGTGTGTGTGTGTGTGTGTGTGTGTTTAGTATTTGTGTTTTGAATTTTTACTTAAGTGCTATCATCTTATTTGCCAGCTCTTCTTCTTCTTCTTTTTTTTAAGATATATTTATTTGAGAGAGAGTGAGCACACACAGGTGGAGGGGCAGAAGGAGAGGAAGAGAGAAACCCAAGCAGACTAACTGCCTCGAACCCGGAGCCCAACACGGGGCTTGGTGACCTTAGCCAAAACCAGGAGTCAAGACGCTTAACTGACTGTCCCACCCAGGCACCCCAACTTCTTTTTATTATAGAAAATGTCCAACATAAACAAAAGGAGAGGGATAGTGTAACGAACATCCACATGTTCATCACCTAGCGGTAACAGTTATCAGCTCCTGGCTAATCTTTTTAAACTGCATTCCCACCTACTTCCCTCTCCCATACTGTGGGCTTTTTTTATTTTAACTTTTTAAAAATTTATTTATTTTTTTAAAGATTTATTTGAGAGAGAGAGCACACGAGCAAGGGGAAGGGCAAACGGAGAGAGAGAATCTCAAGCAGACTCCACCCTGAGCACAGAGCCCAACACGGGGCTCAATCTCACGACCCTGAGATCCTGACCTGAGCCGAAATCAAGAGTCGGATACTTAACCGACTGGCCCACCCAGGCACCCCTTTATTTTTTTAAGTAAGCTCTATGCCCAATGTGGAGCTTGAACTCACAACCCTGAGATCCAGTCTCATGCTCTACCACTGACTGAGCCAGCCAGTTACCCTCTCCCACATTCTTTTAAAAATTTAATCAGGGGCACCTGGGTGGCTCAGTCGGTAAGCATCTGCCTTCGGCTCAGGTCATGAACCCGGGGTCCTGGGATTGAGCCCCGTGTCTGGCTCCCTGCTCGGGGTGTCTTCTTCTCCCTCTCCCTCTGCCCCTCCCCCCAGCTAGTGCTTGCTCTCTGGCACACTTGCTCTCTCTCTCTCAAATAAACAAATAAAATCTTTAGAAAAACCATAATCGATATACTATTACTAACCTAAAAAAATTAATAATTCCTTAATATCATCAAATATTCAGTGTTCAAATTTCACAATGATCTCAATTTTATTATTTTTTTACAATTTGTCATCAGCTCTTGAGATATGCTGATTCACTTAAGTTTTGGGTTTTTTTAAGATTTTATTTATTAATTTTGAGAGAGAAAGCGTGCGCGAGTCTTAGCAGGGAGGGGGCAGAGGCAGCAGAGGGAGATAGAGAATCTCAAGCAGACTCCATGCTGAGCTCAGAGCCCAAAATGGGGCTCACTCTCATGACCCTCAGATCAGGACCTGGTCGAAATCAGAAAATTGATAAATTGTATATGCAGTCTAATTTTTAACTGTTGGAAGTTAATGTAAAAGTAGTTTGTAGTCTGCAGGGACGGAAAATAGATTCGTGGTTGCCTAGGACTGCTTGGGGGGAGAGGGCAGGTAGGATGGAGAGTGACTGCTAATGGGTAGAATTTCTGGGACAATGAGGAAGTTCTAACATTTCATCGTGGTGAGGATTATACAACTCTGTGACTATAGTAAGAACCATTGAGTTATACACCTTAAGTGGGTAAATTATATGGTGGTGAATTTCATTTCAATAGAGTTTTTTAAAAAGTATTTTGTGGGCCAAACAAAATATGTCTTGGTGCCAAAATGGGCCACCAGTGTCCTGGAATCTGAGGCTCCACATCTCAGCATCCTTTTCCCACTTGTAAAATGGGAGACAGCTAGCCTCCTTCCCAGCATGTCAAGAATAAGCAGGGCTGCTTAGGTGAAGGTTGCCCAAGCCACAGGCCCATAGTCCGCAGGTCCTGGGAGAGCCTTGCTGAGGGATATGCTATCTGCCTGCTTCAGAAAGAGAATGGTCATTGGTGGCTGGCAGCAGACTCCAGTCTTCAAATCTTCAATATTTATTATGAAACGACTTTTTCAAGCCTCTCTGCAAGGCACTTATTTATTTGGCTTCACCAGAGTGAATACAGAGTGGAAGCTCATTTGCCAGGTACCTAGTTCCTAGTTACAAATACTGTTAAAGGAATGGACAGGGCCCTTTCATAATCTGTGGTGTGGTTTCAGCAGACTCGGCTGCCCCCGCCATCCCTGCTCGCTCTTCAGCTGATTGCTGGCCTCCCGGGCCAGCTCGTGGCACCACAGAGACAAGCTGGGTCTGGCCCCACCGTGTGCATCATCCCTGATGCCGCCTTCCCCTTTGTTGCACCACCTCTGCCTGAGGCTGCTGGCGTTTCCGCCTCTTGTTCACGTTTCATACTTTAGGCTTCATCTCCCAATCATTTGAGCTTGGTTTTATTGTAGGCAGCCAGCGTCTATTCGAGTACCCTCACATGCCAGATACTGCTGATACATAAAGTCTCTGAGCTTGAGGAACTTGGGCTGAAAATGGACAAAAATGGAAACCATAAATTCAAATAGACAGCAGAAGGAAATGCAGACTGCCTAGTGGTACAGGTAATGGTGATTTGGGGAAATAACAGGAAGAGGATAATTAATTCCAGCAGGGGATTATCCTTCAGGAGGAAGGCAGTGATATTAGTGCTGGGTCTATAGGGCACCTGGGTGGCTCAGTCAGTTAAGCGTCTGCCTTCGGCTCGGGTCATGATCCCAGAGTCCTGGGATAGAGTCCCGCGTCAGGCTCCCTGCTCGGCGGGGAGTCCGCTTCTCCCTCTGCCCTTCCCCCCTGCTCGTGATCTCTCTCTCTCTCTCTCTCTCAAATAAATAAATAATCTTAAAAAAAAAAAAAAAGAACTGGGTCTTTATTGGGTCTTTACTCTCTTGCTGAGAAGCCAGAGAGGAAGAAATGAACCTAACATCTTAATTTGCCTTGTTACTCAGACTCTAGTCAGATTTTGCTAGTAAACTCAAAATTAAATATCCAGGAAAATCGTCTCTTCAAAATATCTAGAATCTGAAATGCAGGTCTCATCTTTACTTTTCTTGTTTTCAACCTCTGCCAGGAGGTCCAATTAGTGTGTTGGCATCACCACACCCAGATAAAGGCAGTGAGCAATTACTGGAAGCTTGAGCCGACAAGTTCCCGGAGTTCTCCTGTACAGTGCTGTTCTCACTCCCCGTGCCTCTGTCCCAGAGCCCTGGGGCTGCAGCAGTAGTCCTCCCTCCTTCCCAGGCTCTCAGCTCAGTTTACAGCTGCACCTTTTCCAGGCTCCTTGCTGTTCTGCCCAGGCCGATGAGTTTGCACATTGTCTCCTGTTTTCTCTCTTTTCTGTTGGCAGAGTTTCCTGCTGTCTTAAAGAACTGGCATTCCCTATCCTTTAGCTACTTCCTCCTCTCTCTGTCTTGCCAGAGCCAGGCACCATCATGGCCTATCTAACACCCCCCCAACACACACACACACACATTTCTCCTGTCGAAGAGCAGGAATAAGAGAGAGAGAGGAAACCAGGGGTGTTGCAGGAAAGCCTTTGGTGCAAAGATAACCTTGGTTATTTAGCATCTCCTGATGTGTTTACTGCTTGCTGTGTGGGTTCTGGAAATATCACCCTCTGCCCCAAGAGAAGTGGTCGATAGGCAGCAGGAAAAGGCTTGCCCCTATTATATGTGCAGCAAACGGTGCTGGGGTGGAAGGGTGAGCGTATCGGGTGTGGTGGTAGAAGAGTTAAGAAGGAAGAGAACAGGCTCTATCTGCAAGCAGTATCAAGCCTTGACATCTGTCCTGCACAGAGTTGGCATCTGTGTCTAGAGACACCATTTACTTCGGTTGGGCCTTAGGTGGTACCCGAGATGTTGACAGAGAAGTCAGGTTCTCTTCTGGCACCCCACCGGACTTACCAAGGATCGGAGCAACAGGATTGTAATGTTGGGTCTCTTCTCAGGTGATGCTTTAGAACTTCTCTGCTCTTTACCATCAGGAGACCAGTGAGTAAAAGAAAGCATAGTAAAAAAATAAAACAACTACAACCCCCCGAAACGAGCAGAGAGGTCTGCCCCTGCAGTAAGAACCAGACGACGTATGTTCCATCAGTCAGCTTCAAGCATGGCAGTGTTCACGGCGGTGTCGGTCGTGGAGACCCTGGAGGGCGGGGAGAGTTCAGGCCTGAGCTGGGAAAGGAGGTTAACAGTGTCCCATGTGGTTTAACAGAAAGAATCACGTTCCTCCCACCCTGGTTACGTTCCTGAACCTGGCTGCTTTGGTGCTTCTAGGTACTTTTCTCCCCTCAGGTTTTTTCTTTTTCTTCCCTTTATTAGTAGTATTTTTGATTCCAGAAGTAAAGCATGGTCAATGTAGAAAAGTCAAAGAATGCTAAAATATCAAGTAATACTTGGAGTGTACAGTGAAAGTTCTCCTCACCATCCCCAGTCCCACTCCCTCCTGGCGGCAGGCACTCCCTCTACAAATGGTCATTCAGATGGACATATTATACACAGATATAAGGACTCTTTTAAATAAAAGTGAAACCATGTTATACATACTGTATGATGTATCTCGTTTTTGTCATACTTCTGACTTCTCTTTCTCTCTCCTCTCTCCTCAGGGATCCGGTGTGATTAAAGCTGGTTTTGCTGGTGATCAGATTCCCAAATACTGCTTTCCAAACTAGTAAGTAATTCTGTAGCTTAGTCAGAAGCTTGGGAGGCTTCTCAGCTTTGTCATGGGGTCAGCCCTCCACCTTTTACAGAGAAGGATCTCTGATTTGGGTCAGAAATATCAAATATACAAATAATTTAAAATAATACATGTTGGGGCGCCTGGGTGGCACAGCGGTTAAGCGTCTGCCTTCGGGGGCGCCTGGGTGGCACAGCGGTTAAGCGTCTGCCTTCGGCTCAGGGCGTGATCCCGGCATTATGGGATCGAGCCCCACATCAGGCTCCTCTGCTGGGAGCCTGCTTCTTCCTTTCCCACTCCCCCTGCTTGTGTTCCCTCTCTCGCTGGCTGTCTCTATCTCTGTCAAATAAATAAATAAAATCTTCAAAAAAAAAAAAAAAGCGTCTGCCTTCGGCTCAGGGCGTGATCCCAGCGTTATGGGATCGAGCCCCACATCAGGCTCCTCCGCTATGAGCCTGCTTCTTCCTCTCCCACTCCCCCTGCTTGTGTTCCCTCTCTCGCTGGCTGTCTCTCTCTCTGTCAAATAAATAAATAAAATCTTTAAAAAAATAAAAATAAAAATAATACATGTTCATTGTAGAATTTGCGGGCAATGCAGAAAAGTAGAAGAAAATCAAAATCAACGGTAACCTCACTCCTCGGAGATAATCACAGTAGAACTGAGTCTATTTCTTCCCATCTAAGCATGCACGTACATCCTTCTGTATTCTGTTGTGAAATGAAAAGTGATGGTTCTCCGTCTCTCTTTTGTAGTGTGGGCAGACCCAAACATGTCCGCGTCATGGCTGGAGCCCTTGAAGGTGACATCTTCATTGGCCCCAAGGCCGAGGTAATTCCCAGTGCTACTGCAGAAGCCTCAAGCCAGCAGAGGGCCTGCATTATTCCCCACATGGACAGCATCCCAGCAATGGGACAGCCACGAGTAAAAGGAGCAGTTTCCTCTTAAAATATCCCCTTTGGTTCCCTCATCCTAGGTCTAGTTGGTTCACTTCTCTCAGGAGCAGCCTCTAGTTTTAGAAAGGAAATATCTGGAACCCCACTTTGGGAAACAGAGACCAGTCTAGAAAACAGGGCTTTTGCTTTCCTTCTGTATTTTGTCACTACCTTGCCAATGATCAAATTGGCTAACTTCGTTATTTTTTTGGCAAAAGGGATTCAGGGGGAGATCCTGGCTGGGATACCCTGGGGATGAGTTAATTAGCGCTATTTGGAAGAGCCCTGGGGCAGCTTCCAGAAGCAGACCAATGGAATCATTGTTGCCAACCTAGGCTGCAAGCACTGAGGCCCAGAGGTGGGAGCCAGGAGACTGTCCTGGGGTCAGACCACGAGGAGGGTGCCTCCTGTTACTTGCCATAAGGGCACTGAGGGCCCATGGTAATGCAGAAGCCCTCTGTTCTGCCGGCCGATCAGGCAGCGAGAACAGTTTGCAGTGTATAGTTTAGAGACGTGGCAACCGGGGGGTCCTACCTTTAGCCCTGGGTGAGGACTGTGCAGGGGGCACTCCCGGTGCTGGAGAAGCGGGGCCTGCTGGGCTGCCTGGCTGAGACGCTGGCTGCTGCTGTAAGCCCTGCTCTCTGCCCCCAGGAACACCGAGGGCTGCTCTCCATCCGCTACCCAATGGAGCATGGCATCGTCAAGGATTGGAACGACATGGAGCGCATCTGGCAGTATGTCTATTCCAAGGACCAGCTGCAGACTTTCTCAGAGGAGGTGAGGGTCCCGTGAGCAGGGCGTGCGGAGCTGTCAGAGCCACGGCCCCAGAGATGATCACTGCTGGGAGTGTTGGAGTCTTACTGGGGCACCAGGCCACGTGCTCTTCAGACAGGCCTACCCTTAATCTGCACGCCAGTCCTATGACAAACAGGGAGTATTATCTCCATTTTACAAACAAAGGAACAGAAAGAAGTTCAGTGAAGCCAAGTAGTCTTTCCAGGATCACCTAGGGAATAAAGTGGGAGAGCTGGGACTCAAACCCATGTTTTTCAGACTTCAGAGCTTATACTCTAACTTCTAAGGAAGTAGCTAGCAATGCAGAAAAACAAAGGAAGCTGAATATTAGACATATCAGAATTTCCGGGGGAGGGGAGAGTTGTTCGTTTTTCAAAAATACCTTCAAAATATTTAAATTTTGAAAAAAAGATTATTTTATTTATTTATTTGTTTGTTTGTTTGTTTGTTTGTTTTTGGACAGCAATGCAAAGTTTATTGAGTGATAGCAAAGTGATAGTACAAAGCTCCCAAGGGGGGAGGGGACCTGAAGGGGTTGCCCTGAAAAAAAATTTAAATGATTACTTTTATCATAAGAATTCCAAATTTAGAGTTTAGCCAAATCTGGACAAATTAGAGATACACAGTAAATACAGGGGCATATGTAAGAATCTTGGAGGAGAAGGAAGGGAGGAAGGGGGCAGAGGCAAAGACAGAATGAGTCTTTTAAAGGAGGTATGAATTTGGAAGATTGACAAACTGGCTTGTGCAAGGGTAGATGGCAGGCCCAGCTTGCCTTTTTTTTGGAGGGAGGCTCACAAAGGTCCCCTCAGCTCTCTAGCCTAGCACACAGGGGCTTCTGCCTAGTGCTGATGAGGGGTGGAGATCTTACCTTATCCTGATTACCCTCTGGGCACCTTTCACCAGCATCCTGTGCTCCTGACGGAGGCGCCTTTAAACCCGCGGAAAAACCGCGAACGAGCAGCTGAAGTTTTCTTTGAGACCTTCAATGTACCAGCCCTTTTCATCTCCATGCAAGCCGTGCTCAGCCTGTGAGTAGCTGCCTGGCCCCTTGAGGGTGGAATGGAGGTGCTTCTCCTGTGGGTAGGAAAGGGAGTATTGAGACCGTGTCCCATTCTCGCTTCTCTCGTTCTTTATCTTGGTGGGTAGGCACCCAAGGCTCTCCAGTCTGCCTGCTGGGAAGTCCACACACTGCTACAGTTCTTCCTAAAGGCCTCTGTAACATGTTCAGATGTTTATCCAGTGCCTGCTTGTGCAGACATTATGCCAGGCTGGTGATATAGTTGTGGGATATCATGTTCACCATATGATCCCTGTTCTCACACCCCTATCATCCCTGTCATGCCCCCCGTCTGCCTCATCCCAGGGTTAGGTCTAGGGCCAAGATTGTACACTGGTGACCTGCAGGTTGAATGTGTTTGACCCCATTAAAAAATTGTAAGCCAGCATTTTAATTAGGAGATTTCGGGGTGGCTGGCAGGCACAGTCAGTAGAACATATGACCCTTGATCTCAGGATCGTGAGTTCAAGCCCCACATGAGGCATGACACCTACTTTTAAAAAACAGTGGGGGAGATTTCTATCAAAATCCAAACTTCTGGCTTTTCTGAAAAAACTGGGATGATCTGGCAATGCTGGGCATGCATTCCTATAGGACAAAAATCAGCTGGAGCTGAAGTAGCTGCTGCCATTTCTGGTGGAGTTTGCAAGCCTGACTCTGCTACAGCCCGCTGTACTCCCTGTTGTCCTCCCAACACGAGGCAGTATCAGTTGCTGTTTATCAAACATCGTGGGTTTTTCCCCGTCATATCACAGAAATATGTCTATACCCTTGTCTTTACCAAAAGAGAGAGAGAAGAGAAAAAACAAAACAAAACCAAACCTGAGGATCTAGGAGGCCATGCGGGGAAAAAGCAAGTTTTTTGCGGAAGTGAAAATGTTCTTATTTTCCTTTACTCATTTACCTTTCCTGCCTGGCCCCTGTAGGCACTTGAGTTTTTTCCTCTTGTCTAGAAAGTAAAAACTGCCCCATTGGTTGGGTTCCCGAAGTAGTCCAAGGCAGCCATCCCCTAAGATTGGAAGGCCTCCTCTTGAGTAGGGGAGGGGCTCAGAGAGGCTCAGCTCTTTTCCAGGTTTTTCAGGCTTGCTTATGCTCGGGCTTCCTCAGTACTGTGTCCAGTCTAAAGTTCCTAGAGAAAGTCAGGCCTCAGCTTTAGTTTAGCTGACTTTGAACTCTAAAAAAAAAAGTGAGTTTCTTCCCCGAGCGAGGAGGCAGGGGTTAGTGACGATCTGCCCCCTGTGCTTCAGTTATGCCACAGGCAGGACCACAGGCGTGGTGCTGGATTCTGGGGATGGTGTCACGCATGCCGTGCCCATTTATGAGGGCTTTGCCATGCCCCATTCAATCATGCGCATTGACATCGCTGGCCGAGACGTCTCTCGCTTTCTTCGCCTCTACCTGCGGAAGGAGGGCTATGATTTCCACTCATCGTCCGAGTTTGAGATTGTCAAGGCCATAAAAGAAGTGAGTGCTGCCCATGCGCCCAGGGATGGGATAGGGAATGGGAACGGGGCAGCCAGGACCTCTGTGACCTGGAGTGAAGAGAGGTGACGCTCCAGTCCTGGGGGTCTCTGGTCAGGCTCTGTACTGCCCAGCCAGGCCTCCTGGCTGCCATGTGATCCCAGCTGGGCCCCCTCACACTGATAGTCACTGTCCCCAAGTGGTTCCATCTTGTAGGGGAAAGGGAGCTGCTGCTATTTCTTAAGCTGGCTGATAGGTATACCGCTGGCCATTATGTTTTCATAACATGTACAAATTACATATGTTCTTTTACATCCTTGAAGAAGTCAGAATACAGTTTCTTTTAAGTAAACTAGATCCTCCTGCCACCCATGGCTCTAGGGAAACCTCTGAGTTGTGTAGATGGGACCCAGAACCATGAGTAGTAGAAGGAAAAAGAAACTGAAATCTGGACTAAAATTAGGTTGGGGTCTCAGACCCAGCTCCAGAGAGCCAATTTCCATGCCTGCCCACAAGGAAGATGGATCAGGTAGGAACTCGAATCCTAAGTGCCACCCAGTGAAGGCCGACAGAGGCCACCCTGCCGTGCTCCAGGGCAGGAGCTCTGTGGCCCTTTAGGACAGTCACTGTGGATGGGCAGAGGTCTGCAGCAGCACATCACTGCCCTGGGACTTTGACCAGGTAGGCCTAGGTTTCCCACCTGCCTGACTCCTGCTCGGTTCTGCAGAGAGCCTGCTACCTGTCCATAAACCCACAGAAGGATGAGACTCTAGAAACGGAGAAGGCGCAGTACTACCTGCCCGACGGCAGCACCATTGAGGTAGGTCTGGATTTCCCTTCAGTCCCCCTAGGCCCCCAGAAGCTCTGGGTCCTAACAGAACTCCCCGGAGGAGGCTGGAGTCACATGCACTGCCCTTTTACACCCCTGCCTGGAGCCCTGGAGCTCTTGAACAGCATTGTCTCCTGCAGAGCGAGGCGTCAGGGACTGCTTTCCCTGTGGGGAGGAGAGGAGGCACCAGAGGCATTTTCCTAGGTCAGGATGGGGTTTGGAAGAGGGTGGTTAGTGCTGTTCATAATCAGTTGGACATAGTATAGGGTGAGGTGCCTCTTCCTGGATCTCTGTTAATAGGAAGAAATTTCCATGAATGAATAAACCCATGTATTAATGTCTAAGTTCTCTCGGCTGGAAAGTGCCAGAGCTAGGATTAAATGTAAGAGCTTCCTCTCTTTGGCTTCCTGAGAGTTCTCTTTGTCCCTTTTTATTTCCTGTTTGTTCCCAAGAGGCTTGTCTTGGTGTTTTGAAGCCCTTGACATACCAGGTCTTCCCTGAGCCCAGCCTTTCTAGCCACCTGGTCACTAACAGATGGGCAGAGGGGCCTCTTCCGTTCTCACTCCCAAAGGGACCTCAGCCCTGGGCCCAGCCTCTGAGTTTGCCCTCTACCCTGCAGATTGGTCCTTCCCGATTCCGGGCACCTGAGCTGCTATTCAGGCCAGACCTGATCGGAGAGGAGAGTGAGGGCATCCACGAGGTGCTGGTGTTTGCCATCCAGAAGTCGGACATGGACCTGCGGCGCACGCTTTTCTCAAACATTGTCCTCTCGGGAGGCTCCACCCTGTTCAAAGGTTGGTCTTTGTTCTCAGGTCCCATTGCCAAGGAAGTTTCCAGATCTGGCTGGGCCCAGACACCCAGAGAATTGACTTGAGATTCTCCTTTCCTGCCCATTCAGGTTTCGGCGACAGGCTACTGAGTGAAGTGAAGAAACTAGCTCCGAAAGATGTGAAGATCAGGGTAGGAGCGTGGTGGGGGCGGGGCTGGTTCTGCGTGGAACCGGGCCTCCCCTGCGAGGCCGGACAGCCCCCAGCTTCCACACTGACCTTGAGGTCTGCCAGGGGGGAGAACCCATTTTCCTTCTCCCTCCCAACAAAAGGGGGGCAGTTCTGATACCCTGACGGAGCAGGCTGCCAGGCTGAGGGCACATGAGGTCTTTCAGAGAAACCATAACGTTGACAGATTGACTCCTGGTGCCCCCTTGTGACACAGTCCACCATCTTAGTGCCTGCTGAGGGCCGCTAAACGAAGGAGTGTGATTCCTGCCACGGAGTCTACTTCCGATCAGCCCCCAGCAGACCTGTATCTTGTCCCCTGATAGTCCCAGCTTCCCTGACAGCTGTAGATACCTAGGGCTGCCGGAAATTTGCTCCTCCCGATGAGTGTCAGGCTGGCCACAATACCCCCCAGAGAGGCCATGGGGTTCAGCAGGGACGTTGTGTGAAATGCACCCACGGCCTTGGGCATTGGAATTGGCCGTAAAGGTGAGCGTTAGACAGGAAAGAGACAAGGAGGATGAAAGGCTCAGAGTCCTCTTTCTACCTACCTTTTCAGATATCCGCACCTCAGGAGAGGCTGTATTCCACATGGATTGGGTGAGTAGTTCTCCTGGGAATAAGAACGGAACAGGAAGTGAGGGCATCGTTACCCCCCACCACCCCATCCCTTTAAAGCAAAGCCTTGTCTGCTTTGGCCCCATGGGGACGGGCCAGCTCCACGAATACCTACTTTCTCCCTCTCACAACGTTCCTTGGGATTCCCTCCACTCCAGGGGCTCCATCCTCGCCTCCCTGGACACCTTTAAGAAGATGTGGGTCTCCAAGAAGGAATATGAGGAAGACGGTGCCCGATCTATCCACAGGAAAACCTTCTAATGTTGGGACATCGTCTTCACCTCTCTGAAGTTAACTCCACTTTAAAACTCGCTTTCTTGAGTTGGAGTGTTTGCGAGGAACTGCCTGTGTGTGTGAGTGTGTGTGTGGGTACGAATGTGTGTGCATATGCGAGAGCCGTGTGGCCCAGGGATCCCAGGGCCCAGAAAGGACGATGAACTACCCATGATGACAACGGCCTGAGGCCTGGGGTTGACCACTAGCCCGACAGGGGAGAGTGCTGGCAGAGGGCTCCACTCCTTCATCAGCTGGGCCGTTGTCTGGCTGTGTGGGACTATGTTTACTACCATAGGGAGACAGAGAGGGTAAATCCTGGGAGACCTTGCTGCTGCCCATCCTAGGCTGGGCTAGCCCCACCCCGCCCCACCCCCAGGGTGCCCTGAGGCCCAAGGCAGCCACTGCCTCCCTTGCTTGTCCTTCTGCTCTCAATGCCAGTTGATCATGGACTGAGGACTGGGGCCGAGGTTGAGTTCTGTCTGGTTTTGTGGCAGTTTGGCTTTGGGAGGCTGGGAAAGCACTCCAGGAGCTATTACTGAGACTCTGGGGTCAGGAGAAGGCAGGGGGCCCTCAACCTCACCTGGGGACCAGGACCACACTGGGCAGTTGAAGAGGCAGGAGTAGTGCTATACTTCTGATTGGTGGCACTCTCCAACCCCCAGCTCCTGTCCAGGGGGTCTCGGGAGAGTTTCAGGAGCCTGTTGGCCCCAGGTCCTGTTACTTGCTTTCCATCCATCCTTGGGCAATGCCATCTTCAAACAGTTTTATTTATTGATGTGTTTGTTCAGTATGGGACTGGAGAGGGAGCCCATTGCCTCCTGCCCACCAGTCACCCTGTTCACACTAATGTTTACAGCACCTCAGTTTAGCATAGCGTCCAAGGCCCCGCCACTCCCTGCTAATGGTGAACTGACAGTATCCACAGGCCTCAGGCCTATTGAGGATCAGAGGCTATATTCAAAGTCACTATCACCTGCCTCTTTCTTTCTTCTTCTTCCATTTGCTCACTGCCCTGGAATCAACAGGCGGGTTTCCAGTTGGATTTTTTGAAACAGGAGGAAGAATCACTCTTGGGCAGAGTCCTCTAGCAAAGGAGGGGTATTGGGGATCCAGCCCCCTTAGGACTGGGAAAGAGCCACCATTAACCAGGTTGCCTTTTCCCACTCTAGCTGCCCCAGGGGGGTTAGGTTATAGAGGTGACAAGGCCCCCCACTGAGCTGATTTGTGCCATTCTTAACTTTGGACTTGTCTGGTAAAGAGGGGAGGGGACCAGACCAGAGTGCCAGGAGCTGACAGGCTCATCTCCCGTGATCCAGTGGGGCCAGGTGCCTACCCTGGACTGGTCTGGCCTAGCAGTGTCCAAAGGCTCTTTAGCCCAGATGGTGCAAAGCTGGGGCTAGCAGATCTTCACCGGCACCCTCACTTGTGACACCAAGACCTGCCCCAATCCCAGATTCCAGGCAGCATTCTCCCCCATGCCGTCCAACGACCAAAGGCCCTGCCAGGTACGGGCCACAGCAGCAGGTGTGTGTGAAAGCGATGTGGCGACCCACAAACTGCAGTGTGCTTAACCAGCTCACCTCCCTTCTCCTAGCCCAAGTCTGTCCCTTGCACAAACCACGTTGCCTGGTGGGGCCCAGTGTACTTAAATAAAGTCGTTCCAATAGACGCATCAGCTGGGCCTCTTTCTCTGGGTGCTGGGGGCGAAGAGAGGAGCTGCAGGCCCTGAATCTGAGGTGGTGATTGGGCCTCGTCTGTCCTCTAGAGGGCACTCTTGTACCAGCCAGACAGCCCAGGTCCCAGCCTGTCAAGTGGATAGAGAAGACTGTGTTCATGCCAAAGTCCCACTTCAGGAACTTAGGGTCCCAGCCCTGCACGTACACTAAGACCCATGACTGAAACTACCTCAAATGAGGGGAGCACCTCTTGACATCCCTGAAGTCAAAACTTCCACATGGATAGGAAGCTCAGGAGCTTAAAATATAGTTCCTGGGGCCCACACTCAGTTATTCTGACTTACCAGTTATCCATTTTAAACCTGTATACTTGGTGGGAGGCATTTCCAGGCACTTTGCAAATGTTAACCTATTTGATCCTCCCAACAACCCTGCAAAGTATATATTTTTATTATCCACTTTGCAGATGAAGAATTAGAGCCACAGAAAGATTATGTAATTTCCTAAAACTCTGCCCTTTATTAGGTAGGATTTGAACCCAGGCAATATAGCCCTAGAGCCTAAACTTTTGGCCACTATACAGACCCTCAAAAACCACTGGCCTTAAGCAGTAGTTCCCAGTCAAGTGGGACACGTCTGGCAATGTCTGGAGACATTTGGTTGTCACAACTGGTGGGGAGAGGCTACAGGTATCTAGGCAGAGGCCAGGGATGCTGCTTTAAGTATTTGCAACAAAGAACTATCGGGCTCCGAATGTCTCTCGGTTGAGAAACGCTGGCCTAGAGCACAGGTGTTCAATCCCAGCTGCACAGTAAAATTGCAGAGCTTTCCAAAACCTCCGTGCCCAGGCTATAGCCCAGAACCCATGAAATCAGAATCTTGGGGAACAGAATTCAAGACATCAGCTTTTTTGAAAGCTTCCAGTGACTCCAGGGTTGTAGACCCCAGCCTTGGAAGCAGCTGCTTTTCCTCGCTGACTGTGTTCTGGCAGTGGTGTATGGGGATTGCACCAGGACATGACCTCAGGCCTAAAAGTCATTTTGCTCCCAAATGCCCATGCAGCTACTGGTCTGCGCGCCCTCCCTGCTACCTCAGTGACTCTGATGAGGGTGCCCCTCACCCCACCAACTCATCTGCAGAAAAATGTTCTCAGGGTGCTGTTCCTATTAAATGAGGAATCCTGTTCCCCAACCCCACCAACCCACCACTCCCGCACACAGCACGGACCTCAGGAACGGGAGCAGAAATGACTGACTTTAATCAGTCTATGATGACATGAACCTCTTTGAGAGGTCAGGTGGGGGTGGGGGAGCCCTGCAGCAGCTGGGGCACAATGCTTCAGGCACAGCTGAAGCAGAGAGGTCAGAGAAACCACTGGAAAGGTAGAGGGAGGGGGCGGTGGGACTCACAGCTTCCCCTCAGTAGGTGAAAGTGGCTTCTGAGCCCACACAGAGCACCAGCCCCAGCCAGGTGGTGGGACAGGCCTCCATGCCCTGCAGCAACCCCATGTGATCACAGGGTAGCCCCGTCCCTTCTTGGTCCTCTTTTTCCTCCTGCCACACAGGGGGAAGCAGGTCCCTGAGCACATACAGCCCAGCCCTTGTCCAAGCTGGGCCAGACAGCCAAGCCGGAACTTAGACCTCAGTGATGCTCCGGACTCAGCCCCAGAAGCCCCCGCTCTGCCCCCTGTCCTCCAGGCTGTGCCCCAGGGAGGCAGAGGAGCAGGATGAGGGGCTGGCAAAAGTGGTTCCTGCCCAGGGCTGCGACAGTGTCAGCAGGGTGGCCTTGCTGTGCCTGCCTCTCACACCATCTTAACATCCAGGGTTTGGGCCCGTGATAAGTTCTGGCGCTGGGCTTTGACCATGTGCAGGCGTCTCCCGTGCAGCGTGAACTGGGACCAAGTGAACAGCTGCAGCAGAGCACAGGTGATGGGCACCAGCACCAGCAGGTAGAAGCAGCCCTGGCGGAGTGTTGGGGCCTGGGCTGGGGCCGGGGCCGGGGGCTCTGGCCAGGGCTGGGCACTCCCCACAGGGGTCAGTGGGGGCTGCTGGAAGAGATCATGACCTAGGGTGAGAGAGCATGCAGAAAGAAGAGGGTCAGCCCTGGTCTCCTCCAAGGTCCACAGTGCCACATCTCAAACGACACGTATGCATGTGTAAACCGCAACTCACTTCCTCCCCCAAACTCACTTCTCCCCTGTGCTTCCCTTCTGGGTGACTGGCACTGCCATCCACCCCATAGGCTCAAAGTCTTCCTGAATTCTTCAGTTAACCTCACCACTCCCCAGCAGCCAGTCCTTCCCCTCCCCCCAATTCCAAAACACATCCCACACCCAGACACTTTCTGCCAGCGCCCCCTGGCACCACCTGCTCCAAGTTTCCATGGCCTCTGCCACAGCCTCCCCACAACCCATTCTCCATACAGCAGTAAGGATGAACTTTAAAAAACAGATCAGACCATGTCACGGCCCCGCTTAAAACCCTTGCAATAGTTTCTGTTCACGCTGAGAATAAAATCCAAACCCTGCCCTGATGGACAGAGCCCTCTGCTGTCCCAGCCTCATCTCCTAGCTACTCCTAATACCTTGGGCCTCTGTAGTTGCCCCCCGCTCCTATCTGGGTTTCACGGAGATCTTTCTAGACCAGATTCTTCCCATTCGGTCCACATCCTGAGTGTCATCTCCTTAGAGAGGCCTTCCTGGACCACACGCACTAAGTAGCTCCTCGGTCACACTGGCTATTTTACCATCGCTTTTCCCACTACCATCGCGATTTCCTTGTTTGGCTCTTTATCGCCAACCCCACCCATCCCTCTAACTAGAATGTAAGTTCCATAATGGCAAAGACCATTGTTACCTCCCTAAAGGGACCTGGAGCAGCAGCTGGCAGAGAAAGTATTCTATGCACATTTGTCGAATGACGAATGAATGAATGGACTATTGAAAGACTGGAAGAATTGGCGACTCAGTTCTCCTCCCCATGTGGGGAGAGGCAGAGCAGGCGGGGCCCAGGCACAGCCTCTCTCGGCCAGTTGCCATTCTCTCCCCCTTACTGGACCCAGCTTGTCGGCTGCTGTGGCAGGTAAGTTTGACCCCTGGAGCCTCAAGAGCCCTGCACCAGCCCCCAGGCCCTCACCTGTGTAGAAGCACAGCAGCCAGGTGCCCAGCAGGGGGGCGAAGGTCTGGCCCGGCTTGGTCACCAGGGCCACCATGCCGAAGAGAAGAGCTGAGGCTGCCTGCTTGCGGTGATTCAGCACCAGGTCTTCGTCCACTAGGTCACTGACCACCAAAGTCAACAGCTTACAGGTGCCCTCCGTGAAGACACGGTTGCTGCCAGCAAAGAGAGAGGGGGCAAGAATGAAGGGGTGGGACAGAGGGACGTGTGGGGCTGAGGGGGGCAACGCATACCTGGCGATGAAGAGGCAGAGGAGGCTGGGGCGGTCGGGGCCAGCCAACAGCATGAGCAGGCTCAGGCCCAGCTTGAGCAGGAAGAGCCCCCGCACCACGGCGTAGACACCCCAGCGCCGGCACAAAGGCAGGAAGTAGAGGTTGTTGAGGTGGGGGGCCACATAGGAGACGCCTGCACGGAAGGGCACAGCCTTGTCAGGGGCACCGCCACGGCTTCCACAGCTATCCACATCTCATGGTCGCCATCAGAGCTGGCACGGATTGAACACTCACGACATGCCAGGCTCTGGGCTACGAACTCCACATCCTTTCATTTAACCTCACCACCCTTTAGGATCAGTCCTGTTATTATCCCTACCTTACAGATGATAAATGGGAGGTCCAAAGAGATTAAAGAAAACACACCCAAGGCCACACAGTGAATGAGCAGTCAAGACGCACACCCAACCCTGTCAGTCTGTCAGCCCAGCTGTGAAACAGCCACTGCACCACCTCACCTCTGGGGGGGACACCAGCATGGAGACCACCAGGACAGCAGCTCTACCCTCCTCACACCGCAACAGGCTCCCACTCTTGCCTCCCAAAACAGAGCCGGAGCCTGGACGGGCAGCCCACAGCAGCGTAGGCCCCCCGCACCAGGCCCCAGCTGCGAAGGGAGCTGTGCCTGCAGCTGGGCTGCACGCCTCTGTCCTCCCAGCCTGCCTGCGGCACCCACTCACCCAACAGGAAGGAGCCTGTGGAGAGGGAGATGTGGTCCGACAACAGATGCTCCAGGAAGAGGGGGAAGAAGTTGCTGTTGAAATGGCAGTGAAAGACCTGCAACCCAACGCAGGAAGTGAGGAGGCTGCTGGGCTGGAGGGGAGCTGGGAGCAGGCCGGAAGCCAACAGGGGAGCAGCAGGAGCCAAGAGCAGACTTTAACCCCATGTCCCTCCACACAGAACATGCCAGAATAAAACCCAACACCAAATTCCTGTTGCTTATCTAATTTTGCTAAAATGTAGAAGGAATGATAAAATTGTCAAATTGAATGATTTGAGTTTTTTCTCTTTAATTGAAAACACTTTAGGAAACAAGCTCGATGATATAAACACCATCTATTTCCGCATTTGGCTAGCTTATACACTACATGTGTTTTAGGCAAGGCATTTAGTGTTTTAAAAATATTGTCACGGAGTTCCCAAAGCGCACCTCTTCTTCACAGCCTCACTTTGCAGGTGAAGACAGCTGCCCTGAGAGTCAGACCTGCCTAAGATCACGCAGGGATTGAGGTGTTCTGATGGTGCGAGAATCCAGCCCTTCCAACCTGTGTCCCAATAGCAAATCACCCACCAATGCTCACATGAGACCCAGCTTTTAAGGAGCCTGCTTCCCTGAGCGAGGCACATCCTGGCCATCGGGCAGGGGGTTGGGGGGGAGGGCTGCTCTCATACCTGCACTAGGTCCATGCCCACGAACCACAGGAAGTTCCGGTGGCGTGCCAGCTGCTGGAGGTACTGGCCCAAAGTGATGCCGCCTGCATCCTGGCAGCCCGTAAGCAGCTCCTCTCCGCACAGGCTACAGGGCACAAGGGAGTCACCAATGGCTTAGGGCTGAGC